>NC_138860.1:37626465-38841345 GCF_965194805.1 Balaenoptera borealis | reverse complement strand
GAGGCTGGAGGGTTCACAGCAAATGGGGCTGAACAAGTGAAATGCTATTGTTTTTATCCCTGGCTGGTAGAGCAGGTGGCACTGACAGTTACCAGTGTGAATCCCCTCACCCGCCTCGGCTGGTGTTAGAGCGCCACAGAGGGCGAGTCTGGGCTCTTCCCAAGCCATATCCTCGGATGTGGACAGTTAAGCCTCCAAAGCTCTGTTGCTGAGTTTATTAACCCTGGTTCAATAGGGCAGGGATAAACTCCAAGTCATCCAACAGGCAATTCCCTCATTGTCAGATACCACTGCCTATAAACAGTCAATGTAGTTGATGGTATTGGCACAGCCAACCTAAACTTGAGTGGGATCCAAAGGAATGGCTTTTGGCCTGTGAGGGAAAAAGCAAAAGAAAACAAACACTTGCTTAACAACTGTGATTCCCATCCATAGTAGGAAATATTGGCTTATAAATATTGGCTTAAAAATAGGGCTTAAAATAAGTCAGACAGAGAGAGGTAAGTCCCTTCATTCCACATGGGTGGTTACTGCCATGAACTAAAGACCATGGAGGGAGGTGTGAAAATGGCAAAAGAGTGAGGGCAGGGAAAGTAGCCAGGGTCTTCAGTTTGGGTTAGATAACTTCTGAAAACCATTTTCTAGGCTTACATGTGATCATGTGTGGTGACTTTATTTGTAGGCAAATGGTATCTTATAAAGAGTGAAGCTGTGTATTAAGAAAAATTACCTAGGGACTTCCCTGGTGGTGGTCCAGTGGTTAAGAATCTGCCTTCCAACGCAAGGGACGTGGGTTTGATCCCCGGTTGGGGAACTAAGATCCCACATGCCATGGGGCAACTAAGCCCGTGAGCCACAACTACTGAGCTTGCGTGCCACAACTAGAGAGCCCACGTGCCACAACTAGAGAGAAGCCTGTGTGCCGCAACGAAGAGCTCGTGTGCCGCAACTAAGACTCGATGCAGCCAAATAAATAAATATTTAAAAAAAGAAAAATTATCTAAAACTTAGAAATAAGACAAAAAATATTACACATGCCATTTAATGTCATGCCATCACATTGTCTAACAAGCCCACCTAAGGATCATCTGATGCTCAAGGAGAGGTAACTTATAGTTAGACTTATTACTAATGATTTGGGCCCAGACTCTGTAAAGTTAGATGTTAACTTGAGAATAATGCTAGGCTACAAATGACTTCTATTCAGTAGAAATGCAAATGAATTCTTTCAAAAAGAAAACATAACCTCAAAGGGTCTGATCTTGTTGCCATATATGACATTAACTAGTTTTATCTTCTTTGCAAACCTACTTCCACATCCTTTCTTTTAAGGATCATATGAAACAGTCCCTTGTATCCTCCTTTGACTGACTGGGCTTTGTCATCCTGCTGGTTCCCTCAGTAATGAATTAGATAAATCTTTGACTATATGTCTGTATGACAGTCATGTTTTTAACATTTTATAGAACCCCACCCCCTCCAAAATTCACTGTGGGCTTCCCTGTTTATAATAATCCATCTTATTCTCTGTGCATCATAACGAATTAGACTCAGCTGGCAGATTAGACAGTCTTTTTGTTTTTCAAAAAATGAAAGTTCCTTTTATTTCTACTTTGAAGCTAATTCACTTCAGCAAGTTGCTTAGTGACCTTTTGGGCCCAGCGTTGTACTGGTTACTCCATGAATTACAGAAGAAAGGTCAGAGCCCTGTCCTTACATATCTTACAGATCAACTGGGAAGACGAATCTTATGCATTTTTTAATAGTCATCTACGTTGAGACATTGCTATGATACGCTCAGACCAGTTAGCTACCTTGAGCTCTGAGGCTAATCTAATTTTATTCTAGGATCTAGAAAAAAAAGGTAGCAAGAAAGATGAGTGTAGCTGTAACAAGTTTCTGCCTCTCTTGGCTCTCACCCAAACTAATCGGCCTCGGAGATTGATTTCCCCTCCAGCCAGCATCTTGTTCAGCATTTCTGTTCATCATGCTTCTGGCACTGCTTCCTCAGAGGACTGTCCATCATTCCTAAACCATCGCTGGTTCTCTTGATAAATCAGCAGACAGATGCTGGGGATACAGGATGGAAATTCAGAAAATATACTTGATTCACAGACTCATTCCTCCCTTCTTGTTACCTTGCTTAGCCTCTCACATCGGAGAGAATCATCAGGCAGTCTGGCAGTGAACCAGGAGTGTGTGTGTGTGTGTGTGTGTAGGGTGGGGCTGGGAGTACTTGGACGAAAAGGGAGAAGATTCCTGGGATGAATTTAAGGGAAGAAAGCTTCTAAATGGGGTGTCCTCTAACATCTCTGAATTTTTATAGGCCCATCTTTGAGAAATATTTTAGAGAATGATGCTGATTGTACAGTCTCTTCAAGGTCAGAAACAAAGGCCAGCGTGTTCACTGTTGATACAAAGAGAGAAGGAGGAAAGAGTGGGCTTTGGCACCCACATGTCCATTTGGATAAGAGGCTAAGAACTGGGTTGGGGTAGAGTGGGGAGGAGGTGGAGACACATCTGGCCATACTTCCACTAAACTACTTTATCAGTGAAACCCAGCTGGGGTCTCCCAGTCCCTTCAGATCCAGATAAGGCTTGTTTCAACTGCCTGGATTATTCCAAAGAAAGAGCCCTCTCCCAGATTTCTGTGAATTACTAGGGGCTCTATATGATCTTGTTCAGCTCTGGCTCTAACTTTCTGCCCCTGCTGAGTTCTTGTTCTCTGCCCTATATCTTATGACTGTTCTGTTATTTTCACCCTGGCTTTAACCCAAACATGAAAGAACTTGGCCCCCTTTCCATAAAACAACCATTTGCACATGGAGATGAAAGAGATTTATATGCAGCATATAAACTATTTAAAAGTGACTAGTAGATATTCCTCTTCTTAAAAGTCCCTTGGCTATCCTGCCCTATTGCTCTGCTATCCCCCAAATGCTCTTGTTCTTTTATGCAAAGGCAGTGTGTATAATGGTTAGGGACATGAAAGCTGCCTGCTGGAATTCATATCCTAGTCTAACCCTCACCAGCCGTATACCTTAGGTAAGTCACTTCACCTCACTGTGCCTCAGTCTTCTCATCTGTAAAATGGAGATAATAAGCCACTTACCTCATAAACTAGTTGTTAGCATAAAAGAAGATATATATGCCAATAAGCACATTGAAAGATGCTCGGCATAATTAGGTATGAGGAAAATGCAAATCAAAACCACAATGAGCTACTACTTCACACCCATTAGGATGGCTAGAATTAAAAGTTTAGATAATAACAATTGTTGGTGAGGATGTAGAGAAATCTGATTACATTACTTCAGAGATGCAAAATGGGGCAGCTCCTGTGGAAAACAGTCTGGCAGTTCTTCAAATGGTTAAACATAGATTTACCATATGATTCAGCAATTCCAATCCAAGAGAAACGAAAACAAAAAACTTGTACCTGAATGTTTACAGCAGCACTATTCATAGTAGCAAAAAGGTGAAAACTATCTAAATGTCTATCAACTGACGAATGGATAAACAAAAGATGGTATAACCATAGAATGGAATATTATTCAGACACAAAAAGGAATGGAGTATTGACACATGCTATAATGTGGAAGAATCTTGAAAACATTATGCTACATGAAAGAAGCCAGTCACAAAAGACCACATACTATATGAACATTTTCATATGAAATGTCCAGAATAGGGAAATCTACAGAAAGTAGATTAGTGGTTGCTTAGGGCTGAGGCGGATGGGGGTTGCTAAAGGAGTTGATAGCTAAAGGATATGGGGTTTCTTTGTGAAGTTGATGAAATGTGCTAAAAATGACCATGGTGATGTTTGCACATATCTGTGAATATTCTAAAAACAATGGAATTGTGTACTTTAAATGAGTGAATTGTATGGTATATAAATTATATCTCAATAAAGCTTTTTATAAAAAAGGGAAGATGTATGTTCATATTTATAGCAGTACCTAGCACATAGGAAAGTTCTGAGTCCTGAGAGGAAACCATGGAACATTTAGATGAGATATGAAGGAGAGATCAATGAAAGGTCTATTCACAAAGGTGTAGGAAGGGTTAGGGGAAATTAACAAGGTGGAGTGTCCCACGGGCAAGAGGAGGGAATCCAGAGAATGGGCTGTAGTAGCAGAGGGTGGCCAACAGAGTCTGTGGTTTTCAGAGTGAAAGCAGTCACTGCCTCTCAGCAGCCCATCAGGGAGGAGCCAGGAGAATGAATGTTTCCTCATGGTCACTCCCCATCTGCTGGGACTCCCCATCATTGGAACCCACAGGAAAGCCTGAGACGCCCCCTGAGGAGTCCATAGATGTCGTTCATACCAATTTAGCTTTCCCCCTCTTTTGGTCCCCTCCTGACAATTCCATCCTAGGACCAATCTTATAGGACCCAGGTTTTCCCACTAAATGGCTTAATAAGGTATTTTCTTAAAGACTGCTTGCTTACTTCGGTACTTTTCTGCAGCAAAATATTTGCTGCCTTTTGCAGCCACAAACACTCTCTTAGAATAGTTAGAGAAAGAAAACTAAAACATGAGAATGCTTCTCCCAGGCTAAACACAAAGAGTGGGGATGGGTGGATGGAGACCAACAGGGCTGAGCTGTGCACACCAGCCCCGTAGCCCAGTGTAAAAGTGGCAAAAGTACCTGCTGAAAAGAGACAGGTTCTCAACTTCCCCTTCTAGTAATGATACCTACAGAGGCCTGTATTTATTCTTCCCAGGAGTTATTTTCTCCTGGAGGTGTGGCCTCCTTCAGCTAGACTGGTGAATCCATATTTAGATTAAGGTCTAGACAGAAAGCAGGCATGACTACCTGTTGTGGGCTGAATCGTGTTTCCCCCCAAATCCATCTGTTGAAGTCCTAACCCCCTGTATTTTAAGATGTAACTAATTTGGAGATAGAACCTTTAAAAAGGTGGTTAAGATAAAATGGGTTTTATTAGGGTGGGCCCTAATCTACTATGATTTATGTCCTTATAAGAAGAAGAGGAACAATAAATGCTGGAGAGGGTGTGGAGAAAAGGGAACCCTCCTTCACTGTTGTTGGGAATGTAAATTAATACAGCCACTATGGAAAACAGGATGCAAATTCCTTAAAAAACTAAAAATTGAACTACCATATGACCCAGCAATCTCACTACTGGGCATATACCCTGAGAAAACCATAATTCAAAAACAGACATGTACCACAATGTTCACTGCAGTACTATTTACAATAGCCAGGACATGGAAGCAACCTAAGTGTCCATCAACAGATGAATGGATAAAGAAGATGTGGCACATATACACAATGGAATATTACTCAGCCATAAAAAGGAATGAAGTTGAGTTATTTGTAGTGAGGCGGATGGACCTAGAGACTGTCACACAGAGTGAAGTAAGTCAGAAAGAGAAAAACAAATACCATATGCTAACACATATATATGGAATGTAGAAAAATGGTACTGATGAACCTAGTGGCAGGGCAGGAATAAAGGTGCAGTGTAGAGAATGGATTTGAGGACACAGGGGGGAAGGGGAGGCTGGGATGTAGTAAGAGAGTAGCACTGACATATATACACTACCAAATGCAAAATAGGTAGCTAGTGGGAAGCTGCTGCATAGCACAGGGAGATCAGCTCGGTGTTTTGTGATGACCTAGAGGGGTGGGAGGGAGGCTCAAGAGGGAGGGGATATGGGGGATATATGTATACATATAGCTGATTCACTTTGTTGTACAGCAGAAACTAACACAACATTGTAAAGCAGTTATACTCTAATAAAGATGTATAAAAAAAAAAAAGAAGAAGCGATTAGGACACAGACAGACGCAGAGGGACCATACGAAGACACAGAGAAAAAAGAGTCACCTACAAACCAAAGAGAGAGGCCTCAGAAGAAATCATCTCTGCAGACACCTTGATCTTAGATGTTGAGCTTCCAGAATTGAAAATAAATATTTGTTGTTTAAGCCACCCTATCTGTGACATTTTGTTATGGCAGCCCTGGCAAACTAAAACCTCCCCATTCCAGAATGTCTGTTGCTCACTTTTCTCCTCCACCTCTGTCGTAATTCTTCCCCACCCCCACTTTTTTTAGAAGGCTGAGAATAAGGCTACTTGAGTCCCACTTGGGGTTTTGCTTCCCAGTTCTGCCCTATTGCTCACTCATAGGAGGAGTGTATGGGGTGCTATACTAATATTTTGATTCAAGTATACATTCTGCTCCATAAAATTAATTTTATATTTTTATATTTTTGGCCATGCCACATGGCCTGTGGGATCTTAGTTCCCCGATCCCCAGGGATCAAACCCAGGCCCTTGGCAGTGAAAACGCAGAGTCATAACCACTGGACCGCCAGGGAATTCCCTGCTCCATAAAATTTAGAATTATAAACAATATCAGTTTCATTTTATTTCTTCAAAACAGATTGAATCTGTATGGAACCTCATGCTTCTGAGTTGCCTAGAAATTCAATCTCAGTCACAGCTGGGCCTCCCTCCCCTTTCCAGATTTGTGCAAAGTTCTTACAGAATCTTACAGTCTACAACATCGAGGAAAGGCCTTCTGAACTGGTCTTCAGTCACTCTGGCCTCTGTTGACCTGCTCACTTTCCAGACTTGTGTGATCTCTGAAAGAGAGCAGTTGCATTGCTTTTGGACCAGGCTTGGGCACAGGGGGTCTTTGCAATACCCTTCCCTGTCTGGAAGAAGCCCTCAATACTCTTTTCCTTTGGCTGCTTCTGCCTCTTTTCCTCCAAGCCCAGCCTCAATGTCCTCTACCTCCGGGACCAGCCAACAAAGTTCTCTTGGCCTAGAAAATGCTGCTTCACTTTCCCCCCAATGCTCCCCAAGGCAGAGAAACACAAAGGAATGCTAACTTCTTGGTGGGAATTGACAAGAACATCTACAGCAATGAAAACAGAGCATAAATTAGTATCTGGGTAAGTCACCAAAACTGCTTTGTTTTGATGCAGTTTAAGGGAAGTGCCACAGTGTCCTCGCTTTCGAGCTGGATCTCAGGGGCGGTGCAGCTGGAATTCTGTCATGGAGGGAGCAAGCCCAGGACTCAGCTGGTATCTCCTCTAAACTCAGATTCCTGGGGGGGATCAAGCAATCCTACAAGCGATGGCTGCTGGGTTACATTCCTTGCTGTGCCCAAGAGCCCCAAGCTGCTTTTCTGACCAGAGGAGCTGAGTCAGCACAGCTTGATTTTGTCTTTGCCTGAGGTTTCATAACAGACAGAACAAAACCAGGACACCTCCCTGCCCACACCCAGTGGCTGGGAAGAACTCTGTGACAGGTGTTGTAGACACATCCATTCCTCCTGTCAAACACACCTCCTCACCCCGTGTAGCTGGAGGTGGAAAGGAAAAAAGCAAAGCCTCCAATCCCAGGGTGCAGGGTGGCCACTTTCTAGGAAATGATTAGGACCCCAGGGGGAAGCTGTGCTCAGACTCTGAGTACATAATGAAAAAGGATGGATCTGCCACCGTGGTGCTGGAGCATGGGTGACCCAGGTGGCTGAGGGGGTCAGTGAGGGTCAGGTGGATTCATAGCCCCCAGTGTCCTTAATGTACAGGGCCTTCATTCCAGTGGCTCCCGGAAAGCCAGCTTCTTGCAGGAAGCCTTCTTGGGCTTTTTAGAGAAAAGAGAACCAGTGTCCCTCTTGCTAGAAAATGTAGGTTTCCCCCTCCTGTCAGCCTTCATCCCTGCCTCTAAGGCAGACACACCCACACCTACACCCATACACCACAGCGCGGATGTTTCATTCTGTCATTTGTTTGGAAGGTTGTTCCTTTGGCCCCTGCAGAGGTTCCAGGATGTCTGCTCCCTTTCTTTTCTCTCTCTCCACGCGAGGATTTGCCACTCGCAAACGGGCACATCAGGTAGTTTCTCGGGGTGATAGTGTCAGCTCTCCTCTGCAGTATACCCAAGGAGCTTTTCTTGAGGGTGGACAGCGGTTTGGAAAGTGCAACAGGGAGTAAGACAGAGTGGTTGTCCTCAGTCCCACAGATAGATTTGGACAGCCAGTGGGAAAGTCTAGAGAGGCCATGACTAAATTTGATAGTGAGCCGTGATGATTGCACAGAGGGGATCATTTGAAGGGGGTCTTGAAAGGTGAGAGTTCCACAGTGGCGACAGGGCATTCTCTGAAGAGGAAACAGGATGGCCAAAGATCTCTATCCATTGACCTTGCTCTATCTTCTTCCAGCATTTAGCACCATCTGAAATTATATTTTTATCTAGCTTCTAGTTGTTTATTTTCTGTCTCCCCCATGCACTCTAATTCTCCAAGTGCAGGAAGCAGGTCTATCCTAAGTGCCTGAAAGAATTCCTGGCCCATGGTGGGTGCACAGTACATATTTGTAGCATGGATGAATCAGTGGGCAGTCCAAGCAAAAGGGAGAGAATGGGATTTGATGAGATCTACAAGTACTTATGTGGTTTCATTTCAACCTCACAATTCTACTCCCTAAGAAAGATGTCATTATCTCCATCCTACAAATAAGGAAACTGAGGTAAGACAAAGGCAAGCAACTTGACAAAGGTCACACACCCAGTAAAAGGTAAAGCTGGGATTAAAGCCTAAGCTAGCAGGTTCCAAAGTCTGGACTGTACCACAGGAAGAGGCTAACAAAGGCCTGAACTAAGTAAAGCCGTGGGAAGGGAGTCAGAGAGAAGAGTTCATGCTTAAGAGATGCTGTGCTAATAAAATGGACCAGACGTGGCCACAGACTGAAAGAGAGAATCCCCTGCAGATTCATCTCCATCTGAGCCACTGGTCCTGACCTTCTCAATCACATGGGGATGACAGAAAAAACATGCAGCATTGGCCACTAACTAGCTGTTTAACTTTGGAAGACTTAGATATCGAATTTCTCCAAGCATGTTTCCCCCACATGAAAAAAATGGTGACAGATACTAGGTTTACGGTTGTTATGAGATGATGCAGATAAAGCACCCAGGACAGTTCCTGGCCCATAGTAGGTGTTCAGTAACTATTAACTTACTTCTCTTTCCCCATGGCCTCCTGCTATCTTTTGGTCTGGTAAATACTGTTCCCAAGAGGAGGACCAAAGAGGGAGGAAGTGTTAGGAGGGCATCTGCTCTGGGGCAGGTATGGAAATGGACAGTCTCAAGAGGGTAGTGAGTGACAAGCCAGGCCTGGAAGAGGTGGGTGGATAAGAGGCTAGGAAAGTACCCAGCAGTTTTCTCTATGAGGAAAACTCTGACCCCCCCCCCCCCTATAATGAAGGTTCAGACAAGCAACCAGAATTCCAAGTCATGTGCCCAATCTTTCCTCTGCACAAAAGGTGTAGCCAGAGCTTGGTGAAGGGGAAGCAGGGGACCATTTGACTTGGGCCTCATACATACAAATTTGGTTGTATTTCCAAAGGAAGTTATTCATCAAGTTATTATAATTTTGGGTTTGTGTTTAAAATGTTAATTTTTAACAGTTATTTGTGAGTTTAATTATGGATTGCACCTAGTAGTGATTTTCCATTTCTTAAAACATAATGTACACTGCTCTATACAAACTGTTTCCTGAAATAAACATGTTATTTGTGGAATCATTTTTAAAAGGTGTTAACTTATAAACAATTAAATTATACCACAAGTTTTTGTAACTGTCTTTGAATTTTCATATTTCCTATGTGTTGGAATTGTTTCAAAAAGAAGAAGAAAACAAAAGAGGCTTGGGTTTCTGGGTCTCTTCAGCTCAAGAGGGCACAGGGCAGTGGCAGCCCAGAGGCAGCCAGAGGGGAGGTGAAGAGCTTGTTACTGAACTTGTTTACAGCGCCACCTGCTGTTTATAACTCATTAAAATGTCACATTTCCTCGTCCTTAAGCCCTGGAATTTGCTGGGTAAAATCCCCACAGCTATTTTCTGAAGCCCTCTCTCTCAAAATTTTTTTTCACTCACTTAAAAAGAATAAGGTTTATAGGCAAGAATTACCCAAAACAGAAGTTGATGCCCCACGACTTTCCTTTGTTTTCTTTTAGCTTTGTACTGTGGGACGGAAGGTCTGTATGTAATACTAGTTCAGACTGACTGAGCAGTGACTATGTGCCAAGCAGTTCTAAGTGCCCTGCATGGATTAAGTAACTTAATTATTATAACAACTCTAGAGACAGGTATTACTATTACCATAAGCCCATTTTACAGATGTGGCTACTGAGACACAGAGAGTTTAAGGAATTTCATAAAAATCACTAGAAAGTAGCAAAGCAAAAATTTGAACCCAGGCAGCCTTGCTTCAGTGCCCATGATTTTAAACACTGTTATGCTGCTTTTCCGTGTAGGTGCATGTTTCAAGAAAAGGTATCTTCTTAATTTTTATTTGGCCTGATATTAAGAATTTAATTTCTCTGGGTAAAGCTCGATGGACCAAGGATAAACAGAGCAGCAAACAAGTTAAAAATATGCCTTCAATAATCATCTGCTATATGAGGCATTAAGCTTCTCAGAAGCCTAGATTGCCCTTTAGAATGTCATACAATCCAGAAGGATGGCATACAAAACAACTTAATTAGCATTTGTTTATAACAACGCTACCACCACCAAGAAAGTATTATAATCCTCTGTCTTTTTAAGAGTTCAACAATTTCAGATCTCTCCTTTTAAAGGGGTAGTAATAATAATAGCTACAATCTACTGAGTGCTTTTTTGCTTTTGTTTTAGAGAAGCATCAACTAGTGAAAAACAATGTGGGTTTGGGGGAATCATACTACCTGGGTTCAAATCCTGTTATTATATTTTTTAATGAATTTTTATTGGCGTATAGTTGCTTTACAATGTTGTATTAGTATCTGCTGTACAGCAAAGTGAATCAGCTATACATATACATATATCCCCTTTTTTGGATTTTCTTCCCATTTAGGTCACCACACAGCACTGAGTAGAGTTCCTTGTGCTATATACAGTATGTTCTCATTAGTTATCTATTTTATACATAGTATTAATAGTGTATATATGTCCAATGGAATATTACTCAGCCATAAAAAGAAACGAAATTGAGTTATTTGTAGTGAGGTGGATGGACCTAGAGACTGTCATAGAGTGAAGTAAGTCAGAAAGAGAAAAACAAATACCGTATGCTAACACATATATATGGAATCTTAAAAAAAAAATTAAAAAAAAATGGTTATGAAGAACCTAGGGGCAGGACAGGAATAAAGACACAGACGTAGAGAATGGACTTGAGGACATGGGGAGGGGAAAGGGGAAGCTGGGATGAAGTGAGAGAGTGGCATGGACTTATATATACTACCAGATGTAAAACAGATAGCTAGTGGGAAGCAGCTGCATAGCACAGGGAGATCAGCTTGGTGCTTTGTGACCACCTAGAGGGGTGGGATAGGGAGGGTGGGAGGGAGACGCAAGAGGGAGGAGATATGGGGATATATGTATATGTATAGCTGATTCACTTTGTTATAAAGCAGAAACAAACACACCATTGTAAAGCAATTATACTCCAATAAAGATGTTTAAAAAAAAGATTAAAAAAAATTAGTGTATATATGGCAATCTCAATCTCCGAATTCATCCCACCACCACCACTTCTCCCTTGGTAACCATACATTTGTTCTCTACATCTGTATCTCTATTTCTTTTTTTTTTTTTTAATTATTTATTTATTTTTTTAATTTTTACTTTATTTTATTTTATTTTTTTGGCTGCATTGGGTCTTCGTTGCTGCGCGCGGGCTTTCTCCAGTTGCGGTGAGCGGGGGCTACTCTTCGTTGCAGTGCACAGGCTTCTCACTGCGGTGGCTTCTCTTGTTGCGGAGCATGGGCTCTAGGCGCACAGGCATCAGTAGTTGTGGCTCGTGGGCTCAGTAGTCGTGGCTCGTGGACTCTAGAGCTCAGGCTCAGTAGTTGTGGCGCACGGGCTTAGTTGCTCTGCGGCATGTGGGATCTTCCTGGATCAGGGCTCGAACCCGTGTCCCCTGCATTGGCAGGCGGATTCTTAACCACTGTGCCACCAGGGAAGTCCCCATGTCTCTATTTCTGCTTTGCAAATAAGATCATCTATACCATTTTTCTAGATTCCACATATATGTGTTAATATGATATGTTTTTCTCTTACTTCACTCTGTATGACAGTCCTGTTTTTTTTTTTTTAACATCTTTATTGGAGTATAATTGCTTTACAATGTTGTGTTAGTTTCTGCTGTATGACAAAGTGAATCAGCTATAGGTATACATATATCCCCATATCCCCTCCCTCTTGCATCTCCCTCCCACCCTCCCAATCCCACCCCTCTAGGTGGTCACAACGCACTGAGCTGATCTCCCTGTGCTATGCAGCTGCTTCCCACTAGCTATTTTACATTTGGCAGTGTATATATGTTAATGCCACTCTCTCACTTTGTCCCAGCTTACCCTTCCTCCTCCCCATGTTCAAGTCCATTCTCTACATCTGTGTCTTTATTCCTGTCCTGCCCCTAGGTTCTTCAGAACCTTTTTTTTTTTTTAAGATTCCATATATATGTGTTAGCATACGGTATTTGTTTTTCTCTTTCTGACTTACTTCACTCTGTATGACAGACTCTAGGTCCATCCACCTCACTACAAATAACTCCATTTCGTTTCTTTTTATGGCTGAGTAATATTCCCTAGCTGTTACTAAGCAAGTTCCTTCACATCTGTAAGCCTCTGATTCCCCTATAGAACAGGGAAAATGATGGTGCCTACTTCAGATGAGTGTGTGAGGATTAACTGATTTAATACACGTAAAGAGTTTAGAAGAGTTTCTGGCACATAAGTGCTTCCAAAAATGTTACCTTGTAGTGTAATGTGCCAGGCACTGTGCTAAACAGATTATTGACAAAACCACCTTGTAATGGAAGTGTCTCTATATAAACTGTGGGCTATTATTATTATTATTGTTATTAATGCAGAAAGAAATCTGGGAGGAAACATACCAAGATGTTAATAACCATTATCACCAAGTAGGTATATTTTTGATTTTTTATTGTTTTCCACTGCGTGACTTGTCTGCTAAATGAGCAGGGGTTGTTTTCTAATAAGAAGCCCAAAGGTAAAGAATAACTTTTCAGAAAAAAAAAATTCATTGAAGGAACTAAGGATGATTGACCTGGAAAAACGAAGTCTCGTGGAGGACACGGTGGATGTCTTCGAATCACTGGGAGTCAACAAGTGGAAGAGAAGGACCTGTACTGTGGCACTTCAGACACAGAGAGGACTGATGGATGGAGGTTTCACACTGTATAGTGAGCAGAGCTGATTGAAAAGCCACAAGTGAGTAGCTCATCCTTGAGAGCATTCAGGCAAGGCTGGTGACTGCCTCTCAGAGACAACCTATAGGCGACTCAGGGGTCAAGCGGCAGATTGGACCACAAGACCTCTAAGTTGCTACCAAACTGGGGATCCGGACTCATTTCCTAATTTTGCTTTGAAGTACACCTGAAGAAATGAAAAACAGGTGGTCACCAACTTTCAGGGAATTGAAGTCTGTTTTCTTGCCAGTTATTTTTCTGCTACCATCAGTTTCCATAAACCCTGTGAGAAGACATATGTCCTCCCTCATTCTTATAGATCCAGTTGGATTGGAGATGACGGAAGTGATGGCACAAAGCCAGACATGCCTTAGCGCTCACTCCGCACTGTCACCAAATGGCCAGGCGTCAACCTTGAAGCACAACCCCTATGCTGGTTCCTGCAGAGACAAGAAGAAAGAAGAAAGAATAGGCAGAGCCTTTGGACTTCAGGACTTGTGATCCCATTTTTGTCCTCTGTAGCAGTTAGGACTTGGCAATACAGCCTGAGGCCAACAATACAGCCTGTCCTCAGTGGCTGAAACAAATGAGGGATTTAGCATTTCAGAGAAAAGTGTGAAGAGAGACCATGCAGAGCTGGGATGGCAGCTTCAGGATATGATCTGAGAGCCAGGCTCCTCTGTCTTTCGGCTCCACCATCTTCTGTGCACAGAGTTCTGTCCTTTAGAGCTTCAACCATCTCTTCTGTGTTGCAGGCAGGAAAAAGGGAAGAACAAGAGGCAAAAGTGGTGTTCCCACCAGTTTCAAAGAGCTCTCCTAAGAGTCTGCCCCAAGGTTAGTGCTCGTTTCCCTGGCCACACCCTACCGCAAGGGAGACTGGGCACTTTGTCACCCAATAAAATCCAGGGTCCTCTTACTAGAGAATTAGGAGGCGAGTACGGGCAAACAACAGCAGTCTCTTCTACTTTCTCTCATGTCCCTCTATCAGGATAGTGGAGGTTGTACCCCACTTTATAAAGATGAGAAAGCTGAGAGGTGGCCAGGAGGACCTGCACAGAGCCACAGTGGGTTGGTGGTAATGTTGGTGCCAGCACCCAGCTCGGGGCCGGTTTTGAAAAATGATGGAAACATAAAAGGCAGAAACCCATGAACATCTGTGGGCAAACAGCAGCTGTGAGCCCAGGGCCATCTCTGTGGGGAGTCAAACTGACAGATGAGAGGGGCTACAGAGGGCAGTGAGAACGAGGGCTGCAGGATACAGGGCTCCGTGTCATTCCCTGGGTTGGCAAGAGCTAGACAGCTTTGGCCTTGGCTCAGTTGGGAGAACAGATGGGCAGGAATTCGGCACAGCTTCCAAATCAGCCAAGCAGCAAAGACTGCCTTCTTTCCCTGTGTGAGCCGAGGCTACAGCTCCCACCGGTCCCAGCCAGCTGCAGAGGCCCAAGCCTGAAGACCATGACAACTTGGCCAGGACTGTGCCATGCCCCGCCCACTGTGGGAGCCAGGAGGACAAGCAAGTGCAGGTGTTCCTCCCAGCAGTGAGGGTGACACCTGGGTGGGGCTGCCCACCAGGTTCAGATTTCTCTGTGCAGGGCGAGCAAGCCTTGTAGCAATCCAATCTCAGCCCTGACTCCTTTGGCGCATAGGACTCAACTACTGAGACAGCCAGCCCGTTTGATTGAGGCCCAGACCTCTGTTCTTTCTTATGCTCTCACCTCCCACAGGAATGATGGCAACGTGGCCAGAGGTGAAAGGCAAATCCAGGGATTATACTGAAATGCAAGCAATGCAGAGGGAACTCCTTCCCACATCTGAAGAAAGGAGGGTCCTCACAGAAACAAGGCAAACGATGAGGGGACAGGAACGCGTGTTCAGCTCAGAAACAGGACATAAAATACATAGAATTTTATTGCAGCTCTGGCTGGAGCATATGGTATAAGGGGAAGAAATACAAGTCTTTAGAAAGAAATGCACTTTGTGCTGTCAGCTAGATGTGGTAGATTCACGGGGGAGGGATGGCTAGGCCCCAAGGAAAGGAGAGGGGGCTGTCTTCTCTCTTTCCCCTTCCAAAGACTACATGAATTTTGGATTATCTGTGTATCTACTCCCAATTCACTGACTCTGGTATTAAAAGCAGACTGAAATTTGTTTAGAATTCTACTTAGCTAGAAAAGTTTTTCTGAATGAGACTGAAATTTGTTT
This sequence comes from Balaenoptera borealis, assembly GCF_965194805.1. Classification (NCBI taxonomy): domain Eukaryota; kingdom Metazoa; phylum Chordata; class Mammalia; order Artiodactyla; family Balaenopteridae; genus Balaenoptera; species Balaenoptera borealis. The sequence continues at coordinate 38,825,910 of NC_138860.1, read as the reverse complement.
AGAATTCTGTTTAGCTAGAAAAGCCAGAAAAGCTTTTTTTGAATGGTGCAAGGATGACTACCATAACTCCTTTAAAGAGAGAAGCTGGGGAAGAGATGGGAAGGAGAGCGGGGAAGGAGAGGGCGGGCCAGCTGTGAGGGCCCCACCCCCAGCAGGACGCTCCCTGAAAAGGAGCAGTCTGTGCATGCCCACCACATCCCTCCTCCGTGAGGCTCTGGCGCCCTGCAGCCACCTGCAGGTTGCACAATGAGGCTCTTCCAATGATTATAAAGAACCCCCAGCCCTGTTCCCTTACCCCAGGCCTTCTGTAATCTTGAGACCCTAGACTCATCAAAGCTACACTCTGCAGCCTGAAGATCTGTTCACGCAGCCGAGGGAAGGCTGGGGCAGAAGGCAGCCAGCAGGCTCTCGCACCATCTGCCTCCCCTCCTTCCTCAGTGGCCCCCACGAGGGCACAATCAGGGCTGGGAGGCTTCATGAGCCCCCCTTGGCCCTCTGGGATGTGAGGAGTCAGCAGGGATTCATACCCATCCTGCCGGGACCATCTGCACTCAATTATAAGTCCTTTGGAAGCCAGCAGAGGGCTGTTAAGCTGCCGCTGGTTCTCTATGATTAGCTAGTTCTTGTCTTTTGAATACTGCATATGGTGCAGCCAGCTGCAGAAAGCATTCATGACTCAAAGCTTTTTTCCCCTCAAAGAGAAAAGTGCTAAGTTGTTACTATGGGAAGAAAAAAAAAAGTTTAAAACTCTTTCTGGTTAAGTTCCTTTTCCTACCTTAAAGTTCTACCTCTTCCCAGGATTGGGATCATTCCTTTGTCTATTTTCTACCAGCACTATATAGGTACTTGCTTACTGAAGATGAGCCTTGATAAGAAATATCAACATTGTGTATAATTCCAGCTCAGTTGTTATTATCCGTGGTCCAGTAGACCCTCTTCTCTCCCTTATTTTGTGTGAGTGAGAGACCTGATGTTAAGGCATGCTTTTAATGAAACCACTCCAAAAAGTCAACGCTTTGCCATCAACTCAGGAGCCAGGGCCACTGCCGAGGCTTACCTTCTTTCCCAGGTGCTGAGCCAGGAACAGAGGCAATACTGCTTGGTTCGCACTTGAAACCCTCAGTGTTCTCTGTAGGCGAGAAGCAGTTAGCTGGCTATAAGCTAGCATTAAAATCAGTAGGGATGCTTAAAAAAATATGTATTTCTGGGGCTATATCAGAGACTTGAAATCCAGGTTCACATGTGAGTGGAGGTCCAGAGAAGATGGAGATTTGAGAGTCTTGTGAATAGTGATAATGAAAGCCATGAAGTAGCTACAATTCACAGGGAAAAGAATATGGAAATAGAAGATGGGGGTAATCAGAGTCCCTTCTTCCTCATATCTCTGAACTAGGCAAGTAACTCGTTTCTTTTCTCATAATACACAGGCTCAATGGTAAACACAGCACAAATATGCCAATAACCACAGGGCACTCTATGGATAAAACAGTTCTCTGTAGAGTGGATACATGTGTATGTATAACTGATTTGCTTTGCTGTACACCTGAAACTAATGCAACATTGTAAATCAACTATACTCCATCTTAAAATATATATTAAAAAAAAATGTTCTTTGTAGCATGAGATTGGCTGGCTTAAGCCTATAAATTTGCAAAACTTTAGGAACCCATCTATATATGGAATGAATAGTTCTACTCTCCATGTTCAGAGAGAAATAAAAATACCTATTCAAATATCTAGCAGGAAAATTACCCCAAAAGTGATTTCACTTTTTTTTTTCTTTCTGATGAGCAATTTTAAGCATGTCCAAGAGGAAGAAAATCTGTACCAATATGGGTTGTTCCATTGAGCCTAATGGGAGCCACATGTCTCACAATCTGAGAAGGGAGTTACAAGTTTGGAAAGGGAGAAAACAAAAGGAACCCTGTGTTGTCAGTCTGAAATTGGAGGTATGGTGTAAATTCATGGTTTTCATTATATGGATACAGAAATAAATTTAGATGTCGTGGGCACATAGGTATGTGTATACATATACACACATGCAGATATTCCCAAACTCTGACCACTGAGATGGCCTGGGACCAGTGGCTCCACAATAGTATTGAGTACACTTAGCACTCAAATCTTCGCTTTAAGATAATTTTCCACTAAAGAAAGCAGGGCTGGAATAGGGAAAGTACAAGACAAACTTGGAATGTCTTACAGTGTCAGAAAATAAAGAAATGCCCAAGAAAAAGGGGGATGTGTCAAGAAGACACAGGAGCCAGCTTGAATGTGTTCCTGCTGGCCTTATCTGAGACCATTTAAGCATCTAAAGGAATAACGATAATAACCAATTATAACCCACTGAATAAAAAACGAAGAATCCATACTCGTAATATTAATATAAATTAATAAAGGGGGAATGAGTGATTCTATAGTGAACAAGTCTGGCAAGCACCACCTTAAACAAGTGGTCAGTTAGTGTCATAATGATGGGACAGGTGGAAATCATGCACCGCCTGAAGAGATGCAGTGAGGAGGACGCAGCCATCGCTTCTATGCTGCTCCTGCCAAAGACGCATAAACTAAACTTAACCTAACCTAATCTGACAGGAAACACCATCCAAAATAACTGGCCTGTAATCTTCTAAAGCGTCAACCTCTATTACTCAGCCATAAAAAGAAATGAAATTGAGTTATTTGTAGTGAGGTGGATGAACCTAGAGACTGTCATACAGAGTGAAGTCAGAAAGAGAAAAACAAATACCGTATGCTAACACATATATATGGAATCTAAAAAAAAAAAAAAAAGGTTCTCAAGAACCTAGGGGCAGGCTAGGTAGATGCAGACGTAGAGAATGGACTTGAGGACACAGGGAGGGGGGAAGGGTAAGCTGGGACGAAGTAAGAGAGTGCCATGGATTTATAATATACTACCAAGTGTAAAATAGATAGCAAGTGGGAAGCAGCCGCATAGCACAGGGAGATCAGCTCAGTGCTTTGTGACCATCTAGAGGGGTGGAATAGGGAGGTTGGGAGGGAGACGCAAGAGGGAGGAGATATGGGGATATATGTATATGTATAGCTGATTCACTTTGTTATAAAGCAGAAACTAACACACCATTGTAAAGCAATTATACTCCAATAAAAAAAAATTTAAAAATTTTTAAAAATTAAAAAAATAAAGTGTCAAGGTCAAGAAAGCCAAGAAAAAGCTGAGGTACCATTCAGAATAAAGGCCACTACAGAGACATGACAACTCAAAGCAGTATGTAACTCTGAACTGCATCCTTTTGCTATAAAGGTTATTACTGGGACATTTGGCAAAATCTGAATGGGGCCCAAGGATTAGTGGCAATTTCCTGATTTGACGGTTGTTTTGAGGTTACATAGAAAAATGTCCTTGTTTACATGAAATACATACTAAATTCAGGAGTGATTTTTAGGAGTGACAGGCCCAGCAACTCGGCAATTTATTTTCAGATGATTCAGGTTCTGAATTTGTAATTTTTCTGAGAATAGTTCAATTTTTTTTTTTTTTTTGGCCGCGCTGCGCAGCTTGCAGGATATTTGTTCCCTGACCAGGAACTGAAACTGGGCCTCGGCAGTGAAAGCACCGAGCCCAAACCACTGGACCGCCAGGGAACTCCCTAAAAATGTTTTTAAAAGTGTAACTTCTTTTCCTTTTTATGTTATATGACTTAAAAAATGACTATAGCAATGAAGACAGTGATGCTGAAGATGAATTTGCGACATCAAGAATTTCACAAAATTATTTCTTGAAATAAAGTACAAATTAATGTTATTTTATATAATGTGATTTTTTTAAGTATATATTTTCACTAAAACATTTAGGAGTTAAAAAAAGATCAGTGAACGAATGTGCTCTTCTAGGTTGAATTAAAATAGAATATTTAAGGTTTAAAAAAGTTTGGCTGGGGAAAAATAACAGTTTTGCAAAACCTGTGCGATCCAAAACTAAGATGATATTCAACAGCAAGAAGTATTCCAATTTCTCATAACCAGTTCTCACAAGCAAAGAAGTGCATGCCTCACTTTAAGAAGGTGTCAAATAGAAACAGGCAAATCTGAAAGAATTTACCAAGTGTAATAAATTAGAGGTGAAATCACAACAAAAGAATTTATGGCGTACAAAAAAATTCACAAGTAGAAGATTCCTTCTATCAACTTCTCAGAGTCCCATGAGCTCTCCTCTGACCTCTGAAAGATGGGTTTTACCAAAATCTGGTTTACACTGAACTTTTCAGGTATATATGATCTGAAAAGAAAGAAGTATCTGATAAGAACCTGCCTGGTGCTCCTTCCTTGTTGCAGCCCTTGTTTGTGTAAGTGATCAGAATCAGGTCCAAGTGACAAAGAATCAAGCATGACATATCACACCAAACACCATTTCCTGTCCAACCAATTCTCATCTCTCTCCAGTAATGAAGAGGTGGACGTTCTTCTTGGACTGCAGCATGTGCGCAGCCCGCTCCACGCCGACCACAGCAGCCAACCTCTGGGCATCGTACTTGGAGTAGAGGACAGTGCAGGTCCAGGCAGCTTCCTCGCCTCTGGTGGTGGCTTGCAGCATGTTACAGACGTCACTGTAGAAGTGGGGATATGTTGGCAGTTCGTAGAAAATCAGGTTCCTGATGCCTTTTATTGTGTATCTGTTAGAAGGAGAAAGAGAGGCTATGTCTACATGAGAAATTTTATGGAAAAGCCACCAAAGAGTTTTACAGGGACATAGTCACTCTCGCTGTTTCATGCAAGGAGAAAGACCATGGCACAAATAACACCCAGACCAAAAGTTACTCTAATTTGAGCTGGAGGGGCTCATTTTTTGTGACAACGTATTTGAATTCCTAATGTTTGGCTTAAGATAATGATAAAGTGAATTTGCACTTCTTGAGCCTAATCTGAGCAGCCTGAGGTAGGGTGGGGAAGAATAGTAGACAAGAATTAGAAATCTGTCGCAGAAAATTTGAAAAGCAGGCATTTCCAATTTAACATTATCCTCATTATAATCAGGCAAAACAGTGTTCTATAATGGAGATGAGGTCAGACCCAGTACATAAAATAAACTGCATAAACTGTAAATGCACTCCCATTAGTCTTTTCTTGTCATTCTGTAGACATGTTAACTCCATGGCAGATGTCCCAAGTTCACCCATTTACAAAATCCTGCCCGAGGACCCATTAGGCATTATGGTAAGGCAATTAATTTCAACAGCTTCCTCGCTTCTTTCCCTGCTGCACAGGGCTGCATGGTTGGGGGCGGTGGCGTGCAGACCCTAGGGACTCGCCTTACGGTTCAGGTTGAGGTCAGTCATTCCCTCTTGGGCTCCATGACCAAAGATTTTATACGTTGACAAGGTTCTGATTTTTCCTGTTAGACTCTCATACAGGGCTGATGTCAGACTCCCTCGGGAATTTTATTTTATTCATGGACGATAAGTTTTCCTTGTCTTTTTATCCCTTGGCTCATCCTGATCTCTCTGGAGACCCTCCTCTTCCAAAATATAACTGCAGTCCATTACTTGGTTCATCTTTCCACATCCTCTTTCCATAAAGGAATTCTAATGGCTAATGATGTTGAAAAAACACAGTTCTGTCTCAGTAGTTATCAAAACAAACAAAAACAAATAGAGAGTTCCATTTCTGCTTACTATGTAGAAAACTCAAGAGAATACTGCTCCCATGCTAACAAGAAAAAGATAATCTACAACAGTGTTCCTTTTCTTGAGCCTAGATAGCTGATGTCACCGGGCAACCAAGTGAACTGATTCAGCGGTGCCCTGGTGTGTGTTTAACAATGGATTCTCAGTGGGGGAGGACAGGTGCTGATTTGAAGCATTTGCCAATTTCTGTGGTGTAAATACTCCATTTCAAGCTACCAGTGTCACGCTGCTGAACTTGGAACTGGGAAGAGATGTGCAACCATACCTTAAGAGCTGGTATGAGCCAGCTTCAGCCCATCACTGACTGAATTCCAAAGAGTGACAAGATCGTCTGAAGAAAGACAGGACATACGAACCACTTCACCCTTGGCAGAGCACAGTGGGGAAGAGGGCAGCTGCTAAGAAAGTGGGTAGGAAGAAAAAAGCTACACTTTTAACAAGTTCTTAAAGGGCAATTATGGGCTTGCATGACAGTTCAGAATCCCTGGGATTCCTGGACACTCCTTTACTTCACAGTCATGAGGTCTTTTCCACAGGTCTCCACTGGGAGCCCTGGAGAGGCTGGAGGCAAGGCAGAAGACCTGAGACACCCCGATGGTGGTGCAGACATGAAAACTCACTCTCTTCCCAGAGCCATGTTGTATATGAAGCTAAAGCCTGAAGCCAATGAGAGGGGCAAAGGTCAACTGCTGGGGTGGAGTCAGAAGCAGCAAAACTGTCTGCCCTAAGGGAGGGGCGTTAACCTCCTCACCCCATCCCTCCCCACCACAAGACTTACATCCAGTAAAAAGGGCAGTCTGTCCTGGGGAAAGGGCATGAAGCCTGTTCAGCCCAAGATCCTGCACTGATGTAAGCAGATGTTTGCCACCACCGCAGAGAAGCAGGGAACTCCTTCCCACCAAGACCCCCCATAGAACAAGGCAGAGGCTGGCCACCATGGAGGGTGGTGCAGGAACCCTGAGAAAGCGCCAGCTCCAAAGGCCAGGATGGACAGAACCTGCCGGCATCTGAGCCGGACCAGGAGGAGAACACCTGCCCCACTTCAAGCCTTGGGGGAGGAGCGGGCAGGAGCAGCCTGCTGCTGGGGGAGGGGCAGGAGCGTGGGGAGAGGCTCTCCCTCAGCACAGGGGTGCAGGGCGTGGCGAAAGCTGAGAGGGGAGCAGGGCGCTGACACAAGGCCCTCCAGCTCTGGGCCCCACAGTGGGCCACTGTCTGCTGGAGGAACTGGCAGTCTGTGGTAAATAGAAGGTAACTATGGTAACAACCAAATCCTAACTAGATTCACAACTGCCACACTAGTGGCCTGACAGAAGAGGTGTGCCCAGGCCAACTACTTACTCAGGCACTACATTCAACTGACAATTACAAAAAACACAGAAAAGCAAGAAAAAGACATTAAAACCATGAGGTATCATTTTGACTATCAAGTCACTGGAAAAAAGCAGGGTTTTACAGAAATAGGCTAATGGAGTATAAATTATTGTGAGTGTGTATTTTAGCAAGGAGGGGAGAAGATGGGAGTGGCAACACACAGCAAATGTTAAACTGGGTACAGCTTTTGAACAAATAAGTTTTCCTTTCCAAATTTATCCTAAGGAAATGCCTAGGCAACTATGCCATCAACTACGCATACGGACACTCTTGGCATTATTGTATATAATAACAGAAAACAAATCAATATGCCCATTAAAAGGAAACTGGGTTAATTACATACCCATACAATGTAACACTACGTAACCATTAAAAAGGATGCTATACACACCTTAAAGATTACTTATAATTACACAGAAAAGGTATTTTTACAATGTAAAGATTTAGCAGACCTACCTTGACCAAGTGATTACATTTAGTATCACCAAAAATGGGATAAACTGACACCCTGGGCCTCTTGAGGAGATGCAGGGGGAAGTACACAATATCCTCTATGTAGAATTCTTACTAAAATAATGTTTAAATCTTTGGTCCCCGAATTCTGATGCTCACTGAATCACCTATTTGTTTTTTAAAAATGCCTGTAATTGGTCCCCATCCCCAAACACCATGATCTAACTGATACTGGGGTATGACCAGGGCGTTCAGGTGCTTAAAAGCTCCCCAAGGGGATTCTAATATGTAGCAAAGTTTGGGAACACTGATCTAAATAATAAGAAAACAGACAAATCCAGATGTGGGACATTCTACAGGAAACTGGACTGTACTCTTCAAAAAATATCAGTATCACAACAAGGAACAAAGGAAGAGAATTATTCTAGATCAGGGTTTCTTAACCCTGGCACTACTGCCATTTTAAGCCAGGTAATTCTTTGCTGTAAGGGCTGTCCTGTGCACTGTAGGACGTCTAGCAGCACCCAGGCCGTGACCCGCTTGAACCACTAGACCACTAGAATAACCCTCCAACTGTACCAACCAAAAATGTCTCCAGATATTTCCAAATGTCCCTTGGGGAGCAAAACTGCTCCTGCTTGAGAACTGCTAAAATAGACTAAAGACACATGTCAAACAAATGCAATGTAGGATTCTTAACTAAGTCCTGGATTTGGGGGCGGGGGGTGAGAAACAGCTGTAATAGTCATTTTGGGAACAACTAGGAAAATTTGCATACAGACTAAATATTAGATGGTATTACTGCAGTAATGTCAAGTGGTATGTTAATGGTGTTGTGGTTAGATAAAAGAATGTTGTTTTTAGGCTCTACAGGCTGAAAGATTTAGGAGTTAAGTGTCATGAAGCCTCCCGTAATTTACTCTCAAATGGTTCAGGAAGAAAAAATAAAGATGTGAGTGGAAAGAGAGAAGGATAGACAGAGAATGTGGGTGCATGAGAATGCGGCAAAATGCTAACAGCTGGTGAAATCTAAGTGGAAGGAGTTAGAGATGTTCACTGGGATAGTCTTACAATGTCTTTTGAAATGAAATCTTCCCAAATAAAAAGTTGAAGCAGGGGCAGGATATAGTAGAACTATATATATATTAACTTAAAAATACATCCATAACATACAAATATATACCAAAATGCTAACTTATTTAAGCTTTTTTTCAATAAGCACATAAAACATTCAAGATAAAAGAAAAAAAATCCCAATGTGTACATTGTGATCCCAATTTTGGTATCCTTTTTAAAACGCCTGTGTCTGTGTGTGTGTGCATGTGCACATGTTTTTTACATTAAAAAGACAGGAAAGAAATACACCAAAATGGGTATTTATATCAGTAAGATTATAAGTGATCGCATTTTTTTAACCTAGATTTTCTAGGTTCTCTACAATAATTGTGTAATACTCTTATAATGAGAGAATTTTTAAAGCAAAATAAAACAACAAAACCAATTCCAATAGGTATTATATTTAAAAACCAAGAAAATCTCTCTTGGTACCAATCCGTCCACAGTAGAGACTAGGCATCTCTTGGAAATAAGAGAACATGACCAGAACCTCTTCAGAGGGGCAGTTAGTACCAATTCCCATGATCTTCTGCACCTCCTCCCCTGCCTTCCTCCTCTCCTGTATGTGCTCTGGGTCTTCAGTGACCCCTACAAATATGGCGTAACACTGTGACAGGACCTAAAACTAAGGACATTCTAGATGTCTATGTTACCTGACAACTGTTAAAGATAAATGAGGCACCCACAACTGACTTGCAAGGCTGGCTCCTGCATACGGTCTATAAAGACCAGGTCTGTTACTTCTACAACTGGGGTTCTCCCTGGGGCAGGGAGCACTCAGAAACACCCCACTAGCATTTCCCTCCTCCAGAAATCTTACCTCCAGAGTTTCTGATTGCCCCCTGCTTAAGAATCCTCCTTCCTGTGCTAACCCACTATAATGCTCAGAGAAAGAACTGTGAACTGTCCTCCCCTCAGGAGGGCCATCATGACCAAATGCCCATCCCATCCTAAGATTCTACTGGTTTCATCTCCCCAAAGAAAACAAATCCTCAGGTTGAAAGTTTTTTGCTAGCTCACAAACGAACTGCAATATGTCTAACACTGCCTACTTCCATAGAGAATATAAATACAGAATTTTAAAGCTGGATACTAAAGTTTAAAATACATGTACTTTTCCCAAGGTCAAATGAAAAAATCAAATCACAAAGACACTGCAGATCAAAATACCCATCATCACCTTGGTGACCTCTCAAGCAAAAAAATCTATAGCTGGGAACCTTGAGATAACTGGCAGTTGCAGATTATCTCCATTCAACTCAAACACCCACTAACCTGGTCGAGGGTATAAAGCAAATGGCACATGTTAGGTTTGTCTTTATAGTGACTTTGGGGACAAAACAGTTTGGTCAATAAACAAACAGTGTAAGACAGGAGACTGTCCTGCCTACTTAAGAGAAAGGGCTCCTTTGACATCATGCCCTCTCCTTGAAAAGCTGCTACTTGAGAGCAGTCCTCATCCCAGCTTAGTTCACACTTGCTACAGACAATCACGCTGGGAAGTTTTCCAATCCATCCACTTCATCTAAAGGACTTGCTTTGATGTATCAAGCTTTTGGAAAACTAAGGGCTCTTTAGACCTGCTGAGTGCAAACTCCCCCAAAATACCATTTCCAACATGAATGAAAACAACAACTCACTGGAACAAAGCAAATGATGATGCCAGCAAGAAGGCATTCGTTAACACTCTTGGGCCAAACAGCCTTGTCTGGGTAGCCAAGATGAAGCCCAACAAACGCAAATGTAGTCATTCCTCAACTCTCCACTAGCAGATCATCTAGGCAGCAGAATACCCAAAGAAGTCATGTCATGCCAGCCTGCTTCGCTCCGGCAGGCTGCTGGATCCCTCCCTCCCCGTCCTGGTAAGGAGAACATTTCGGAGGAACACCATCCTAATATCAGCATAAACTAAAAGGCAATGCAATGCCAAGGTGCATCATCTAATATGTTCCAAAGCCTAGAGGATTTCAGGCTTAGATGTTAGGGATTCTCTGAGGAAACGTGCCCCTCATTAGCTTATGATTGAGAATTAATAAAACAGTAAAGTCAGAACTTAAACTCACTGGACATTATTGTGAATCAGGAAAGAAAAGGTTATAGGATGCAATTTCCAGTCTCTCTAGGTAAGAGCTTAAAAGGGGCTTTTACATTTGGCAGCAGAGAGAATTAGCAAAACAATAAAATAACCAAACTCTGGGGGCACAAAGGGCTGCAACTATCCCAAATAGTAACAGAAGGCTCAATATTACTAACACTCTAATTAGAATTAAAAAAAAAAAAAAAGAAAGAAAAAAAAGGCCAATCCAACTTATTTTGTCAAAGTCACATGGTGGGGAAGCTAAGCAAACCCTGAAGCCCTTAAATATTCAACTCTAAGCCCCTCACCTTTTGCTTCTCATAAACTTCAAGGAGCCCCTTAGTCCTGGCTCTCCTTGGTGCAGAAGTGTGTGTGCACTGCCTCAGGACAAAGGAGAACTTTCTGAACACTAACACTGTACTCAACTTCCATCTCCACAGACCACACAGTCCCCAATGTTTCATCTGTGCTTCTACGACAGGTTCCTCCCTTTCCTGTATTCAGCTGAGTTGTCCCTGTCGAGAGCTGCTCAGCTCTGTAATGTCTTTCTTGAGGGGTACATCCACAGCTACCGGAGGTACCCTAAGTATGGACCCACTCCAGATCTATATACAGGTTATGCTGTAGTCACTCATTCGTTTCTACCACCTTTTCCAACAATGCCCATTTTGGAAGAAAACCAACCAACCAATCAAGAAAAGTCTGTCCAGCCCCCCAAACTCTGGCTTCTCTGCAGGAGGTGAAGCAAGGGAGGACCTTATAACACAGCAAAGCCCACCATGCACTTGGAAGCAGGCCCTCCAGAGAGGACACTTGAAACCTGGCCCTACTTTACCTTTTGTAGAAATGGAAGCGCTCTGTGAGGAGCAGGAACTGCTTCTCTCCTTGAAGGAAGAAGTGTCTTGCCCTGGAGACACCAGACTTCCGGGTGTACTCGCAGATATGAGTGAAGTTCAGTTCCTCCTTCTTGAAGTAATTTCGGAGACGCACAAAGTCAAAGTAGGAGGGGACATAGATAAGCGTGTGAGACATGACTGCATCACGATACTGAGGCAAAATCTTGTTGACGAAAAAGTTAAACCTGATTTGGAAAGGCAAAGGGCAAAGTCAGTGGTCTAGAGGTGAGCCATAGTATCACTGCCAACTGCATGACCCTGGGCAAGTCACAATCTCCTTCTACCTCCCCTAAGAGGCCAGTTTGGCCTACCTCACTGCAAAGAGATTATGTAAGGATAAAACTTGTTAAGCGCATTAAAAAGTAAGTGCTAACACTATTCATCATAAAGAATAGATGTGATGCTGGTATATCCCAGAGAATTATTCTAGGAAGTACATAACTGTAACATTCATTCATTCAGTTGTCAATCAGTCAGTCAACAAATAATTACTGAACACCTACCATGTGTTAAGCACCATTCTGCTACCATGGGTCCCCTGACTAAACACAATGAGAAGACAGGGGAAAATTACATAGAGAATTAGAAAAACAGTTCTTGCCCTGAAGGGCTTAGAATTAAGTTGTTGACATGCGGCATTAAAAAATTAATGTAATTTAAAAATGCCACAGTCTAGGGGAAAGTACCCGATTTACTAACCCTGCCACTGTCGGAACTAGGACAAGACACCATTTCTCTGGCCTTCAGCGTCCTCCTCTGTCAATGGCATGATTGGATTCAACTATCTCATTTCATTTCGTAAATGGTAACTAATAAAGCCAACAAGGAATACAATTCTAAATTTGAATGCCCAAGTAAAATCCCTCTCTGTGACCCCCAGGGGTCCAATGGAACAGGGGAGGGTACCTGGCATCAATCACTGAAGCTAGGTTTTCAGCTTCCATCCTCTGGAAGACATGTGGGAGCTGCACCAGGACATGATTGATGGAGCCTGTCATCGGGATGTTCCTCACAGCCACCTGCCAGGAGTCAGTGAGAACATTAGGAAGTGAGCTATCCCCATTGTTGACCAAATGTTATCCTCTCCTTCTGCCTCATGACCCAAACAATACACAATACTTCATGAAAATTCAGAGAAAGAAGGAGAGAACCCACCTGGCCTTGCACATTGACGCAGTACTTGTTGAACACAGAGTTGATCTGGGCATCCTGCAGGGCCCCAAACAGCAGCGTCTGACGATAGTACTTGGACCAATTATTGAGGCTCCACATGCGCACTCGAGAAAAGTCCACCCCATGTGAGTCCAAGGGCAGTAGGTTCATGTGGTTCATCAAATGCTTTGAGCAGAAATAATACTCCATTAATACTTATTGAACACTGACCTGTTAGGCATTGCTAACCTTTCTATAAGCCCATCATCTTATTTAACCCCATGAAGTACACACTATCATCTCCCAAATTACAACAAGAAAACTGAGGCTCAGATGGGTGAGTGACTTGCCCATAGTCAAGCGAACAAGAAGAAAAGCTCAAACTGGCCACCTCGTGGATCCTTCAAAAAGGATCAAGATGCTACCTATACAGAATATTTCTTTTAAAGGAAATTCTGAAATGCCACTCTGGTCACTCTATAAGCAACTCAGTTCCAGACTTGGACAAGAAGGGAAATGCCACGGAAAACAGAGCTGCTGTCCTTCCGTGACTTGGTTCCCAAAACGTTAGAAAATTCCCTGAGTGACTACATGTGCCTTTTGCTCAAAATAACGATGACTCAACCATCGACATGCCTTTTCTATTTTAATCATATTTTTACCTTGTAATGTATATTGAAGGGTCACAAGTACTATAAGGTTATTCCCTACTTTATAAATAAGTACTCCCCTTTATTTGTCCCGAACTTACTCCAAGTCCCGGGGTTGTAGAAAAGGTACATTCTCACATGCCTTATAAAAATAAACCTACCGTTCCGTGATGAGGATTGTTCCAAAGCACAACCCTAAGCCCCAAGACATTGCAGAGTACGTTGAGAGGGAGAAAAAACGTACAGCACAGACTACAGTAAGGGGGCAAAAACATCTTACATTTCTCTGTAAAACATCACAAATTAAGAAATCATGAGCAATGTTTTTCCATCTCCACTGAAGACCAAACAAAAGAGAACAAGCATAAATAGGAGGAACTATTTTAGACAAAAACATTCCTGGTGAGGAGGAATTTCAACCAACCAACCAACCAACCAACCAACCACACTAAACTGGTCTATTACTAGAAGCAACTTTTAAGGGGAAGAAATCTTTTCTGGAGATTAGAAAATGTTGACAAGAATTTTTATCTTTCTGGATACTTTACTGACCAACTTGTGGGTAGAAGAGGGGACAACATTTCCCATTTTCAAACTGGAAAATGTGGAATATTTCCATTTCCAAGCTGAGTTTTAATCTGGACTTTAATAACCATTTCAGACTCAAACCACTGAGCTTCTTGTCTCTAAATGTGAATGACCAGCATTACCAAGACATGCTCCCAGTTCTGCATCAGGTAAATGTCAGCTTGATCAATGATGAGAAGCTCAATAGAAGACAGAAAGTCAAAATCTCTCTTCTTCTCTCCTTCTCCACCAATGATGGTCCTCAAGCCCAGAGGGGAGGCAATGAGGATGTCTGACGAATAGAAGGGGGCATAAAGTCGGATGCTTCTCTGCAGTATTGCCACTCCTATACACAAAACAGCCAAGCATACATCAGTTCATGAGTCACCACCAAGCCATCAGCGTCCACCCTCTCAAACTGCAGCCTCCCCTTGTACCTTCCACATCTTCCCCTTTGCATATAATTGTGCTCAAACTGCTTTAATTATTAAAATCATCATCATCCCTCCTTTGCATCTACGGTCCCTTGTAGCTCCCATCCTCTTCTTTTCCTTCACCGGCAAACCTTCCAGAAAATTGTCCCTACTTTAAAACCTCCCACTCACTCCTAAATGCACTGCCATCTGCCTCTGAGTCTCAGGACACCATTGAAATGACTCTTGCTAAGGTCACCAACAGCTCTCAGTTACCAATTCAATGGCACTTTAGTGTTTCTTGTCACGAATGCATAAGCACTCCCTCCTTGAAATGTTCTTTTCCTTACTGGTGGTTTCCACGACTTTAACACTTACTTCTCTTACTACTGACCTGGTCCTTATCTATTTTTCCATATTCAAAGAGCTCTTCTACAAATCCCTGGATTCACCCACAAGTTCTCTTTCACTCTACATAAAGCTTTGGATAAATATATTCACTAATTCTGGCTTTAACATTATCATCACAAAAATTTATATTTCCTGCCCACATCTCTTTCCTAAGCAACAAGTAGCAGTTTGTAAAGAGCCCAGATCATATGTGAAGGAGATTCACTTGCTAATCTTAAAGCATCTACCAGAGGGGCAGAAGTTGGCTGGGACTCTCTCTGGGAACAGAATGCTGGCAGATGCCATTTTAACCAATTCCCTCTACCTTGATGGCACTGGTGGGTGCCGTTTTTTGCACTCTCGCTCTAAGTTGCTAACAGTGGTGGCGGGTGAGTACCCCCTACCCCACTGCCCTGCGCTGCCTGTGTGCAGCACTGACAGACATGCACAACGAGCAGCCGCGCCTACCCCACCTCATGCCACGCGCAGGACACGACCGGAGGCCACAGTCGCATGCAGCCCACGCAGGGGACACTCCTTGAGCACCAGGCTCAGGCAGATGGAGGTGGGACTGCATTTCTAGACTCCATGGGAGTGAAACAAACAGAGAGGGGGAGTTTATAAGACAACCAAGAACTAGGAAAAAGTTAAAAATACAGTTCACCTCCCACACAGGGCCACTCCTTCAAGACGGGGCAATAACTGTTTTGCATAATACACAGAAACAAACACGGAGAGTCAAGCAAAATGAGGAAGCAGAGGAACATGTTCCAAATGAAGGAACAAGATAAAACCCCAGAAAAAATATTTAATGAAACAGATGTAAGTGATTTATCTGATAAAGAATTCAAAGTCATAGTCATAAAGATGCTCACCAAACTTGGGAGATGAATGAACGAACACAGTGAGAAACTCAAGAAAGAGACAGAAAATAAAAGAAAGTTCTAAACAGAACTCACACAGCTGAAGAATATAATAATTGAACTGAAAAATACACTAGAGGGAATCAACAGCAGACTAGATGGTAGAAAAGAACAGATCAGTGACCTGGAAGACAAGGTAGTAGAAATCACCCCAACAAAACAGCAAAGAGAAAAAATATTTTTAAAATATGAGGACAGTTTAAGGGAACTGTGGGACAACATCAAGTGTACTATCATCAGTGTTAAGGGGTCACAGAAGAGAGAGAAAGGGGCACTAACATCCACATTATAGGGGTCCCAGAAGGAGGACAAAGAGAAAGAAAGGGGCAGAAAACTTATCTGAAGAAATAATGGATAAAAATGTCCCTAACCTGGTGAAGGAAACAGACATTCAGGTCCAGCAAGCACAAAGAGTCCCAAACAAAATGAACCCAAGGAGATTCATGCCAAGACACATTATAATTAAAATGTCAAAAGTCAAAGGTAAAGAGGGAATCTTAAGCAGCAAGAGAAAAACAACTAATTACAGACAAGGGAATCCCCATAAGAATATCAGCTGATTTTTCAGCAGAAACTTTGTGGTCCAGAAGGAAATGGCATGATGTTCAAATATGCTGAAAGGAAAAACTTCCAACAAAGAAGGAAGGAAATAATAAAAGTCAGATGAGAAATACTGAATAAATGAAATGGAGACAAAAAAAAAAAAGATCAATGAAACTGAGAGCTGGTTCTGTGAAAAGATAAACAAAAATAACAAACCTTTAGCCAGACTCAATAAGAAAAAAAGAGAAGGGGCCCAAATAAAATCAGAAATGAAAGAAGTTATAACTGACACTACAGAAATACAAAGTATCATAAGAGACTACTACGAACAATTATACACCAACAAGTCAGATAACCTAGAAGAAATACATAAATTCCTAGAAACACACAATCTTCTAAAACTGAATTATGAAGGAACAGAAAATGTGAATAGATCAATTACTAGTAATGCGATTGAATCAGTAATCAAAAAACTCCCCAAAAACAAAAGACCAGGACCAGAGAGCTTCACTGGTAAATTCTACAAAATATTTAAAGGAGATTTAATACCTATCCTTCTCAAACATATTCCAAAAACCTGAAGAGGCGGAAACACTTCCAAACTCATTTTATGAGGCCAGCATAACCTTGATACTGAAACCAGACAGAAACACCACAAAAAAAAGAAATGTACAGGCTAATATGCCTGATAAACACAGATGCAAAAATCCTTGACAAATTATTAGCAAACTGAATCCAACAATACATTAAAAGGACCATACACTATAATCAAGTAGAATTTATTCCAGGGATGCAAGGATGGGTTGACAAAGCGGGTATAGAGGCAATGTATCTCAACATAACAAAGGCATATACGATAAACCCACAGCTAACATCATATTCAGTGGTGAAAAGCTGAAAGCATTTCCTCTAAAATCAGGAACAAGACACGGATGCACACTTCTGCCACTTTTATTCAACATAGTATTGGAAATCCTAGCCACAGCAACTAGGCAAGAAAAAGAAATAAAAGATACCCAAATTGGAAAGGAGGAGTAAAACTGACTTTGCAGATGACATGATACTTTATGGAGAAAACCCTAAAGACTCCACCAAAAAACTGTCAGAACTAATAAATGAATTTAGTAATGTTGCAGGATACAAAATTAACAAAAATCTGTTGTGTTTATATACATTAATAATGAACTATTAGAAAGAGAAATTAAGAAAACAATCCATTTACAATAGCATCAAAAAGAATAAAATACCTAGAAAAAATCTAATCAAGAAGGTAAAAAACTTGTACTTGGAAAACTACAAGGTATTGATGAAAGAAATTAAAGATCACACAAACATGCAAAAATACACCATGCTCATAGATTGGAAGATTTAGTATTGTTAAAATGTCCATACTGGACACCAAGGAGGGAAAGTGGTGATGGGGGTGGTGGTGTGATGAATTGGGAGATTGGGATTGACATGTATAAACTAATATGTATTAAATGGTCAACTAATAAGAACCTGCTGTATAAAATAATAAATAAAATTCAAAAATTCAAAAAAAGGGCTTCCCTGGTGGCGCAATGGTTGAGAATCTGCCTCCCAATGCAGGGGACACGGGTTCGAGCCATGGTCTGGGAAGATCCCACATGCCGTGGAGCAACTAGGCCTGTGAGCCACAATTACTGAGCCTGCATGTCCGGAGCCTGTGCTCCGCAACAAGAGAGGCCGCGAAAATGAAAGGCCCGTGCACCACGATGAAGAGTGGCCCCCACTTGCCGCAACTAGAGAAGGCCCTCGCACAGAAACGAAGACCGAACACAGCCAAAAATAAATAAATAAATAAATTTTAAAAACACAAAAAAATTCAAAAAAAAAATGTCCATACTACCCAAAGAAATCTACAGATTCAATGCAATCCTTATCAAAATACCCATGACATTTTTCATAAAACTAGAATAATCCTAAAATTTGTACAGAGCTGCAAAGGACCCTGAATAGCCAGACTGATTAGGAGAAAGAAGAACAAAGCTGAAGGTATAACACTCCCTGATTTTAAACTACACTACAAGTCTACAGTAATCAAAATTGTATGATAATAGCACAAAAACAGACACAGATCAACAGAACAGAGAGCACAGAAATAAATCCATATTTATATGGTCAATTAATCTATGACAAAGGAGGCAAGAATATACAATGCGGAAAAGACAGTCTCATCAACAAATGGTGCTGGGAAAACTAGACAGCTACATGCAAAAGAATGAAACTGGACCACTAGCTTACACCATCTACAAAAGTCAACTCAAAATGGATTAAAGACTTGAACATAAGACCTGAAAAACCACAAAACTCCTAGAAGAAAACATAGGCAGTAACTTCCCTGACAACAGTCTTAGCAATATTTTTTTGGATCTGACTCCACAGGCAAGGGCAATGAAACCAAAAGTAAACAAATGGGACTACATCAAACTAAAAAGCTTCTGCACAGCGATGGAAACCATCAATGAAACAAAAAGGCAATCTACTGAATGGGAGAGGATATTTGCAAATCTATTAAGGGGTTAATATCCAAAATATATAAAGAACTCATGTAACTCATTATCAAAAAACCCCAAACAATCCAATTAAAAATTAGCAGAGGACCTGAATAGACACTTTTCCAAAGAAATCGTACTGACAGCCAACAGTCAAATGTAGAGATGCTCAACCTCACTAATCATCAGGGAAATGCAAATCAAAATCACAATGAGAAATCAAAACTACAGTGAGGTACCATCTCACACTGGTCAGAATGGCCATCATTAAAAAGTCTACAGGACTTCCCTGGTGGCGCAGTGGTTGAGAATCTGCCTGCCAATGCAGGGGACACGGGTTCGAGCTATGGTCTGGGAAGATCCCACATGCCACGGAGCAACTAGGCCCATGAGCCACAATTACTGAGCCTGCGCGTCTGGACCCTGTGCTCCGCAACAAGAGAGGCCGCGATAATGAGAGGCCCACGCACCGCGATGAAGAGTGGCCCCCACTTGCCGCAACTAGAGAAAGCCCTCGCACAGAAACTAAGACCCAACACAGCCATAAATAAATAAATAAATAAATAAAATTTAAAAAAAAAGTCTACAAATAACAAATGCTGGAGAGGGTGTGGAGAGAAGGGAACCCTCCTATACTGTTGGTGGGAATGTAAGTTGGTGCAGTCACTATGGAAAACGGTATGGAGGTTCCTCGGAAAACTAAAAATAGAATTACCATATGATCCAGCAATCCCACGCCTGGGCATATATCTGAACAAAACTATAATTCAAAAAGATACATGCACTCCTATGTTCATAGCAGCACTATTCACAATAGCCAAGACGTGGAAACAACCTAAATGTCCACTGACAGATGAATGGATAAAGATGTGATACATATATACAATGGAATACTACTCAGCCATAAAAAAGAACAAAATAATGCCATTTGGCAGCAACATGGATGCAACTACAGATTATCATACTAAGAGGAGTCAGTCAGAAAGAGAAAGACAAATACCATATGATATCACTTGTATATGAAATCTAAAATATGGCACAAATGAACCTATCTACAAAACAGAAACAGACTCACAGACCTCTGGTTGCCAAGGTCGGGGGTGGGGAGAGGGATGGACTGGGAGTTTGGGGTTAGTTGATGCAAACTATTACATTTAGAATAGATAAACAACAAGGCCCTACTGTATAGCACAGGGAACTATATCCAATCCCCTAGGATATGCCATAATGCAAAAGAGTATAAAAAAGGGTATATATGTGTATAACTGAGTCACTGCTGTACAGCAGAAATTAGCACAACACTGTAATTCAACTATACCTACTCCAATTAAAAAAAAAAAGAAGAAGAATGTATCAGGTGGCTAGTAAGTGCTGTGATCAAAATGAAATAATATAAAATGATAGGCTGTGATTTTGGAGTTATAAATTCTTACAGCCACCATGTATTACGAGTTGCTATTAACCAAAGCATAGAGAGAAAAAAAAACACAATGAGATATCACCTCAAACCTGTCAGAATAGGTCTTATCAAAAAGACAAGAAATAACAAATGCTGGCAAAGATGTGGAGAAAAGGGAACCCTTGTGCATTGCTAGTGGAAATGTAAATTGGTGCAGCCACTGTGGAAAACAGTATGGATGTTCTTCAAAAATTAAAAATAGAACCACCATACAATTGAGCAATTCAACTTCTGGGTGTTTATCCAAAGAAAAAAAAACACTAATTCAAAAAGATATATGCAGGGCTGACCTGGTGGTGCAGTGGTTGAGAGTCTGCCTGCCAATGCAGGGGACACGGGTTCGAGCCCTGGTCTGGGAGGAGCCCACATGCCGTGGAGCAACTAGGCCCGTGAGCCACAATTACTGAGCCTGCACGTCTGGAGCCTGTGCTCTGCAACAAGAGAGGCCGCGATAATGAGAGGCCCGCGCACCGCGATGAAGAGTGGCCCCCGCTTGCCGCAACTAGAGAAAGCCCTCGCACAGAAACGAAGACCCAACACAGCCATAAATAAATAAATAAATAAATAAACAAACCCAAAAGTTAAAAACAAAAAAAAAACTCCCCCTCCAAAAAAAATAAATAAATAAAGATATATGCACTCCTACGTTCACTGCAACATTTATAATAGCCAAGATATGGAATATGGAAGCAGCCTAAGTGTCCATAGATGATGAATGGATAAAGATGTGGTGTGTATACACACACACACACACACACACAATGGAATATTACTCAGCCATAAATGAATGAAATCTTGCCATCTGCGACAACAAGGATGGACCTTGTTGAGGGTATCACAGTAAGTGAAATAAGTCAGACAAAGACAAATATCAATAGCATGTGATTTCACTTAGATGTGGAATCTAAAAAACAAAACAAACAAAAAACCAGACTGATAGATACAGAGAACAGACTGGTGGTTGCCAGAAGGGAGGGTGGGGTTGGAGGGTGGGCAAAATGGATGGGGGAGATCAGGAGGAATAAAACTTCCAGTTATAAAGTGAACAGGTCACAGGGATCCAATGTATGCCATGGGGAATATAGTCAATAATATTGCATTAACTTTGTATGGTGACAAATGGTAACTATACTTATTGTTGTGGTTAAGTTTGTAAGGTATACAGACATTGAATCACTATGTTGTACACCTGAAACTAATACGTCAATTATATATCAATTAAACAAAAGACTGATTTATCAGCTGCTTTTTGGCCACCTGCATATGTTTAAAACTAACCATAAGCTCTCATCCCCTTGCACTGCACACTCCAGCCATGCTAAAGCCTCTGAATCTTAGGTCATGCCAGTTTATTCACCCTGATGCCTCCACACATGCAGTTTCCTGTCTGAAACTTTTTCTTCCACTCTCATCACCCCACTTTGTACCTGGCTAAATCCTACTCAGGTTTCAACTTAGTACGGATGGTACCTCCAACAGAAGGCCTTCCCTAACAGTCCTGTGCCCATTTTGAGCAAGGATATTTGCTTTAAATACTTTAAATAGAACACCCACTATCCTCTAACCATAACACATCTCATCCCATACTGTCTGGTTTGTCTTAAGGCTGGACTTCCTTAACAGTAACTTTTAATTCCGTATCTCCAGCTTCTTAACAGTGCCTGGCACATAGCAGATTCTTAATAATTGGTAAATGGGCATATGTGACTAATAAATATTTTCCAGGAACTTTTTCAATGTACAACCAACCAAGTACATGGGAGCTGAATGAGAGACAAGCAAAAATGTGCAAAGCTGGGTGGGAGTCAGTAAGTCCAGAGTGGAGATAATTCAGGTGTGGGCACTCCACATGGCAGCCAAGAGGGAAGTCCATTATGTACAGATGGTCTAGTTTATTCATCTTCCCCAGACTGACCCACCCAGCCCCATCACCTCCAACTCCCCCAAGAACCCCTGTAGCATTGACTGTGAGCTACCAGCTATAGGCATGCTGAGACATTTGTTATAAACATGCATGTGCCTTTCATACATGCCTTCACAGACACTCCATGCCATTAGTCAAGTATGCACCCCATTAGCCAAGGCAAGACTCTCCCCTGGCAGACAAGACATCTCAAATGCATCCTGGTTCTGCTAGGAGGCTGAGTCAGTGACCCTCTGAAAGAATGCCTAATTCCAGGCTTCTAGCTTCCAGCTATGTGCACCTCACACCTCAGGTCCCTCAGGGTCTCAGTTTTGACAAGGAGGAATTACCAGTCCTGAAGTGGTCATCGATGTTGCCGACAAATACAGCTTCATAATCCTCAGGCCTCTTCAGGTTGGGTGGTCTCTCCTCGGGATCTGAGCCATACTCTCCATTAAACCTCTTTTTGTTGCTTACAATTATTTTCTTCTTGCTGTCGCCCTCAAGAAGACTGATGAAGAGCTGTACCACCCGCAAAGCCGCTTCCCGGAATGGCACCACTATCAGCACCTGCGGAGGGAGTGATGGGCAGCCTTGGCGGGGGCAAGCGGAAGGAAGGACCGCTCGAGGTGAGCCTGCTGAGGACCTCAGGAGCCCTCTGTTCCGCAGCCCCTGGCCAAGCACCACATCCATGTCACCCCCTTTACACAGGACCTGGCTCCGTACTGAAGGCTGAGCATCTTTCCGACCCACAGCACCATGTCCTATGGACTTCAATCTCATGGCTCCTTGGGGGGCAATTCTTAAGCAGAACGTAGAAATACCTTTTGAGGTAAGCCAATGCCGTTAACAGAGGTGTCCATTAGCAAAAACCCAAGGGCACAAACACACAAAGCTCTTTGAGGACAAGAAATGTTACTCATTTCTGTCTCCCACAGAACTTAGTTCAGTATTTTGATCCATAAGACCCAAGGAATATGCTGAACAAATGAATTAGATGTATTAAGTAGAGAATAAAGCTAGTAAGGAAAGGACTAAAGCATCATTACTTTTCTAGTACACTTCCTAGTACATTTTTCAGAAATGATGGTAAAGGATTTCTGAAATAAGATCATATTTCAATGGGAAATATAGGATTCAGTTTTCCAAACATTTCCAAAAGTGCTTAATGTTAACTGTTGAGGAAAAAAACCAGAAGATGCTTAACAAATGATTAACTTCTAACTACCCTCGTGTAAACAATACAATCAATGGATATAACCCCAGTCAGATCAGGCAATTCATCAAATTCTGAATGTGATTCATGGGTAATCTACCTCATATTCTATTTTGCAATTCTAAATGGAAACAGATAATCTTATTATCCTGATGTTCAAGATTCTGAGGTAGTTTCCCAGAAAGGCAACCAGCACAGCCAGAGGGGTGTAGTGATTCAGTTTGGTACAGTGCAGGGATGATGGATCAGTTTTGAAGAGGGCCAAGTTACTGTCTCGGCTGTCACACTAAGTAAGTGTCTAGGCTTTGGTTTCTCCAGCTATCAAACAAGAGGGTTGGACTAAGAAATCTTTAAGAGCCATATCAGTATTAAAATCCTAAAATCTTATTAAGCTCAATGAGAAGAATCTAAGAAGATGAGGCTTCTTCAATATAGACATAGAGGCTAAGGGGTAAGGGGGTATGGGAGGCACAGTATGTAGCTCCAGGACATCATGAAAAATGTAGACAGAATTAAAAGATGTAAGCCCCCAATCCACTGGAGCTTAGGCTTATGAGCCCACATAAATGTAATCACCACTTTAAGCAGCAATAATGATACAATGCAAAAATAGGGATTTTGTTTTCCAAGGTTTACTTATTTATGTGGCTTAGTGAAGAGAATCCTTGGCTCTAGTCCTGTCTCTGCTATTTTTTCCCTGGTTCTCTTTAGCAAGGTCCTCTATGAATCTGGGTCTCTGTCCACAGGTGAAATATGTAGCGATTGAATAAAAGGCTCCTTAAGGTTCCATCCAGCTCTGACAGTCACAAATTAGAGATTTATAGTGGAGTGTTACTTATGTAGGATCAGGGTTTATCTTTAAGGAGAGAATTATCATGGAGGTACCTCCTACTCAAGTTTCCAGTTAGATCTGCTGTTAGAGACAGTCCACTGAGCTGTCTGCAGCACTGCTCTGACATTACCTGGCCCACCTAATGTGCTCATTCTTAGACTCATTCATTACTCCAATCATTAAAACATCTGAGAACCTGCTAAGTGCCAGGACCTATATGTTAGTGCCTTACAGCCTCCTTGAGGGCAAAGTTCTGCTGCTGCCACTCACCTTGGGCCTTGTTAGCCCTTGGTCCCTGAAGTCATCATCATCACCCACCCCAAGTTTCCGGCTTCGGCATCTGCTGTTGTTGGCAAGCACCTGGGCATTGGCTTTGAGGACATGATTTATCACATGCAGGCAGTACACGTGGCGGATCTCTTCCCCATTCTTCAGGGCAGTCCTTTCTGGGTAGAACAGGTCCCGGTAAGAATTCATAATTAAGAAGAGCTCTTTCTGGAGAGGTGTGAAGGGGCTACTTGATTTTGGGGGACCAGAGAGGAACTGACTGTTGGTCTTGATCCAGGTGGATTCCAGAGGCTTCTGGAGATGAAGTGACTTTAAGTCAATGTCCTTTGGGGGTTTAAAGGTTTCCAACTGTTGAAATCTGGATGAAAAGACAAGCTGGCCCAGGATGGGCCACTGTGGGAGAAATGATCAAGAACTAGGTTAGAAATGAATTACAGTACCTTACATTCATATAGTGCTTTATAATTTACCAAGGCCTTTCACAGCTTACAGATACTCTCACTTTATCCTCACAACAACCTGACAAGGTAAACACTATAATGTTTTTCTTGCAATTTAGGAAATGCTGAGATTCAGAGGTTATAGGATTCAGACAAACAGGGGAGAACAGAGCTAAGGGTTAGAGACCAAGGTTTCTGACTTTAGAAACCTTGTGAGCTCTTCACTAGATCAGTGGGTCACAAACTGTCCTGTGAACCACACTGTAGGAAGTCAAAATTTACTCTAGACAAAAAAAAGGGGGCCCGACAGTCAAATAACTTCGGTAAACACCACAAAACCTAATCCCCCTCAGGGAGAGTCACATGCAGATTAGACACTAAAGGTTCTGCTGAGTCCTGTAACAAGAACTCTGTTCCACTTCGGTTGACCCAGAGTTTTCCAAATTTACTTGGGCATGGAACAAGGTTTTTGTTGTTGTTTTGGATTTTTTGGTTTTTTTGGAGACATATATTAGAATCGTAAAAAATAGTATTTTGTGGAATACCAGTTTGGGAATTTTTGCACTGTAACAAAACTGTTGATCTTAGCAATAAAGAAAGGATGACCTCTGCAATAAAAAAGAATTAACTATTGATATATGCCAACAACTGGGATGAATCTCCAGGGAATTATGCTGCGTGAAAAAAGCCAACCTGTATGATTTTATTTATATAATGCTTTTGAAATAACAAAATTATAGAAATAGAGAACAGATTAGTGGTTACCAAGGGTTAGGAATCGGGGAAGGGAGGTGGGTGTGGTTGTAAAATGGCACCAGGGAAGAGGAGGGATCTTTATGGTGCTGGAAATGCTCTGTATGTTGACTGTGGTGGTGGCCAGGGCAACCTACACGTGATAAAACAGTACAGAACTAAATAACACAAATGAGCGGGAGCAAAACTGAGGAAATCTGAACAAGATAGGCAGATTGTATCAATGGAAATTTCCTACTTGTGATATTGTACTATAGTTTTGTAAGATGTTATCATTGGGGAAACTGGGCAAAGGGCACATGGGATATCTTTGTATTATTTCTTACAACTGCATCTATAGTTATTATTATCTCAATAAAAATTTCAATGAAACAAGGATGACCAATTCTTATGAATAGCATCAGTGGTGAATAAAAAATCACCGAAAGAAGAAGCAAAAACTGCTCCATACTGAATAATTTAGGTATGAACCTATCTCAGATATTTCAAACAAATGAACAGCAGTAGCTACTGTTTGACTGAACACTTTCTACATATCTTCCAGTAAACTAAATTACTTTATTTTGATGCAGGCATTACTGTCCCCCTCTAACAGATGAGAATAGTGAAGATTAAAAAGGTAGATTAACTTGCCTTAGGTCATGAGATAGCCCCTTGCAGATGTTGGTCTAAACCCTGGTGGTATCTGTCTCCAAAGCATTATTATCTTATTTGTCCCCACCTTCCAGCTTCCCAGTGCCTTTTCTAGCTATGCCTGTGCCTTACTGGGCTCTTCCAGCCTTCCTCGGTTTTGCTCCCTATCAAGCCATCTGCCACAGGTGTGTATCATACATTCAGGGAAACCACTAAAACCCAAGACCACTGCTTTTCTCCATTTGTGACTGTGATGATGGAACAATGCTTACTTTTAGCTGGTGGGTAGTTTTGGGATTTGTGGCAACAGCCTGGATTTCTTTTTCTTTCAGTTCTTTGTTTACATGTTGTGCAAATGGATCTAATTCAGAAATAAAGAATATTAGAACACTTAGAGCAAATGACAGGGATTTTTCAGTTTTCCCCTGTGAATGACATTCTGTTCTTCATGATGTTAACTCATCTTTTTTCCCATCAACGTTCCCCATCATTTGTCCCACTCCAGAACTTAAAAGTTTCTGACAGGGTCATCTCCCTAAAGCATTTCTTTAATCACATTATTCCCCAGCTCAAAAACCTTTGAAGAAACTTCTCGGTCTGAAATTCAACATACACCTCTAACCTACCTCTCTAATGTAATTTTTGAATTACATGACTCTCAAATTCTTCTGCCACTGTGGCTTTCCTTCCTTTAACTGAAAATTCTATCCTCTCCTTCACCGCATTTCTATATATCCAAATAGTATCAGTTGAATGTTACCCCCTGACTCACAATAAATAACTACTTCCCAGGAGCCTACTGTCTCAGGCACAGTTCTGGCTCCACTAAGAAGGCATCTCTGGTCCCCTATAGACAGTCATCACTTTCTCTCAAGTGCCCCACCCTGCCCTCAGTTATCCACACCAACACATATATGTGCATGTCCTACCTCACCTAACTAGACTGCAAGATCCCTGAGGGTAGGTTCCATGTCTGATTTAACCTGCATTGGAAGACAAATATAAATGCTCAACACTCAGCTGAGGTGAACAAATGATCAAAATGGTAGGGTGATTGCTCAGGGTCAGTGCTCTGCGCTGGCCACCCAATCTTCTCTTCCAGTCCCACTCATTTAAGAAGCAAAGTTAAATTACCCATTCAAGGACCCAGGTAGTAAAACTTCAAATGCAATGCACCTTATATTAAGACCTAAGATAAAGGTGAACAATAGGAAATAAGAATTCTAGGTGATAATATATCAGTACAGACCAAACAACCAGAGAAACTTTAGGATAGTCAAGCCTCCTAATGTTTCCTCCAGGGTTTTTTTTTTAAGTTCTTTTGAGTTCAGAATGGGGTTTGTGCCCAAATTCTACCTGCTACTTCTTCCTCTTGTCTAGAATAGCTAACAGAACCAAATGAGGATTAAAATTTCAACTTCAATGGCACACCTGGTTGAAGAATGGCACTGGGACCAAAAAAGGCAGTCAGGACACAGAATGAGACCAACCTGACTTACCCACCCAGGCACAGGCTAAGACACAGGACCTGAGAGACAGCAGAGCCCTGCCTCAGCCTACCACAGGCTTGTCTAAGTGACAGTCACGAGGACAGAGGCATGGCCCAGAGTGTTCTGTATCTTGACTTTGGTGGTGACAATATAGATATACACATTTGTCAAAACTTATCGAATTACATACTTAAAAATGGGTACACCTTGTTGAATGTAATTCATACCTCAATAAAGTTGATTTTAAAGTTAAATTAAAAAGTTGCCTATGGTGACTTCCCCGGTGGCACAGTGGTTAAGAATCCGCCTGCCAATGCAGGGGACACGGGTTTGAGCCCTAGTCTGGGAAGATCCCACATGCCGCGGAGCAACTAAGCCCGTGCGCCACAACTACAGAGTCTGCGCTCTAGAGCCTGCGAGCCACAACTACTGAGCCCACGTGTCACAACTGCTGAAGCCCGCGTGCCTAGAGCCTGTGCTCCACCACAAGAGAAGCCACCGCAGTGAGAAGCCCGCGCACTGCCACAAAGACCCAATGCAGCCAAAAATAAAGAGAGAAACTGGGGAGACAGGGTGGAGCTTTCTGGCTTCTGAGGTGCTTCCTGGTAATAAGGACCAATCAGATTAGCCACTGCCAGGTCTCACAAATCTGGAAAATTACTGCTCCAATAAGGAAGAGCAAGTGAAGGATAGAGAGAAAAATGCAAAGTACTTTTCTCCTCTTTCTCTCCCTTCCCTGCTTGGGGAAAAAAATCAGAAGTCTTCCCCTGACCCCAGCTGTGGATCGTGAGCTTTGGGGAACTGGCCTTCCCTGCTATCATTCTTCAACTGTTTGTTCTCCTGAACAGCCGCGCCCACTCCCAACACTGACTAACCCTGAAAAACACAAAAGATCTTGGAGAAGCATTTCTTTCCAGCTCTACATCTAGCTGCTAAACTATCTGTTTCTACTGCTGCTCATTCCAATAACAGGAGATTTAACAGGTATTAGACCACAACCGTCCATACTAAGCACCAGCTAAATTCAAACAACATGCGCTGTGCTCTGACCCTGTGACGCTTTCAGAGAACAGTTGCCTCCTCCTTCCTCTTCGAGAAAGTTGGTTTCTAGGCTGAAGAGTGACTCATGTTTTGCATCTGTAAACTCCTCTGGGGATTCCTCTGATGTGCCAGGTGGCCCGTGCCCATCTTTTCCCTTAGGGTCAGCAGGTAAGGCCGCATCTGAAGTTTTGATAAACATTTTGTGAAATTATTTACGACTCATAAATATAATTACACTTCTGTTGACAAATGAAATCTAATTCCTTAGACTATCATTTACTTTTAAGCAAATTCAGGTAGAAGACATAAGTTTCAAAATTGAGCTTGACTGCTGAGCCGGTACATGTAAAGATGTTCAAAGCAGCATTGATTATAACAAATAACTAGAAAAAATGATTTCGTCATTTCTATCGATGGGGTACTAATTAAATTACCACATATTATTTACAATGGAATACTATGTGATTAAGCTTATGTGAACCCACAGTTACACATGTTATATTATTAAAGAAAAAAAGTAAGTTACAGAAATGTATGAGACCATTATGCACATACACACAAATATATGTATATACTTGTATTCACTCATATATCCATAAAAAAGTAGTCTGGAAGGTTCTATAAAATGCTAAAGGTGTTCACCTCAGGGTGGAGGAGATATACGTTAATTATATTACCCTCTTAAATTTTTACAGTAAATATATATTACTTTTATAATTAAAAAAACCAAACTTTTCATTTTTAAAAGCCCAAAACATGAAAGAAAACTGGAAAACCAACAAAATTAAACAAAAACATCCCTAAGTCTGAGGCAATGATTTTTTTATCCCAGTACAAGTGATGAATTAAAATACTAAGAATGATGTATGACACCTTAAAGTATAGAAAAAAATACAGTAAGGGAAATAGGCATTAAGATAATAGGATAAAAAAAGTTACCCAGATATATTCAGACAATGGACTACTATTCCAGTAATAAAAAGAAATGAA
Source organism: Balaenoptera borealis (assembly GCF_965194805.1). Classification (NCBI taxonomy): domain Eukaryota; kingdom Metazoa; phylum Chordata; class Mammalia; order Artiodactyla; family Balaenopteridae; genus Balaenoptera; species Balaenoptera borealis. The sequence goes on along the minus strand of NC_138860.1, from coordinate 38,796,132 downwards.
TTACTAATATGAACTACACGGATGAGTCACAAAAACATGAGGAGCCAAAGAAGCCACACAAAAAAGGGTACTTATTGTATGCTTCCGCTCATATGAGTTTCTAGAATAGGAAAAACTAATACATAGTGAAAGAAAACATGTCAGTGGTTGCCTGATGCCTGATGCCAAGCCTGGGAAACTGACTGTAAAAGGACAAGAAGAAACTTTTTTGTAGGTATTGGAAGCGTTCGGTATCTTGACTTTGGTGGTGACAATATAGATAGACACATCTGTCAAAACTTATCGAATTACATACTTAAAATGGGTACACCTTGTTGAATGTAATTCATACCTCAGTAAAGTTGATTTTAAAGTTAAATTAAAAAGTCACCTATGGGGACTTCCCTGGTGGCACAGTGGTTAAGAATTCGCCTGCCAATGCAGGGGACATGGGTTCGAGCCCTGGGCTGGGAAGATCCCACATGCCATGGAGCAACTAAGCCCATGCGCCACAACTACTGAGCCCGCGTGCCACAACTACTGAAGCCCACGTGCCTAGAGCCCATGCTCCACAACAAGAGAAGCCACCACAGTGAGAAGCCGGTGCACTGCAACAAAGACACAATGCAGCCAAAAAGAAATAAATTAATAAATTTAAAAAAAAAAAAAGTCACCTAGATGTCTGAGTGAGACAGAGTTCCTTTAAACTTTCAATCCTAGCTCTTCTCTGAAACCTTCCCTCATTTACCCTGGCAGCATGTGACCACTTTGCATCTCTTTAACACCTTATATTTATCAGTTCCATGCAAATTTGATGCTTGAAAAGTTCTGTATATTTTATGTCTATCTTCCATTAAACTTGGTTCCTCTAAGGGAGGAACAATAATCTCTTTCATAAATTGAGACCATTACAAAAACAGAATTATGTTCCCTTTCCTCTCATTCAGGGGAATTTTAACTAGGATTGATGAAATCCTGGAAATCATAAGCAAAAATGTCATTTCTGCATTTTTATGGCCAGAGGGTCCTGTGTTTTCATCAGATTCTTGAAGATATCACAGAGCCCAACAAGGTTAAGAATCTCTGCTTTGAATCCATGTGCTTTCACCCAGCTCATACAGTACAAGGCACCATGCCCCTGGGGCAATCTGTCTGTGGTCCCTGCAAAGATGATAAACCCACATCAAAGACACTTACTCTTCTGCATGTCAGTAGACTCTACTGCCGTCTCTTCCTCCACACTGATGTCACTATCGCCATCTTCAAGATTCATTTCTGTCTCATCTATAACACTGTCTTCTTCCTCTTCCTCCTCCTCATCTTCCTTGGAAACATCCTTTAATGTGGCAAGTAGTCTGTTGTAACCAGAAACTTGTTCTGGTTCACTCTCTGCTTCACTTTCAGAACTTGAAGTATCTAAACTCTCTGACTAAAAGGAAAATGGGGATTTTAAAAACAAAAATTATATTGCTCTTGTTGCTACCCCACGACTATCATCAGGCCCACAGTGGAACCAAGTTCAGACTTTTCTAAATAAAAACTAGCTTTTCTGCAAATATGCAATCCCATCTCTTCAACCAAACCTAGCAACAAATTTGTTTAAAACAGCTAATCGAGCTATGATTCTAGAAGCTCTTCCTCTTCTTTGAACTGCTAATGTTCCACATGGGAAGACAGCGGATTAAAAACATGGAGCTTTAGGTTATAAGGCGATCTAACCTATGCGTCAGACATTTGGCACCTTTAAAGGAGCAACAGGAAAACTTACAACAAAAAAGTGTAGTTTATTTTTGAGTCTGTGGTAATGAAATAAGACCTTTGATGATTTTGCACTCTATTTTATGTTAAGCAAACAAGACATTCCCTCTTAGGATTCACCAAGAGCCCTCTGGTAAGCCTCCTTAACAGGTTCTAACAGCCTAACCTCTCAGGATAGTTTCATACTCTGTACTATATTAGTTATCACAATGGCATTTTAACAGACATCGGCACTTAAAACTAAGCAATATTACTAAAATATAGCTTACATCTAAAATCAAAAAGAGTGGAAATGTAGCCAAACTTTATTACTATATATAATCTTAAAAGTAACAGCCCAGAATCAACTATCATAAAGAAGGTATAAAGCATTACCAGTTGACAAGTCTGTGGTTTTGCTTCCTTTCTGGAAACCCTGAGAAGAAACAGGTAATGTTAAACTTTAACTACTAGTATGTAGCAATTAGGAAAAGTCTAATGATACAACTTTAAATGAACATGGCAGACTATACCGTTATAAATACATTATATCTATTGTCAAGTAAAAACTCCATATGCATTTGGACAGGTTTTGTAAGAATATGCCAAATAGATAATAACAGACAAATGAAAAAGTCTAACAAGACCACATGACAAATACTACAGTCACACAGTAACTGGCTCTCATCCAAAAGATGGGAAATTTTGGCAAATAAAAGCCCTCGGGGTTCACCTTTTCTAGCAAATTTCTTAAGTAGACTATCCCTCTAACTGTTGATAAAGCAGCCCAAAGTGGTGGGATGAGCGCTAAGATCATAACTGAGAGTCTGGACACTTAGAGAGGAACCCACAACTACCCAAACATTAGTTTCCTCATTGTCATTGAATAGATCGGTGATGTCGAGGGTCCCAAGCAATTCTTTTTTTTTTTTAAACTTATTTATTTATTTTTGGCTGCTATGGGTCTTCGTTGCTGCGCCCGGGCTTTCTCTAGTTGCGGCGAGCGGGGGTTACTCTTTGTTGCGGTGCGCGGGCTTCTCATTGCGGTGGCTTCTCTTGTTGCGGAGCAGGGGCTCTAGGCTCGCGGGCATCAGTAGTTGCAGCACGCTGGCTCAGTAGCTGTGGCTCGCGGGCTCTAGAGTGCAGCAGGCTCAATAGTTGTGGCGCACAGGCTTAGCTGCTCCGCGGCATGTGGGATCTTCCCGGACCAGGGCTCGAACCCCTGTCCCCTGAGTTGGCAGCCGGATTCTTAACCACTGCGCCACCAGGAAAGCCCCCAAGCAATTCTTTAAAAACATATAAAACGAAAACAAGCTTATAAAATCTTTGCCCAGTCGCCACACAGGAGGCGTGCCGTCTAGCATAAAGCTACCGGCTCAACAAAAGGTAGAAAGACCGGTGAAGAACCCCATCTCAGGAGGGAAGCCGCCAGGATCCCTGGGCGAGCTAGGCCGGCGCCGGGGCAGCGTGGGACGCGGCGGGAGCTGCCCTGTCACTATCCCCGGGGCACCGGCGGACCAAACGCGGGGACATGCGGGCTCCCACCGGGAAAGGGTGCCGGCAGCGCCGGTCCCAGCCTTGCCTCTCCGTACCTGTCATAGAAGGGATGCTCCTCGCCAAAATCCCTTAGATGCTTCTTCTGCTTTTTAGTTAGGGAGTTGAGCAGCTGGCTCTGGCTCCGACTCCTGCGTTTGCCCATGAGGAAGACGTCAAGTCAACCAACCTCCAAGAATCGCGCTTTTCACCTGGAAGTAATCTCGTCAACTCTCTCACGCGGGATTGCCGACGGCGCTTTACGGCGGAAGCAGGGTGCCATAAAGCAGACCCGCTTTACGTCGCGCTTGTACGACAGGCGTTAGAACTTCCTGTTTCCCATTCCGCCCCCTAGCGAGGCTCTTTGGAAGCACATGCACGCGTGCGCAGCTTTTCTCTGAGCCCTGTAAGGAAGGCAGGCCGGCAGGCTTCGGGCTTCCCCAGGTGGGTAAATGGGTGGGCAAATGGGTGGGCGTACTTTGTGCGTCTGTTTTGGTTGTGAGAATCAGCCTGCATAAACATGTAGTAACCGAGATGGTTGAATGCAGTGCCTTTATATTATGCCATAATATAAATACCAACTAACATTTAAGGGTGCCGGCGCATCTCAATTCATCCTCACAACAGTAAACAAATAAACCTTGTTAATAAGCCTGATATTGGAGATGAGAAAGCTGATGCTTACAAAAGGTTACATACACACTAGCAAGAGAGGAGATGGAAACCTAATTCTCTCTGATGCGACCACAGGCTTTTCCCACTAGGATCTGCCACATGCGTGTGCTATGTGAAGAATGGGGACGCAAGGCTGAGATTCCCACCCTTACCCTACCCCCTCATTTTCTGAAAGTATTGCAAGGGCCCCTGGTAACAAATCTGTTCTGACATTTTTCATGTTATAAAAGCAAAAACACATCCAGAGAGGTAAAGTGACTTTCCTAAATCACCCGGAGAGTCGATGTTAGAGAAAGCAGTAAAACTCAATAAAGTGTCTCAAAACTGAATTGGGGCAAATTAGGATGGAAAACTTTTAAAGGGTAAGTAACTTTTCTATATCTGGATCGTAGTGGTGGTTACACCTTGTATACAATTACGAAAATTAATCAAACTGTACCTTTAAAATTGGTACATTTTAATGCAAGTAAGTAATCTCAATAAACAAAGAGGAAAAAACAACGCAACTGGACTTAATACTCTAGAGACAGGCAGAGTGTGCAGGGATACTTAAAAACCACAGGATAAACACAGAGACACTTTTTTTCTAATGGTAACTTACAATGTCAATCATAAACCACAGAATTCACCTGAATATTTAAGGTAAAATAGGAGCCATCAAAGACTGTTCACTGGCTCTGCTATTAGAGGAGCGTCTGTGAGAGAATTTGAGCTTTGTCCAATACCATGTCACACCTATAGAAGTCGCACTAGAACTATTAAAATCCTATTTCTGTGGTTCTGGGGACCATCTACTCCTAATTAGATTCTGGGAGGTTAGGGTGGGGTAGGGAGGCGAGGGGAGGGAGTATCAAGAAAATATGCAAACAGCAGGTAGTGCCAGCAGATGGCACAGCCAAGGAACCCATAAACAGACATCTGTCTTCTGTCTGATTTCAAGATAGAAAGTACAGTCACTTACGTAAACAAAAGGCTGTTTGCAAATGTCATCATACATACTAAGGCGCTAACCGCAGTATAACCTGGCTATGACAATAAAGTCATACAATGTTTTTCCTCCTCCCACCCTATTCCAAGTGCCCCAGCTTCCCTCCCCAGAGGCAACCAGTTTCTTGGTGTTCTTCCAGAGATCTGCTATAAAAAGCTATACTCTTGAGCACTTGATGTGACTCTTTACTCTCTCCTGGTTTGCACGTCATCGTAGTCCTATGGACAGGTCTAGACTGCTCCCAGGTTCAGACAGAACTGTGCCCTAGCTCCACCCAAGTGGTCTCATCATTGGCTCACTGAGCCCGCTTCTGAAAATATTTATATTAGCCTTTGACAACATAAAAGGAGATGCTTTGTGAAATTTTAACCTGAGAGTTCGGAATTTAAACATTTTTTTCATGCCTCCAGTGAAAGTTCTCTTAGTAAAACCCACACAAGGAAGATGCATGTGCCAACTAGTGAAGGCCCTGGGAAAATTGTAATAAAGGCAAAATTTGTTCTTCCCTTTCTTCTTCCCACACTCAGCCCTTCCTTTTCCCTCCTGCAGGGTTTTCTTTGACCTTGGCCCTCGGGGACTCAGTATTTTCAGGGGTAAAATCAGTCCAGGAAATAATCTTTTGTACTAGTTTGTAAAGAGAGGCTGATGAATTAATGTTACTTGGGTATTTTCAATTCGGGGAGACTCCCTAGGATAATGATCTCAAGGGGTGGGAGGGGGGTAGCTGTCCCTTAGGACAAGATGGTCAGAATATTCAGAAAAGTGTTAGTTTTTCTTTATTAAAAACTTTTTCTTTGGGCTTCCCTGGTGGCGCAGTGGTTGAGAATCTGCCTGCTAATGCAGGGAACACGGGTTCGAGCCCTGGTCTGGGAAGATCCCACATGCCGCAGTGCAACTAGGCCCGTGAGCCACAACTACTGAGCCTGCGCGTCTGGAGCCTGTGCTCCGCAACGAAAGGCCACGATAGTGAGGCCCGCGCACCGCGATGAAGAGTGGCCCCCACTTGCCGCAGCTAGAGGAAGCCCTCGCACAGAAACGAAGACCCAACACAGCCAAAAATAAATAAATAAATAATAATTAAAAAAAGAAAAAAACTTTTTCTTTGGAAAACTTCAAGTATATACAAAAGTAGACAAAACAGTATAATACACTCTCATGTTCCCATCCCTCGGCTTCAATGCAAGGCCATCTTATTTCATATATATGCCCACCCACTACCCCTAACTCCCACCCCCGTATTATTTTTGGAGCAAATCCCAGACATTGTATTATTTTAATTGTAAATATATTTTTTTTAATATCTAAAAGATAAGGGTTCTTTCTTTAACATAGCCACAATGGCACTATTTCACCTAAAAAAAAAGGTGATAACAATTATTTAATATCATCATATAAGCAGTCAGTATTCAGATTTCTGATTGTCTCATAAATGTCGTCTTTTTTTTTTTTTTTACACTGTTAGTTGAACATGTTCTGCGGTTCTCTGTGTTTCTCGTGAATACATTGTGGGATTTAGAACTTTGATCAGATTTCATTATAGCTGATATTTTATACTTCCATCAGGAGGCGTATACCATCTGGTTGCCTTTCATTTTGTGATGTTACCAGTCATTGGTAGTCAATGTCTAAATTCGTTAATTCATTAGAGGTCACATTCTAATTCTATCATGAGGTGATATTCTAATTCGATCATTTCTTCTTCACTTACTTGCTGGACTATTTCTGTGAAAGCAAGCTTTTCCTTCTCCTAAATTTTGCTTACCCAGTGGTACTGTTTGTGTAGGAAAAGCAGAAGAAATGCTTGATTTTCTCCCTTCATTTACTAATTTTCAACACAAGGAGTCAATTCACTAGATCTTCTAATGTTGACCAATCGAGTTTTTTTTTTTTAATTTTTAGTGTCATTATGAACTCATGGAATTATACAAATTGATGTGTTTTAATCCCTTGCAAATATTATGGTGTACATGATTTGAAAGAGCTTATTTGACATATAGTGATGTATTTGAAAAGACAAACTACATCCTAATACAAACCACAGAAAGTAAACAGGAGTCTATCTGAGATTCTCAACAGAGCAGGAATGGGAAGGTGGGGAAGGAGCACAGTTTGAGGATACAGATCAGATGCTGGGGAAGTTTGAGTTTTGAAATTTATGTGATAATATAAGTGATAACAAGGGCACATGTGTTCAAGATGTGTTGACAGGGAGCCATAAATAATCCAAAGGTACGACTCTCTAATGATGAAAGCTCCGACACCTCAGCTACTGATCTGAGAAGATTCTGGGGAAGGTGTGTGTGCACCCACACATCTGTCTCCTCCTAGATGCCTCAAATCAGACAGTCTCCTCCACCGCATGTATGCATACATGTCTGTATACACCCCAAAGCCATCCAGCCTCTTCCTGAGAGTGCTGGCAGAAATCAGTCTCTCGCTACCCGTATAATGAAATGAGCTTGTTTATTCATTAAAAAAAAAATGTACTAAACACCATGTGCCAGGTGCTGTGCTAGCAGCTGAGGCTGGGGGAAAGAATAAGATCCATTCCAGCCCCTTCAAGGAGCTCTCAGCCTCATCCAGGTATGGATAAGTGCGCAGACTATTACGATACACTGTGATAAATGCTAAACTGATAGATGCTGGGTGCTAAGGAAGCAGCTCGGTCGGGGTTTTGGGGCTGCTGGGGGTTGGGGGCCGGGGGGGAGGGTCATCTGCTGCTTTTGAGCATTTGTCAGTCTGTCACGTTCATTGAACATTGGTATTGAACTTGAGATTAATCTAGATTGTAGATTTTAGGCTGTATGAGTTGTTTCAGCTGACTTCATGAACAGCATGTGTGTGTGTCCAAGACAGGATATGAGGGATATAGGGCAACAGGAAATTAGAAAGCTGGGTAGTCATCGGATTCCACAGCGTTTATTGTGTAAGGAGCAATGAGCTTTCTAGGTGGAGCATATTTTAGATAACAAGATAATGTCTGAAAAGAGAAAAGCTTTGTAATGCATTTCAATGCACTCTACATAACTTGAAAATGTAAAACACTATTATATGTAGTGCCTACCCTTTCTATTCATCTGTACCCAGAAGAACTACCCATTGTCAAACCCAGAGCCTGGCATAGAGTGACCTGTAATAATTATGTTTCCTCAAGCTTATCAGAGGTTGATTTATATTAGGCCTAGCCTAAAACTGAAATATTTTATCAAATTATATTCATCTGACTGAGAACAAGGCTAAAATGCTACACTAGAGGGGATAAAGTTTTACATCCCTCCCTCTAGTGGAATGTTGGTGTAACTACATTCTGTTTTTCACATTTTTCTGGCAGAGGCTTAGCAGGCAAACCTTCATTCATTTATCATTTTCTAAACAGTTGCCATGTTCCTGTCATAATGTTAGGCATTAAGGATTTAAAAAGCTCAGACCTCAGGCTTTCTCCTTGAAGACCTCATAGTCTAGTTGGGGAGACAAAGCAATTAACAAATAATTATGTTGTCATGGGCTAGATTAGAAGGATGTCTACAAAGGGTTTTAGGAACCCAGAAGATAAAGAAGCTCCTCTTGCTGTGGAGGAGAGAGGAAAGGTCATGGGGAGTTGCACAGAGGATGCACTGAGTCAGGGTTTCCTGGGAAAGAAGGTTCCAGGGAGAGGGAATAGCATGAGCAAGGTGGAAAGATGTGTTTGGAGAACTGTCTGTGGTCCCTGTTGCTGAGGTGGGTGGGTGGGAGTAGAGAGGTTGGAGAGACGGACAGGTGAGGAGTCAGCCCACTAAAGGCCTTGCATGCCTTGCTGGGGCATTGAGGCCCAATCCCATATAAGGTGAGGAGCCCTTAAAGGATTTCAAGCAAGGGGGTTATGTGAACCGATTTGGACTTCAGCGAAATCACGGTGATGTCTGTATGGGTGACAAGGACATTAAATCTTCCTTTCTGACGCCTTCCTGGAGCAGCCGATTCACTATTTGTGCTGCCCACCTCCAAAAGACTTTGGAGACTTTTTCATGTTTTTACCAAAGGCTTCCTCCCACTTCTCAACATTTCTTGAAACTAGTATTTCAAGTCTCTCCTGATAGAATTATCCTCAGTTGAGACTGTAGTGAATTCAGTTTGTGAAATCCACGCCATCCATGCTAGTTCCTATGTGGGGCATGGATACAACATGAGGGGATCATATGGGCCAAGCTAATGGGCCCTGCTCCCCATCGCTGTTAACTGCTTCTGTTCTCCCTCTGTTCCTGTGGCTCAGAGACCCTTATATCCATCTTGACAGATACTAAATGATCATCTGGGTCAATATTGCCTTAATGAAAACATTTGTGCATTCTCACAAGGTAAAGTTTCCTTCCCCGTCATTTTGGTGACTGATAATACTACTGTAAATGTATTTGGTTTTTTGAAGCTCATAGGGTATTAATATGTTGGAGCACTATGTAAACTTAAAGAAGTCATAAACAGCATTTATTACTTTGGTATATCAAAAAAAAGAATGTCAAGATCATTCAAATCACACATTAAATTTGAGGTTTCTATTAGACATCTAAGTGAAGAGGTCCAGGAGGTAGTCAAATATGCATGCACATCTGGGATTCAGGGGAGAGTCCAGGATGCCCAAATGGGAGTGGTCAGCATATGAATGAGACTGAATGAGATCACGATGTGTAAATACAGAGAAGAAGCCTGAGGACTGAACCCTGGGGCCTTGTAATTTTCAGGGGCTGGGGGATGAGGAAGAACCAGCAAGGTGATGGAGAAGGAACAGCCATTTGGGGAGCAGGAAAGCTGATATCGTCTCCCATTTACTGATCAATCCGTCTCAGGAAAGGCAGGTTTACAAAGGGGTTAAGACCGAGGGTATTGGATTCAGCTGGATCTGGATTCAAATCTCCATCACATAGTAAGTACAAAATGAGTTTACACTTCATATATGCCACTGGAACTAGTATAGGACCTGGAGGGTACTTGTTCAGTAATCACTGATTGCACATTACTGTACACTGGGCATATATTGAGTGGCAAGGGAGTTTATGAGAAAGAATGAAACAGAGGCCCTGGCCTCAGGGAGCTCAGAGTCCTGAGGGAAGGAGCAGTCCTAGAAGCCGATGATTGTCCATGACATCACAACATGATAAATTCTTGAATGAAAGTATGAGCCATGCATCGAGAGAACAGAGGAGGCGTGATTAATCCAGCCTGTGATGGCCTGACTTAAATGTGATGCTTTTTTTTTTCTCATTCACCTTTTACATGCCATTTTGCCCATAAAATTCATGACTCTTCTGAGCACCACCAGTTAACCTACATGACAGTTTATGAGAATGCTTTTCTTTAGGAGAAAAGAAGTGGGGAAAAAATCCTCAGGATATAGACTACGGTCCTACATTTTAAAAAATGAAGTTAAGAGTTACCATCTTGAATGAAATTGAATCTATAATTGCCTCTTAGCCCAAATTGACAGCAGCTGCTATGTTCTCCCACTTTTGACTGTTAGCAAATCACTCCGCAGTGTGGTTCTCCCATCACAGGCTTAACTGCCCAGCCTGTTACATCTGGTGTGGGAGGCTTCAGTGATCTTAATCTTTTTCCTTGGGCGCTGATTTACCTTCCATTTTGGGGGCAGCTTTTCTTGTTCAGATAGTGAAGCCCCAAGAATGTCAGCCTTTCCCATATTGAACCATACATTTCTCATGAAGAAGATTTCTAGCATCTTCTTGTGGTTTTTATTTCTCCTTGTTTTCCTCTCTGTGCATTTATTCTGGCTAGAACTAAAAATTTTAGAAATAAAGTTTGCAGCTAAAGATGTCCTTCATGAGTTTACCATAAATTCTTGCACTGAAAATTCCACAAAGGCAGATTGCAAAGCTGCTTGTAAGTCAGTGTTGAAGGCGGACTACCTTCATTCTGCAGACTTAGAGCTCCTCCAGCTCTGCCTGAAGAGGGGATTTTGGAGCCAGATGAATGTTTGGATCATTGTGTCCTCCAATCCTAAAGTAACTGTAACTGTAGTCCCTTTGATGGCTGGGGTGGATGACAGTGAATGTATCTGGGACAAGGCAGGAAAAGAGATGAGGGCAGCATGGGTAAGTGTTGAGCATTGTCAGCTGGGATCCAAGGAGGACATTCTCTTCAACCAGCCAGGAATATACCCAGGAACCAGTGTTTGTTCTTCCAAAAACAAAAAGACCATGAAGAATCATTAAAAGAAAATAAAATTAGACAATTGTGTAGCCCTGATTCAAAAATGAAGAAAACACTAGCCTTTTCTCTTAGAAAATTTAGTTAAGGTTTATTTCCTATGAAGGGTATATATTATTTGAAGAATAACTGCTCTTCAAAGTTGTGCCTGTACTTCAGCCTTTAACTAAAGGGACCAAGTCTCTTTTAAAGTAGGAATCCCAACGACACTGAGTACAATGGACTGAATATTTGTGTCCCCGCGCCCCATTGCCAAATTCATATGTCGAAATCCTAACCCCCAATGTGATGGTAGCAGGAGCTGGGGCCTCTGGAAAGTGATTTGGTCATGAGGGTGGAGCCCTCATGAATGGGATTAGTGCCCTTATGAAAAGGACTCCAGAGAGCAACCTCACCTCTTCCACCATGGGAGGACACAGCAAGAAGATGGCCTTCTAAGAACTTAGAAGTTGGTCTTCACCAAGCACCAAATCTTCTTGGACTTCCCAGCCTCCATAACTGTGAGAAATAAATATCTGTTGTTTATAAGCCACCCAGTCTATGGTATTTTGTTATAGCAGCGCAAATGGACTAAGACACCAAGTTTCTCCATGAGTAGATTAGCAAGGAGTTCAGTCTTCCCTCTGGTTTGGCCAAGTCTCTCAATGATGCTGACCCAGTCCAAAGGGTCAGTCCTGGTTACATTCATCAGCAGTCACTGCTGAAGCCTGGCTGTGTTCCAGGGGGCAAGAGGAGACATTCTCCCCAGCCCTCCCTGTGCCCTCCCCCAGCTCCCCCCAATTTGTTATACTCAGTCTCAGGCATGCCACTAGCTCCCAGTGGTATAGCTCTTTAGGGTCCGAGTTCTTCACTTGATGGGTGCATGTCCATTTCCCTTGGCACACCCATAGTGTCAAGGTAGGTGGGTTGGAAGGAGGCTTCAGCATCAGCCTCATGCTGTTCCCAGAGCCAACTCACCCCTATGATGGGCTCCAGGCCCTAGGTCACTACTGTCTTATGGTGAAGGTCATTTCAGTGGCCTTGTCACAACTGTCTGTCATTGAGCCTTGTCAGGGCCCCTCTAGTTCATCTGACATGTTCTGGTGACTCTGAATCTCAAAGAGACTAGATCTACAAAGCTCAATATGAGCCATTATTGTTGTTGAGCATCATTTGCTGTCTAAGCATAAGTTCCTATTAAATTAAACTGAATGAAATAGGAAGGGTGGGGAGGAGTTGGCTCTGCCACTCGCAGATGAGTGTGTGTGTGTATGTGTATGTTGTGGGGAGAAGAACAGGCTATAAAGACCTGAGAGCGCATTCTACTGAGGTCCAGGACTCTAATTTTCTTTCTCGTGATTTCCTAAGAGAGTCTAGGGTAGGGCAAATACCAAGGTGTTGAAGACAGATTTGGGGTGACATGGAAATTTTATAACCTCTAGCTAATTTGCCATCATCAGAGTCAACTGTCTAAAATTCTTGAACCTTCAGCCAGTTTGGGCAGAGGCCTTGCACTGCCAATAGTAACAATATAGAAGTGTTCTTACTTACTTACTTCTGTAAGTTTTTACAATCACATAACAGGCCAGATAAAAATCATACAGTAGGTATGCCAGGAAACCCAGAAGAGAGAGCTGCTAAGAGCCCTGGGAATCCAGAGAGAGGCAGACATGCTTCTTTGGTCTATCACAAACATCAATTTTTCACAACCCAATTAGTAATGCTGAGTATCTCTATGCTACACCTTTAGGGAATGAAATGCTCTGGCTCTTCCTGTGCAAGAGTTGGTCACCTCCGTGGGGAAAGCAAAAGGATGCACTCCTAGAAATAAATAATTAAGACAACAGACTCTGGACAAGGCCTCTGGGCATGACCTTTAGCTGCCCTGGTTAGCACTGTGTGACCAGCTACCTTCAGAAGGAAATGCTTATATACCTCCCACATGGCCACTCTACATAGCAACAACCTGATTCCTGGCATTAAGGAAGAGTTTGCTCCTAGTGGTCAGGGCATTTGGGTTGAGAAGTGAGATGGCAGCAGCTGGCACCCCTTCTGTCCATTCCAGAGCTAGGGTAGACCAGACGGAAGGCTTTTTACCATTTACCAAAAGGCTTTACTCCAGGCTTTACCATTCATCAAGAAGGCACAGACATCTCCCAGGAGAGGGTGGCTACTGTGCCTGGAGAGCCGGGTGCCTTGTTGTAGTGAAAAACCATCTGAACAAGTAAAAAGACAAGGCTAAGTCAGGGTAGTAGGAGCAGGGACTGGGGCTGGCAGGGACATCTACCCTCGTATTGGATTAGAAGAGGTTGGCCATCTCCTGGGAGAGTGAGGTAGGTATTTCTTACAAAAAGCAAAGTCCCCAGTTTCCTACAGGGCTATGAGCAAAAATGCTGTTAATTATGTTAATTACAATAACAGAGCACTTCAATTCTCAGGAGAGCTTTTCATCTTCAAAGGGACTCCAGGATGGAGCATTACCGGCTGACATGAAAGTCTCTGGAGTTTCAGAACTGAAGTCTGAAGTCTGAGGGGCCCTAGCTGTGTGGGACAGGCAATGCCCAAGGAATTCTCTTGCTTCAGGGTGGGGAGCAGGTCAAGGCAGGGTTATGTGTCCAGAAACTGGCCCTTGCCTCCCTGAAATTGGAGAGGCAGGGGGATGGAGTGTCAGCCTCAGTCCAGTTCAACCGAGTCCTGCCCCCTATATTGGGGTTGCCAGATAGGTACAGGACACTCAGTTAAATTTGAATATCAGATAAGCAAAAAGCGCACGGATGCACTAAACAATTATTTGCTGCACACGCACACACACACTCACACACACACACACACACACACACACACACAGCCCCTGCGCAATCGGAGGCTGGGCTTCCTACCCAGAGACTCCGACCTGAGAGCTCAGCAAGTTGGGGCGTGTTCCCCCAAGGCCACAGGGAACAGGTGCTCTCCAGACCTGCCCAGACCCAGCCTCTTTCCCACCCTCCTGTGGGAATGCGAGAAACTCCTCCTTTCAGGGACTCAGGACTGGGCTCCTGGGCAGACAGTCCAGCCTTCCCAACTCCCTTATTTGCCTTGGATTTGGGGATGAAACAACCTCAAGGATGGAATGTCTCAAGCTTCCCTTCCCTCCCCTCTTTCCTTCTCTACACCCTGATATCCACCCCACCACTCTGTAGCTTAAGGGAGAAGAAGCCTGTGGTCACCCACCCCCCCGCCCCCATCGCCCTGAACTGCTGGAATAGAAATTCCTCTGTGACAAAACCCAGGGAGAAACGGTCCCTGGGCTGAGATGAGCTTTCTGCCTAGGCGGTGGAATCCAGGCCACCAGGACGGGTCTGGGCCTGAGCTAGAAATGCCTCCGGTTTCCCAGGCTGGGCGGGAAGGGAAGACAAGCTGGCACTTGCCACAGCGCAGAATAGCAACTGGGAGGTGGCCATGCCTGCTCTGAAACAGCGAAACTCTTGGGGCCTCCAGACATTGAAGCACTTAGAGAGAGGTTCCCAGGCCCCTAAACCTCCAGATCCAGCCCCTGGGTTCAGTCAGTCAGGGTCAAGGACAGAGCATCTTGCCTTCTTCACGCCCCCAGGACAGACAGATGGTCATGCACATTCACATCCTGGGATATTACTTCAGGCCTGTGGGCAAGATTAACATTCCAAAGCTTGGGTTCCCCTCCATGACCTAATGCAAAGGACACGGAGGCAGGCAGATCGGGCCTGGCCAGCTTCTTACTCACCATTTACCAGCTGGTAATTTATCCATTTACCTTGGATAAGACTCTTTTAAAGATTAAATTTAAGAAAAATCCCCCAATGGACTTGAAAATAAATCCATTTAAGGAAAATGAATGTGTGCAAGATGAACTGACTGGCCAGCAATGCAGTGCATGGGGTTCTGGTACAGAAAGCAGAGCACTGGGCCGTGACTGTGCCTTCAAATACAAGATTCTGGAAAGAGTCCAGAAATTGGTAAATTACTCTCAGAATTGTATAGAGGAACAACAGCTTTCCCCTGCGAATTGTAATAGTTGGCAAAACATGCTAGTGTTTCCTTCTCTCCTTATCCTCTCTTAATAAATTGAAAGTATATGAATATATGAATAAAATGTGACACAGTTCATGGGCATCATTCAGATCATTACCTGCCAATTATGGGAGTCTGTTGAACATTGAACAACAAATGTTTCTTGACTGACTAAACGACTGTCTGATTTGATGAAGGGAGGAAGAGAGGAAGAAAGAGGGGAAGGAAGGAAGGATTGATTTTATGTCAACTGAGTAGATCTTAGCAGAAATCCTGACTCTGATTTTAGAAGCCTCAAACACTGATATTCTATTTCCCCAAATCCCCCTTCACTGGCTCTATTGTTTTCCCACCTCCCTTCATTTCTTTCTTTTTTTTAAATTAATTTTTATTGGAGTATAGTTGCTTCACAATGTTGTGTTAGTTTCTACTGTACAGCCCACCTCCTTTCATTTCTATGTATGCAGCAGCCATGAGCAGCTCTGCTAATAATGTTTGTAAAAGAGTGAACTAGATCAGAAAAAGCCTTGTAGCTACCTGGTACCCCTAGGGATTTAGTCGTCCAGGATCCTGGCCAGCAAGATCTGGTGGGTCCTTGTTTGGATTTGAAAGACCCAGAAGAAACTGCTACTGCTAGCAACTCAACGTTTTACAGATGTCACTGTGCTGGGGAGGGACAGGTGGTGAGTGGGCTGCCTCATCTCTGATTCCTAGGTCTGAACAAGATAAGAGAGGGAAAACAGTCCCAGAGAACGGGATCAGAAGTTTCCCAGGGGGGTTAAAATCAAGTGGAGCCACACACAGGACATCTGAGCTGTCCCCACATCCTGGATAGGGGATAAGGGGGTGGTGTAAGGGTCTGACAAAGAGCTGTTTCTACTCTTCGACTCTTAGTCTATCTTAATCCATCTCTCTTGCAAGACATTTTGTCTATTTCCAAGTTCAGAGATTTGAACTTGAACCTGAGTGTGGCCACTTCCCATGTCATCTATTATCCTCCATGAGCCTCAGTTTCCTCAAGCGTACAATACAAATACTAATAACGAACACATACATATACATTTAGCAAACATGTTTGAACACCTACTGTGTGCCAGGCTCTGTGGCAAGCACTGAGAGCACAGTGGAAATAAGACAAAGTCCCTGTCCTCCTGGAGCTTACTTACACTCCAGGCAGAAGCCCCAGAGGGCAGATCCTATGGGGGGTTTTATATACAATTAAAATTTTATACATAATCAAGATTTTTAAAAAACTTGTTGCAAACATATAAAAAATTGGAAGATTTTATATAAAAATCTAGATTTCCCAGTGGCAAAACTGGGCCTGTCTTTCTGTACAGCAACCATCAGCCAGAACTCTGGCTGCTTCCTTTAAAAGGAACGCATGCTTTCCAAGTAGACACAGTCCCCGACATTCCCAGACACTCTTACCTTGTTCAAACTTAAACAATATTTTTGTTTATTTGTTTGTTTACCTAAAACCCTTCAATGTTCCCTCACTGTAAATAGGAGAAAGTCTAGCTCTTTGATATGACATTCCATTCAAGGCCTTCCAGATCTGTTTCCTGCCTAATGCATCCCTATAAATGCTACACACCAGTAAACTGCAGTTTCCTGACCATCCCATGTGGTACCTCTGAACCTGTGCAGTGCTGTTTTCTTTGCCTAAAATGTCTTTTGCTTCTGTTTTTCTATCCAGATAATTAATATTGACATTTAAGGGTCATCTTAAACATCTCCCTCTTTCTTTGTGCAGGCTTCCTGTGAGGAAATGCCCAGAGAGTCACATGGTCTGGAGACCCTCAAAGATGCATATGGTCCACTTGAGACCAAAAGGGAATCAATTGTTCTTTATCTTATGGTTGGGCCCAGGGACCTTCCAATTGGTGGCAACTTGTAAAAAGCCTCAGCTTTCCCAATAAGTGGGGACAAAATATAAACATTAAATGAAATAATGTCTGTAAGTGAAATTAGACAATACTTTTTAAAAAATTGAATGGAATTATTGATGCTGGATAAGTAGCAGCTATTATTCCAGTTGTTATTATTATTCGAAGTGGAGGCCACTTCATCAAGGATGATAGGTCAGCAGCTGCAAAGCGTGTTCAGAGAAGAAGAGTCTGTTAGGGCTGCAGGGTAGCGGAATAGTAAGAGATGTGATTGGACAAACAGAAGAGGGGCAGCAAGGGGCCTTCCAACTCATCTCCCTGCTTGGCCGTTTTCTCCTTTCTCTTTATTTTAAACACAGCAGCCGGAGTGATCCTGCAAAACAAGTCACCCCATGTCACTTTTCTGCTCAAAACCCCTAGTGGCCCCCTATCTCTATCAGAGTAAAAGCTGCAGCTATTAGATCTCAGATCTCACATCCAAACCGTCTCCCCTCTCTCCTCACTCTGCCAGACACTGGGCCTCATTCTGACCTCCCTGCTCATCCTTTAAAGTGTGCTCTTACCTCAGGGCCTTTGCACTTGCCAGCCTCTCTTTCTGGACCCATATTCCCTCTGCTATCCCCAGGGTTCCCTCCTTCATTTTCTTAGATCTTTACTTAGATGTCTTCTTCTTGCTGGTTAGTCTATCTAAAATTTTACTTCTCCCTCGCCCCCTCCACTTCCTGACCTGTTGCCTTATTGTCCTTAGAACTTATCACCAACTAACATGCTTTACTTACCGTACTTGTTTATCTTGGTTATTGTCTATCTCCCCCACTAGAATATAGACACTATGAGAGCAGAAGTTTTTATCTGTTTCTCTTGCTCACTGCTGTATCCCCAGCACATAGAACAGAGCCTGACACATAGTAGATACACAATAAACATTTGTTGGATGAGTGAATCAAGTTTCTTGATTCAATAAACATTGGGAAATCACAGAATGTTTTTGACCAGAAGAGTAAACTAATCAGAGCTCACAAAGGGGCTTAGGATAGATTAGGGTAGGGGATAGGATGGGGCCACAATAGTAGAAGGATACACATGTGAAGGTTTAAACAGAGGGCTTCAGTAGGAATAAAAGAAAACAATAGGAGGCAGTAAGTTTCATGAGGGCAGGGATTTTGTCTGGCATATAAGAGGCACTGAATAAATATTTACTGAAGGATGAATGAAGGAATAATGCTTGTGTCTCATGTGGGATGGACCCAGGGCTCTGGTTTGGGTCTGTCTTAGAAAAGATATAAATCCTTTTTGATCTTGACTCGGATGTTCTCGTGGTCAGGGGTTACACGAGATCAACACTGAACTCTTATATCTGTATGTACATCTTCCCTTTCTTCCTGGATTGGGCAAACCCTCCGTGGCATTTAGTCACCTTGTAGGCCTCAGTTCAACTCAGACAAATTGGGATTCAGACCGTGGGAATTGAGGAGGGGGGTCGAGCTGTAGGTGTCTAGGAGCAGCATCCAGATCGAATGACCTTTTTGAATGCTATACAACCAAAGTTTTAAGTGATGTGGAGAAATTAGTGTGGAAGGCAGCCCATAGTGTGGAAAATCAGTGTGCCAGTCCAGAGCCACTCAAGAGAGAGGAAATCCCTGTGGACACCATCTTTACCTTTTCTGCAGAACGATAGGTAATGGAATAGGAGGCTAATCTAGGTTGAGGTGGTGTATGTGGACTCTGTTAAGAGAAAGTTCCCACAGTGGAGGGGTGGAGGGATGGAGGGGTGGAGGTGGGGCTGGTACTTGGTCAAAGAACCTCTCATTCATGCCCTCCCTTGTCTGCCCTTTAGTTAGCTACATCTCCTCAAAGGAATTATTCACTAGGCTCTGATATCCACACTTGGACCTTGCCCCTAATACAATCAACAGAAATGAGGTGCTTCACATTCTCCCTGCCCCAAGAATAAATATACAGTAACTCATTTCTGAACTCTTCAGGTTTTAATTAAACCAATGCCTGGTGCCCAGAACTGTGCCAGATCCTTGCCTAAATATGGGAGGTGCAGCAGTGGAGAAAACATACATTTGCTGCTTTACTTATTTGTTGCTTTACTTATTTCATTTAATCCTTTTGTCAGTCCTGAGAAATAGGCAGTATCCTCATGCATGAGTTGAGTAAACTGAGGCCCAGCCAGATCACACAGCTAGGAATTGAAAGAGGGGAAATCTGAGACAAATTTTGACTAATTCCAAAGCACAGGTTGTTTTTCTGAGGACATCAGTGCTGCCTCTATAATTTACTTGTAGAACTAGGAATTGTTAGAACTAGAAGGTGATTGTGGGATTTGTTCAGCTCCTTCAGATAAAGGGGCTCAGGCTCAGACAGCGACGGTGACAAGCTCTGCTGTCACCAAGTACCAAAGAAAGATCTGACACCCAGGTCTCTCCTGATTCCCAGGTGCTCTTTCTTCTTCCTTTAAAAAAAAATACTGATAATAATATTTTTCTTAAATTTTATATATATCTGCTTTAAAAATTAAATAGTACTGAAAGCTTTAAAATCAAAATATCAGCCCTCCCCACTCCTTATTTTTGTTGATGTAATATTTCATCTCCTAATATTTTCTGTTGAAATCTTTCATCCATCTTATCTCCCCGCCTGTGCTTTTGTCCTCTCTTAACCTTGTGGGTTAATATCTTTTTTTTTTTATTCCTTCCTTGTCATTTTACTGGAATGGCCTGGGGAGGGAGACAAGATAAAACACATTCGGTCAATCAGTCTTATTAAACAGAAGTCCAGTTTTTCATCTCACTGACCCCCAATGATCCTGTATCCCCAGATAACTCATTTTTCTGAAGTCAACACATTCTCCGCTGTTCATGGAGATCACCCTGCCCCTAGCCCTGCGCCAGGAGCTTCTGACTTACAGGAGTTCCTGTCTGGCCTGTGCCTTGCTGCCCTCAAGGACTTGACTGAGGCCTGGAGAGAATGATTTACAGGAGGAAACAAAAAGCAGATAATAGCAGTGAGAAGCCCTCCCATCCACACAGCACTTGTCCAATTTCAGAGAGCTTTCATATCCACGATCTCATTTCATAGCCGTAGATAATCACAGGATAGGTAGTTTGGTGCTGACCAAAGTCAAAATCAGGACACTGCTCTGTCCCAACAGGGAAATATATTTGAAATCAGGACTATGAACCCTCACGTTCATGGTACTTGTAACTTCTTGTTTGGCTCTTTTATCTGCAGGTCCAGTGACAACTTTCTTTGCCAGGGGAGATGGAAGTGGACTGTTAGATTGGCGCTGAAGGGAAGAAGTTTGGAGGGAGGGCCCCAGGTGGGCAGCGTACTTCCAAGGGAGTTACTGAGCCTTCTTTTTCCTCCTCCTCCTCTTATACAGATCCAAGTTTGGAATAAAGAAAGCTGCATCTCTGAGAACACTTACCAATGCTCAGCTTGGTCCAAGGATAAGAAGAGAGTCAGAAAAAAATAATTCTGAACACTTTAGTGGAGAATTCTCCTAAAGTCCCAAGTCAAAGTCTGTTTCATTGTCTGGGTTGGAAAGTGAGATTCATTTATGGATTTCTGCTGCAGCTTCCGTTGCAGAAATCTCAGTGATTCTAGGATTTGGATTGCATTCTGGGATGCAGTCTATGGAGGGTAAGGGGACAGAGGAAGGGGCAACACCAATGTGCACTACAATTTAGGTTGTTCAGGCAATGTGTTAGGCCCATCTATAGCCCCAGTACCTTGAAACACTTGGTGGAGGCAGAGATAAACCAGGGCGTAGAAAGGACTTGGGGTATACCTGATGGGTTCCAGAATTGCCTTCCAGAGGCTGGCTGGGGTCTGAGTTCCTCTGAGAGAGCACAGAATTGGATTGTTTAGCTTGAAGTCCCTACACCTTCTTCAGCAGCTCCACTGACATGCAGCCCAGTCTGAGATTATTTGCTGTCACTGATTCCAGGAACACTCTCCACTGTACCGAGCCATTGGGAAAGATTCCAGTTGCCATGCCCTCTACTCTGCCAAGAAGAGGGTGGGATTTGGGTCACATTTGGGCTTTGGGCTTTGGGATTTGGGCTTTCTTGTCATATGTTTGATATTGCAGAGGCTAAAGCCACAGGGTGGTGAAAACGACCCCTCCTCACCAGGTAAGAGTTGCCTGGGAGCCAGAGAGGGAAATTCCCTGATTACCTGTAGTTGTGAATCACGGCCTCTGTGCTCAAACGTACATCCCACTGCCTGAAACTCAGACTCACGAGTGACTCAGTAATGCCTCACCTGAGCAGGGACGTAGGGCAAAATGATGGGAACACTGCAGGCTCAAGCCACACTGGGGTTGTCTGAATCCCGTGAGAGCTCTTTTGAGAACATAGAAGAACTGATTCCTCTAGAGCCCTTGCAGGGACTCACAAGATGTTCTTATTCCTCAGACCAAGCAGATGAGGTATGTCTCAAGCAAAGGAGACTTCAGGGTGGCCTATTGCCAGCTCTCATCATCTGAAGAGCCAGGAATTTCCTCCTGATCTCTACCTTAATTCCTCCTGCTTTATTCCCTTTCATTGATTCTTCAGTAGAGTGACACAAGAGTTGTTCACCATAGTATCGACCGTGTCTAGATGCATGGGTAACTTTAAAAAAAAAAATTAACGACCAGTGCAGCACAGTCAGAATAGACTCTGGCTGGGGTGCTGAACAGGGTCCAAGCGGGAAGAGCTCTGGGCTTGGGTTCTAGTCTTGGCTTTGTGGCTAATTTGCTATGTGACCTTAAGCAAATCACTTGACCTCCCTGGGCCTCAGTTTTCTCACCTTTAAAGAAGAGATATTTGGACTAGAGGTTGCAAACTCATATGCCTACAGAATTGGGCAATTAAAGTAAATGAGTGAATCCAATATGATGGGGTTGTCCTGACTGCTAACTGTAGACTCCCTCTAAATGGGCAGCTGTTGCCTGTTGGAAATGCTGACCTAGGCTGTCCAGAGCATTTGACTCTTCAAGAGATGCTAAGGATCTGGATGTTTATGTGAAATCTCCCAACGTTTAAAAAACTGTGTGGGGGGCTTCCCTGGTGGCACAGTGGTTGAGAATCCTCCTGCCAATGCAGGGGACACGGGTTCGAGCCCTGGTCCAGGAAGATCCCACATGCCGTGGAGCAACTAAGCCCGTGCACCACAACAACTGAGCCCACGTGCTGCAACTACTGAGCCCGTGTGCTGCAACTACTGAAGCCCGTGCACCTAGAGCCTGTGCTCTGCAACAAGAGAAGCCACCGCAATGAGAAGCCCATACACCGCAACGAAGAGTAGCCCCCGCTTGCCGCAACTAGAGAAAGCCCATGCGCAGCAACGAAGACCCAATGTAGCCAAAAAATAAAAAAAATTTAAAAAACCAAAAAACGTGTGAGTCAAACAAACATCTCTAAGCCAGTTTCATCCCTAGACTAGAGGATTTGAAGGGCCCTCCCAGCTCAAACTTTCTGATTCTAAAATATGTGTCTTCCAGGGAATTCCCTGGCGGTCCAGTGGTTAGGACTTGGAGCTTTCACTGCTGTGGCCCCGGGGTTCAATCCCTGGTCAGGGAACTAAGATCCCACAAGCCACACAGAGCAGAAGAAAAAAAAAAATGTGTCTTCCAAAGAAGATCACTAAGAAATCACCTTAGTTATGGTAATTTCAGCTACTGGAAAAGTGAATGTCCGTGTGTGCACTCATACTTGTATGCCATTGGGCTTTTGGCTCCCCTCAAATGACACTCTCCTGGTGGTCTTCCTCCATCACACACACCTGCAGTGGACTGTTTGCTTGGTCTCAGGAGCCCAGCCCTGGGCCAGATGGAAGATATGGCTTGTCCCGTGAGCTCATCAGCAGTAATAGGCTGGCTGTGCTGACGAGATAGCCCTTCCCTTCCCCTAAGTGAAGGGAAGAGTGGCCACAAGCAGTGACTGAGACAGAGGCTGCCTGAGTCAGGATCTGGGCCTTGCTGCCTTCCCAGGCCTTTGCTGGCTATGTCCCTAGGCTGAATTGGGACTAGGAATCAAGTCCACAGTATTACCAATCTGGAGCTCTCCAACCCATCTGTATTAGTTTGCTAGGGCTACTGCAAAAAAGCACAGACTGGGTGGCTTAAACAACAGAAATTTATTGTCTCACAGTACTGGAGGCTAGAAGTCCAAAATCAAGGTGTCTGTAAGGTTGGTTCCTTCTGAGGACTTTGAGTGAGGGAAGGATCTGTCCCAGGCTTCTCTCCTTGGCTTGTTCACATCATCTTCCCTCAAAGCCTATCTGTCTCTGTGTCCAAATTTCCTTTTTTTAGAATGACACCAGTCGTATTTGATTAGGGCCCACTCTAATGACTGCATTTCAACTTGCTTACCTCTGTGAAGACTTTATCTCCAAGCACGATCACATTCTGAGATACTGCAGGTTATAGGACCTCAACATCTGAATTTGGGGGGGGCACAATTCAGTCATAACACTACTCCATCACGGTCTCTCATTCATTGCTTTAAACTCCAAAACCTAAGTACCCTGCTTATGGCCCTTCTTACCTGTGACAGCCTAGTGCTTCACCATCTCATGTGCTAGTACACAGCTCACTTAAGCATGCACTTTACATGCACTGGAGTTCTGTGCAGTGGGAAAGGTGAGGGAACTTTTATCAAGCACCTGTTAAGGGACATACAGGCCGTGAACTTCAGGTAATATAGATGTCTGTTTATTCCATGAGGCAATGCCAATATGGTACTTTATATCCTCACACCAATAAAAATGGTATTTATACTGCACTTGGAAAGTGCCAAATACTGTTCCAAGCACTTTATATGAAGTAATTTTTTGAATGCCCACAACACCCCTTTGAGGTGGGTACTATTATTTATGTCCATCTACAGATAAGAAACTGAGGCCCTGACAGCTTAAAAAACTTGCCCAAGTCTGTAGTAACTGATGGAGTTGGATTTGAATCTCAGTAGTTGGCTCCAGAGGCCATGCTTTTAATCATTACCTGATAGTGTTTGGAAAAGGCAGGACTATTACTCTCATTAAATAGATGAGGAAACTGAAACTGAGCAGCTAAGCAACTCACTCAGGGTCATAGGGGTAAAAGGCAGAGTGAAGGCAGAATTCCTGCCCTGGAAGCCACAGGGCTTCCCTCAGAAGGGACCAAGTGTCCTGAGTCCCTTCCCCATACCCCACTCCACTTATACAGGCCCACAGGTATTAGGGCCAACCCAGAATCTCTAAATCCTTATTTGTAGTTAGCCGTCTCCATACCGCAGGGTGATTATGGGTCATGAAGGAAGGGAGGCACCTACTCGACTTAGATCTAAATCTTTTCGATTTATTTTTCCTCCCAGTTGCTTCCAGTTCAGAAGTCCACCAGCCCCAAGGGGTCAGATCTAGACCCCAGTCCCGGAATTTTCTCAGCCCGGATTAGAAGCGGGGGAGGGCGGTGGGGAAAGGGCTGGGCGGGGCTGGACCGCCCAGGAACGCAGAGTATCATATTTCTCGAAACCCGCCAATCCTGAACACAGGGGGGCGTGGCCACACCTGGGAGGCGTGGCTGGACGGCAGATGGGTCCGCGGCGTCCCGAGGCGAGGCGCTGACGTGAGCTTGGCTCACCTGGGCGGGGAAGGTGAGGGCTGGTGTGGGACTGGGAGCGGAGCCTGCAGTCCCTACCTGCGCAGAGCCAGGTGTTGCTTGCCCAACCGGCCGAGGAGAGCAGTGGCGACGGGTGATCCTGACTGGGGACTTGGTTCGGAGGGACGTTCGCTTCTGGCAGCCGGATTGAAGAAAGGTGGGGACGCCAACGTCTGGAGCCTCGCTTGAGGGAGGGAGGACACGCCCGCCGGTGAAGAAGCGCCCCCTCCAGAGTTTGTGGGGGTGAGGAAAGCTTGCTTAAGGACATCTTTTTGTTTGGGGATACCCTCCAGGGCTGGGTGCCCATCGCTCTGCTTCTGGTAGCTTTCGGGCGGTCCTAGCCCGGGGGCGCTGGGCCCTTACCGACCCCCTACTTCTGTCGACTCCCTTTCCCTCCCGCCCAAGTGGAGTGTGCGGCTCTCGGGCCCCTACCCACCAACCGTCGGGGAGCGCTAAGGCTCCTGCACCACGCTGGTCCTCCCAGCTCACTGCTCCTCAGGCCCCTGGATTCCGAAGAGGGAATTTCCCAGGCCGGCCGGCCCTTGATCTTGGTGGGTGTTTTGGGAAATTGCGCGTCGGGGCGGCCAGTCACTTTCGCCAGTTTGTTTCCTCTCCTGGGATTTGTTTAGCACCGTCAGGCCCCTGCCCTGGGCCTGAGAGACACCCGTGAATTTCCAAGTAGCTAAGATACGTGCTGGCGAGGGTGGCGCCGGGCGTGGTTGCTCTGGGGGTGAGGCCCTCTTCGCCTGAAACGGCTGGAGGGCTGGTATAGAGAAGTGGGGAATGTCTTCCAGGCCTGACTGGAAAGCAGGCCCAGGGTGCCACTGTTTACAGGGAGCCTGCTGTGTGGTAAAGGGGTCATCCCTACCCCAACCTTGCTCTCTTGGTGGATGTCAAAAGTGGAAGCCAGGGAAGGGAGAGGAAGAAGGCGTTTGAGTAGGGGTTGGTGAAGGCTGGTGCTGACCCAGGAGAGTAGTTTTCGATGTTTGTATAATGCGTGACAGCAGCACCTGTACCCTGTAGCTCCCTCTCTCCAGCCCCCAACTTCAGTCAAGCAGGGAGGCAGGGCGTGGGAATTATGGCTAGAGGCCCAGAATTTACCCCTGAACAGGGCTAAACTAAATGGAGGAAAGACTGGGGAACTTGGAAGATGGCATTTCAGGTCTCTCCAGGAGGAAGGGAAAAAGCAGGACCACTACTGAGGCCTGTCTGCAAGAAATGAGGGTGTGTGTTTTACTCTGAGCAAAACCATTGACGACTGAATCTTGGCTTTGGGGTGGCCGTGTTCCTGGAAACTAGTCTGGGCAGGGGCTGCAGAGGTGGCAGTATGGGTGTTTGTAGGGGACCTGTTCCCTGGAATGGGGGTGTGAGAGAGGATGGTTTATGCCTTGGGGAGGTTAATAGTGTCCCTGCTCAGTGCCCAGTATGAGGGGAGTGGATGGGTTAAATCTTTGTTCTTTGGCTAGTTGAATACCTGTTGGAGACACAGGCCTTGAATTTTGCTGTGGTGGCAGCTAGAGATACCAGAGCTGAGTTAAACTAGGCTAAGCTTGTTCTGTGGGCATTGGGATTTGGGTCTTGAGAGTGTTCTGAAAGAGAACTCTGGTTTAGGTGTGTCTAAGGGTGGGTGTCATGCAGTCTCCTCCCTAACCACTTCGTTGGCCCTCCGTGCTGCTTGGATCTTTGTTGATGTTTTTCATTTACTTTCTTGGTGTATAGAAGAAGGGAGGGACTTAGAAGGCTGGGTGCAGTGGCAGGATATGGTACAGCACACTCTGACTCAGAAGTGTTGGGTCCAGGCCCCAGATAAAACACTTTGCTGTGCCTCAGTTAACCCAGCTGTAAAATGGGGATGATAACAATGGGGATGATAATTTCATTATGAGGATGAAATCAGACACTGTAAATAAAAGCGCATGTAAAAACTGTGAAGCCTATGTAGATAGAGAGGATTGTTGTTACCATGGTTTCATTAGCTGAAGGCCATCATCTTTTATATCTCCCAGTGGCCAAGAAATGTCTTAGCTTCCTGTGGTTAAAAAAAATACTACTTGTAGTGTTTTGTTTTTAAATTGTGAATCGAAACATGTCATTGTAGGAAAATGTGAATCGTATATAAAAGTACTTAGGCACGTGTAAAATTCACCCACAGTCCTATCACCAGGTAACCACTAAGAACGTCTTGTTGCATCGATGTGTTATTTCTTTCCCTTTTAAAAATTCTCTGTGCTTATGTACACAAGTGCATGTTATGTTACAAGATGGAGAGACTACTATGCAGTCAATATTGTATGATGCCTTTTCCCCCCTTAAGTACATATTTAAACATTTTCCCAAATCCAGTAAAAATTCTTCAGATGCCTCGATGTTAATGGCTACTTGATATTGCAGCCTATGAATGTCTAATTAGATATTTTTCTCTGTGATTTTGGTTGCTTCCAAATTTTCCCTCTCTGCCTGTTCTTATCGTCTAAGGTACTGGGTGGCAGGTGGAGGAGATCTTGGTCGACTTTCAGAAGGTGGAGAGGGTTAGCTGTGATGGAGGTGGGGCATGGAGGAGGAGGAGGAGGCTGGGGCAGCGTTGCTCCTGTGTACTGCCATCTTGGGGGAATGCTGAGAACACAGGGCTCTAGATCTTCGTCATCGACCTCTAAGGGTGGCTGCCCTCCCTCCCCATCACTCTGTGCAGTGCCTCGTGTTGGCCTGGTTGCCTTAATTTTTTTTGATGTGCTGTGGATCAACTAGGATAAGCCCTATTCTTCAAAGCGCATGATCTGTCAAGAGACATGTGGATTTCACATGTCTGCCAGGCCTCGACACAAGACTGACCAATATTGCAACAGAAATTCTCAAAAGCCCCTCACTAGGTGGACCAGTTTGCTGCCCATTTCCCTGTTCTCTTTGTTCTTCCTTTACCCCATCCCCCTTCCCGCAGGCCAGGACTGAGGAAGAGAAGGCTAGAACTTGCCCTGGGGAGAATATGCATTCCCTCCTCCTTATAAGGTAAATGTTCTCCATGGTTTGATAGCTTGACTTTGCTGTCCTACAGAGCAACCTACACCAAGGCCAAGAACATGGGGGTGGGGGGCACTTGAATACCGAGTGCCACCTCACCTGCCCACTGTGAGCTGCTCCCAGGGGGGAAGGTTTCAGTTGCAGAACTCAGTAATTGGGTCAGAAGGCTCAGGTGAGAGCAGGTCCTGCCTTGCTCTTAAAGTGCCAGTGACCGAGCTGGGTTTGAGTTTTCCCGTTTGTTGGGAGCCTGGCTGGGGAGAGAAGTGGCCTTAGGACCCACCCCTTAAGCTAAGCTCCTCCAAGGGGGAGCCTTCGGCTGACTCAGCTGGTTTGGTTTCTGAACCGTGATCCAGGTGGGAATCTTTCTGGGTGGGAAGGTGACTTATTTATCTTCCTTTTCTCAGGTCATTGGATGTTTGAGCAATTCCAATGTGGATTTCTTCAGGGAGTCTGATGAGAACATTGTGTTTAGTAACTAATGTCGCCCTTGTCACACAGCAGCTGACGGACAAATATTTGTTGAATGAACGTTCTTTTGCAGGCCTGTCTTTCTCACCTGAAGTAAAAACAAAGAGAAATGAGAACGCCAAAAAATCTAAACACAACACACCAGGCAAACACTTCTCCGGTAACTGCTTTTTCCTTTAGGCACCCAATCTGGGCAGGCCTTTGTTTCCCGCTGTGAGTGCTGGCCGCTGCCACCGAATGTTATCTGCTACGCTATGCCCTTTATGAGAATCAATTGCAGACTTTACCCAGGCTGGCTCCTGCAACCAATCAGTTCAATTCGGCCTCTGTGGGGAGGTAAACAGACCCAGGTGAGGAGGCTATCCTAGCAGTACAGAGCTTGTCTTATGACTGGTTTTAGTACTCTAGGGTTAGGAACTGTGGTATTTGATCATTCTAGGGCATCTTAGCTTTACCAGACTCAGGGACAGGGCAGGGTTCTTACACTTTGTCTCCAGTGCTCCCAAGCCTTCTCCTAGACACTGGATTGTCAGTGGGGATAACCAGCTCAGACCCCCACCCCCTGCATTTTTTTTTTTTTTGGTGCAGAACCTTTGGGTGGCCCAGAGAAAGGAAAACTGACTTGAGGCCCAGCTCTCAGATCCCTGTGGATACAACTGCCTGCTCATCTATGTAAGTGAGGACTTTGGAACCAGGGACCATCCCTCGCCTACTTCTCTCTCATCACAATGCTGTCATTTCTTACTAAAATATTCCCATTCACCTTAGTTGTCTAAAAAGAGAGTATGCTTCAAGTTCTTGCCTATATACCTGCTGTTTCCGTAACTTTTTTCTTCCTTCTCCCGAGATGAGATTGAAAAGAACAGTTTCTCTCCTCTTCCCTTGGTACTTGTGGAAGGACTGTTTTCCAGCAGGGATGACATCATCTTTTTATTTTTCTGCCTCAGGATTTAAATAGAAGAAATGTGATCTACTTACCTGATAAGTCTGATTTGGCTAGAGTATGAAAAATAAATGGCTTTGGAATAAGAATCAAAAGAACCTTTTACCCTCTTTTCTTTTCTTCCCCACCTGGCACAGTTTATTCCCATATTTAGTTTCTTTGCTGTAATCTAATGAAACTGTAGCTCTATCATATGGGAACAGTGGCTGGGAACTTTTCCCAGGGGCTGGCCTAATTCTCCTCTCCCCATTTCTTCCCCCTCCCCCCAACCCAGATCATGGCTCTCCACCCCCGCAGAGTTCGGCTGAAGCCCTGGTTGGTGGCCCAAGTGGATAGTGGCCTGTATCCTGGGCTCATCTGGCTACATAGGGACTCCAAACGCTTCCAGATTCCCTGGAAACATGCCACCCGGCATAGCCCCCAACAGGAGGAGGAAAATACCATTTTCAAGGTAAAGGTCTTCTTTCACCATCTGACTTGAAGTGTTTTCCAGTTCTCTCAGACCTTTCTGGTTTCTTGTTCTTCTGTTTTCAATTTTGGCTTGAAGAAGGTACTAGATCCAAAATGCTGATGCAACAAAGAGAATGTTTATGATGGGGGGCGGGGGCAAACTTAGCAGGCATAGTAATTTCTCTTGTTGGGGCATGTCTGTTATGGTTGAGGCCATTTATTCTTTCCCATTGGTCAAAGCTACTCAACTCACGTCCCAAGGGATCCCAGGTGTGACCAGCTAAACTCCTGTAAGTGCATGTATGCTGTGGTTGTTCTAGAGCTCCCAAGGGTCAGCCAGCAATCAACCCTTCATTCGCTCAGGGCTCTTGCTCTGGCCCGGGAATGGCTGTCCAGATCAGGGCAGAACTACTGAGCGTTAGCAGGCTCCTAACAGCCTGTAGCATGGGTGTCGAGGGCCCTTTGCAAGTTTTTCTTTTGATGTTAAAACATTTTGCCCCATCCATAACCTCCGCTTAAAAATGAAAGGCGATTTAATTACAGGTTTTTATTCTACAAATATGTTTTCTTAACTGAAGAGTAGCTCTGATGTGAGAGTTATTTTGCTTCACTGAAAATAAGATTGAATCACATGGCATTTCATAAAATGTAAGGGAAACCAAAGTCTAAGACAGAAGTAGGTGGGAAGCTCGTTGTGGGAAGGGGTATTATGTGGTTTGTAACTCCGGAGCCCATGCCTCTGCTCCAGACCAACTTCTCTGTGCTGGTCAGTCTTCCATCTCATGAGTAGCTTTAGTTCCTGAACTCCCAAGACACGGAGAAACGAGTTTCCCCATTTCTTCCCTGACTGTAAGCTGGAAGTCAGAAGTGAAATCCAGTCCCTACCCTGAGCCTCTCAAGATTGATGCTCCAGGTTCTTGCTGAGACTGGGCCAGGAAAGGTGGACTCATACCTCAAAGGAGAGCCAACTAGAGTTGTTTCCCACCCAACTCAGTTATATTGGGTGTAGAGGTGAGAGGTGGAGAAAAAATTGGCCTGTGAATACTTAGAAAGTAAATGAATGCTTTTAATGTAAAAATTAAATAATGATATGAAAGTGGTAAGGAAAACATCTATAAATCAGCACCAGTTATTGGAGCTGGCATCAGAGGGGGATGGGCCTGCCCTGGCCCAGCTGGCCTCTGGCTGTGGCCTTGGTCTGAAACTGGACTTGCTGTTGACGTGCCTAGTGGTGGCTGGCCATGGGGGAGGAGGCTGGTTCCTGAAAGCTCCACTCGTGAGAATGTTCTGTATGCTTAGGGCTTGAGGAAAAATTGGCTGTGGGAAGCTGCTTTGTCTTACTGAATCTGTGTATCTGTTTGCAGAATGCTAAGGGAGGGCCTGGGTGTCAGGAGAAGAGTGAGGGTGCTTTCACAGATCCCACGCTCTGACAGGCCTTTGGCAGGATATGGGGTGTGGGCGGTGATGACTAGCATTAAATGGGTGCCTGTTCCATACCCTAGGTCCGTTATCTCATTTGCTTCTCGACAACACTGTAAGGGGGGGCGGCACCCTCATGTTATAGATGCAAAAGCTGAGTCTCAGAGGGGCTATGTAACTTGCCCAAGTCACATAGCCAATAAGTGGTGGGGTTAGGGTCTGAACCCAGGCCTATCAGCTCCCCCATTATCAGACGGCCCCTTCTGACCAGGAGCTGGAAGACCTGGCTTCAGATCCTACTACCATCACTTGCATGTGCGGTCTTGGACAAGTCACATAATCTCTTTGGGCTTTAGCTTCCCCTTCAGTAAAATGGGGATAAAACCAATCTTGCCTGCCTCACAGGATTGTTGTGAGAATTGAGTGAAATCAGTGTATGGGAAGGGACTCGTAAATTGCCATAAAAATGCAGAGACTGTGTCCATTTTAGGAAGAGAAATAGGGACCTGCCCAGTGACCAGAATCTCAGAAGCAAGACTCAGAATGGGTTTGAATAAGGGATGTTTATAAAGCACAACGATTGTCATGTGGTGGGTACCACCCTCTGCTGCATCAGCCAGGTTCTCTGCATCATCTGAGTGGGCCCTGGGGAATGGCTGTGTTGTGAGCAGGATGTCTGGGGCTGTGGTTCTGAGTTAGTCTGGCTGCTCTCTGTGGAGGGGCAGGGATTCAGGGAGCCACAGAAATTTTGCAGACCTGTGCCAAAGTCAGCACAGCCCAAGCCAGCTGGATGGGGCCAGAGGGGGAGTGGGCACGGAGGATCAAACAAAGAGAGGGGAAAACGTGAGGAGGCAGCAGCCAGCTACTGCCAGGTGCAACTGGAGATGTGCCTCTCCGACACTAGGGACTCACTAGGGTGAGGTTGAAATCCCCTACAGGGGGTTGGATGGAATGGAGCCTGCTGAGTGCCCAAGGGCAGCAGCTTTGTCAAACTGCTTCATTCCATACTGCACATCAAGTGGAGGAGCCCCCAGGTCTGAGAAGATGGTGAGAAGAAATGAGTGAATTGGAGGAGAAGGATTTAGATTGGCTATTGGGAGAAGCTTCCTCATGATTGTGAGGCTCTGCAGGGATTGACTGAGGGAGACCAGAGAGCTCAAAGGATGGGGCCGGAAAAATTCCACTTCGGCTTGAGGAAGCAGTCTACGTTCAGGAGCGGAGGCGGGGAGTTGGGACTGGACAAGCGATATGCCCTCTCCACTTGAACAAGCTGCCGTGTGCCTCCTGATCTTGAGTCCTCTGCAAAAGACATCCCCCTTTTCTGCACCGGCACATACGTCACACCCCTGAAGAAAGTGTAGACATCTGAGATACGTTAACAGTGGGGGAGGGCTGATAATCCCGTGAACAGACACAGAAATGCCTGTTAGACCTGGAAATTGAAAACCAGAGAGGCGGGGCCACACTGGTTTTGGCCCAGGCCACCAGCCATTGGCCCAGGCCACCAGCCACTGGTGTTCCCAGCAAAATGTTCCCAGTGTGGGAGTTTGAGGAAGTAGGGAAAGGCAGGCGGTTTGAGTTTATTAGGACTTGAGGCCCTCAGCCTCCCACTGAGGCAAGCTGAACCCCCAGAGCGTGCTTCCTGCCCTCCTTTGGGCTACTACTCCTAAAGGTACTTGGTTTCAACAGTTATTTGTACATCAGATTGAAGACTGAAGGGAGAGGGAACAGCAAGCCTAAATTCTTCATATCATACGCCATCTCCCTTTCTCTTCTTATTATATAAGCAATTCATGTCAAAAACAAATAAGTAAAACAAAACAAAATTACCTGAAATCCTGCTATCCAAAAGTTACCATTAGTATTTTGGTGTATATTTGTTCCAGATTTTTCTTTATTTTCAACCCCTCATTATGGCCATTGTAGTCTTGACAGGCGATGTTGGCACAAGCACTAGAGATGAGGCTCCTCTTTTTAAAAGATTGTATTTGCATTTGGCTTCATTTCCCTCAGACCCTGCCTTGCCTGGTCCCCAGGGTGGTGTTTCCTGCTGCAGTCTCTGTAAATTGGAGTTGGGGTGATGGGGCGGTCAGGCAGGGCTGTGTGTATCTGTGTCTGTATGAGGGAGGGCGGGCACACTTTCCAGTGTGTCTGGGCAACAAGCAGGCACTCACTGCAGTTTCCTATCCCTCAGGCCTGGGCTGTGGAGACAGGGAAGTACCAGGAAGGGGTGGACGACCCCGACCCAGCTAAATGGAAGGCCCAGCTCCGCTGTGCGCTCAACAAGAGCAGGGAATTCAACCTGATGTACGATGGCACCAAGGAGGTGCCCATGAACCCCGTGAAGATATATCAAGTGTGTGACATCCCCCAGCCCCAGGGCTCGATCATTAACCCAGGTGAGGCCCCAGCTGCTGGGGAGAAGGTGGACAGTATGCCAGGTTCCGGGCTGGACCCTTAAAGCGATAGACGACTTGAAAGTCGTCTCGCTTACAAAGTTGAAGACTGGTAAAGCAAGAAATCCTGTCCTTAGAAAGAACCCAGAGAACAAAAGATATAAACTCAGCAAAGTCTTCCTGCTCACCCAGTGGAACAGTAAAGCATTAGAAAGAAGAGGGGGTATTGAGTTCTGTAAAAAATAACTTCTCTTGGGACTCAACACTGAGAAGAGAGGCCAGATAGTTTAGAAGAAGGAGGGATTAAAACTTAGAAGGTCTGAGTTATAAACCTCGTTCTTTCCATTTCACTACTTGTGGGACATTGAATC
The DNA here is from genome assembly GCF_965194805.1 of Balaenoptera borealis. Taxonomy (NCBI): domain Eukaryota; kingdom Metazoa; phylum Chordata; class Mammalia; order Artiodactyla; family Balaenopteridae; genus Balaenoptera; species Balaenoptera borealis. The sequence goes on along the minus strand of NC_138860.1, from coordinate 38,762,436 downwards.
AAGTCATTCGACCTTTTGAGCCTCAGCTTCTTCCACTATAAAATCTGGGTTCTCATCTTTCCTGCATATTTCAAAGGCTGTTCTAAGAATCAATTGACATGACATTATGAAGGCTATTAAGTTCTCTTTATAAATGATGGGTAAGTGATCATTTAATTTGTATGGTATTTTTCCTAGGAGAATACCACCAGATCCCTATATTTACTCAATGTTTAACAAGTTCCGACTAAGAGCCAGTTAATTTAGACTTGACCTCCAGTGAATCTAGTGAGGCTCTGCCATGAGGGAAGGGTCTGTCTTCACATTAAGCTTACAAAGGAGAGAAGCTGTGGTCCTTGGGTCCTTAGAAGGGATGCTAATGTGTAGAAAGGGGTTTAGAGTAGGAATTAAAAGATTTCTAGGCGAAGGGAGTAGGGCCTGCAGCTCCTGGATAGGGGAGGGGATGAGAGCTTGCACTGGGGCTCCGTAGGAGGAGCTGGGAGTGGGGTGAAATACCCTTAGTTCCCACTCTTTGGCATTGAGGGTGCACACTGAACCCAAGGAGCCTCTGTGCTGGCAGTGCCTAGCTTGAACAGTGGGTCAGCTGCAGGGGTGACAGTGCAATGTGAGCGGCTCACTTGTGACCTTTGTGTGTGTGCGTGTGTCTGTTTCTCGGGTAGGATCCACTGGGTCTGCTCCTTGGGATGAGAAAGATAATGATGCGGATGAAGAAGATGAGGAAGATGAGCTGGACCAGTCACAGCACCACGTTCCCATCCAGGACACCTTCCCCTTCCTGAACATCAATGGTGAGTGGGGGTGCGGGGTGGGACAGAGGCATGGAGAGGATGTAAGGGGCTTTGATTTTGCAACCGTTGACACCATATCCACCATGGCACTGGGAGCAGCGACCAGGCCCTGTGGCCAGGCCGCCAGTCTGTTAGCAAGTAGGAGTCATAGGCAAAGGAACTCCATAGGCATAGTTATCCCAGTGGGGTGGCTTCTAGGCAGAGAGAGCGTCTTCTGAATCTTATGTGATAATTCAGAGAAATTTAAAAATTAAATTCATTCTCAATCCCGCATACAAATACACAAGCTGTTATAAATTTTGCTGATTTCCTTCAGGCCAAGTGCAGAGATCATTTTCGTGAATTGTAGGCAAACTCTTCTGCTATTTCCCTCGGTATAAATTTTCTGTCACTGCCTTAACAGCCTCTGCTAAGGCTGTGTCATGGGAAACTTGCGGCGCTACAGCTCTTAATACTAGGCTCTGATAAAATTTATCTACTAGAGACTTTTATCTTTTTTTTAGATTGACTTTTTGAATTCAGCTTCCCAGGAAAGATGAGTTTAGAGGTTGGAGGGTCACTGTGAGACAGAGCAGGTACTGCATCTCCCATTGCACATTCTGGGGATGCTCAGACACAAGGTGAATTGCTCTTCCGCAGCATCCTCACTTGAACTTTTCACTGACGTGCTCCTAGTCGTATGACTTGCATTCAGTTGAGTAGCTTTTCACTACTTTTCTAAGTTCCATCTGACTGCTGGGGTCAAATGAGATACTTTTGCCACCTAGAAAATTTAGTATATCAAGATGATTCCTGTAGGGTTTTGGAGTGCCCTACTCTAGGTGATGCCCCATCTTTTGAGAATCAGGAAATGACTCTTACCTGTCTACTTGCCCTCCTGCACTTACCCTGTCATTTATAACTTTGCAACCAAGTGATGAGTAAAGACAATGATCATAGAGCTCTCTCAGGTTAATATTGCCACAGCTACATTCCCACTTGGTGCAATTTTAAGATTTGGACATTTGGAAATGTGAGATCCTTTCCCAAATCTTTGGCTGACTCATTCTGTTATTCTCACCCCTTAAAAGGATGCACCCCATTTCCAGGATCCTGATTTCCCATTTTTTTTTTCATGTTTTTTTAAAGCTAATGTTGTGTGGCCTTATGTTATGGGCCACCTTGGATCCTTTATGGAAACATGTGAACATATATTAAAAATAAAAAAGTAAAATGGGTACATAGGTATAACCAGACTCGTACACAAAGGGTCAAAGAAACCTTAACCTCTGTGATTTCAGAGCTGTTGGGCAGAGGAAGAAGAATTGTTGAAGAATAGATGCTTAAAAGGTGAGGCTAGGAGGAAAAATCTGTAAACTTTGGAGTGAGCCAACTTTGACAATAGCAGGGATATAGGATGTGTTTTTCATTCTCTCTTTTAAAAGCTTTAACTGGATACTTTTGAATAAATAATACTCTTACATGGTTTAACATTCATAATGGTACAAAAAGGAAATCAGCTGAAAGGTTTTCCTTCTATCCTGTCTGAACAGTTCCTTCCCTGGAGGAGACAGATCTTTCCAGGTTCTTGAGTATCCTTCCAGATGTTTCATGCATGTAAAAAAGTATCTGTTTGTTTTTAAAGGAATTTCTATACATTAACACTTACTCGAAGCTAATCAACCAATTTAGTTGAGTTCATTTTATGGAAGACAACCAGTTTCTATTTAATTGCTGGGTTCAAATTTTGTAACAGGGAATCTCTCATTCATGCCTGTTCTAATTTAACCCCAGAGAGTACCCACTTGTCTGTTAATCATCAGCAAATGCATGTTTTCAGAATTATGAGTTTATGAGAGAACTAATAAGATTAGGAAGCAGGAGCGGGGGAAGCTTATTTCTTTTGGTGTTTGTTGGGGGAATTACTGATGGGCTGCCACACTGAGTTGTGGTCCAGTGTTGGACCTTTTAGGTTTTAGAGCTTCGGACCCAGGTGATATGCATGTGTGGTGCTCCTGCCTGCTCACCCACATCCTTCTGTTCTAGGTTCTCCCATAGCACCAGCCAGTGTGGGCAACTGCAGCGTGGGTAACTGCAGTGTGGGCAACTGCAGCCCCGAAGCAGTGTGGCCCAAAACGGAACCTCTGGAGATGGAAGTACCCCAGGCACCTATACAGCCTTTCTATAGCTCTCCAGAGCTGTGGATCAGCTCTCTCCCAAGTAAGTGAGCCTTGATTTCCTAGCTGGATCTTCAGCTCCTATTACAGTCCATTTCCTGCCCCACCTTCTGCCTCCATTTCTTTGCCATGTATAGAATAGTCCCCCAGGCAGCCTCTGTGTCTGGTTCCTGGCTGGCTGATGAGTCACCAGGAACTAAAGAAACATTAGCCCATACCTACTTGCCCATGGGGATGCTCTGATTGGTGCTGTGCAGCTCTAGGTTACTCACCTGTTAGGTGGGTGGAAGGCCTGGGTTTATCAGTTTGCCTAGGGGATTTGAGGACAAGGTCAGTTGTGGGATGGGGAGGTTAATGACTGTGGATTTGGTCAAGGAGGCTCTTGGGTTTTGAGGGACTTTAGGACCCAGAGAAAATCTCTTTCTGAATTGGGTACAAATTGATCTCAGTGAAGAATCATTGTCATTGCACCTCCCTTTCACACTACACATGGTAGGGGAGGTACCGGGGGAGTACTAGCATTTTGTCCAAGAGGCTGATAGCTTTGATAAGACCTATAGGATTCAATGGACACTTGCTGAGTGAAAATTTACTTTGTTGTGAACTGTGTCCTTCTTTGATATATTATTAGAACATATCAACAGTGTGTGTGCATCTGTGTAATTTTCAGAAATATGCCTTGCTATTGCTTATTGTTCCTCTGGTTTCTTTAAACAGTGAGTCAAAAATGATACACAAACCAGATGCTGCCTTAGTTTTCAGCTCCTTCCAATGCCTATTGATGTAAAGACTCAGTCAGTACAAAATGGGGAGACCAGGACCCAGAACTTTGGTTGGAGAAATTCTAGCTGTTAGGGTGTGGTGACGGAACAGAGATAGTATAGATGGAATTTGAACTATTTGCTTCAAGGCAGCCTTTTGAGTGAATATTCCAGGGATATGTTGATGTCTCCCTTTGTTGCAGGAAGGATAACTATGGCAGTGGCCTTCCTGAATGCTGGTTGAAAGGTGGCTTGATCTTGATGGACTTGCATGAGTCTTAGGGATGGACGGGCAGAGCAGCAGAGCAGGACTCTCACTGTCCCCCCTCACCTTGCAGTGACTGACCTGGACATCAAATTTCAGTACCGTGGGAAGGAGTATGCGCAGACCATGACGGTGAGCAACCCCCAGGGCTGCCGGCTCTTCTATGGAGACCTGGGTCCCATGCCTGACCAGGAGGAGCTCTTTGGTCCCGTCAGCCTGGAGCAGGTCAAGTTCCCAGGTCCGGAGCACATCACCAATGAGAAGCAGAAGCTGTTCACCAGCAAGCTGCTAGACGTCATGGACAGAGGACTGATCCTGGAGGTCAGCGGTCATGCCATCTATGCCATCAGGCTGTGCCAGTGCAAGGTGTACTGGTCTGGGCCATGTGCCCCATCGCTTGTTGCCCCCAACCTGATCGAGAGACAAAAGAAGGTCAAACTGTTTTGTCTGGAAACGTTCCTTAGTGGTGAGTCTTTTTGCAGACGATTGATGGTGGGAACTGCTCCCTGCAAGTATGTCTTCCTCCTTCCTGCCCCCCTTTCCTGGCTCTGCAAAGATTTTAACCAAACAATTTCTTCTGGAGGAAGTCAAGGTAGAAGGGGACCTTGATTCTGAAAAATAAAAGTGACCTGGGCAACAAAGAAGGGTGTTCCACCCCAAAGCTGTGTATTTGAAGCCAGTTTTAGGTGGTTGTGGCTCCTTTATTGGCAGAAGGAGGAGACAGCCTTGTTATTGCTCCCCAAATTCTACCAGCTTATCCTTAACTTTGGAAGGTGACCCTGTTCATCATAATCAGCAAAACATATACTCTTCTCATTTGGGACATATTTGAGTGGCAAATTTAAGCAGACATATTTAGGGAGAGCACTGAGATGTGAATTTTCCAATGTGATTTGAACCCTAAGTCTGGTGTAAGTGATGTCCAATAGAACCCTCTGGAATGATGAAAATGTTCTATATTTGTATTGTTCAATATGGTAGCCACTAGCCACCTGTGGCTATTGAGTATGTAGATGTAACTAATGTGACTAAGGAACTATTTAATTTTAATGAATTTAAATTCAATACCCACATGTTGTGGCCAGTGGCTACTATTCTGGACAGGATAAAAGAAAGTATTTACTGAGTAGGTGTGGAATGACCCAGCACACCAAACTCCATGCTCTTCCATGTTCTGCAGATCTCATTGCCCACCAGAAAGGACAGATAGAGAAACAGCCACCATTTGAGATCTACTTATGCTTTGGGGAAGAATGGCCAGATGGGAAACCTCAGGAAAGGAAACTCATCTTGGTTCAGGTGAGGAGATAATAATGTGTCAACAACTCTTTGCCTTTTTATCAATCCTTTAGCCCCTAGGTCTGGGCTTGAGCCCTGAGTGAGGATCCATCAGCCTCTGTGGGTTTTAATCCCATCAGATGTAGCAACTTGAGCTTTGTACATTGTACAGTAGGACCAGGCTGGAGAATACAGTGTCCTCAAAGCAAGTGACTGATTCAGGGGACACCTTGTTCTCTTACAGACATTAGAGTCTTGCTGAAACCTAACAGGATATGACTCTTTCTAGCTCTTTTAGAAAAACCTTTTGAGGTACTTTTAAGAACGTGTTCTTATTCTGGAAAGTGGCAGGAAGACCACTTGGGTTTGGCTGTGGATTTGTGCATCAAGACAGGCAATAGATGAAATTTGGGTAAAAGTCTTGCTAAATAAGCAGTTATTTATTTAGGCATGTGATGTGATGCTACTTCTAGGTTCTTTACCTTCATTTGAACCAAATTCTAACGTGAACCTTGGCAGGATGGTCCAGAGAGATGAAGGCATAGTCTGTATCTAGACATTAAAGTGGTGGGCTTCCCCACAGCCTCACTGGTCCTTCCTTCAATCTTGGGCCCCTCCTGCTGTTTAAAAATACCCTTTCCTCAGTGGATAGCTGTGTGCTCTGTGTCCTGAACAGGTCATTCCGGTGGTGGCTCGGATGATCTATGAGATGTTTTCTGGTGATTTCACACGATCCTTTGACAGTGGCAGTGTCCGCCTGCAGATCTCAACTCCAGACATCAAGGATAACATTGTTGCTCAGCTGAAGCAGCTGTACCGCATCCTTCAAACCCAGGAAAGCTGGCAGCCCATGCAGCCCACCCCCAGCATGCAACTGTCCCCTGCCCTGCCAGCCCAGTAATCATGAATGCCATCTTCCTTCTCTTTTTTACAGTATTGTACATATGGATATTTTTTATTAGTCAGATTTAACCAGCTTTTAAACCTGTCTTCTTTCTAACAATATTAGTACTCTCTGACTCTCCAAATATGCCTAGCTTTTAAAGTTGATTTAATTTATGGAAAAATCACCCTTCATACTTTCCCTTTCTTTTTTAAACCTCCCCATGGTAGTGTAATGTAGTAGGAGATTTGGCCTGGGAGTTTGGACACCAGGGTTCTAGCTGCAGCTTTGCTTCCAGTGGTGTGACCTTGAACCAAGTCATTTAGCCTCTGGGCTTCAGATTCATTACTGTAAAATGAAGGAGTTGGAATGATGCCTGAAATAATGCCAGCTTTAAAACTCTGACTCAGTGACTTCATTCTACTTGTACAAGGCCAAACTGCCTGGAACAGAACATTTCTGCCTTGTTCTTGCACCACATTTTTTTTTTTTTTTTTGCTTTCATTAAAGTTCCCTCAAGCACTGATTTGTCCAGGATTGATCTCCGTTTGACCTGTTCTGCTAGTATAGTAAGCTGGCTCCCTGATGGGGGAAGAGGGAGGGAGGGGCGCCGGCTGGTTGCTTGGGAACCAAGCTAGATATCTAAATAGAAATAGGTGCCAAAGTCTGAAAGTCACCCAGCCTGCGGAGTAAAAACTCACAAATTGAGCTTCTGAAGGGAAGCTGTTGATGTAGAAGGCTTAGGGATTCTGTAGAAGAATTGGTCGTCAGGTTTTCAACTCATCACCACTGAAATACGGACATACTTCAGAGATATTGCAGGGCTAGTCCCAAACCACTGCAATAAAGTGAATATTGCAATAAAGCAAGTCACACAAATTTTTTGGTTTCCCAGTGCATATAAAAGTTATGTTTACATTATACTGTAGTCTGTTAAGTGTGCAATAGCATTATGTCTAAAAATACAAATGTGCATACCTTAATTAAAAATACTTGGGGACTTCCCTGGTGGTGCAGTGGTTAAGAATCTGCCTGCCAATGCAGGGGACATGGGTTCGAGCCCTGGTCTGGGAAGATCTCACATGCCGCGGAGCAACTAAGCCTGTGTGCCACAACTACTGAGCCTGCGCTCTACAGCCCGAGAGCCACAACTACTGAGCCTGCGTGCTGCAACTACTCAAGCCTGCGCGCCTAGAGCCCGTGCTCCACAACAAGAGAAGCCACGTCAATGAGAAGCCCGTGCACTGCAATGAAGAGTAGCCCCCCCTCGCTGCAACTAGAGAAAGCCCGCGCACAGCAACAAAGACCAAACGTAGCCAAAAATAAACAAGAAATTAATTAATTAAAAAAAAATAAAGATACTTGATTGCTAAAAAATGGTAATGATCATCTAAGCCTTCAGCAGGTCATAATCTTTTTGCAATAGTTACATCAAAGATCACTGATCACGGATCACCGTAACAAACATAACAATAAAAAAGTTTAAGTATTGTGAGAACTACCAAAACATCACACACAGACATGAAGTGAAAAAATGCTGTTGGAAAAATGGCGCCAATAGGCTTGCTTGACGCAGGGTTGCCACAAATCCTCAATTTGTAAAAAACAGTATCTGCAAAGTGCAATAAAGCAAAACACAATAAAATGAGGTATGTCTGTACCACTGTGTGTGTGTGGTAGATGACAGTATATAACTCAGTGATAGCCTTTGGAGAGGATAGAACTCTCTTGTTCTTTTTTCCCTTCTTTGAGGAAGACCTGAGAGTGAGCTGGGCATCCAGAACCAACTCCTGTGACCACAGAGGAGACAGGGACAGTTCCTCCTTGTATGGAGATGTTTACAGTCTTCCTGTCATTTGGATTTTTTGTGGATGGGAAAAATGGGGTGTTGGATGTGTTAAGGTCAAGGTGAAGAAGGGCTGGGCAGTGCTTTTCTGGAAATGGCTCACCTAGCACAAACCTGCTTGTCTCCCTTCCTGGTGGAGGTAGCTGGGTGTGAACAGTTAAGGTGAAGAGTGTAGATTAAGGTGTAGAACATTGCAGCTATGGCTACAATTAAGGTGTAGAACATTGCAGCTATGGCTGCCACAAACTGGTCTGATCTATCAACTTTTGCTCTGTCCCTGACCCTTTGACTCTGTTTTGTTTTTGTTTGTTTTGTTTTTTAGGATGAAATTATACATAATTTAAACTCCAGGACCTAAATGGAAAACAAGATGCTTATCTCTGGTTGCAGGTTCCAACCCTCCTGAATACTGATACCTATGTGTGCCATGCCATATTAAGAAAGTCCATGTCTGGTCTGCTACCCTTAAAGCAAGCCACCTCCTACTTGCTACTGTAGTTGAGCTAGCTGTAAAGTTGGGCTAGCTTTATTTCAAAAAACCCTCAATCACAAGTGGCAATGGGACTTATTTATTTAGAAAGCTTAAGCTGTGGTTTTAGGGTCTCTAAGGAACCTAGTAGCATCTGCTATTACTAATGCATGACCAAGAGAAATCTGGGTGTTCTATCTAAGGGACCTAGTAGAATCTGCTGTTAATAAAGCATGACCAAGAGAAATCTGGGTGCTCAGGTGCTCAGCTGTGAGCAGAAGTTGGGCTTCTAGAGACCAGGAAACATGCAAGGTATAGGAACTTTATATTTTGGGGGCATTTTGTTGAGTGGGTGAAGTGAGGGATTTGGTCTTGATGTCTGGCTGCCTCTGTCTGTATCTGCATAGCTCAAAGTTAGAAAGAATCCACAGAAAATACATTGGGAGGGCAACTGCTGGGTCTGGGCTGGTCCCTTCCCCTTATTCTGTGAGACGCTAACAGCCAGGCTGTACATCTGGATGGGGGCCCAGAAAATGTGAGCTGGCAAAGGGTGTAGAGAACGGTGTTCTTAAGTGCCAAGAAGGATTGAACTTTTAGTATGTGATTGTAATGAAAAGCTGATGAATATGTTAGAGGAATGGATGAGTGGTTTTATGTGGTCTTAACCCAGTAGTGTAGTTTCTTCCTTGTTCTTTATCCTTTTCAGAACACTGGGAGAGTGCATGCAGGGCTCTCCACTGATCTCCCTCAGTGGTCCTACTCTGGTCCGGATGCCAGGTGTCCTTTCTTGGAGACTCGGCCTGCTATCTCCTTTGGTGGCTACACCACTCATTCCCTTGGTGTTTTCTGCTTCCTTGCCTTCACCTTGCTTAAGACTGGGAAGGGAGTTAGGTGGTGTCACCAGCTTTTTGTTTTCTTCACTGTCCACCCCACTAAACTAGATTAGCTGTAGTTGTCAATTGGGAGGGCAAATGTTGGATCTGGACTGGTCCCTTGCCCACATAATTAGGTCCCTGGCTATATGTTCCCATAGCACCCTATTATTCCTCTTTCAGAATAATCAATTCCCTTGTAATTGCTCAGTTTGTGTCCTGCATGACTACAGACTTGCTGGAGGTAGGGACTGTTTGTCTTGGACTTTGCTGCCAGCCCTTAGCACAATGTCTGGTACATAGTATGTTCTCAAATATTTATTGTTAGAATAAATGCATTAACTCAATACATCCTTCATTTCAGAAACTGATTGCTAACTACCATGGGACAATAAAGTAAATATGGGGATGGAAAAAATTCTAAAATTAGTTTCTGCTCTGCTTCTGACTCCCTCTGAGCTAAGAACGTTAGCGTGGGAGCCCCTACAAGCTGGACCTCCTTCCAGGCTGGCCCCACCTTTACTCTACAGTGGTCTCTTTTCACAGTCTGAAGATGCCACCAAGGTACAGCCAGGAGTGAAACTTCCAGTGTAGATGACTGCAGTTCCCTTAGCCTCTGCCCTGCCCATGTATCAATAAATTTGGGCTATTTCTTCAGATACGAATTTTCTCAAGAAATCTTTCCCTTCGTGGTATGAGTCATATCACTGGTAGTTAACCTTTCAGTGAAATAACTTTTTCTTCCTAATGACCTGATTGAAAAGCTTCTGCACTTCTGCCTCTCACTTCTCATGTGAAGTCAGCAAACTGAATTCTTCAACTTGAGCTCCAAGAAGGTGGGGTTTTTGTCTGTTTTCTACGCTGTAATACTTCCAGCGCCCAGACGCATACCTAGCACACATTTGTTCAGAGTAAATACTCATGCACTTCACACCCTGCTTAGAGATGACAAACTTTGGCCAGGACGCCTGTCCACCCACTTCTCGGAATTCAGCCTCTCAGGATTTAGGTAGGTCAAAGTAAAAAACAAAAAACTTCCCAGCACCCACAGGTGAGGATATTATGCAAAACACGTCGCTTGTCTTGAGATAAGTTTCATTTGGAGGGGAAAGTACATTTCTCCAGAGACAAATCAAAGCGTGTTTTTGCATCGAGTGCCCTGCTTCTGCCCTCCGGGTCAAACGGGACACCGGACTTAACAACACAGAAGGAGGGCAAGCAGCGGAGTCGAGGGAGGGCGGCGGCGGCGGCGGCGGCGGGCTACTAGCTTCACCCGACTCTCTTCTTCCACTCCCGCCTCTTTCCATTCCTACGCAGACGGGTGGGGCCCACATCTGCGTAGGAGTGGAAAGGGGCCGGAAGGGGCCGGGCCGCAGGCGCCCAGACTTCCGGCACGCAGCCGGGCTGCCCTGCCGGTAGTTCTAACGCGAGGCGCGCGAGCGGACTGGGTGACGTCAAGGAAGGCGGTGGGACGGGGGACGTGTTGGGCATGCGCAATAGATCGACTTCGCCGACCCTGGTCCCGCCGGCAGTAAAGGACCGACCTGCCCACGCGGGTGGGCTTTCCAGTTTTGTGGCGGAGGGCGGGCGCCTAGCGGCTTTCTTGGCAGCGGGCAGGAAACTGGCAGGAGTTCCTGAGCCTGAACGTGCAGCGGAAGTAGAAGAACGTATGTATGTGTGAGAGAGACCTCTACCTCATTTAACAAATTACGATACTATGCTCAGGAAACGGTGTAGGGCTTGAGGTGAGCCCATAGTCCGAGGGTCCGTGGATGTCCACTAGTAGGGGAAGGCGGGACCAGCAGAAGTTAAAATACATCCGTCTTGCAATTCTACCCGATTTCATTTATTTACTTTTCTGTCTCAGGGTGAGATGGTTGGTAGTCCACATTCTAGTGTATATTAGTTTAATCAGATTGCTATTCTTACAACTATTGGCGGGAAGAGAAGGGGGAGTTGGCAGTGAAAAGAGTGCATTTGGAACCTAGAACTCTATCTCAGAGGGCAGTTTTAGGTGAAATGCTCAGAATTTTGCCAAAAACTCCTCTGCTTCCTTTCTGCCCCAAACTCCTTCAGGTTTGAATCAGAGAAAATAAATTACAACAGGTAAAATTCAGCCAGAGAGAATATAAATCTAGCCGTAGGCTAGAAAGACACATGAATTTGGGACTAATGGAGGCCAAGTCAACCAAAAAATCAAATAGCATTGGTGACCCCATCTTGTCTGGGCTGGGTTAGCATTCCAAAGCAGAGAGAGGGGAAAATGGCCCCTGGAAGATGCTGTAAGACTTAAGGGAAAGTTGTTGGCAAGTTTCCTGGTATGTCACTAGCTGGTGTTAATAATCCCCTGCTACTGCTTTGTTTTTAGGCCCTTCTTCAAGCGTCTGGAGCTCAGCGATGCAGCCCAGGGGAGGGAAATGTGACTAGTTGAGGAGGCCATGCTTACTGTTGCTGCCAGATCCCATGTCAGCACCAAGTCCTCAGCTGCTGGTGGCAGCTGCTCAGCAGACCCTGGGCATGGGAAAGAGACGAGGCCCACCCCGAGCTGTGTGCCTTCATCTAGCCGGAGAGGTGCTGGCTGTGGCCAGGGGACTGAAGCCAGCTCTGCTCTATGATTGCAACTGTGCAGGGGCAGCAGAGCTCCAGAGCTATCTGGAGGAGCTGCAGGGCCTGGGCTTCCCGACCCAGGGACTTCACATCCTTGAGATTGGAGAAAACAGCCTGATTGTCCTTCCTGAGCATGTGTGTCGGCACTTGGAGCAGGTGCTGCTTGGTACCATAGTCTTTGTGGATGTTTCAAGCTCTCAACTTCACCCTTCCGTCTGCTCCCTGGACCAGCTTCAGGACTTGAAGGCCCTTGTGGCTGAGATCATCACACATTTGCAGGGGCCACAGAGGGACCGATCCCTGGCAGTCTCTTGCAGCAGGCTCCGTTCCTCAGACTGGAATCTCTGTACTGTGTTTGGGATCCTCCTGGGCTATCCTGTCCCCTATACTTTTCACATGAACCAGAGAGATGACAACTGCTTAGCCCAGACTCCACTACGGGTGTTCACTGCCCGGATCTCATGGCTACGTGGTCAACCACCACTCTTGCTCTATTCCTTTAGTGTCCCAGAGAGCTTGTTCCCATCCTTGAGGGACATTCTGAACACTTGGGAGAAGGACCTTAGAACTCGATGTAGGACTCAAAATGACTTCGCTGGCCTCAGCATCTCTTCTGAGATAGTCACACTGCCGGCTGTGGCCCTCTGACTTTTAACTCTTTTCCTGTGTAGAAGGAGCTCGGTAAATGATCAGCTCTCGGTCAGAGATGGCAAATAAGAATCATCTCAAGTGCCAATTCCAAGCATCTCGAGGACACTAGGGAAGAATGCTGTAATAAATTTGCCATTTTTATGCTGAACTGGACTAGGGAGAGTAGACCAGGATGCATCAGGAATAAACAGAGTTCTCTGGAACAGAGGCCATCAGGTGAAGTTTATTTGTTTATTTTTACAGCAGGTTAAAAAAATAATGAGAGTCAGAAATCTCAGTTGAGTTGGAAAAACCCACACATTAAAGTACCCAGACCTGAGTTTTTTTACTGATTTTCTTGCTTCTGATTTTCACCCAAGGCAGCTGTCACCAGTTATTCAGAGCTTCAGGCTGTCCTTATTGGCCAGGAACACTGCCACTGCTATAGCAATCAGTGCCATCAGCATCAGGAGCCATCGGCCACATTGCCTCTGTGAGGAGGGAGGGGGAGAGAAGAGAAAGAGGCCATGGGTTAGTCAGAGAAGATGGAGGCAAAAATAATCTTCCTTCTTGCCATTCTAGCCCAGTGGAAAACCTTGGGTTGGTGGAGGAGAAAAAGCTTTTTATATCTCTGTCTCTCTCACTTTGCCACCTCGCTCGGGATAAAACCACTTTCCAGTGGTCACTGGCCCAGCGAACCACAGCCAGCAGGGGCCAGGTACTTAAATACTGATATGAATAATCAAAAGTGGAAAATAACTCAGCAAAATTGTATTCTGTTTATATTCCTTTTCTCGTCACTGTCCTTGCCACTATGCTCATAATAGACTAAAAGAACACCATTTCATACTTCAGCTAGTAGTAAATTTTTCCCTTCAGGCTCAGGCGTTCCATGAAAATTAGGCTTGGAGGCATGAGCCAGTGTTTCTTTACATGGTTGCTATACTCTACAGTATAAACCAAGCTGAACGGCGCAGGCTGGTCAGATGTTGGCATGGGCTGAACAATTTCATGGGCAAGATTTGGCTAAAGGAGGAATCGTCCCACCATCACCTAGGGCTGTATGGGAGGATAGACCGTCTTACTCTGGGAGGCAGCTGCTGGCTCTGGTTCATCTCTTCTCGACAATGCTGCAGCTTACGCAGGCAGGAGAGATACTCATCGCTGAGGTTGTCTAATTCTGAATGCAGTTCTCTGCACTGTGCGGGGAGGGGAGAGAACACCACCAAGGTCATCAAGACAGTTCTGTCAGGGACAGAGCCCAGGTAGGGGAGAGGGCCCTGTGTAAGTTACCCTGTCATTCATTTGGAATTTTTACCTCCATCCTCCCTTCCCAGCTTTTCTCAGAGCTTTCAGTTTGCCTTCTGACTGTCTCACCTAGTTTATTTGTAATGTGTTCATTTAAATGATTGATTATAATGCATATTATTATATATTATACATGTGTGACAGTTGTATGTGCCAGTTCTTTGTAAATGGAGACACACAAAATTGAAGTTCCTATAGCACACACAACCTGGAAGTGATCTTAGTGCAAGTCTCTTTGCTGGGAACTAGTTGCATGTGAACACTTCTGGAGCTACGTATTTCTGTGAGTATGCAGATAGGAAGAGTTTTGTTATTTAAAAGACACTGTATGAAGTTTTAAGATTACTCAATGTAGGACAAAGTTTGAGGAGTTAATGTGTTTGTTAAATGTGTTTGAGTTTAGGTTGACTTTCTGAAAAGTAACTCTTTAGTAAAACCTTGAATAAGGGTTGGTATAAATAAGAGAAAAGATTGACAAGTTAACCCAAAAGCAAAGACGTTTTATTCAGGCCTAAATGAATACCTGCAGGCATCCAATCACAACTTAAGCTCTGAAATGCCTGTTGTCTGGCTGCCTCCCGGCAGTTTCCCTATCACTGTAGGATGAGCCCCTTACTATCTGAGGTCACCATCTCACCTCCTTTTCCTTGGCCAGGAGCTGCAAAGTTTTCTTTTGGAGCTGGTCTCTGAAATCCCAGTCTTTCTCCTTCCCTGGACCCTCAGGCTCCACTTCGTTATGGGAGGGCCTTGGACTCCACCCAGGCAAAGCCTGATCTAAAAAATCAGCCAGATTCGCAGTGATAGTTAGGCCCATACCTCTGAGGAATGGCCCCTACACACTGAGAGAACCCCTAGGCGGGAGGGAATAAGGAAGGGCCTGTCCCTGGCCAGACTGTGTGGATTGCAATTCTCTGACTTTTAAAGAACATCCATTGGGACCCTGCCCAGACTGGACAGAGAGTGGGAATTTGAGCCCCTTGAGGGCAAGGTTGGCATTTTACTTCTCTCTGTATCTCTAGTCCTGTCTAAAGCCAGATACTTTTAGAAAATACTTATTAATTTAGTGTCTTTGGTTGCCTGTCACATCTTTTAGTCTGGGAGGTTTGCTGGATGCTTCAGTATAACTTCATTTTCCTTCTGTCCTTGTTTCAAAATGATGAGATGAGAATGGCAGTCATATAACTCATCTTCATGTAGTTAAAGATGGTTTTTCAGCCACCTGGCAGTCTGCATCTTGGTGAAGAGAGCCCTGGACTGGGAGTCAGAAATTCTGGATTGTTGTCAAAGCTGTGTCCTTAATTTGTGTGACCACAGATCTTCATTCACCTTCATTTTCTTATCCATCCTATGTGGGCATAATAATTCCTTCCTTATATTTTACCCAGTGACTGTGATGACAAAACAGGGCCATGTGCAGTGGATAAATGAAGAGCTTTTGCCCCTCCAGATGTATGATGAATTCTTCTCAGGACGCTAAGGCAGCAGACTTGAGGGCTGGGAGTGAGATGACTGTGGCATGTGATGTGGTTTCTACTTGGGGAGCTGGATGTGGTTTGGAAAGTTAAGGGTAAAAATTAACATAAAATCCTGAGTTCAAAATCAATTTATTGAAATATTCAATACAGACATATGTTTTCAGAGGGAGTAGAAATCCTTTTCACAGTTTATATACCTCTCAGGATAGGAGGCTAACTGAAGTATTCTCAGAGCCAGTGATGAGTCCTTAAAATGCTCCTCTAGCTCCCTGACCTAATAGACTCCCAGAACTGGGTGGGACTCCAAGAGGTCATGTAGTCCATCCCTCTGTCTCTAGGCGGACAAGGAAAGAGCGATATCTTAGAATTTGTGGAAATAAATTTGCTGACCTTTCTTTGTTAAGAGTTTCTCCTGTTCTTGAAGCTGTAAGGATTGATTCTGAAGCAGACCTGTTGGAAAACACAAGGAACTTTTCTGTGCTAGCATATTTACTGCGAAGAGTATCTTTTCAGAACTTTGCTTAGAACCTTAATGATTGTGTTCCCATCTGTAGTTGGTTGAACTGTGTCTCCCCCGCCCCCGCCGCCCCCCCCCCCCCGAAATTCATATGTCAAAGCCCTAACTCCCAGTACTTCAGAATGTGACCCTATTTGGAGATAGGTTCTTTGCAGAGGTAGTCAAGTTAAAATAGGACATCAGAATGGGCCCTAACCTAATATGACTGACGTCCTTATAAGAAGGGGGAATTTGGACACAGACGTGGATGGATGGAAGACGTGTGAAGAGATAGACAAGACAGCTATCTCCAAAACAAGGAAAGCGATCTAGAACAGATCCTTCCCCCAGAGCCCTCAGAAGGAACCAACCCTGCCTGACACCTTGATTTTGGACTTCCAGCCTCTAGCACTATGAGAATGTAAGTGTCTGTTCTTTAAGTCACCCAGTTTGTGGTGCTGTTTTATGAACACACCATCCTTATGTCTTTTCCTACCATGTACAGTTAAGTCTCTGCTTAAATGTTACCCTAGAAGAAAGACTTTCCCAGATGACCCTGTGTAAAATAGCAACTGTTTTCTCTTTAACCTGCTTTATTTTTTTCTCTGTAGCCGTTGTTAATACCTGACACATATTTGTTCATAGAGACTCCGTTGTCCACTGTAGTGTTTCCTTAGAATGTAAGCTTTGTTAGGGAAGAAACCGTGCCAGCTCTGTTCATTACTGTATCCTCAGTGTGTATCTAGGGTGCCTGGCACTTGGTAGGGGCTCAATAAATATGTATTGAGTAAATAAAGGCATGATTTTGAAGTGACTTGCCCTTTCAGCTCCCGCTGTGTAGGAGCCCGGCTTCTGCTGGTGTTCCTTTTCCGTTACCCCTGTGGCTGCCTTGCTGTTTTCATATTCATTGCTGTTTGCATGAAACTTCTCTGTCAGGGTGTCAGAGGTTAAGGTGTTGGGCAACCGGCAGAGCTATTAATTGAATCAGGTTCTCCAGATTTTCAGAAATTGCCTGCTTTTCTTCTGAGACGTCCCTTTTCCTCTTTGGCCTCAACATGTAATTTTGAAGTGGACTGAGGCATATGTAGTGTGAGCTTACTTTCTGAACCATTCCTAGTGACAGAGGTCTATGTGACATATGTACATAATAAATTAGAATATATAAAATAAGAACCTTAGAAAACTCAACACGTTTTGAAATCTGCAGTTCTGGGGGAAATGCAGGTGGTTGTCAGAGAACATGGTGGAGAAAAGTAGAAACAAAAAAACCCAGAGGCTAATGTGGAACTTGTAAAGAGCTGTAAATGACCTCTGCACAAGAAGAGGGTCTGAAAATGCAGAGGTAGAGGAGATGCCAAGGACCGGGCTCCCCATCCCTCCTTTGGGTGCCTTTCGTGGGGCAGGAGCCCCAAGAACTCCAAAAAGCCACCTGTGCTACTTTCAGAATCTGGAAAGGGGACTTACTCTGCAACTGCTGTACTTTGGTCGCCAGGGCGAGTTTCTCCTCCTCTGACCTCTTTAGTTGATCTGAAAATGAAATAATGCAAACCAAAATAGAAGAACGTAAGACTTAATGAGCTCACCCCTGAGGCTGGAAATTAGTAACAGATGCTGTCTTGCCCATGGCCTCTGACAAGTGTCAAGTGCAAGTTGCTCTTTCTTCTGCTTGTCCCAGTTTGGAAGAGGTGAACCAGAAGCCGACTACCTGGGATTTCATCTGCGTCAACAGTGGGCTGAATTAAGGGTTATATGTGCACATAATTTGGTCCTCTCTCAGCTGACAGAGGCTGTGACTGGGAAACCTTCACCATGCCTTGTGTTTTAACTGACCTTTCGCTTTAAATTAGGAATGCGGCCTTGACACGTGACTGCTGTGTTCTGGCTTAGAGGGATGGGCTGGATCCTTTCAGTCTTGGATGATTAAAACAGCCTTGACTTTTTCTCAAAGTCAAATGAAATCGCCAAGTCAACCAAACAAACAAGTGAAAGACTGAAGCCTTTCCACCCAGCTTCCTTTCTCTGGGCTCCTTCAGCCAGAGGCCTCCAAGGAGAAGGGTACCTTGTAGGTGCTGGGTATCCGAGCTGCACAGGTCCCTGTCCCCCTGCAGGCGTTCAATCTTGGCCTGCAGCTCCTGGTGCTCGTCCTCCAGAAGTCGTAGGGCCTGGTTCATCTGTAAGTCTCTACTGTCTGCTCCCTGGAAGGAGGAGGAGGGGTGGACACAAGCAGGTCAGTGCTAGGGTGGAGGTGGGGGGCAGATTCCCAAGGAAGAGGAAAACTGTAGAAAATTGTGGAATTTTAGAGCTAGAAGGAGTCTTAGGGAAATGGAAAAATAGGAAACGTTTTAAAATTCTTCGCCTTGCTCTATTCCTCATGCTTAAAACAAACAGTGCATTCGATTTTTGATGTTCACAAGGGATACATTTGGGTAACTGCCCAAATTAAGGAATACTGAATCATCACTTTTCTAGATGTCTTCACTTTGTCTTTACTTCTCATTCTCACGCTATCCGGGGTGGGGCGTGGTGCGGGTAGGATCATTTTTCACAACGAATTAAGGTTAAAAAGAAAAGGGCCTTCAGGAGAGTTGCCTTGTAGGTGATTCGAGGAAGAGGACAGTGGGTGGGGTGTGGCTGCGGTGGTGGGGCGCCCAGCGAGGTTCCCTCCTGTGATAAGACGACTCACTTGCTGTTTCTAAACAAATGGGCTTTTTTTTTTTTAAAACAAAGAATTTCAATATCCTTTGAGAAATTCTTTGCCTTTTAAAATAAAAAATTAAAGAACAGTATAAGAATAATTTGTACATAAGACTATAAAAAGTGAGAAGCAAAAAAAAATGAGAAGCAAATAAATTCTAAGGTTTTTGTTTTTTAATAGATTGGAAAGGAAATCTATAGATAAATCTGAAATGTTTTTAACCCCCATTCCTCTGTCTGATCTGTTCTACCTTTTTCTACATTTGGAACATTAATTCTTTATAAAAAAATATGATGTCAATGAGTACAAACTGCTCGAGGTAATAAGGGACTTACAAATGTCTTTTTAATGACTTTGAACTAGAGTTGCACTCTTCTTCATTGCTAATAATAGGATATTGTATATAAAACTCAAACACATTGATATCTGGACCACCATCCCCCCAACAAATTCTTTACAATCACTCAAAATGTTCCCCTTTCTCCCTGCTCACCTTAGAGCCACACATTAAGGTTTAGGTTGTTAAAAAACATAACAAATCAAACAAATGAAAACAACTTTCACACTTAATTGATCTTATTTCTAGAACTGGCACACACTAGGATTCTCAGATCCCAGCTTCAGTAAAAGTATAAAGAGACACTTTTGAGGTGGGTCCTTGAAATTCCAAACCAAGTAAGTAAAATCTGCGAAAAACAATAGCTAATATTTATTGAGAGCTTATATGTGAGAGGCATTGTGCTAAGTGCTTTGCATGGATTTCCTCACCTAATCCTCACAAAAATCTTATGATAGAGGTACCATTATTATCCTCATTTTACCAATGTGGAAACTGAGGCTTAGGAGGTTAGTTAACTTCTCCAAGGTAAACACGGATTGGAAATGATGGAACCCTTGAGAATGCCAAGGGTCTACTGTAATGGCTTAAAAAACACATTGGCAAGATGTGTTAAATGATACTCAAACTGTAAGTAAACTGGTGACATTTGTTCTCCGCCAGTAGTGGGCATTTCTGAACTGGATGCCCTGCTGGGATGGGGTGCAGAGAGTGGGTTGGGGTATGACAGTAGGCTGATGACTCTTCCAGCCCAGCCCTTTGCATTTGGATGATGTCATTTCAATGAACACTTAGGTCATTTGCATGAGCAGTGCAGACATCCTTGCTAAACTCAAAATTAGCTTTGGGGCCCCCTGCCCAGCGGCAGCTTCTCTTATCACTGCTGCCAACACCTCCCTCCCCTCCCCACCTCCCTACCTCCAGGGCCTGGTACCTGCAGTTTGGACTGAAGCACGTGGAGCTGGCTCTCCAGGTCCCTGTGCTGGGTCCCCAGGGCCCTCCAGTCCTCCTTCAGAGCCTCGTACTGGCTCTTGCACTCTTCACACTTCTTCTCGGCCAGAGCCAGGGACCGCTGAGGGAGATCAGAGGAGAGGGTGGTGCCTTGGGGGTTGCAGGGAGTCGTGCAGCTGGCTCCCTTGCCACCCAGACCGCCCCAGGGTTCCCAGCCCCAAGGATGATGGAGCGTCCCCACACCTGTGTGCTCTGCAGTTGCTGTTCTGCACTCATTTTCTCCTCCAGCACTTTCTGCAGTGACTCCTTGGCCTTCTGCTCATAGCTGTTTCTCTGGTCTTCCATCTCTAATAGCACCTTATTCATTCCCCAAGGAGTGTATTTCTGTAAATTGGAGGCAATTCAACAAATACACATTGAGCTACTGTGTGCTAAAGCCTGAGCAGGGATACAGAAACGAAAGGAAACGGGTCCTTGCCCACAGGGCAAGAGATGTCAGTAATCTGGTGGACCTTCCTCCGGGCTGGAGGCAGACAGGGAGAGTCCTTCAGGTGATGTGACAGGTGAGTGGGGACAATAAACTGCCCTGGACATGCTGCGCATTCTCCCCTAGGCCTTCCACAGGCACTTGAAATCCAACATTTCCAAAGGGACATCATCTTTCTAAACCTGCTCCTATCTCAGTGACCAGCATCACCACCCTCCCAGTCTCCCAAACCCTAAACCAGGGAATCATCCTTGATTTCTCTCTCACCTTCTCCAAGGAATCAGTTCATCATCAAGCCTTGTCAAGTCAACGTCTTTAACAGCTCGTATCTGTATCCTCTATCCCTACTGCCACCTCCTTAGTTCAGACCCTAGTAATACTATTATATGGATTATATAGAGACTATATATTATCTTCATGCCTTGCCTCCCTTCAAACCCTTTTCAGTCCTGCAGCTAGAGGGTTCTTTCTAAAATTTAAATTTGATCACGTCACAACCTGCTTAAATCTCTCAGTGGTTCTCAGTGTTCTAAGGATCAGGTCCAAACTCCTTGGCATGGTTCCTATTTACAAGCCCAGGCTTTCATCTCATGCTGCCTCCACGCAAGCTGAACTGCTTGTAGGTCCCCTAAGCACTGTGCTTTTCAGCCTCTGCCTTTGCCCATAAAGCTTCTTCTACTTAGAGTATCGTGACCCACACTTTTCACCTGGTTAACTTCTACCCATGTTCAAGATTCAGCCCTAGAATCATAAATTCTGATAAACTTGTCCAATCATACCTACCCCCCTTCTCTTTATGGATTAGGTAGTTTTACTGGTGTTCACGTAGTATCTATATTTCTAATCTATTGACTCATCTGTCTCCTTTAAGGGATTGTAAACTCCTTTGAGGCAGGGAGCATTTTTTAAAAAATAAAATTATTTTTATAGGCTTGGGGATCCGAACAATATTCAGTAAAGTCAAGTTTTAAAAATTAGTACATTTGTATTTTTAGAATTTCTCCTGGCTTCAAGATCAAAAAGAAAAAGACACAAGAGCAGCTTTGCAAATTCACTGGGGGTCTTGCCCTTCCAGTGCTTTTCATTTTTATGCCCTGTGATTTTTGGGAAAGCAGGAGCCTTTTACTATCGATTCTGGGTTACCCAACTGGGTAAGAGATAGTCTAGATAATGCAAATTTAGAGTTCAATATGAAATCATTTCCATTTAGCTTTGGAATCATCTGAAAATTTGGATTTAAATGTTGAGTGGGTCTTATGTTCTTGGAATTGTCATTAGAAACCAGATACAGGAGTTACTGGTTGAGATCATACATGGTTATGTCCAGGTTATTGGACTTAACCATGCTGGTCACTGGCCAGCTTTATCCCCCACTGAAAACGAGTAGACTGGTATTCTGGATTATATGTCAGTCTCTTATGAGCTTGGTTGGCATTACTGAAAGAATAAAAGTTGTGGATCCGCAAACCCATAGACTATATAGACTATGTTCGCCTGCAAAATTCTAACTACATGGCCACCTTATATTCCTAACATCAAGTGGGAGCAGTCTGACCAGTCCATCTCGTTCTCTTGACTTATCTCCCCGCCTGTCAGAAATCTATCATTTCTCGAGTGTGAAAACTGACTTTTTTCTATCTCATATAATCCAAGATCAGGCCAATCAAGAGGTTACCAGAGCTGGATAACAATGCCACAGAAAGCCAGGAGTCACAGTCTTTTACTTTCTCCCAGGGATTGCTGCTAGATAAAAGTTGCCCATGGGATGAAAATCATTTTGCGAGACTTCATTGTAATATCCAACTCATCTGTTCAAATATTAGGGCCTATGAATTTCTATCCAGGTGAGCTGAATCTTTACCAAGGGCCTCTCCCTACGTTTCCAGGTATTCTAAGGTTCCCCTGGAGCTGGCAAAGTGCTTAGTGCTGGGCTTCCTTTCCTAGGGTGCAAAGTGAAGGACACCAGGAGAAAGGGAGAGGGGGATGGAGATAGTGTTTTGGTGAATTGGAGACCAAAGTGAAAATGTAAAAGGCCAGAACTGGGTGAGTACGGATGGGTGCATTAATCTCTAGCAGGTGATGTTTGTTTCTAGAGAGTACGCTTGAGGTTCTAGCATTCTCTCCCTTAATTCTAGATTCCTGGACTAGAAGTGTCCTCTAGAATGCTTACCTGGGTACAGGTGTACAGCTGGTTTTCCAAAGATCTCAGTTTGCTCTTCAATTTGTCTTCATTAAGCTGGCCCTGGAGCAAATGGGATGAGTTAGCCAGAATACAGCTTGGGCCAGAATATAGCATGCAAAGAGTTTTGTTCTGTATTCCCAGCCTACTGCCTAGAATAAACAGTGTTTGTGGAATTGAGCTCTTTCAGGAGGTAGAGAGGGGGAGAGATGACGAAGGATGTTTGGAAAGAAGAGGATCTTTTCCTCTTTCTCTGTAATAGGAGAAGGAAGAATCAGACTGGCCCCCAAAGTCTTCTGTGTACCTTGAGGTTTTGTATCAAATGGCTCAGGGTATCATAGCAGGGGCCCATTTGAAGGAAAGCTTCTAAGCTCTCCTTTTCTTCTTTCATTACCTCTCTCCCCTGTCTGTCCAGGCACTTCTGTACTCCTCACCTCCTCTCAGTCTAGTACATGGCCCTTTACCTCTAAAGGCCAATAGGACTAAAGGGGTCTCCCCTCCCAGGGGGAACATACATCCCTCCCTTACCCCCTGTTATGGGCTGAATTATGTCCCCCTAACCTCCCCCCAACGTTCATATGTTGACCTCCTAATCCCCAGTACCTCAGAAGGTGACTGTATTTGGAGATAAGTTCTTTAAAGAGATAATTGAGGTCCTTAGGGTGGGCCCTAATCCAATATGACTGGTGTCCTCATAAGAAGAGGAGATTTGAACATCAGGATATGCAGAGGGAAGACCATATGAGGACACAGGGGGAAAGCCATCTGCAAGCCAAGGAGAGAGGCCTCAGAAGAAACCAACCCTGTCGACACCTTGTTCTCACACTTCTAGCCTCCAGAACTGTGAGAAAATACATTTCTGTTGGTGAAGCCACCCAGTCTGTGGTACTTTGTTATAGCAGCCCTAGCAAATGAATACAGTCCCTTCCCTGCCCTGCACGTGCACACACACACACACGCACGCACACGCGCGCACACACACACACACACGACTCAAGATGAGAAATTCTTTAAGAAAGCAGGAAAAGGAGGAGGGATATTAAGGCAGGGTGTGTATGTGTGTGTGGTAGTGACGGTGGTGGTAAGAGGACCTCCCAGAAAGCCACATGCTATTTATTCACGAGCTGGGTCTGTCTAGTAGCATTTTGGACATTCCAAGAGGGATGTAAATCTCAAGGGCGGGGGTGGCAAAAGGCAGGCAGGAAGGCCCGTTATCTGTTTCTCAGTTTTTCAGTATTTCTGCTGAGCAGCTGACAGCTTCCTTGCTCCCTTATTCTTTCCTCCACCTGTAGACATCTTCCTTTTTCCCAGGTAGGGGTTTTGTTCCTCCAGTCCTGAGTCTGATTTAAGGTTGTGTGTGTTAGGAGGTGAGGGCGGGGAGGTGCCATGGATGAGAGCCAGTTTCCCAGAGAAAAGGCCATGGGTCTCTTTAGCAGTAACGGGTTCTCATATCCTTTCGCTGGCTTTTCTAACCAGGCCCCGTGGGATGCTTGTGAGGTCTAGAAATTACATTTCTCCTCAGGCCTGAGACGCCACGGTCCCTCTCCGTCGGGCGGCTTGGACGTTTCCAACCCTTACAACGTTTCTGGTCTGTAACGGCCAGAGGGCAGAGGAGCCTCTGTTTTGAGGTCTGTCCCCCTCACTGAGTTTCAGGGCACCTGGGAGAGGCAGGAAGTGGTATCTCACAGCTCCTGTTTTGATCTTGTTTGACTGATTCTTCTAACCCTGGGAGCCAGGGGGCGCCTCCACCCGTTTTCCTTCCTGTATTCCTCAGCGGGGCCTTGCAAAAGCGAAAGGCTTTGCCAAAAATAATTTTTCAAAGTGCCTCCTGCTATTAATGTTTTTCATAATGTCTGGCATGAGAGCCGAGAGTCAGGATTTGGCATCTACAATAACCACAGGGCTTTGGGACAGATAGAACAGAGGGACAAAGACTTCCACTGTTCTGGGCTCTGGAGTAACTGGGAAAAGTTACTCCCCTGCATGGCCTGTTCACTATTAATCCACAGGTCCTGAAATCAACCCCTTCCACCTGTACCGCAGCTCCGGGTTCAGATCGTCTGACTCTGTATTTTCCTTTGTAGGATGCAATCAAACCCACTAAGTTTGACAGTTTATCTTGCTGTAGTTTCAGAAGAAAACAAACAAGCCCAAGGCAATATTCTTACAGTTTCCCCCATCTCCTACCCTCTCTGGGTAGCTCCCTTCTCATTCCTTAGTATGGTTTTTATCTGGTATTTTTGCCTCTTCCAACTGTTTTTGTGTTTTAGCCACACCCCAAATTACTTTTCCATTCACGTTGTAACAGAAGACAATTCAGGCTAGCCCCTTCAGAGGAGACGAAGGGCCACCCAAGTCTGGGGCTTGAAAACATCTCTGACCCACAGCTCCGCCTGCCCAGACTCCCCAAGGCAGGCAGGAAAGTTGCAGCCAAGTTGTTGCAAATGGGGCATGTGGTTTCCTGGTCTGAGCCCCAGCTCTCCCCACATGAAGCCCAGTGGTACAGTATGGGGGAAGAAGCACTTTTTACAGGCCAGTTGTGGACCTTTTTCGGCAGTTGCATCCCAGGAACCCAGGGTTCAGAGAGCATAGTACCCCCGGTTGTAAAAGGGAGCAAGGTGGAGGCCATACACACCTGGTGCCGGTCTGAGGGCTTCAGCTCCTGCTTCTGCTTGGCTTTCCCCTGCCTCTGATCTGCTCTCCAGAAACACCACCGCCTCACCGCAGAAGCACCAGCCCACTTCTCATCTCTCTGCTCTACTAGAGGTTGCTTAGGGCCTGCAGCCAATCCCCCACTGCGCTGTCATCTTAAGATCTCATTTCCACTTTGCAGAACTTAAAACCCACGTGTGCCCTGCTCTGGGTTTGTATTGCCCCATACTGAGGGCTCACTTTCTCTACTGCCCGAACTGTTTCTGCTCTGAAGCTTGGACCCAGCTCAGGAGTCTCTGCCATGCCCCAGGGCCTGTCACATCCAAAAGGCCCAAAGTCAACTTGAAGGTGGAGGCAACAGAGGGAGCTGATCTCTGGTGTTCTAATGGAGTTTGTGGTGAGCTTCTCTGCATGTGAAGTTGGAGATTCAAATTATGGAGGCCAAATGGAAAAAAAATAAAGGCCTGAACTTGGCTGAATATCGGAGTCCCTGTTCCGGCCACATTCTTCCACTTACTTTTCCCAAGTACTGCAGTCTGGGACTGTCCTTTCATTGAAGTTGAGCTTTCCAAGGGAAGGGTAGGGGGTTGAATTGTCTTGTTTTGGGAGAAGCAAGAGCTGTTAACTGAAAAATCTGAGACTATTTTTCTTAAAAACAGGAAGCTGAGGGGTTGGTGGGGAGGAAGAAGACAAAAAGGGCGAATATTAGGAGGGGGTGGGGAGAAGGGAGGGAGAAAACCACAGCTAGAGGAACTCCTGCCCTCCGCAGGAGCATGGAGTGAAACTGCCCTCAGAGTCTACCTTGGAAATGTCTTTTAATAAGTCCTCCCCATTCCCACCATGCTGGCTGTAATTCAAGTTCTGATTGTGTCTTACCTGTGGTATTGCAAGAGCTTTCACCACCCCTACACCCACTCGGAGCCGGGGTCCTCATTGTTGTCAGAGAACCTTTTATAAGGTTTATAAAACACAGATCTGATCAATCGCTTTCAACTCAGTTCCACAGCTATCTTTTTCATTTCACTTCATTTATTTATTTATTTCTTGGCCACGCCGCACGGCACGTGGGATCTTACTTCCCTGACCAGGGATCGAACCCGCACCCCCTGCATTAGAAGAGTGGAGTCTTAACCACTGGACAGCCAAGGAAGTCCCACCACAGCTATCTTAGTACACATGCTGCCAAGCGAGTACAACTCCACGGCTACTGGACAAGCTCCTTCTCAGGATGGGCCGGACACTGCTAAGTGTAGGGCTTTAAACCTGAGGAAAGCGTGGTCCCACTGCTCCCCTGCTTATTGCCTGCGGCAGTGTTTCTCAAACTGGGGTGGCATGCATTCTCATGATATATATATATATATATATATATGTATATATATATACTTTTCCTTTAAAAGGGAATCTATAACTATTTAAGTTTGAGATACCCTATTCAACAGAAAAAGTTTAAGCGCCGTATTTCTAGAGACCTATCTGAGGCCCTTTCGGTCTTATCTTTGGAGCTGCTCTGACACAGTCCCTTCATTTCCATCACACTCTGCTATACCCTATGCTTTGTTACACCTAGGCCTGTAATCATTCTGATTCCTTTACTGTAAGCACCCTTTTCCTTCTTCCTTCTTCTTTCCCTTCATCATTCCTGCTTCTGTACTGGTAAACTCCTATTCAACCCTTCCAGACCCCGCTAAAGTGGTCCCTTTCCTTTGGAGTCTACCCTATAACACCTCAGGCAGAAGAATTGCTCCCTTCTCTTTTCTCTGTGTCACTTTGTAGAAAGTGCTGTTACAGCTTTAGCACACTGCAGTAGAGTTATTTATGACCTGTCTCTCTCTTCCTGGCTGCTATAGGAACTCCTAAAGACAAAGGACCCTACTTCTGTCCCTGTAGCACCCAAGCCAGCACATAGTTGGAACTTATCAGATGTCTGTTGAATAAACGAGTGAGACAATCTCAGTTTAGTTCAGCACCGGAAACCACCTGGCATGCACAGCTGCCTGTCTCAGGCTCCTACTCAGCTATGAAAACAACTTCCTTAACCAGCAGGAGCCCTGAACATGAACACCTAAATCCAGATACAGTGACCGACATGAAGAGGGAGGGCTGAGCCTAGGAGTCTCTTTGACATCACTGCAAACTTCTTAGCTTTGTCCCACGTCCTCCCATCCCATCTCTCTGTCTAAGCACAGCCATCTACGTGGTAAGGTCAGATGTTCACGGAGGCTGGGAGGTTGTGTGTTCTCTCTGTGCACCCGGGGCTTTCTGCTCCAGTGGCATCAAACTGCTTATGGTCCCTGAACATTAAAGTCTAGGGGTTTCGATGTGGGGTCCAAGGACCCCTGGGAATCCAGGATCTGCAAGGTCTTCCCTTTTCCCACTACATATCTGTGTGAGGCTGGATTTTCCTCATATGCTTCAACCAAAACAATGTATTAACAACAGACTGAATGCAGACGCAAATATGAGAATCTAACTGCCTTCCGTTCAGACATTAAAAAGATTTGCCAGCTCGGTGCTTTGCGACCACCTAGAAGGGTGGCATAAGGAGAGAGGGAGGAAGATGCAAGAGGGAGGGGATATGGGGATATACGTATGCATATAGCTGATTCACTTTGTTATACAGCAGAAAATAACACAACACTGTAAAGTAATTATACTCCAATAAAGATGTTAAAAAAAAACAAAAAACAAAACCAAACAAAAATTTGCAAAAGCATAAAACAATGCCACTCCTCTCACTATTTTAAAAAAATATATACTTATTTTTCACAAAAATATATAATTTAGGTTCACATGTAATCTATTTACCATTGTTATTTTAAAATAAATACATATTTTAAGATTCCTGTTTTCATTTCAAGGTGGTAAATATAAAAAGTTCTTTGGATTTTAATAATTTTTTTTGAAGAGTATAAAGGGGTCCTGAGATTAAAAAGCTGGAGACCCATTGCATTAGCCTATATCATGCCTCTGGTTCTTTGCCTATGCTGTATCCCCTGCCCAGAATATCGTTCCTGTTTCCACATTTGCCTGGAAAATACTAATATAACTATAAATATTTCCCTGGTTCTCCCCTTCTGTGGAGTCATTCATTCCTCCTTGTATTCTACTATATCCTGAAAACATTTATTTCTCACATCTCTGCATTGTTTAGGCATCTGTCTCCCTGACAAAACCACAAGCTCTCTAAAAGCAGGAACCCTGTCTAATTAATCTCATTTCCAGTGCTCAGTGTAGAGAACATGACTTATGAATATTTGTTGAATGAATGGACTAAAATCAAGACGCCTGAATTTTAGTTCCAGTTCTGCCTCTAACTAGCAGTGTGACTGTGGACTAGTCACCTAACCTCCCTGAGGTCAGGAGCAATTCTTCTGCCTGACACTCAGTTTCCTCATTGGCAAAATGAGAAAATTAGCTAAGCTCCAAGGTCCCTTCCCGCTTTGACATTCACGTCTGGGCTGACTAGTAGGTGTAGGATGGCTTGGAATTAATATTGGTGTGAATCCCATATGAAAATAGTTGCATTTATCACAGTCAATAATATTAACTGAATTGGGACCGTCCTTTCTTTCTTCCAACAAATTAAAAAATGGAAACTCTTGCCTCTTTTGGTTCTGGGTCTTCCCTGGGTGTGTCCTCAGCTGACCACCCTGGATTGAGCCAAGCTCTCCCATATATTTACTGTGACATGTTTGACCTCTAGGTCTTAGCATCATTCCCCACCTTCGGCCTCTTCAGTAGCGAAAAAGCCCCTTCTCTTGCTGTGATGGTATGGAAAGAAGAATGAGATAGGCACACATAGAAGTCCATGAGCTTTGTTCAAGCAAAGATTTCCCTTACCTTCCAAGAGCTGTCAGAGGCCCGAATCAGGGCAGACAGTAGGTCTTGGAGAATCACCATTTTCCGTTTTAGAACCAGCTCCCTCTGTAGGGCCTCCTGGGGGGCAAAAGGCAAGAGGGTAAGATTAAGTTGGAGGAGAAGGGAGCAGATGGATGGAGGAGCTGAGGGGAGAATTCACATGTTACTTACTTTGAGGTACTCAGAAAGCTGGATGATTTCCTAGAGAGAAAGAAAAAGGGTATTTAAGGAGATTGTAGGTTCCCTGAAATCCTAGAACATGGAAACTGAGCCAGGATTGGCTTTTGCTGAGCAAACTTTCTTCCTTGACTCAGGGTCCCTCCAGGCCCCCATGTCTCTGATCATGCAGGAAAAGGGTAGCCCTCCATCCCAGCTGAGTTTACCATGGAATTCCAGAATGTCAGAGCTTGGAGGAGCTTAGATGCCATCTGATTCAACACCTTCACCGTGAGGATTTTCTTACCTTATCTAGAACTGCAACTCCATAACTGGAAGAGAAGAAAAAAATGAAAAACAAAAAAACAAAAATGACGATGGATCAAAGAAATAAGAGTGTCAGGAGGCAGTGTATTGATTCCTTCTCTGATCTCTTCTGAAGAGCCAATGGGGACGGGGGAGTGGGGGAAGGCCTTCCTTTTTCTTAATTAAGGTGGACATGGAAGTTCCTTGTGCTCCTCTCCACATTCTGGGGGAGGGTTCGGGTAAAAGCTTAGAAGACAGGAATGGATAGGCTGTGAAGGAGTTGGGGTCAGGAACATGAAAGGTACTCACTTGGTTTGCTGACTGGCATCGTTCTTAATTGTCGGCTGTGTTTCTTCTGCCTTAGTCTGAGTGCCTGAGGGATAGGGATAAGGTGATTCAAAACCCATGGGAGAGGCAGTGAGGGAAGTGGGGAGGGAGGGACTCTCCACTGCCAGCGAGTGGAAATGCCTCAGCCCAGTGTGAGGAAGGCCCTGCTCTTACCACGGTGGTGTTTGGGTGGCTTCTGGATGGAAGAGTCCTGTGGTGGAAGGCCCCCAGCCCGGGAGGGGAGGTGGTCAGCCGGATCCCTCCAGGCACCTGAGGGAGGTTGGTGTTGGGTTGCAAAGACCTCGGAGCTGATCCCTGACACCTGGAAAACAAGTGGGGGAGGCTGAGAGCCTAGATAGAGCCTCTTAGAACAGGATTCTCCAGCTGACTGCAGAAAGATGAGCCAGTGATCAAGTTTCGGGTCCAGAAAACCAAAGGAAGCCATTCAAGTCTTCAAAGCTACAAGGTTATCCCTGCTCCTGCCCTTTTTGTCCTGGCTGGTGGGATTGCTCCTCCTCAGTTCAGGCAAATGGGGAGCTGGGCTTGTCTCCATTTACTCTCTCTAGAGTCCCTGATCCCAGCCACTTACACAGCTGGCATGGTGCTGTGGAAAGAGAACTGGTTTGAGGTGGGAGTGAGGGGATCTGGGATCAGGTCCTGCCTTTTCTTGGTCTCAGTCTCCTGGCTGTATAATGAGGAGCTTGGAGTAGATGGTGTCCAAGGTGCCTTCCTATTCTAGAGGTGGTTTCCTTCCTCTTAGTAACAGCTGGACTATTGTTGAGGTTTTGTGTGAAGAGAAGGTAAATTAGGCAGCTGTAGGGAGGAATGTAGCAGTAGTTGTCACAATTTTGCCTGCTGTTTTTATATTTTCTTCTTACAAACTAAAAAATTTTATGTTTGTAACATAACACTGAAAGGCTAAGAAATGCCTGTGGCAGCTAATCATGCAGACTAACTCAATCTCAAGAAACCTTAAATAACTGATAGGCTCAGGAAGAGTTCTTTAGGTAACTGTGTTTTCTGTTCTTTTTCTCCTTAAAATTATTTTTTCAACGAAAGCACACAGAAACCTTCTTGCCTTAGAAAGTACACAGCTGGTTTTATTTTACAGCTGGGCTCGAGGATCATTTTTCTGAACAGCACTTCCTGTTGTGGATAACATAGACACTGGTTAAGAAGGCCCGACAGAGCACCTACTCTGGGGACAGTACAATACCAGTTACTTCCAGGAAATCCGGAGGACCCATCCCTGCTGCCCACATGCGCGCAACGTGGATAGGAAGACACAGATGGTTTGCTGGCTGAGCTCATTTCAACATACCCTGGCTTTTGCCAGCACTGCTCCTTCCCAGGGCAGACTAATGAGCCCTCTAAGAGTTA
Organism: Balaenoptera borealis; assembly: GCF_965194805.1. Classification (NCBI taxonomy): domain Eukaryota; kingdom Metazoa; phylum Chordata; class Mammalia; order Artiodactyla; family Balaenopteridae; genus Balaenoptera; species Balaenoptera borealis. The sequence continues at coordinate 38,731,274 of NC_138860.1, read as the reverse complement.
CGCAATCTTAGAGGATTTATAACCTCACAAAAACCACAGAGAGCAGAGGTGGCCTGGAGAAGCTAGGGAAGCTAGGGCTTCCTGGACCAGATGCGGCCTTAGGTGAATGATATTGGAATTGGGATGGCCCAAGAGAAAGAGAGAAGGTGGGTGATGCAACAGCCTTACAGAAGAATAGAGATGAGAAATGTGTGTGTGTGTGTGTGTGTGTGTGTGTGTGTGTGTGATTCGAGGGAGAAATTAAGAAGATTGGTCTGTGTCCCTGGCCTACAGTAAGCATTCATTGAATGTTTGTTGAATGACGGATGAATGAATGTTGTAGAAGATATGTCTAGATAGACTGAATTTGAACTAATATTAGGAATTAGCTATGGAATTGTTTTTAAATTATTTTTTTCTCTCCTAAAAGGCAAGTGCAAAACAAATAAACAGCTAAACAAAAAAACCCCCCAAAACACAACAACAAAAATATCTGTTGAGTAAGAGGCTAAGGGAGACTTTATGATGACTGAGGAAGGAGGGACTTCATTTAAATCACTTCTTAGTGACCTTGAGCCCACCCACCTGCCTTGGTCCTGCACCCCATCCCCTCCAGAGCAGTGTGTCCCTCGACATGGCCCACCTGCTGTCTGGGGGAAGAAATCCTGTTGGCCCAAGACAAGGGCTCCTTGACGTCAGCTGCCTGGCCTGGCCTCCTGGAGGGACCTGGCTCCCTGGCCTGCGGGCTCTGTGCCTTGCCTTTCTCCTCCACTTTCAGGTTCCTCCGTCTGAAAAACTGCTGTTGTCGTGCCCTCTGGAGCTGTTCCCTCTGCTGGGTCCTTGGCGCCTTCCCCGCCTGGCGGCAAGTGGTCACATTGGGGCGGCAGCGGCGGCTCTCACGGGTCTCCTGCCGGCGCTCGCACTTGGCCTCGTAGCTCTCAGCCCACCGGGCCAAGCCAGAGGCAGGCCTAGGGTCTGGGCTGATCATGATGACCTCCCGAGCACCTGTTGTGCTTGGCTTCCAGTTCCTGGAATAGCTGCCCGGATCTGCCAAGTGCCAAGAGGGAGACGAAGAGGAGGGGTCAGGAGATGGGCAGAAAAATGGCCATCTCCCTGGACGAGGGGGCAGAAATAGCACAGTGTCCCATATGTGTGGGTTGACAACTGAAGAGGGGATGATGTCATACGAGGACTCAGGACTTCTGGATTCAGCCTCTAGACTAATTTCTGCTCTTCTCTGGCCTGCGTCTCCCCTTCTGCAAAGTGGCGAGATTCCTCTGGCTACCACTTCTTCCTTGACCAAACATCTCACCCTGCCTCTAAGTTAGGGGAACGTGAGAAATAATTGATAAAAATCACTAAAAGCTTCTAGCCTTCTGGAGGGCAGATGGGGCTGTGTTCCTTTTCCAGGGACTTCTAAAGAACCAGTTAAATTGGCTCCCTGATTCCCAATCTAAAAGGAAAGCCAGAATCTTTACTGCTCTCTTGGCCCAGTTGTTACTAACATAGGTGAGTAACTTTTCTCAAAGCCTGGAGGGATAGCCAAACCCCTCGAGGTGCTACCAATCCTATGACCAGCACTCACTGTCCTCTGCTTAGCCTCTAGCAGCTATCTTGCCAGCCTGGTCCGGGGCATGGTTCGGGAGGGACACCCCACGCTATTGCCTACAGTCATGGAGTCCTGACCTTGGTCGCTTGGCACTCCACTCCTGACCCAGGGCTGGGCTCTGACTGTGAGGTACAGGACAACCCCGATCTGTACTGGCTGAGTACTTGCCACTTGCCCATCACCGGCCAAAACTCATTTCAGAGCTTTCAGGTCAGTATCTCTTCAAGTGGCAGGTTCCATTTTTTAAGAATCACCTCCCTGTTAGGGCTAAGTATGGTGCCAAGTCTGCTTTCCTTAGCCCAGACACAGATTGTGCCATTGAAACCAGCAACCATGTGGATTATACCTAAATAAGGCTATTGCCAAGAAAAAGGAAACCAAAGCAAACAAACAAAAACAGTAACCAAAAGTCCCCAGGGAACCAGGCTTGGAGTAGAGGCCACACTTGCTGCCCCTCTACATGACCTTACCTGCTACTCTCATGACCCCAACCCTCACCCCTTCTGCCTTCTCTGTGCCCTTCTCTCTCTTTCCTACTCTCCCTCACCTACCTTCTGCAAATTTGTTCATTCTCCTAGAACCCTCTGGTAGCTTGGCTGAGTTGGGGCTGGACATGGCTAAGCTGGATTCTGAGCACTGGAAATTCTGGTCCCTGCGGTCAGCCCGGGGACTGATGAAGGGAGGGGGACTTCCCCTTACAGCTGCCGCCTCTCTCTGTCCCACAGCCTCACCACCCACTGCCCTGGGAATCTAGCTCCCGGGGAGGTCAGTGAAGGGATTTCTCAGCTTCACCAACCAGGAGGCATTTGCTGGCTCTGGCCCCTCGGGTTTATTTATAGTGAAACAGACTCAACAGGTAGCAGCAGCCTCTCCGCCCTTTCATTGGAGTTCCCTGCTCCTCCTGGATCAGTCTGGAATTCTCTGCAGGATTCTTGCTCTCTCTTTCTCTCTCTCTGGTCATACGACTCCTTCCGGGGGTAGGGGGGGTCATGGGTGGGGCCGTATCACACCCTGAGCGGGGGTCTTACATAGTCAGACCCTGTTCGCTCTCCAATGCCTGCCTCTCCAGGCTTGGAGGGGCATCTTCTGGTCTTGGGCAGTGCTGACCCCAAGCAGAACTGTTAGGCTGTCCATGCTTGTCCGCTCGTCTCATCCCTGGGCGCCTCTCCCCTTTCTTTAGGCTTTTCTCCTCACTCTTACTCTGTAGGGTCCCCTCACTTCTCACCTGCCACTTTCTTCGTTTAAAAACTTAGGAAAGGATCTGAGAGGCCCATTCATATTAAATTACGAAGGACTGGGTGTGCAGGTAAACTCCACGTTCAGACTCTATACTTCTGGTGTCCTAAGCCATAGGCCCTAGTTATTTTGCCGTAAATGGGGGAGGTGGGGTGCCCCGACCCTGGACTCAGACTGTGTGGACTCCTGTCCTGGCCCTGTCATCTCCTACCCGCGTGCTTTTGAACGAGCTATTAACTGTCTCTATGTCTCTGTCTCCTCATTTATAAAGTGGGAACCTACCTCCTAAGGTTATGAGGATTAAAGAGAAAATGCACGTCAAGCATCTGGGACATCGCACACAATAAATGTTAGCGTTTTATAATAATATGATTATTATCACTCCTGTCCTACTGATCTTGGATATTGAAGACTCAGTGCTATAAGACAAACGTCCCGAGCTAACCTAGCACTCCAGGACCGAGAATGCCTCATCCTCCAATTCCCCCACCCCCTTTCTCTTTGAAGGGGCACTGTCTACCCCACGGAGGCGATGCTGGCCCCTGGTTGAAATCATATTTACTGTTGCTCTGTTCATCTGACTTCTGGGTGTGGGCTACAGGGAGAAAGGACTACTCTGTGGTCTGGATACAACTGCCATCTCAGTTAGGCCTGGCAGAAAGGCAAAGAAGAGAGGCCTGCCTGCTTCCCACCTTTAAAATGTGGGGCGTTAGGTCCCCTCCCTTGTTGGTTCCAGGTAATCCCTCAGGCTTCGTAGACGAGGCAGATCCCTTGATTGTGGAGAATCCTCCTGCCTCCTGCTGTGAAGAAGAGAGGGCTGTTGGGGAGAGATAAGTGTGTGGGCTCTGTCTACGCTAGTTCACTGAAACACATGGCTGCCCTGCTCTGTTTCCTGAGGGGGCAGACGTTAGCCCTTGCTACCCAAGCTGGGAGTTGCAGTGGAAAAGTCTCCTCAGACACGTGAGTGTTCTCAGGCCCCCAGGCTTTCACACTGGGTAGGATTTGGTTTGGCACACCTGGGTAGAATCATACCCAACTTTCTGGGAGGTCTTGGCTATTCTGATTTGCTTAAACACAAGAAACCATGTGGATGGCTGACTGACAGAGATGGGCTGTAGAAGAAAAAGGAATGGGTCCCCGTGTGCTTCAAAGAAAGGTCACTGGGCCAGTGCCCAGGCAGCCCTTGGTGGCATGACGGGGCCCATGGAGCTCTGGGAAGGGGTGGTATTGGCTGGGGGAGACGGTCCTCACTGCCACAGGGGAAGATCAGGGCGCTGCCCTCACTTGACAGTGCTTTGTTGCTGCCTTTCCCAGTCTTTGGTCTTAATTCCCTGCTGTGTGTGTGATACATGACCTCCTGCATGAACGAACGGTCTGGCCTTCCTAGCCGAGAGCTCTCAGAGTGAGCTAGGAGAGAAGGGCCTGCACCCAAGCTGCGGGGAAGGCAGCTTGGTGCTATGGGGTCCCTGCTGTGAAGGGAGCTGTAAAATGTACCTCCCATCAGTGGGGAGCCTGAACCCTTAGTCATCTGACTCACTGCTAATCTAATCTTATGGATGGAGCAGAGAGTGATGGAAGCTGTGCCTCTGGAGACCAACGCGGGACACTTTCCTGTTTACCCAACCCCCAACACTCAAACTACAACATCCGCTCCAGTGTCTCCCCCTTCAGACCAGGGAAGCTGGCAGACAGAGCATCTTCTGCCCCCACCCCAGAGTCGGAGGTCCCCAACCTGGACACAAAAGCCTCCTCCTCAGTTACCTTGGGTCCCAGGCTCCAACCCAAGCAGCTCAGGAAAGCATCCCAGCTCCTGGGCAGATCTCGGCTCTGGTCTCTGATGGGGCAAGCTCTCAATCCATGGCTCTGGGCCCCCTTAGCATTTCCCTTCTTGGTACTGTCTTTGTGCACAGCAGCCTTGCTGAAACAGGAAACAGACAAAGCCACAATACTCGCTCACCCCAGTTCCTCTCTCTTGCTCTCTGGTGCGATCTGAGGGGCGCCTGAACCCTTGAGGCCTTCAGGGCTGGGCTCAGGAGCTCCTCCCACCAGTGGGCATCCCAGCCACCCTCTCTCTTGCTCTTCGATTGGTCTGAGCTCTCGGTCAGTTTCAAGTCAGAAATCCCTTTCTAGCTTAGACAAGGATAGGTCTCTGGGTCAGATTCAAACCTTGCAGTTTCTATGAAGGGGGAAAAAAGGCCTTTTTGACCTAGAAGAGAGGTTCCAGTGTAGGTTTTCATGTGTATCAGGTAGTTCTCTGTGTAAGGATTTTCTCTTTTCTTACTTTACCTCTTCCCAATCCTGGCGTTGTAAAGACTTTCTGCTCTTCTAAAGTACTGGTATTATTTTTTTCAGAATTCTGGCATGAGGTCAGCTCTGAATTTCCTCCTTTCTGAAGCAGTGGGCTGGGGGACAGGGGGTAGGGGAAGGTGAAAAGATGGAGGTTGGGTGGCTGGGAAATCAGGGAGCAATAACAGGCAGAATCTTATGAAAATATTTCCTAGTCCACTGAACTAGGAAATTTGGGGGAAAATCTAAAAGTAACTTATCTGTGTGCATTAAAGAGAAACTATTACAAATGCGATAGTCAGGAAATTCCCAAGAAGTTCAGTATAAGATGGTGGAGAGGGAACCGGATTGGGACAAGTTGACTGAGTAGCTTTGTAACCTTTGTGCAATTTATCTTGTCTGAATGGTCCATTCAGTGTCTGAATGGATGATTTATGTGGCTCCCATGAAGTCTAAGACTTCACGTGTGAGGCACGTAATGAGACTTTTAAATAGCTGTGATAAGATAACAATTATTAAGAGGTTGGGAGTATGTCACAATCTTCTCGGTTGTCTACTACTGCCTCCATTCTCTGGGGAGAAAGAGAACAGGAGTAGGCAGGGGAAAATGCAGAGGATGAATTCTCAAGCACTGGGACTGAAGGGAAACGACATTCCCTCAGGATGAGAGACAATAGCCCAAGGTCCTGTGCCTGAAGCTTGGCACATGGAGATGGGAATGAGGACAGAGGGGCTGGGGAGCCCAAGATGGCAGAGTAATAGAATGTTATGGGCATAGAAGTATGAGAGGGTTCTGGGAGTTTAGGGCGCTAGAGCATAAGAGAGGACAGGTGATGGTAATAGGAGTTCCTGTGGGCCAACTATTTGGGTTCCACTGAAAGTCAGAAAGAAATGTGTATGAAGATTGAAATCCCTTTTAGGGTTATACATTCAATGGGATACCACCTCTACTTTAACTGGGGTTTGGAGAGGTTATAAGTGTGAGTTCAAGGTCACGTAGGTTTGCCTGACATCAGAGCCTGAGCTCTTAATACTATGTTCTGAGAATAATACAATTAATAAGGTTGTCATACCTATCTATCTATATGGACAGAAAGAAAGAGAAACATACACACACACACACACACACACACACACACACACAGAGAACTCTGAAAACAGAGAATGTACCTTATTTTCAAATGCCCATGAAGCGTCAAAAAATTCACTGTATTGATCATAAAGCAAACTTCATTAAAAAAAAGCAAACATTAGTCTAGTGTAACACATTGAAAATAGACAGGATTTGACTTTTAGTCTGCTGCTGCCCTCAATCAGTTGTGTGAGCTTGGCTTATTATTTTATTTCTATACCAATTTCTTCATTCGTAAATGGGGAGGGCCCCTTCTGGAGCTAATATTTTCTGATTCTTTGCTTTCTGTTTAAAAGTGTATTACCCTCAAAAGAATGATGTTGGACCCTTATCACATAAATAAAAATGAACTCAAAATGGATCAAAGACCTAACTGTAACAGCTAAAACTATAAAACTCTTAGAAGAAAACTTCGGGCAAAATCTTCAGGACATTGGATTTGGCAATGATTTCTTGAACGTGACACCAAAAGCACAGTTTGGGATGATGAAAAAGTTCCGGAAATGGATAATGGTGGATGGTTGCATAACAATGTGAATTACTTAAGTAGTGTCACTAAACTGTACAGTTAAAAATGGTTAAAATTCTAAACTTTATGTCGTATATTTTACCACAATAAAAATTATTATATTTCATGAATACAAAAGAATATAGAAAAAAAACAAACATTAAAACAAGTTTATCTCTTACAGCAGGATTTTCTAACTATAGTACAGTAAAATTAGAAATAAATAGCAAAAGTTGAAAAAAAATCCAGGAAAAAAAAATCCTCCTGGTTTACTCTTGAAATACAGAGGAAACCAAATCTGTAACTAAGAATGACTTGAAAACAATGCTAATGAGAATATTAAGAACAAAATCTACGAGATATGGCCAAGGCATAGTCTTAAATATTTTTGTATTCGCAGTCTTAAATATTTTCATTACTTAAATAAGGGGGATTAAAAACAAATTAGCCATTTATTTATTTTCAAATAAATTTCTAAAAAAAGAAAGGAGGTAAGAATAAAAGGGAGATAAAAGGGGAAAGCAATAGAATAAATTGGAATTTAGAGTAGAATTCATTTATTTATTCATAAATAAATTCAGGAACTTGTCCTCGTGTGTGTTTGTGGTGAGAGGTGTAAAGACCAATAGAAGACAAAAGCAATAAAATAAACTACTAGCAAGCCAAATCAATTTAAAAAAGCAAAAGCACATCTGTAAAAATGTATAAACGATACATGGAAAGTAAATATAATTCAATGGAAACTAAAATAAATTTAGAGTTATTTGTGTAACTATGCTAGTGTTTTGAAAATCTGGATAAGATGGATTTAAGAAACTCTGCTTTACCAAATTAGACTCAAGTAGAGATAGATAGTCTAATCATCTACCTACCTCTACCTGAGGGTCCCCTTCCTCTAGTGTGGGTTATTAAAGAGAAGGATTTAGATCAGGCCCCTGTTGAGTTGACCACCTGGCATTTACTGGCCAGCATTCTGTGCTTCTCCTCACTATTTCCAGGTCCCTTTGTTGATGGTCATATCCTGAACTTTGGGATATGGTCTCCTTGATAGATACTGAGCCCTCTATGAGCTCCTATGAAGGGGTAAATATAGGATAAGAAACACTATGCTTTAGATCCCTGTTGCTTTGCCCTTCACAACATCACACAAGGAGGTATAGGATTATCAGATTTTATGGTAGGGTTGGGATAATGACCGGGAATCTCAATTATGAAAGAAAAAATTTTAAACTGTATGCTAACATGACTTTTCCTATACTCCAAGAAATAACACTATGAAGTTAACCCCTAGTTAACCCATGGAGGGCCCCCTGTGGGTGCTACTAGTTCTAATCTTGTTCCTCCTTTCCACTCTACTGGATGACTCCTTATTCATTTTTTGGGAAATGGCAACCTTGCTCAAAAGAAGTTGTCCCTCCAATATTTTCTCAGCAATGCCTTCCTGAATTCTAAGTTATTCACTTTAGAATAAGGTCACAGACATTCAACAGAATAGTACCTAGGGGCCTTGGCAACCCACATTTTGCAGAAGGTACCAGGGGTGTGTGGTGAGGGGAGCTTGGAACTCCGAGTCCTGCAGAGCAGCTCAGGGTGGGCATACTTAAGTCTGCTCCCATTCAAGTTTTCCCCAGTGCAGACTTGCAGACTTTCCTCTTTAGTCTTCCAAGTGTCTAGCTGGTAACTGTTTAATCAGATGTCCATACAAACATCCCTAGGACAAATATTCATTCTCAGAGGTGATACAGTCTAAACTCATTAGGAGAAGATAAATATCTTCTTAACTTGTCCATTTGCAAGTTTGCTTCTCTAACAGTGGAGTTACAACTTCACATTCATGGCAGGACAGAATTCTCAGTCCTCTTCTCTTTTGTTGCTTTCTGTCATCATTGTTGATAGAGGACCTTTTACTGTACTAAAACCTCCAAGTTACGCTGTGAGAGATGATCAATATTGGCATGAGATTCATCTATTGTATAGATGCTAAGAATCTGAAAGTCTTAACCCCAATGCACAACTAACTGTGGATCCATTCCTGTGGGTCTCAGCACTGAGCAAGGAACAAGTTACTTTTCATCCGAGGCTCCTGAGAAGGACCATCTCACTGCCTTTGACCTGGAAGGGCCCAGACAGGATGCAACTTTAAGCCTGGGGTTGGGGTGGAAGGTGTGTGTGCGTGTGCGTGTGTGTGTGTGTGTGTGTGTGTGTGTGTGTGTGTGTGTGTGTTAGAATGGACAGATAGAAAAACAAAGAAGAAGGTAGGCCAGAAAAGGAGGGCCTCCCAGACACCAATCTCTGTTTGGACTAAAAGGAAAAACTGGGTGTTAGTCTTCAGAGCAACTTAGTTTCTCCCTTTAGACTTTGTTTCGGACTGTGTCCCCTTGGACCTGTCAGAATACAAAATAAGGCTTATCTCTGAATCAAATATCATCATGAGTTATCCCCTAGGTATGCCATACCCCTTTCTGAACTTTAAAAATTACTGCTTTTTAGGGTTCAATTAAAGCACTGCCCTCCTCTCCCCAGGGTGAGTTGTCCAATAGCAGGACTCTGAGAACTTCTAGTTTATCACTAAAAAGCCACCTTATTTATTAAAAACAATATACTTACATAAATTACTCAGCTACCAAAAGTCATTTAAGAAAAAATTAAAAATATGAAGCTTCTGTTCTTTAAAACATGCTTTCACTTACTTTACTTCACTTCCATATTGTTTTTTCATGAGAGCCTGGGTCGTCAGAACCAGTACCTTTGTCTTAAGCCAAGAAATCTAAGAGCCTCAACAATAGTAACCGTACTCACTAACACTGTAATTCCAGAGACGTTTGCTCTGTGGTAAAATTAGGTTATTTGATAGTGTTATCCTCTTTCTGAAACTGACAATTTTCCTTCCTAGTTTAAATTGTCATTTTCTGGCCACAGCTTCAGTTAAACAATACCAATTATTTCACAGATGGCCTCACATTCCCAAACTGTAATATCCTCCAGAGCCTTTTCAATACATCTTACGTCTACATTTCTACCCTTACCTTTCAGATCTGTTTTATACTCAGCACAATCTATTATCCGTAACAGAGAATATCTGAATTGATGCAGTAAAATGAACCCAGACTGATCTCACCAGAGCGCTGACATGTTAGACGGCTGTCAGCCTGCTCCGCAGAGAGCATTCCAGGGCTCTGAAGACTAATAATGAAAGCAGCTTGGTGGAGAAATGGGTCAGAAAGCCTTCAGATTTTTCTTTCATTTTCTTTTTTTCAGTTCTAAAAAGGGGTAATTTGATACCCTTAAAAGAATTTTTAAAATAGAAAAAGAAAGACCTCATCTTACCACCCAAACACAAATTAGTTTCATAATTTTTACATTCCCTTCTAGTTTTTGCCTCTATGCACACATCTTTTTTTTTTTTAAAATATAGATTTTGTGTTGTGAATCTACAATTAAGTGGTTTTTTTTCCACTTGATACTGTATTATAAATAGTTTTCATGTTTTTACCTTTTTTCATATTTTTACTTTTTAGGGTTGTCACAATCTTTCATAATGTGAGTGTGCTGCGATCTGTTTAATAATTTCCTTATTATTGAATGGCAGCCATGGCTCCCTAGAATTGCTCAGGATAATGATTAACCCCTGGTTAATACCATTTAATAGACATAAAAATAACTATGAGTTATAATATTATAATTTTCTGTAATTGCAATGATAAATTCAGAGCTGGGATAACGTTCAACTTCGGAACAAGATTACTTTATGTATCGTATCTGATACCTCCTGCTGCTCACTCTGAAGGGTTTTGCCCTGAGTGGCAGCCCAGGGCAATAGAGCAGCAAGGGTGCTCCGAAGTAGGGCTGCCTGTGTTGGAAGCCTGGCTTCACCGTTACTGCCTGTTTCAGTTTAGTAAATTATTGAACCTCTTTACATCTCAGTTTCTTCCTCTGTAAAATGACTATAATGATAATCCCTACCCTACGGGATTATTTAAAGATTACATGATCTAACACTTATATAGTACTCAGTACATGTTAGCTGTCACTATTATTTTAGCCCTTGTGACCTATTAGTGGTGGAGGTAATGGATCCTCACTTGGATCTGCAGTTGTATGAATATGAAGGAGTGGTTTCAGTGAGTTTTTGTCTGGTATAATTTCACAAGTATATCTATAGGATAAAAATGTTTAAAGTTATCACTTCAAAAGATCAATAAACATGTGGAACCTCTCCATCCATGAGATGATGGCAAAAGTTAAAATATGTAATTTTTTGATAATCTAAATATTTTTATTATTATTATATTTTTTGTGTTTAATAAAATATGTAACTTTTAAAACTCACTCAACGGACCAGGTTCTTTTAAGAATATGTGTTACACTACTCTGTGGAAGAAAAACATTTGACGTGCCTCACAGAGCTCCCCCCAAATAAGTGTCTGGTACTTCTTAACTTCTATTTTTTATTGGACCAAATCAAATGTGTTCTGACATAAATAATGGGAATCATAATAGCACCTACCTCATAGGGTCATTTTGAGCATTAAATGAGTTAATATTCATACAGTAGAATAATGTCTGAACATAGTGAGTATATGGAAATATTGGCTAATAAATGAAGTTAAAAAATCATCCCAATGTGTTGATACTCCTTTTAGCTTTTGCATTATGTGATTGATAATTTGATTTATATGGAGATTATATGGAGGAACTTAATTTTATTTATATGGAGATTTTGGTCATTTCTAATTTTTAGCTTTTACTACAGTGCTGCCAGTAAGCATCTTCATGCATGCAGTTATGTGTTTTCTTCTTTTAAAATATATCCTTGGGCTTCCCTGGTGGTGCAGTGGTTGAGAATCTGCCTGCCAATGCAGGGGACATGGGTTCGAGCCCTGGTCTGGGAAGATCCCACATGCCGCGGAGCAACTAAGCCCGTGTGCCACAACTACTGAGCCTGTGCGTCTGGAGCCTGTGCTCCACAACAAGAGAGGCCACGATAGTGAGAGGCCCGTGCACTGCGATGAAGAGTGGCCCCCGCTTGCCGCAACTAGAGAAAGCCCTCGCACAGAAACGAAGACCCAACACAGCCAAAAATAAATAAATAAATTTATTAACAAAAAAAAAAATATATATATATCCTTGAGGATGAAAATCTCAGGAGAGGGTTTGCTGGAGCAGTTTCATGAAGACGTGGTTTCCTTCTGATCAGAAATTTTGCAGGAAGTGGGCCGGAAGGAGTAGAGCTAAGGTATAGGGCACTGCTGGAGACGGCAAAGTCAGGAGAGCTGCAGAGAGGTGAGGGTCCTCCTACCAGCATGATAGTTCAGTGCTGCTGGGTGTTGGCAAGGAGGCAAAACCAGGGTGGTGTGGTGAAAAGAGTAATGGTCTGGAATCAGGAGAAATGACTTTTACATCCATCTACGCCTCTCTCCTGAAATGCAAAGTTGTTTTGTCTCTGTGGGTCTCAGTTTCCCCTAAAGCCTTTCCCAGTATTAGGCTCTAAGAGTCCTCTAGTTCTGAAATGTTAATTAAATACCTTATACATGCCAAGATCTGTGTTTGGTACTAGGGTTGTAACAATGAGTAAAATACAGTAAGTCCCTTGATGTAGTTATGTAAGACAATTTAAAAGGTAAATTTAGAGTTGGTAAACTCAAGTGATAGGCAAATACAGAAATTTATAGAGGCACGGGAGAGGGGTGGGAGAGCACCCATCCCAGCCTTGAGGGGTGGGCCCTGGCGGAAGGGGGGAAGTTTTCCTAGAGGGGGTAGTGGTTGAGCTGAGTCTTAAAGGATGAGCAGGAGTTAAGCAGACTATGGGGAGAGTGAAGAGTGTCTGGGCAGAAGAGGTGGCTTGGGTAGAGGTACAGTGGGAATAGCAGGGCGCCTTCAGAGGACCAGTGGTTCTGTGTCCTCAGGGAATCCAAAGCATGGCAGGTGACCTGAGGTGTGTCTGGGGAGGTGGCCAGGGTCCTTGCACATCACTGTAAAGAGTTTAGGTTTTCTATGTACCATTTTACCCAAGGATGGCTTTGGGTATATGCTAGCCTCCACTTGCAGCCAAGACTCTGTCTTGATTTCCCCATACCTTGAAATTTCTTTCCCCTGGAGGCTCAGAGCACCTTGCTTTTGACCACTAGCTGTCGCTATTGAACAGATCTGGCTGCCCACAGCTAAAGGCCAATGGTGGTGTCCTAGGCTGCTAGCTCCCGGCGGCCCTACCAGATGCTTGAGTGTGCCCCTCCTCCTCTGGGTCTGTTCATCCGTCCTGAGAGGTGACTCACAAGTAGGCACGCAGTGAGGAGGTGTTGGTAGCCCTTGAGCAGAACCTGGGCAGGCTGGGGGAAGGAATTGTGGTGAAGTGCGGTCCACCACACCACCGCTGTCAGCCACTGGGTGGCGCTGCCACCACTGACCGCAGAAAGGGAGGCCTGTGAAAAGGGTAAGTCTCTGGATAGGACTGCTTTGCTGCTTTGGGATGGGGTAACTTTTGCATCCACTCTGTTACCTGGAGTTCGGGGGCCACAGGACTGGTCAAGGACAGTGTGAGGGAGGTCTGGAAGCACACCGACCCAACAGTCCCAGATAAGCCAACACTGCCATTTTTCGGGTCCTTCAGGCCTCACCCCTGGCTGGTGTGTGTTTTTTGACTTGTCCCCAGTTTCCACCCTTTGGTTCCAGGTCATGCAGTGAGCCAATACACCCTCCCCTTTGGCTTCTGTTTCCTTATTTTCCTTCCCAGCAACTCCCATCTCCAAAGCCTCCCCATTCAGCAGGTGCTCATCTGGTACTTTTCTTTTTTAGGAATCCATTTCCCCCTCTCCTTTTTCCTGTGGCATTGCTGTTCGCTGTGAGGCTGTGTCCTCACCCTGTGTGCTCGGGATCTATGCAGACTTAATTCTGCTTCTCCTGGCTTTTTTGCCTCTGGGCGTTGTAGTTCTAAGTGCTATTTTACTTTTTTAAAAGTTCTCTCTTTTCTTGTCTGCCTTTTCTTTTCACATTTGCCCTGTCTTCGTCCCTGTCTCCCATTCCCCCACCTTTAAAAACTAGAGAATTTAGACATATTCTAAGTCTAACTAGAAAACTTGTGAGTCTAACAACTAGGTAAGTTAAAGAAGTTAAAGTCTAACAACTAGCGGGGGAGGATATAGCAAGTAAGGGATATCCTGACTTTTCTTGGCATCCTTCATGAACTGGCGACCCTCTGGGGTGGGCTGGTGATCTAGGGGTGCTGAGAGGCTGACACTGAGGCAGACTTGCTGGAGACATTGTGAGACAGCATGGGTACTTATGTGTTTTTCTTTTCCCTTAATGCTGCAAGTTAGTTTGGTTCTCATACCTCCCTTGAGAAATTAAGGGATGCTTCTGGGACTTGATTAGCATATGTGTCCCCGTGCTCTGGGATGGGCACTAATGAAGAAGAATGTGGGTTCTTGGCAAATTCCCTGGACAGCAGGCAATGCCAGAAGGGGTAAGGGTTCTACCCAACATGTAGCATCCTCAGAGGGGAACAAGAGCACACTCTGAGCCAAGGGAAGGTTAGGCCTGCAACTAAGGTCCCAAAGGACTGGTTAGTAGCATAACATATGCTGACTTCTTCCTCTCACACAACTTTAGAGCCTTAGTCTCCAAAGGGGATGTGTTGCAGGGACTACTGGGGTGTAGGGAGAAAAATATTAGAATTTCTCTTTATTTTTTTATCTTGTCTTTTTAAGATTTCTAGTTTTGCATATGTTTTGTGCTAGTAAATATTACATGCATATATTATATAAATAGTAGCTATATATCTATCAGAAATACATATGCCTAATCATTTTTTAATGATGAAGTGTGGGATCCAAAGTTTCAGAGATCACTGCTCTGGAGAATCTTTGGAGCTTGCCGTGGACTCTAGCGGAGGCCTGTGATGCTGGCCCAGGGTAGCCCAGCTGAGGAGAAAGGCCCAGCCTGTGTGGACAGACTTGGCGACAAGGTGGGACTTAGTTGTCCTTGAGAGGGAGCTCTCCAGAGACAGCAGCTGGATGACTGTCCCCCATGCCCATGTGAGTCTCAGCCTCTGAGGTCACCTCAGGGTCCCCTGCTACCTGATATCTTAGGGCCTTTTATTACATTCTTTGCTGAGGAGAGGTTTCCTAGTTTCTCAAAAGGAAATTTGAAGAGGTGTCAGGCCTAGGATGTTCTCCAGCATGGGGGGAGCTGTGGCTGATTAGGACTGTGCAGATGGTCAGTGGGAGGGGGTCCTGTCACCATGGTTAGGAGCCTGGCATCTTAGGGACTGTGTCCTTCTGCTCTGACTCTATCTCAGACTTGTTTCTGAGGTGATTTACGTTTGTGACAAACACTTGTGGTTGCCTAACGGAACCCCATTTTTGTTTGGGGTGGAAATGTGCTCAGCTGAAAATTCCATTTCTCAACCTCTCTTGTAGGGACCCAAGATGTGACTCTAGCCCATGGGATGTAAGCGGAAGTCCTGGCTGGGGCTTTCCTGTTGGCTGTTTATTAGGGGTCAGAATCAGCTGGTGCACACATTTGGCCCTTCACATTTCTCTTTTTTTTTTGGCATGATCCTGAAGGTGGGGCAGCTGTCTTGTGACCCCACCGTGACAAGTAGGAGGATGGATAATTGGAAATATAGAAGGAGCCTGGCTGCCAAAGGTGCTGGTCTGCTCTTCCCAGATTTTTTGTTATGGAAGGAAAAGAAATCTCTATTTGATTCAGCCATTGCAGGGGTTTTTCTGTTGCTCCCAGGGGAATGCAGTGCTAGCGAACATGAAGGTGGACTCAGGGCTTGCAGACACTTGGGTTAAGGCCATGACTTCATGCAAGATGCTGACGTCCTTAGAGTTGAAGAATGTGACCGTCCCCTGTCTCAGGGAGCCCTTGTTCCTTCTTCTTCTCCAGCAATGATGGAAACAAGCTGTCCTGTTACTTGCAAGTCCTTGGAAGAGGAGCGAGGCATTGAGCTGGCCCTTTAAGAATAACTAATTCTGTTAAGAATGTGGAAAGTGAAAGTCAGGCTGAGTGCTGGAGCCGGCTGTGCAGGTTTGAGCGAACTGACAGTGCTTAGCTCTGCTAATACAAATTCAGTGGTGGCAACTGGTGGCTTCAAATTGACCATGGTGAGAGTATTTGTATCATGGAAGTAGGCAAATATTACACATCAGGGCTTTTTTCTTTTTTTTTCTTTTCGGGAGAGCCAGTTGTTAAGCATTTACCAACACACCCTTGGAAAGACCACAAGTTTAGTTTGCTAACTACCTTAATATTGTTTTATAGCTTCTCTGCTTTCCCCATGCTGCCTAATAAGTTATAAGTGAGCAGAATCAAGAAGCAGCTGATTTCTACTGAACTCAGGCTGAAGTCTTTTATGTATTTATTTTTAAAGATCCTTGAATTTTATTTATTTATTTATTTATTTATTTATTTATTTATTGGTCTTAGTTGTGGCATGCAGCGTCTTTTGTTGTGCAGGGCTCTAGGCATGGGTTTAGTTGCCCCGAGGCATGTGGGATCTTAGTTCCCCAACGAAGGATCCAACCCACATCCTCTGCATTGGAAAGCGGATTCTGAACCACTGGATCACCAGGGAAGTCCCAGGCTGAAATCCTATTATGTCTTTGGGCCTAAGGTGAACCCTAAAAGTTCAGCCTGAAGGCAAAACTAATTTTAATCTGACTCTGGCTGTAAACTTGTCATCCAGTCAAGCCCCAGTCTCGGCATTTGTCTCCTTTCCACCTCATCAGCCTCCTGTCCCCATCCTGTTGACAATCTACAGGGCCTCAGCTCTTGCAAACCTGGCTTCTTGCCCCAGTTGTGCCACCCACAGAAGCCCCCGATTCTGGGTCTGGAACAGCAGTTTCTTACTTGCATCCATACACCTTATGATCTTCCTTATGAGCACACTGCATGCTCTTCTTACGATGTGACATGACAACCCTCTACCAAGAGGTGGCGTCTGTATGTCCTGTCCTTGAAATGGGGTGGATCTTCATAAACTTGCTTCACTAATAACATATGGTTGGTCGTAATGGGCAATACAGCTTCTGCCTGGCTCTGTCTCTCAGGACATGTGCCTTTGGGGCCCGGAGCCACCATGTAAGAAGTCCGGCAGCCCTGAACCTGCTTGGAAGAGTAAAGTCATGCTGCTGAAGACAAGGGGATTGTAATGTCCAGGTTAGTGAAGACAGCAAATGATGAGGGTGTCAGTGGTATTGGTTCTCAGACCTAATTTCTGAGATCATCCCCTTTGGATTCTGGGGGAAAACCTCATGTAGTAAGACATTTAACCTCTACCCAAGCAAATTCTAAGTCGCTTTTAATATTGTCCCCACCCTTCAGTTAAGGAATTATTGCACTCTATGTCATCAGCAAAGTCTGTGAAGAGGGAGCCTCATTTCTACAGGAGACTGAGGAGTGTTAATCTGACTGGTCAGAAAACAAGACATCTACTAGACCTCATTTTACATGTGTATGTGTGTGTATATTATGCTGTATAGTCAGAAACCAGACTTCAGGATTTTGGTCCATTTTCTCACACACAGGTTCAGTCAGGTCTCTCCTGCTCCCTTGCCCTGGACATAACCTGGGAAGGTCCATGTTATGGACTAAGGAAAGTCCAGCCATATTCACACTCCCAGATCCAGCTCCTTGTCCATGGGGCTGGCAGCTCAATGGACTCCAATTTGTTCTGCTGACCAGCCATTTAAATTAAGAAGCGAGAAAAGGAAATTTACCCTACACTTCCAGACCCATGTCTTGTGTCTCAGCATTACTTCCCATGGAAACTCTACATTTGGGAGTGTTGGGTTTGTGCTAGATATACACCATCTATCCCTCCAAACACTCTCCATCCTTTTCCACCCTGCTCTGTGTATGGGTATGCTGACCTGTATTGTTTATATCAATCTACACTTTGCCCCTTTGTTCACCTAATAGAAAATACCAGCAAGAAATCAGAGGGAGGGAAGTGAATGAGGCTGGTATATTTATTTCCCCAGATCCCTTCCCTGTGGTCCTTGATGGGCTGGTGGCATCCTTTAACTGAATGTCATAGCTCCTGTCATGTGGCACTCTGCAAACACTTCTTTCTATCTGGGCTTTTATAACAGTTCTCACCTCTTTTCCCAATGGTGGGCCTAGGGTTGGAAATAGCTGCAACTAACCCTGAGATGCTACATTACCTCTGTGATTTCCCTATAACCTTGCCCACACTTCTGTAAAAAATCTCCTTTTCGGGGCTTCCCTGGTGGCGCAGTGGTTGAGAATCTGCCTGCCAATGCAGGGGACATGGGTTCGAGCCCGGGTCTGGGAGGATCCCACATGCCGCGGAACAACTAGGCCCGTGAGCCACAGCTACTGAGCCTGCGCGTCTGGAGCCTGTGCTCCGCAACAAGAGAGGCCGCGACAGTGAGAGGCCCGCGCACCACGATGAAGAGTGGCCCCCGCTTGCCACAACTAGAGAAAGCCCTCGCACAGAAACGAAGACCCAACACAGCCAAAAATTAAAAAAAAAAAAAGCTCCTTTTCATTAACCTCTACTAAAATTATCAAGTTTGCCACTCTTACCTGTTGGGGGACCTGGCCAATATAGGGCTTTATTGAGTTGCTAATGTTTTGTTTCCTCTTTTGCTGTAGTCAAGTGATGCCTGGCAAGTGTTTGATAGGTATTTGTTGAATGAATGAATGACTAAATGTGTGAGTGACAGGATTTGAACTCCAACCCCTCCTCTACAAACTTCTAATATACTACTGAGTGTTCACATGTAGTGTACAGATGCTTGATGCACTCTGAGTACAATAAACAAGTGTAGGCTCTGTGGCTCCAGTTTCCAGGAACCTCCACTTCTTTGGATTTGCCCTGGTTGTTCATACCCAGATGTCCTCCTTCCCAGAGGAGCAGTATGAAATAATATAGAGTATCTGAAATATACAAAATGGTAAAGACACGATGTTCACTAAATGAAGAGCAGGATGATTTCTTCAACTCAAAAAGAGATAAAAGGATCATATCACAAAATAAGAAATGTGCACTGAAAAATTTCACATGTATAGGTTATGGTTTTAATGGAGCCGTACTGAATGAACTGAATTTACAGCCATGAGGTATGAATTTATAAAGTTTATGTGACCTTTATTATAATTAATATTGACTAAGCATTATAACATTATTACATATGAGATAAATTTGATATAACTATCTTGTAATTATATCTATTGTTACTATCAGTTTCACAATTGCTGGTTCATGACATTCATACACTTTCTACTGTATAAGTGTTAGAGGAACTTCTTTAAATTGTGAGATGTGATATGTGACTTGCTACCCCCTGGGGACACTCATATCTCTCTGGGGAGATACCTTCGTGATGGAGCTCATGTAAATATCAGGCAGAATTGTTCCAAGCTCCCTTATCATGCCTAGCCCTAGGGAAGTGCCTAGTTGTTTATAAATATTTCCATATTATAATTTCGTAAGGAGAGAAATTCCAAGATCTTTCTCCCTGGATTTCCCAGCAGGAAAGGGGTCAAGACCGAACTGTCATAATACACTTCCTTTTGGCGCAGAGCTCCCCCTTTGATAATCTCCAGGGCACATTCTTCCTTTGGAGATGCTTCTGCATTGTATATTCCAGCAGTTCCTGTCATGGCTGTTTCTGTAGAACGACAAGAGAAGAGTGGGGTTATCTAAGACTAGTAGAGTCTACACGATAGAAGGCCTGCAGACACCAACAGCTTAGCTTTTAGGGGCTGTTGGCCAGTGCTTGCTCCGCAAGGTCCACGGGCCCTGGCAGGAATACGTGGAGAAGACTGGGTATGTTTAGGGCCTATTGGGCAAAGGGAGGCTTAATGTTCATACGGGCCCCATCTAACTGGATGAAGATTTGTGGAGGCAGCTGGAGGTTACTTGTTGGGAGATTTGAATCATACTCCTCTCTTGGGTGTTTTGGCTGGAGTGAGGGAGTAATATGGGGGAGCAGAATGAGGATAGAGGTCATATGATGGGAAGTGTCAGTGGGCAAAACCAGAGTGAGGTATGATAACGACTACTGATTTATAAAAGGAAATGACGGACGAGAATCCAGGCCTTTGCTCCCTTGTCAACACCAACCACTTTCACTTAGAAGGAAACTATTGTTACCTGCTCTCTTCCTCCAGGTATTCGTGTCCTTCTTGCCCAGCTTCTCTCTCTCTCTCCATCCTTGTTTCACTGTGTTTCTTTGTTTCTCTCTCTCTCTCGTTCTGTAACTACTACTCAATTTACTCAACTACTCTTAAACTTTTCTATTTAAAAAAATTTTTAATTTTAATTTATTTATTTGTCTGCGCGGCATGCGGGATCTTAGTTCCCCAGCCAGGGACAGAACCCGTGCCCCCTGCAGTGGAAGTGCAGAGTCTTAACCACTGGACTGCAGGGAAGTCCCTTAAATAAAGTTTTCTTATCATACTTGCCACATGTTTTAGATAAACTTGCATTTGGACTTACAGAAAAGTTGTAAAAATTGTGCAAAGTTTTTCCTTATATTCTTCAATCACAACAACATAACCATTGTACAATTATCAACAATAGATACGATAGAATTGGAACAACCTTACTAATTAAACTGCAGACTTTATTTTTTCACTAATATCCTTTATATATTCCAGGATCTTATCCAGGATTTCACTTAATAGTAATTTCTTCTTATTTTCCCTCTTATCTCTGACAGTTCCTCAGTCTTTCCTTGTCTCTCATGGCCTTGATGCTGTTGAAGAGTACTGTTCAATTGATTTGTGTAATGCCCCTCAATTTGGGTTTGTCCACTGTTCTTATAATTAGAATAAGGTTATGAATTTTTGGTAAGAATACCCCCAAAATGATACTGTGTCCTTCTCAGTGCATCATATCAAAGGGCCCATGATATCTATGTCTTATTACTGGTGTATTATTAAGGAAAACAAACTCACATTTGATAAGTCTCACATAGGAAAATAATGGCCATTGAGTTTTCATGAGGACATTAAGGTGTTCAGAATTGGGTCATATGATGAGTGTGGTGTCACTCAGCACACTTGGTGGTCAGAATGGAAAGAAGGGTCAAAGAGCAGTCAGAGGCTCCACTAATGACAGTGGAGCCCCTTCATTAAAGGGGGACTAGCGCTGTCACTGGTTTTCATTGCATGACACACGACGATATCAGGGAGTTCAGCACCCTCTTTACCCACAATGGTAAGAAAGACAATCCATCTACAGGCCATTTATTCCAATCTCTTGACCTTACCTGTGTCTATGAGGCCAAGGATACAGAGGGTGATCGACACATTGACATTGGTCACTGCATATTCCACCCTGACAGAGGAGAAGAACCCATCCAGAGCAAACTTGCTTGCAGAATAGGCAGCAATAAGTGGATTAGCTGTTTTCCCTAAATGATATAGAGATGGGTTAACACGGGGACCTATTTCAACTCTGACAGAGCTGATCTGTGTTTTATCAGTAGCAGGCTTTGTAACCCCTGTGAAGTCCTTTTACCCTTTGAGTCTTCATTTCTCTCTACTCCCCAAAGAGATTATTATGCTGTGTTGAATTTCTGAAAGAGAAAAAACATTAAGGTATCAAAGAAACTCCCCTTGATGAGACTGGGATGCAGTGTGGAGTGGGCTGCAGGAAAGCCTTCATTGAAGAGGGATTAGTTAAATTTTTAGTAAAGATGGTAAATAAGTGGATTATGAAAGAGCCATGTAATTCCACAGCTGCTAACTTTTCCACCTCTGACCCAAGAGCGCTGGAATCCAAGGGTTTGGCAAGGGCTCTCTACACAGAGGCCTATCACTGATTTACTTTCTATGGAAGGGGAATGAAAACTCCTGTCTTTGTTTTCTACTCCATATCACTTTTCTTACTTTCATCAGCCTGGTTAATTCTCACTCAGTTTTTTGGAGGATATGTGGACATATGCCTGATAGCATAACCTATTCATTATACCCTTTCCAAGAGGAGAGAGTAGTGGTGTCCTGAGACCTTAGACTCTTTGCTCAGCATTATTATAACAGCTACTTTAAAATCCTTGTCTGCTAATTCTAAAATCTGGGTCATTTTAGGACTGATATCCATTGATTGCTTTTCCCTCCTGAGTATGGGTCACATATTCCTATTCTTGTATGTGCAGTAATTTTTCATTGTATCCTTGATATTGAAAGAGTCTCTGGATTCTGTCATATTCCTCCAAAGAGTATTAATTTTTATTTTTTATTTTTTGGTGAGCAGTTAACTTGGCTGAAACTCTGTGTCTCTTGCAGTAGGTACCAGATGAAATCTCTGTTTAATTACTTGAATCTTAACTGGGCTTCTTGGTATCTACACTGCCCTGTGAGTATTTCAGGGGACAAATAGAGATTTGTGAAGGGTTTACATACAGAATTTGGTGCTCTTGAACTGTGGCTCTTTCCTTTCTGGGATGTCTCCCTTCACTTTCCAGCTGCTACAGAAACCCCAAACTCTTCCTTCTGCTTTTACAAGGTAGTAAGATGGCAGATTTCAATCCTAAAAATGACACTGATTGGGGTCTGCCCTTGAGCACAAGCTACAAAATTGGGAAACTCATCTAGTGTCATTTCCCTCTCTCAAGTGCCAACAACTCTCCAGTTTCTTCTTTTGATTCTTCTCTTCAGTGCTTTCAATGGTTGTTTTCTGTATTTTGCCCAAGTTTGTTATCTGGAGAAGGTTGGTCTATTAGGTATTACCCTGCCATTATTGGAATTGGAACCTCTGTGAGTTTTTAAAATATAATGAAGTTTCATTCCAAATCAATGAAGGAAGAATGATTTATTCAGTAAAGATGCTGGGAAAGTTGGTTAACTAATTGGAAAAAATTGTTAGCTCCTTGTTTTATGTCATATATCAGAAAATGATACATGGAAAATTATGGCAGGTGGTGTTGTCTACCCAATATCCATTTCCCTTTCTTTAATAAAAGAATCTAATTTTGTTCAGGATAGCAATGTATTCAGATAAAAATATTTACTTCTTCAAGATTCCCTTGCTCTTTTGGGTAGTCATGTGATCTAAATCTGGCCAATGAGAAATCTAGCAGATGGGGTCTCCAGGAAAGATATTGATTACCTGATAAAATAGACAGATTCAGGTGACATGCAGCTTTTACATTTTGCCCTTTCTCTTTCTTTCTAAGTAGACTACAGATGTGATGCCTAAAATTGCAGTAGTCATTTATGAACTTGAGGGAAAGCTGTATATTAATTATATAATTAAGGATTATAGAACAAAAATGTGGAATGAGCTTAGATTCTTGAAGATATAGTAAGTCCATCAAACCAGCCCTGAACTTATTACCTGAGAAAAGGAAACCCTATTTAGTGTTAAGCCATTTTAAGTGGAGTTTTTGTTACATTTGCAGCAGAATGAATCTCCTGACTGATTAAAAAATTCAATCATAGAAAGAGGATAATATAGGCAAACACTTACCAGATTCTTGTTTATGAAAAATCATTCTAACATAAAAGTAGAAAAACATGTAAAGGCAAAGAATATTTTATTATACAAAATGTTAAATTTCTATAAGTCAAAATGGTAACTATAATAATTTCACTATAAAGGTAAAGGGTAAATGATAAACTAGAAAATCATTTTCAACATATTAGTCAGACAAAAGCTTAATATCATCAATCTTTAATATATAAAGAACCCTTAAAAATTCAAAAAATACAAACAAATCTCTGTAGGGAACCACTCCATCTTCAATCCTCAATCATGAGTTTTGGCTTGAGATAACTCTGCAGTCAAGTTCCAGGAATGGGTGTGTAACATAGGATGTCCAATCAGAGTTTCTGATACCACTGGGTTACTGACTAGTCTAAGGCTGGACCAAAGACCCAAGCAGGGCATCAAGATACATTGTTGTTGCTTAACAAGAAATTAGTTCCCTTTTCTTCCTCTGTATCAGAACCCCAACTGAATTCATGTTTCCACCTGTTGCAGAGACTGCAGTATTCTCTCCAAATGTCTTCTGCCCCTCTTCCTTAGCAGTAGAATCCCGGATTTGTAGCTGGGCTCGGTTATCTGGAATAAAGTCCACATTTCTCAGCTTCTTTCAGCCAGATGGTGCCAAATGACTAAGTGCCGTCCAATAAGTTGTACACAGAAGTGTGTCATGTGATTTCTGGGATATGTCCTTAAAGGAAGAAATCAGTCTCTCCCTTCTCAATCCTTCCTCCTTCTTGGTTCCTGAAGGTTGACCCCAGAACTATCATGGACCTTGAAGTAGAAGCCGTATGTTGAGAATGGCAGAGCATTTAGAGAAAAGGAAGGAACGTGGGTTACCATGGAGCTGCCATCCTAGCCCTATACTGCTTACCTCCAGACTTGATTTGCCTTTTAACTTGTTACATCCACTGTTGTTTTAGGTTTTCTGTGTCAGAGAGCTGCATCTAATCCATGTCGAGAGTCTCCCTCACTTTTATGTAGCTCATGTGCCAAAGGAAAGCTGATACCATCTCTAACTCTAGGGGTGGCTTGCATGATTTATTTAATACCATCCTCCTTGCCCCTGATTGTTACAGGAATGGGCATGGGGCCCAGTTTGGACCAATGAGACTTCAGCAGAATCTTGTTGGAGTGTCTGGGAAAGTGCTTTGTCCTTATGGGAGAGTTTCTTAAAGTAGAAATCCTGTTTCTCTTCTGCTGGACATTTCTGTGTATGGATATGGGGGCTGAAATTGCTACATCTATCTCACTGTCAGCCTGAGGATGAAGCCACACATGGAAAAGAGCAGAGCCAAGAGAGTCACGGACACACTGAGCTTGAGCCAAGTCAGTTGCCTGCCCTGCATCTGGACTTCCAGTTATGTCAATAATTTTCCTTGTGGTTTAAGTCAAAAATAGATCCAAATTGTTTATAAGAATAGCATAATTGTCAAAACTATGAGTTCTCGAGTTAGATGACCTGGGTGTGAAATCCCAAGTGTACCATTTCTTAGCTGTAATATGTGGATAATAATATTACTAAGCTGAAGTAATCCATGCAATAGACTTAGCACAAACTGACACTTAGAAAACACTTAGTAAATGTTATCATTAGTAGTATTAGTATTTCAAATTGGTGAGAAAAGCATGAGCTGTTCAAAAAATCACGTTGGAACAAATAGCTAGCTATTTGGAGAAAAGAAAAATGCCATTCTAATAAATAAATTCAAATTATATTAGAGAATATATGTGGAAAATAAAATAATAAAATATGTGTGAATATATAACCTCAAGGTAAGAGATACTTTTTAAAGCATGAACTCAAAAGCATATGCTATAAAGGAAGAAATAAAGAGGTTTGAATATATGAGATTTAAAAAGCTTCAGTGTACTAGAAATGCTCGCCATTGCCCTCCTACACACATCCCCTTCAAAAAGGTTTTGTCTTTCCATCTACAGAAGGTCAGGTCAGTGGTAGTTAATATGCACAATGGCTTGAACACATATCATGGTCTCTCTCTCAAGAAACTGAAATAAGCAACAGCAGGGTTCTAATTAGCCCCTGTGGATTTTGAACTAAAACATCATGTAAGATTGGGACTGGGGTAGCCATTTCCAGTCATGGAAAAGGATAAGTAAACAGACAGACAAAATAAGCGGCCACATGGAGCAGACAAACAAAATAATCATAAAGATTGGAGCTAAATAACAGCTAACATTTACTAACATATATTTAGCTCTTATATACTAGTTTAAAGTCTAAAGGCTAAATAATTGCCTAAGGTTTCATGGTTAATGAGTTGGAGAACTAGGGCTCAAATTAGAATTCAAACTTGACTCTAGTGGCCCACACTTTCAAGCATAAGGTGGTATTTCCTCTACATAAGTCATCGTTCTTTATATGAGTGTTTCTCAGGAGCCATGTGTCAAATCCAGCCATTCCTGAGTGGGTGAAGATTCTCTCTACTCGACAGCTAAAAGCCCCAAATAGGCAAAATTTATGAAAAGCAGAAATATTTTCACTTAAAAAAAATTTACTTATTTAATTTATTTATTTGGCTGCGTTGGGTCTTTGTTGCTGTGCGCGGGCTTTCTCTACTTGTGGCGAGCGGGGGCTACTTTTGTTGCAGTGTGCAGGCTTCTCATTGTGGAGGCTTCTCTTGTTGTGGAGCCCGGGCTCTAGGCGTGCAGGCTTCAGTAGTTGTGGCACACGGGCTCAGTAGTTGTGGCTCGTGGGCTCTAGAGTGCAGGCTCAGTAGTTGTGGGGCACGGGCTTAGTTGCTCTGCAGCATGTGGGATCTTCCCGGAGCAGGGCTCGAACCCATGTCCCCTGCATTGGCAGGCAGATTCTTAACCACTGCACACCAGGGAAGTCCCAATATTTTCACTTTTAAGCTGACAGATGAGGGTACCTGTAAAAAGATAGGGCTAGTTACTCCTAGTCCCTTTGTAGTAGTTTCCTGGGGCTGCCATAACAAATTTCCACAAACTTGGAGGCTGAGACAAGAGAAATTTATTCTCTCATAGTTCTGGAGGTTAGACGTCCCAAACCAAAGTATCAGCAGGGCCACATTCCCTCTAAAGACTTTAGTGGAGAAATCTTTCTTGTCTTCAAGCTTCTAATGTCTGCTCCTCATCTTTGGTGTTCCTTGGCTCGTAGATACATCAATCTCTGCCTTCACCTTCAAAATTTTGTGTGTGTCTATAGCTCTTTTATTTTTATTTTATTTTATTTTTTTAATTTTTTAAAATTTTTTTTTAAAATTTATTTATTTATTTATTTATTTATTTATTTATTTATTTAGGCTGTGGTGAGTCTTCGTTTCTGTGCGAGGGCTTTCTCCAGTTGTGGCGAGCGGGGGCCACTCTTCATCGCGGTGCGCGGGCCTCTCACTGTCGCGGCCTCTCTTGTTGCGGAGCACAGGCTCCAGACACGCAGGCTCAGCAGTTGTGGCTCACGGGCCTAGCTGCTCCGCGGCATGTGGGATCCTCCCGGAGCGGGGCACGAACCCGTGTCCCTGCACTGGCAGGCAGATTCTTAACCACTGCGCCACCAGGGAAGCCCTATTTTTATTTTTTGTAAAATGTGTGGCTCTTTTTTAAAAAAATTTTTTTGAATTTAATTTTGGCTGCGTTGGGTCTTCGTTGCTGTGTATGGGCTTCCTCTAGTTGCGGCGAGCAGGGGCTACTCTTCGTTGGGGTGCGCAGGCTTCTCACTGTGGTGGCTTCTCTTGTTGCGGAGCACGGGCTCTAGGTGCACGGGCTTCAGTAGTTGTAGCACGTGAGCTCAGTAGTTGCGACATGCAGGCTCTAGAGCACAGGCTCAGTAGTTGTGGCACTTGGGCTTAGCTGCTCCGCAGCATATGGATCTTCCTGGACCAGGGCTCGAACCCGTGTCCCCTGCATTGGTAGGCAGATTCTTAACCACTGAGCCACCCAGGAAGTCCTGCTCTTCTTATTAAGACACTTTTCATTGGATGTAGGCTCACCTAGATAATCTGAGATGACCTCATCTTGAGATCCTTAATTACATCTGCAAAGACCCTTTTCCATATAAACTCACATTCACAGATTCCAGGTGGACATATGCTTGGGGGGGGGTCACCCTTCAGCCCATTATACATACCCTTTAGATGATGATAAAGATATTGACTATGGCATTTCATAATGTATATGTTCAGGTAGCAACAAAAATGCAGAAGCAAGGGACCATGTGAACCCATAGCCTGCATTCCCATAGCAGTGATTTTTGTCCCACTAATGGAGCTTAGTGTATTCCGTTTTTCTATTCTTGATTATGACTTAGGTAATGCTCAAAATACTAAAAAGGATTCTAAGTTATTTTGCAGGAGAAAAGAGACAGATTTGTTTTTATTGTTGTTGTTCCTGAGAGGAAGATGAGAAAAGAGAGAAAGGGAAAGAGGAAGAAAGGAGAGGGGTACGGAAGGAGCCATGGCAGAAGAGTTTTTGAAAAATTCATCAGATAGCTGTATGGTTTCAAAAAACGTTTTAAATGGTGAAGAGAAATACTGAATTGACATAGAGATGGCCAACAGGCACATGAAAAAATGCTCAACATTGCTAATTATTAGAGAAATGCAAATCAAAACTACAATGAGGCATCACTTCACACTGGTCAGAATGGCCATCATTAAAAAGTCTACAAATAATAAATGCTGGAGAGGGTGTGGAGAAAAGGGAACCCTCCTACCCTATTGGTGGAAATGTAAATTGGTACAGCCACCACGGAGAACAGTATGGAGGTTCCTTAAAAACTAAAAATAGAGTTACCATGTGATCCTGCAATCCCACTCCTGGGCATATATCCAGAGAAAACTCTAATTTGAAAAGATACACACACCCCAATGTTCATTGCAGCACTATTTGCACTATTTACAATAGCCAAGACATGGAATCACCTTAAATGTCCATTGAGAGATGAATGGATAAAGGTGTGGTACATGTGTGTGTGTGTGTGTGTGTGTGTGTGTGTGTGTGTGTGTGTGTGTATATATATATATATAGATATATGTAAAATGAAATATATATACATATAATGAAATATTACTCAGCCATAAAAAGAATGAAATAATGTGATTTGCAGCAACACGCATGGACCTTGAGATTATCATACTAAGTGAAGTAAGTCAGACAAAGATAAATATCATATGATATTGCCTATATGTGGAATCTAAAAAGAAAAAATGCAGATGAACTAATTTACAAAGCAGAAATAGACACACAAACATAGAAAACTTACGGTTACCAAAGGAGAAAGGTGGGGAGGGATAAATTAGGAGTTTGGGATTAACATATACACACTACTATATATAAAATAGATAAACAACAAAGACCTACTGTAATACAGGGAACAATACTCAATATTTTGTAATAACTTATAATGGAAAAGAATCTGAAAAAGAATAGGTATATTATGTATAATTGAATCACTTTGCTGTACACCTGAAACTAACAAACACACACACACACACACACACACACACAAATACTGAACTATTAGACAAGGGTCAATATTGAACAGACTACTGAAAGTTTTTCATCTTTATTATGAAAATTATGCATGAGGTACATTTTAACCTAACTACCTATGGGAACTGTCAGTTTTTCAGCTGAAGGCTGCAGCTGTCACTGACATTCATTACAACCATATTTCATTTCTTAAATTTTGTGACCTGCCACTGACCTGCAAACCTTTAAACCAGTAGTTCTCATATTTAATTCCTGTAAGCACCATGTGTCAAGAACAGGCAGTTTTGAGCCCACCTCCTCCTCAGATTCTTCTAGTTGGTGTTTTGGGGTAGAGGCTGTGCTGAAGGGTTCAGTAGGAAAAAGGGTCATAAACCATATCTAGGGTGGTTTTAAGGGTGGATATGGGAGCAGGAAAGGTATGGTGACATAAGCTTACTGAACCTGATCTAGGAACTTACAGGAGAAATGGAGGGGGAAGGTCTTTGGAAGGGGCTGAAGTCTCTCACAATGATAACTGGATGAGCCGTCAGTAAATTATGAGTTGTTGGATCTCTTTAAAGCTCATACTAGT
Organism: Balaenoptera borealis; assembly: GCF_965194805.1. NCBI lineage: Eukaryota > Metazoa > Chordata > Mammalia > Artiodactyla > Balaenopteridae > Balaenoptera > Balaenoptera borealis. Next base: position 38,702,019 of record NC_138860.1, on the reverse strand, counting down.
ATGATCAGGGAAAATATCTGTCCCAAATCTAAAGTGGATATTCAGGTGAAGAAACGTATTGGACTAACCAGGAAACTTCACCTGCAGGAGGTAAGTTCTGAACTCTACTTTGATGAAAGAAAGTGCAGGAAGGGCCAAGTTGGTGGGGGAACGGGGTGTACAAAGACTAGAGGTGGGAATGAGTTAGTTACAATGAAAAGCCAATGGAACAAGAAAAATAACAACAAAGTTTATTATATTTTCTCCTCTGTAGAAGTATAGGCTTATAAGCACTTATCCAAAGCCCTTAGGGCCTGATGTGCTATGGAATTATTTTTGGAATTTAGAAGATGGTGTGAGGCTTATACAGTGTATTACATAACACTCCCAGTAGGGCCTGGGGAGGCATCCTGTTAGGAAACACATTATTATTTCTGCACTAAGATATTTGAAAGTTCACACAGAGATAAAGGCTTTAAGTAGCCTCACTTTAGTTCAAGTTAAATTAATTACAGTAAGTCCCCTACATACAAACGAGTTCTGCTCCGAGAGCACATTCGTAAGTCCACTTTGTTCGTAAGTCCAACGAAATTAGCCTATGTACCCAACTAACACAATCGGCTATATAGTACTGTACTGTAATAGGTTTATAATACTTTTCACACAAATAATACATAAAAAACAAACAAACACAAAAAAACAAAGAAAACATTTTTAATCTTACAGTATAGTACCTTGAATGGTACAGTAGTACAATACAACAGCTGGCATACAAGGGCTGGCATCAAGTGAACAGGCAAGAAGAGTTATTGACTGGAAGAGGGAGAGGAGGTGAGAGATGGTAGAGCTGAAGGATCGTCAGCAATAGGAGATGGAGGGCAAGTTGCAATTTCACTCACGCCTGACATTGATGGCACAAGTTCTGGTTCCTTGGTGGATTCAGTTCTATCTACCCCCTTGAAAAAATGATCCAGTGATGTCTGGGTAGTAGCTCTTTTTTTTCTCATCATAGATTACACAGTAGCACTGGATTGCATTCTGAACAGCTGCTGCAACCTTCGAGTACCGTTCTACATTCGGGTCCTGTGCCTCAAAAACTAACAGTGCCTCCTCAAATAAGGAAAACTCCCTTGCCATTTCCTGCATCGTGAATCTCTTTGGTTCTTCAGTTACTTCTTCCTCTTGTCTCTCTTTGTCCTTTTTCTGGACCTTCAATACCATCAGGTCCTCATTAGTAAGCTCCTCATGTTGCACATAAACAGTACTGTACAGTAAAGTACACAAAAGCACAACCACTTGTAGAGGATGCATGTACGTAGCAATGTACATCAGACACGTGAACTAACTTATGTGATCGGACATTTGAATGCATGTTTGCATCTTTGAAAGTTTGCAACTTGAAGGTTCGTATGTAGGGGATTTACTTGCATATAGAATTAATTATTTTTAAAAAATCCTTGGTTTTCAGAGTTTTTTGTTTTTTCTTTTACCCCACACAGCTTTTTGGATTTTGAAATTGCAGATAAAGGATTGTAAACCAGTCTAGGCTCGCTAAAGGAAAGCTGAAATATATCAAAAAATAGAAAAAAGAGGAAAGAGGAAAAAACCTCCTAGGTTCTCACGATTCCAAACAATCTTGGTGCATTTCGTTAAAGTCTGTTTTCTCTTCACAGCACTATTCTTAGTCATCTCCCCACATAATGCTAATTAGCTTGTGTGAGGAAACCTTTGCATTCTGCTCTAGGTAAAATATATTTCGATGTTTCAGAGAGCTGAAAAGGGCAAAACCCCTCTAAAAACACAGACTTCTGTTTTTCAAAAATGATCTTTGAGCTAAGAGGCCCTGGTCAAAATGGAATAAATAATATGTAACAGGATGTTAAAATACGAGTTTTCCTGCTCTAATTTCAGCTGAGGTTCAAAGACTGAGAACGTAGTAAACGGCAAAAGCCTCCATATTCTGAAGGGAGGTTCCAGGCTACCTGTACACCTTATGTGGGATGTGGTAACACAAACAAACCCCCCCAAAACCCTAAAAATAAAATCTAGTTTGCAACACGTAGACCCTTAACCATCCCAAGGGAATAAAAAGGGCCGAAGGTGAAGAGGTTGGAAAGGACAGGCGTTAGGGAGAGGAAAAGAACAGCGTCTCAGTGAGCTTCCAAGAAGAAGGGGTTAATCCTTGTGAGAGGAGCTTCAAGGGCACCTCGTGGAGAACTTGTCCCCAGGAATTTGAGGGGCACTAAGGGCTGGGGTTTGACCCAACCTGAGAGGCACTGGTTACGGGCAAGGCCACTGCAGAGCTAGTGCAAATTGTGTCGTATGTAAGGGAACTCTCCCTGTGGAGGGCCTGAAATCCAGCCCACACTCTGCTTGCCAACCTGCGGGTCTTGTCCCAGGGCTCATCCCTTCTCTCCTAGAGTCATTTCCAGTCCTGCCCAAAAGGACAGCCCTATGTGATAAGTGTATTCGCCTGTACTCCCACTGTATTCTCAGAGTCTGAGGGAAATAACATAAGCAACTGCTGCCCAGCTCACACGAAGAACTGTCAATATCCCAGCAAGGACCTCCAAAGAACCCATGAAAGTACCCAGTGGAAGAGTCAGGTGTGGTCATCCTCCCAGTTCAGAGAACATGAGCTTTCAACATGCACTGTGTCCAGAGGAGACTGATTCTGTAATAGCTGGGTACCAGCCAAGGAAGATCTTTCCTACCCCGAACTTTTCTTCCCTGCATTCTCCCTTTCCTTTTATAGGAGAGGCTAGAGGGAGCCTGATGAGTAGGGAGATGGGGAACAGGAGGAAAAGTTGAACACGTGTCTCTTTCCTATCCCAGGTCTCCTATGACAACAGGTTCAAGCTTGATGAGGGGAGAAGCTTTACTTAAATTACAAATGAATGGACATTTTAATTACTGAAGTGAGATCTTTCCTGAGACTGGAAGCAGCTGGAGAATCTTTTATTATCCTAGAGTGTTGCCATCTGCCCTCAATCACATCCAGGTTCAGAGAAGAACTCACCCATAGAACAGGTCTGAAGGAAAGAATAAGTTTGTTTTCTGATTGCACCTTATGAGATCCACTGTTCAACCATTGCTCATAAAAACATATGCCAGAATATGAACCTAATTAAATCAAATGAGTAAATGAATGAATGAATAAATAAAACAAACAAATAAATAAACTGTTCTAATATGCATGACTCAGTCATGCAAGTGAAGGGATTAGAAGCCTGAGTGCTTTTGCTCAGGGTTAAGTTTTGGTTTATGTAGGGAGAATGGAGCCCGCAGTGAGATTTATCTTCTGGGAAATTTTAGACCACAAAGAACCGGAGCTATGGTGACCGTATTTTCTGAAGGAAAATATGGGACATGGAATCTGACAAGAAAGAGTGCAGACTTGGTGATAAATGGGACAGACTGCAATTAGCTCTGTCCCAGAAACGCAGGGACTTAGCCACTGTAGAAACAGCAAGAGCCAGAGAGCTGGCAGATCAGCTGTGCGCTGGAGCTTGTTAGCTGAGCAGAAGAGGTCAAAAGCAGGCCTCGGTGCTTTTGTTCATCCACTCCACACCCTCCATCCCCAACTGCTTTGCTGAGATCTTGAAATTATTTCCATTTCAAAGGCAGATTTTAAACTACTTTAATTGAGAACTCAGAAGAAAGTGCACAGGATTGAAAACCTTCATTCCTGCATGCCCTTAGACTTTCAGAGTGACCCCAGGAAAATGTGCCACATCCTATATTGAGCAAGCCCCAGCTTGAGGTTCATCAGGCCTCAAAGGCTGGGTCCTGCCCATTTTTTTCTAGCTCTTCCTAGAATATTTTTTCTCAGCTAGGACCCTCATGGTCTAAACTCTTTAGTTGTTTGGGTTGAGTTGGGTGCTAAAGATAAATCCATCTCTTTACTCCAAGCTTTGGTAGCCTGAGGTGTCGTCATAGGTATTGAGACAACCCACAATTATCCAATAATAATTGAAATAATGGGAATGGATGGGATTGTCCAGGGAGAGTATGTCGGGTGAAAAGAGACACAAGGGCTTACAAGGGAAAGAATCCTGAGGAAACCAACAAGAGAGAACTGAGACAGGCAGTCAGAGCAGCTAGAGGAAACCCAGGGAAGGATTTTGGCTGAAGACAAGGGAGTGTATGGTGTAGAATCAGCACAAAATCCTGCAGAGGTGAGATAAAACCTGTAAAATTTCACAAGGCAACTTTGGCAAGAGCATTTCTGTGCAGGTACGGGACCTGGGAAATGTAGCTCCTCCTTAGAGCCTTAGCACATCTCCCAAGGCAAGAATAAAAGAATAGATTTTAAGAACCCCCATAGTTGAAGGGTGGACCAAAACCAGTTCCACCAGCATCACCACATCTCCCACATGCAGCCTAGATAGTTGTGCTTAGAGAGAGGAGAGTTGTCAGTGTCCTATGTGTTCATCTACCAGAGGTCAGTTCATCCACTAAGGGTCAGGTTCATCCACCAAGGGTCAGGGGAGGCATTTGCATTGCCTTCATCTTAATCAGCATGAGAGGGGCTTCAAGAGGATTTTTTGGAGACCTTTACAAGTTTCCCTGGAGTTTGGGGATTGGTATTTGACACACACCTGGACATCTAAAGGCAAGAGGCAGGGCTGGAACTGCTCTAGCTTGAGACTAAATCTGAGTGCATTGTGGGATCAAATATATCCACACACAGCAGGCTTCCCAGAGACCTGGGAAGGGTGAAGGGGGACTGGCTTGGGGTCACCTACTCAGGGATGGTGGGTAGACTGGGTCAAGAAGGCTGGATTTATTGTAGCCCTGGAGCTGAGGAGGACACTTAAAGGAGTGAGCTAGAGGGACCACTGTTCATGCCAAGGGGGTCTCCTGCAGGGGATCTCTGAGGAACCCAAGATAAAGCCCCACAGAATCCACCCTCATGTCCTCCAAGTCAATAGAGCCCTAAGATGGGGATTTTTTTCCTTTTGAAATAATTTCAGATCTATGGAGGAGTTGCAAGAATAGTACAAATGACCCATCCCTCTTCCTGAGCTATTTGAGAGTAATTGCTATAATTTAGGTAGTTGCTGACCTGCTATCCCATCGCTCCTGAATATGTTAGCATGCATTTCCTACATGTCCCTACATTCTCCTACATAACCATCCAAATGAAGAAAGTAATTTATTAGTTTCTTAGAACTGCTGTAATACATTACAATAAGCTGGATGACTTAAGATAACAGAAATGTATTTTCTCACAGTTCTGAAGACCAGAAGTCTGAAATCAAGGTGTTGGCAAGGCTGCACTCTTTCCAAAGGCTCTAGGGGAGGGAGAATCTTCCTTTGCCTCTTCCAGCTTCTAATGCTGTCAGCATTCCTTACAGCTACAAACTCTGTCTCTACCTTCATGTGGACCTCTCCTTGTTTCCTTCTGTCTTTGTCTTCTCCTCTGTCTCTTATAAGGACACATGTCATTGGTTTTAGGGTCCACCCAGATAATCTTGGATGATATATTGCAAGATCCTTAACTTAGTCACACCTGCAAAGGGCTTTTTTTCCAAATAAGGTCATCTACACAAGTTCAGGGAGTTTGGATGTAGACATATCTTCTGAAGGCCACCATTCAACCTACTCCATCAACATTGATGTATCCATTTCATCTAGTCCAAAGACCCCATTCAAGTTTGTCACATGTCCCAATGATATTCTTTATAGCAAAGGATTCAATCGAGGATCACATGTTGCATATAGTTGTCATGACTCTTTAGCTTCCTTCAAGCTGGAACATTCTCTAGTATTTCCTTGACTTTCATGACTTTTTGACACTGTCGAAGAGTATGCCAGTCATTTTGTACTGGAGTTGGTTTATCCTGGATCATGAGAGCTGGTTGTGCAATTTTCATGAGTTTTGCAAGCAGGTTGATCTTGATATGGCTATCAAGAGATTATTTACACCATGGAAATGCTACAAAGCAGAGTTCTTAATGTTCCTCTTCTAAAGAGCGAGTTGGTAAACATTTACCAGCTCACTGCAGATGAATGTCCCTCAGTTTGGATTCCCCTGTTTCCTATGATTTGATTCAGGCATATATTTTTGGCAGAAGCATACAAATAATTATCTTCTTTTCACACTGTATCCCATAAAATGATACATGATTTCGATTTATTCCATTACTGGCGATGTTAAGTAACATTGATCATTTGATTCAGGTGGTGTCTGTCAGGTCTCTCCACTGTAAAATTACTCTTTTGTTCTTCTGTAATCAATAAGTATTTTGTAGGATGGTACTTTTTTTTGTTTTTTAAAAAATATTTTAACCATTTTTAAGTCTACAGTTCAGTGGCATTAAGGACATTCACATTGTTGTGCAACTATCACCACTTTTTATCTCCAGAGCTCTTTTCATCTTGCAAAACGGAAACTCTGTACCTATTAAACAATAACTCCCCATTCCCCCCTCCCCTGAGTCTCTGGCAACCACCATTTTACTTTCTCTCCATGATCTTGACTACTCTCAGTACCTCATATAAGTTTAATCATGCAGTATTTGTCTTTTTGTGACTGACTTCACTTAGAATAATGTTCTCAGGGTTTATCCATGTTGTAGCATATATCAAAATTTCCTTTCTTTTTAAGGCTGAATTGTATATATGTACCACAATTCAATTTGCTTATCTATTATCTGTTGATGGACAATGGGTTGCTTCCATGTTTTAGCTATTGTGAATAATGCTGCCATGAATGTATGGGTACAAATATCTCTTCAAGACTGCTTCTAAACATATTGAATCACTGTGTTGTACACCTGAAACTAATATAACATTGTAAAGCAACTATACTTCAACTTAAAAAAAGAAGGAAAAAAGAATAAAAGACTCTGCTTTCAATTCTTTTGAGTATATACCCAGGAGTGGAATTTCTGGATCATATGGCAATTCTATTTTTAATTTTTGGAGGAACCTCCATCTATTTTCCGCAGCAGCTGCACCATTCTACATTCCCACCAACAGTGCACAAGAGTTCCAATTTCTTCACATCCTTGTCAACAGTTGTTATTTTTTGTTTGTGTTTTTGATATAGGCCATCCTAACAGTTGTGAGGTGATATCTTCTTGTGGTTTCAATAATTAGTGATGTTGAGCATTTTTCATATACCTGTTGGTCATTTGTATGTCTTCTCTGGAGAAGTGCCTATTCAAGTCCTTTGCCCATTTTCCAATCAGGTTGTTTTTTTGTTGTTGGGTAGGGTGGTACTTTGAGAGTATGTAAATACTATGTTTCTTATTAAACTTTTACCCACTAGGTTTAGCATCGATTTATGCTTCCTGGATAAATGATTACTATGACAGTTATAATATGGTGATTTTACTAATTTCATTATTCCTTCTATATTTATCACTTGGCTTTTTATTATATGGGAAAACCTTCTTCTCTCCCCATTTATTTATTCATGTATTTATTTATATCATTATGGATTCTTATTGTATGTAATGGTTTATAATCTGTTATTATCTTTACTATTTATTTGAATGTCCCAGTTGTCCCAGATTTGGCTAGTGGGAGCCCATGAGAAGTTTCTGTGTTCTAGTAACGTGTCCCTCTTTTTCTTTGAGCAGTTCTTTTTTTTTTTTTTTTTTAACATTTTTATTGGAGTATAATTGCTTTACAATGGTGTGTTAGTTTCTGCTTTATAACAAAGTGAATCAGTTATACATATACATATGTTCCCATATCTCTTCCCTCTTGCATCTCCCTCCCTCCCACCCTCCCTATCCCACCCCTCTGGGTGATCACAAAGCACCGAGCTGATCTCCCAGTGCTATGCGATTGCTTCCCACTAGCTATCTATTTTACGTTTGGTAGTGTATATATGTCCATGCCACTCTCTCACTTTGTCACAGCTTACCCTTCCCCCTCCCCATATCCTCAAGTCCATTCTCTAATAGGTCTGTGTCTTTATTCCCGTCTTACCACTAGGTTCTTCATGACCTTTTTTTTTTTACTTACAGCCACAACGAGATTTTCAGGTTCATCTTTCTGGCCATTGTCCTGGAATCAACCTTTTCTCCAGAAAGTCTTGGTTTCTTTTAGTGGAGAATGGTATTTAGAAACTAAGATCTGGGTGCTAAGTGCTGGGTGCTAAGAGGCCCAGGGCCTCTCAGATGACAGAACTAGGGAATATATGCACTCATATATAGACACATATATCTATATTTCCATATCTATCCATGTATATTAAAAACTATTGATTCATACCAACACCTCCAATGCCAATCCAACATCACAGGATTCATTCTAATTTTCTTATTTTCATATTTATAACTCCAAAAGTGAGAAACTAGCTTCTGTTATCCTCAATATATACTACTTATTTGATTAATGATCCTGTATGTGAGTATTCTTCAGTTGCTTCTGTGCCCTCTATGTGGATGCCTTCTCCAGTGTACCTGGGCTCTGACACCCCCATGCCAGGCTACACAGATGCCCTCTTCACTCCACATTGGGCTGCCCCATTGCAGCCCCCTTGCACATACCCTCTTTGCTTCTCTTAGTTCTGACACCCCATGCCAGATTATCCAAAGGCTATGCAAGCAACTCAGACATATCTACCATTGCCTACCTTGCTTCTAGCCTAACTTTGCCTTCCCTCAGCATGGCTTTGCTGATTAGACCTGAGTCAATGACTGTACCTCTCTAGGCTGGTCTTCATAAATAATTTGGGGGGTTGACTTATAAAATTCAGCTGAGCCAGTTAGACACTCCTTCTTTGGGGGGAAGTTTAGAGTTGGAAAATTGAGAGACCAAGAATGTTGGCAATGGGGTTGAAGTCAAGAGTGCACTGAGAACTCTCATGCTGAGAAAGGACTGTAACAGCCAGATTGAACTCTGTCCCAAATGAAGCAGAGCTTAATAGGGAGAGAAGGAAGAGGAGCAGATGTGCTGAGGGAAGCTGGTATGACCTAACCATGCTACCTCTGGGATATCCCAGCTGCAGTTCCCCCAAGGCCAGTTGTCTCCCCAGGGACAGACAGACAGGTGTGGGCCAGTAATTTGGCAGCCCTTCAAATAATATTCTTTAAACATTGTTCACATTTAATTATTTAGTGAGTACACGGAAAGACTAATTTTCTAACGCTAGAAGTAAAGGATTTATTATATACACTTATTACATGGAAGTTCCTGAACCAGACAACTTCATGGAAAAATGTTAAATAATTTAAAACCCATATAATCAACTCAACTCTGCCATACGTTAATTGGAATCTGACTTCAGGCACATGTCCATAGCCTATTTTCAGCATCGGTAGCTTTGCTTGTAGGTGCATAGACACATTGGAAAAAATCCTACAACAAATGTTTTTGTGCATATATCTATGACTGGACTGATGATTATTCCTTGACAGATTCTTAACATTATATTTGCTGGGTGACGTTGGAACCGAGCAGAACCCTGCAGACTCCACACTACCCCAAGTACAAGAGCCCCTCTATGTCCCCTGCCTCTTGTTTGTAGGAAACCTGAAGTCTCCCAGGCCTCCTACAGTCACAAAAGAACAGGCTCGAGCAGTCAAAGATTAGGACAATAGAGTCACAGATTCAGTGTCTGATGCACATTCCTGAGCTGTTTTTCAGATACTATAACTGCCACCAGAGGACATGACATAAGCTGCTCCATCTTGATCAGTACTAAATCTATGACTAATACAATTCCAAGAACTGGCCCCAAGAGAATGGGATTAACATTACTGTTTATAATGATCTATATCTTTGTGGTCATCAAAATAATTATAGCTTGCCCTGCCTGTATATGTAAGTGGGCAATTAAAATTGTCAGCAAAGAGATGCTACAGACCCATGCTGACATCTTCAACTCTGCAAATACGGCACCCTATGTCAGCATGAAGAAGTTACAGAAGATGGACCTTTGCTCCTAATCCCATAGAAATGGAATGATGTTGGACAGTGGGGAATTGAAAGCAGCTCTTTTGCCTCTTTCCTGTTTGCCCATTTCTGTTCCCCTCTAACCTTGAAAGAACCTAATTATGAGAATGAGATCACTAGACAATTTAAACTATCTTCTGACTTATGTGCTCCTGAATGCACACCATGCCTTGCCTAAGCTGTTGATTCTTTTCCTAGATTAAAAGAATTAAGAATGGAGAATTAAGTGGTTAAAGAGTGACTAGCTCTCTACCCCCAATAACCCCCTTAGCAATCCTGCAGGCAGATGATGAGGGCAAGATAACATCTGAAGAGTCAGCCAGCCTGCATGCACGCAATGGAGAATGATGCAGAACCCAACCTTCTGCCTCGATGATTCACTGGGATTCTCCCCCCCACCCCCTTTTTCCCTTTAAAAACTGTCATGGCTGAGCAGAATCTTTGGAGTTGGTCTCAGGACATGAGTCCACCTTCTCCCCAGATTGCTGGCTTTTCTGAGTAAAGTGACTTTCCTTTCTACTGACACTTGCCTCTTGAATTATTGGCTTTTGAGTGGAGAGCAGCTGAACCTGAGTTCAGTAACAAAATGATGGGAACACTTAAGGCTACATATTGAATATAGAATATTCATATTCTACATATAGAATGCATATTGCTAGATTGCTTTAGGTAAGATGAAAAATGAAGGACTAGACTTTTAAAAATCAATAGTGAAACCACTTAAAATGAATAAAAGAACTATACCCTTTCCCACCATCTCACACCTACTTTGTGGGGTTAACAAAGTTTGCAACAATTTACAATGTTGTAGGCAAACAAAAGACCAAACCAAACAAGAAAAAACAATACCTCCACCCGCTCCATGGTATTTAATAGTTTGAATTTGGTGTTTTAGTAGTTTCAGTCATTTGAATTTATTTGTTTACTTGTGAGATGGAGTAAAATCTCTGTCGTCCTGAAGTCAGTCATCCTGAGAGGTGAAATATTTTGCTTTTGGTTACCATACAGAACCTGATCTCTTACTTTTCTTTAACAAAGTTATTCTAACAAAATTCATACCAAGATTGTTGTACAATAAGCAGTTCCAAAGTGTATAAAATGAAAGGTAAAAGCCCCTTCCTTTAGACACAGTTGAGCTCATACTATATATACTGTTCTCTAAATTATTTTTCCTTGAACTTATGATTTTTATAGTCAGTATGCATAAAAATTTATGTAATATTTCACAACCATTTAGAAACCTGTCCCTAGTGGTGGATATGTAGGTTGTTTTTAGTGTTTTTATGACCACGAACACTTCAGTGGCAATCGGTTTGCACTGGAATGTGGGCTCCAAGGTGACAGGGGCTTGCCTTGTCACAGCGCCGGCATCTGGAACTGTGCCTGGCTCAGAGTGGACCCTCCATTCATATCTTTTGAATAAATGAATGAACGTATTTGGGGAATATTTGTGCAAGTTTATCTGTAGGATATATTTCTCAGGTGTAAAGTGATGCTCTCTCTCCCCAGCCTGTCCTCATTTTTTTAAAAAGATTTTTAAACATTTTAGATGGTTTTATTTTTTAATGTTTATTATTATTTATTTTATTTTTTGGCTGTGCTGTGTGGCATGTGGGATCTTAGTCCCCCAACCAGGGATCAAACCCACACCCCCTGCAGTGGAAGTGCGGAGTCTTAACCACTGGACCGCCGGGGAAATCCCCTGTCCTCATTTTGAAGTAGCTTAAGTGGATTTCTCCTCATTGAAATCAATGCTTATTTCAAGAGGAATCGTCCTTGGGTCAAGCTCAACCATCTAAAGCTATATAGTCACACCATGTCAAATTCACTTTTCACTTTATTAACTTTAAATTTAGCTGTGTCTCAACAATATACCTTTGTCAAAGTTTGCAACAAGAAGCTGCATGTGACATTGATTTGCTGTACTTATTGTTAGAAAAGTTTTGCTAACATCTCAATGGGCAAGGACATAGAAAAACAACTCACAGAACAGAAAATATAAATAACCTATAAACACATGAAAATTCATTCATTCATTAATTACCTGACTTTTATGAAATATCCACCACGTTCCAGGTGCTGTTGTAGGAAATAAGGAAATAAGTATAACCAAAAATAGAATACTACTAAGGCAAGAGACAGATGGGCCCCCAGGGCAAACGGTTTGAGTTCGTTCCTTGTGGACAAATACTCCGAGATGGGAATAACAGGAAAATTGAGAGAGGAGGCTGGCACCTGCCCAGATAGAAGATGAGACCACATATTCATCATTCTCGAAGTCAGAAGACTTCCCTGACTACACATGTGCAGAAAGGCTCCTTGGAGGGCAAAAAGGCAGTGATGCCAACTAATGCTCACTACCCATAGGCCTCTTCGGTAGAATCCATCTTGGCTAAGAGATGTGCGTGCACACATGGGAAAATCCTGAGCTATACCAAATACGGACTTTGAACCAGGCAAATCAGAATGACTGGCCAAAGGAAAACTGGAATAAATGCCCCATAAAAGTGATTCAAACTGCATGACTCTCTCTCTGAGCCTGCCCGTGTGTCTATCCACACGTACTCTTTTTTCCTCTTAATAAATACTTTACTTGTTTCACTACTTTCTGTCTTTGTGGGAATTCTTTTTCTGCAAAGCTGTAGGGCCAGGGCCTTGTCACTGATCACGGGTCTAGTGGCTAGGAATCAGTGCTCTCACCGCTGAGACCCAACCTCAATCATTGGCCGGGAACCAAAACCCTGCTTCAAGATGCTGCAGGACGAGGCCACCCGAGATCACTACTGCTCTCAAGGGGACAGGGACCTCACATTCCATTTCATAAGTAAACAAAGAAATTCAAATTATAACCACTGAACACCTTTCTCCTTTACTTACAAAATTGTCAATTGCTGAAAACTTTGTTAACTCTGAAAAGCAGGTGTGAGATGAACACTCATATGTATACTCAGGGTGGGAATGGGACATGATGCTCATATTCATTTAAACTGGTTTTTATTTTTATATATTTTAAAAGTCAGGTCCTTTATTTTTCATTTTATATAAAGCAATTCAGAAATATGTACCAACAACCTTAGAATTGGTTCCATCATTTCACGCAGTAAATCTAGTACTAAGAACTTATCAAGGAAATAATCATCAAACAGGCCACAGATTTATGTGCAAGATACTTGTTTAGAATTTTTAAAATACATTGAGAGTAACTGAAACCAAGTCCCCCTTAAACTGAGTTCCCCTGCTGAGTTAACAATCTTTCTATCCAAAACTTTATTCCCTTTCTTGTCCCACCCTTGTTCCCCTCAAGATTGAGGAGCATCAAAGAAAAGGAGGGATTGAAACCAAGAATGACCCTGAGGGGCATTCCTGGGGCCTTCCGTGTCCCCCATTTCTTGTTTGTAGGAAAAAAGTTTTCACCGCCTAGGCCTTCCCCAGGTTCCAAAGTGCAGACTCAAGCCATTAATGATTAGGACAAGAGTCACAGGACTCCTATTTCCTCCTGAAGGGATATAAGTAACAATCTGATGCATATCTTTGAGTTGTTCTGCAGGAACTAAGCCCCTCACTCTGGTGGAGGATGATGACTACACGCTGACCACAAGTTCCTGGACCCCAGACTGTTGGAACCAGAAGGCTGATGATTGAGATCTCAGAAACATCACCCTGTTACCTCACAATCAACCAATCAGAAGAAGCTGATCCTATGACCCTCTCCCCAACACTGTCTTTAAAAACCCTTGTCTAAAAGCCAATGAAGAACACGTTTGATCCCTGGTTGGGGAACTAAGATCCTGCATGCTGGCCAAAAAAAAAAAAAAAAAAAAAAAAGCCAGTGAAGAGTTTGAGTCTTTTGAGCACGGACTGCCTGTTCTCCTTGCATGGGTGACCTGCAGTAAACGCTGTACATTCCTTCACCACAACCTGGTGTCAGTAGATTGGCTTTGCTGTGAGACAGGTGAGCAGACCTGAGTTTGGTTCAGTAACATAACCTAAATATCTGGCAGTAGGAAAATAATTGTTCTGTATCTATATGTACCTAGAAGGAAATTCTCCAAAATATTGGCATGAATATGGATGATCTTTATTTTCAGCTTTGTGTTTCTCTTCATTTTTCCAATTTTCATAATGTGTGTGTATGTGTAGCTTTTATAATCACAGAAACATTTTTAAAAAGTTGTTAGGGGCCTTGCTAGTTCCATTATTTTGTGCCTTCAATTTATAATCTTTTATGAGAGGTTTATTTCAGAAATTATTTGCTTCCTGCAGTGCTTCCTTCTTTTGAATATAATCTTGTCTATATACTGATACTATTTTTTTTTCTTTTTTTTCCTTTTTGTTAAGAAACTCAAGAGCCAAATTAGAAACTTAAGCACAGCTTCTATGTTGAGTTTAATTTTGGTGTTTTTATATTCTTTTCTTAAGACCTAGTTTTTTATTTGGGTGTTTCCAAATAGAGTGTATTTTTTGTAAGCCTTTGAAACTCCTTGGTGAGTGAACGTAAAGGCATGGATGATGGTAGAACCCTGATATTTTTGTCAAGAAAAGTACTTGAACAAAAATAATCGTCGAGCAGGGTTAAGGAGCCATGACTACTTAAGCTCTTCCCACCCACCCCTTTCAAGGGAGTAAACGGAGTAATGGTCACATGGATAGCATTACAGTGTTCTCAACCTGCACTAAATTGTCACTGTCATCAGCAGGGAGTCTTCTTTTCCCCTTTAAAATCTCCAGTCACCCCTCCTGGGGGGCAGATACAACACTGAACTCCAATGTCGAGTGCATCAAGTTGTTTCAATCCTCCAGATTCTGCCTGAGCCCAGCCTCTTGAATTTAGGTAATAACGACTCCTGAAATTTTTATGTCCAGGCTGTTGATTCTTACTCTGATCTTCTTTTTTTTTTTTTATGTTTTAACATTTTTTATTAGATTTGTTTCTAATTACATACTTAGTACAGACAACTTGGAAAATATTTTTAAGAAAGGAAAATTTGTATAATTCCATCACCCAATATACATTTAACTCCAGTTGCCTTCCAGTTTTTTTTATATACATAAATATTTTGTTTATAAAAGTATAGCACACTGTTTTGTAGCGTGATTTTTCTATTACAAATATTTTCCCATAGCAATGAGTGTTTTTATACAGCAATACATATATTAACATACATTAATGAATGTACCAAAACATAGTAATCTCAATCCAAATCTATACACACACATGCCTCACCTCCCTGTGTTTCTCCCCATGCCCCTCCACACAGTCCAAATCTGCAGCACTCCCCCATCACGTAAATACCTGTATCGACAAGCATACACTTCCACTTACCTTGGAAATTGTGGTCCCTGAAAATTATTTCTGAGGTAATCAGGTTTAAGGGTAAAGATTCATCTTTCTTAGAAATATTAGGACAATTGGGTGAGGGATAAACTACCCCATTCTACTATATTTCTTAGTCTCCTTTGCATCCTAGACCTTGGTTGCCACCCTCTCCCCCCCACTCAGGTTATTTCCATACACTAAGCATTGGTCTATCTTTTAGGAAAAAGTGGGTGCCAGAGGTGTAGGTGGGGGATGAGATTAACACCTGTACATTCTTTTTTTTCTTTTTTAATCTGTGACTCTGTTAGCAGGACCCAGAGACCTGCTCTAGCACTTTTTGACTTTTTTAAAAAAAATTTTTATTTATTTATTTATTAATTATTTATTTATTTTTGGCTGTGTTGGGTCTTCGTTTCTGTGCGAGGGCTTTCTCTAGTTGTGGCGAGCGGGGGCCACTCTTCGTCGCGGTGCACGGGCCTTTCCCTATCACGGCCTCTCTTGTTGCAGAGCACAGGTTCCAGACGCGCAGGCTCAGTAGTTGTGGCTCACGGGCCTAGTTGCTCCGCGGCATGTGGGATCTTCCCAGACCAGGGCTTGAACCCGTGTCCCCTGCATTGGCAGGCAGATTCTCAACCACTGTGCCACCAGGAAGCCCCACCTGTACATTCTTGTCTTTATGCAGAGCAGCATTTTGCATATTCCAAATCCTGTTAGTTGATCTGTGTAGTTGAGAAATCTGTTTCTTTTTTCCTCTTTGTAATGTAGAATTCTTGAAATAGGTTTGGACTGCACAGCCACCCCTCAACCGACAAACAGTTTAAGGTCCAACAAGTGACTTCATGCATTGGTTTGAGTTTTCCCACAAAAGCATTGTCTTACAAGGTATTTTCCTCTGGCTAGTCAGCTTATAATGAGCCTGAAATACTACACATTTGTATAAAAAAATAGTATGAAACAATGCTGGGAATGAGTAAACCAGGAAAGGAATACATTTGAATAAGACTTAAACTATATATATATATAAAGTATATATAAAGTTTATATATATTTATATATTCTTTATATATAAAGTATATATGAAGTTTATATATATATATAAACTATATATAAATATATATATAAATATAAACTATAATTTATAAACTATAAACTATAAACTATAAACTATAAATATATATATATTATATATATATATAAAGTTGATCTTTTTAAGAGAAGATTTACTTGGAGAAAAATGAATAGGTAACTGGAGACATTTAATGGAGCTTCCAAAGAGAGGTCTGAGCATTTAGAGGTTATTGGCAAGGTTCTTTTACTCCTTTTGATGTGTTTTTCACTTTGAATATTTAAAGAAACCCAGTGTTTTATTATGTCTAGCTTCACTTCAAAATAGGACTTGGATTTTTCTTCATACAGACGAATCACCGTCCTTACACTTGTACCAGCCCAGTGTGGTTGGCATTTGTACTATAATTGTTGTTGCTAGTATTTGTATCACCAATGAAGCCGAAAAAGAGAAATAGAGAGGAAGTAGGGTTTCTAAGGTAACTTAGGAAAATGTAGTAGGTAAGAGGAAACGTATAAATGAATCTGGTGAGGACTGAAAAAGTCTTCAAAGGAGGTGAGGTTAAATGGATCCTTAGAGGAAAAAAGGTGGGGCTGTTGGTGGGGTTGACAGGTTGGTCCCTGTTTACTCCTCCTGAGGGGGAGTAAAGAAGGGGCAGAGAAGCAGTATTAGATGCTGGGTCCAGCTGTCATGTGTGTAACTACCATAGTTATGGGGTTCACAGAACCAGGGAATTCAAAAATGGAATGACTTTTCCTTTTCTAAAATTGAACCTAAGACAACCTTTTTGACTCATGGCAAATAAACTTTTTCCAGATGTTGTCAAATGTTCTCTGCCCAATCCAGTGATTTTTTTTTTCAGGCAAATTGGAGTATTAATCTATCTGTCTCAGTTTGTTTCACAAATACCATCTAGGTATTTTCTTCCCATTCTTTCTCCTGCCCCACTGTCCCCTGCATCAGTGCAAGGGGTTTTGCTTTCATCATGGACCTTGAATGTGAGAGAGATTGGGTCTGGGATGTGTGTGTATGGTGTGAGGTACACATGTGGGGGTGGCCTAGAGGGAATACTGCCTCTGGTCTTATATGCATGGGTGATATGGGGGCGACTGTTAATTGTCAACATCAGTGTCTTTTATAGAAATAGAACCCCTGATTTTCAGCTGGACACACGTTCACCTTGAATAAAGTCCACAACTGCAATGAGCTGTAGCAGAAGTATATGACATTCAAGTTGTATTCTTCTTTCTCCATTTTCT
Organism: Balaenoptera borealis; assembly: GCF_965194805.1. Classification (NCBI taxonomy): domain Eukaryota; kingdom Metazoa; phylum Chordata; class Mammalia; order Artiodactyla; family Balaenopteridae; genus Balaenoptera; species Balaenoptera borealis. The sequence continues at coordinate 38,684,480 of NC_138860.1, read as the reverse complement.
CTAGCTAGAATTCTGACATGATAATGAGCCACCTTGGACATACAGGTGAGGATAACACCCAGGGATGGTGTTTTGTGATAGAAGGTTCCTAGACGATTCATGGGGCAGAACTCCCATTGCAGCTCTAAACTGCTTACCCCAGGCTGTTTCATGATAGAAAAATTAATTTCTATTTGTTTAAGTCATTGTAAATTTAGGTTTTTGTGATAGTAGCTCAAAATATATCCAAACTAGCATGTGGAGGAAGGAGGGGAGACTAACTGATGTAACATATACATAGAAAGTTGAGCAGTAGGTGCCAGAAACAGTGTTGAGTGGTGGATGGATGTGGACCGTAAGGAAATTCCCAGAGGCAGCCATACTGTCTTTGATGATGCTAAAGAAATAGCTGAGGCTTTAAAGAACGTATTAAAAGTATGGGATTTCCATGTAACACAATACCTAGAAATGCACTGGGGATAAAAACAATTGCTGATTACTGCAATTCAATAAACCACTTAATGCGGTCCCTGGAAAGAATTATTAAAAAGCCATCCCAATACTCTTTGGCTGACCTTAGGATCAATCTGTGGTTTAGCGTCCCATGTTTGTGGAATTCAGATTTTACGGAGGAAGGATTAAGGAACATATCTGCTGACTGTCTGAAAGAACATAGCTTATGTAAATCAACTATGCTTCAATTTAAAAAAGAATAGAGCCTAGAGCAGAGAAATTCTTCAGTTAGGGAGAGAAAGCAAAGTGTTTGTACTTTGCCAATTCACAGACATGCTTCAAAACAAAAAGGCTGAACTTTTGGCTATACAAACAACAGACAGGAAGGTTAGTAGTCCAGCTAGATTTCTACCTCCCAGAGTCCATAGAAATTATGAGGTGACATTTGGTAGGTGGAGAAGATGTGTGGAAACAGGTTATCAGAATTTCATCACACCCTTGGATTTCTATAGTAACTCTGTTCCTTCTGAGGACATTTAGGCTGTAATGTTGTAAGGCTGTAAAACCCCCTTTGCCTAGAGTGGATATATTACTTATTCAACTGAGATCATTAAAGCCACCTACACCATGACTGATGTGAGGGTTTTGGCCAATGCCCTAGGATGGTTTGGGGATGTGCCCAGCACCCTCTCACTCAGTATGCATCCAGAAGCTCTCCCTTCCTTTCAGCCCAGAGAGAGGCTGTGTCTGGGGAGGCGTGGGGGAGTCTGTGTTGTCCAGGAAGCACAGGGATGCATATCAATCACCCTGTTTGGCGGGTAGAACAGACACACTGCCCTTTTATCCGATCGCTGATCACTATGCAGGCCTTTCCCGTCCTGGAAGTAGAACTCTTTACAACATAGATGGTGTTCTGAGTTACAGTAATAACCAATGTTTGTGAAGTACTTAAGAAATTACAAAGTCTTCTAGGTTATTTGCTTTTACATTGCTAGGAAACACATGTAGATGGCTAATTTTGATCCCGGTGTTTGCATCTTCCATGCACATCCTTCTAACTGACTAATCGACAAATACGTGTGGAACTTCTCTACTGGCCCCATAATGAAATGGGCCTAGGAATCCCCCAAGCTGGAAACTCTCTGGCTTTTCACTGGTGATAACTTCGAATGCTGTCACCATCCAAAGCATAGGGGACTTCTCTTGATCACTCAGAGTTCTCTTTATGAATATTTCTCTGTACACACTCTCTTCCTACCCTGTTGGTGGATTAAAATGGACTTTTGATGTAGCAAGTTCAGATTTTGGAGAACACCCCAATATAGGCAGGTCTGTTATAATATGGTGTGTTTGTTTTTGTTGTTCATTTCATTTTGCCTTGGCTCAACCCACTTATCAGACAACTGTATGTTGTTAAAACATTGCACCTCTCAGTTCTACCTTTGTATCAACTAACGTTACCAAGCTACAGCTCTTTGTCATGGAAGAAGCAAAATCTTGTTTATCTGTGATGACCAGGTCTCTCCCTGAAACTCAGGACAGGCTGTCCCTCCAGCAGCCTCTCGATGACCCTTTGGACTCCCATTTGTTGATCACAAACAACCAGGCGAGTTCAGGGAAGCACTCTGAACTGCTGCTCTTCCTCCGCTACTTCCAGGAATCTTGTAGTAGATCCACCCTGAACAAGCCCTCATTTTTATGGTCTCACTTGTTCCTAACACTGTGTCTTTTACTCAGCATGCATGCTTCTCGGTGAGTTTCCATACCCAAGGCTCTTATTCGTACATCTGCCTGTCCACGCCTATGGGCAAGCTGTTAATCAGCTTTTCTTTAATATCACTGTGAGCATTTCAACTTCCAGTTTCTATTGTGTTACTTCTCAGGATGGAAACTGATAAAATGCATGTTCACTGCAGAGCCCCCAACACCATCCCCAGCACTTCTGCCACTCCCGCCTTCCACACTGGCCCCTGCCCCACTCACCAGCTATTGAGGAGACAACCACAATGCTCCCATTGCTCTGCTTCAGCATGGGCATGGCGGCCCCGCTCAGGACCACATAACTCAGGAAGTTGACCTCCATGTTTTTGCGCACTTGGTCAATGTCATCAATAAATACAGTCATAGGATTGTTGGTGTTGGTGATGTGGTTGAGAATGAGCATGTCTAGTCCCCCTGTAAGAGACGGCTGTGTTGAGGGAAGCCATCTGAGGTTGATACCTTCTCCCCCTCCTCCCCGTCTCAAAAGCTCCCTGGTGATCCCTAGGGCAAAGTCCAGAAGAGGAGAGAGGAGAAGCTGTCTCACCCATGAGTTTTCCAGCTTTGGCAACAAATTCCTCTGCGAAGGTCATGTTCTCCATGGTGCCAGCAACGTAGTGCGCCGAGGATGCACCGAGCTCCAGGCAGTGGGATACCACCTGCAGAGGCACAGCGGCCATGGTGTCAATCTTGGCTGCAGACTTTTGGGGGGGCAGTCTCTGACATAATGGGGGTTTAAATGAGAGGTTGCTCACAGCCCTGTTTTGGTAGGGGTGTGTGTGTGTGTGTTGTTAAATGCAACTGACACACTATTAGTCCCCTGTTTGAAGTACTGTCTGGAACAAGATAGGGTATAAATGGATAAATCACTGTGCTGGAGTTTAAGTCTGTGCTCATGAGTTTCTGTAAACAGATGTCTCTGAACACATTATTGGTAGGGATGCTAGTTCCTGTGTGGGTAGCCCTAGGTTTGTGAATATTTATTTGTGTATCCTTGGGTTTGTGAGTCTGAGTATATAAGAGAGCGTGTGTCTGCATGGGTACCAGAGTATGAATTCATGAGTAGGTACTGGAATGTTGGTATCTGAGCACATATATGTATGTCTGTGACTCCATGTGTCAATGTGTGTGAATAGGCATGTCTATCTCGTAGATAGAGATAGAGTCCAAGAACTTTGTGTCTAGATATGTATGCATGAGAATGAATACTTAAATGCCTATTTTTATATCCCTGTGGATGTTTGGGTGTTTGAAACCTCCGTGTGTGTGTGTGTATATGCATCTATGTCTGAGTGTGCCAGTTCTGTGTGTTGGCATGTATATGTGAGCATACATAGGAATACATCTGGGCACGTGAGGGTACCTATGGCTGTGGGCACAGGACCCTCACCTTCTTTAGAGCTTCTTCTGACCTCGCTGTCACTACCACATGGGCTCCCATTCTCGCCAGATGATAGGCCATTTCTCTTCCAATCCCCTTGCTGGCCCCTGTGACAATCACTCTTTTTCCTCGAAGCATCTCTGGGAAACCCCAAAAGAAAATGAGGACCGTAGTTGGAAGCAACATTCCTCCTCCCACTTTAGAGGTGGACAGCCTTATAGCAGTGTCTAAAGGTTATGAGCCCAGATCAACTCATCTCAAATTGCATAAATCAATGAAGGAACAGATCAACTCTTCCGTAAACATTCTCTGAAATGGGAGTTTGCTTTGGTTGCTCAAAACCAAGCCTTCCTGCTGTCCTTTTTTGAAAAGCCCTATGGAAAGAGATTCAGCTAGAACACTGGAGTTCCAGACATTTCTGGATTCATCCAGTTGCTCAATTGAAATAAAATTCAAAGAGTCATCAAAACACATGTGCTCAGAGAAATTCCAGATATTTTCTCTCACTTCTATTTAGTCATCAACTCCAGAATTCTTTCTTGTTTCCCACTTATCCATCTCTCCACAGAGCCCAATTATCTGGCTAAGTTGTGAATTTTGGAATTACCCTCATTTTTTTGGTAAGAGATCTGAAACTGCTTTTGATCAAAGATGCCAAATAAAACATGGACTATTTGGTAATCTTTTAACGCCATGATTACCCCTCCCTACACCCCTATTACCCAGCCTGTGGCTGGAAGACGTAGAAACACAGTCTCACCTCAGGGTCCCCTCTTGTCCAGCAACTTTGGGGATCAAGAACTCCTTTTTATCCTCAGAAACACTCTAGCCATCCCTGGGTTTTTAAATCTATTCCTCCAAAATTAGACACATTGGTACTTACCTGGTCTGAATTCCTCCTTCGCAGAATAGTAGTAGTAGGCCAAGAAGATCCCCAGAATGGGGAGGAGATATTTTTTCATAAAAGCCATCAGACAGGGACCTGTCCCGAGGAGCCCTGTAGGACACACAGAGAGAACCTACAGAGCTTTCTACAACTTCCTAGGCAGGCAGCGGCCTCTGGATTGTGACATCAGGGATGGGGGAGGCTGGTTTAGTCTCAGGCAGTCCTAGCCAATTTCCCTGTCAGAGCAGCGATTGGCTTTGGGTGGGATCCCATTTGTCCCTGGCAGCCGGTGTGGTGGATTTCATAATGGACAATGTTTACTCCATTTCATTGAGCAAGAAGAGACTTCCAGATGGCCAAGCTCATGATTGTACAGGACTGGATTCCTGAGCATCCCTACCCTGAGCTCGTCTTCCTCTTAATGCCATTTACTCCAGGAATCAACGGACTTTCAAAAGTGATATATCAAAGGCAGAGAGAAAGTGTGCACGGGGCTTCTGGGGAAGTGTGAGTAATAGCAAAGAGAGCCAAAGTCAAGCAAGTCTCATTCTCAGCCCCACCTCCTAGTCAGAAGCAATTAAAAACAACAGCACAAAACAGAAAAATAAGCTTAGTTTAAAAAAAAAAAAAGTGCACATTTTGGAGGAAAAAAAAAAGCAAAGAAGCCTTATAAATCCCACACTTAAGTTCAATGAACAATATTACAACATCAAAGGGGAATGCAAGCCAGCCAGAACCCAGATGGCGGGAAACCCCTGACCGGTCAAGACTCTCAGGCAAGTGCAATGGAATGTACACTTATTACTTTAACAGCAAATAAAGAAGAAATAATGAGTGCCAAGAAAAAAAGGCATTAAGCTGTTAAAGTAGGTCTTATAAATGCGACAGAGGACCAAGAATGTGAAGAGGATGGTAGGAAGAGGGGATCTGATGTAGAAGAAAAAAGAATGAGCATCGTTGAAGCAAAGCTAGCCTGAAAAGCCCACATCCAGCCAAAAATTGATCCAGTAACAGTAAAAGGACCAGGGGGGAGAAACCCCTACTAATTTAGAATTTATCACAGAAATATAGAAATAACCACCTTGGTATGTCTGTAGCAAGAATTCATTAAGGATCAATCTTCAAAGAAAGAATTTAAGATATAGTATTGTTAAGTTTTTCAACTTAAAAACAACTAACCAAACCATACACATTATCCTATCACAGAGCAAATCCAGAATTCTGCAAGTTACCAGTGTAGCCAAGAAACTCATTTAAATATAGCAATAAGAATAGGTACCTGTGCTTTGGAGGAGGAATGTGGGTTGAGGGCGGGGGTTGGAGAATTCACACAAGATTAAGAGAAATTGAATTATGACCCTAAGTACAGGATCTGGAAACACTCACTGAATTTTCACTTCAGAGCAAGGGAAAATAAGTTAAGACCCAGAGGAGATGAAATAATTTGTCAACAAAGGCCCACAGCTGTGAAGTTCACTTCCAGAAAACAATGCAGATTTGAGAACAGTTGAGGGCTAGATAGAGCTCAAGGTTCATGGAGGACAAAATAGAAAACATGCTTTTTAAAAATCAAGTGGAAAATTACATTACATAGTGTCAGAACTACAAGATCTATATGCATAGTTTTATAAAGGACTTTATGCCACCAAGATATGTTATACACTAGACTCCATTTTCACCTCTACAGGAAAAGGAATTTAAGTTTTATTTTCTTAATACTATACTATTAATAGCAAAAATATAGGAAACAATGAAAAATGACTTTCAAATCTGATGATGCTAAAATGATAGAAAGATGAACAGATTAGGGAAGTTTATTGCCTGACACACACAAAAAAAGAATTTTAAAGTGCACTACAGAAAATATAAATTTAAAGAAAGCAAAAATAACAATGAGCAGGAGGAACTGTAGGTGACAGAACATAAAACAAACACAACTATTGCTCATTGTTGGCTGAATTAAAAAATGAAGTCCAATGTTGTGCTGCCCCCAAAGACACATTTAAATGCAGACACATAAAAAAACCTGCAAACAGATTAATAGTTAGATGGCCAAAGAGCCATCATGTTGGAAAATAGGGGTATAGAGAGAGCATCCAAGAAAATAATTTTCATGGACTTTGATGAAATAATTAAAAAAAAAAATATACTCTAACTAGCAGTCTGTTTTTTTTTTTTTAATTAATTTATTATTTTTAAGAAATTTTTGGCTGTGTTGGGTCTTTGTTTCTGTGTGAGGGCTTTCTCTAGTTGCGGCAAGCGGGGGGCCACTCTTCATCGCGATGCGCGGGCCTCTCACTATCGCGGCCTCTCTTCTTGCGGAGCACAGGCTCCAGATGCGCAGGCTCAGTAGTTGTGGCTCACGGGCCTAGTCGCTCCGCGGCATGGGGGATCTTCCCAGACCAGGGCTCGAACCCGTGTCCCCTGCATTGGCAGGCAGATTCTCAACCACTGCACCACCAGGGAAGCCCGAAATAATTTTTTTTATATCTTTTTTTTTTTGGCTGCGTGGCATGAGGGATCTTACTTCCCCGACTAGGGATCGAACCCGAATCGGTGCACCCTGCGGTGGAAGTGCGGAGTCTTAAACACTGGACCGCCAGGGAAGTCCCTGATGACATAATTTTTAATCAATAAAATGCATCAATGAGAATGAGGACACTGTGTGATGGTTGATGACATTCAATCTTAGAGGTTCTCAGAAGTTTTGGTCTCAGGATCCCTTTAACAATCTTAAAAATCATCGAGGATCTCAAAGAATTTTTGCATATGTGGTTTTACCTATTGACATGTATGTATTAGAAATTGACTGAGAATTTCTTTTTTAACTCAAGAATACATAAGCATCCATGTATTAAGCTTTGTATTATTACACATCCTGTAGGCTGGGGAAACTCATGAGAGAAGGAGAAGGAAAAAGGACAAATAATGTTTTAGTATGATTATGAAAGCAGTTTTGACTTTTCAAACTCCCAAGAGGGTCTCAGGGACCCAGGGGACCACACCTGGACCACATTATGTAATACACATGGATCCACTGTATGTCTATAGTTACATGTCTGGTTCTCTCATTAGCTTGTCGACTCGGACACGGACTATGTCTTTTTCATCTTTATCTCTCTCCATCTCCCTCTAGCTTTGCTCCAAAATAGGCATTCAGTGAACTTTTGCTGTTTTAGTGTTTCCGAGGCACTGCAGCGATGAGAAAATTGCTGTCTTTCTGGAGCCTGATTTAATCCGGGGAAGTCACTGAGATTTAGCATTCTGGCCAGAGCTGATCAACCCCCGCCCCCTAATCCTCTTCTGGTGGTGCTCAACAAATTGAAAAAAAAAAAAACAAAGAAAAAAAGACAAAGGAAATATGAACACTTCACCTAGCATTTGTTTGGACAAATTTTCACCAATCAAGTAAAGTTTCTTTCACTGCCATAGCAACGAACTGAGCTGTTCATTCCTTCACGCGGCTCCTTCTTTGTAAGGCATTGACCACCTACATTTCCGAGCAGGGTTTCAGTGAAATGCCCTCAACATGACCTGGTCATTTTCAAAAACCCACGTAGCATGGGTCACTCTCAGCTGGACGTGCATGGCTGAGCCCAGCCAGGAATTCTCTCCGACTTGATCAGCCCCACCTAAATAAACAGGGTCAAGAAAAGCGAGACGGTGAGAAGATGTGCGGGGGTTGTTGAATGGGAAAGGGCCTCGGAGGGCCGGGCCAGATCTGGGAGGACTCACAGGAAGTGGCAGACTCGTGGGGGGGAGCAGCCACAGGGGAATTCCTGTGCATTTGGCATAAAATGTAGATCATGCAAGGAGCACCTGTCATTTCTGAGGCAGCAGCATCTGGAGTGCCTTCTGGGACTGTTTGGTAGCTTTGTTAGGAAAGCGGTCTCTTCCTTGTGAAAACTAATCCTGCCAGTGGAACAGCGGGCAGACCTTGGAGTAAAAGGTGGGTGAACCCTCTCTGTTCCGAGGTTCTGCCTTATCTGGGAAAATAGCACCAACAGGTTGAGACAGGAAAGGATCTTAGCATAATGTTAGAACGCATAAAATTCTCCCCTTTCCTCAATCCTCCCACCCTGTTCCCCACCCCAATCCAGTTCCTCTGGTCCGATTTTTTTAAAGAACTCCTCAGTCTGTGCCATGGCTGCCAAAATCTGTTTCTAGCCATGGAAACAGCTGTAAAATGAAATTCATGAAATTCATTCTATGGCAAGACAAGAAAAATTTAAACAAAAAATCTTCTCTGCCCTTCGGCCTCCTTTCTCCTCCCACTGTGCATTGTATATCTGTATTATGCATGGCCCAAACCTTCCACATTGACAGAAATACCTGCTCAACCATAAGAGCGATGTTCTCCTAGCATCAATAAGACAATTCCTTCAATATAACAGTCCTTCGGGGCTTCCCTGGTGGCGCAGTGGTTGAGCATCTGCCTGCCAATGCAGGGGACACAGGTTCGAGCCCTGGTCTGGGAGGATCCCACATGCCGCGGAGCAACTAGGCCCGTGAGCCACAACTACTGAGCCTGCGCGTCTGGAGCCTGTGCTCCGCAACAAGAGAGGCCACGATGATGAGAGGCCCGCGCACTGCGATGAAGAGTGGCCCCCACTTGCCGCAACTAGAGAAAGCCCTCGCACAGAAACGAAGACCCAACATAGCCATAAATAAATAAATAAATAAACCCAAAGTTTAAAAAAAAAAAAAAAGATAACAGTCCTTCATGGTGCTTAGATGTGGATTATGTAAATTGTCAGGAATCCGTCATTATACGTCGATAATACAGCCCTCTGTCTCAAAAAACTTATATAACTGTGGCTTGACTTCTAACGGGCAGAACAATTCTCAGAACTTTCTGAGATGCTCTTCCTGGGTTGTAATCCTCAAATTTGACTCAAATAAAATTTTCCTTTTCTTTCTTAGATCAACGGATTCATTTTTTGTCGACACAACTACCATTTTATGTCATTTTGTCTAATAACATGGATTCCCTGCCTCCCCTACCCCATCCCCTTCTTCTCCCTCCCCTGTATACCTAACAAGAAGGGAAGTTCTATTTGTCAACCCTTCTGTAGGACCCTACTCCTAATGCACAGATTTACTCATTTTTTCCAACTAATGGAAACTCAGATGCAGGAAAATGCACTAGAGACGGGATAACCTGCCCTGTGTCTGCCGTCCTGTCCCTACCAGTCACGTGTAGTCCTTGGCAGCGGGACTGGTGAGGCAGACTACCTGGAATCTGTTTGCCTGGGAGAGCCGAGAGCCTCCTGGGAAAGAGCAAGTACCCTAATGAGGCCCAGAGTTTGGTGCGACCCCTGCCCCCTCAGTGTGGGTAGGGCAGAGACAATTCTAAATATGTACTTGCGTGCAGTTTTTCAAGATGTTCCTCTGGTCTATGGCACATGAACTTGCCCTGGAGCTCCGAGTAGCCATGCACAGTAACTGTAAAGTTACTCCCCAGAAAGTCTGGTGAAACAGGAGCAGCACCAGGGCTCCATGGGAGAGGCCCACACAGCGGGGGGGAGAGGACTGACTCTGGCAAAGCCACCGCACGGCTTCGGCCACCCAGTGCTTTTTCTTGGTTGTTCAGCCCAGCTTTCAGGAAGCACATCAGGTTGGCATAGCAGCCTCCGCCAGGTGGGATTCTTAGGGTGCCAGTGACTACAGCATTAGAGGGAGGCCACTTCCCTTTGGGGCGAAGTAGGGTTGCCACATTCAGCAAATAGAAAGACAGGACACCCAGTTAAATTTGAATTGCAGATAAACAACAAATGCTTTTTGAGGATTTATATAATCTCAACTATTGCATGGGATTATACGAATACTAAAACATTATTCATTGTTTATCTGCAATTCCGATTTAACTGGGTGCCCTGAGTTTTATCTGGCAACCCTGGAATTGGCACAGAACTTTGGGAACGCTGGGAAATTGTACCTGAGGTGTGGACAAAGCATCTTTGACCGTGGCTACTGATAGCAGAGGCAAGAACACCTTGTGTACCTTCCCTGCAATGGAATCCAGCTGCCCGGCCACAGACAGCTCCCAAAGGGCTATAAGTAGCAAAGGAGGAAAAGAGTACGTGCCACGTGTTGGCTGAGTGACTTCATTTATTTAGGTTGTACTACCGATCAGATCCTATGACCTATGAAAAAACAAGTGCCTTCCAAGTCCTAGAAGGCGCTAGACATGGCAATAAACGAAATGTGTAAAGTATTGTCAGTGCTGTGATGGAAGTCTACAGTGGGGAGTAAAGAAGGAAATAGCCCTTTCAAAGTGGGGGATGGGCAAGTAGGGCAGGCTTCAGAGGAGAGGTCAGCCCTGGTCCATATTGGGGCAAGAGCAGGAATACTCCAGGCAAACGAAGAAGGGTAGGAGGGAGCATTGCTAGGGTTCCAGAAGTGTGTGGGAGAGAGAGGAGGGTTGCTTTGTAGAACATTCCGTGCAGAGGAAGCTGTGTGAGAAAATAGAAGGAGGTGTGGAAGAGAATGGAGTGTTTGGGAAACTGCAAACAATTCCACATGGCAGGATCACTGAATTTCAAGGGGTGGGGTTACGTGGGGTGAAATCAGCCAGGAGAAGTAAGCAGGAACCACATCCTTGAGGGCCGTACACATTTACTGCTGGAATCTGTTGTTCTGGCATTTACTGCCAGACGTGAAGCCTCTGCACCCTCATCCCTTCCCAGAACTCTGCCTGTTCACTGGCCTTTTGCATCCCTCACAGCCTTATGCTGAAAATTCTGGATCCCCTGCCCACCTCGGGCTCATCAATCCAGCCCCCCTCCCTCCATCAACACTTCACTCCCCCAGTGCCATGCTGGGCCTGGCCTCGTCCTCTGGCAGCTTGCAGCTCTGGAGCTTTGCTGAGCCATGTTCCTGGGCTCCCCAACCCATACGCAGGTAGATTTTCCTACCACGTCTTCCGCTTTTTGGTTCTGTCTACTTATCTGATGTCTCAGGAGCCCTATCTGCTCTTGCCTCTCTCCCCTGCTCCCAAGCACCTTCTTCCCTTGGATTCTGTCTGTATATAGTCTCTGCGCTTTCTTCCTACTCCTCAGACTCCTTCCTCTTGCTGTTCTTTAGATTCTGTCCTCCCTCTTTCCTCCTTTCTATCTTCTCTGGGCGATTTCCCTCATTCTCATGGTTCCAGTTGCTATCTTTAAGTTGATGAGTATTAAAAAATCTCTATCTCCTGTGCCGCATTGTATCCTAAATTTCAGGCGGCATAACCAGCTGTTTACTCCACCTCTCCCTCTTAATGCCTCCTAAACACCTCAAACTCAACATGCTGAAACTGCCCTGATTATTTTTTTTAACAGCTTTTGTGAAGCACCGTTTTTATACCAGAAAAGTATCTCGTGGTAAGTGTACAGTTCAATGGTTTTTAATAAATTTGTGGAGTTGGGAAACCATCACCACCATCCAATTTTACATTTCCGTCACCCCTCAAAGATTCATCTTACCCATTTACAATTACTCCCTGTCCCCATCCCCAGGCTTGGGCAACCAATAATCTAGTTTCTGTCTCTCATTTTAGTGGCATCACATAATATGTGATCTTCTGAGCCTGATTTCTTTGACTTATCATGTTATTGAGGTTCATCCATATTGTAGCAAGTATCAGTAATTTGTTCCTTTTTATTGCCAAATCATAGTCTGTTGTATGGATATACTACATTTTGTTTATCAATTCACTAATTCACAGACATTTAGAATTTCCCACTTTTTGGCTATTACAAATAGTGCTTCTATGGACATTGGTGTGAAAGTCTTTGTGTGGCATTGCTGGGTTGTGAGGTAAATTTATATTTAACTTTTAAAGAAACTGCTAAACTGTTCTCCAATGACTTTGTGATTTATTTCAATCAAGGGCTTTACCATCCATCCAGTTAAAGCTCCAGAACCTTGGAAGTCCTTCTTTACTCCTCCATCTCCCCACCTTCCATTACTTACTAAGCCCAGGCAATTCTACCTCCTAGATATCTCTAGAGCCATGCCCCAATCCTCACCCTCGCTATGACTATCCTCACTCAGGCCACTGCTGTTTTCTGCTTTAGTAGCCTCATCACTCTTCTCTCTGCCTATCCCACCTTCTCCAATCCATTTATTTATTTATTTATTTATTTTTTAAAAATTACACTATACTAGGTGTGCTTTATTTATTTCATTGATTTATTTTTAAAAAAAAGATTGGGCTTCCCTGGTGGCGCAGTGGTTGAGAATCTGCCTGCCAATGCAGGGGACACGGGTTCGAGCCCTGGTCTGGGAAGATCCCACATGCCGCGGAGCAACTAAGCCCGTGAGCCACAACTACTGAGCCAGCGCATCTGGAGCCTGTGCTCCGCAAGAAGAGAGGCCGCGATAGTGAGAGGCCCGCGCACCGCGATGAAGAGTGGACCCCACTTGCCACAATTAGAGACAGTCCTCGCACAGAAACGAAGACCTAACACAGCCATAAATAAATAAATAAATAAATAAATAAATAAATAAATAAATAAATGTAAAAACAAAACAAAAAAAACAGTATCATTTTCATCAGCAACTACAAACCAAATACTCTAAAGATTGTCTTAAATTAAAAAAAAAAAAAAGATTGTGAAACATTTGATATGCACAAAACAATAGATGAAGCCATGAACAATTTAGGAGGCATGAGAATGAAGCAAAAGCCTTACTGGTCTACCAACCATCTTAAGACCTGACTGTTGTCAACAGTTTGGAAGTGCCCTGTGGGCTTCAGTGCACCCAATTCTTCTTCAATGACTCCTTATTGTTCTTAGAAGAAAGTCCAAACACATTATTTAGCTTTAACAAGCTCTTTATAAGCTTTGAAATACTTTCCCAGGAACCTCTCACCACTCTACCCCCATTCCTTCTTATCCTTCAGGTTCTATCCATTGAAGTCACCCTCCCTGCCCTCCCTTGGACATGTAAGGTATCCCCAAACACTGGGTATTTCTCTGATCATAGCTCCCATCGCTTTGTACTCACAGTTGCCCATTTGTCTGTTTTTCCCATTACACACAGGTCTGAGAGGACAGAGGCTTGATCTGTCTCACCAGTGTATCTCCCGTGCTTAGCACGGTGCTTGCACACGATGCAAGTGCTAGAAATCATTTTCTGAGTGCTTAATGGAAACAGACTCTTATACATACAAATAAATATGTCTGCTAGGTATTTGAAGGTCAGGAGAAATCTCTAGGCTAGAGATATTGATTTGGGAGAATGAAATCATATAAGTTAAAGTTAAAAGCAGACAGATGACACCCCCAGGGAGAAGGTGAAGGGCACAGTGGGATATCACAGAAGACGAGAACTGGTGGAGAGGAGCAAAGGAGAAACAGGCAGCAGGAGGACCTGAGGCAACAGGTAACCTGGGGGAGGAAGGGTGGGGGTGGGTGGAGGGTGGTCTCTACGAGAGGCGAGAGGTCACAGCTTCTGAGAGGTCAAGGAGGATGAGAAGTGACCAAAATACATTGGGTCTGGAAATAGGAATCGCTGGAGGCCTGTCAGAGTCGTGAAGGCACTAAAGCCAGGATGCTATGGGTTGAGGAGTGATGTACAGAAGGAAAGAACATGTTTAGTGTGAGTGTGGAGGAGGGGGACATTCGAGGAGCTTGGGAGGCACGCAGATCTGAAGGAGGGTTCTGATTTTTAGGATAGCGGTGAGTTAAGGTTTCATTCAAATGTTTTTGAGCATTTTCTCTGTGCCAGACACTGTGCTGGGCTGAGCAGATTTTCAGCATATGGGAAAGATCCAACAGCGTCCATAGACGGAATCGCTGGAGAGGCAAGATTTACAGGGTCCGACGATCTGGCACGTGGCTCCAGAAAAGGAGACTCAAGGAAGGAAGGTGAGGGTGGCTATTGAACTCCTGCGGTCTGCTTCTAAATTCCGTGAGCTTTTTAGCCTAGCGTGTTTCCTTCCTTCGATTTTTGAGAGGCAGATGGCTAAGGCTTCCCCATCTGTCCATCTCTGTTGGAGGAGGGAGAGGAAGCAGGTGGGGAGTTGAACTCCTTAAGGTCTCCTTTTCCTTGGATTTGGCCACAGTATGTAACTAATATTCTCATATCTGCCTCATCCCGCGCCGTTCCTGATCTTTGTGCATTCACACCTGTAAGGCAGGAAAGTCTTTCCCAGGGTGGTTGAATTTTTCCTTTTCTGTCTGATGGGAGGTTCACGAAGTTTGAGCGCTTGGAAACCACCTGGGAAAATGGCCTTATAAGAACGGAGGGAGAATTTCTAGGTTTAGGATGCTACGAGTTTTAACAGGTTTCTGCCAGAAGAGGGAGCCCCAGGGCTGAGAGAGAAAGCACAGACTGCTGGGGTTTAAAATCATGGGGATGGGGTCTTTGTTTCTGGTATTGTTTTCAGCAGTCCACAGGGGTTTATGGGTTAAGATAAAAGAAGATGAAAGAGGGAAGGAGGGAGGAAGACAGACTCGCAATACACCGACATATACACAGAAAGTTACACACACACAAATCACATAAACCCCCCCTCCCTCACTCCTCCCTACACACACTCACAATTTCTGCTTTAGTCCAGTGATTCCTAAAACTTGCTGTGCAATTGAATCATCTGGGGGAACTAAGGGCAGATCCCCAAGCCCCACCAAGGCCTGTTGAATCGGAACCATCAAGGGTGGGACCCAGCAATCTGTATTTTTGCAAAGCTCCCCAGGTGATTCTGAAGTAACCTTTAGGTAGACAGACTGGGGAACTCTTCTGGGTAATTAGGTAAATACTTTAAATATAGCTTGTTTGAGACTGAATTTAATGGCTCCAGCCATCAACATGTTGAGTGGTAGGTAGAATGTAATCCATGAATGCTGTTATAACTGAGCCATTTCCTCTCTTTCTTTTCTTTCTTTCTTCTTCCCTCCCTTTCTTTCTTTCTTTCTTTCTTTCTTTCTTTCTTTCTTTCTTTCTTTCTTTCTTTCTTTCTTTCTTTTCTTTCTTTCTTTCTTTCTTTCTTTCTTTCTTTCTTTCTTTCTTTCCTTCTTTCTTTCTTCTTCCCTCCCTCCCTCCCTTTCTTTCTTTCTTTCTTTCTTTTTTCCTTCTTTCTTTCTTTCTTTCTTTCTTTCTTTTTCTTTCTTTCTTTCCTTCTTTTTGTATTTATTAATATAACACATGAGAGGCTTTACAAAGTCACATGATATCAAAAGGCTTATGATGATAACAGCAATCCTTGCTTCTCCCTTCCCCACGCCCTAGTCCCATTCAGAGGCAACCACGTTTTAAAATCTTATTTCTTTCCTCTGGGAATTAACTGCATATTTAAAAACATTTACTGCTATTTCTTGATTTTGCAGTTTTAGAGATTATTTATTGATTTTCCACTAAGGAATATTAGGACTTTTCCTTTTTTTTTTTTAACAACACACACAGATACTCATTCCCTTCCTTCTAGATTCCTAACACTATTAAATCACAATTTTCATTAAATCAATAGTCAGTGTTCATATTATTATGACTGTTTTTTTGCAGCTCAGCAATATAATGTACTATGATTGCCTTTCTTTTCTTCTATTCCCCACCCCCGACCCGGGAGTCAATAATCACCTCATTTTTATTTGTTTGCTTACTCAGTTCTCATGTTCTCCAAATCCTCCGGTAAGAGCAATACAACTCAAATAAATTGGTCAAATTAATTGGATAAGCTATCTATTTTTTCCCTTGGAGACATCCATCTTGGAGCGCCGGTCTTCCTGTTCCAATCTGGACTAGGAGCTTGATAGGCTGGTAGATGGGACCTCCCTTTGCCATCCACCTGACAACCCTGACTTTTTCTTGGTTTATTTCTTCATGATGGTAGGGAACTTTTTTTGAGACCTTGGATGCAGGAGTGCTATTTTACATTGAACATCTTTACATGGGCTTTAGTCCATCAGACCCTGGCCACATACAGCCCTGTGTGTCAGCCCTGCCTGGTTGTCCTTACTTTACCCTCTCCCTGATTCATTGTTTGGCTGGGTAAGGGTTTCAAGATTGGAGATTATCTTCTCCTGGAATTGGAAGACATTTCTGTATTGCCTTTCGGTTTCTAGCTTCCAGTATTGATACTGAGAAGTTCAATTTCTGTCTGGACTCCTGATCCTTGGTTTGTGAACTGTTTTTCTTCTCTCTAGAACTTTTGGGATCTTTTTTCCCCTGGTGTTCTAACGTTCCTAATTATGTGCTTTGGGGAGAGGTTTTTTTTTTTTTTGTTGTTGTTGTTCATTGTGTTGGGCACCCACTGGATCCTTTCAAAATGGAAATTCAAATTTTCATTATGGGAAATTTTGGAGAAATTATCTTTTTGGTTAATGTCTTCCCCCTCCATTTTCTCTGTGCTCTCTTTTTTGGAATTCTTATTAGAAGATGTCAGAGTTCCTGGATGGATCCTGTAAGTTTCTTATTGTTTTTGTCCTATTTTTCATCTCTTAACCTATCTGTCCTACTTTCTGGGAGATTCTGTCAATTTTATCTTCCAGTACTTCTTTTAATTTTTAAATTTCTAGTTGTATTTCTATTTTAAAAAGCTCCTTTCTGTTCTCCACTATTTTTAAAAACACTGACTTCCTGATCTTCATTGATGTATACACTATCTTCGTTTATCTCTGGGGGGATATTGATGTTGCCAGGGCTGTTGTTAATGATTTCTTCTGCTCCCTGGATTACCTATGTTGGGGTCTCCATCGGCAATGTCAGAGGCTTTCATTTTATGCTTGGTGATCTTTGGAGTCAATTCCTTGGCTGTTGGAAGTTTTGTGTGTGAGGGCAGGGCTTGTTAACTATGGGAATGCACTGCAGGATAACCCAGATGGAAGTTGGCAGTATCATTGGGGGACCCCCAAATATCAGTGTCTGTAATCATTTTTTCTTTAGTTGTATACTCTCTACAAGGAGGAATGCTTCATTCTTCTGCCTGGGGTGGTCTGGAATAAGGAGAATGCAGAGGGCTGTGCGTGTTCTGGAATCTGAGTCAGGATAGGGGCTGGGGAATCTCATCTTTCAGGATGGCGTCTTCCTCTAATTCTCTGTTTCTAGCTCCCTGCCTAAGGCCACCCTTTGCTGTGCCTGATGTCCCCTGAGCCTGGCATCTCTTTGGACGATTTCTCCAGAAAATAAACTTTCCTTCTTCTTGGAGGGAAAGAAAGGGGATTTGGAGCATCTCTTCCTATTTTTGCGCCCACCTCTCCCTCTGAGTTGAGGTTTCTGGCGGCCTGATCCCTGGGAGTCTCCTGGGCTTTGTGGCTTCTTGTTGGCCTCTGTGGGCTGTAGGGCTTCAGCAGACTCCAGTTTGCTAAGTCACTTATCCCGCGTCCATCTACTTTCCATCTTCTGAAAGGGTATTGACATTTCTCATCTGTTGTTGCCTCCATTCTGCTTCTCTGTCCTTGTGATTTATAGCATGCACATTCTTCTACTGTGATCAGTGCATTTTGTAAGGGAGCAGAAATGAATGTTTGTTCAACTGGCATGCATAACCCTAGAGAGCACTTTTGAGCAGCCTGTCAGGTTTGAAAGGAGAAGAAGCCTATAGTAGTGCCATCTTCTATTCCTCCCAAGATACCCAAAAGTCAAGAGTGTGGGAGTGAGACTTTTTATTAAATCATTTAAATGAAAGAAAAGGAGGGGAAATCTTTTATTTGTTCATTCATCCATTTCCCCCAAATGTTTATTGAGCACTAATAAATGTCCGAAACTGTGCTTGGTGCCAGGAATATATTGTAAAAGCTGATCAATATCTGATGTTTTCCTTCAAGGAGATTCTAGTTAACTATAAGGAGGGTAGGCAAGTAAATCAAAGCTCACAATAGTGTAATAATAATGTGCATAGGCTGCTAACGGAGTACAGAGTAGGGCAGCCAAGTCATCCCAGGGCAGTGGGAAAGCCTTCAGGGAGGAGGTGACCCTGGGGCTAAGTTTTGAAGAATAAGTACAAGTTATGGAGATGAAGAAATTGGGGGAAGGCCATATCAAGCAGAGGGAGCTATATGTGTTTAGGTAAGGAGTCTAGAAATAGCTTGATACGTCAGAGTGACCTCAACTAGTTTGAAGTGGCTGGAGCAGGGGTCCATGTTGGGGAATGGCCTGAGTAAGAATGTAACAGCCACTGAACTATAAATATTCACGTTAGTCCCCAGCATGATGCTGGGCCTACTAATGAAAGATGCAGAAATAATAATATCTTATTCTCTCTGTGAATTTGAGCAAATTAAAAAAAAATATTACTTGTAAAAGGAGGATACTATGCGATTATATAAAGAGATAAGATAAGTAAAATGCTGGATCAATGGTAGGGATGTAAAATATTCTGGCTCTTTCATGACAAATCTGTCTTGAATCCTTCTACTCTCTCCAGTTTCCTAACAGTTACAAAACAGATCTAGAAAAGCTTAACTATTAGGAAAATCTTTTCCCACTTTCCATTTCTGCCAAGTAAGGATTAGTTGAGCATCTTTAACTGAATATTTTATTTTATTTAATCAGGAGTTGCCATGTTTATGTGTTCTTGGGTATCTGGGGCACTTTTGTATAAAGTTTCTTGCAAGGCCCCTGGGTGGGACCGAGATAATTGAGTTCCAGTCTCCCTTCCTCCACTGACATATATGTGACCTTGGGCAAGACCCTGCCCCTGTCTTGGCTTCAATTCCCTCACCTGGCAAACAAGAGTAATTAGATTACCTTTAAGATTTGTTCCAGCTCAGAAATTGGATGCATGGAGCTTTTTAGCTGTACTGAAATTAGTATCAAGAAAGAGCTAGGATTTTTGGATTTTATTTTCATATCATACATAAGAGGGAAAGGCAATTCCTTTCAAATTTTGGCAAGCAAGCAGAAGTGAGATTCTTCCATCTCTCCTTACCTCTCCCGCCTTCCTTTCAGCTTCCGCCTGTGATGCACTCACAGAAAACCCAAAGGAAAATACTGGCACTAAAGGAAAAATAAACACTTCAAGTGTGTCCCTTTGAATTGGTAAGCTCTGTTGGAAAAGTTGGGAGAGCAGGACTCTTCAAAGCCAAGTGTTGTGAAAACACACCATCATGGTCTATAGGCATTTTCCAAAGTGTGAGTTTAACTATTTTAATTCCCCCAAGTGACTGGATCAGTAAACTGCAACCTTCTGGATGGTACTAGCTATCGATGGCAAGGGAGGGTTTGGGTAAATGGGGGTGTGGAGAGTGGGGAATGCTATTTCTTGCTCCTGTTAGGTTTCCTCTAATGGACCTGAAACCAGGGGCTTTGAAATCTGATTAGACCCTTCTAAGGCTCAGAATGTCAGTATCCCGAGCAGCAGGCTGGATTGGGATTAAGGAATAGATGAACAGCACAGGAAGAATTTTGAATGACAACTTTAGGTCTCCCTTGGTCCTTTGAATAAGACTCCTTGAGATAAAACGTGCCTTCTTCAAAGCTCTAGATCTCAATATTAAAAATATGAAACTAGCTGATGATTGGATGCAAAAGACATATATCTGCACTTTAAGCAATTCCCAAGATACAGCATAGTGTTTGTGCTCTGTCATTACTTTAAAGCCGCTTTATAAAAATGCTTAAGACCTGCAATCTTTGTATGATTTCAAAAGAACATGCAGACCCTTTTAAAACTAATTTTGCAATTTTTTGTTTCAACTTAACTTTCTGTCCCAAAATGATCAGAATGTGCTCAGTGCCGGTAACAGACATCTGGTTCCATCTGTGTTTTATCACATCTTCCCTCCTACAGAATGCAAAGCTCCAAAAAAAAAAAAAAAAAAGAATGCGAAGCTCATCGGGACATTTCTTTTTGTTTCTTGTTTTGACCAGCATTTGACATTGAAATCTCTTTCAGCCCAGCCCTCCAGTTTATTCCAAATAGATGCATTATTTCAATAGCGGTTTTTTGAGGACCTACTATGGACTAGGCCCTGACACAAATGGTGATGCTATTACATATTATTGTGATTTAAAAAAGTCTTACCTTGGGGTTTCAACCAGATTTGCCTTCTTTTTATTGATCTCGTTTTTCCTTTTGCTTCTTTTCTCCCTCTCCCTCCTCCTCTGCCTTCCCTTCTGTTTCATCTCTCTCTTCCTCTGTGGTTTCCCACTCTTTGGGGAGGGGCAGGGTTTCCTGCTCAGAAGTTGGTTGGTTTCTGGGAGGAGTCAGAAGATCTGATTCGGGACTGGAACCAGCTGGTCTGCCACCTGATACAAGAAGGTGAAACCCGGGCCAGGGAAGAAAGCCCTCATGCTAGGACTGAGCTTGCAGTCAGGAGGCACCGGGACATGAGCCCAGTCCTGGGCATCAGGCATCAGGGCTCCCCAAAGAATAGAGGGCCCCTGCAGCGGCCCATGGTGGGAATGCTTGGAAGTGGTCCTGGTTGCCCTGGAGACTTGTCCATTACTATTGCTAGCTCTGAACATGCCAGGGGCACACCAGGCAGAACCCCTGTCCCACCCTTAGCAAGCGCTCACTCTCAGATTCCTGGCTTTGCCTCAAAGGAAATAATTAAAACAAGGACTGGGTTTGGGCAGATTTTCCTTTCCCACCAAGAGAGACCAGCAATCTAATGTACTCTGTGAGGCTGCGTGTCTACATGTTTCTTAGTTATAAACTCCTTAGGAATCATCGAGATGACTTATAGACCATTACGGTGATCACATCAGTGGGGGTGTGGAGTGGACGGCAGTGGGGAGACAGATCCACATGGGGTAGGGTCTCCACAAGTAGGGACAGTAATTCCAGCCTGATTCACACCAACTAATGATGGAGGGTCACATCCCAATTCAGAGGTTTCCATTCTTTTGGACTAAGGCACGGATAACAATGGGTCATCAAAAAGTTTACTTTCTTCATCCATTTATTTATTCTATATTCAACAAATATTTAATGAACACCTGCTCCTTGCCAGGCAGTGGGTTAATACTACTGTTGGGTTTACTCCAGAATGCTCTTTGAAAGTTTCCTGAAGTCTGTTTTCATTTTTAACTTATAATTTTGAATTTTTGTCCACTGTATCTTTAAAAGAAAGGCTTCTGGAATTGCCTTTTGTACTGTATTTTCTGTTTTTTTTCTTGCCCCCCTAAAAACACTTTTTTTTCCATTTTACACAGCTGACTTATTTAAAATTTTCCTTTCTTACCCTGCTGCTTTTAAATATTTTTCTCCAGCTGAAGGATTAACAATTCACTGAACTAGGTGGTAAAGATCTAGTCCAGAAGAATAAGTACCAAATAAAATCCTAAATTATGTAAAAATTTTTTACCTGGCTTCCTGAGATTTAGGAAAATCCTTAATTTTAACTCTCTTTTTTTTTAAAATAAATTTATTTATTTTATTTTTGGCTGCGTTGGGTCTTTGTTGCTGTGCGCGGGCTTTCTCTAGTTGCGGCGAGCGGGGGCTACACTTTGTTGCGGTGCGCGGGCTTCTCACTGAGGTGGCTTCTTTTGTTGTGGAGCACGGGCTCTAGGCGCGTGGGCTTCAGTAGTTGTGGCACGCAGGCTTCAGTAGTTGTGGCTCACGGGCTCTAGAGCGCAGGCTCAGTAGTTGCGGTACATGGGCTTAGCTGCTCCACGGCATGTGGGATCTTCCCGGACCAGGGCTAGAACCCGTGTCCCCTGCATTGGCAGGCAGATTCTTAACCACGGTGCCACCAGAGAAGCCCCTCTTTTTCTTTTTTAAATAAGTTTATTTATTTTATTTTTGGCTGCGTTGGATCTTTGTTGCTGTGCATGGGCTTTTCTCTAGTTGCAGTGAGCGGGGGCTAATCTTCATTGTGGAACATGGGCTCTAGGCATGCGGGCTCAGTAGTTGTGTCTTGAGGGTTCTAGAGCGCAGGCTCAGTAGTTGTGGCACACGGGCTTAGTTGCTCCGCGGCATGTGGGATCGTCCTGGACCAGGGCTCGAACCCGTGTCCCCTGCACTGGCAGGCGGATTCTTAACCACTGCGCCACCAGGGAAGTCCAATTTTAACTCTTAATATGGCTCCAGATCAGGGTTTAAATTTAACTTCTTTAGGGATGCCTTCTGGTTTAGCAGATTTACAATGTAATTGCATCTTTTCTAAAGAAAACTCTGAAAAAAGGGTGTTTCATACAGAAGGTTGGAGAACCTTTTAGGCCTCAGCATACTAATCAAAGAAGCTAACTACTGACTCTTTAGATTTCTGGGGTTCCTCTTAAATGTATTAATTTATTTGGGGGTTCCTCAAATGAATTAATTTATTGATTTTGATATGTCAAAAGTTCCCTCATGTTGACCATCGTTATTCTAAACTCAAAGTTTTTGCGCTTTATCAAAGTAAGTGCAAGAACTGGGATTATAGTGCAACAGGAAGCAGGAGTTCTTCCAAGAGGTGTTTGCAGATTTGATGTAAAAGAACCCAAGAAAGACAAGAAAGGCTACTTAGTAAGAATGTGTGCCTGTGAATGGTATCTTGGGTTCCCTTCCTATGCAAAAGTTAGGAAAGGGCCATGTAATCAATGACCTGACAATCTTTGACCTCAGAATACAGACTAAAAGTGACCTTCTTTTACACCTTGGTGAGATAGATAGAGAGCGCTCTCAAGAAAATTTTAAGGAGACCCAAAGCCAAGTTTGATCATTTACCTTTTCCTGAATCGGTCACCAATCTAATGGAACTCCAACTGTTGTCCCCTAGGACCAGCTTGGATTGGATTGTTGACTTATTGGGCCATTCCATATGGAACACTTCTTTATTTGTGTATCAGAAATAAGGCATTTCAGTACAAAACAAAAACATATAAAATAAAACTTTATAGTGTAGATAAACAAAAGCAAAAGCAAAGTGAGCAGCAGGGGATTAGCAGTTTAATGGCAAATACAGTTATCAAATGGTATGCCTCCAAAAAAAGAGTCTAATGAACTTAAACAAGACCTATGTCTAATTACTCAATAGTATACCTCCCAGACAAAATGTCTAATGACCATATACAAAGGCCTAGGTATAATTATTTACCAGAATGTACATCTGTAAACTAAAATTTCTATTTACTTTACACAAAGACTGAGATCTAATGATTTTATACAAAGACATACTTGGTTAGAAATTTTAGAAGCCGTGAGAACTCAGTGAAACTCATCAGATTCAGATTACAGTTGAGACTGACTTATCTGGCAGCAGATCTGAAGGACAAATAGAGTCTGAACACAAGGAACCTGGTAAGTATATCTTTTGGTTTTGGGAAAGCAGGAAGTTCAGAGTTTGGTGTACTTTCCTGGTCATAAGTGTGCTGATATCTGTAGAAGCATATTTATTTGTTGATTGGTTGGCACTCTGAAATATATTTATGGGGGTGAGTCACTTCATGGTTAAATGACCCTTAGAAGTGAGGGAGTGCTACTGATTGGTTGGCTTGTAAAAGTGTGTTACCTGAGGAGAGTTGTGATTGATTGAGCCAATGGATTTAAAACTGGTTCTGGTTACCATGATTACACAACAATCAAACTTTTCCTAAGAAAGTGTGAAACTTTTAAATGTTCTCACAGTTGATACCTAGTATCTGTTTTCACTAGAAAGTAGTACAAGTTCACATCTGATATAGCACAAAATGATGTGTATATATTTATTTATGTTAATAGATCAGAGTTTTGTGGTGTTTTGTAAAGAGCAAGGTGACTAATAAGTGAGCTACCTTGGTGGTGCAGTGGTTGGGAATCCACCTGCCAATGCAGGGGTCACGGGTTCGAGCCCTGGTCTGGGAAGATCCTACATGCCACGGAGCGGCTGGGCCCGTGCGCCACGACTACTGAGCCAGTGCTCTAGAGCCTGTGAGCCACAACTGCTGAAGCCCGGGCGCCACAACTACTGAAGCCCATGCACCTAGATGCTGTGCTCCACCACAAGAGAGGCCACCGCAGTGAGAGGTCTGCGCACCACAACGAAGAGTAGCCCCCGCTCGCCGCAACTAGAGAAAGCCCGTGCACAGCAGCGAAGACCCAACACAGCCAAAATAAAGTTAATTAATTAACTAAAAAAGAAAAAAAAGGTGACTTATATGTGTTTCACTATGACTAACTGTGAGGACCATTTGGTTCAACTATGAAGTTAAGGTATTTTCTGAGAGACAAGCGCATGAGTTAAGTAAACTTAATCAGGAAATAGTTTATTTTTAAATTAAGTGAACTTAATCAGGAAATCGTTTATTTTTAAGTTACTTCTAATAGTCACCGAGCAAGAAGGAAAATATTTGTCAACATGCTAAGAAAAAGAACAAAGAAGCATTGAAAACATAGAGAAGGAGGGTGGGTTCTAGAGAAGCAGGCTGGAATGGGAAATACATTCTCTATTTGGTGGTTATATTAAACAGAATCCTAGCATCATGTAATTGGATGGGACCTCAGAAATCATATAACTAACCTCCCTCCAAGTTCAGAAATCTCCTCTCCAGTTTATCCCATCCCTGGCATCCTTTGCTTGGGCATTTTTAGTAATGGGGAGCTTACTATGTATCACAAGGCAACTCATTATGTTTTGAATTACTCTGATTTCTTAATGACCTATGATCTGCTTCCTTGTACTCCTAGTTGCTAGTTCTAGTTCTGCATTTTTCAAGCCACATAAATTAAGTGTATTTTAGTGGACTTTGTTGGACCAATATGGCAGCCCTTCAACTATTTGGAGGCAATTGTTATGTGACACTACTGTATTTTATCTTCTCTAGATCCATTCAATTGTTCTGTATATGGCAGGAGTTCTGGACTTTTATCTGCCCAAGTTACTCTGATCTAAGCAGGTTTTTGTTTGTCAAGGTCTCTCTAGAAATGTAACAACAACTATCTTTGGCTGAAAGCTTACTATTTGCCAGGTACCACTGTAAACACTTTATGTGCATTATCTCATTTAATCTGCAAAGTTATCTCATGTGGAAGGTACTATTTTATAGATGAGGAAAGAATTGAAGTAACTTGAGGCAGAGAGTTTACAAGTAACTGGTCCAAGGTCTTAGAGCTAGCAAATAGAGGAGTCAAACCCAAGCAAATCCAGGCAGTCTGACTTAACTTCTTTGGTTTCCCACCTGCCAGACTGCAAAGTAAAACAAAACCACCTCTTCTTCCCTTTTTCTGGTCATTCTACTTCTACTAATAAGGTGTTAGTTTATTTTAGTAGCGCTATCACAAAACACTTGTTGGGTTATACTGAGCTTGTAATCAGTGAAAATACCTAGGTCTTTTTCACATGATATGCTGCTAGAATAAGTCTAATTTTGTGGTCATGCAACTGATTTTTGGACCTGAATTCTGTGCTGTATCTTCTTCCGTGTTCGGTGTCAGTTGGTTAGCCTCAGTGCATGGTTCTAGCCTGTTGAGTTGTTCTGAATCCTGACTCTATCTCAGCTCTGCATCATCAAACAGAACTGCTAAGTATAAATTCTGTCACTTCTCCTAGGTTGCTGATAAAAATTGCCAAATAGGATAGGGCCAAGGACCATTTTTGTCCCTGTGTTGAGAGAGGGACTTTTGTTTGATCACAATCAGACATAGTCTTTCGAGACCACCTCAAAACCTGGATTCTGAAACAATTAAGCAAACCCTTTTTCTTTACTTTCCTTTAACCCAGGGTTTCTCAATCTCAGCCATATTGAAATTTTGGACTGGAGAATTCTTTATTGTGAGTGGCAGCCCTGTGCATTATGAGATATTTAATGACATCCTTAGCTTCAACCCATTAGATGCCAGCAGGAGTGCCCCTCTTTCACTACCAGAGAAGCAGAAATGTCTCCAGACATTTTCCAATGTCTCCTGGAGGACAAAACTGCTCCCCTTCCCATTGAGAGCCACTGCTCTAAAGTTATAAGTAGATTAATTGAGAAATCAAGTATATATTAAGAATCTACTATTTGCCTAGGACTTGTTAATTTCCTTCAACACTAAAGAGAAAGACATCAAGAAGATTATACTCTGAGAGAGATGGTCACCTCCATAAAACAACTGGGACAAAAAAGTCCATTACTGCGTGATCCAGTATGAGACCCAGACTGAATGTCCTGTAGGAATTCAGAGAAGTGAAAAGATCAGTGAGGACAGAACAGATTTCGATAGCTTGGATTTGATTGGGTTGGGGAGTTTGTACACGTATAGGTAAAAGGCATACCCTTCGAAACTAAAAATACATAGGCATTTCCTATATATTTAGGCAAATATGTAAAATATATGTAGTTTTACATATAGGCAAACCAAAAAATATAGGCATTACCTTCTAAACCAAAAATTGGAGTACATGATTTGATATACAGTTTGACAAGAGGCAGAATATTTGAAATCATCCTTCTCTTGGAGAAGGTCTATGGCTGAGGTCTATGGCTTCAGAAGGTGTGGCGATTGTGGGTGGGCAGGCATTCAGGTGGGAAGAGTAATGTGAACAAAGGTGTGAAAGACCAGAGGGACTAGGAAGGTCCTGGGTTCATGCGGAACATCAGGTGGAAGGGCTGAGATGCAAGCAGATTACGGAGACACTGGGAAATCTGGACAGGAGTCTCAGGCGCTGACATTTTTGAGGGAGGAGCAGCAGGATGACGGAAGGTCACAATCCCCAGTCTGGCAGTGGATGTTTTGGAGTGAATGTGCTAGAGGGTGCAGGAGGTGGTTTGAGATGCTGACAGCTGGACCAGAGGGTGGCTTCATGGGTGGAAGAATAATAGACATAATAGGAGAGGCACTTGGGAAGGAAAACTGAAGAATAAGATGGGGTGAATTCCTGAGAAGTTTTTTGGACATTTAAGGTGAGGTTATGTCACCTTAATATAGGGTCAAGTTTCCCATTTTGGAAACTGCGAGAACAGTGGTTCCACTGATATTCTTCTTTTCCTTTAAATACGTGTCTTTTCCCTTGATTAATCTCACCCCATTCTGACTGCTCTCTTGTTTGGAGTGATAAGAATAGATATCAGAGATGGCACTTGATCAGGGCCAGGAACACTGGGTAGGATTTGAGTTGGCAGAAATAAAATGGAAGGGTGTGTGTGAGGGAAGAGGGTGGTGGTGGAGAGAGAGTCTGGTCAGAGGCGATGGCACGAGCCTTGCTATGTTTGGCAAAAATGCATAGCCATGGATGGAGAGAGGGAAATGTCTGTACCTGGTTAGGGCAGGAGACGTATTAAAATCACTAGGGGAGTGGCATCAGGCCTATGCCCCTAACTACTTCTTTAAGAGCCATTGTTTAAAATTCCCTATGCTGAGCCCTATAGAGCCACTGGACTAGCTATTACCACAGAGCAAGTTCTGTCCCTGGAGGAAGATGACTCAGGACTGTGACAACTGGTCTTTCCCCCTCCTAACCTAGAACTTCTTACTGTGATTCAGTTTGTGAGGAGAAAGGCTTGGTAGAGCTAGACATCCAATTAAATGTTCTTGGGAGACTGCCTTCCCTCTTTTCCTACCAGCTAGCTAGTTTCCTCCCTCCCTCCCTCCCTCCATCCCTCCTTCCCTCTCACTGTCCCCACGCCCCTCCACTAAAATACAGTTAGGAAGAAAGAGGTATCAACCATGAGATCCTCTGGTGCACAGGTGTGAGATGGCAAATAGGCTTTGTGCCCTAGAATTAATCAGTATCTCTCATTCACTTACTCTAGCTCAGAAGTTGATTTATCTTCTCATCTT
This sequence comes from Balaenoptera borealis, assembly GCF_965194805.1. Classification (NCBI taxonomy): domain Eukaryota; kingdom Metazoa; phylum Chordata; class Mammalia; order Artiodactyla; family Balaenopteridae; genus Balaenoptera; species Balaenoptera borealis. The sequence continues at coordinate 38,656,433 of NC_138860.1, read as the reverse complement.
AAAATGCTGAGTCTGGTGGGACTTAGAAAAGTTTCTCTCTTGCCACTCCTAACACAAAGCAAAAACAAATCCTCAACAGACTTATAAGCATGTAACATCAATACGAGTCCAGAGCCCTGAAGCAAGTGTTGCCTGACCTTCAGGAAACTGCTCTCTCCACTGGGCTCACGTAAGACCCCCCTCCGCCAAAATGCCCGCCCTCCCTGCTGCCCACCCCAGAAAACCGTGCCCCTCAGGAATCAGATGCTAAGATATAGTACAAAACGTTTTTTATTTCAAAATGCACAATGGTGGTCACTGTAATAATAATAATAATAACAATAACAACAATAATAATATAAAAAGCATTTCTCCTCCGTTCACCCTAGTGCAAAATGCTGGATGCAGTCAGATAGCTGGAAGGTTTTGGACATGTCATCCTGCAGTGCTGCACAGCAGCAAAACTCAATCCCAAACCCCTTTTGGTGGATCCACGTGGTAGTTCAGTTCCAAAGTCAGTAGCTTCTCAGAAGCCCAAACAGCACAAGACGCCCACTCGAGCCTGACCTTCGCGCTCTGCCTCACTCTCCTCTCTCTGTGTGTCTCTCTCCCCTTCCCTCCGCCGGCCCCCAGGGTTCCTACGAGGCGTGCAGCCGGTTGGTCTGGGCCCGGCAGCCCTGGACGGCCTCCAGCTGCTTGCTTTTCTCCAGCAGGGCCCGCTCCCGGATGGCCTTTCGCTCCTGGGCGGCCTGCAGCTCGGCCACCGCTGCCTCCCGCTCCCGCAGGCGGCCGGCGGCCGTGAAGGGGCTGCACAAGGTCTCCATCAGGCCGAGCACGGCGCCGAAGAGCGCCAGCACGCCGCCCAGCACGTACAGCCTCACCAGCTTCCGGCTGGGCTTCTGCGCCATCAGCTCCTTGGCCAGAGGAATCAGCTCCTGGACCGTTTCCATCTCGGCTCCGGGCTCTCGGGGTGGGAGTGATCTGCGGGAGAAGCGGAGCAGAAAAGGGGGTTTTTAGCCACCGAAAGACGTTTGCGTCTTCCCGAGCAGCCCTCCCTCACTCGGCTCTCTCGGGGTAGGCCTGCAGAGAGGGGAGCCCACCCGGGAGCCCACCCGGGACCCCGCGCCCCGCCGCGCTCTTCCCCGCCGGGCTCACCTAGGGGCGTCGAGCGAGCAGCAGGCAGCGCAAGCTGGGCCGGCGATCGCGGTGTGCGTGGCTTCCGCGGCTCTGCGTTCTCCTTCTCCTTCTCCGCCTCCTCCTCCTCCTCCCCTTCTTCGGTAGCCGCGGGTCTTCCGGATGCAGATTCCGCAACTGACACCTGGTCAGCGCCCCGGGGCCACTTATACGTTTTTCTCCGAGCCCCGCCTCCTGGGCTCCTTGGGCTGGGGCCCGTGCTGCACCGGCCAGAGAGTGGAGGGGGCGGGAAGAGGAGGGAGGGGGAGGAGCGGGGCAAGGACCTTGGGGGAGTCAGCCACGAGCTGTGCACGTCGCCCCGGCCGTGTGAGCCCGGGGTGCGGGGGAGGGCGGGCCTGGATGTACAAGGGTGAGCACCCAGAGCCCAGGGAGGTATCCACGTCCATTTCTGACCTCTTTCTTAATCGTGTGGGTGGGTCACAGCTTCCCTCGTCCGGGGCAGTCTGGAAGGACCCCTTATAAGGACACCTGGGGTTCTACCTAACTGAAACATTAGTTTTTATTCAGGAGGTTTGTCGTCTTCTCACTCGTATAGGGATCCGAGGTAAAAGGCAAGGGGGAGGAATCCGGGTAATGATCAGAACGGGTCTCCAGGCTCTGCATAATGCAGTTTGTGCTTATACTGTTTATTTCTGGTCTGACTGGTTTTATTCATAGGTGCTTGCATTTCTAGGGTCACTTGATAGATAACTATTCATTAAGGGTGCCCTTTATGCACAGATGGGGGCGTGTGTGTGTGTGTGTGTGTGTGTGTGTGATGTCAGTCTCTGTGCCTGTAGGTGTTTGTATCTGTACTTTTGTGTATCAGGGAACTGCCATTAAATCCAAATTGTCCCCACTCCCACTTGAGAAGTGAAGTTGGGAGCTAGGGAGAGGTGAACATGGAAGGGGGGACGTTGGTAAAAGTTTGTCTGCTGGTCTGAACTGCAAATATTTCATACTTTCCTCAATAATTATATGCCACTTCCCTGGATCTGGGGGGCAATGCCACCGTACCAGCTCCACTTAGCATAGAAACAGTTTAGGGGCAGAAGAGTGAGAGTAGGCAGCTTGGGTAAGAAGCTAAAGAGTAGAGAGTACTCTAGGAAGCATGAGGAGGGTAGGGTTGATTTCAACTAGGATTAAACTTCATCACCGTTGCGGCGGGTGTTCTGGTTTAGCTTTGGTTATCCATACACCAGAGTTAGTTAGCAAGTAGGGGAAAGGAGAGACATTGGGCTAAAAGCGCTTCAAGCAGAGAAAGGGAGAGGGCAAAGAGAGGAGGGGGAAATTGGACTGGCCAGAAAATTGCAAAAGTCAGTGATGCAATCTTGCAACAGCAAAGTCAGTCAGGCTGAGCCTTGTGGGGAGGGACCAGGAAACGGCTGTTGCAGGGCTCACGTATTTGGGTTGTTGGAAATTTTCACAGTACTCTTTCTTTGGGGTCTGAGGCAATTTCCTAGACAATTAAGTTTAAAAAGGCAACAATTACGTCTACGCTTCACCTTGGCTATTAGTAGTTCAGTTAGTAGGATTTGTGTGTGCAGATTGGGCAAGGATACCTAACAAGCTTATTTGAAATTCTACATTTTAATATGTACACAAGCAGTCAAGGTGACAAAGGGCCAAATAGGGATGATTCCTGGAGGCTTGTGTCCCCTGCTTATTATTCTTTTCACCTCGTGAGGCAGGAAAATTCTGTAATAAGGGGGGATGAATATCAGTCTTGGCATTTTCTTCGAATCTTCCTTATAATTTTGGAGAAGCCTCTAATAACCGGTGGAAATGATCTGTGAGCTTTCTCAAGATCTGTGTGAGTTTCAAATACTACGGCTTCTGAATGAGCGTATGCTGTACACCTTAATACCAGGGCTTTCACGTGGTTTCTGCTCTGAAGGTGAGTCAGCCCTTTGGAGCTTTGGACCTCAAACTCCGAAATGGACTGTTCAGTGAGCATTCTAGTATTTCTGTAACTCAAAGACGCAAACTGCACGTCTCCCAACGTCAGCAGACTGTAATTTATCTGGGGTTCCCCTTTCTTGTGATTTGCTGTGGTACAGCACGTCACCGTCTCAGATGGGTTCCCCTCTTTCCCCCTCTGATAATCCAACTTTGACCACCGCCCCCAGGCCCTACCAGCTTGCTGGCCAGGGCTGGGCAGAGAGGGTGGCCAGTGCCATGGATTGGGGTCACTGGTGGATTTGGTGTTCCTTGTTTAGGTGGTAGCTGGAGCTCAGTGTGAGATGGTGGGACTAGAAGGCTGAGGAATCCAGGGTCACCACATGCCTAGGAATTTCTGACACAGCTCGTCTGTCTGGGTGGGAAAAAGAACCCAGCTTCTAGGGTAGCAGTTTGGCTCAGGCTTGGGAAACTAAGCACGTGATTTGACTGCGCTGTTGTCTCTTTAGAGATGTAAAGCCTTGTGTTGCGTCATGCAGGTCAGACATAGGGTATAGCAGTCAAGGTCATACCAGTTGTAGGGTGACCAACCATCCCACTTTGCCTAGGGCTGAGGGGTTTCTCCAAGATACGGGACTCACAGTGCCGAAACTGGAACCGTTCCGGGCAAACTGGAGCCTATGAGTCTATCCCAACGTTAATTCCTGCCATTTCTAGGAAGGCAGGAGTGGTCAGTTTAAAATTTGTTTATTTTGCTTGCCAAATCCCTTTCTCCCAAACATTAAAACATTCGGAACTATCAGAAGAAGCAATCACAAAGGGGCAACATATGGTCCAAGGAGTCAGTACAGAAGAGGGATAGAGCCATCCCAACAACTGTGCTTAGGGGTTTGAAGGAACAGGGGACAGACATCTTTTGGATGGTTGGTTGTGTATGAGCCTCAATTGTTAGTATTATTATTTTGTTACTAGCTTGCTGCCTATCAAAGTCACTGCCCAATTCCTGAGGTTCCAGGAGGCTGGAGGCTGGGGATCATCACAGGAGATATGATAAAACTATTTGTGTATCTTATACTCCAATTTTTTCAGTCCTTGAGTTACTTTCATTTCATGTAAATTAGTTTTGGAGAGAACGTTCTTATCTCTGAAATAGCAATGGATGATTTTAAAATCTACATGGCTAACCTTTATCTTCCTCTGATCTTGTACATTAGAGTTCTAGTATCCTGACATTTCTGTGTGGATATCCTGCTTTTAACACAACCCTGCCGCACTTGAAACAAGACTCCCCACTTTCTCTGTACTCTTCCAAACTGAGTCACCTTCTCAATATTCTTATTTCTAACGGTGACATCTCCATTTTGCCTGTTCTCTGGGTTTGAAATATTGTGACATTTCCTTTTAGCGGTCTTCCCTGACCTCTTTATCACACCATTCCCTGCCCAATGCCCTGCTTTATTTTCCTTCATAGCACTTCGTACCTGGCTTTACATTGATGTAATTATTGGTTTGCTTTTGTGTTGTCTTCCACACCCACCTGAGGCTAACCTTTATGAGGGCCAGAGCTTTGTTTTATTCTTCACTGCATCCCCAGGACCCAGTATAATCCTTGGCACATAACAGGTCCTTAATAGGTAACTATGGGATTAATGAATATCTTCCCCTTTGGACTGGCAGGGGATAGACTATGTTTATTAAGTTTGCATGCAGTCAGACTTTTAGTGGATACCCAAGAAGCATTCAGGGTTTATTTGTTTTTGGTTTTGGTTTTTTTGGACAGTTTTTTTTGTTTTTTGTTTTTGCCTTTAGTCCTTTCGTCTCTAATCCATCTCAAACACTACCACCAAATAAATCTTCCTAAAATTAAATTTTTATTCTTAATTGCCTTTTTCAAAGCCCGGATGATTTCTCATTGCCCACGTGACGAACTTTTGGATTCTGCATGTTAAATTTACTTGATCAATATTCTTGGATCCAGGACCTCTATCATCTGATCTTCCCTACTTATCTAACTTCAGATCCCATTCTTCTCCAACAAGAATCCTTTGTTCCACAGATGGGTTTCACACAGCCCAAGAAACAATTCCTTCTCATTGCTGCCGCCTCACCTTTGCTCCCCCTCTTCCTCCTACCCGAAAAGCTCTTCTCTTCTACTCTGTCTTCCTCCTTTCAGGTCATGTGCTCCAAGAAGCCCCCACTGCCTGTGCCAGCACACTCTGCTCTTTCCTTTCTGTGAATTCCAGCTGCCTTTGTGGCTGGGACCGCACAGGTTGGCACTGCATTATGTATTGTTTTATACAGCGCTCTCATTGTGTCCTGTGCGCTTGCCCTGTCTCTGCAGAAGACCCGGTCTTTGTACCTTTCACGGTGCTAACGTATAATAGGGGTCCAATCAATGCTAATTACATTGACCTAAAAGTCAGAACTGGGATAGTGATTACAAAATGGTCAGTTAAGACTCTCTTGGGAGGTTATTTTAGGCACAGTGGCTTGTGCTTGGCTCAGAGCCTTGGGCTTGAAATTGCCCAAGACCTGGCAACTTGGCTCGATCCCCTCCACTCTGGCTCCCTCACCTTTTACTTCCATTCCCAACTTAGTGTCTGACATTGCAACGACTGGCTTACTCTTCGGAATCCCTCCTACCTGCTCCCGGGACCCCAGGGCCTTGACAAATCAATACCAAGGGATAGACCCTTCACAGACATTTTGCTTTTGTCCCTCACAGCTTCTGGCCAAGCAGAGCCACTAGCTGCTGGAGCAGGCAGCATAGGCTGGGAGCAGTGGCGCCCTGCTGCCCACATAGCACAAGCCCAGTACTGTCCTTCACAAGTTTGAATCAGTGCAAGGAACTTCCTTCAAGCTCAAGTGCTAGCTGGACTTTAGAGTATGGGGCTCTGGAGTCAAACAGGCTTGGGTTCCTTCAAGTCCTGGCTCCTCTTGCCAGGGTCTGACCTTGGACGAGTGACTTAACTTCTCTAGCCTCCATTTCCTCATCTGTAAAGTGAGGGTGATGCTAACACCTACTAAGGGGTGTGGTGAACCCTGAGCTAGGGCACTGTGAAGGGCTTAGTGGTCTGGCACCAATGAAGCAGTTGATTCAGTTATTCTTTGGTCATGCTTCAGTTGTCTTTGCCTCCTGCTGCATGTCAGCAATTCCCGTGGTCCTTTATCCTAGCCCAAGACATTTGCATTCCCTAGGTGGTATAGGCAGCAATAAGGTCCAGAGCCTTTGTTGAAGCCAGCTGTGTGTCTGATACTATGTCATGTATAGCTATGAAAAAAGCAGAATACAAAGTTCTCCTTGCCCTCAAGTAGCTCATAGTCAAGTAGAGAACACAAACATTAAATAAGTTATGACTATATTGAATACTAGGATAAGCACAATCATAGAACTATATACCAGGTAAACAAATAGAATGAGACATGTATTGATTCAATTTGGGGAGGAGGTGGTCAAAGAAGGCCTAAGAGTGGATAATGTCTGAGCAGCTTAGGGTATTAAAGGATAGATAGTGTTCACTGATTCTGGGAGGGAAAGGAGGGGTTCAGGGTTGGGGATTCAGGAATGAGAGAGGACTTCACATGAAAAGGGGAGGATGCATGAGAATACATTACATGGTCCAAGGGAAGCTAGGCAAGATTGGTGTTAGAGCATAAAGGATGGGTTTGGGGAAATGGCAGAAAATGAGGAGGAAGTAGTATGCAGGAGGCAGGTAATGAACAATTCTGTAAATGATCACGACGTATGCCATGCCTAGGAACTGTTGACCACTCCTAGAAATACATTCTCCTTGGCTTCCATGATATCAGATTCTTTTAGTTTTCCTGCTATCCTATTATGGACACTTCTTAGTTCTTTTTCTCACTTTTGCTTTTTATCTAACCTCTAAATGTCAGCATTTCTGAGGACTAAGTCCCGAAGCCTCTTTTCTTATTCTGCATACTCTCTTTAGGTAATTTAGTTTACTCCCAAGCCTTCCATTACTGCCTCTATGTAGATGACATACAAATCTGAGCTCTAGGCTTGTGTGTCTCCCTGCCTAGTCTACATTTCCATTTGGATATCCTGCAGGTATCAAACTTACCATGTCTAAAGCCAAATTCAATATTTCTACCCCCTAAACTTGCACCGTCATCTTTTTTAGTCTAAGCTTTGCTGTTTACCTAGTGGCTCAGATCCTAAGCCTGGGAACCATCCTTTGCTCCTCTCTCTCTGTCACCTCTTATATGCAAACAGTTACCAAGACTTGTCATTCTATCTCTTAAGTATCTCTTGATTTTATTTGCTTTCTATCCCCTCTGCCATCCTCCTAGTCAAAGCCCCTGTCATCTCACCTGGACTATTACTGCGGTCTCATAGCTGATCTCTCTGCTTTGGGTCTTGACCCACCCAATCCAATCCAGTCCAGTCCAGTCCAATCCAGTGCAATCTTAAAAAAAAAAAAAAAGCAAAACATGTCACTCTTTTCCTTAAAACCCTTCAATGTATCCCCACATTGCCCTTTGGATTATGTCCCAGATTCTTAGCATGGCTTGTAAGCTCACCCATGATCTTGTCCTTGTCTATTTTCCCAGTTTCATTATATATGTAATTTCCCTCAACCTTTGCTCTCTAGGTGCCAGCCGCACTGTTGTGGTTTTTCACAACTTCAGATCTTATTTCCTAAATCAGCTTCCAGAGTAGTTCAGTTCTAGGGGTATGTATCACAAAATCTGATTTTCTCCCTTCATATCCAGAATCTAGGTCAGAAGCCCTCTTGTGATAAAGTACTCTTTTCTTTTCTTTCTTTCTCTTTCTTCTTTCTTTCTTTCTTTCTTTTTTTCTTTCTTCCTTCCTTCCTTCCTACCTTCATTTTTTCTTTCTTTCTTTTTTTTTTAGTAAAGCCAATACTTTATTCACATTTCCTTAGTTTTTGCCTAATGTCATTTTTCTGTTCCAGGATCCCATGAGAATATCACAATACATTTAGTCATTATATGTCTTCAGGCTTCTCTAGACTGTGAGAGTTCCTCAAACTTTCCTTGTTTCCATTGACCTTGACAGTGTTGAGAGTACTGGGCAGGTATTTTGTAGAATGTCCTTCAATTTAGGTTTGTCTGATGTTTTTCTCATGGCTAGACTAGGGTTATGGGTTTGGGGGAGGAAGATCACAAAGGTAAGGTGACATTCCCATCACAGCATATCAAGGGTACATGACATCAATGTGACTTATCACTGTTGACATTGACCTTCAGGCCCAGGTAGTGATTGTCAGGTTTCTCCAGTGTACTTGTTAAAAGGAAGTCTCTGTGCATGGCTCACATTTCAGGGGCAGAGAGTTATGTTCCACCTCCTGGAGGGGAGAGTATCTACATTATTTGGGATTCTTCTGTCAGGTTTGTCTGTTCTCTCCCATTTAAAAGGACTCTTTTGTAGTGTGGTAGGCAGAATTCTAAGATGACCCAAAGATTCCTTCCCCTGGTGAACAAGCCCTGTAAAATCTCCAAGACCTGTGAATATGATTGGATAGTCACTCCCATGATTAGGTTATGTTACATGGCACAGCTAATTTTAAGAAAGGGAGATTATCCAGATGGACCTGATCTATCATGTGAGCCCTTAAAAGGAATTGGGCTTTTCCTGAAGAAGAAATTCAAAGTGTGAGAGAGATTCAAAGTGAGGGAGAATCTCCCTTGTTAGCTTTGAAGATGGAGGAGGCAATGTGGCAAGAAATGTGGGTGGCCTCCCAGAGTGGCTCCCAGCTATCAGCCAGTGAGAAAATGAGATGTCTGTCCTACAACCATAAGGAACTGAATTATCCTGCAACTACGTCAACTTGAAAGAAGACCCTGAGCTCCAGATGAGAATGTAGCCCCCTGCATATTAGCCTTGGGAGACCCTGAGCTGCTGTGCCCAGACTTCTGACTTACAGAAGTGAAAGCTTATAATTGAATATTGTTTTAAGCTACTAAGTTTGTGGTAATTTGCTATGCAATAATAGACAACTAATACAAGCAGTATGCTAGGAGCTCCTGCTGGGATGCCAGGAGAAAACCCAATCAAAACTTGATGAGGATTGGGGAAGACTCCCTGGGATGAGGAGAATCTGGCTTTGATTCTATGGTCCATCCTCATAAGCACTTCTTTGAAGACACCTTGTACTTCCTTGTCCTTCTCTGTTTCTTTCATGTTTACCCAGAAAGACTTAACCGTGGTAGAGTCAGCTATCTGCTCTATATCAATCTACACCCAAGAAATTGGAGAAATTTGTCAAACTAGGCTGACTGCTTATTTTCTATAAATTTAAGACCACAAATCTCAAATGAGCAGTTAGCTATAACTTATGTTTTCCCAGGCAATTATTTTTATTATTCTCTAAAAAGACTTTTCCACACTTTCTCCCCACTTCTTAAACAGGCTATATCCTCTTCTTCCCTGATACCTCCTGCCCTGGTAAGATAGAAGGAATCAGCTGGGAGCTACTTCATTTTTCAACCACCAAATCTATCTGCATCAGTACCCACACTCTCTACCTTCTGTCATGTTACCAGGGAGGAAGCATCCTCTGTTCCTTCTATATAGAGGTGCCCCTACATCTCATCCTGATTCATCTATTTAAGGTCTTGGGAATCTACATAAAACTTAGGTTGCTTTGGGTTGCAAGTAAGAATCTAATTCAAAATGATTTAACAATAAGGCAAGTATATTATTTCACAAGACAGGGTTTCCAGGATTAATTCAGTAGTGTAACATTATTAAAAAAAAACAAACCTGGTTCTTTCCATCTTTCTAGTCTGATATCTTCAGCATCTTGTGGAGATTGCCACAGTCTGGCTCACATATGTTTCTAAGATAGCTGCCACTGTTCTAGGCATTGCATTCAATATGATAACATCTAGTGAAAGGAGAGAGACTGCTTTTTTTTGTTTTTTGTTTTTCTTTTATCAGCAAAGAAACCTTTCCTAGAATCTTCCTAGAGACTGCCTTTCATTGGCCAGAACTGCATTAAATGCCCATCCCTAAGACTACTTATGAAGTAAAGGATAACCTTCATGAACTTGGACCGGTGGTTCTCAAAGATTCTTCCTGGGACCAGAGCAGTAACATTACCTGAGAACTTGTGAGAAAAGCAGATTCTTGAGCCCTACTCCAAACCTACTGAATCAGAAATTCTGGATGCAGGACTAGCTGTGTTTTTAAAAGTCCTGTAGGTCATTCTGACACATGCTAAAGTTTGAGAACCACTGGCTAAGGCTAATCTTTGAACTGGGGAAAGGACACCAGCCCTGAAGACTTGAAAAACACTGGGGATCTTTAAGCAAGGAGGAAGGAGGGTAGGGATTTTGGATAGGAAGTCAACTTCCTGCCAGATCCTTCCTCTTTCCTGAATAATCATTTTCTCCTTTATTATAGTATCCCTCAGCATACAAACATACTCTAATATCTGTGTCTTAAAAAACCTAGTCCATGACCCCAAATCACTATCCCGCTGCTGCCAGCATTCTTTGCTCCTTTTCATAACTGAAACTGTTTATTAACAGTTGTCTACAATCACTGTATTTATTTCTTCATTAACCATTCGTTCTTTTACCCACTCCCATCTGGATACCATTAGCACCACCCCAACAAAATCCAATGGGATGCTTATTAAATGAACTGAATTTTAGTATTCAACAGATAGAACCATTTCTTCTTTCTAGAAACACTTTTTTTCTTTTTGCTTCCGGCACACTGAACTCTCTTGTTTTTCATCGTACTGCATTATTTTATTCTTCTTAGCTCTTATTCGTTACACCTTTCTCCTCTATCAATCAGTGGTTCTCAGCCTTGAAGGTCCATTAGAATAAACGGGAGCTTTTAAAATTTCTGAAAACCAGGCTGCACTCTAGACCAATTAAATCAGAAATCTCTCCAAGCAGGACCCAGGCATTAGTAATATTTAAAGCTCTAAAGGTGATTCCAATGTTCAGCCAAGATTGAGAATCACTGCCTTTAATATCGGGGTACCCTATGGCCCTACCAACATTATTTTCTTAGATCAGTGGTTCTCAGCTCTGGCTCCACTTTAGAATCATCCTGGGAACTTTTAAAAACTACCATTGCCTGGGAGTTCCCAAGACGAATTGATTCTGAATTCCTGGGGTGATTCTAATGTATAGCCAGAATTGTGAACAACTTCATGTATGATTTCCTATAGTTCCATGGATTGAGACTCAGTGCTTTCCTATAGAACTTTCTGCAATGATGGAAATGTTCTGTATCTGCACTGTCCAAGATGGTAGCCACTAGCTTCTTGTGGCTGTTGAGCACTTGAAATGTGACTAAAGTGTCTAATAAATTGAATGTTTAATTTTATTTAATTTTAATTAATCTAAATTTAAATTAAATAACCTTATAATTGTGGCTAATGTCTAGCATATTGGACAGCACAGCACTATATGTTAATGACTCTGAAATTTATTCCTCTCTCCTAAGCTCCAGGATTACATATTAAGCTAATAGGTATTTCTTCTTGGATATTTAATAGAGTGTCTTTAACTTAATACATAAAAATTAAATTCCTGATTTTCTTCTTCAAAATTTGTTCCTCTCCTTGTCTTCCCAATCTTGGTAAAATGTTACCACTTCAATTGCTAAAGTCCCAAACATGGAAACCATCCTTTATTCCCTTCTTTTCCTCATCTTTGTCAGCCAATTTCCAGCAAGTCCCATTTGTTCTACTTCCAAATATATAATTTGAGTCTGTCTTTTCACCTCCAGAGCCTTCAACCTGGGCCAAGCTGCCATTATCGCTCACATAGAGCAGTCAAAGCTAGAAGTCATTGCATCCTTAATACATGCTTTCTAAGACCGTTGTATGTATTAGCTTGTTAATCCTACAAATAACTCTACAGAGTGGGTAAACTACTGTCCCCATTTTGCTTAAGTAATGTGCTTTGGATCACACAGCTAGTCAGTGGCAGAAATGGGATTCAAAACTAGATTGTCTGATTCTAGGGCCCATATTCTTCACCATTCACTTTTCTGTCTCTCTGACTGTCTATAAGGCCCCATGTCAGTGGTTCTTCATCCTGGCTACAAGTTGGAATCATCCAAGGAACTTTAAAAAATACCAGTTTCACAACCCCACCTCAGACCAGTTAATTCTCTTGGGGTCAGGCCTGGGCATCAGAAATTATAAAAAAAATCAGGGAATCCTCCTGCATAACCAGTGTTTAAAACCACTTCCTGTTTGAGACCAGGCCCTTGCCCACATGTCCCACCCATTTCAGCTCCCACCTCAATCATACTGTTCCTGTCCCTTCTTCCTACCTCTAGAAGAAGCTAAGCTCTTTCCTGACACAGGACCTTTGCACTTGCTCATTCTTTGCCTGGAACACCCTTTTCACATATCTCCTAGGACTTGAGTAAGACTTCAGAGTTTCTAATCTCTGAAAATATAGAATGCTCTAAATCATAAAGATCAGAGCAGAAATAAATGAAGTAGAAATGAAGAAAACAATAGCAAAGATCAATAAAATTAAAAGCTGATTCTTTGAGAAGATAAACAAAATTGATAAAACTTTAGCCAGACTCATCAAGAAAAAAAGGGAGAGGACTCAAATCAGTAAAATTAGAAATTAGAACAAAGAAGTTACAACTGACATCATAAAAATACAAAGGATCATAAGAGACTACTACAAGCAACTATATGCCAATAAAATGGACAACCTGGATGAAATGGACAAATTCTTAGAAAAGTACAACCTTCCAAGACTGAACCAAGAAGAAATAGAAAATATGAACAGACCAATCACAAGTAATGAAATTGAAACTGTGATTAAAAATCTTCCAACAAACAAAAGTCCATGACCAGATGGTTTCATAGGTGAATTCTATCAAACATTTAGAGGAGAGCAAACACCTATCCTTCTCAAACTCTTCCAAAAAATTGCAGAGGGTGGAATACTCCCAGACTCATTCTACGAGGCTACCATCACCCTGATACCAAAACCAGACAAAGATATCACAAAAAAAGAAAATTACAGGCCAATATCACTGACGAACATAGACGCAAAAATCCTCAACAAAATACTAGCAAACAGAATCCAACAACACATTAAAAGGAACATACACCACGATCAAGTGGGATTTATTCCAGGGATGCAAGGATTCTTCAATATACGCAAACCAATCAATGTGATACACCATACTAATAAATTAAAGAATAAAAACCATCTGATCATCTCAGTAGATGCAGAAAAAGCTTTTGACAAAATTCAACACCGATTTATGATAAAAACTCTCCAGAAAGTGGGCATAGAGGGAACTTACCTCAGCATAAGGTAAGTTTACCTAAGGGAACTTACCTCAGCATAAGGGAACTTACCTCAGCATATATGACAAACCCACAGCACACATTATTCTCAGTGGTGAAAAACTGAAAGCATTTCCTCTAAGATCAGGAACAAGAGAAGGGTGTCCACTCTCGCACCCTTATTCAACATAGTTTTGGAAGTCCTAGCCATGGCAATTAGAGAAGAAAAAGAAATAAAAGGAATCCAAATTGGAAAAGAAGAAGTAAAACTGTCACTGTTTGCAGATGACATGATACTATACATAGAGAATCCTAAAGATGCCACCGGAAACTACTAGAGCTAAAAAATGGAGTTGGTAAAGTTACAGGATACAAAATTAATACACAGAAATCTCTTGCATTCCTATATATTAACAAAGAAAGGGCAAAAAGAGAAATTAAGGAAAAAATTCCACTTACCATTGCAACAAAAAGAATAAAATACCTAGGAATAAACCTATCTAAGGAGGCAAAAGACCTGTACTCAGAAAACTACAAAACACTGATGAAAGAAATCAAAGATTACATAAACAGATGGAGAGATATACCATGTTCTTGGATTGGAAGAATAAATATTGTGAAAGTGACTATATGACCCAAAGCAATCTACAGATTCAACGCAATCCCTATCAAACTACCAATGGCATTTTTCACAGAACTAGAACAAAATTTTTACAATTTGTATGGAAGCACAAAAGACCCTGAATAGCCAAAGCAATCTTGAGAAAGAAAAAAGGAGCTGGAGGAATCAGGCTCCCTGACTTCAGGCTATACTACAAAGTGACAGTAATCAAGACAGTATGGTACTGGCACAAAAACCAGAAATATAGATCAATGGAACAAGATAGAAATCCCAGAGATAAACCCACACACCTATGGTCACCTAATCTATGACAAAGGAGGCAAAAATATACAATGGAGAAAAGACAGCCTCTTCAATAAGTGATGCTGGGAAAACTGGACAGCTACATGTAAAAGAATGAAATTAGAACACTCCCTAATACCATACACAAAAATAAACTCAAAATGGATTAAAGACCTAAATGTAAGACCAGACACTATAAAACTCTCAGAGGAAAACATAGGCAGAACACTCTTGGACATAAACCACAGCAACATCTTTTTTGACCCACCTCCTAGAGTAATGGAAACAAAAACAAAAATAAACAAATGGGACCTAATTAAACTTAAAAGCTTTTGCACAGCAAAGGAGACCATAAGACGAAAAGACAACCCTCAGGATGGGAGAAAATATTTGCAAATGAAGCAACTGACAAAGGATTAAACTCCAAAATATACAAGCAACTCATACAGCTCAATATCAGAAAAGACAAACAACCCAATCCAAAAATGGGCAGAAAACCTAAATAGACATTTCTCCAAAGAAGACATACAGATGGCCAACAAACACATAAAAAGATGCTCAATATCACTAATTATTAGAGAAATGCAAATCAAAACTATAATGAGGTACCACCTCACACCTGTCAGAATGGCCATCATCAAAAAATCTACAAACAATAAATGCTGGAGAGGGGGTGGAGAAAAGGGAACCCTCTTGCACTCTGGGTGGGAATGTAAATTGAACAGCCACTATGGAGAACAGTATGGAGGTTCCTTAAAAAACTAAAAATAGAACTACCATATAACCCAACAATCCCATTACTGAACATATACCCAGAGAAAACCATAATACAAAAAAAAACATGCACCCCAATGTTCATAGCAGCATTATTTACAATAGCCAGGACATGGAAGCAACCTAAATGTCTATCGACAGAGGAATGGATAAAGAAGATGTGGTATATATATACAATGGAATATTACTCAGCCATAAAAAAGAATGAAATTGGATCATTTTTAGAGACGTGGATGGACCTAGAGAGTGTCATACAAGTGAAGTAAGTCAGAAAGAGAAAAGCAAATATCATGTAATAACATGTATATGTGGAATCTAGAAAAATGTATAGATGATCTTAGCTGCAAAGCAGAAATAGAGACACAGATGTAGAGAACAAATGTATGGATACCAAGGGGGAAAGGAGTGGGGTGGGAGAAATTGGCAGACTGGGATTGACACATATACATTATTGATACTATGTATAAAATGGACCACTGATGGGAACATGCTGTATAGCACAGGGAACTCACCTAGTGCCCTGTGGTAACCTAAATGGGAGGGAAGTCCAAAAGGGAGGGGATATCTGTATGTGTATGGCTGATTCATTTTATTGTGCAATGGAGGCTAACACAACATTGCAAAGCAACCATACTCAATAAAAGTTTATTAAAAAAAGATTGAATGCTCTAATCTGCCCTAGTAAATCAAAATAAAAACGGTATTAAACTTTAAAATATGTGTAAGGGAGACATATAACATTCTAATTCTGCCCAAGGTGTCTATTGCCATGTCTTTTAAAATATATTAGATATAAAATTTTTCAGAAGAAATTTTGTTGCCTCTCCTTTGCTGGTGCCTTAAATACATGTTTAGGCTGCCTTGTAATGTTCAGCCCTAAATCTCTCAGGCTCATCCCAAGGGTTACCTCCTCAGAGAGAATTCTCTTACCCATCCTTTCTAAAGTGGTACTCCCAACATCCTGAGACCCCCATCTATCATGTCATCCTGGTTTTTAAAAATATTTCATAAAAATCATTGAAAGCTGTAATTGTCAGAGTTAGTTTCTAGTTTACTTCTTTGTTGTTTGTCTCCTCCATAAAGGCAGGGTCTATCTAGTCTGTTTTGTTTGCTGCTGTATTTTTTTGTCCTAACCTAGCACAATGCCTGGTATAAAATATATGTTCAGGAATTATTTCTGAAATGAAAGAATGAATGAATGCAGGCTGATGTATGGCAAGTAGCAGTGAGTAGATTAATTGTAAGGTAGATGGGCCATCTTGGGTTGTTACCCTGTAAATGGCTATCTTCATGGAGTGAGATGGGAGAAGTGAGTTCACAGAAAGGGAGTTCTCCTGACTGCTCCCCAGGAGGGAGGACCCTGGTTCCAGCAACCTGGGGAAGGCTTAGAGCTAAGGAGGGAGATGGCAGCAGGAACAGGCTATGATGCTGGACAGATTCTGGAGACAGCAGAAGCTAGTATTTTTTGTTAGGTTGTAATTTCCCTGTGTCATCTTCAAATTTTCAGTAAAATTTCTCAAGCTCAGCAGTTATGTCTTTTGTTCTTAGGAGAATGGAGAAAGGATCATACATTTGTGTTTGGGGCCAAAATAGGCTGGAGAGATCAGGGGCAGCATGGAGAAATGGTAAAAAGGAAGCTAGGATTGTTTGAGGACAAGCAACTACTAGAATGAATTTGCATTATCTGTTAGCATCTCCTTAGAATTCTCAGAATTAGGGTTATTCACATAATAGAGGAAAGAGTGACTTGGATGGCTAAAGAAGTTGAGGTCACTCTGGTTGCATAATTAATGAATTATTTGGCAATTATGTGTTTAATGTCTGTGTTCCATGAGACAGTAGTCTCCCTCTGGACAGGAACGTGTCTGACTTGTTTACTACTGGGTCACTGGACGCCTGGTATTGGGTGGGTGCTCAGTAAATATTTATTTTGTGAATGAACGGTTTGGGATGTTTTTGAGTTTCTTGGTCAGAAGTCAGAAGGTTTGCTGAGATGTGAGGAGAAACTGGAAAAAAAGCCCAGGCTCTGAGGATAAGGACCAGGCAGAAGCTGTGGGTGGAGAGGTGTCAATGTGCAGGCTGATTTGCTGGGAGGATTCAGACCTAAGCTCGGGCCTCAAGGACAACTGGAGGGTGAACAGGTCCTGTCAGAGGCCCAGGCAGAAAGGCCAGAAAAGCAGACCAGATACACAGAGGGGTGTAAATGAGAGAAGCCCCTCTCAGTGCTTGTGCCAGCTCCTGGGACACTGCTGATGCCCAATGAATGGACTTAGACAAGCAGATACACCTAGACCCATTTGGCTGTGGGGAGGGTTCTTAGTGTACCAGGCTTGGCCCTCATTGGCCAAGGGTTGGGGTGGGCCTGAAACTCCTAGCAGGACACATTTTCATTGGCAGCACAAGGACAGGCAAGGACCAACAGACCTTTTGCTACACGTCTCCCGATTATCTGAGAGTGACCAAGAATCCTTGAGCATGTTTAGGAATTCTTGCTTCCCAAGACTCTCTCTCCATTTGTGCCCTCCTCTCCCCTGGACCCACATTTACCCCTTTCCTCACCTCTCAGGCTTCTAAAAGCTGGGGCTTGAACGTCTTGAGGACCTGGATCCGTGACTGACCCCAGAAGTATTTCAGTTCCGAACACCAGAAGTACAGCCAGTTTGATTCCTGGCCTTTCTGTCCCCAAGTACCAGCCACTGTGGATGGAACCGGGAGCACAGCCTTGGAAGTCGGCTCATCAGTGGATCAACTCATCATGAATTTTCTCAGGCTCTAATTCTTAAGGGAAATAAAAGGTATTTCTTTTTCTGGATGATTTTCTGTCTATGTTGTCTTGAGAGGGAGTTATAGGTATCAACTCATGGTTGTATAGTATCAACTCATGGCATTGTATGCTTTGAACACTTTTTGGTAGATTTCTCCTTGCCCCAAGGATTCATACTAATAAATCAATATGTGTTTATTGAGCACTTAACTATGTGCAGACAGTGGGTGATGCACTCATTAGCAGATAAAAAGAGTGGCCAAGGGTTGCCCCTGTCCTCAAGGAGTTTGCAATCCAGGTTGCAAAAATAACTAAATAACTAAATGTTGAATAGCTGTAAGTATGTAAATTTGAGGTAGAAGGGATCTACAAGACAGAACAGAACTGGTTGCTACTTGAATTGTATCGGTAAGGTCTGCTGATGGAGTTTGGGAAGAATTTACAGAAAATAACAGAGAAGCCATCACCTATCCAGGAATCTGATCTGAGTCTTGGATTTAGCATTTGGCCAAGTACACAAGGGTGGAAAGGGCGGTGTAGACAGTCAGAGCCAAATGAATCAAGCTTAAGTGTGGTCAAGGGAATGAAATGACAGGATCAGAGCACTTGTATGAAGCGGGGGCTGTGTGAATTAGGGCCAAAAAAGGCAGCTTTTTTTTTCAGCAGGACTCCAAGAGCCTGGCTGTGGACTCTGGACTTTAACCTGGAGATGATGGAGAGTGTATAGGTCAAAGTACTTGCCAAATCCAACTTTGCAAATGGAGTGCTAAGCCAAAATTTACAAGATGAAATGCAATAGGAAAAAGTGCAAAGACATGTGTGTCCTTCTGTGTGTGTGCATGTGTGTGTGCATTTGTGTGTACATGCATGTCAAGAACAGCACAAATTCAGGACGCCACCAACCTATTTTAATGGCATTTGACTTGAAAAAGATAGAGGTGTTAATGTATCTATAAACTCAATATGAGTCCTTGATGTGATTTGGCTGGGAAAAGCCTCCTGCACATCAGGCTGCAGCAGTAGGAGCAGAGTCATACTCTTTTCTTCCCCCAAGTCCTCGAAGAGGACTACTTTGCTGAGGTGAGCCAATATCCATACAGGAGCTTCCTGAGCTCTTTCCTGTGAGAGAGTTTTATTCTCATGTGCTATTTCCACCCAGGTTTTTCTTGGGCTCAGGGCCAACTTCACTTTCTCAGATCACTGTGCATCTGCACTCAAAGTTTACTGAGCCACTTGAGATGACACCTTCAAAAGCTGTCCGGGCGAAAAAGTATCGATGTACAACCAGGTGACCAAGTATTTGTCTGGGACTGAAGAGTGTCCTGGGAAGTGGAACTTGAAGGGCTAAAGCGAGAAGAGCCCCAGTGAACTAGGCTGGTTGGTCACCTTACAACATACCAGAATCTTCTCCTTGAAGATTTGCTCTCACCACCAGTGGTTTTTCTCTTAAAGACTGGAGTGGTGTATATGTCTCATAGATATTTACCCTCTGGGTACAACTTGCAGAGATCTCACTGTGTTTAAGGTTTTCCATGAGGCAATCTTGTGGTGCTTTAGGCTTTGCAAATTTAAAATATTCACTATGGGCATTTTTCCTACCAGTATCCTTGAGCAGTCATATTCTACACATTATCCTATCATGAAATTTTTTTTTAATGAAAAACAAATTCTCTCAATTTTGGGAGGCCAAATGTTGTAGTGCAAAGAGCATAGATTTTGGAAGCTTAAAGATCTGCTGTTGGATTCTGGTTTCACCATATACTAGTTGTGGTGGACAATGCTATGTGTTCACAAAGTCCTACTTCATTTTCCTCTTTTGGGCGCGTAGGAAGGTCACTTAGGAGCCCTCTGAGTAGATCTGCCCAGTAGGTTGTAAGCAGCATGACTGTGAACCCTGGAGTAACTGGAGAGAGTTCCTCCGTGCCCCTATAACCTTGCTGCCGAGGCCACTAAGACCATGTGTCCTGGCTGGTGCAGATGCAGGATGGCAGAAGTCCCTGCGTGACTGTGTGGAACAGAGGACCTCTTCCCTCACCGTTGTTCTGCATAATACTCTGTAGAAGCAACAAATAAGCATTTGTCGGTTGTGTTACGCTGCTGAGATTTTGCAGTTAGTTTTTTACTGCAGCATAGCCTAGCCTAACTTGACTAAAACGCTAGTTCTGTGTCTTCATCACTTCAGGCTGCTCTAACAAAATACCATGGTTGGGTGGCTTAAGCAACAAGACATTCATTTTCACAGCTCTGAAGGCTAGAATTCCAAGATCAAGGTGCCAGTAGTTTGGGCTCCTGGTGAGAACTGGCTTCCTGGCTTGCAGATCACTGCCTTCTGGCTGCGTTCTCACATGGTGGAGACAGAGTCCTGGTATCTCTTCCTCTTCTTATAAGGGCACTAATTCCATTATGAGGGTCCTACCTACATGACCTCATCTAAACCTGATTATCTCTCGAGGCCCCCACCTCCTAAGACCATCACATTGGGTATTAGGGCTTCAACATATGAATTTCTGGGGGTCCATATTCAGTCGATAACACTCGGAAACCTTGAACAAGCTATCAAATAATGCTGAGGCTGCAAAAAAGTTATAATAATAAGTCCTTTCAAAGAGCCACCTTAAAGGGCTGCTGTGATGCTTAAATGAGATATTGTAGATGTGGTGTTTAGAGTGATGCCTTACTTTCTTACACATTTACTGAGGAACTGTGTTAAGTGCTTTCTTGACATAAATCTAACAGCCCCAATAAGCAATACTTCTTAAGAAGGGGAAACCACACCTTACAAAATCTACAATGATGTAGAAAACTTGTAGAACTCTGGGGCAGTCTGTGGGTTTAGTGGACAGGTTCAGGGTAAAGGAGGGAGCAAAGAGAGGAAGGATTAATCACTTGTAAGTGGACAAAAATCACTCTCCTCCTCCTGAAACTTTTTGCTTTATTTGTACTGATTATTCTGGTAAAATATCCTCATTGTGGAAGATGAGAGCACACAGAGGAATATAAAGAGATGGGAAATGCAACATTTTGGATATTCTCTCCCTGTCCTCTCTTTGAGTATTATTTTTTTCTTTTTTTTTAAATTGAAGTATAATTGATTTACAATATTGTGTTAGTTTCTGGTGTACAGCAAAGTGTATATACATATATATACATACCTATATATATACGTATATATTTATATTCTTTTTTTGACTCTTTTCCATTATAGTTTATTACAAGATATTGAATATAGTTCCCTGTGCTATTAAGTAAATTCTTGTTGTTTTTCTATTTTATATATAGTAGTGGGCATCTGTTAATCCCATACTCCCAAATTATCCCTCCCCCTTCCTTCCCCTTTGGTAACCATAAGTTTGTTTTCTATGTCTGTGAGTCTGTTTCTGTTTTGTAAATAAATTCATTTGTACTATTTTTTAGATTCCACATATGAGTGATATCCTATAATATTTGTCTTTCTCTGTCTGACTTACTTCACTTAGTATGATAATCTCCGAGTCCATCCACGTTGCTGCAAATGGCAATATTTCATTCTTTTTTCTATGGCTGAGTAATATTCCATTGTATATACATATGACATCTTCTTTATCCATTCATCTGTTGATGGACACGAGTATTATTTTGTCTTTAGAGTTAAGTAGGTTTTATGCACGTTTGTTTTCTTATTTTTTGCCCCCAGGAAACCATATCTCATAAACATTTGCCCAGGCTATTAAAACCTCTTTATCAGTGTTTTAGATCAGAAGAGGGTCAATTTTGAATGACGTTTTAAAGGGAAGGAATTAGATTAGATAAGGTCTCATCACCCTTGTCTGATAGAATATAGACCAGAATTTAATCCGTGTAAGCAGAAGCCCCTGGGAAAGAAAGTGCCTTTTCTCTATAGCCCTCAGACTTGCTGGGCAATTGCCCCGAGGTAAGTAACAAACTGCTGTCCAGACCAGCTTTGACTCCTCTCTTTATCAGGGGTTGGACTCTTGGTTTTGTTAACTCTTGGAGGCCATAAAACAATACGTCTGTCATGCTTCAGCTTGCTCCTCTCCCCTCTGTCCTCTGTAAACACTCCACACCCTGTCTTTCCCTGTCCAGGTAGGCCGGAAGCACCACGCTGCTCTCAAGGAGCTTAGCTTGTCTGGCCCGCCGAGTGCCCCCTCTTCCCTTCTGGTCCAGATCACTGCTCTTCAGGAATTTGCAGCCCTAAGGAACTGATTGGAATGTGGGACCTGGAGCCTCCCTGGGGGAGATGGAGGGGGGCAGCCCAGGTTGGCCCACTGCCTGGTAAGTGAGCTGGATGGAATGGTATTTGCTTTCTGTTAAGCACAGCTGCAAAGACTGCTGCTCATACCCCAACACCTGTGTGTGTCATGCACATGTGGTGACAGACGTTTCATAGAGCACGTTTCTATCCAGGTACTTTGCTGAGAGTTATATATGCATTGTCCCCTTTGATCTTTACATGGATCCGTGAGGTAGACTGTTATTACTCCCATTGGATGCAAGTAGCTTTGGCTGTGCAAAGTCATGCGGCTGGTGAGTACAGAACCAAGACTTGCACCTTCATCTCCCTCACTCTAAAGTCTAGGCTTTTAACTGCTGTCCTAAACCACCCCACCCCGAGAGCAGAGCATCCTAAAGCTGGAGGGGGCTTCAGGGGAGCTTTAAAAGCATTTTCAATGTCCCTGCCCCTCTGCCATCCAATTAAATCTCTGGCTGGGACCTGACCTAAGATACTGTAAGTTCTGCAAGTAATTCTGAGGGCAGCTTGGGTTGAGAACCAGTAAAATCCAACACCTTTATTTACAAATGATGAAACTGAGGCTCAGAGGGGGGTTCTCCTAAGTTCATGCTTCTATTGAGAAAGAAAGCTGGAGCTAGGTCTGGGATTTCAGAGCTGTTCAAGTCCATAGAGACCCTATGTGGCCACAAACATTGCAGGGAGGTGCTGATTCCAAGCCGTTAGGTGGGGTTGATTCCAGACAAGAAGCCAGACTCACCCATGCTTCTTCTCCCTCAAACCACAGGAGGCTCATTTCTCCATACTCAGCCCTCAAATGCCAATTTGAACATTAGGAAATTGAGTTTGTCTCTCGAGTGGCCCTTTTAGGGATGCTATTTGGAAGTTTAAAGTCCCGTGAGGCAGCCCTCCGCTAGCAAGGGGAGCAGACCACCCACCCCCCGACCTCCGCCGCCAGGTCCCTCTCAGGCATTCCCAGACGCTCCTGACCTCACCTGTGGCCACAAGTTGCCCCCTTCAGGTGTGTGCCTCTCTCCTCTCAAGCCACATGGCCAGCTCCACATGGCAAATCTGTGGCCAAAGTTTACAGAGGTTGGACTTAGGTCCCAAGAAGCTAGTTCCCAGAGGCAATGGTAGAGAGGGGGTGTGGTCTGAGCCAGCCTGCCCCCCCAGGAAGGTCGGGAATTTGGGAGGGCAGGGAAAGTGGCAGAATGGTCAAGATATTCCTCCCTCTTTTCTGGGGAGCCACGAGCCAGCATTTGTTCCCCTCAGGAGGGCGGTGACATTTGGAGGTGCACCCTAGGACCTAAGAAATAGAACAGAAGAAATTGGGGCCTCTGACCCAGAAGTCTGACCTCTGGGGAGGGGATCCCCTTCCTTCAGTGAGGGGGAAGTTGTGTCATCCTGTCATCATGTTCAATCTTTTTTGTTTAATCTTGTCAGCTCTCCGTGGTGTTTGTCTGGTCACCTCCCCTGTCTTCCCACCCCTTGTAGGTTGCTCACATCCTCACTCAGAGCAGCTTCCTGTTGGTATGAAGGGGAAACCCTGCTGGTATGTATGTGCTGGAGTCTCTGAGAAGGGGCATCTGGAGGCCAACACCGTCTCCATCTGTGCCCACACAAAAGAGGTTGTCTACATGGAAAACAAAAATGGTGTCTGTTCTGGATGTTTCTATAGCATCAGTGTCTCCCCAGGAGTCTCCAGTCGACATTCGTGCTCCAAAAACACCCTTTTTCAGTTATTGGGTCTTGATTAGGTTTGGGAAACGTAAAGTTCAGAGTCTGGTGGACTCTGGTCAAGGATTACCAAGGGTGGAGGCAGGGAGTTTAGGCCATCTTAGGCCCAAAGTAATGGTTAAGAACATAAGTGCCAAGCAAACTGGTCTGGGTTCAAATGACCACTTATTAGCTAGGACCAAGTTCTTGAAAATGTGCCTCATTTTCCTAATCTGCAAAGGAAGGATAATTAAGTGTCTACTGCACAGAGATGTAGTGAGTATTAAATGAGGTAATATGTATAAAGATCTTAGAACAGTGCCTGGCACACTGCGAGCTCTCCAGAGAATGTTAGCTGTGATTAGTTTAGGCTGACTGCCTGATTTCTACCAGACCTCAGGCCCAGGCTGATGTGCACTGCTGTCAGTGGGATGGACATTCAGGATGGGAAGGGGAGGGTGGGGGGAGACGGACTCTATGCAATAGAGTCACCCCATGATGGCAGCCCAGGCTCCCGTTGTCTTTCTCCTGGCTCCCACCCGAGGCTGGGCTCCTGCCTGAGCTCATAAAGCCCCACCTTCTCTCTCTGGTTCTTGGAGAGGTGCACGAAGAGTGACCGCTTGTCTGGGCAGCCG
Organism: Balaenoptera borealis; assembly: GCF_965194805.1. Lineage (NCBI taxonomy): Eukaryota > Metazoa > Chordata > Mammalia > Artiodactyla > Balaenopteridae > Balaenoptera > Balaenoptera borealis. The sequence goes on along the minus strand of NC_138860.1, from coordinate 38,632,084 downwards.
AGCGGTTGTGCTGAAGGAGAGACGCGCCAGCTTTAGTCACGTGACAAATCCCCAGGACCCTTCCTGGAACCCACCCAGTCCCACAGACGAGGACTCAGCCATGACTCACTGGATCCGGGTGGTGCCCAAGCCTTAGTCACCTGGCGCCCCTTCCTCCAAAACACCTGGGATTTGGCATCCACAGCCTGGACCAGGTTCTCTTACCATAACTTCTCAACCTCTTTCCTCCTTTCCACCCTCTTTCCCTCCTTTCTTTTCTCCCTATCCCTTGATCTCTCGTTGATCAGATCTGATTTCCCTGGCAACATGGATGGTTTGAGCCTGAGAGATGGGTAATGGAGATGGTAGCTTCTCAGGCCACCCCCCGTCCCCCCATCAGAGATATTGTGAGGGACAACAGACAAGCAGGCAGAGAGGGAGACTGCCTGCACTGACATGGTGCCATTCCTGTAATCTGGGGGTAGGTGTCTCCAAAGAGACCTTCCCCACCCCGCCCTCTGCAGCTGACTGATGCAGGAATTTCCACTATTAGTCATCCATTCTGGTGAGCAAAAGCCCAGACCGTCCCCTTTGAGAATGCAACTATACCTACAGGGCATGAGGAACTCTTTAAATTATATCAATGATTTCCACAGTACATGAATCCATTCATTCCACAAGTATTGAGCACCTCCTATGAGCCGGACACTATTTCTAGGTACTTGGAAAACAGTAGTGAACAAAATGGACAAAAATCTCTGCCTTCTTGGACATTACATTCCAGTGCGGGGAGAGAAAATAAACATGATAAATAGATAGATTGTATAGTTGGTTAGAAATTGCTAAGTATTGCAAAGCAAAACAACTCATCCATAATGTAGGGTAGGTGGGGTTGGGAATGCTAGGGGTGGGGGACAGGGACGGGGCAGGGAAGTTTGTTGTCATTTTAAATAGGGTGGTCAGAGTGGGCCTCCTTGAGAGGGTAGCATTTGAAAAAAGAGTTCAAAGAGGTAAGAGAAGTAGCCTTGCCAACGTGGGGGAAGAGTGTTCCAGGCAGAGAGAGCAGCTGGGGCAAAGGCCCTAACTCAGAAGCAACCTGGTAATTTGCAGGCAGAACAAGGAGGCTGTGTGGCTGGAGGGAGAGGATTCAGGGCAGAGAGTAGTGATAGAGGTGGAGAAGGAACGGGCAGTGTCAGATCACATGGGGCCTCATGATTCTGACTGAAATGGGAGCTGGTGCAGGGTTCTGAGCAGGGGAGTGACAAGACCTGGTTGTGGGACTAAACAGTTAGGAGTTAGGGGGCTGTGGCAGAAGCCTGGGGTAGACGGGCTCAGGCCAGGAGGATGGAAGTGGATTCAGGTTGCCTTTGGAAAAGGGAGCTAACAGAATTGCCAGATGGATTGATGTAGGTATGAGAGGAACGGGGGTCAAGGATGACCACTTTCCTGAGCACCATTTTCCTTGTTCTAACAAGCCAAGGCTCTGAGGGAAATGAGAGTGGAGAGCTCTGGAGCAGGATGGCGGGCAGCGGGAGAGGAAGGGGACGCGGAGGGGATGGTGTTGGAGCAATGCTCCCACCTTGCCTTTAGCCCTGGCCAGGTCCTACCCTAGCTTCTGTCTCTAGATTAGGCTTCTTGTGTCTGAAAAAACTGGGTTCTGAAGTTCAAACCCTGTGCCCGGGGCCCTGCAGTCCTGGGGGGACTAGATTCCCACTGGGGAGGGCTTAGTGTCCCTGAGGAGTGGGCTGGCTGGGCCCTCCTTGGGGTCTGCAGAAACAACGTCCTGGACTTGGCTGGGAATGTGGGGGTGGGGTGAGGAGCCCACACAGAGCAATTGCCTTTCCCCTCTGTGAAGCCAAACTGCTCTGGGACCTGCCCCAGCCTGTGAAGTCTGAGATAGCTATTTACCTGGGCTCCTGGCCTCATAATGGGAGAGGAGGAGGGGGATTTAAAGGGCCCAGCCTCCCATCGCACTCCCGCCCCACCGGTCTGAGGATATGGCATTGCAACGGCTGCTTCTTCTGCTGAGTTAACTATTCATGAGTTCTTTGTCACATCCTCTTCCTGGTGGTGGGCAGAGGATGGACAGCTCCATGAGGCGCAAGCTTCCTGGAAGCCTTGGGTTCAGGGAGTTGGAGAGTTGGAGAGAAAGAGAATAGGTGGGTGGGCTCAAAGCTCGCGGGTGTGAGCAGTAACCTTTCCCTGTCGGGGACTGGAGGGGGTGTGTCTCTGTGTTCTTATTGCAGAGGCAGGGCCCAGGACAGCCAACTACTGATCCCGGTTCATTAAGCCAGATTTCACTGGAATGTTTACAGGGGTCAAGACACTAACATTTATTGGAATGTCCGTTTGCATCCAAACAACTTATTGCCCATTTTCTAATTATAGTATTTTTCCTGCCCATCTAAACTTCTTGGGCTACATTAGAATCTGAGGGTTAGAAATGCCCAGGTTACCGTTTAATCAACAAAATCCTACATTTTCCCCTTAAGCATTCTCAAACCAGTTTCTTGGACTTAACCCTCCAATTGTAGAGAATTTCCTGCTGAGGAGACACTGACAGGCTGGACTGGCTCCTTAAGAGTCTCCTTTAAATAGAAACTTTGAGGCAATAATGTCCAAACAAGGCCAGTGTAGGCTCTCTGGGGCCAAGATCTGAACTGGGTGACCTTCCAGATCTCTCTAAAAGTCCTCTGACCCTAACCTGGGGGGAAGACTGTCCTCCAACAGAAGCTCTCAGCCCAAAGCCCTAAGCCAGGAGCCTGCCCAGGGTCCTACAAAGAAAGCTGTGTTCTCAGGCCTGGCAGGAGGCCAGGGGAAGTTGGTCCAGTTATGCCTCAGCCTTCCTTTCCATCCCTTAGGGTCAGGTCTGTTTTCTGGCCCTCCAGGCAGGCATTCTTGCCCGGGGTGGGAGGGGCTAGGAGAGCAGCCCTTCCCGAGCTGAGAGCCATGACTCACAGGTAATTACCTGTCCTTGGGCTCCCTGCCAAGGCTGCGAGAGAGCCTGAGGGGAGACATTTAGAGTTCATTCCTGTTTATTCCTCTTAAGCTTTTCTTGGGTGAGTTGGGCTTTGACCCCTTCCTGATGAACCATAGCGTTTTAATCCCCCAAGAAACAGGGATTTTCCATTTTTTTGTTTTCCCTTGGGAGGGGTCTGGTGCTTTCCAGGGTCCTGGATGTTTGCATCTTCTCCCCTTCCAGCTCAGTGACTGGTCTGGGGCTATAACAACTTATATAGAAGCCCTGACCCTTGTGTTCTCTGCTTGGTCTTCTGTCCAGGGTGGTCCAGGACACCAGAGGAGGCTGACCTCTATGGGCCTTGGGAAAGTACCAAGTGCAGTGCCTGTCACAAATGCCAGTGTCCTTCCCCCCACCACCCCCCTGCCAGGAATCCTGGTCTCCAAAGATCACTAACATTCCCCCCACAAGGCACCCACAGGCAGGCGGGCACTGCTGAGCTTGCTGTGAGGGCTCTGGGACCGACCCACCTGCCCAGTCTTGTCTGGGGGTGAGGGTGAGGGTGCAGTGACTACAGATGGGTGTGCCAGCTGCCAGATTCCTGAGTCCCGCCCTGCAGGGGGTGACGCCCAGCCAGGGCGGCTCCAGAGGTGAGGCCGTTGTTTAAAACCTAGGAGCCAGGAGAGGGGACTCCCACATTCAAGGCGCGCTCTCAGAGAGGCGATCTGGAGAAAGAACCGCGGCAGCACAGAGTGAGGTATGTTACCTGCCTTCACCTGCCTGGTGGGGGCTGGATGCGGGACAAGTGTTGTGTATCTGGGTGTCTGGGGCCTGGTTGCAGGGCCTGATTCATTCCTCTTCCTGGGAGCTCAGCTGAGCCAGCTAAGATCCAAAGGCTAGGTTTAATGTCTGCCACTGTTTGGATTTCTTTTTCACATCTGATAAGCATCTCAGTGACTTAGAAGAAAGCAGGTTCAGAGCTGGGGCTGAACACAAAGAGACGAAGAGAGGGTGGGCTGGCCCGGCTAGAGCTCTTCTAAGGGCTGCCCAGAATGACTAGTCCCGGGTGTGGGTTTGGTTCCAGCCCCGGGAAGGGAGAGCAGAGAGAGCGCTGGAGGAAGCCAGAGGACGGGTCTCCCTCTTAGGCCACAGCTGGCTGTGTGACCTCAGGCCACCTGTCTCTTCCCTGGGCCCCTGACTCCTCTGGTGGGGGATTGGAAGGAAAGATTTTGAAGCGTTCAGAGGTAGGATTTAAAGTTGTAGGAGTGTCCCTGGTCCCCCCCTGCCCCTGCCTTGCCAACCCCCCATCCTTCCATCCCGGCCAAAGGAGTTTGTGGCCGTCATTGGAGCAGAGTGAGCAACTGATCCAAGGCAGAGGTGGGCACTGCATGAACAGGGTGGAGCATTTGCCTCTAGGACCCTTCGAGTATCCACCCCTAGCCTCCTTCAGAAGCCTTGCTCTGTGGCCTCCCAACCCCCATGTCTCCTGTACAGCCCCAGCCCATCACTGGAGACATTTTGGATTGCTTCCAGTTCAGATGAAATCCTCACTCACTTTTTTTTTTTTAATTTTCTTTTTTAAAGACTTTATTAGAGTATAGTTACTTTATAATGTTGTGCTAGTTTCTACCGTAGAGCAAAGTGAATCAGCTATCCATATACATATATCTCCTCTTTTTTGGATTTCCTTCCCATTTAGGTCCTCACAGAGCACTGAGTAGAGTTCCCTCTGCTATACAGTAGGTTCTCATTAGTTATCTATTTTATACATAGTCTCAATAGTGTATATATGTCAATCCCAATCTCCCAGTTCATCCCACCGCACCCCTTTCCCCTTGGTATCCATACGTTTGTTCTCTACGTCTGTGTCTCTATTTCTGCTTTGTAAATAAATCGTCTATACCAGTTTTTTCAGATTGCACATATATGCGTTAATATACGATATTTGTTTTTTGCTTTCTGACTTACTTCACTCTGTATGACAGTCTCTAGGTCCATCCACATCTCTACAAATGACCCAATTTTGTTCCCTTTTATGACTGAGTAATATTCCATTGTAGATATGTGCCACATCTTTATCCATTCCTCTGTTTACTCAGTTTTAAAGACTGCTAGGCCTGCCTCTCTTTCCATCATATTCCACTACCTGCTCAGCCCAGAGATGTGGCCACCACAGCCTCACTCTCAGGGTGGCTCTGTGTGGTACTGAAGACCATGCCAATAGCAGGAGAGGGTTCAGCTCCAGGTCCTCAGCCCCTTTGACCCACTCATCGTTGTGCCTGTACGTGGGCCAGGCCCTGAGAAAGGACACTCCTCTTTCCTGGGGAGGCATCAAGGCCCTGGACTTCTCCTGCAAAGGGTCCAGCCCTTTCCTGCTCCCCACGTTGTCCTTCTGACCATGTGGGGTAGGGCAGTGTCGATCCTCCTCCCCTCTATTTCAGAGGGGGAAGCTGGAGTCAGGGAGTGGGTGGCGTTACCCCAGGGCACCCTGGGAGTCACATGCCAGCTGGGACAGGGGGCCAGGTCTCTGGCATTTTCAAAGTTTTTGGCTACAGATGCACCTGCTTCTCAGAAGTGTCCTAGGGCAAGACCCTAGGTAAAGGCTTCTGAGAAAACATGAGGTCCAGAAACAGAAAAGGGCTGGTGCACCCTAGGAGTTTGCATGGTTTCACCCAGGCTGCTTTGTTCTGTCCCAGGTGAGGTCCTGGGTGGGGATCATCCCACTGGCTGAAGATGAGGCCGCTCCTTCTCCTGTATTTTGGTAAGTATCCCTTCCCATCCTTCCAGGCCCTGTCATGTACCAGGGAGGGGACAGCCGTGGGTAGGAGGACAGTCTACCAAAGTGTGAGCATCACCAGTCACCCTGGGGTCTTTAAGTTTGGGACACATGTCTACCGGGATGTCCATGAGGTTTCTCTGTCCTGGGGGCCTTTGAAGAAGATGATCTTGAGAGGCTCCCAAATGTCTTCTTCCTACCTGAGGGTGGTTTGTGGCTCCCCCAGTGCCCTGCATGGTTTATTTCCCATCCTCTCACTCTCAAGCTGGTCCCAGAGCCATCATGGTTTGAGTTCTCGATGTTCAGTGAATTGCAGCTGGGTACTCCCAAAGTGTGGCAGAGTCACCTTTACAGATAAAGGAGCAGACAGAATGCAGGTATCTCCCAGTGTCCCACAAACAGCCAGCAGCCGGCGCTACTCTGGGCTGTTGACAGAGGCCACGCTGCAGGTGAGGAGAGCTGTGGGCCGTGTCCTGGTGGCTGAGCGTGTGTCTGCAGCTCTGTTCTAAAAAGCCACATATGGATGCTACATTTCAGGATCATCCGGGCTTTTTAGCTGCCGGTGTTTCTCCTCCTTTCTTTTTAGATTGGGGGCTACAGACTATAAAATCAGCTTTTTTAGCAAACAGCATCAGGATTGCGATTATTCCCACAACCAGCAGGTGGGAGCATGAAGAAGGTGGAGAAGAGGGTCTAGTCTTGCCGATCGACGTCGGCTTCCCTGGTCACGCTGGGCTGGCCGGCTAGACCCTCTTCTCTCTAGGCTGCACCCCTGTACCCCCTGTGATTTCAGCCCTGCCCAGCGTCCTGTGTGCCCAGCAAGCCTGCTCCCGTGGGGCCTGCTATCCACCCGTTGGGGACCTGCTCATTGGGAGGACCCGGTTTCTCCGAGCTTCATCTACCTGTGGCCTGGCCAAGCCGGAGACCTACTGCGCCCAGTATGGCGAGGTAGGCTCTTCCTCCATGGCCTCCGGGGGCTGGAAGAAGGCGAGCTGGGGTGGGGGTGGGGAAGCCTGCCATCTGTTCACTGAATACTTAGAGTGGACTTGCTATCGGCTTAGATCCATGCGCTGTGGGGAGTGCAAGAAAAGCGTATGACCGGATCTCTGCCTCTAAGGAATTTTCACCTTTGTTGGGCAAGAGAAAACGTACTCAGAACTAGCGAAATAGCTCCCTTCTCTCTTTTGCTTGATAAAGCTGGAGTTTTTCTCAGCCCTTGGGCCTGGGCAGGACAGTTTTCCAAGTCTTGGGAATAAGCAATCGGATAGATAGGGATCCTTTAGGTGTGTGGAGTGTAAGGCGCCATCTCTGGTGGACAGCGTCAAGGCTGGTGGAGCACAGATGCTGGGACGTGTGCAAGGCTTGTGTTCTTGCTGAGGGGGGAACCGAGCTGTGCCATGGCCCCTCTCTTGCTGCCATCTCTTTGGCTAGTGTTGGGGAAAGGGTGTGGCTGGAGCTACCAAATGATTATAGGCTGGAGTTTATCCTTCTATGTTTTGCAGTCGTCACGTACGACTTACCTCTCAGCCTCTGCATGTTTGGTCCACATGTTTTACCACTCTGGAAGAAGTGGGAGACATTTTTTTTTTGCAGAATTTTTTTTAATTAAAAAAATTTTTTTTTGAAGTATAGTTGACTTACAATGTTGTATTAGTTTCAGGTGTATAGCAAAGTGATTGAGTTACATTCTTTTTTAGATTCTTTTCCATTATAGGTTATTATAAGACATTGAACATAGTTCCTTGTGTTATACAGTAGGTCCTTGTTTGTTATCTATTTTATATATAGCAGTGTGTATCTGTTAATCCCAACCTCCTAATTTATCCCTCCTCCCGGGGAAATATTCAAATTGCTGTTAAAGGACACAGATCAGTGAGACAAAAGAGGAAGTGACTTGAGGTTAGCAAGGAGGTTCAGTGGCTCAGCTGATAAGGAAACGAGCTGAGCAAATCCAGGCACTGGAACTCTTTGACCTACGTCAATTATCATCACCTATTTAGGCAACTGATTTTTTTCAAAGAGCCTTTGTGATTTTTCTTCTACTTTGCCTCTGGACCTTTCTGGTAGGAACTTTGGTTTTCTTTTCTTTTCCCTTCAACAAGGTTGAGGTCTTTCCTTGCTCCTTGTGTTTACCAAGGTGGAAATCACTCAGTGTTTTCTTGTTTCCCAGCTGCCTGTCTCATTTGGCCATTTTTCTTCCCTCAAAACACAGGTATGGACAAAGGGAAGAGTGAGGGAGTGGTTTTCCCTTGAGCCTCTGCATCTCTTGGGGTAAAAAGACAGAGAGAGAAAGGGAGTGATAGAGATTAATGGCCATGAAGGAGGCTTGGGTTGTCTGTGGTTTCCTCTTTCTGGGTGGTCCTTGTCCTCAGGACCATGGAGATGGTATCTGATCCCATCTCTGGCCTCACTGCCTTTCCAGTCCCCAGTGTTCTTTTGGCCACTTTTTAATCATAGGTGGTACTGTATAGTGGCTTTGGAGGGGCTGAGCAGAGATGGCTGTGGTTTCTGCATCTCACCCACTTGGATGTGGGAAAGCCCATTTGGCAGTGTTGGGTAAGATGGCCAGCATCAGGCGAGTCCTCCCTGTGAGCCCAGATTACTCCACAAGCATCAGGGGACCTGGCAGTATTGAGCTTTCCAGGCAACAGAATGGTTTTAGTTGCTGCCTTCCCACACATCCTCCAATCTTGTGCCACTGAGCCATGTCTAAAATTTTCAGGGAGTCCTCTGCTGATTCCCTTCCTTGGGCTGATCCGTATTCTGGGATGGGAAGCAAGGAGAGATCGTAGGCCCCTGTGTTGGGATGTTCCTCGGCCACAGCCCTGTCTGGACAGCCTCTTTCCCTCTAGGCTGGGCTTTTGGCTTCATCCTGACCTGCCCTCTGCCTCTCTCAAATGCCCCAGGGAGCCAATTGCTTCCCTTGCTCTTAAGCAGCCCCTTGAGAGAAAAACTGAGTGCTTGCAAAAGAGAAGTCTAGACTTTTGCAAGCATGGGGATGGATAAATCTCAGTTATTTTGGTGCTGTGAAAGTTGAGAAGCATGGTTCTTTTTTTCCTTTTTCTATAAGGGGGAATAAATCCATGTAACCTCTTGCAAGAGTGGAGGATAGGGCATCTTGAGTGCAGTGTGTAGCCCCAGGTCTGCCACTAACTTGTGATGCGATCGTGGGCAAAATATTACCCCTCTCTAAGTCTTGCTTTCCTCTTTCATGAATGAGTGTTAGAGAAATGGTCTTTAGGGTCGCTCTTTGCTCCAGTTTTCTTTGGGAATGAGCTGCCTGCTGAGAACCAACTTCTCTCCCCCACCTGTCTCCTCTCTGCCTTTTCTGATTTCTCTTTCCTTCTCCCTTCCCTACCTAACCACCTAGAGGCCACTGGTTGCCAGCAGTGAAGATACACGCTAAAGGCACAGGTACTCCTCTATACAGGTGTACCCTGAACCCTCACTTGGTGCAGGGGCAGCTGTGTGATGAAAATTAGGAATCCAGATTTAACTCTGATGAGTTCCAATTTCAGTTTTTAAGTTTATTTTATTATTAAATGATATTATAGTAACTATAACTTATTAAGCACATATTATATGTATCAGGCACTATACTAAGAGTTTTATATAAATTATCTCAATTAATTTTCACAATACTCCATGAGGTGGCTCTTATTATCCCCGTGAGCTATTGGGAAAGTTTGGGTGTGTGCTGGGACTCCCAAACTTCTGATGGAAACACATAGGTATTGAGTTTTCTGAGTAGTTAGAGATGGAGGTGCAGTGGCCAGCCCCAGCTGGAAGGGAAGGTGGCATGGTGCAGAGGTGCATTCCTAGGGCCTGCCCCTTCCATCCCCCTGCATCCCTCGCTACCAGCTCCCACCTCCATATACATACCTTCCTTAAGTCATAGCCTCTGGTTACTGCCTCTGTTCTATTTTCATGCAGAGGTGACATGGTGAGCCCTGAGCCCAGTAAAAACCACCCAGCACCTGCTGCCTGCCTGTCTACTGGTATGGCATGAATGTAAGTGCATTAGGGATTTATGACTCTTGGACATTTTAGCATTGCTCGCTGCCCCCTGCCAACCCTGAAGAAACTCAGGAGCAGTGGGGACTCCTTCCTGTTCAAAAATTGTCTCTCCCAGCTCCTGATCTCAGAGTGCGGCTCCTTTCTTGTGGGTCAATCTTAGCCTGTTAGCATGTCACCTCTTCTGCCTAATATTGTCTCACTGGCTCAATCCTATTGTCCTTGAGGCCCGGCTTCTATGGGTTTTGGGTTCATATTGCAGCCTTTACAATGGACATACGACTCAGCCAGCTTTGCCCTGTGCGCCCACCCCAACCCAGCTTTGCCCTTCTGGGCGTACCTGCCTTGACTACTCGTTAACTATCCAGGCTTGAACCCAGGCTGGTCTTTATCAAAATGGCCCGAGGCTGCAGTCCCACCGTGTCCCCTGGCTCTCTCTCTTCCAGCTCCTAGGTAACCTCGGAGTAAACTCACTGCACCATTTTTCCCTAAAACCCAAGGCATGGATGAAAATGTCTGTGATGTCTCTCTGCCCTCATTCTCGTCTGTGCTTCCTCTGAGCCTTAGTTCTTTATTTGAAAAATAGGAGTAATGACAGCACCCACTTCCAACAGTTGTTGTGAGGACTGTATAAAGGAAGGAGCCAAGTGACCACTGGGCTGGTGTCTGGAAGATGCTAAATGTCCCATCCCCCTCTCCCCACCTCCCGGGGACCTGTATCTGCACGCAGGGGCCTCTGCATCTGTGAATCATGCTCCTGAGTGTTTCTTCCTGGATCAGGACACACACTCGCATACTTATTGAAATCAAACTGCCCTTGGGCCAGCCCACTTCCTGCTTCCAAGGCGACCGCTGCCCATCTGATTTGCAGTGGGCTGCTGGGAAATCTGGAAGTGGTCGTGGTTAACGAAGTCACCCGACTGGGGGTGAAGACTCTCTAGGTCTGGTCCTGGCTCTGACACTTAGAATAGGAACGTGACATCAAGAAGGTCATGGTTTCTGTCTAGACCACCATTTCCCCATTCATGAAATGAAGGAGCTGGGTTAGTCAGCCTTTGTTTGTTCAGCTCTAACATCTCTGCCAACTTCTGGCTGGGCTGTATGTGACCCTGAGGGTTGGCCATCGTCTCTGTCAGGTGGGTGCTGGCAGGGGCTGAGCCATGACCTTCAGTCATCTCCGGGCTGGTGCACGCTCCTTGGGAACCAGTGGGTTTCACCTGGAAGTTTTCCAGCCCTGATTTCTGCTCCTGACAATGTCTTCTCCAATGTTGTGTCTGTTCCCTTAAATGCTTTGTTTATCCCCCAGTCCCTCCCTTTCTGGGGGAAAAACTTAATTACCCAGCTGCCTTAATAACAGTCTTACACAGTGCATTCCTCAGGTTAATTAGCTGTGTAAACCAAACAGCTGTCATTTTTATCTCTTGGAAACAAGCTAAGGAGCAGTAGCCAGTTGACGTCCCCTCCTCCCCACACACACACACACACACACACACACACACACACACACACACACACACACACATGCACAGAAGCACACACCCACAGGCACACACCCCGACAACCACTGCCTTTCTGTGTTTGAAAGTCATCTGTTTTCTTGACGTTTTGCATGGCTAATGTGTAGGCAGAGGATGTGAGGATGTGAGGATGCATTCATATCCAACCTGAGGTCCTTGTCCTCCGCTCACAGAGGACTTTGAGCCTGTCTCTGACCAAAATATCTGCCCTCCTATTTCCCAGAAGTTCTTAGCATGTATGAAACTTTCAAAGCTCCTACCATTGGGGATTTATTCTTTTGGATGAAGCATCATTGAGCTCTTTGTTTAAAATGCAGACACCCTTGGGAAAGGCATCTTGTTAATCTATCATCATTTATATTTCAGGAAGGGTTTGCTTATCAGAAAATTAGCTGTGGCTTTTGCAAAGGGCCCTAAGAGAATAAGACCCAGAATGAGTACGTTTTGAGAGGATAGAAGAAAATGAAAAGGGACACTTAGAGAAAGAGTTGCTATCAGAGGGGAGCAAAACATGGGGTGTGGAATGTGAGATTTTTGGGTCCTGGTTGTTATGGGTTGGGGATTGTGGCTTGTGGGGTTAAAAGGAGGGAAGAGAGTGGAAAAGTGAGATGGAAACCTGGACACAAATCTGGGTGGCCTCACGACTTTGCTGGCCTGGCTTCTCACCACCTTGCTCCTTGGGTCAGGTCCCTAGAAGCTCTCTGGGCAGTGTCTTGCAGACCTACCTTGCTTCTTTGCTCTCAGGGGCTATAGGAATCATTGTCACTCGTAGAGCTTTCAGAGGTCCAGGAATGCAAACCAACTCTCTGCAATCAGGTCTAGGGGGATAATTCTGTTTCTGTAGAAGTCTGGGCTGAGGGTGAGGCTGCCCTTACTAGGGGAGAAGAGAGGGAACATCCTGAAAACCAACTCTAGTCCCTGCAATTTCCCATGGTTGCCACGTGACTGCTGTGTCCCTTGAAGCAGAGTACGATGAGAAGGTTTGGAGGCAGAGAGCCTGGGAGAGGAATCCCTCCTTCTTCTCTTCCTAGCCCTGTGGATTTGGACACATTTCTTAGCTTCTCTAAGACTTGCTTTCCTAATCTGTCAAATGAGGATACCCACCATTTAATATAATATACCTACCTCAGAGATTTTGGAAGCATAAAATGAGATAAGGTATGTATAGTGCTCAGGACAGAGCCTGGTGCAGTGTAATTTTGGGGTGTGTGGTATTCATCATCTCTGTCATCAGCTTTAGAATTGAGCTATCTAAATTTAGTTTAGATGGAGATAAGGGCTCTGCTGAGTTAAGGCTTTGGTCAAGATGTTACTTCATGACAGTGCCTCCTAGCACTGGGCACCTCCTCCCACCTGGCACCACAACAGGTCTCGATTTTTAAAATTTGCTGGCAGTATCCATTGACATAGAAATGGGAAGGCTTGTGGATCATAGTGCGGTCTAATGGAGGCCTTGCTGACCAAGGTCTGAGGGTCCCCTCTTCCCCTGCCCACTTTGCTGGGAAGAGTGTTTCTCTAGTACAGTGTTTGGCCAATGTCTTATTTTTCTCTTGCTTCTTTTGCATTGTTGTTTGGAGTGTCTTTAACCTCTGAGCAGATAAGCTGGAGTGGGGGAGAATTGTAATAGCATGTTAAAACAAGAAGGAACTTTATTATCTCATCCCACCCCTGCATTTTACCAATGAGGAAGGTGAAGTGGAGGGAATGTCTTTCTTGTAGGCATCTGCATTTTTTTTTTTTTTTTTTTTTTTGGTGCTGGCTTTCTTTTGGCCCTGGCTGGCAGCCATGACCCTGACTACAGCTCCTTAGATAGACACAGGCAGTCTCTGACTTTCTTGTGGGAGGGAGTTGGACCACGTATAACCAGAGCCTGTTTTCCTATTTTCCCCCAGAATTAGCTCCATGTTCTGCAAAGGCACAGAGCTTTGATTTGCATTGCTTTCCTTTTTCCATCCTCTCCACTGTGATTCAGGCTCCCACTGGCTCTTGCTCTCTCCTTTGCCTCCCCCATTGCTCTCTGGGAGGGTTTGTCTTCCGGCCAGACTGCCGAGCTTCTAGAAAGCTCCAGGATAAGGGAAAAGGCCCAGTCTTTCCAGACTGAGGGGAGCAGGAGCCAAACTGGCTGGAAGCCTGACAGGCTGAATGGATAATAATGCTGTGTCTCTGAAGTAGCACAGCCAGGGGAATGCTGGCCAAATGACCCCAGAGAGAGAGGCAGCTGCAGCTGGGAGAGACAGAGGAATGTAACACATATGAAAGGAGGAGCCTCATGTTGAGAAACACACACACACACACACACACACACACACACACACACACACACACACACACACTCTTATACACATACTACCTATAGACATACAAGAATAAAATAGGAAGGGAAACTGAGGCCCAGAGAAGAGAGGAAAGAAATTGGCAACTTGCCTTCATGTGGGCTTCTGCCATAAGCCGCACTATTTCAGGCCTCCATCCCTCTAGTTGATTGACAAGCAGAGCTACTTAAAATACCTGTCCCAAGCCTTATGGCTTAGCCTGTCTCTGAGGATTGAGATAATCCCTCCTTTAGCTATGTTACTGTGATAAGCGGCACGTAGATGTTAAGCTCATGAGGCCATCTGATCCCTCCATCATTGTCTGTGCACATGGAAGGCAGGTGGAGAAGACGTGGGGTACCCCAGACTGACTGTGAAGACAGGGTGGAGGCAGGGTAACAAGCCCATGCTGAGTACCCTGTGCCTTTTTAGTTTGTTTTGCTTTACAATAATGCCTGAATATAAAAGTTAATATATATCCAAGGCATCAAAGTTTAAAATTTTTTATTAAAAAAGAACAAAGAAAAAAAGTTACCCGTAATGCCATTTCCCAGAGATATTAGGTTAAACTGTATGCAGTTGCCATTTTTGTTGGTCAAGATGGCTGAATATCAACCATTTCATTTGGTTCAACCTAATATATTGGTGTATTTCCTTCCACATATTTTCTATTCCTTCAAGAATATATATTTGTGATCATGACATGTATACAAGCTTATGCCCAACTTTTTTTCAGAGAACATGATAATTTTTTTCATAAAACATTATAATGTAAGCATTTCCCCCATGCAATGAAAATCTTTCTTTCAACAGTCTTTTTAATGGTACATAATATTGCATCATTTGGGAATATCAACGGCATTTCCCCAGTCCCAGGTTGAGTTGTTCCAGCTCCTATGTCCCATGGCCCAGGGGGAAAAAGAGAGCCTTGTTTCTGGCATTCTCCTGGCCAGGGAACAGGCTGGGATCAGTTCCCAATAGAGCAAGGGGGTCTCTGGTGACAGGTCGCCAGAAGGCAGCTGGCCCTTGTCAATCTGCAGGACATGTGCTGAGTGCAGATGGAGGTTGGGGAGTGGAAAAGTTTGCCTCTGAGAGGCTGGTCAGAATGGGGAGAAGGGCATGCTTGCTGCCAGGGACCAAAATAGGATTCTGGAGGAGACTCAGATTCCAGCAAGAGGCGTCTTTTGCCCAGACAGGATTATTTTAAGTGCTCAGGTATTTATTTTAGCCACTGACACATCTGCAGTCTCCGAGTTAACTGAACTAGGTTAGCCTGACAAGCCAGCTTGCTTCCCAAAGTGCTTTCTCTGTCTGAGGCTAGGCCATGGTCAGCCTCAGGGTCAGACCAAGCCCTTTGGGTGAGACAAAGATTGTCACCCTTTACCATGTTTCCCACAATGTCTGTGCACCCAGGTGGTTTCCTAGTGGAAATGAGAGGATGACAGAGAAGGAGGGAGGGAGAGAGAAAGAGAAGAGTAAGGAAGGGGTGGGGATGGGAAGGGAGGAGGAGAAGAAGAGAAAGAGGTAAGGAGGGATCCTGTCTGGTGCTGGTGCTGGCACTGGCTATCAATCAACAGGAAAGTCACACAGCCTCTTGGAGCCTCAGCTTTCTCACATGTGAAATGGGAATAATATTACCACGTAGGGTGGTTGTGAGGCTTAAATAGGTTATTGCACAGAAACTTCTGATACAGTACCTGGCACATGGTAAGTGCTCAATCACTTAATACTGATGTTTGTCACCTCCTCACTCCCTCATCCCTCCTTTTAAACTCCCAGGAAGGGAGAGTCTAGTAATAATGTAAATGAAAATGCTAGCATTTACTGAGCATTTACTATTCATTCAAAAAGTATTTATAGAGGGCCTACTAAGTGCTGGGCACTTTGCTAAGCACTGGGATACAGCATAAAGGAAAGTAAGTTCTGCCCTCATGGAGTCTACATTCTCACAGGGGGAGGCAGACAGTAAACAAACACTGTGAGCAAATAAATTGACAGTAAATGAACAATATGTCAAGTGGAGATAGTACTATGAAGAAAAATGTAGCAAGGCAAGGGATGGACAGTGGGTGCTGTTTTATATAAAGCATATGTGCCAGCCATTATAAGAGCATTGAACATCCCCCCAATATTGTTTTTTTATATTTCATAATCATTTTTAATTCTTTTTCGTATTCTTTTCCATTATAGTTTATTATATTTTATTTTTACAAGAGATTGACTCTAGTTCCCTGTGCTGTACAGCAGAACCTTGTTGTTTATCTATTTTATATAGAGTAGTTTGTATCTGCTAATCCCAAACTCCTAATTTATCCCTTCCCCTCCTTCCTCTCCGGTAACCATAAGTTTGTTTTCTATGTCTGAGTCTGTTTCTGTTTCGTAAGTAAGTTCATTTGTATCATACCAAAAATTATTGTTTAATAAAGCACTTTGGGACATGATGAGGACACCTCCAAGTACCAGGAAGGGTGACAATCCTCTTGTTTTGCAGATTGGAGGTGGGAGCTGCAAAGTGGGGTGGGAAGCAGAGGCTCACAGAGCCAGGACTCCTGACTCCCCTCTTGCCTCCTCCACTGTTCCAGGCTTTGTCAACGGTGCAGGGGGAAGAGCGGTGTTGGGTGAGGAGTTTCTATAACTCAAGGCACAGACTCAGCGTGTTAACTTAATCCCTCTGGGACTGAGCTGTCAACTTCACCAGTTCAGCAGACATCACTCGTTCTGAACATCGGCTTCCTTAGCTTAGTGGCTTCCCTGGACAGCGCAGAGGTTCAGGGGCTAGAAGGCCTCAGAGAAGGCTGCCTGAGCTTTCCCCTGGCTCTGGTGGGTGGAGGCTTAGGGGAAAGCAGAGGCAGGAGGTGTGGGGAGGTACACTGGTCCCTACCCAAAGGAACTCACAGGTCAGGGAGGTTCTCGTCCAAGCCTTGCTTTTACATGTGGGTCAATTAGGAGCCCTCTGAACAGTGTTCTTTCTCCTGGGCACAAGGTTTGGGACCATGGTTACTCAGAGAAAATAGGTTTCATGTGTGTTGCATGAGGGACCTGGGGTAAGGTCATGGTGTCTCTGTGAGGTGTGCGCGTGTGCGCACGTGCACACACATTTGCGCACATATGTACAAACTGAAAGAACAAGGGCCATGTTCTCTGGTTGTGTTCTTTTTCTTGGTCATCTCTGCCCTGCTCTGGAGCCCATGGGGTTCAGTTCTGTCTCTTGTCTCCCTCCAGAGCATGGGCAGGCCAGGGAAGGTGAGATTTCGAGGAGACTTCCCCAGTGAGGCTGTTTCCTTCTTGGCTGCCCACTTTGACCCAGATCTTCATGGGGAAGAGCCTCTGCCTTCAGCCCCAGGACTGCAGACTTCCTCTGCCCTATGTCTTCTTGGCCTTGGGACACCTACCTACAGAGATCCATCTGTTTGGAGACCCTAGGCTTCTCTCCTGTGGGTAGGGGATGCCAAACCTGGGAAAGATCCTCAAGTCCCTGATGTCAGTGCTGGAAGGCCTTTGAGGTCATCTAACGTTACTAGAATGTTGGCTTCCTGATGGCTGGGTCTTTGTTTTGTTCACTATTATAACTCAACCCAGAGCAGGGTCCAGCATGTAGTATGTGCTCAATAAATATTTGTTGAATGATTGAATGACTCTACTTAAATCTCCACTCAATTTACAGAGGAGAGCTAGGACTGGAACCCCAAATTCCCTTGTTCATTTTTCCTGTCCTCTCTTCCTAACCCTTAGAAACTTGACTTTCCCCAGGCTGCCAGAATTAAGTGAGATGAGCTATAAAACTCTCTAGCCTACACATAGCACATAGCAGATGTTAAATTAATGTGAGCTTCTCTTTCTTTCTTCTCTTTGCTCTTAGCACCCTTTTCAAATTTCTCTTTGGAGCAATGTCACATACGAAAATTAGTTTTTCTCTACCACCTCATACCACTTTCCCAATCACAACCTCTATTTACTATTTACTTAGCTATGTGTTAAGGGGGGGACCCAAAGGACTTAAATGAAAAGATGAACAGTAACCTTGTTTTGAGAGGTTGATCCTTCCAAGTGTATTAATGAAATCAATGGATCCCCAAGGGTAGCATTTCCATGGAGAGAATGTTCTGGGCTCTCAGGATACAAGGGGGGAATTCTCACTGGTCCCACCACTGAGTCTCTGGCATCTCCTTGTCCCACAGTGGCAGATGAAATGCTGCAAGTGTGACTCAAGGTTGCCTCACAATTACAACAGTCACCGAGTGGAGAATGTGGTCTCGTCCTCGGGCCCCATGCGCTGGTGGCAGTCACAGAATGGTAAGGACCTGCCACAGCCTCCAGGGGCCCAAACATATGGAGGCTCCCACAGGATGGGGAGGGTGCCCGGGAGCCCTTTGGGGTTCCCAGGGCTTTCTTATGGTAGTGGGATGTGGGTGGTTGACAAGCAGAACCTTCTCTCTTTGTATTTGAGGTCTTTCAGATGCTGTAGGTAGAAGAATTTATTGGAGGTTAATGAAAGGGTCAGAAGAGAGAGAAGTGCCTTAATTTCATTCTACTTAGTCACAGTGGGCTTGCTGAAGGAACTGAGCTTTGGGAACAGATTTGTGTTGAACAGAGGAGTTGAAACTCTTTAAGGTTTTAGGGGCATCAAGTGATGGTGGGAAGGAAATTTGGCCAAGAAGAGACAGAATCTTGAATAGGTGATAGTAAGTAGAAACATACTGGTACCACTCCTCTCTGAGAGGGAAATTGGAAAATCAAGGTTAGAGAGTTTCTGATTTCCTAGAGCCTGGAAAGGTAGAAATACTCTGCTCTAAAGTTTCTACGTTTTGTCTTTCCAGATGTGAGCCCTGTCTCTCTGCAGCTGGACCTAGACAGGAAATTCCAGCTTCAAGACCTCATGATGGATTTTAAGGTGTGCTTCCTGGGCATGGCAGTGGTTAGGAGAGGGGGACTCTGGGCTATGTGGGCGTGGACTCATGGGGAGCACAGGGTCCTTGTCTCCTCAGGCTGGAGGTGATGGTACCACATGCTGGGTGGGCCGCCCTTCCCCAGGCTGGGACGACACTTACCCTGAGCCTGTAGCATGGTGACAGCAGAGGTACCACTTACGGGAGAACAGTGGTGCCTCCAAGTTCCCTGTCTTGGCTGTGTAGTGTTTATATATCCTCTCCCTCTTTGCATCCCCCACCCTTAGTCCATCTAATTTATTCAGCTCTGCCAAGACCAATTGTACAAAGCCTGGCCACTTATTATACAGTTGTGTTTTCTTGGTATACTCTGTTTTAATAACTTTGCTGATGAAATTGAGTTTAACAAACAGCCAAGAACTGGCCCATCCACATGTAAGATGTGCTTTTGGAGCAATCTGCTCATTCAGTGCTATTACTTCTCAGACTCTGCTTTTAGACTAGCCTTTGGAGATATGCCTTTTGGAGGGAACATTTTCCTTCATTACTGACAGGTCTTTTTTTTTTTCCTTTTCCTTTTCCTAATATCCTATGTGACTGAGGAAGTTGCTCTAAGAACCTTGCCTCAAGAATAGGTCAAAAGTATTTTGAGACATTCTAGTGCCACTTGAACAAATGCCCAGTCTCTAACAGTGACAACTTCTAAGGGCAACATTCATTTGGATGGATACTGGTAGTCTTATTGTTTGTCATCACTCACCCATTCATTTATTTGTCCATTCTTGCTACACACATATTGAACATTGATTATATGCTGTTAAAAAAGATGACTAGAACTAGATCACGATCCTCAAGTTGCTTTGGTATATGTAGGGAAGTCAAAGAACTAGTAGCAAGACAGTGGGTTGTGTGCTCTGATGTTGGTAATAAGAGGTGCTGGGGAGCCCAGGAAGGGGACATCTAGCTTGATCTGTCTTTGGGGGAGTGGATCAGAGAATACACCTGGGGAAGATGAAACTGCCTAGGCCAGTAATATCCAGGTGAAGGTTAAGTTCATTCCAGGCAAAGAGAACAGCAAAGTGCAAAGGCCAGGAGGCAAGAGGCAAGAAGGTATATAATTGGGGGAGGGGGCAAATGAATGCACGTAGGGTCTGGTGGGGCAAATGTGTATACGGTAGTGAGAGGTAGGGATGTGGAAGGTTACAAACTGACGAGAGATGAGTTTACAGATGTAAATGGGGAGGGAGGAAAGTAAGTGAAAGATTCATCTATTCATTCAACAGATGTACTAACTGCCTACTATGTGCTAGATGCTGGGGGTACACTGTGAACAAGATAGACAAGGTGGGGGAATTCCCTGGTGGTCCAGTAGTTAGGACTCTGTGCTTCCGCTGCACCACTGAAGAGGGCACATGTTCAATCCCTGGTTGGGGAACTAAGATCCCGCAAGCTGTGCAGTACGGCCAAGAAAAAAAAAAACAAAAACAGATAGACAAGGGGGTCTATGGTTTACTGTAGTGCTTCTCAAGCAGGGGATATTTGGCAGTTTATAGACAAATTTTTGGTTGTCACAACTGTCAGTATGCTATTGACATCTAGTGAGAAGAGGCCAGGGTTGCCACTAAGCATCCTAAAATGACCAGGACTGACCCCATGGCAAGGAATTATTCACCTCCAAATATTAACAGTGTCAAGTTTGGGAAACCCTGGTCTGGTAGGAGGAAAATAAAAAGCAGGAAACCAACAAATAAATAATTGGAAATTGTGTGACATTTATGAAGGAAACAAATGAGATCCTGGAATAGGAAATGATGGAGTGGGGTGGGCAGAGTGTGGGCAGAAGAATGCACATTAGATAGGTATAAAAAGATCTCTGTGAGGAAGTGACATTTAAGCTGAGAACAAAAGATGTGAAGGAACCCACGAGGGGGAGGAGCATTCCAAGCAGAAGAAACAACGTGAACAAAGGCTCTGAAGAGGGAATGTGACTGAGGGCTTGAGGAGATGGAGGTGCACAGTGGCATGAGACGGGGTGAGGGAGCAGGGCCCAAGAGCATGGCCTCTTCAGCCATGGTCAGCAGTTCAGATTTATTCAAGAATAGTGGGCAGAAATTTTGTATCCTGCAACCTTACCAAATTCATTGATTAGTTCTAGTAGTTTTCTGGTGGCACCTTTAAGATTACCTACGTATAGTATCATGTCATCTGCAAACAATGACAGTTTTACTTCTTCTTTTCCAATTTGCATTCTTTTTATTTCTTTTTCTTCTCTGATTTTGGTGGCTAGGACTTCCAAAACTATGTTGAATAAGAGTTGTGAGAGTGGACATCCTTGTCTTGTTCCTGATCTTAGAGGAAATGCTTTCAGCTTGTCACCATTGAGTATTATGCTTGCAGTGGGTTTGTCATATATGGCCCTTATTATGTTGAGGTAGGTTCCCTCTATGACCATTATCTGGAGAGTTTTTATCATAAATAGATGTTGAATTTTGTCAAAAGCTTTTTCTGCATCTGTTGAGGAAATACTCCCATTTACCACTGCAACAAAAGGAATAAAATACCTAGGAATAAACCTGCCTAAGGAGATGAAAGACTTGTACTCAGAAATCTATAAAACACTGATGAAAGAAATCAAAGATGACACAGACAGATGGAGAGAGGTACCATGTTCTTGGATTGGAAGAATCAATATTGTGAAAATGACTGTACTACCCAAAGCAATCTACAGATTCAATGCAATCCCTATCATCAAACTACCAATGGCATTTTTCACAGAATTAGAACAAAAAATCTTATAGTTTGTATGGAAACACAAAAGACCCCTAATAGCCAAAGCAATCTTGAGAAAGAAAAACGGAGTTGGAGGAATCAGGCTCCCCGACTTCCAACTATACCACAAAGCAACAGTAATCAAGACAGTATGGTACTGGCACAAAAACAGAAATATAGATCAATGGTACAGGATGGAATGCCCAGAGATAAACGCACATACATATAGTCACCTAATTTATGACAAAGGAGGCAAGAACATACAAAAGAGAAAAGACAGCCTCTTCAATAAGTGGTGCTGGGAAAACTGGACAGCTACATGTAAAAGAATGAAATTAGAACACTACCTAACACCATACACAAAAATAAACTCCAAATGGATTAAAGACCTAAATGTAAGACCAGACACTATAAAACTCTTAGAGGAAAACATAGGAAAAACACTCTGACATAAACTACAGCAAGATCTTTTTTGACCCACCTCCTAGAGTAATGGAAATAAAAACAAAAATAAATAAATAGGACTTAATTAAACTTAAAAGCTTTTGCACAACAAAGGAGACCATAAACAGGACAAAAAGACAACCCTCAGAATGGGAGAAAATATTTGCAAATGAAACAACAGACAAAGGATTAATCTCCAAAATATATAAACAGCTCATGGAGCTCAATATCAAGAAAAATACAATCCAATTAAAAAATGGGTGGAAGACCTAAAAAGACATTTCTCCAAAGAAGATATAAAGATTGCCAACAAACACATGAAAGGATGCTCAACATCATTAATCATTAGAGAAATGCAAATCAAAACTACAATGAGGTATCACCTCATGCTGATCAGAAAGGCCATTATCAAAAAATCTAGAAACAATAAATGCTGCAAAGGGTGTGGTGAAAAGGGAACCCTCTTGCACTGTTGGTGAGAATGTAAATTGATACAGCCACTATGGAAAACAGTATGGGGGTTCCTTAGAAAACTAAAAATAGAACTACCACACGACCCAGCAATCCCACTACTGGGCATATACCCTGAGAAAACCATAATTCAAAAAGAGACACATACCACAATGTTCATTGCAGCACTATTTACAATAGTCAGGACATGGAAGCAACCTAAGTGTCTATTGACAGATGAATGGATAAAGAAGATGTGGCACATATATACAATGGAATATTACTCAGCCATAAAAAGAAATGAAACTGAGTTATTTGTAGTGAGGTGGATGGACCTAGAGACTGTCATACAGAGTGAAGTAAGTCAGAAAGAGAAAAAATAAATACCATATGCTAACGCATATATATGGAATCTAAAAAAAAAAAAAACAATGGTACTGATGAACATAGTTGCAGGGCAGGAATAAAGATATAGACATAGAGAATGGACTTGAGGACACGGGGTGGGAGGGGGAAGCTGGGGCGAAGTGAGAGTAGCATCGACATATATACGCTACCGAATGTAAAACATTTAGCTAGTGGGAAGCAGCAGCATAGCAGAGGGAGATCAGCTCGGTGCTTTGCGATGACCTAGAGGGGTAGGTTAGGGAGGATGGGAGGGAGGTTCAAGAGGGAGGGGATATGGGGAAATATATATATATATATATATATATGGCTGATTCACTTTGGTGTACAACAGAAACTAACACAGTATTGTGAAGCAATTATACTCCAGTAAAGATCTATTTAAAAAAAAAATAGTGGGCAGAGGACTTGAATAGGTAATTCTCCAAAGAAGACATACAAAGGGCCAACAGGTACATGAACAGATGCTCAACATCATTAACCATCAGGGAAATGCAAATCAAAACCACAATGAGATGTCATTTCACACCTGTCAGAATAGCCATCATCAAAAAGATAAGGAATTCCCTGGTAGCCTAGTGGTTAGGATTTTGGGCTTTCACTGCTGTGGCCTGGTTTCAATCCCTGGTTGGGGAACATCTTGCAAGTCCCGTGGTGCAGCCAAAAGAAAAAAGATAAGACATAAGTGTTGGTGAGGGTGTGGAGAAAAGAGAACACTTGTGCACCATTAGAGGGAATGTAAATTGGTGCAGCCACTATGGAAAACAGTATGAAGTTTCCTCAGAAAGTTAAAAAAAATAAATCTACCGTATGATCCAGCAATCCTACTTCTGGGTATATATTGGAAGGAAATGAAGTCACTTTTTCAAAGAGATATTTTTAACTCCCGTGTTCATTGCAATGTTATTCACAATAGCCAAGATATGAAAACAACCTAAGTGTCAATCAGTGGATGAATGGATAAAGAAGATGTCACACACACACACACACACACACACACACAGAGGAATATTCAGCCATGAAAAAAGAAGGAAATCCTGCCTTTTGGGTCAACATGAATGGACTTTGAGGGCATTCTGCTAAGTGAAATGAGACAGACAGAAAGACAAATACTGCATGTCTTCACTTATATACACAATCTTAAAAAGCTGAACTCATCAACATAGATCTAGAAAAGGTTGGTGGTTGCCAGGGGCTGGAGGGTGGGGGTAATGGGTGGATGTTGATCAAAGGATATAAACTTCCAGGTTTATAAGATGAATAAGTTCTACAGATCTAATGTACGGCGTGGTGACTATAATTAATAATACTGTACTAGACACCTGAAAGCTGTTAAATGACACACAAAAAGGTCATTATGTAAGCGGATAGAAGTATTAGCTAACCTTATTGCAGTAATCATTTTGTAATATATATGTGTATCAAGTCATCACATTTGATACCCCTTAAACTTACATATGTGATATGTTCATAATATCTCAATAAAGCTGGGAAAAAAAAATAGTGGAAAGCCACTGGAAGGTTTTTAGCAGAGGGGAGTCATGGCTCACTTTACATTTTAGAAAGAAAGTTCTCTCTGTGTAGAGGTTGGTTTATGAACCCAAGGAAGTGTTCCAAGCTGGGACCTGTCAGCATAAAGACAAGATTTAAAGCCATGAGAAATGGATGAAATCACTGAGAGAAGAAGTAGGGACATGACAGTATGTCATGCTAAGGGGCTTGCATTTTATCTTTAGGCCAATGCAGACCCATGGAAGGGTCTCATGCAGGGAGGGACGTGATCAGATAACCCTGTAGGTGAAGTGGGGAGCGTGGCTTGGAGAGCCTGGACAAAGGCTGGGCTTGAGTTCCAGGCTGTTGCAGGAACCCAGACTCAGTGCAACTGGGACCTGCACTATGGCCACGGCCATGCGAGGAAAAAGAGGAGGGACAGAATTGGGAGCTAGTGGTGTTAAAAAATGGTTGGCTGTGGGAAGTGCAGTGGGTGAATTTTCTGGCCTGGCCACCTGGGTGGTGGGCTGAGCTAGGGATCATGCCTTCTGGAACACAGATCTGCCTTCTATCACTTTCCACGGCTCCCCTGGGGAAAACCCGCTGGGGCCAGTGGTTTGTCAGGAGAATTGGACCCGAGTACCCCTGAGCCCACTTGTCCCATGCAGCCCCCTTTCTCCCTCCTCACTGTGGTTCTCAGGGGCCACCAGCACCTCTTTAAGAGCCTCTTTCTGTGGTCGCGTCCCCACTGCGGGGTCACTCAGGCCCCAACCCTGTGTGTGTCTCTGCAGGGGCCCATGCCTGCTGGCATGCTGATCGAGCGCTCCTCGGACTTCGGCAAGACCTGGCAGGTGTACCAATACCTAGCTGCCGACTGCACGTCTGCCTTCCCCCGGGTCCGCCAGGGCCAGCCTCAGAGCTGGCAGGATGCTCGGTGCCAGCCTCTGCCCCAGAGGCCTAACAGGCGCCTGGATGGGGCCAAGGTAGGCAGAGGGGACCCTGAAAATGTAGGCACGGGGAGAGGTCTCTCCCATCCCATTGCTCACATGGTCACCAGGCTTTGGAGAATCTAGGAGAACCACCCCCTTCCCCAGGCAGTGAGCCCTGCTGTCTTTCCTGAGCTCCCCAATAATGATCCCTCTGGGCACGTCTTTGCTGCACATCCTCTTTGCTGCCCAGGAAGGATATTTCAGAAACACACTGAGTGTATTGCATAACCCAACCCTGCTCTCTCCTTGAATCTTCCCACCTGGGGTCAAATCCTTTCATTTCTTTCATCACTGCCCCCTCGCTCCCAACCACGGGGGCTGTATTTTGTCTCCTTTCTCTGGCTGAGGCTCAGGGGAGCCCTCAGAGCTGCTCAGAGCGCTGCCTTTCCTGTAGGCAGTGCGTCTCTTTCCTTCCCTGTAACGACTCTTCCTTGGTTATTGCCGTATCTAGATCCACGTTAGCCACATGCCCCAGACCACACATCAGAACATGGGACTTTTCCCTGATTTGTGGAAGGTTGATGTGAAAACTCTTCCTGGGATATGCAGCTGAAGTTACATCCAATGAGTGTTTTTTTTTTTTATCAAGTAAGAACAGCATAGTTGAAATTGGGGTTGTCTAGAGTGTGGTGGTCAGCACGTCCATGCATCCTTGGCTCTGGACCCTCTCACTCATCCTGGGTCTTTGGAAAATTAGTATCCCCTAAACCCTCATATGTCTATTATATATCTTACTGTAACTTCTGACCCAAGGAAATCAGGAAATTCTTGGGATAGCTATATTTTCAACTGGAGAGGAGAGGTTGTACACACACACACACACATACATACACACGCACACTCATCTAAGGCCCAGTGATCATCTCCCTCCCCCAGAGTGATTGGCAGACCTCACATCCATGGTCATCTCAGGCTCCAGGTAAGAAAGACCTTAGTATGAGAAGGTCAGGGCATTGAATGGAAAGGAGGACCTCTGGGCTTGGGCCATAGTTCACCTCTACCTCAGGTCTTCCATTTCCCCTCTCTCTGCAGGTCCAACTTAACCTTATGGATTTAGCCTCTGGGATCCCAGCAACTCAAAGTCAAAAAATTCAAGGTCAGTGTGGCTACTCCTCTAGCCTGTGGGACTGTGGATGGGGAGCAAAACATGGTTGCAACCCAGATCATGGACATTTCCTAGTCTTTCCTACCTCTGTCAACACGGTTGGATTGAACACTTGCCCTGCTCAGCCCATAGGGGTATTGTGGTGGCCCCAGAGAC
Source organism: Balaenoptera borealis (assembly GCF_965194805.1). Taxonomy (NCBI): domain Eukaryota; kingdom Metazoa; phylum Chordata; class Mammalia; order Artiodactyla; family Balaenopteridae; genus Balaenoptera; species Balaenoptera borealis. Next base: position 38,605,832 of record NC_138860.1, on the reverse strand, counting down.
TCAAAAGGCCTAAGCCAGAGTGGAATGGGTCTTTTCTGTTGGGGGAAGTTTGAGGAAGATGGAATGGTGCAACCAGAATTCCTTTCCTTGTCATCCTGCCCTAGGAGTCTCTATTTGCCTCTAACTTCCCGTTCTTTATTTTCCCATCTCTACCCCCTCCCTCCTTGTTGTTTGTCCCCCTCAGAGCTGGGGGAGATCACAAACTTGAGAGTCAACTTCACCAGGCTGGCCCCTGTGCCCCAGAGGGGCTATCACCCTCCCAGCGCCTACTATGCTGTTTCCCAGCTGCGTCTGCAGGGGAGCTGCTTCTGTCACGGCCATGCTGACCGCTGTGCCCCCAATTCCAGAGCCCCTGCCGGCCCCTCCACCGCTGTGCAGGTGACAGCCCAGGGAGGGGGAAAGGAGAGGGGAGGGGCAAGACCTGGGCAGACTGACGTCTCTGGGGCTCCTATAAAGGAGGGAGGGCACTAAATTTAAGACTCGAGTACTTAATATTTTAGCAATGGTGAAAATGAGTCTAAATTATTGTCATTTCAAAGGTCAGATTTTGCAGCACTTCTTTGGACCTGCTTTATGGTTTGAGATGATTTTTATTCAGTAACATAGAAGTATATGTAAGTATAAGCATACATATAAGTAGAAGTATAAGCATGGGTGTTGGTGGGGGAGCTTAAGGCATTGATTTTCAGCACTGGCTACACATTGTAATTTCCTGGGGAGCTAAAAAACATTGCCCAGACCCACACCTTCATACACTCCGATTTTATTATTGTTATTTAAAGCCCCGGGTGATTCTAACATCCTGCCAGGGTGGTTCTGACATCCTGCCAGAGAGCCACTGGTTTGGGGACTGTAAAGTCCCATGTAGAGGTGAGATATGGGGCAGGGTGAGAGAACAGAGTCTAACACAGATGCTAAGTCCACCCCAGAGCAGTTGAGTCGGATGCGTCAGGCATGGAAGAGAGAAACTCCAGCTTAACAAGAAACCCAGGGGATTTCGCTGTGAAACCAAGCTTGAGAACCATCAGTAGAGGAGAGAGAGCCTAGGACCAAGAAGCAGAGGGAGTTGTCATTTCACTTCTCTGGGGTTTCGGTTCTTCTATTAACAGATGGGACCATGATATTTGCCCCAGTGATAGAGGCGCACGATGAAATCATGTAAAGTGACCCTTGAGGGAAATACAGGTGACATGAGCATTGGGCAGCTTTATCCTTTCCACTTCTGGGCCAGCGCTTGCCCCAGGCTACAGAGGAAAGCAGAGGGAGACCAGTGCCAGAGATGTGTCATCCATTAGGGTCCATAAACAAAAGACCAGAACACAGGCTGAGCAGGATTGCTGGCATATGAGGATGTAGAGGAGGGCAACGGCCTGCCCAGCCCCTGTGGTTCTCAAATCTGGCTGCACAATGGAATCACCACTTTCTAAAGTACCGATGCCTGGGCCTTGTCCCTGAGATTGGATTGAATTGGGCCTGGGCATTGGTATTTTTTAAAAAGCTCCCCAGATAATTCTGAAGTGCGTGCAGAGTTGAAATCCATGGAATTAGAGGGACAAGGCAAGCCTGGTGAAGGACATGCCAGTCTAGCTGGCAGGATTTTGCTGGTGAATAGAGAGTGAGGGGACTTCTAGTCAGGAAGAAAAACATCAGTACAGGCCAAAAGGTGGGGAAAAGTAGGGCTTGTCCTGGGAGCCACTAGTTCAGCTCAGCCGTGCTGTTAGGAGTGAGTAGGGGATAAGGATGGAGCAAACACAATACAAGTCCTAGATGCCAGCCTGAGGGTGGTGAGCTTAATATGGAAGACAATTAGCACACAATTGCTATTCTATTTTTATACCTTAATGAGTCTAGTAACAATTCATCATTGCAGTCTCATTAGCCAAACAACTGCAGTCATAGATTGTTGGAATATAAATCTCCAGAGGGCCCACAAGCTTCTAGAACCACAGTTTACCAACAAGGCTGTCTAAGCACTTTACAGGTGGTGCTTTGGACTGAGCAGCATGGGGATGACCAAATGCAAGGGCTGAGCTTTTAAGAACCTAACTGGAGGAGCAGTGCAGGTGTGTGTGCATGCACACACACACACACACACACACACACACACACACACACACACACCACACAAGCCGGCATCTGGGAGTGTCATAGGAGCTGAGTGAAGGCTGGAGGAGCTGGGGTCTGAGCTGGACCCTGGGGACAGAGAGGAGAGGGCAAGTCCACCTCTGGGACGCTCCTGTGATAATTATTCATGGTGTCCTATGGCCCCTCTCCTAGGTCCATGAGGTCTGCGTCTGCCAGCACAACACCGCCGGCTCCAACTGTGAACGCTGTGCACCCTTCTACAACAACAGGCCCTGGAAACCCGCAGATGACCAGGACCCCCATGAATGCCAAAGTATGAGCCTGGGATCACCCACCTCCCCTGCAGCAGCTGGGTGGGGTGCTGGCCCATCAGGGACACAAGGAGAATCTAGTCTTTATTATTTAAATCTAAACCTACTTGCATTCTGTAATTTAAGCTCTCCTTGCTCTTTGGGGAAGGAGAGGGTATTTGAGAAAGTATTTGAGTTGCATCTTCCCACAGCTCCTGGCCCTTCTCCTCAGCCAGGCCTGGAGGGACCACGATTTGGTCCATGCTTCTGATGCCACGTGCCTTTCGTGCTAACCACAGGTCCTCCTACTTCTGGCCTATCCAGTGTAGGACATACATGGTTTCCTGTTGTCATTCTTTCTACTTCAGATGTGCATCCAGAGTAGAAATCCATGGAATTAGATTCCTGGAGGCAGGGCCCTTCCCTGCATAAATGAGGGCAACAAAGATCCCAGCCCAGAGAAGGGCAGTGACCCAGCAGGAGACCCAGCAGGTGGCAGTGGGGGAGGGTTGGCCTGGGACCATTCAAAGGGCTCTCTCTTTGGCTCAACATGGGTATTATTCTTGGGTTAGTCCCCACGCTGGGAGTCAAGAGGCCTGAGTTCTCTATTTTCCTTTCTTACTGGCTCTATAACCTGAAATAAATTACAAAAGCCTCCCTGGGCCTCAGTTTCCCTGTTTCCCAGACCTGAGCATCTTGCAGAGTTGCTGGGGATGCCAGTGAGTTAGTGTGGAACGTGCTTTGTACATGGCAACGATGCTGGTCAAATGTCAGCCCTAGTAACCTCCTTTTGCAGGGTGTGACTGCAACGGACACTCAGAGACATGTCACTTCGACCCAGCCGTGTTTGCCGCCAGCCAGGGGGCACATGGAGGTGTGTGTGACAACTGCCAGCACCACACTGAGGGCGAGAACTGTGAGCGGTGTCAGCTGCACTATTTCCGGAGCCGGCGGCCTGGTGCTCCCGTTCAGGAGACCTGCCTCCGTGAGTAGGGGCTCCAAGGAGCCAAGCCGTCATCTGTCTGTTAATCCCCATCTGTTCTGGGCTCAACAGAGCACAGGTCCCTAAGGACACACAGGAAGTGTGAAGACTTGGTTGTGTGTCAGGACTTGTGGGCAATTGTTTTCGACTTAGCTGTGCCCTTCTAAGCAAGTCAGTGTGGTTTGCTCTTTATTTTTGTGCTTCCTCCAACATTCAGGACCCCTCCGTGGCAGGGGTTATTCTTGTATCCTTGGGCCCTAACACAACCACAGACAAATAATTGATGCTTCAGGAATGTTTATTAAATGAACATGTCAGTCACCCAGGAGTGACCCAGGAGGTAAGACTTTCTAGGTGAAGGAAGAGTCTTCATTTTGAAAGCCATGAAAGGGGCTTGGGTTTTGGGGTGGGAGAAAGTTGGTTCACTTCCTGTTGATATTATCTATTTATGGAAAGAGTGAGAAAGTCTTGAGTTTGACTTCTGTTTCCAGCACTCGCTTGCTGTGTGACCTTGCGTATGTTCTTTGAACACCGCTGAGCCTCAGTTTCCTCATCTGTGCAATAGGGATAAGCATCCTCACCTCTCAGGGTTATCGTGAGGATTACATAAGGTGAGAGGCAAGAGTGCCCAGCTCCGTGCTGGCCACAGGGTAGCTGTTCAGTCAATAATGCCAACCAAAACTTTTATAGTACTTAACATGTGCCAAGCACTGTTCCACCTGCTTTACACTTACTCATTGATTCCTCGTAAGAAGCCTATGAGTGTTGTATAATTACCCCCATTTTATAGATGAGAAAGCTGAGGCACAGAGGGATTAAATAACTCAACTAAGGTGGTAAGGTTGTAAGCCAGGAAGTGGTGGAACAAGGATTTGAACCAGGAAGCCTGGCTTCTAGAATGTGCTCTCTGCTTTTCTTCTTTGTCCCTCCTGCCGTGGCTGCCTTTGTCTCTCAGCCTGCGAGTGTGATCCAGATGGGGCAGTGCCAGGAGCGCCCTGTGACCCAGTGACCGGGCAGTGTGTGTGCAAGGAGCAAGTGCAGGGGGAACGCTGTGACCTGTGCAAGCCGGGATTTACAGGACTCACCTATGCCAACCCGCAGGGCTGCCACCGTGAGTAGGGGGCCCAGCCTGCCGTGGCGTGGGGCAGGCGGCCTGGGGCCACCAGGTCTGTGACTGGTCCTGCTCACTGAGCTGCGTGCCGGCTGCTTTGCCACTGGCTTCCAGCAGGTGACAGCACAGGCCTGAGGTGGAGGCTGGGACAGAGCCCTCCCGAGGGAGGGCAGGCAGGTGGCCCAGCAGCCAGGTGCGGGCACTGGTGGGAAAGTGTGGTGGCCTTATGAGTCAGCCAGGTTATCTGGAGGGAACGGCCCCGCCTCGTTCTTTTCCCAGGCTGTGCCCCTCCCTGATGCACATCCTCTGGGGGTAAGATTTGGGTGGCCCGGCCCCCAGGCTCAGCAGCCCTCCCTCCCTTGCAGGCTGTGACTGCAGCGTCCTGGGTACCCGGCGGGACATGCCGTGTGATGAGGAGAGTGGACGCTGCCTGTGTCTGCCCCACGTGGTGGGCCCCAAATGTGACCAGTGCGCTCGCTACCACTGGAAGCTGGCCAGTGGCCGGGGCTGTGAGCCATGTGCCTGTGACCTGCACAACTCCCTCAGCCCCCAGTGCCACCAGGTAAATGGCGGGGTGGCCCATGGGCCCCTCAGCAAGGGAGGGCTCCCGCCCACCGGCCTCTGTCTCCCCTCCGCACTGCCCTTCTGGGTCTTTCTAAAGTCAGACTGGGCTGCTTCTGTCCGCCTTCCCCTGGGGAGGCTGCCAAATGTCCCTCCGTCCGTGGCTCTCAGCCTTTGGCAATGCCACATTCGCACACCTTCTGCAGGGCCGTCCCGGGCTTTGACCTCAGAGCTTGTGTCCTCGTGGGAGCCCTTGCTTTGGGGTGCACTGGGGAGTTCTGCTCCCTGACCGGTCTCTCCCCGCACAGTTCACAGGGCAGTGCCCCTGTCAGGAAGGGTTTGGTGGCCTGACCTGCAGCACTGCAGCCATCCGCCAGTGTCCTGACAGAACCTACGGAGATGCAGCTATGGGATGCCGAGGTGTGCTCACTGAGTGGGGACGCGGAGGGCATGGGGGGGTTGTGTGCTCGGGTGGGCTCGTGGTGGGGACACGTGGGTCTGTGGTGTGGGAGGGCATCCCGTACTGGTGCACGGGGTTGGGGGGGGCCCTGGCAACCCATAGGAGTGCTCGCTCCCCACCGCTGCCCAGGGCTGACACCAGGCCGTCCCCGTGTCCCCATGTGCGCATGACAGGAGGGCTACTTTGCTTCCCACTTCCCTGAGAAACCATTTCCCAGAAGCCATCTGCAGGAAACGTCCTCCTCTCCCTCTTCATAGATGGAGAAAGTGAGTCCTGAGGGGGGTAAGTTTGACGAGTAGTGACAAGGGCACGCAGACCTGAGTCTGTTCTCAGCTCTGTGACCTCGGGACGAGTTGCTCCCCTCTTCAGGCCTCAGTTTCCTCATCTGGGGAAGGGGCACATTGCCTCAGAGGCTTCATCTGTGAGAATGGGAAAACAAGCGTGTTAACTCTGCCACAGAGTGTGTGGTGAGGGTCAGAAGCGTAGGCGTGTGCCTGGTGAGTGAGAGGCTCAGAACAGTGCCTGGCACGTCGGAGGTGCTACGTAAGGGCTTGCTGTCGTTACCATGATTTCATTCTGGCCTTGACAGTCTTATTCTAAGTGTGAAATACCCTGAGGTCAGACCTCTTCTTTGGGCTTTCCCCACCAAACACCTGATCTTCCTGCCCCCCCTGCCTCTGACCATCATTTCTCCTGCCTTAGCCTGTGACTGTGACTTCCGGGGAACGGAGGGACCAGGCTGCGACAAGGCCTCGGGCCGCTGTCTCTGCCGCCCTGGCTCGACCGGGCCACGCTGCGACCAGTGCCAGCGAGGCTACTGTGACCGCTACCCGGTGTGTGTGGCCTGCCACCCCTGCTTCCAGACCTACGATGCCGGCCTCCGGGAGCGGGCCCTCCGCCTCAGCAGCCTCCGCAATGCCACCACCAGCCTGTGGCCCGGGCCGGGCCTGGAGGACCGCGGCCTGGCATCCCGGATGCTGGACACAAAGAACAAGCTGGAGCAGATCCAAGCCATCCTCGGCGGTGCCTCGGTCACGGAGCAGGAGGTGGCCCAGGTGGCCAATGCCATCGTCTCCATCAGGTCATTCCCCCTCCCTGCCGAGCCACGTGGCAGAAAAATAACTCCACGTGCGTCCACATGGGGGCGCACTGGTCCTTCCTTACATCGGTTACAGCCCTTTACCGTCTACCAAGGCTTCTCACAGGCCCCTCTCTTTTCACTGTCACAACAGCCCTGGGAGGTTGGCGGAGTTATTCCTTGCGTCTTGCAGATGGGGAAACAGGCGCAGATAGGTGGCGTGATGGAGTCACATGGCCACCGAGTGGCAGAGCGGGGGACCGGGAGCACAGGCACGAGCCCAAGTCCTGAGTTCTCTCAAGTGCCCGGTGCCACCCGTGGGAGAGTCAGCTCTGCATTAGTCAACCTTGTGGAGGGCATCCGAGAGGCAGGGCTCTAAAAATAAATTGCGTTTGCCTTTGGAATGGGAGCAGTCCCACCCACAGTCCCCTCCTACCAGCAGAGGTGCCTTCTCAGTGAGGTTTCGTTCTGAAGTTTGTAGGAGTTTGTTTCCCTGAGCACTTGCTGACTGTGAGGGCCTGAGCCACCTAGGTGTGCCATTGACCTCGGTCTCAGAACTGAGTAGGGAGTCCGCAGGCAGTTGGTGGGCTGGGTGTGCAGGCCTGGAGGGGCTTTGCAGAAGGACGGTCCATGCTGAGCAAAGCCCGGCCATGGAGAATGCGAGGCTGGTGGAGGGAATGGTGGTGGGTGGAGCTGCAAAGGGCCTGGGAGGGAGGAATATCTGAAAGCTCAGCCGTGGTGGGTCAGGGCAGGTGACCCCCTTCAGGTGGAGACCACCAGTGGGCAGCAGCTACGGGAGCTCCGTGGGGAGGTGTGGGCTGCAGAAGAGAGGCTCGGGAGCCTGGGGTACAGGTGGTGGCCGATGTCAGCCTGTAGGCAGTGGAGGAGGAGGAGGGGCTCAGGGGATCCTCCTCGTGGAAGCCGACGTGGGGAGGTGGAGGAAAGCTGGGACTGTTAGGGTCACACATGCCAAGGAGGGAGAGATTTTTATGGATCTGCCTGCATAGGGGTGGAGGGAGGTTGTGCTAGCTTTTGCCCAGCAGGATCCTCTCTAGCCTGTGGAGGCTCCCTTCTGTGGCTTTTGCTGATGGCGTCTCTTTTTCCTGACTCGGTAGTGATCTCTCCGAGGGGATGGCTGGCTCTGGGGTGGAAGCCCCCATGCTGTATTTTAGTGGAAGCTTCTCTCCCACTTCAGGCAGACTCTCCAGGGCCTGCAGGTGGATCTGCCCCTCGAGGAGGAGACCTTGTCCCTCCCGGGAGACCTGGAGAATCTGGACAGAAGCTTCAATCGCCTCCTCGTTATGTATCAGAGCAAGAGGGAACAGTTGGAAAAAATAAGCAGTGCCGACCCTTCAGGTGAGGAAGGGTACACAGACGCCACGCCGGGCCAGGCTTCATCTCCGTCTCCAGGCCTCCGGGTCCAGGGCCAGCTTGGTGCCCTCTCTTCTTCCCACAGGAGCCTTCCGGATGCTGACCGCGGCCCACCAGCGGTCGTCCCAGGCTGCTCAGCAGGTCGCGGACAGCTCCCGCTGGCTGCTCCAGCTCAGGGACAGCCGGAGAGAGGCGGAGAGGCTGGAGCAGAAGCTGGGAGGAGGAGGAGGAGCCGGTGGCCCCCAGCTTGCGGCCCTGAGGCTGGAGATGGCTTCCTTGCCTGATCTGACACCCACCGTCAACAAGGTGACTCCTGTCATGGAGCCCCGCTTCCAGAGGCCCCCTGCCCCAGCTTGTCACTCACCAACTGTTGCTCCACATTCCCTCCTGGGGCCACGTGGACCTCCCACACCCCCGCCCATCCCGACCCTTGACCCCACATAGTGTGTTCAGCAGTTACCAAGGAAACAAGTTTCTGGTGCCCAAGTTGCCGTGGAGATGTCTGGCTGCTTGTTTCCCAGGTGTGGGAGGGGAGTGATCACTGAGGAGGCTTGGGGACCCCCTCTGATGCCCCCATCTCTCCACAGCTCTGTGGGGGCTCCAGGGAGATGGCTTGCACCCCGGGAGCATGCCCTGGGGAGCTGTGTCCCCGAGACAACGGCACGGCCTGTGGCTCCCACTGCAGTGGTGCTCTCCCCAGGGCAGGTGGGGCCTTCCGGACGGCAGGGCAGGTGGCCGAGCAGCTGCGGGGCCTCAACGCCCAGCTCCAGCAGACCAGGCAGATGGTAGGTGTGGCTGAGGTGGAGTGGGCCCATGTAGGAGGAGGCAGGGGGGACAGAGTCCCTGAGCAAGGCAGAGCTCCCATTTTGAAGCCAGGAGTCGAAAGCCCAGAGATGTCAGGTGACTTTCCCGTGGCCCTACAGCAAGTGAGAGATGGAGTTTGAGGCCAGTGTTTCTACATCATTTCTTCCGGGGCCAAACCGAGCTAGTTACAAGTGTTTCCTAGGTAGATCTTGGGTAGCAGGTGCCTACAGAACCCTCGGGGGCTGCTGAGAGGCCCTCCTGGGGCTTTAACCACTGCTGACCCGTAGCGTGTGTCAGCAGATCAGGGCAGCCGAGGAAGCCACCTCACAGGTGCAGTCGGATGCTCAGCGCCTGGAGATGCAGGTGAGCACCAGCCGCTCCCAGATGGAGGAGGACGTCACACGCACGCGGCTCCTCATCCAGCAGGTCCGGGACTTCCTCTCAGGTGAGCTGGCCTTCACCTTTCCCTGGGCTGATGTTTTGACTTCTGCCTGTCCTCAGTGCCCCATTCCCTGTCCCTCATCCCATTCATCAGTCAGCTACTTCCTTCCCTGGTCTCCATGCCCCTGGACCAGCCCCCGTCACTCACCTGGATGGCTGCACGGCCTGTAGGTGACCCCCCACCTCCTTCCTGCTCCCTCATAGCCCATTCTCAGCAGAACAGTCTGAAACATCTTTGAAAAATGTGTAAGCGGGGTCACATCCTGCTCATGCCTAAAATCCTTCACTGGCTTTCCCTGGTTCTTGGGATAAACTCTCAGCTCCTTACCATGGCCTCTGTTACCTCCTGGGTATGGCCTGTATCCTCTCCACTTTGCTCACAAACTATCTTTGAACAGGCCAGGCTCTTGCCAGCCTCGGAGGCTCTTGCTGTTTGTTCCTCTGCCTGGGATGCTCTCTCTAAGCCCGCTGATTCTTGCCCTCCAGGTCTGAGTTTAAATATCTCCCTCGAGGGGCCTTTTCTGACCACCCCATCTGGTCATCCCCCTCCCCCGTATTCCCCTCTGGAGTCTGACCTTCACTGCTCTACTCCGAGCCTGTGGTTGTTGAGCTCACCTGTCTACAAGTGTAATGTTTGTCTCCCCACTGGACTCTAAACTCCAAGAGGGCAGGGATGGCTGTCTGTCTTATTCACTGTGTCCCTGGCACTTAGCATAAGTCCAGGCCCAGAAAAGCACCCACTGTTGATTGAATGAATAAATGAACCCGATCTCCTCCCTTGCCACCTGGGGAGTGGGAAGGTCCCTGGACAGGACTCAGGAAATCTGTGGGACTTTGGGCAAGTTGTTTTCCTCTTTGCCTCATCTTTCGCTTCTGCCAACGGGGATGATAGTATTTTACAAGTTTATTCCGGGCGTCAAGCAACTGATGTAAAATGTGTTTTGAAAAATTAAAGATGCCTCAGGAATATGAACTGATATTATTAAATTTCTGGTCCCTGCCAGGGAATTTGCTTGGCTGGGAGCCCAGTTAACATGAGCTGAGGGCCTGGTGTAATGACAGCCATTCTTCCTGCTACTATTGCGGTGCCTTTGCTTCAAGAGGCCAGAGCCCCCTCCTGGGTGCTGGTGGCAGGTTGGAGAGAAGCAGAGACAGGCCAGAGTTTGATGATGGGACTCACAAAGAAGGAAGACTTTCCCTGAGTGAAGCCAAGTAAGGCAGGCTAGGTGGTCCCCCATCCTGCATCAACCCCAGCTAGGGGGTGGTGGGGTAGGAAGCCTGTCCTTGGGGTGCAGTCCAGGCTCCAATGAATAGGCAGGGAGTGGATGGGCTGCGGGGTCCCTGCTGTCCCCTCAGTTATGCTTGTGTCTCAGGTTGAGTCCTTGGACAGGATGAGGGGCAGAGAGAAGGAGCAGGGCCTGAGAGAGGCCTGGCCCCTGGGAGGGACCTGGGACAATTCTTACAGTCTCCATGGCTGTGGATTCTGATGTCCGGAATCCTGCTGCAGGAGGCATGGGTACCAGCTGCTGTGGGCACGCAGGGTCACAGAGAGGGCGGGAGAGTGGAAGCCCAGTGGAGGAGGGAGGAGACACCATCTTTCTCAGGTCATCAAGGGAAGTGACAAAAATAATAGGTCAGGTTTACTGAGTTCTTACTAAGTGCCAGGCACTGTTCTAAGTGCTTCACATTATTTAATCCCGACTGCCTACCACTTTGCCTGTGAGGACTCCAGATACAGGGTGGTTAAGAAACCTGCCTAAAAGCATCCAGCTTGGAGGAAGTACGGGTAGGGTTCACCTCACTCCGGAGTCCACACTCTAGATTATTGCGTTATGAGATGGACCACCTCCCAGCACCCCACCACCCATCTTGCTTCTTTGCCTTCGCTAATGTTTGTCCTCACCCTGCATTGTCTCCCCTGCCCTGACCCACCCCTCCCAACCTGGCTAATTCCTACACACCCTCTAAGGATCCCCTGGGTATCTCATTCTCCAGGAAGCTTTCCTGGACCTGTCAGACTGGGTTAGGTGCCCCTGTAACAGCCGTCCTAGCACCCTGAGCTTACCCCCGTCACTCAGGGTTGTGCTTCCTTGTCGCACTAGATTTCAAGCTCCATGAGGGCAAGGACCAAGTCCAATCTGACTTGCAGTCTCAGCTCCCCACATCCTGCTGCTCAGAGCAGTGAATGTTTGCTGAGCTCACCCTGAGACTCAGAAGCCCATGAAACTGAGTGTAACTCAGACCGAGCCCACGGGTGCAGCTGAAGTGAAGCAGAACAAAGGAAGGGCAGGTGCTAGGTGAGGGTGTGCTTGCCGTAAGAGGCTTTCTAGGGAAGGCACATACAAGCCGTGTTGAGAGTAGGACCCTGGGTTAGGTGAGAGGATGGTGGTCTCTATGGGGAGGTCCTTGTGAAAGCTTGTAATTGGGGAAAAGCCCACTTCATTCAACTCAGCCGCAATTATGCCTTGCGCTCCTGCGGTGTGCTGCTCTGGCCCCAAAAGGACATAGCAATAAAGAGGCATGGTTTCCACCTTCCAGGAATGTCCTTCCACCTGGCATGGGGAGGGGACTGGGTCTAGGACCTGTGTAGCCAGCTGGTGAGGAAATCTTTGATTGCAGAGTAAGGCTGGGTGGGCCCCAGAGGAGTTAAGTCCCAGGGCAAACTATCTGGGTGGGCGAGTGTCCCCTTCCCTACCATGTCAGTACCAGTGGAATCTGCAAAAGTGACCATGGGGAGGAGATGCCATCTCTGCACTTCTGACCTTACTCTCTGACCCAGAGTTGCATTGTGAAATTCCTGCTAAATTGATTGTGTCATATCATCCCTTGAGGTTGGGCATCGTGATTCCCATTTCACAGATCAGGAAACTGAGCTCAACGAAGCCAGTTGACTTGTCCCAGTTTGCTTGAATAATAAAGAGGAGGCCTGAGACTGGAGCCCCTCAATCATTCATTCAATGTACAAGCAGAGTGCCTCCAAGTGCCACGCACTGTGCTAAGGGCTGGGCTATAGCTGTGGATGAAAGCCAGTCCCTGTCCTCACGTTGTTTACATCCTAGTGAGGATATGACAGAAAACCCAATAAATGAGTTAAGTGTTCAGTACGTGGGTGGTGATAAATGTTAGGGAGAAAGATAAAGCTGAGAAGGAGGATAAGGAGTGTTGGCAGAGGGTGGAGGTTGCGATCCTAGATTGGATGGCCTGGGCTGGCCTCTCTCAGAAGGTGACACGTGAGCAAAGCCCAGGTAATCTTGATCTGCCTTTGCAAAAGCGAGCACTCTGCCCCAGAGGAGGGGCACGTGGAAGGGGTCTTATTGCCAAAGAAGCAGTTGTAGTTCCTGGCTGGTCTCCCCACTTTAGGGCTGATTATATCTGTGCTCCAGGCATTGTTCAGTACCAGCTGCCTGGTACCACCTCCTCCTCCCCAGCCTGCAGCTTCCTGTGGTGCCACTTAGTTGCCACAGCTGTGCCAGCAGCCATCCTCCCGCGGCAGCGAGCCCAGAAATTCTCAGAGCAGGGCGCCTGAGTGTGCCTGGGAGGGAGCAGCAGCTCCTTGGGCAGCCCGGGCAGAGGTGGCATGGAGGTGCTGCCCACGGGGGCTGCTCAGCCTGGAGAGGCCTCTGATCTTCGGGGAGGTGGCTGAGCTCCCCCATTCCGATGGATGGTTTGTCTTCCAGACCCCAACACCGACACAGCCACCATCCAGGAGGTCAGTGAGGCCGTGCTGGCCCTGTGGCTGCCCACAGACTCTGCCACCGTCCTGCGGAAGATGAATGAGATCCAGGCCATCGCAGCCAGGCTCCCCAACGTGGACCTGGTGCTTTCTCAGACCAAGCAGGACATCGCTCGGGCTCGCAGGCTCCAGGCTGAGGCTGAACAGGCCAGGTGTGGCCCTGGGCCCTGAACTTCTCCCAGGATCGGGCTGGCGTTTTGCCCCCCAACTCTGTTGCTGGAAGCAAGAAAGGAACGTCTGCAAGTCAGAGGGGTGCAGAGGGCTGGGAGACAGGTGGAGGTGCTTACTGTGGCGGGGGGATGGTGAAGTGATACACAGCATCCAGCTTAAACTTTACTCGGCACGGCCCCGTCTTCCTTATTGGAAACCGTCCCCAAAGGCTGCCTCAGGCAACCTGCTTGGTGGGGTCCTGGGATGGAAAAGCTACTGAGTTAATACTCGGCTTCTTATCTTGGCTGGAAAGGATATTCTCTGGCCTGGGGAGTGAGTTGGACCCACATCTCTTCATTCACTGCGCACCCATTCCACCCACCCTTCCATTCCCCCGGCCCCAGGAGCCGAGCCCACACAGTGGAGGGCCAGGTGGAGGACGTGCTGGGGAACCTGCGACAGGGCACGCTGGCACTGCAGGAGGCCCGGGACACCATGCAAGGCACCCGCCGCTCCCTTCAGCTTATCCAAGACAGGGTTGCTGAGGTAGGCATTACGGCTTCCTTCCCCCACTTGTGGGAATGAACATTCAGACTCAGGCACAAGGCATAGAAGATGCCAGGAAGTGACCTGGGTGGAAACTGAGCTGGGGCCCTAAAGAAGGGAGCCTATGAGCCTTGGGCCTGGCTTCGAACCTTTGGTTTTCTGCTCTTGTGTCCGGTGCGGAAGCCAGGGTGGGCTCTGAGCTGCTGCAGGAGTGGGCGGGGAGGTGGTCAGCTGAGCTGGAGAAGGGGGGGAGGCCTGGATGCCAGGGGGCAGATAGAGGATTGGGATGGTGGTGATAGTGATGTCCTGGTTGTAGAGAGTTTTTGCGGCCTGATGAGTTGGAGGAGAGAAGAATAAAGGTCACTGCCTATGAGACCCACCCCAAACTCCGGGTCTCTTTTTCCACAAAGGTTCAGCAGGTGCTGGGGCCAGCGGAAAGACTGGTGACCGGAATGATGGAGCAGCTGGGTGGCTTCCGTGCACGGATGGAGGAGCTCAGCCGCCGGACCAGGCAGCAGCGGGCGCAGGCAGCCCAGGCCCAGCAGTTGGCAGAGGAAGCCAGCGAGCAGGCACTGAGTGCCCAGGAGGTACCTCGAGGGCAGAGTCAGCCCAAGCAAGCATGGCCAGCGGGAGCAGGAGAGGACTCTGTATACTTTATAAGACCATGGGCTGCAAAGCACTTCGAGTAACAGTTATTCTGAAATATCCAGCGGGGGCTTCAGGATTAAGGCACACCTGGCCAGGCATCTGAATTCTCCCTCTGGCTGCCTTTGGTGGAGCTGGTTCAGGGATGCTGGAAAGAGCCAGTCCAATCCCTCTCCTTTCACAGATGAAGTGGTGACTCTGTCCAGACCTAAAGCTCATCTACAAAGGAGGTCTCTTGACACCTGATCCAGAGCTTGTCCCCTGTCATGGTTATCCAGCCCAGACAGAAACTCTTGACTTAGCCCAACCTGAGCCCATCACTGTCAGAATTAGATCAGAGAGAAGGTTGAAGAGCCAGTTTCAGTGTCTCCAGGGTACTGGTGGTCCCGGTACAGTGGCCAAGCTGCCAAGCATACTATTAAGTGACAGCTGTGTACCTGGCCCTGTGCTGGCACTGCAGATGAAGGGAGGGAAATACAGAAGTTAAGGTATGGCTTGTGGCCCAGGGGCTTTTATAGGCAGAATCAACCCATTGGGGATATTAGGAGGCATCTCATCTCTGTGTGCTGATTTGGGTTACATCAAGTCCTTTAGCCAAAGGTCTTCAGGACTTTGGATGATGATGATGTGGAGACTGTTCTTCCTTTTTCAGGGATTTGAGAGAATAAAGCAAAAATATGCCGAGTTGAAGGACCGGCTGGGTCGGAGCCCCATGCTGGGAGAGCAGGGCAGCCGGATCCTGAGCATCAAGACAGAGGCGGAGGAACTGTTTGGGGAAACCATGGAGATGATGGACAGGATGAAAGGTGAGGGAGTGGTCCAGGGGCTTGGACTTCAGGGCATCCCTGAAGGCTGCTCCCAACCCAGGGTTTCTGAGGCCTAAAGTTTGGAGCTAGCAGTGCTAAGGCAGTGAGATCAATTGGGATTTCCTGAGCACCTACTAAGTACAAGGCATATGATGTGGCTTTGAGGCGTGTGGACATGTTCACAAAGACTAGGCCTGCCCTCAAGAGGCTCGCAATCCATTTTTCCTACTGGCCACCAGCTTCATGAAACTGTATTTAATAGCACAAGGAGGACTGTGATAAAAGCCCGAATGATAGGAGCTCTAGGGACTCAGAGGATAAATAACGTCAGAGAGAAATGTTCAGAGAAGGTAATGTTCAAAAAAGATAAGATTTGAGGTGGGCCTGGGAGGATGTATAAGCCTGGAAGAGGCTGTGCGGAGGAGGAGAGACATCAAGACATGTTCTGGGGATGGAGGCGGGACCACCCAACTGGAGAGGAGGGTTGGTGAGGAGAGAACAGGTGGGAGAGAAGTAGCATGGAGCCAGTGTGGCTGGTCCACATGGCCGGCCCTGATGCCAGGAGGAGGTGGGTAGACTCAGCCCTGGAGGCAGTAGGAAACCATCCAAGGGTTTTGAATATGGCAAACCATAATGAAAGAAGCTTTCAAAAGGGTTCTGAGGTTCCTCGGAAAGGAGAACAGAGATTTCCAGGCTTAGTCTCTGAGATGTGATGATGGGGTCACTGCCCTGTGAATGACAAAACCAGAGTCTCTGAATTTTAGAGAAAGCTTTTGACAAAAATCTGTTTGGCTAGATAGATGGACACTATGGAGAAAGGTGGGCTGGCAAGTTGACAGTGGCTGTGGCCGGCCACAACTGAAGGGGGAGGCGAGAAGAGCTGACCTAGATAGAGGAGCCCAGGGCTGGGTCAGTGCACGCCCTGGCCCTGTCCATCAGTGTCTTGTATGAAGTTTAAGAATTTGCTAATCAAATCTGAGGATGACAGGTAGTTAATACACTAGATAACAGAACTAGCATTCTAAGGCAGTCTCAGAAGTCTGAAAGGATGGGCTGAAACTAACAGGATAAAATTAAGTAAGGAGAAAAATTCTCTCTCACTCTGGCCTTGTTTGGACCTCAACTCACAAGTGTAGCTCAGGTGACGTCTGGCTTCTCAGTGGATAATGTAGCTAAACACTTTATAACCAGTTAGTGATAAACACGTATGAGTTGCTACTCACCCGAAAAAGACCCAAGAGTTTTGAATAACTGTAAGCTTGATATAAGTCAGAAGTGCCTTGCTCCTGCCAAAAGAGCTAATAAATGCAAAGCAGCCAAGACAAGGGGAGTAATTGCTCAAGGATGATATTAAAAATATTTAGTAACTGGTGTGTCCTGCACCTAACCAGCCAGAAAGGCTCAGGTTGTAGCATCGGAGCAAGCATTTACCTGCACCTACCACCCAGAAAGGCTCAGGTTGTAGCATTGGAGCAAGCATTTACCTGCTTGCAGGAATTTACCTTTAATTGCAGGGTTATGGGGAGGAGCATGCTGGAGGAGCCTCTGGGGATGGGGGTTGGGGAACAGAACAGCAATTGTAAAAATTTCAGTATTTTATTAACCCATAGGTCCATGTGGGTACCCACTGGCTGAATGTCAGTCTGTTAATAACCCTGTTACACTCTGCTGATCTCCCAGGTGAGATCGAGTTCAATGGAGGCTACTACATCTTCAAAAAGGATATTGATGAACCCACACACTTGAGAGGGAGGGTGGCCAGGGTTGGGATGTAGGGAAGGCCTGGTGATTATATCAGATGAAGAGTGGATGAAGGAACTAGGGCGGTTTCATCTGGGGAAGATGGGGCCTCACACATGTGAAGGACTGCCATGTAGGAAACAGAAAGAATAGATTCCTACACCCCAGGAGACAGACCTGGGACAATTGGGTGGCAGCAAGATGTGCTCATATTCTGGCTTAATGAGAAGACTTTTTAACAAGCAGAGCTGCCTAAAGTTGGAGCCTTGTGAGACAGTGCCCTCTGGCCCTATTCCTGGAAAGTTCAGGCTGAGGCTGGGTACCAGCTCTCATGAATGTGGTACAGGGGGCTCCTGCCTAGGATGACAGGGGGGACAGGCTAGATTAGATCACTTTGGAGTCCTTCACATCCTCCACACATAATCTGGTGGCGGTATGCGGAATGGACCGGAGGGGGAGGAATAGATTTATCTGGAGTGGCATTTTTGGGGAGAGACAATGGGGAGGAATTCTGGCCACCCAGCTCTTTTGCCCTGGTGCCCACCTGAGGAATCATTGGTGGGATGGCAGCTGTCTGGGTCCAACATAGTGGGTTTCTAATCTTGGTGCCCGTGGCCTCCCTCATCAGCCTGGGACAACTCTGCCTAGAGCAGAGGAGAAGAGTAGGGGCAGAGGATCCTTGGGGTAAGGCCTTCCTGGGTCTGGCCCCTGCCATGTTTCTCTAAGAGTGGGATGGGGGCTGGAGAGGCCTGAGGCTGGAGAGAGCTGCCTTAGGGGCCAGACTCCCTCAAGGTGGAGGTGATTTCTCTCGCAGACGCTGCGTCCGGGTGGGTGGGAGGAGAAGGAAGGGTTGGGAGTCTTCGGGTTGGGAGTCTTCTCCCCAGCTCCTCTTCCTCCCCCTGCTGTTCCATCTGCCCTCAGACATGGAGTCGGAGCTGCTTCGGAGGAGCCAGGCCATCATGCTTCGCTCGGCGGACCTGACGGGGCTGGAGAAGCACGTGGAGCAGATCCGCAACCATATCAATGGGCGCGTGCTCTACTACGCCACCTGCAAGTGATGCGCCAGCGTCCAGCCTGTGGCCTTGCTCATCTGCCCTCTTTGCTTCTGGGGGCCAGACTGGCTTGGAATACTTTCCAGCTCCAGGAAAATTTTATGCAGCCTAAAGCACAGCCTGGACCACCCTGGTGTGCAGTTGTTAGGATTACTCTGGGCTGCAGCTGAGCCTGGGCTGGTGGGACAACTACCGTTGAGGGACAGAGATGGTGGAGGCGGGCCACGTCATTGTAACCAGGAGCTCTCAAGTGGAGGGCGCTTGGCTGGGCAGTGTCCTTGCCCTTCATTCTCCGTTGAGGCTGAATCCTGGACCAACACAGAAACATAACTAAAAATGATGTACAAGTGAAAAGCCCAATAAAAATCTATAGAAAGGAGCCTGGAGTTTCAAAGAGGGGAAAATAGTCTGTCTCCCTGGGAAGTAAACATTTCTCATTTGTTTCTGTCTCCCATCTGGGGTTCCTGGGTGCTCCTCTGCTCAAGCCCGAGGCCTGGTGGTGGGTGAAGAATAGGCTGCCCCCACTCTGCTCAGTCTAGCGACTCATCACCTAGACTTAGGGAGATGGGGCCCCTTTGCTCCAGGAACTGATGGATTCTATCCTTGAGAGACCAGAGGAGGCGTTTTCACCTCTGAACAACTATGCAGTTTCTCGTTTACAGAAGAAAATGTAGAAATCCAGAGATGGGAAGCAAGCTGTTCAAAATCACACAGCTCCTAGAGGCAGAACTAAGACCAGACTCTGTGTCTCTAGAGATCTCAAAAAGAAGCTGTAAATGGATGTGTGTGTGTGTGCCGACAGATATGGAAATGGCACGAATGTTTGTGTGCTAACTGTGGCCCGGACACTGTGCTAGCATTTTATCTACATGAACTTCTTGGTCTTTATTGATCATAGTAATTATTTATTGAGCTCTATGCTAGATACATCATCTGCATTATCTCATGATGTAGGTGGCACTGTTGTTCCCAAGTGAGGAAACCAAGGCACAAAAGGTTAAGTGACTCCCCCAAGGTCGCAGATGTGGCAGGCCGGGCAGAGCTAGGCCTCAAACCCAAGTTCATCTATTACAGGCATTAGGAGGATGGCTGCTCGGGCTGGGCTGTCTGGGTTCCGGGGCACCTCCCCCAGGGGGTTGTTCTGAGAAGGAAATGAGTTGATGCGTGTAGCTCATGTCACCAGGTGCCTGGCCCACTGTGTGTCCCCTGACCACTCCTACCGTCACTAGGTCCTACCTGACCTCAAGCTCTCTGTGCATTTTCCACTCCAGAAAGCCCAGAAGCCCCTGAGCTGCTTCTGACTTAGAGAAGAACCAAAGGAAGCCTCATAGAAAAAAATATGTTCATTTTATTCAGCACAACACAGAGCATGAAGCTGGAGGGAGCGGGAGACAAGAAAACTGGGAAGGGAGAAGAACAATGTGCCTGATTTTTCAGGGAGGGAAAGGGGAGCAGAACCAGGATTTGAATCACTGGCTGAACGAACAGTCAACTTCCAATTTTTACTTAACTGAGTGTGTGTGTAGAGGGCATCCGGCCAGGATACTAATTCCTTAGGGTACCTTGCCTCGGGTTTCTTTCTTTTTCATCTTGGAGGGTGTGGTCCTGCTTTTGGATGGGGGCAGGGAGGGAGGTGATCAGAAGAGTGCTGGGCGTAGGCTGGCCGGGTTTGGAGCTAATCCCGGAGTTAGGATTTGAGCTTGGAGAGCTCACAAGCAGACCACGAAGCTGCCTGTCATTCATGCAGATGCGCAGGCCACTCCATTAACGAGCCCGTTCTGGCTGTGAGGACGGAGGCTGGAGAGGCAAGATCCAGCGTGTGTGCTGAGCGGGGAGTCTGGGTAGATGCTCCATATGGCTTTGCTCGGAGATGGTGACGCAGCTTGGCCAGCCCATTAAGCTTTTCACGACAAACGACACAGACCTGGGTGACAGCTATCTACGGACACTGTGCAGAGCCACGGCACGTAGGGTTGGGGGCACGGAGCGGGCAGGCCAGGGAGACCTGGGAGCCTCGGATGCCGCTCCTCCCGCCCACAGCTTCGGTGAGGCCTCCACGCTTGGAGACTCACTCCTGGGCCTTCTGGGAGGGTCTGCCCCAGGTGACAGCTGCCTGCTGCTTCTGATCAGGCCTTGCTCGGCTGGCTCTCCCTTCTTCCCACTGCAGCGTAGACTCCAGGTTTGGAAAGGCAGAGAAGAGGTGAATAGCTATCTCTCCTGCAGAAGAAGGGGGTTCAGGGTTGAGGGGGTGCTGTCGCCTCTGGTACCCCTTGGACCCCATCACTGAGACTCTGTGACTGCGATTTCCCCCTGAGCCCACGGCCCTGGCCCTCCTCCCTCTAGTTCCCTCACCTGAAAATTGTAGTGACACAGACACAGGCCCCAGGGATCACATAATGAGACAGACTCCCGTCTGCCCCACCCGGCAGTGGGAGCTGCCGCTGGCTTTAACTGGCACCATGACCTCCGATTTGAAGTTCCTGGAAAGGAAGTGGAGTAGCAGGCTATAGAGTATTTGAGGAGGAAGGAGAGCCGGGATAATTCTCTGTGCCTGTGGCTGCCGCTCAGCACTCCCTTTATGAGCTTCAGAAAGTATGAGCCTTTATAGAAAAGATGAATGAGATAACCAAGCCCCCAATGTCCCCCCAAAACACAGAGGCCCTGGAAACTCAAGGGATCTAACGCCCACCACTCACACCTACCCAGCTTTCTGCAGGCATTTATAATCCCTGTTGCCTCACTAAACTTTGACAGTACCTCTGTGGGGCAGGCTGAGCAGGTATGATCCAATCAACCCATTTTACAGATGAGCAAACTAGAAACAGAGATATGGATTGAAATGACAGTGGCCACACAGCTGGTGAGGGGTGGGGACAGGACTGGAGGCGTTTCCCTTGACCCCCTCCTCCTCCCGCATCCAGAGCTCTTCCACCCTACAGAGCTGCCCCCAAATGGGAGAGGCTCTCTGGTCAGTTTCTTTCAGCTCCATTGCCTGAGTTCTTTCAGACCCAGGCTGAGCAGGGCTAGGCCTTGGGCTTTGGCTGAAAATACGTACTGTTTTCTGTTGGCCCTTTTGAGGAGTGTGGGCTCAGAGCAGTAGGAGGACTTCCCTTTGGTCCCGACACTCAGGCAGCTGGAACAGCAGCCGCAGGGCCCGACGGCCAGGGGCCCCTGCTGCATGGGCACGAGGCTGCTGCTGATGCGGAGGGAGCCGTGGATCAGGCAGTTGAGGGACCTGCCCCCAGGGGCAGTGGGCAGGGGGCCATGCTGGCAGGGCAGCCGGGTCAGGGCAGGGAGGGCCACACTCTGGTCCAGGGCGGGTGCCTCCGTGATGGTGATCTCAGGGGAGCTGGGTCTTGAGGCTTCAGAGGCTTGAGTGATGGGTGGCCTGTGCTCCACCTCCGGGCGGACACCTGGGCTGTGCAGGTTCATGTGCAGCTTCCTCATGTGGTGGACCACGGCTGCCGCGTTGAAGGCTTGCTGAGGAGATAGGAGACCAGTCTCTGGCCGTCTCCATCCTCAGAGGGCAGTGAGGCTTAAGCTTTCCCTTTGCCCTGCAACCTCTTGAAACCGACGTGTGCACTTCTCATTTCAGAGAGGGTTCAGGGAGCTCCAGGGTCTGCTGGGAGACCCCAAGGAAAGCCCCTACCCCAGCTGCCCCAGCCCAGCCTCCAGGGCCTAGACAGCCTGCCCGCCTCCAGGAGAGGACAACTCACCCTCCACTTGCTCTTGGCAAAGTTCTTCTGGATCTGGAGGCTGACTGATGGGTAGATGTCCCGGTGGAGGGCTGTGTTTCCATTAATCCTGTGGACGTGGAGGGGACCCCTGGCTAGTGGTGGTTACAGGGACTCAGCCAGGGGTTGGGCAGGGGGCTGGGCATAGGGTAAACTGAGTGGACTGCCTCAGGACAAGGGCACCTGGAGCTAGGAAAGGGCTGGAGCCAGGGCTCCTCTTTCCGCCGGGCAGGTCATAGGGGGCCTATGCTTTAGAAACTTGCTTTAGAGCTGGGTGGGCAACCTATAGCCTGTGGACCAAATCTACTCATTGCCTGCTTTTGTAAATAAGATCTTGCTGGGACACAGACGCGCCCATTCATTCAGCTATGGGCTATGCTGCTTCCGAGCTGCAATGGGAGGATTGAGTAGTTGCCATGGAGACGATATGGCCAGCAAAGCCTAAAATATTTACTATCTGGCACTTTACAGAAAAAAAGTTTACTGACCCTATCCCCCCACCCCATGTCAGAGGGCGTTTGGGCTGTCACCATCCTTTGGCTCAAAACTTTGCTCAGAACCCACATTCTCCTGCAAATTTTCCTCAGTAAGGCCACCCAATACAGGCTGCCCTTTTCTTGTCCCCTCAGCCTGTTATTCATCCATCTCTAAGTGTCCTTCAGACACTTGCCACATACACAGTACTTTCTAGGTACTAAGGGACTCAGAGAAGTAACAGACGTGGTCCTGATCGCTAGGCGCTTACAGTGTAGGTTTGAAGCCTTGTTTCATGCCATGAACTAGAGTAATTCATGGTGAGCTGTGTAATGGATAAGGAAAGATGGGAGGTCTGTCTAGATTGCAGGAGGCAGGGCTTTAGAGAAGGACAAAAGCTGCTCTGGATCCTGAAGAATGCTACATCTAATGCAGGGCATTCAATGTGGTGAGAATGGTATGACCCAAGGTGTAATTTGGGAAAAACTTGGTTTAGAAAGCGGGGGAGGGCAGGGAGAGAAATATAGCTATTAGGCCTTTCTGGAATACAGAAGGTACGCTGGGAATCCTGAGAAATGAAGTTGGAGGTAACGGGTAAGGCCAGATTAGGGAAAACCTAGGCTTGCTGTGGTGGGAATTGGGGAGCTTGTAAATTTTCCAGCAGGGGTGTAGCATGAAAAACGAAGTGTTTCAAGATTTTATTTACCTGCCTTACCAATTGGTTGCTTTGGGATTGTTCTCAAAGCACCTTGCATGGAACAGACTTTGACCCCAGGGTAAAATGATGCTCTTAAAGACAGGGTAAAGTTACCTGTCTAGCTGCATCTGCCTCCTGAACTTGACTAGATGACCCAGCTGCCACCATTGGGTCAGGATCCACTTACTTAAATGCTATTTTCTTCTCTAGCTGGATCTGGTCTGTACCCTTTGGATGTCACACAGTAAACAGCTAGGGCAAGCAGACTCCAGGGAAACACGCTGTGAACGAGTCAGCATGGTGTTTGCGGACCGACAGGTGAGGGTCTAGAGCCCATCCCCCATTCCTCACTCACCAGGGGTGCCTCAAGGCCTTCTCACAGGTGTACCGCTCATTCGGGTCCTTCTCCAGCAAGTGGCAAATAAAATCCTTGGCTAGGGGGAGCAATCAAAGATACAACAGATAAGGACCAGATTTCATGACTGATGGAAATTCACTTCCAGGCTGGTGGGTGGCACTGAAAACACCTTTAGCTCATCTTCCAAAGAGGCAATTTTAAGAGTCTTGAAAGAGAGAAAAAACCAAACCACCTGACAACAACCCACCACAAACCACCAGAAAGGCTCTATGCAGCCGTGTCACCCACCCAACACTGTAGATACATCTCTGGGCACGAGGCACCAATGTGCCTGATGCCATGTGGGTGCACATTTGCACCAGTCAGGGGCCAGCACCGCACATGGGCACACGTGTGAATGCTAGCTTATCCCAGCTCTGATCCCCACTTAATGGACCCAACAACAAATACTGATAACCTTCCCACACACAGACATTGCAGACTCCTGATCTTGATATGTGAAAGGCAAAACTTGGCCTTGGTTTTGCCACTCCTGCCTGGAACACTCCCCTGTGCCTGGCTCTGCCCTCCTGGCCCCTCATCTGAGCCACCTCCCCAGCTTTTACCAGACATACTGCGGTTCTGCCTCCAGGAAAACAAAAGCATGAACCTGAGATGCGAATCACTTCCTTGGCCTTTGACCCAGATGAAGATTTCTCCACTTTCCTTGGAGGCTGTTCTGTTAGATTCCCCAGGGACTGTCAAGAGCCAGGACTGTCATCCTTTGTTAAGCTCTTGTCTCTTGGCAGCCTCTGCCTTGAGCCTGTTATTTTGTCCTTCACACTGGCTGGTCTTACCTGACTCAGAAATGTCATCCCAGAACGGAGACTCAAACTCATAGTAGCCCTCCTTGATTTTCTCAAAAA
Organism: Balaenoptera borealis; assembly: GCF_965194805.1. NCBI lineage: Eukaryota > Metazoa > Chordata > Mammalia > Artiodactyla > Balaenopteridae > Balaenoptera > Balaenoptera borealis. The sequence goes on along the minus strand of NC_138860.1, from coordinate 38,581,809 downwards.
GCTTAGACTCAGTGTCTTCATAGAAGGGGGGATACCCACACAGCCTGCAGTGGAATAGGAAGGTACATGCTGCTGAATGACCCCATCCTCCCTGGGCCAACCTCTCCCCTCTGTCCAGCCTCCCACTATATACACAGGCAGGCAACATAAAGGTCCCCACCAGCAGTGTGACCAGGACATGGGTCTGTCTCTGATTCAGGAATGATGCAGGTTCTATCAAGTGTTTATGCAGGAGTCAAAGCTTGGAACAGGCCACCCTGAAAGGCCTCTTTGTACATTATATCCCCCAAACCCTCACCACCTCTCCACATACTTCCCCTGACTCTCAGATGATATATAAAATATTTTTAAGAAGGATGGTAGAAATGTCCACTTGAATGTAAATTTCATGAGGGATGTTTTAGGCTCCTTTGTTCGTCATTCTTCAGTACCTAAACCACTGATTGGCACAGCAGACAGTCAATGAATATTTGTTGAGTAGATGAATGAAGAGAAGCATTATTCAACATAAGCTGAGGAAATAGAGAAATGCATCCACACTAAGGCGTAAATGACTAATCGCAGGTTATTTTCCTAAGAGCAAAGTTTGCTATAAGTGAGAAGGGATGCTGGGGAAGAGGCGGTGAGCGGGTTTGGAAGGGAGAGCCTGAGAATGTGTGGAGAGGAGCGGTGACAAGGGTCGGGTCCATCCAGGCCATCATTTTGCCTTGGGCTGACATTGCCAGGAGAGAAATCTGAGATGTGAACATTTTGTCCACTTGGCTTCTAAGCTTAGCTTGGCTTCTCCCTCTTTTATTGGTCATTCAACAGAGTGGGACTCAATACATTTATATAGAGTAAATGGGGGTGGGGTGCTTAAAGAGGGAGTGCCACGTGGCTGAACAGTGGGTTCACACTGAGCTCTTTTTTATAACCTGGTGGAGATCAGGACAAGAGCCTTTGGAGCTGTGTGCATAAGTGTGTGTGTGTGTGTGTGCGTGTGTGCATGCATGTGTACATGCACGTGCTTTGGGGGTGGATGCTGCTCAAGGAGCTGAGATGGGGAGGAGAGAAGAAAGGGTGAGCAGGCTCTGAGGTTCCTCAGGAACTGAGCCAATGCCAGCTTCTACTCACAGTATGTAAGTGATGACGCCAATGGACCAGCAATCCACAGCCTTGCTGTAGGGTTTCTGGGCCAACACTTCTGGAGCTGCAGCAAACCAAAGGCAGAGTCAAAGCTGAGCAGGGGTAAGAGAAAAGGCTGAGGAGTGAGGGACAAATGTCAGGAAGCAGCTTAGCGAAGAGTACTAGGGTAGCGCCTGGGATAGTGTTGATTTTTAAGACTGAAAATTCCCCTAGGGGCAGGGACTGTGTCTTTCCCAGCAGACTAAATCTTCCTCCATCAGACTGAAAGTTCCCATGACAGTGCCTATGACTCCCCCATCAGACTGGGGGTCTCCAGGGCTATGTTTTCCCCATTACACTGAGTACTCTCTGGAGGCAGAGCTTATATCTCCCCACTCAGATGGGGGACCCCCAGTACAGGGACCTTGTGCCTCCTTTCAGACAGGGAAATCTGCCAGGTGAAGGCTGTCTCTCCCACTAGATTGGGATCTCCCTGAAAGCAGAAGTTCCATTAATTGAGGACTTCCATTGAGTAATAACTGTCCCATCAGTCACTGTTACCTTCTGAGGGCAGGGCTTAGTCTACCTCATCAGATCAAGAGCTCCGTGAGGGAATGGGCCATGTCTTCCTCTGATTGGGAGCTCTAGGGCAGTAGTGAGCTGCCTTCTGCATTTATCCCAGATACCAGGGATTTGTATCCAATGGACTCAATACGTGCTGGTAAGTGACCAACCTCTCTTTTGCTGAGAGAGAAGATTCCCTCTGTTGAGTCAGGGTTCTGCTTCCCACTCCCAGCCCCAACCAGGTGATGAGTGGCTAAGAGGGAAGGGGCAGTAGTGGATGCTCTGAGTTTTGGCTTTCTCCCTCCTAGATCCCATGAGTGCTCTCTCCTGGTACCCTGACTGCTCTCACTTTTTGGGGGGCCCTGGGAGCCTACAGGGCTGTTAGGCAGGAGGCCCCACTTCTGCCAGTTTCCTAGGGTATTTTCTTCAGTGTATATTTGGGGACCCATATTTGAGTTCCTCACATTCAAACACAACACTCTGCCTCCAGGATACCACCAGTTGGGGGGCTGAGGTCTTCTCCAGACTGGGAGAAAGTAGAAGGAGGTCTAGTGGCCAACCTCTCAGCAATTTACTGATCTCTGGGTTTGTGATCCTTTCTCTGTCCCTGGTCTAGATAAAGGCAGGAAATCTGTCTGCAAAAGTGAGAACAAAAGTATAGACAGGAGGAGTGGGAAGGCTCAGGGGTAGGATGTCTTTGAAGATGTAGGATTTGTGAGCAGGAGGGGTAGTTCCAGATGGATTGGCTGGCCCTAAACCTCATAAGTGACTGTACTACCAGGATCACCCCTGAAATTGAACCCTGTCTCCTTACAACAATCCTTCTTCATGAATAACATCCATGTGGTGGAATGTAGCCAACTGGTCAACCTCCCTCCTGTTCCTAGACTCACCCACGTAGCCTGGGGTCCCACAGGCAGTGGACATGACACCATTCTGCTCCATCTTGGAGAGACCAAAGTCTGTGATCATAATCTTAGAATTCTCCTCAGGGGTGAGGTACAGCAGGTTTTCAGGCTATGGGAGAAGAGAAATATCATGTAATGCAGGATATAGTCACCTGAAACAAGCATCTCTTTCCTTCCCCTGATATATAATTTCTTAGGAAGCTGCATCCTGTGCTCTTGACTTCAAAGCCAGACTAATCTCCCTCCATTCTTCCTTTCTTCTTCCTACCGGACCTTCAACCCCTCTAACCCAGCACCTTGAGTTTTGGTTTTGGCCCTGACTTTGATTAGCTTTATAACTATTAATGTACTAACCCTTCCCTCTTCTCATCCTTAACTACCCTAAGACTGTTTTGCTTGTTGAGGAAACCAACCCTTAGTTTATTTTCTCTGATCTCTCTAAAGTCTGGTAGGTGTCTGTTGCAATGTTGACTTTCAATAAGTATTTATTAAATTTGACTGTGGCTAAATTCAAGAAATGTGTGGATTATTTTGGTATCTTAGTAGGGTGAGGCTTAGTAAAAAGTTCAGGAAAAGGCTGAGGTGCAAATGAACAATGATTGTTCAGTCACCCAAGATTTGTTTTAGAATCTGAGGGATGAGCTAGTCTAACCCTCTCATTTTACAGAGCTTAGACTTCCCATGACTCATGCAGCTTCCTAAAGGGTCATTCCCTGTTTCCCACTGAGGGCCCCGCCTTGGCACCTTTAAGTCTCTGTGGACGATGCCATTCTCGTGGAGGTATTTCACTGCTGACAACACCTGCTGGATCACCAGGCTGGCATCCTTCTCTGTGTAGACACCCCGTTCCAGAATCCGGTCAAAGAGCTCCCCACCAGAAACACTGTGGGCACAGGGGCAAGTGCGGGAATCCAGTACTTATTTCAGGTCAAAGGGACATGAATTCATTTGTTCTGTAGCCCTGGGGACACAGCTGTGGTGGAACAGGCAAGTGCCCACAGACTGTGATTCAAGGGGTGCAGGGAGAACTACTCCAACCTCAGAACACATTCTTTGGGTACCTGGAATGATGTCACTAGGGAGTCATTTATTTGGGCCAACCATTGACCTCTCCCTGGGAACTCTTTTGTAAAATGCAAAATGCCTCTGGTTAGGGTTTTGCAAGAAGCCAATAATCAACTAACACAACATTGTAAATCAACTATACGTCAAAAAAAAAAAAAAAAAAAGGAAGTCAATGATTGCTTCCTGTGGACACATTTCTTAGCTGCTTTCTTTCCTGGCCTAGGACACAGGAAGCCATGATGCAAGGGAGAGGTGAAGCTAAAATCAGACAAAGTAGGAAAGAGAAGGAAGTGCAGATGAGGCTAACTGGCCTTATGCCAGGATTTCTTTCCTCATTTTGGAAAGTTGAGCTACCTAAAGCTGAAATTATAGGTAGAGTCATATAGTGACTCTGATAGTAATAGTGTTTTTAGGCTCACATGGTATGGTATCTGAGGATTCAGGGGAGCTTTAAGGTCAGGTCCAACCCCCATGTCCTGAATGTTCTCTCCACTATTTTTGCCAAGTTTTCTAGACAGTACTGGAACACATCAGTGGCAGAGAACTCACTCCCTCCTAAGACAGACTGTTTTATTTTTTGTCACTTTCTTACTATTTCCATATATTATGATGCAACCTGATTCCCTGTAGTTTCTGCAAGTGACACTGGTTGTGAGTATGCACACATGACAGCACCATGCAGCAATAAGGAAGTAGAATTTCTCTAATCAAAATGCACACCATCCTACTCCTTTTGTTTCTGTCCTGAAGCTCTGGGCTCTGCTATGGGAGCTAGAGGCCTATGAGAAAGATACTCTTTGTACACAGGTATGAATTCCTGACTCAGACTGGCCTGGGTCCTGGTGCTGGTGCTCTAGGAGGCTTGACATACTTTGGTGACATCTAAACCTGCCCACCTTCCTACCTGGATGACTGTGTGCTAATTCTGTTGACTTGGCCTCATTAAGGTGACACATGGTCCCTGCTTACTTGTTAGTGCTGCTCTGGGCCCCTCCAAGCTCACTCCCTTGACTGCTTGCTACCACTATTCACTGGGCCTCAGGTGAGCCCAGGAGTTAATAGCCTGAGTTAGCTCATTAAACTTTCTGAGGAATCAGCCTATCAGTCAAAAACATTGCATCCAGCTGTGCTGAGATTGCCGGGTGATGTGCGTGTGAGTGTGTGTGTGTGTGTACTTTATACACAGAAGCATCTCTGAGCCTAAGGCTGAGCCCTCAGGAGCACTGACCAGCCCTACAGCAGTCACTCTCAGGCATCGCTCTTATTTGGATATGACAGTGACATGGACAGCTTTCTAATGGGGTACCATATCTGTCCTACACGTGGGTACACACACAATATCAGCTTATTGTTAATATTGGGTGCCTCTCTTTTGAGAAAGTCTTCTTTCTATTGAATTGATATTGCTCTACCTCTGGCTTCTCCTCCCATGGTAATTTTACCCTGGAGGATGTTAAAATATTTAATGCCCGGTTAAGAGAACATAGACTGACTGGTCAAAATGGACTCAAGCTATGGTGCAGAGAAGGGTTCTGGAGGCCTCCTGCTATGTCAGGCATTACTCCTTCAATTGTAGGGTTGTGGGGAGGTCCAGAAAGTTTGGGGTATAGGGAAGCAGGGTAGGATGGACAGGTTAGGGCCACAGCTATTTGCTGACCAGTAGGAAATATTTTAACGAGTGGTAAGGTTACATTGGTACATACCAACTCAATCATCAGGCCTAGTTTTACCCCTCGGCCCACTCAGAACACATCCATGACCAGAAGGAACTCTTGGCATTTCAGGGTCTCTTGCACTAATTCTTGATTTGTCTTTTAACCACCGTCCTTCCCTCATCACCGACCAACCTCTTCTAGTCCCCTAAGGCCCCGCAAGACATGTGTGGAGAAGCAGGTCACCTTCTACTTACAGCTGCATGACCAGGTAGTAGTGAGTGGTGCTCTCATAAATGTCCTCCAAGGTCACGATGTTTTCATGCTTGATCCTGAGGAAGAGTAAGGGTAATGGAGAAAGGTATATGGTTCAGGTTGTCCAGACAAAGAATGCAGATCTAGCCCAGCTGGACTTTTATTTCTTTCAGAGACTATTGCTGACAATGTTTAGGAAGATAAGGTCCTTGTGAAGCCTTCCTAATAAGTAGGCAGTCACAAAGAAATTCCAGAGAAAAGATTCCCAGAATGGTGTTCAGTTCATATTTTTGAATGGGTAATTGATCCTCGTGCCTTCAGGGAACAAATAATTCATTGTTACTCCAGGAATCTCTTTAAACTTTACCAAAAGAGAAAGTTAAAAGAACTGAGGGAGGCTAGGGGAGCATCGATCACTAGGTTATTCTACAAAATGGGTATGCAGGTCTCCTTCAGAAACATCGCGTGAAGTGTGATCCCTCAACGGGTGGGATTTTGGTTAGCTAAGCCTCCTCATGGGTAACCACGGAGGAAGTGCTGCAAAATTATTGTTCCAGGATATTGTGAGAAGTAAGACAGATGCCCATTTTGAGGGTCAGTTCAGTGGGATGCCTTAGATCAGTGATTCTTAAGCAGGGGCTCTTTTGTCCCTAAGGGGATCTTTGACAATATCTAGTGACATTTTTGATTGTCACGATTGGGGAGGGGAGAAGTGCTCCTGGCATTTAGTGGGTAGAGACAGGAATGTTGCTAAACATCCTACAATGCTCAGGAGAGCCCTCAACACAACAAAGATTAGCTGGTTTAACATGTCGAGCAAAGTAAGAGAGTAGCACTGACATATATACACTACCAAATGTAAAATGGATGGCTAGTGGGAAGCAGCTGCATAGCACAGGGAGATCAGCTCGAAGCTTTGTGACCACCTAGAGGTGTGGGATAGGGAGGGTGGGAGGGAGACGCAAGAGGGAGGGGATATGAGGATATATGTTTACATATAGCTGATTCACTTTGTTGTACAGAGGAAACTAACACAACATTGAAAAGCAATTATACTCCAATAAAGATATTAAAAAAAAAAAATGTCAATAGCACTGAGGTCAAGAAACCCTGCCCTAGATTACCTTTGTCTGGGATTACTCAGAGGCTGAGGCAAGCAGAATAATCATACTAGCTATGGGGTTGGTTTCTAGGCAGCATCTCTGTGCATGCCCATCCAGGAGAAAAGTCTCTAAGAAGTTTTACTCAAGGCTGTGCAGCACAAGAGTTAACTTAGACTCGGAGTCAGTTGGACCTGAGTTCAGGTCTGACTCAGGCACTTACTAGCTGGGTAACCTTGGCTGGTTTACTCAAATCTTCTAAGCCTCGCTTTCCTTGTCTGTAAAGTACGTCTTTCCCATAGAATTATATCAGGATGAAAAGAGATAAGACGTGTAAAATGCTTAGTACAGTGTCTAGGGAAATAGAAAACACATAATCAATAGTAGCTAACATCTTTAAGATATTTAAAAAAAATACAGACCCCATGCAGTGGCTACATAATGGATTCAACTACATTTATAATCTGAAGATGCTAACAGTAATTTATCGATGATTTACTCACTGAACAAATATTTATTGAGCACCTATGCTGTTAGGGACTGTTGATACAATGCAATGATAAGAAAGACCATCTTAGTCCTTGCTCTCAACGAGTTTACAGTCTCTACCCTAATCTCCCTGAAGCCCAGACCTACATCTCTAACATCCTACCAGACACCTACCTCTATGTAGAGATAGGTGGATATTTATTCAATATATGTAGAAGTAGGTGGATATTTATATTCAATATACTGCAACCAATTTCTATTTCCTCTCAGCCTACACATCCTTTTCATTTGCTATTCCAAGCAATGATATGACTGTACACATAACAGCTCAATCTCAGGGACTTATTTTTTTAAATTATACATATGTATTTTATTTACACTTTGATATATTTCATGATAAACATTTTTTTCCCCATCTTAACCATTTTTTAAGTGTACAGTTCAGCAGTATCAAATACGTTCACATTGTCGTGCAAAAATCACCTCTGTCCATCCCCATAACTGTTTTCATCTTGTGAAACTGAAGCTCTATGCCCATTAAACAATAACTCCCCAGTATTCCTTGCCCCCAGCCCCTGGTAACCACCAGTCTACTTTCTGTCTTTATGATTTTGACTATTCTAAGTACCTCATATAAGTGGGATCATACAGTATGTCTCTTTTTCTGACTGGCTAATTTCATTTAGCATAATGTCCCCAAGGTTCATCCATGTTGCAAACATACTGCAGAATCTCCTTCCTTTTTAAGACTGAACAATATTCCATTGCATGTATATCCACATTTTGCTTATCCGTCCATCCACTGCTGGACACTTGAGTTGCTTCCATGGTTTAGTTATTATGAATAATGCTGCTATGAACGTGGGTGTACAAATATCTCTTTGAGATCCTACTTTATCAGGGTCTTTTTAATGCTTTTCTTTTTTACACTCCTACCAGCCAACCCCCAAACCTAATCACTTCTCTCTCTGAAACATTTCTTGAACCCAGTCTTCTTGCCACCATGTGATCTTGCCATTACCCTTGCTTGCATCCTCATCCCTTGCCTTGATTATTGAGAAAGTCTGGCAATTGGTCTCCTGTCCTCTAGGCTGGAATCCTCCAATCCATCCTCCACCACCATGCTTAAGAGGGATGGCTCTAAAATATAAATCTGATCATGGGACTTTTGACTTAAAATCCTTTGATGACTTTTCTTTGCCCACAGAATAAAGTCAACATTCTTTATCATGGCATCTAAGACCCTTTATTATCAGATTCCACTTGACCATTTTAGTTTCATCTCCTGTCCCTTGACGGTACTCACTCTCAGTTCAGGGGCTTCCAATTCTAACTCTCCCCTAACATCCCTTGCCCGTCCATGATTCTATGTTAAAGTTTATGCTACTCTTGGCTGGACTTCCCTTTCTGTACTGCCCCTCCTGCCTCCACAAAATTCTACTCATCCATTAAGGTCTGTCTTTGAAAATGTACCTAAAACACATAGTAGTGAAAACACACATATAGGCAACCTGAATCTCTGTCTCCTCTGAACTCTGCCTTTTGCTGTGTGGCTCACATCCAATGGGACTGGTGCTACTTATGGGCACCTTTGACTCTGTTCACAAAATGCGAGCTCCTGAGGGTAAGGAATTTTATTGGTTTCATCCTTGTGGTCTTGATGCCTAATAAACTTTTGGCTCACCACAGGGGTTCCACAAGGGTTTGTTTTATGAGTCCCGCTCTAAACATTTGATGATTTGTTAGTGTCAGCTCCCTCATGATAGTTGGGGTGCTGAACCTGCATTTGCTTTGGAAGAAACTGAGGCGTATTTCCAAATCTTGTGCTGCTTCCTGAATTATTGATTCTTCCTGGTGTTGGCCCTCAATTGATTTTTGGTCCTTTGAGCTAATTACCCTGTGGTTTATGTACACAAACCAACTCTGCTATCAGTTGATCACTAGTTAATTTGCTGGAAAAAAAAAAAAAGAAAATCAGCCAAGATGGCTGTCTGGCTAATATAGCTGATGGATCAAACTGACCTATTAGCTCAATCGAAGGGAGTAATACTTTTGGGTGTGGAAATTCAGCCCCAGTCCTTCTCGAAGGTAATTTGTGAAGGAAATGTTGTGATCCCACTGTTGCACTCGACCAACCCTAGGACCCACTCACTTTTTCAACACGGCGATCTCATTCTCCAGGCTGCTGTCCCGGAAGGCAGGCGACTTTTTGATGCACTTCAGGGCAAAGAGCTTCCCAGTTACCCTTTGCTTCACCAGGAAAACTTCTGAAAAAGCTCCTCTGAGTAGAAGACACCAAGAGATAGAAATTAGTACTGGCCGGTAGAGAGCATTGCTGGAGGCAAAATGGGTAGATGAAAGAAGGTGTGACGGGTAATTCGTTTCATTGTCATTGTGGGCCCCCCGAGGAGCCATATCCATGGCAGACCCCACCTGACATGCCCTTGTGTGCTTTCTTTCACCTATCACGTGGGAAAGAAAATATTCTATTACAGACTCAGGGTCTAGGCGGCTGCTCTTGCCTAGTTCCATAATTTGGGAATGATGCCCAGAAACTGCTTTAGCTCTGGAGATTTCTCCACTTGGCAAACCCATTAAAGAGAGGCCACTGCTGATCTTAGCGAGGCGGCAGTGATAGCACTTGCTCTCGCGGCTTCCCCATGCTGCCCAAGGATGACAAGAAGAAGAAAGATGCTGGAAAGTTGGCCAGGAAAGACAGAGGCCCAGTGAACAAATCTGGGGGCAAGGCCAAAAAGAAGAAGTGGTCCAAAGGCAAAGTTCGGGACAAGCTCAATAACCTAGTCTTGTCTGACAAAGCGACATATGACAAACTCTGTAAAGAAGTTCCCAACTGGAAGCTTATAACCCCAGCTGTGATCTCTGAGAGACTGAAGCTTCCTGGTTCCCTGGCCAGGGCAGCCCTTCAGGAGCTCCTTAGTAAAGGATTTTTAAGCTGGTTTCAAAGCATAGAGCTCAAGTAATTTACACCAGAAATACCAAGGGTTGAGATGCCCCAGCTGCTGGTGAAGATGCATGAACAGATCCCACCAACTGTACATTTTGAAAAATAAAACTTTATTAAATCAAAAAAAAAGAGAGGCCACTGCAGAGTCAATTTACTTGGCTTCTCCCAACGTGGTGTGCTGTGTGGTCACTGTGTGGCAGTAGGAAGTAGCACTGGGAGACAGGGCTCTGACAGTGAGAGAAAAAAGTCTCTTGTATCTGTTTTAGGTAGTGATGATTGCCCTGAACAAATGATTAGCGGCAAGGGAGGTGAGCATCTTCTGGCTCAGTAGGATCTGTGAGGACAAAACGGAACTCAGCAGCTCTGGGCAGGCTGTCTGAAGACAGAAAGGATGGAACCCAATGGGAACACAGGGTAGGATTCCAAATTGCAGGCTTCTTGGTTCAAGGGGGTCCTCTGGAGACAAGGCCATAACAGCAGTTAGCAAATAGGTGATGCTGGAGCCTGATGGCCGACGTTAGAACCTCAGCTTTTTGGGTAACAAGTCACTTAACTTCCATATGCACAGTTTCTTCATCTGAAAAGTGAGAATGTCAATAGTATCTGATTCATAGGGTTGTTTAGAAGAGTACTTGAGTTATAGATATAAGTGCATAAAAGTTTTCCTGAGATCTAGTAAACTACATGTGCTAGATACTATTATTCTTATTAGTACTATTATTATTTGAACACCAGTAGGGAGAACACCTGATCGTAACAACAGGCGATAGAGTTTAGGTGAGGAAATAGCTGAGCCATCCTCTCCCCTGCCATCTGGGGATTTTAGCATGAAACCCCAATAGCAATCAAGCTTGTGTAAGGACATTCAGAATCTGCATTAGAAAATACTTGGTGTTTCCTGTTTCCCGCAGCTGCACTTGGAACTGAGTTAATTAGAGACTTCAGAGCTTGCTCTATTCATTCATTCACTCATCCCTCTAATCAAGATTTATTGAGCACCTACTGAATCTTAGACACTAGAGATAAAAAGGGAAGTGTTTCTGCTCTCAAGGAGCCTGTAAATTAGTGAAGAGCGCAGACAAATGAGCAATTAACATTCACTTTGAAAAATGTTATTAGGCATTACGTGAATGCTCGTTGAGCTGACAGAACCTCTACGTGTTAGGCACTGGGATTAGTTTTGGTCTAGCTTAGAATCTAGTGTAAGAGACACAGATGAGCGGGAAATATTATGAGACCACAGAAAATGGACGCTTAAGACAGGGCCTCTGCTATGGTTGGGCGGGTTACACACTGTACAATTCCAGCAGATGCCATCACCTTGGAGCCACTGTGCCTTTTCATACAATAATTATAAGAACATTTTTGCTCTGGACAGCAAGCTAGAGAAAAGGGAGCTTTTCCCTAATGTGTCCAAACTGACCACTTGGGATGGCGGAGAAGCACATCATTTGTGGCCCTCTGACTTAAGAACACACTGAGCTCAGTTTTAAGGGATCAATGAAAGTTAGCCTAGGGAAAAAACAAGTTGGAAGTGATGTTTCAGGTGGGGGTGGGGAAGAAGCATGAGAAAAAGCCTAGAGGTGCAAAACAGCAGGGAGAGGCAGGGCTGCCTCGGGTAATCCAGCCCCTTTTGCTAGAGTGTGAGGCAGGGAATGAGGGAAGACAAATGTGGATGGGCACCAGGTCCCGTGCCTGGCAGCATATGGAAAATAGTCAGTGTTTGTGTGATGGATGGATGGGTGGATGGGTGGACGGGTGGATGGATGGGTAGGACATTTGGACTGGGATTGTCTGTGTGTTCTACTCATCTTGAGACCCCGCTTTCCTTATTGTAAAAGGAGAGTTGAACCACATGGCCTTAAAGGTTCCTTCCGCCCGTGATGTTCTTGGGTCCACCTTCAGATTTCTCCCTTTTCACCTTTATCTTTAGAACCACACATGGATGGTCCCCTGATTTCAAAGCTGACACCCACTCTGGGTCCACTTGTAAGATGAGATCAAACCTTCCTGGGGGATCCTGCAGTGTGTGGTATCTCCTAGGGTTGTGCAATGTTGTGGTAATTACTGCTCTTTTGGCTCAGGCTGCCTTACGCATTGTGTGTGTGTGTGGGGAGGTGGGAGGTGTGGTGTGTGTGTGTGTGTGTGTGTGTGTGTGGTGGGGGGGTGGGAGGTATGGTGTGTGCACATGCGCGTGTGTGTGTGTGTGTGTGTGGCAGGGGCGGGGGAGAGGGATTAGAAGACTTAATTGTGCCATCTGTCAGACTGGGGATCAGAGAGCTAGTTTTGAGTGGCCAAGGTTGCTTGGGTCAGAAGGCAAGATGGGCAGAGGCTTCAGAGCCAAGAGCAAGCGCTTGCTGCAATAGATCTTGATTTGTGTTTCCTGCTCTGAATAGCTCTCTGCTCTTGCTGGGAGCCTGGGTGATGGAGGAGGAAGGGAGGAACCAAGAAGAAAAATCTCTTCCTTGGCAGTGAAAGGACGAGGCCTGGGACTTGGGTGGTGTACCCTCTGTAATGGATGAGTTTTGCCCAGTGTCCCTACAGCTGCCCAGGGCCCTGGAATTGTGGGTGGAATCTGGGCAGATTTCACAAAAGCCTGTTTTCCCTGGTGGGTTGTTCCAGAGGAGCTGAGGACTAGAGGAAAGGGGCCTTTGTCATGGGATTCTGGTGCTTCCTGAACAGGGGAATCAGCTCTGTCTAGCTGCCCCCTCTGTGGAGAGCACCTCACCTGGGTAACTCTGTGGAGTCTGCAGCCTGGGGCTGCCCGTCCCCATCCTGAGCATCACAGAGGTGACTTCTTCTTAGCTTTTGTTCAGCCTTAGCTGCTGCAACAGCTGTGACTTGCCCTGTCTTGTCCACCTGCTTCCCTCAAATTAGTGCTGGGCTGGGTACATTAGAGCCACCAGCAACACTTAAAATATAGATGCCTGGGACTTCCCTGGTGGCACAGTGGTTAAGAATCCGCCTGCCAATGCAGGGGACACAGGTTTGATCCCTGGTCCAGGAAGATCCCATATGCCGCAGAGCAACTAAGCCTGCAAGCCACAACTTCTGAGCCCATGTGCCACAACTACTGAAGCCCACACACCTAGAGCCCGTGCTCCGCAATAAGAGAAGCCACTGTAATAAGAAGCATGCGCACCGCAACGAAGAGTAGCCCCTGCTCACCGCAACTAGAGAAAGCCCGCACGCAGCAACGAAGACACAACACAGCCAAAAATAAATAAATAAATAATTTTAAAAATATATACATAGATGCCTGGCCACTGGGTCCTAGCCCCTTAAATTCCAGCTTAGTAGTCTGGGACCAGGAACCTGTATTTCTCAAAATTCCCTAGACTAAAATGATTTTAGAGAATTATTCATTTTCTTGAGTGTGACAATGATATTTGTGAACATAGAAGAAAATGCCCTCATTCTTAGGCAGGGTCGACAGGCGACTCAGAGGTGTTGTGCCATGATGTTCGCAAGTTGTTTACAAATTGTTCAATGCAGTGTGTGTGAGTGTGTATGTGTGTGTGTGTATGTAAAACAAATTAGTAAAATGTCAACCACTATGGAATTTAGGTGGTGGGTATATCGGAGTTCACTGTACTATTATTTCACCTTTTCTTTACTTAGACATTTTCACAGCTAAAAGTTAGAGGCATAAGCTCCCCAGGTGGCTCCAATGTCCTCCTGGGTTTAGAAGCTGCTTGGCAGACCTCACTGAACTCTGTAAGGGTGGCATGTGCTGCCTCTCACAATCCTATAGCACAAATCTGAGCAGAGGGTGAATACGTTCTTGTCAACCTGGGCTTATTTCTCTCTCTTTCTCTGGATTTTTGGGCTGCTTAGCAAATCATTTCGGATTCACTCATGAGCGTTGTCTCTCTCTCCTGCCCAAAACCCCCTCTCTAGCCCACCCCGTCTTGGCAATGGCCCTCCATGGAGGGTGGAGGCTCTGATGACCAGGGCGGCCGCTGACATCCTCCTGCGTGCTGAGTGTCACCCTCGTCTGGGATGGGAGGGCTCAGATGCCTCCTATCAGGGCTGAGCTGGCTCCTTTACGGCTGCAGCGAGAGTGTAGGCAGCTGTCGCTGCCTGAGGTCACTGCCTCCTAGCCAGGCGGAGGGGGCTAAACTTAGCCAATTTGGCTAAAGGGAAAGCTGGCTTGAGTGGACAGCCCACTAAGGGCCCCTCATGTCCCCGGCCCAATTAGCCCAGACTAATTAACTGACCAGCTTGGGTTCTGAGGCCCTGGGAACCGGTGGCCTGGAGTGGGTGCCAGCCTGCGTCAGAGGCTGTGACCTCTCGGAGGAGGGGGTAGGACTAAGCGGAGAGTCAGTTCCAGACAAGCTGTCTCTGCTCCACCAGCCATGTAATCATTGTCAAGGGGGAAGGAACAGACACCCCAGAGGCTGGTAGGAGTTTGGCTACAGCGTGACTTTATTTTTCCAACATGATACTTAAATATGGAGCAGGGAGGATGGTGGTGGTGGTAGCCGATTCAGGTGTGTGTAACCCATCCACGCTCCAAGCCTCAGAAGCTCCTTTTTCTATCTATAGCAGACAGTGGGTTTGACCTGTTCGCTGCAGGGGGGAAATGAGGAAGCTGGGTGAGGAGGCCCAGGAAGGTTCTAGGGTCACTGTGTCTCCAGAGATGTTTCAGAACTCCTCTTTCCTGCAACCAGGGCAGGACTCACAAGTTGTCACAGATCTGGAAGCAGGGCGGGGGCCTCTGGGAGTAAGGAGGTAGAACCCTGGGGAAAGGGCTGGATTGTTCTCTGTATTACCCCAAGGTGCCTTTCCCTAATCTACCCCCTGAAACCCCTACTCTATTCCCTGAGAGCTATTGAGATAGTGTTACAGCAGCCTCAGCCCAGTTTATCATTCTCTGCTGGTCCAGGATGACTCTTTTCTGACTTCCCACAGCAGGCAGTCCAGCCACCCTATCCTCAGCCCCAGGACTCACGATCCCAGCACTTCCATGAAGATGAACGTTTTCCGGATGTTGGTGGTCTGTTTCTTCCAGGAACTGCAGTCATCTTCTTCCTTCCGACCCATTGCCTCCAGAGTTGAAGCTTCTGGGGATGCTTGGTTTGAGGAAGGAAAGAAAGGGTCTGATCAGATAATTCCTCCAATAGGATGAGAACAAGTTGTAAAAAGAATCTAAAATACATCCTGCATGTAACAACTGGAAGGAAAGACTGGGAGCAAAACCTGGGTAATTGGCAAAAATAAGACTTATTCTCTCCACTTGCTTTTGAAACTACCATGACAAATTTTATTGACCGTCTACTGCATGTCCATTGTGCTTGCCCCATGTTCATGGAGTTTAGAGTCTAGTAGTGGAAAATCCGCTTTGTACAAACATACGTAAGGGCAATAAGACATACACGAATGATTAACATGGGACTATCCACCTTGAAGGCATCTGGGCTGTTTCTTAAGATACCAAGTGATCGCCCAGGTATTTATTCAGACTACCGGGTCAGCCGCCCTTCTTTCTATTATCACAGCTCTGACGCCACCTCCAGTCATTACTGTTCTTAACTTATGGGTTAAATGAATGAATATTAGATGAATGAGCATTGTGTTTCCTTTGCAACTCCCATGACATTTAGCACAGTGCTGGAAAAACAGTTAATCGTTAAAATCTGAATTGAATTGTGTCCTGAGCTTGTATGAGTTCTCTCAATACCATATGTATTCAACAGTCAACACCTATGATGTGCCAGGGGCTGTATGTACCCTGACTGTATCCCTCTAAATAATACCTTCGGTATACTCTCCTTGTCGATCGATGTATGTCATCTGCTTCCTGTTGGGACTCTGATTGATGTAATGAGAAATGAGGAACCAGAAAAGTGGTCTTAGCTTCTAGTGAGGTAGATAGAGCAGATCTCAAATCTTTTATAAGGATGATTCAGAATGATTATCTGAAGATCAGATAATCTAGCCAAGGTTATAGAGCTAATTGTTTACAGTCTAGATTTCTTAGTCAAGACTAGGAACAGAAGCTATGCATCCCTCACTGTATCACACTGCATTCTAGCCTCCTGACACCTAGTTCTAGTGTCTTAATTAATGTTTTTCAATACGTTTTTAGACAAATGAGTTCCTGTTACATTTCATTGCAAGGTAAAATTGCTTATGGTACTTAGTGTATAACCCGGCGGTCAGGTGAAGAACACAGGTGATGGCTCTGCCTTCCTAGGTCCAGGAGGCTGGAGGGGTCAGTAAGCGAACAAGTCAGCTAACATGTATACAGTGACAAAGTGTGGGTAGATCATAAAAGAACAAAACCCGAGCTTGTTAGAGGGATAATCAGGAAGGGTCTTATTTAGATGAAGGTCAGGGGAGGACTCACATCATAAAATAGGTTCTGTGATACAGGGGGAAACCTTTTCTGCCTTTAAGTGACAACTGTGAGGCCTAAGACCCTGGAAATAAGAAGAATGTGACACAAGGATGGTCCTTGCTAGGAGGAAGAGGTGTGGAAAGACTGACGATTTTGGCCCAAGTGGATCCTGAGAAGGAGATGGGGAGACAGAGGGTGTAGTTGTCAGAAACACACATCTTGCTTTCACCCGCTTGTAGTAAACATCCATCTAGGAATGCGGGAGATCGGTGACATGGATGGGTGGGCTCCCCAGGGCTCTCCTGGTGGGTGACCCTAAGCCTTGGAGGAACTCTGACTTCAACACATTTAACAGTCATCACGGGACAGGCCCAGATGGGGGAGGTGAGTGAGTCAGTGTCACATGACCTGCAGGGAGTCCAGAAGTTCCTCAGGGCCTGTGGGGGCTGGACCCACGGCTGACCAAACTCCATGCTCAGTGGCTTCATGTTGTTAGCTTGGAATTGACAACAGTGGGAGTATTTACACCATGGGAACAGGCAAATGCTACCATCAGGGCTTCTCCTCCACTCCTCGCCCCATCCCCCAAGAACCAGACGTTAAACGTTTACCAGCTCACCTCTGCCCACGGCCCTGGTGAGGGGATATACGGTTGCTAGGGCTCCTGTCAACCAGGGTCCAGAAAAGAGATGGCTACGATCAGGGCTTCTCATGTGGAAGCAAATGTCTGGGGTCAGGCCTTTAGTGGAGGATGTCGGCCTGATGCCCCAGGGGCCAGATGGGACCAGGCACACCTCAGAGGTCACTAGTCAGCCTCTGTGAGTTCTCAGAGAACTGGGATCTGAGGTCCCTGATAGTATGGGGGCCCCCTTCTCGCCTGCCACAAACAGGTCAAGTAAGTACCTTATAACATAAAAGGCTACCTTGAAAATGGAACAGAAGGAGAAAAGACCATCTCAAGGCTGTGTTTTCCTGAAAGATACTGGATCAGCCAAACGAGACTCTTTATTAAACCTGAGATGCTATAATGGACAAGTTCAAATGTAAAGTTGCCCTTTGTACCCTTTTTGCTGCCTGGTAGGGTGGGAATTCATGGGGAAGATTTTACAGGAAATAAAGAAGCTACATCTTCTTTGTACATTTTAGTCTAGTGTGTAAATGTGCAACCTGGCTATATAATAATTGGTGGTTATTATTATGAAAAGCACATGTGGGAAATGTTAAGCATTCTTCAGCATTCGATACAGCTGAATGTAGATCTGGTGTACTCTTGTATCTTCAGGCACATTTGTTGATTTGTTCCTTTTGGCAGAATGGCAGCCCAGAGGGACCACAGCAGTTCAGGGCCCAGGCACCGGCCAGAGGAGGACTCGCCAGGCATGCAATGGTGGGCTGATCTTGAACTTCGAGGGCACAGTCTACAAGGTGGAGACAAATGAACCCTGACTGGCAGAGATTGCTTTGGGGAAGATGAAATATTAGAACAGAGGGCTATCTTTAGCCAGATACTATTCTGCAGATTCTTAGCCCCAAATCTAGCAGCTTCCACTTATCAGAGCTGTGCTTGGACCAATTGCTTCTTACTATATAGACACAGGACAGCTGAGAAGTCTTGAAGGATGTAGGGGATGAGGGCCAGGGGCTGGACCTTAAAAGGAGCCTATCAACAGGATTAGTTTGAGTGACGCCCTCTCTGTCTCTCCCCTCCACAGAACAACTGGGCTGTAGATGCCCATTTTCCAAATAAAGAGCCAATCAAGGGCCTTCTTTCCAGCACAGGCCCATCAGTGGGGCATGCATCACTCCCGCTTCTGAAGCCCCCGCGGAATGATGGGTCCACTTTCCAGGAAGCATCACCACCTCATTAGCAGATCTGTACTCACTGTTCCTTCTTTCCCATTGCTCTTAAATAGCTTAAAAACATAGTATTCTTAGCCCAAGCTCGGCTATAAGAAAACATCTTTCCCGCCCACCCCTCCTCCCATACACTCAGCCCTAACAATTTAGTTCCATCTTCAGAGCTGCATGGAAAGCTCAGGGACCCTGATCTGAAACTCCACTTCATTCCCACCCCTCCTTGACCTTGGAGAAACCTCAGGGCCCCGGTGCCCTCTGTGCTAGGGGTCTAACTGTGGGCTCTGAGGTGGGGGGTGGGGGTGTTCTATTGCTGCAGCCTGGCTTCTTTCCCTGAAAATCCTCCCTCTCCTCTCTCAACTTCTGCAACTGAGGCCCTTTCAGAGAAAAAGAAAAATTCCGAGAAGGTTGAAACTCCAGTATTGCTCTCACTTGGTTCTAAAGTAATCCCCACAGGGCAACACCAGGCTCCTAGTTCCTGCTCTGTTGTGTGGTCTTCCATATGACAGATGGCCTGCCTGATCTCTTGGGAAAAAATTTCATAGCTGGGGAGGAGACTACAGCGGGAAAAGTTATTCCTAAAGGGCAGGCTGCACAGTCTTGAGGTGGACGCTACCCCTGAGTGTGGCGCTTTCTGAGCTTCTGGGAATAGGCGGGTGGCATCCAGCCTGCCTATTTATGACTTGCTGGGGAGAGATGCTCAGGCTGTGAGCCCAGGAGGCAGGCACGCTTCACATGCTTCTTTCACGGAGCGTTGCTGTCCTTCTCTCCTTCCCAGGCTCCAACTGGTCACAGGGGCAGCAATTAGCCCCAGGCAGAACCCGAAGGCACGTGACATGTATCTTCAGGGCCCTCCTCATTGCCATCACCATATTACGTAGGTACCAAGTCATGTTATGACCACACCCTGCCCAGGACCCTCTCTCTGGACACTCACTCCTGCCTGCCCTGGTCCACATGGCCTCTTTAGCCAAAGTTTACTATCTTGAGTCATAGCCACTTAAGACTCTGCTCTGAGGTGCTTTTAAAAAATTAATCAGCAAGGCTAATTGCTTCAGAGTGTCACCCTACCTGAAGAGACGTCCCAGAATCTCGGGGGCACCATGTTTGAATCCAGAGGCGTTCAATTCAGTCCAATCCAATGTATGTTTCCCAAACCCACAGTAGATTCCTAAGCTGGATACGAGTAAACTAGAGGAGATGGACACATGGAAGGGGAGAATCTTCGAGTAGCATCCCTGCAGCCTACAACTCCAGATAACGGCTCTCAACCCTGCCTATGGGAAGAGCCTTCTCCAGTGCTCTCACTTGAGGCTTCTGAGCAAGGAGGCATGAATGAT
The DNA here is from genome assembly GCF_965194805.1 of Balaenoptera borealis. Taxonomy (NCBI): domain Eukaryota; kingdom Metazoa; phylum Chordata; class Mammalia; order Artiodactyla; family Balaenopteridae; genus Balaenoptera; species Balaenoptera borealis. The sequence goes on along the minus strand of NC_138860.1, from coordinate 38,562,170 downwards.
TTGGAGGCATGGTGGGCAAGCCTCAGAGCCTTCCTGCGGGACCAGGTGTGGCTCCTTTACTGACCCCAGAGGAATTAGCCCACCGTAAGACCACATCTGGGGTTCTCCATTCCTTGAGAGCATGACTCAGAAAGGGCTGTGGGTCTTGGGAGGGAGGTTATCAGTTGTCTTATAAGCATATAAGAACGTGCTCCCTGTCTCCAGGTTGGGACACACAGAATCATGGCAATATATAAATTGTTTGGTTATAAAGGGGCCTAAAGACTAAAGCTGGGACATTTTCTTTCCTGGGTCCCACAGTTTCCTGGACTCTGGCCTGTACTGGACTTCTCATCATCCTCTGGATTGAGAGGCACACTTGAAAGAGGTCAAATTCTGGCTCCAGTCTTGGCTCGGCACCAAGAAGTGTGCAGCCCCAGGCAGATCACCGTACATCTCTGGGCTTCCACCTTTCTCCTTAGTAAAAAGAGGAAAATGGACTAGATTAGGGTTCCTTGACATTTGTTTTTTAGAATATTAGTCCTAGGAGACTCTCTGTAAGCAAAGCAGATTTGCTAACTGCCCCTTCTTGGAGATTCATGTTCCGTGTTAGCGTATTAAAGGCTCTGGGGGCTGCTAAAGACACCTGCTTAATGCTCTTTAACCTAGTGTCCCTCAACTTTACTAGACTGTAACTGTAAATTCTTTTCTTTTGCGACACCTACTAGCATCCAGAGGATCTATGGTTGCTCAGAGCCTACTGGGGAAAGTGGGGACTAGGCCAGCTCTGATGTTGTGTGATTGTATAAATGAGCAATAGATGAAATTTCCAGCAGCCTGCTGTCATCACTCACAGCCCTGCTCTCCTCCTGGTGCACAGGCACGTGGCTGGGTCTGTGTGTGCCATCAGAACCTATTTCCAATTCATAGGCTGCAGCTGAAGTGGCTGGTCAGCTTGCCAGAGCTCGGGCCCTGGACCTGAAAGGTTCCTGGAGACTTCTGGCTGGACAGACCCTCCCAGGAATACCGGCTCCATCCCCGGCCCTCCCCCCTAGTCTGGCATCTCCAAGGCCAACTCTGCATGCCAGTTTCTGTTCCCAAAATCACTGAGGAAGGTCGTTTTTCAATTGCCTCCTGCAGTTTATTTCAGGCTCAAACCCACATTTAAGTTTAATCAAACCCTGCTGCAGTGACAAGCCAGAATTCTGTGCTGCTTTGTTTGGTGGCTGAGGGGTCGACACATAAGAGTCACCGGAGAGAGCTGGGTGTGTTAATTATTCTTAATGCGCTCATTTTCCTCATCTGCTGAATGGGACTAATGATCCCTGCTCTGTCTATTTCCCAGGATTCCTGTGGGCTTCCAATACATCAACAGGCATGAAAGCATTCTGTAACCTCTAAAGTGCTGTGCAGTGAGCCCACTTCATAGGCACATGGATTAAACACTGGGCAGAGGGAGGGAAAACAAACAGTTTAAATAGGGGTGAGCACACAGCAGGAGATGTGAATCTGCTGTTTCCTCAGCTGGTCTCGGCTCTCAAGTGTGTGCCACATGCCTCTCAAGTGTGACCCGCATCTCACTCTGATTCTAAAGTGTTTGAAGACGTATAATTTTTCATACATGTAGCCCTGAAATGCAAACCAACTACTTTATCTGCTATTCAACCAAGAAGGCAGAGATCTGTTGGAGCACAGAGTTAACACTGCCTGGGTTGGGTTTCTCCATGGGCTGGTCTCCACTGGGGTACCTTTCTAAGCAGGGTTCAAGAGTCATAAGTTTAACTGTGTGTCTGCCACACGCTGCCTTTAAGACCCACTCCCACGCAAGAGGCTCACTCTACTGCGCCCCTTGGAAGGTGAGAGGAGGGACCTCCACCTGGGGAGAGGGAGCAGGAGGAAGGACGGGCTGAGCTCAGAATGGCTGTGGCAAGAAGCTCTGAGTGCCCAGCCCCCCCTCCCCCTCCCCCTGCTCCAGGACACCGGTGTGACAGTCATCCACAATCCGTGCAGCTCCCCGGCACCATCACCAGCTTGCTTTCCACGGGGGTAGCTGCTCACCCCCAGTCCCCTCGCCCTTGACCATGGCCATGCACCAGCACTTGTAGGGCTGGCTCGCAGCCCGTTTGCAGACAGCTGCCCACTGCCCCCCTCCAATTCATGCTGCAGCCCATTCACTCCGCTGCCTCTGACAGGCTGCGGCTGGGCCCCGTCACTCGGGGATGGCAGCTTAGTTCTGGCCGCGTGTGCGTGCGTGAGTGGGGCACAGGGAGTCAGGGAGGTGCTGGTCTCTTGGAAGGGGATTCTTTGTAGTCGCAGCCAGAATTGCAGAATTGCTCCAAGACCCTAAGGTATTCGCTGCCTCAGACTGATCACCTGGGTGATCCCTGTGCTGGGCGCTTTACCTGCCATTATCTCGTTTAATGTCTTTGAAGGTAAGTATCAGGTATAGTTAACCCCATTTTATAGTTGAAGTACTGATGGGTAGAAATATTAAGAAAAATGCCCCAAATCAAACAGATAGTAAGTGACAGAGCCGGACATGAGTCCCAGCCCATCAGACCCCAACAGCAGTCTCCCTGACCCCCACCACGTAACCTGTTGCCTCTTTCCTGGGGGTGGTTTTTGGGATTTCACTTACCTCCGCCCTCATCCTTAGGATGCTCTCCTGTAATCCCACCAACAAATTGATTCCCCCTGGAACGCATGGCTGGCTCGGATGATCTGGGAAAGGCTGGATCCCGGGAACACTCAGATTTCTCAACATTGAGTCTGGGGCTGGCCATCTGTCTCTTGCCTAAGTGGCTCCTGGCTCCAGCTCAAACCTTTTCTCACTCTAACCTTGAGCTTCTTTCCCAAAGTTTTGCCCTATCTTTCTAAAGAGTGCTCTTAATACACATAAAAACACCCACACTCACACCTGCACCATAGCTATCTGTAGTATCATGGAAAGGTCACCGATTATGTCAGAAGATCTGGGTTCAAATGCTATTGTCATCAAATGGATTTCGCCAGTATCCAGCTTTGCCTTGTGGAGCCTCAGTGGAACCACTATTTGCCCCACCAGCCCAATGGGCTTGTCTTAAAGATGATTAATTAAAAGCACATTACTCACTGTAGAGTGTGGTTCCCATATCAGGTATTACTAAGCACTTTGTGTTATGGCCTATTGGGTCTTGTCTTTGGCCCTAGTTAAGCTTAAGTCAGTAGGACTGCCAGGGGCCAGGCTGCCTCCAGCCTCTGATCTGGGAAAGATCATCTCCTCACCCAAGATGGAACCTGCTTGACTTTCTTGACCCTTCTCAGAGATTTTCCTCCTCATCAATTGATCTGGCTCCAGAACAAGCCGCTGGCCAGCCACGCACTGCTGCCAGAACAGCAGCGAGAGCCCTGGCAGCCGTCCCCGGGAGCCTCAGGGTTAATGTTTGTGCGTCAAAGTTACGTGGAAAGAAGGGGCCACAGTGCGGATGGGGGTGGTGATGAGTCCAGACCTCCTTTTACCATTTTTACCTGAGAACTGAACTAGGGAAGTTTAAAGACAGAAGGGAGAGAGACCTGCCCCTGGGGAAGGTGAAGGAGGGGGCCTCGTGACTGACAGCGGTGTCCCTGCTGAGTTCTGCATCCTAACGCGGCGGGGGACAGGAGCGGGAGCTGGGCCATGGACCCTGCCAGGAAGGACTGAGGCTGGTCTGCCTGCCTTGGGTCTGCAGAGCCACTGACTGCTTACAAACCTCCTTTTTGCCCACTGACTCTCCTAATCTTCACAACAACCTAGACAGGTAGGCAGAACCAAAACAGGGCATTGCCCCATTTGACAGATGGGGTCTGAGAGGTTAAGAGATGAAGGCTGAGCAGGAGGGAGGGGTGCAAGGGCTCTGGAGGTCCTGACACCCTGCAGATGGACAGCCCCTCCCAGGTACAGAGCCCAGAGGGCTGTCCCTAAATGCAAGCAGGCATGGCAGGAGGGGCACATACAGATATTTTGCTCCCTTTTCTTTGCCCAGGAGTGCGAAAGGTTCCCACTCAAGCCAACCCTGAAGGGATGGCCAGATAATCCCCGAAGAGGTCCCACCCGGACACCCATTCAGACTTATCTTCCAAGGCAGCTGCAACTTCCCCTTGATACCTCGAGAGTCAGGCAAGACAGGAACTGGGGCTGAAATAAACACCCAAGTTGCTTGCAAGAGTGGCTCTTCAAACCCACTCTCTTGGTGCCAGGAGCCTCCCGCTAAACAAAGAAACCTCCCCAAACCAAATAAAGAAGCAGGTTCGTCTTACCCAGGGAATCCGAGAGAACGGTGCTCGTGGTCCTGCCACTCCAGCTCCTACAGGTCTGTGAGGATTAGCTGCTCCAGCACTTCAACAATAAGCTGAATTAAAGGGGAGGAATGCAGGGGTTTTCTTTCCTAGGACTGTAACCAGGCAGCCTTAAAGGGGAGGAAAAGTAGCTAGGGCGGCTTGCATCTCTCCTTCCTTTCCTCTGCCTTTCCTTCCCTCTGAGCAGATCCAGAAAAATCCTTTTGCAAAGGGGCCCTTTTATGCTGTGTGTGTGTGTTTGTGTGTGTATGCGTGTGTGTGTGATTGTATGTGCATGGAGGTGTGTGATGGAGAGAGGGAAAACATAAAGGGCAAAAACAAAACATCAAATTAAAGGTTTCCATTGGCCTGAATGGGGTGATGATAGAAAATCAGAGACTGCCTGCCTCCGTTTCCCTCTTAACCACTCAGATGCTGGTGTATGTTGTTTAAAATACCTTCCTGAGCAATAGGATATCTATACTGGCTGAAAGCAGAGACTACAGAACCCTCAGTGTCTTATAAAATGGGAGAAGCACTTGGATGTCCCTCGGGGGGCCCAATGCTACATGGTTTCACCCCTCTCACCTGTTTCTAGAAACAAAGCATTCTGATCCCCAAATCTACCATCCTCTTCTCAGTTCTAACCCATTGGACCCCAGGAGACCATTCCCCTCCTTCTGGAAACTCTTAGCTTTTAAATTGTGCCTTTCCATTTTTTATCGTTTGTGTTTTTTTGAATAAACAACACATTCATGTGGGTCAGAAATCAGAACTCTATTGAAAGCCATACATAGAGGTGTCTCACTCCATCCACTCTGCACCCACCCCTTCCCCCTACCCTGCCCTCTACAGGTGGCCACTTTTATTAGTTTCTTGTGTATCTCTCCAGTATTTCACGCAGAAACAAACAAAATAATATATATATTCCCTGGCCCCCTTTCTTACACAAAAGACAGTAAGTAAATGCTGCCTCGTTTATATTTTCATCTCTACAATCTTAATTCAGGCCCCTCTTCTCTTCTCTTGGGTACTATTGTAATAGACTAGACTAGACTCTAATTGGTTCCTGAGTGAGGTAGTCCTCTGGGATAGTTAAGTGAGGCTTTGGAGAAGACTTCTAGGCTGGACTCCTGGGCTGTCTTTTAACTGGGTGTATGGCCTTGGACAAGTGGCTTAACCTCTTTGTGCCTCAGTTTTCTCAATCTGTCCAATGGGATAATCACTGAATTTATTTCACACACTAGTGGGGTGGAGTGAGACAGAAGGCAAATTGCTTAGAACAATGACTGGCACTTGGTAGGTAGTCAGTAAATGTGAGCTACTATTATTCTCTCTCCAACTTTCATTTTTGCTAGAATTATCGCAATAAGAAAATTGCCTCCACCTCAAAAATATCCATTCCTTACAGAATAAAATCCAAACACTTCATCCCATCATTGAAGGCATTACAGGATCTGGTACAAAAGTATCCTCCCTCCCCTGAGTCCCTCCATCCACCCAGCTGACATTCCAGCCATATCACAGGAGGCACTGATTTCCAACATGCCACTTATTTCCAAAGCTCCTGACCTTTGCTTATGCTGATCTATCAGTGTAGAATACCCTTTCCTCATTCTCTGCCTATGGAAATACTATAGGTTTTAAAAGTTCACATCAAATACCATCTCATCCATGAAGCCTTCCATGATTTCTTTGCCCCGTTAGAAATAATCACTCCTTCCTCTGTGCTGTTCTCAAAACTCTCTGTCTACAACTCTCCTTAGTTCTTAATCTTTTTCTGCCTTGAATTCTAGTTTGTGTTTCCACTGCTGTCTCCCTTCTTGAATTGAGAGTTCTTAAGGCAGTGATTTTCGCCTCTCTTCCTGCCCTCTTGTCTTCCTTTCCCTAATCTTCCTCTTGTGTCCAGCACAGGGTAGGCACTCAACCAATGTTTAGTGATGAACCAGATAGGTTCCACCAGAAGTGGAAGGGCCTCTGAGAGTCCAATAAATAAGAAATGATTTGCTCATGGTTGGTATACATAGTAAGTACTCAATAAATGCTAACTTATTAGTATTGATAACAAGAATAATAACATATTATTGTTATGGGTCTAACAGCTTGTTTATTGCTTAGATTCTCTGGGCATAGCATCCCTGACCTGACGAGCAGCTGTCCTCTTCCTGTTTAGACGCAGGAACTGGGGAGTTTATCACAGCCTGAAAAGGTCAAGTAAGGCTCATGGACGTCAACAAATGTTAGAGAGTTTATCTCCATAGGGAGCTGAATTCCACCTCTCTGAAGTCGCCCCCAACACATGTGTATGTACACTCATTCCTTAAATATTTATCAAGCACTGACTATGTACTAGGGGTTGAGGATAGAAGCCAGGCTCAGACTCAACACTCAGAACTTCTACTGTCCAAGTTCAAGGAATAAGTCAGTTCTGTACTCTGTAACTCAGAATGTGTTACTTTGTGATGCAGAGTACTTTGTATTCTGTTACAAGTTTGAATTGGGCAAGGAACTGTCTGTGAGCACCAACCCACCAGCATCCTCTTCCCTCCTTCCCCTTCCCTCCCATCCACTGGCACACTGCTGGTCCTGGAGAGCCACAGTGCAGAGAATGAATTCTCAGCTGTGGAAACAGAAGTAGGTTCAGCAGATGTTGGGTGGCATGGGAGAAAGTGTTGCCTCTTTATGCTGAATTCAGAAGGCGGATGTTTTTGCAGGTACTGACTGGGTCATACGCCAGACATCAGAGGCCGGAGCGGGGAGCAGCCACTGCTCCGGTATTGATACAGGTGACTAGAAAATGTTTCCCAAGGAGCTGGAAGAGAGCTTTTGGCTTGATAACACATGCACACTCATGCACACACATGCGTGCTCACATACACCCCTGTGCTTGCATTTTGGCTTGGTTCAGATTCTTGTAATGGCCGTATCGCTATGTATTCTCCAATCAACAATTCAACCAAATATTTATTACACATAAACTAAAACACAGAGAACAATCAGAGATCAATCAATAGCTAAATAGGATGCTATTAACTCATGTTGTCATCAGAGATGAGGCCATGTGGAGCCGGCTGTGGGCTGGAGATGTCAGGAAAGGTTTCATGGAAAAGTTTCATGGGAGTCAGCCTGAGCCTTAAGGATGAGTAGGACCAGATTTGGGAGGTGTGGTGGGTGGGATGGGATTAGGAAAAACACAGAGCTTGGAACATACAAGATGTGTGCTGGATACGATGACCTGCAATGCAGTGAGAGATTAGAGTGTCTAGTGTTGAAGCAGCGAAGGGCTTTGGACTTGCCCGCAAAGACAGTAGAGTGTCATTGCAGGTTCTTAAGCAAGGATGTTGATGGGAACCCAGTGGTGATGTGCCTGACTCTGGGAAAGTTGGAGACTGGAAAATCAGCAGACAACCTTGCAGTCACCGAGACCTGAGGGGGTGAGGGCTGGCTGGAACTAAGAGGGAGCAGGAGTGGAGAGAAGAAGGGAGTGGCCTGAAGGGGGTGCCATTGCCCATCAGCTTCCTCCTTTCACCCCAAAATGATTGGTGTGGGTCTGAGCTTATCAAGCTATTATTTAGTTCACAGGTGATGCTGGCAAAAGGAGAAGTGGCTAAGTGTATTCACCAGGTCCTCCCCTCTGCTGCTCCCGTGTGGCCATACTTATCCCCCAAATAAACAAAATAAGGGGTCTTCCTGTGGTTGGGGTAAGGAGGAGAAAAGGGAGGTGCACTTATGAGGACAGAGCAATCCTTTGTCTGTCAAAGAGCACATTCTTACCTCCCCTTGGTCTGTGCTGTCTTTTACATTTAATTAGATCTCAGATTGAGCTTTCTGGATAGGAAATGACAAGACATAATGAGGTGCCAGGGTGGAAAAGGGAAGGGAAAACAATATCCATTAGTTCATTCATGCAACAAATATTTGTGAGCACCTACTGTGTGCTGGGCAGTAAGCTGGACTCTGAGCACACAGTAGTAAACACAATAGGCACAGTCTCTGTCCTGGTGAGTGTTGTGTTCTAGCAGTATTGTCAGATTTTAAACAAATACAGATCATTACAATTGTGATAAATACTATGTACAGTTTAGGGCATTAAGAAAGTATATGATAGGGAGATCTTACTAGCCCCAAGGAAGTGACTTTCAAACTGGAATCAGAAGAAAGGAGAATTAGCTACAAGAACAGTTGGAGACACCAAAGAACAGCAACTGTAAAGGCCCTGGGATGGAAAGGAGCCATACCTATTGGAAAGACAGAGAAGTGCATTGTGGCTGGGCAGTGGGAGCAGGAGAGAGAGGAACCCCAATTGCTGCTGGTGAAGCAGGAAAAGGAGAAAATCATGCAAGGCCTTCAAAGTATCATGGGAAAGATAATGAGAGGGGGAGGGGCCACCAAGGAACAAATCCCACTGTTGTCATAACACGTTTCCCACTGAAGTTGGTTAATAGAGAATGGAATGGGCACAGGGAGTGAGGATGGAGGGAGAGAATGGAAATGACAAGATAGCAGAGACAGGCCGGCACAATGTGATACTTGCTACTTTAGTATTTGTTTTAAAAATAAGGCACCAGATTTCTAGTGCTTCCAGGAATAAGCATGGTCTGCATTGTTCCTGCAGCCTGTGATGTACTCATCTTTTTATTTGAAGTGAACCTGTAAAGAGTCTCCTCTCCTAAGCACCCTTCCCTGGGTCCACAGGCGAAACGGACCACCCTCTCTTCTCCCAAAGCCCGTCTCTACAATGGCGTCCACCCTGCTCCACTGAGATGGAAATTGGTCTGATGCATGTCAAGGTTGCCCATAAGTGACAAGTTCTCTAAGGATACAAACCATGCCTCAATTACCTCTATAACCACCATATTGCCTGGCAGAGAGCATGTTCCACAAAAGTTTGCAAAATCAAAGTCCTGAATAAAACCTAAAAGGAGAGTTTTCTGGTGTGTCCTGAGTTTGACACCATTAACGGTAGGAGCAGGAATTCAGTCCATTAGTAACAGGCTACCATGGGCTACCCCTCCCCCCAGAGAATCCAGAAGAATATATAAAAGAGTTCACTTCTTCTGGTTTGCGTTGCATCTTCCAACTTCTTTAGAGTCTGCAGAGTTGTGTGTTGGGTGGGCCATTCAGTCAGCGTCTCTGGCTGCTTCCCCATGGCCCCTCCACCTAGGGAGGAAGGTATCAGCCCATGATACCTGAACTTTCTCTTTCTTCTCTTCTTTCCCATGATTCATCCTATATACCCTTCCTGCACATCTTCCTACCCTACTCAGTCTCTGCCAAGGTTCAGCAAGCATTCAGCTATATCCAGCTCTACTCTGGGTGGGACCGGGAGTGGCATTGGATCCTGCAGGTTGGATGACCTACAAGGTGAGTAGATTTTCACCTGATCCCCTCTTCTTGTGTTTGCTGTGTTTCTATGGCTAGGAGAATATGTCACCTTTGTTGCCTTGAGTCACATTCCCAAATGAGCCCAGTCTTGGTATATGCCATGTTCCAGGAAGAAACGGGGGGCAGAATAAGCCTATCACCCTGGGCTTTGGATTTTTGGCTGATGACGTAGTCAGTTTCTATGTGGGAACCTGCTTCTGGTCCTCGGCAGAGATTGCTGTACCTTTCTCCTCCGTGTCCATCATTATCTGCATGTATTTCTGTATCCATAGCTGGCGGAATCAGTCATGACTCTCCAAGGTCACCATTATGAACTTGAAAGACAGTTGGGGGGGGCAAAGGTGTTGGGTGGGCGCTCATGAGTATCACTTGCCTGATCCAAACTTTTGTTAAGGCTACTTACAAAGTACCTGATTGTCCAATTTGATTTTAATCTCCTTTTTCTGTTTCTTCCTAACCCTCCAGGGAATGAACAAATAAAGAGACTGGCCTATAAAGGAAAAATTATGATGGTGAGAATTTCACTAAAGAATTTAGCCCACATCACCATGTTTACAAACATATTCTCCCCAGACAGGGGTTTAGGTGACCTAGCGTTTGTCCCCATAACATTTTTTCTATCTAAACAAACTGGGATGAGTCGAAACCTCAAGGATCTTCCTGTTCTGCTCTGTCAAATTGGGCTAACAATGTCAGTCTACCCCACAAGTCTACTGGGGCCAAATGACATGAAAGGATGTGTATGAAACATGAACAGTAATGTTGCATTTATTCCCGGTTGAAATCATGTGTCTGGCACCCGGTCCTGCCCCCGCCTCGGGCAGAGTTACAATGCTCAGGACTGTTCTTAGCTTCTCCGGATAGAAAATAGGCTAGCAGGGATTCCTCAGTCCCAAGAGGGAGCTGCCACTGCCCTCTAGTGACAGCCTTCTGCCCAGACCTGGTGCCTGCGTCCACCCCTCTGGCTGATGGGGAGAACAGACCTTCTTTCTGGCAGGACTGTTTCTGACCAACCCTTCCTCAAAAAAGCCTGGCCTCGAAATTCTCCATATTCGTGCTATAGGTGGTGAGTGTTGCTGTTTTTTATAATATGCTAAGAACTAACAAATATTTGTCAGGGGTCTACTATGGTGGGTGGGAAGTGTGCCAGGCATGGAGGGGACCCTCCTCCCCGCCCCCGCTGACTCATCTGTCTCAGGAGGAGAAGATCTCACACCAGTCATCCGCAGGATGTCAACCTTCTGGAAACTTTCCAGCGATGATAACTGAGCCTCCCACCCTGTCCCCTCACCCCCCAACACTGAAAGGACCCGACAGGACCACAGAGACAGCCTGCTAATTATCTCTGTTCCCACGGTGCCCAGCGCAGAAAGACATTCTGGAAGGATCCACCTATTGAAGAATTTGTCTACTGAATGCATACTTGACCTTCAGAAGTGCCTCCCCTGATAGATGCTGAAATTCTGTAATATGTATACATCTCTTTGAGAGTCATAGTGAAGAGGTTAGGAATCAGACAGGAGAGCAGACTTAGGATTGAATTTGGGGTGTTCTATTACTAGCGGTGTGATCCTAGGCAAGTTTCTTAACATTTCTGAGTCTGTTTCTCACACGTAAAATGGGCCTAAGGGAACATCTTCCTCAACAAGAGGGTCCTAAGAATTAAATGAGATAATGTACGTGAAGTGCTTGAGAAACGATCTGCACTCAGGAAGTGGACCCTTTGGGGGTGTGACTCAGTTTGAGACACGGCAGGGAACAATACAGAGAGTAAGGCAGCTCCAGAGAGCTAGATGGAGGGGTGGAGGCAGCAGATGGGGCCGGGGAAGGGGCAGCGTCCACATGGATGGGGAGTGTGGGTACGTGTGTGCATGCCTGCAAGTGATGTCTGGGATAGAGGATTTCCATGTACAGTGAGGTCTCAGCTTAAGGTCCTAAGGTGTAGCAGTGACAGGTCCTCTCCTCTCTTGGGATAACTCTCTTTTCCAGGAAGAGGAGCAGTGCGGAGCTCCAGAGCACTCTAGTACCCAGGCAAGTCAAGTGCACGCCCTGGTTATGGACTTAGTCACAAGTAGGGGGAGGGCAGTGAAAGGACCCAACCTTTCCTTAATAATGGGTTAGGGAGAGTGAAAACCAGGACTCTTGAGCAACAGAAATGTTAGGAACTAAGAGCTAGACAGTATTCTGGGGACACATCCACCTCTGGTGCCCCTGGGGAAAGTAGCCACAGTGACCCTCCCACCACCCCTCCTTCCAGTGGCCCTCCCTCCACCCCTGCTGAGGGCAGGTGAGCCCCTCCCCTGCCATCCAAGTTTCCAGGACGAGGAGGGCTCCTGTGGCTGCTGGTAGCATCACCACCAAAATGGTCTCATGTCCAATTGTTCTTGAGATAGAACATTTAAATAATAGAACTGATGATAAGTAGAAATCAGCAGAAATCATTTACTCCTGAGGAAGAAAACAACTGCTTGATTTAGTTACCAGATCTCCTGTCTGACAGTTCGCAGTGCTGTGGTCCAAATTTGACCTTGGGAGATGCATTGAAAGAACCTTGTGGAGGGAGAGAATGCAGGCACGAGGCCTCCAGGGCCAGGTCTGTGGGCTGAGAACAATGGCCTGCATTGGGAACAGACACAATACACTCCACGTCCAAGGCTAGTTCCTGTACCTTGTATTGGAGGCGAGTCTGCAGCACCGGGATGGGAAGCAAGCTGGCATTGACACTTCAGGTTATGCATTGTTTTGATCTCAGCTTTCAGCATTGCTACCTCCCCCAAAAGGTGGGAGGAAGCAGAGAGAAAATGGTCTGTCGAGGCTTTTCAGAACCCTGGGGAAAGCAACCAAGCTAAAAGATTATCAAGAGAACCAGAGATTATCTTCTTGCAGTGGTGGCAAGGCCAGTGAACTCGGTAGCACTAGAAAATCATTGACTGACCTTGGGGTGCAGAGGTCCTAGATGAGACTACTGAAAGGGTCATGTTTGGAGCTCAGACCTGCAAGATGGTGTGTTTAAGGGAGAGCAAGGGGGAGGAGGTATTTCTTCTATTCTCCTCCTGGACGAGGGCATAGCAGATACCAGGGACAGAAGGAAAGAGCACCAAAGGCAGACCCTGTTCCTTTTCCAACCTTAGGAAGCTTTGGAAGTATCAGGTCAGTCATTCTGGACATTTCTCTGTAAGGTAAGGTTGACTTTATGGGAGCCTGTAACTGGCTGAGAATGGAAAGATTAAGGGCCAGACGGAGCTCAGTATCTGGAGAGAGGGCTGATGGGTAATAGCTGGTACATCATATCCCGCAAGAAGTAATGGGGTCATCGCAACAACCGTGCAGGAAACCGCAGTGGGGGGCCCTGGACAAGGCAGTATTCTGAGACTGTCCTGCCATATGCCTTCGCGTGGGCCGCCTCCCCTGCCCGGAGTGTCCTCTCCTTTTCTGATGAGATTACTCACTGTGTTTTAAAAATAGCTCACATCTTACCCCTCTATGAAATCCTCCTTGACAAGGTGATTCACCCCCTCCACAGTGTCTGGCAATATCTTATTCATTTTGCCATCATTTTCAAAATTTTAAATTATTAAATTAATGTATTTTGCGAAATACTGAGCCCTTAGAGTAGATACTTGGTCTTTAAGTGCCTCGCATATAGAGCTAGTAATTTATTAATTCAAGAAATATAAATTAGGATTCAGGGAGGCAGGCTGGTGGGTAGCATGGGGGTGAGATTTGGTGGGGGGTATATCAGGGTGAAACCCCAAACTCAAATTAGTGTAGAAACAAAGGCAAGGAAGTGTCCTTGTCCCAGAGGAATTGGGGACTGGGTGGAGTTTTAATGAAGGGATCCCAGCAGAGGAATCCAGGTTGGAAATGGGATTCAGCGAGGACAATTCATTGCAGGAATAAGGTGTGGACTCAGTCACAGAGTTGAATATTCACCCTGAGAAAGGCTAGATGCTGACCAAGTCTCAGGAACATTGAGCAAAAGGGTCTTCTAGGCTCCTTAATGGAAGGCAGTCCTGATGTCCATGCTGGAATGGGGCTGAGTCTGCATCTGGGGGCACAGGGTTGAAGGGGTCTCTGTTGTAGTTGGAGGACTGATGATGCCATGCATCAACAAGGCAACAAGCCAGAGACCTGGACCATTGCTTTGTCCTCTCCTCTCCACAAAGGGCAGAGCAGGCAGCACTAGCACACCTGATGGGATCTCCAGAGAATCAGCCTCATGCCACCATTAGATATTAGACACGCTCTGTGCAAAATGTGGAAACGAAACTTGCAGAGATGCAGATGCACCATCCATGCACGTACTACCTGTCCATGTCTTCCACAGAGCCTACTTCTAGTTTTAAAATTCAAGAACAGTTCTGTGGCTTTTCTCTTCCCATGGGGAGCATCACACGGCTTCTCACTCCAGGAAAGCCTCCTGGGAGAGAACCTTTTTCTAACCCATGAATTGGAGAAGGGTGGGTTACAGCTTAGGTATGATAAACATGTCTATGGGGGGTGTTCAATCATCACGAAAACAACCAGAAAGTGAAGTGCGAAAGTCAAGTAATCTTAGGTCTTAGAATAATGACAGTTCAGGTCCTAGCAGCCCTTTGCAAATTCTCATCTCATAGAAGAGGTTTTCATTCTAGATTTGAGTCCTTCTGGGGTGACTTCAGATAAATCTGAGCCTCAGTTTTTTCAACTCTATGATGGAGGAATAATCTTGCAATTATTGTAAGTAATCTTGTAAGTAAGTATTTGTAAGTAAGTAATCTTGACTGCATTTGGGTTCTTATAAGCATAGTGGATAACTCCTGTGGGGTCTACACAGCCCTCTTTCCCCTTTCTGGGTACATGCTTCCACCCCTTTTCTGCTGGGAAATACTCATTTTCTTGTCACATGGCTCCAATGGGAACCATCATGTCTATGTAGAACCTACCCTTGGCCACAGTTGATGGGTCAAAGGTGAGCTCTGTTTAGTTTTGTTGTCAAATGAACTTACTTCAAATTTATTAAAACATTTTTTTCTTTTGGATTTTCTGGGCTTTTTGGATTTTGGAATTGTAGATAAAGGGTTGTGGAATTGTAGGTAGTCGAGTCTAGGCATATTTAGATCATGCATGTCTATTTTCTCTATTAGAATGTGAATTCTTTGAGGACAGGAATGAAGACCTCCTCCAGGGATCCTAGAGTCCCCTCAAGTTCAGAATGTCTAATGTGAAGTTGGGAGTAGGAAGGGTCAGGGGTGAGGTGGAGCCAGAAAACTGAACATGACATGTTCTCCCCATACTGGATCCTCCACCTGTATCCTGTGTCATCCAACCTGGAAGCCTGAGTCACTCGTGACCCCTCAACCTCCTTCACCCTTCCACATCCAGCAAATCTCGTAGTCTTACTGATTTAATTTCCTAAATATTTCTTGAACTTGCCCCTTCTTCTTCATTCCTTCATGGTTTGACTTCATCAACTCTTGCCTGGATTATAATAAGAGCTCTAAATTGGTCTTATTTCCTCTAGTTTTGTCTCTCTCCCATCCCCATTCTTCACTAGCCTGGCTAAAATGATTGATCTGTAATGCAAATCTGAACATATCACTCATTTAAAATCTGCCCAGGGCCCCCCTTGCTTGCAGGATCAAATCCAAGCTATATGGCACAGTACAGATCTGGTTAAACTCCCTGCATACACCTCGTTTCATGCTTCATGGGCTTTTTCATGCTGGTGCTCTCCTTTTGCTTAGGAATACCATCTTGTATTTCTTCACCTTTAAAAGCCATCTAAGACTTCAACTGCTTGAGAAGTCTTCTTTGGATTGGGCAAAAAAAGTCCTGTGACACCCTATCACTCTATTTATGTGCTTTTATCACTCAGTACATAATTGTGTGTTGAAAATATTTTCTTAACGACTGTCTCCTCAGCTAGACTGCAAATCCTTTGAGAACAGAAACTGTATCATATTCACCTTTGTAGCCTTAATTCTTACTCAGTTCATGATTAGAACTTAGTAGATTCTTAAGAAATGCTGAGTGTGAGAAAGATTCTTCTGGGCTCATCTAGGAAACTGAGGAGGTGGACCTGCCAGAAGTCTATTTGCATGGATGTTGAGTAGACTCTGGGAAAGAACCTCAATATATGTCTGCTGATGGGGTTTAGATACAAGAGGCCAAGTCTTAGGAAACCAGGGGTGTTCTATAGAAACCAGTGTGCAGGGGATCCAAGGAACACTGTGGGAGAAGTCATTCTGAGGCAAGATGAACCTGTTCCTGGGGAAGACACTACCTGTTAGATGGGAGGGGTAGAGCTTGGTGGCAGTTACTTGAAATCACCTTTGGCTCAGTGCTAATACGTTCTCTCCAGGAGAAAAAGTGATTCTAACTAAAACAAGAAAGTGTTGCTTCAGGAAACCCTGTAAAGCATTAGGGCACAAATAGCCTCTTAACAGTGTTCCATGAAGGGGAAAAAGACATTTCCACCTGACTCTACTTCATTCTCAAACTGGCCACGCGCAACAGTATAGGTAGTGAGAAGGTCAGGACATTGGTGGTAGCGCATGATGGATCAGTGACGGTCATCAGGGAAGAACTGCACGGCTCCAGAGAAAAGCAGGTGAGATCAGAGTGGCAGGTGGAGAATCCCGAGGGATCTCAGGGTAGCAGCAGAGAGACTTGCTCAAGGGCAGACATGAAACAGCTCCTGAGGATTTACAATAATACTTGGGGCAACTTTGCAGAAGGCTCTAGGTTGGATGTGAATTCAAGGGGTGGGGTGGAAGAGATAGGGACATTTGGGTTATTACTCATTGAGATTTTCAATCTATACTGATAGGCTAGAAAGCTGAAGAAATTAACTCTAGAATCTAGTTAATGAATTATTTCTTTTTCTCTTTATACCCTGGACATTGGCATCCCCATCTGGCCTGGCAGATGGGTTGGTGGTCGTGAGAGGGTATACCCTCCTGTTATAGGTTGAATTGCATTTCCCTCAAATTCATGTGGTGAAGTCCTAACCCCCCAGTAACTCAGAATGTGATCTTATTCAGAAATAGAGTCATTGCCAATGTAATTAGTCAAGATGAAGTCATTAGGGTGGGCACTAATCCAATATGACTGGTGCCTTTATAAAAAGGGGAAATTTGGATACAGATATGTACACAGAAAGTGAAGATGAAGGCAGAGATTGGGAGGATGCCTTTATAAGACAAGGAACACTAAAGATTGTTGGCAAACCAGTGGAAAGTAGGAGAAAGGCATGGAATGGACTCTCCCTCATGGTTCCCAGAAGGGATCAACACTTCTGACACCATGATTTTGAACATATAGCCTCCAGAACTGTGAGACAGTACACTCCTGTTGTCTACGCCCCCCAGTTTGTGGTAGTTTGTTACAGCAGCCCTAGCAAACTAATACACCTTCA
The DNA here is from genome assembly GCF_965194805.1 of Balaenoptera borealis. Lineage (NCBI taxonomy): Eukaryota > Metazoa > Chordata > Mammalia > Artiodactyla > Balaenopteridae > Balaenoptera > Balaenoptera borealis. The sequence continues at coordinate 38,545,114 of NC_138860.1, read as the reverse complement.
CAGAGATGGATAGGACTGAACTGGGGATAGGAACCTTGTGCAGCTGGGCAGTGCTGCAGTAAGGAAGTGCTGGGATCAGCTTGCCTCTCACACACAGGCTGGAATGTGAGCTATGGAAGATCCCATGTCAAAATTAGCTGACAAGTGAGTGGTTATTGCTTGTTTTTCACAGCACAATTCCCACTGCTGGTCCATCTGACTCCTGCAAGAAAGGAAAGACATGTTTCCATGTCTATGACCACCTGTAGACTTGGTCAGAAAGAATTGCTTTAGTCACTGCTCGACAGCACTGTGCCTTGTGAATGCCAAGTACACCCCTGGGCAAGCTGAGACCCTTCACAATACAGACCTTCAATACAGAATAACAAATCTGAGCACTTAGTTAATTCCCAGTCATTTGTCTTCTCAGTCAGACCCCAGGTTGCAGACAAAGGTTTGAATTGTCAGCAGAAATTGTGACTGTTGAGTGAATATGTGGGTGTTTATCTCTCTCTCTCTCTCTTCTGTCTCTCTCTCTCTCTTTCTCTCTCTCTCTCTCTGTGTGTGTGTGTGTGTGTGAGAGAGAGACAGAGAGAGAGAGAGAAAGAGAGACAAATGGATGGAATAACTGACCTTGGATCTTTGATAGCTATCTAAACAAAATAGCCAGTATTTTTAGATTGCCTTGAAAACTGTACTGTTTCAAAATCATTGCCAGGGAGATTTTGAACTTTTATCAAGAAAAACAGGAAAAGAGAGAATTGTAAACCCCAGGGAAGAAATCTGAAATTTTGAGACCAAAGACTGACTCCCTTTGATGCACTAACAAGGATCATTGAATATCCTGTGTTTCTGGTTAAACAAATCCCTCTTGATGATGTAACATTCCTCCAGAAATATCACGGAATGACCAGAGAGATAACACACCAAAGCTCATGATTTGAAGCTCTCTAAGGCACTAGACTAGCGCCCTCTGCTGGCCATTTTGGATCAGCCAGAGGCCCTTTCCGTAGCTAAGTCCTGCCCATTCCCACTGATGACGGAAAAAACAAACTCGTTGGATTTCCGTCTCCCAACTGTATTTTTTTCTAGCTCCTCCTTTCCTAATTTCTTGTAGAGTGTGGGTCTTTGATAAGACACAGTAAAGGAACAGTTTTCATTAGCATCACCCATGGACATTCTGAGAGTCTATTACTATCAGTGGGAGAAAGGCTTATTTTTCATGTAGGTGCCCTAACCTCAAGAGGTGTTTTAGTCACTACTCACTGGGGCGGCCCCTCAGTCATGCTAAGACTTAAAACCTGTTCCTATGACATTGTCAGATAAGAACCTGGCAGTAGCTCACCAGTAGTGAGAGGAGGTGCCGAGATATCAGGTGGAGGCACTGCAGCTGGACATGTTCCTCCAGATGCAGTAGGGTCAAGGGGAGGGGTTGGGGGGGGAAGATGGAGGGAGTGAGCTTAAGGAGATTCCTGGGTCCCCATTTAAGGAGGACCCGTAAGATCTGGGGAGCAATTCTATAAGAAAAGTCGAGAAATGTCTTGTCCCATCCTCCCGATTGCTGATCAACTACTACGAAGATTGTGTTCTTTCTTAGAGGCATGGACACTACCTGCATGACCTTCTGGTCATTGCGGGGCATCAGTGAGGGGCCTTAAAGACCCTCTGCTGGAACTGGATCCCATTTTAAATATCTGGCTTGAACTAATTCCTTCATAAATCAGTAGAGTTATTGGTGTAGGGTTGCTCTCTGTAGAACTGTTTATATTTAGAATAACTAGGTCTGAACTACCAGCTTATCCAGAAACCAGGCCTTCCCACTACAGTCTCCTCTACTCTCTCTTCAAAAATAAAATTAATTGCACAATGATTGAGCAGAACAGTGGTTGAGAACATGGACTCTAGTGTTGGACTGGCTAGATTATAATCCCAACTGTGTCTCTCACTACCTGTGTGAACTGGGAAAACTGCATAACCACACATTGCTTCAGTTTCCTCATTTGTAAAATGGGAATGTAAATGGTACTTACCATTAGGGTTGTCATGAGAGATAAATGAGTTAATACACAGAAAGCACTTAGAACAGTTCCTGGCACATAGTAAGCACTCAGTGGTTATTGCCTATCATCATCATCATCACCATCATCACCACCATCATCATTGCTCTATGACCAATATGTAAGAGGCTGAACGTGTGTCCCCCATAACCACCATTCCATTTTGACTTGGTTGCACTTGTTCCTGTGAGTGAGAAGAGATATGCTTGGGTGGCAGGGTTACAGTACAAGTGCTCCAACATCTAGTTCACCTCTCTCTCCTAGGGACATGGAAGGCTTCTACCTGGAACGTGGGCAGGGCCGTGTGAGTAGTTGTGGTAGGTGAAATGTGAATGGATATGATTAGTGCCATCACTTCTGGGCTGAGACAGTTAAAAGCCCAAACGTGATTCTTCACTATCTTTTCCTTTGTCACAGCAGCTTAAGAAGGTCAGATGTTCTAGAAATTGCAGCTGTAAGATGATGGGTCGTCTGTTGACCTGGGTCCTCCAGTGACCGCATGTAACAGAGATGCACTACTCTTATTCCATATGCAGCATGAACAAGAAGTAAACTCTTATGGTGTGAAGCCACTGAGATTCAGGAGTTATTACTGCAGCACAGCCTGGCCCAGGAGTTCTGTCCCGTCTGCTTATCTGGGATCATGTTAGAAATGCAAATTCTCAGGTTCCACCCCACACATACTGAATCAGAGACTGAGGGTGGGACCAGCAATCTGGGTTTTAACAACTGCCTCAGGTGAATATGACACAGGTCAAGTTTGAGAACCACTGCTCTAACTTATCTTGAATAAAACAGGTGACATTATCTTGAATAAAACAGGTGACAAAGGCCAGGGAGAGATCTTACTCTCTCAGCTCCCAGTTACCCAGGGACTTTGACCCCATAGGTGGCCACAGTTTGGGATGATCCATCCTGCTTTACCCCTTCCCGTTGGTTGAGATATTTAAGCATCAGCTGTCTTAGAATAGTTAACATCAAACAGATCAAGGCCCAGGGTTTTTACTTGAAGTCAAAAAATCACTTGGAAATGGATTCATGGTTGCTTTAAGAAGGCTAATGCTTTCTAGTTCTTTTAGGTGTGTCTGAAACCACAAGGGTTTATTGCTCTCTTTCTCACTCTCTGCTCTATAACCCCTCTTTTTCCCAGGGAAGACAGTCTGATGGTCCCCATTTCACCTAGGAGGAAAATGAGGCTCCGAGTGGTCAAGTTATTTATCCATGGCACAGAGCCATAGCTTTGCACTACAGCCCTGGTGCTTGGCCTCACGCAAGCAGGTACTCAGCAAACGACTGTAGAATAATGAAGATATAAGGACATTAGCTGGCCTAATACATTGCTTAATTGTCTGAGCTCAGCTGAATCTCAGTCCTGGTACTCACCCCTGTGCCTGGGTGGGTCCCAACAGCACTAAGGAGGCATCTTGGCAAAGGGCAGACACAAGAGGGACAATCTGATCAAGCCCTTTCTGAGCCGTTTGCAGAAGAGCTGTTCCAGAGAAGTGAGAGCCTGTGGTCAGCAGAGGGCAGTATTGTTTTAACAACCACTTTGTAGGGAGCAGGATGCTTTGGCTGGCAATACTGACGGAATTGACAGAGGCCAGAGGGTCTGGTCCACTTAAAGAACAAAAACAGCCAAAAAAAAAAAAAAAAAAAAAAAGGACACCTATATACCTACCATATTATTAGACGATTAGCATTTCCTATATAATTCAAATTTTCTCTCTGAAAATTTTCGTATTAAAATGTTAGAAGAAGAAAGAGGATAAAGCTCTAAGCTGTGCCACCTCAGTCCTAGGGCTAGTGAGTAGCTCACCCATCTGGACCAGTTCCACAGCCACTGGATGTGTGCGTTGGTATCAATATTTATTAAGCATCTTATTCTTAATATTCATCATATTCTCGCTGCTCAGAGACCTGCCCCCAAGAGCTCCCTTGCTCTCTTTCTTTCCCTGTCTTTTCTTCCTCTTTCTCTCCTTTCTCCCTCACACTCTCTCCTTTACCCCTGGTGTGAGTCTAGGTGGATGGCTGATGAGTTAGCAAGGCCAGGTACTGGGACCAAGGGTGTAGATGTGAAAGACACAACAGATCCCTTCCCTTAAGAATTTACAGTCTTGGCAAGACAGACCCACAGAAGCAGAACTTCGAGGAGAAAGGCAGGAGAACATTTAAATTATGTTCTCTGAGCCACAGGAAAAACACAAGTTTGAGCCTTGGACTCAGACCTTGGAAAGAGGCTCTGAACTTCTTCAGGACTTCTTCATCATGAGCTTTCGAGAATGCACCTCTTCTATATCTCCACATATCCTGCAAGGTCTTCCAAGGTAGAGCTCATCCCTATATCCAAAGGAAAAAGGGACAGATTCCTTAATATGGCTGTGAGAGGGCATCTGAACTCATCCAAGAGGTTGCAGATACCCCTCCCCCTAGTATTGCTATAATCCATTCTTAGGCCCACCCGTATCATTCCAAGGCTCTGTGACCCATGTGTGACCTAGAATTAGGTCAGGCCTCCTAGGACCACTCTAGCCAGAGGCAGGGCTTAGCCAGGTTCCAAATCAGCCTAGCTCCCCGTCCCCAGGCACTAGCTGAGACTTCTGAGAAGGACGCTGTTTCATACTGCTCTGCTGCCAGAAGGAACCAGGATGTCCCCTGGGAACTGGGTGCTGGGAGGTGAGAGGCACCATTAGCAGCCGCGGCTGCACTAGCATTAGGAGATTAATGAGCCTCTTTGAATAACCAATGTAGCTAGATCCAACTGTTGGCAATTAGTTAGAGCAAAGCCATGCTGTGCTTCGGATCTGTCAGCTGGGACCCCCAAAGAAGCAGAACAGCAGGAAGGGCTAGACAGAAAGGAAGAGATGAAATTCCACCTTCCACCTCTTAGGCTAGTGCTCTAGCTGTAATGACCCTGAGCTAAGCCTTCCATGATCATAGCAATCTAATATAGGCCATGTTGATTTGAGACACAAGTAAGGCTATGAGGGTCTTTAAGAGGTCATCTTGTCTACTATCCCGCCGCCACTTAGGACCACATAGCAGCACTTTTCAGAGTCGAATCTGGGTCTAGATCACCTGGGATCCCGGAAAAATTGCTCCCAGGTGACTGCCGATGCTTCTGATGCAGGGACGGCCCTTTGAGTAGCAAGGCCTATAGCAAGGGAGGGGGAGAGAGAACACTTATTAAGTTGAGATCTTAGTGTTTATACTTCATTCATCATTTATTTGTTGACTCAACAGTGTCCACTCTGTGCTAGGCAGCTGGATTCACGTATAGGCACAGAGGGGAGTAAAAGTACCCTGGAGTAACCAGCAGGATGCCCTGGGACTAAGAGGAGGAGACTGGGTCACACCAGGGTGGGCTGTTGACTCTACAAGAGCCTGTGCCCATCCTCCCTTCCGAGAATGCCTTCCTAAAGTTGCATTGACTGCAGCCAACAGCCAGGCAGGCAGAGGGGAGAGAGAAGTGATGCTCACATCATCTTCTCTTTAAGAGAGAAAATGCATCTTAAAAGCAGTGGGAGTGGGGGCCCTGAACCAAGATGGTGGAGTAGAAGGACGTGCTCTCACTCCCTCTTGCGAGAACACCAGAATCACAGCTAGCTGCTGGACAATCATCGACAGGAGGACACTGGAACTCACCAAAAAAGATACCCCACATCCAAAGACAAAGGAGAAGCCACAATGAGATGGTAGGAGGGGCGCAATCACGGTAATATCAAACCCCATAACTGCTGGGTGGGTGACTCACAGACTGGAGAAAACTTATACCACAGAAGTCCACCCACTGGAGTGAAGGTTATGAGCCCCACTTCAGGCTTCCCAACCTGGGGTTCCGGCAACGGGAGGAGGAATTCATAGAGAATCAGACTTTGAAGGCTAGTGGGATTTGATTGCAGGACTTTAACAGGACTGGGAGAAACAAGAGACTCCACTCTCGGAGGGCACACACAGAGTAGTGTGAGCATCAGGACACAGGGGAAGGAGCAGTGACCCTAGGGGAGACTGAACCAGACATACCTGCTAGTGTTGGAGGGTCTCCTGCAGAGGCAGGGGATGGCTGTGGCTCACCATGGGGACAAGGACACTGGCAGCAGAAGTTCTGGGAAGTACTCCTTGGTGTGAGCCCTCCCAGAGTCCGACATTAGCTCCTCCAAAGAGCCCAGGTAGGCTCCAGTGTTGGGTTGTCTCAGGCCAAACAACCAACAGGGAGGGAATCCAGCCCCACCCATCAGCAGTCAAGCAGATTAAAGTTTTACTGAGCTCTGCCCACCAGAGCAACAGTCAGCACTACCCACCACCAGTCCCTCCCATCAGGAAACCTGGACAAGCCTCTTAACCGCATCCACCAGAGGGCAGACAGCAGAAGCAAGAAGAACTACAATCCTGCAGCCTGTGGAACAAAAACCACATTCACAGGAAGATAGACAAGATGAAAAGGCAGAGGGCTAAGTACCAGATGAAGGAACAAGATAAAACCCCAGGAAACAACTAAATGAAGTAGAGATAGGCAAGCTTCCAGAAAAAGAATTCAGAATAATGATAGTGAAGATGATCCAGGACCTCAGAGAAAGAATGGAAGCAAAGATCAAGAAGATGAAAGAATTACTTAACAAAGACCTAGAAGAATTAAAGAACAAACAAACAGAGATGAAAAGTACAATAACTGAAATGAAAACTACACTCAAAGGAATCAATAGCAGAATAACTGAGGCAGAAGAACGGATAAGTGTCCTGGAAGACAGAATGGTGGAATTCACTGCTGAGGAATAAAATAAAGAAAGAAGAATGAAAAGAAATGAAGACAGCCTAAGAGACCTCTGGGACAACATTAAACGCAACAACATTCGCATTATAGGGGTTGCAGGAAGAGCAGAGACAGAGAAAGGACAAGAGAAAATATTTGAAGAGATTATAGTCGAAAACTTCCCTAACATGGGAAAGGAAATAGCTACCCAAGTCCAGGAAGCGCAGAGAGTCCCATACAGGATAAACCCAAGGAGAAACACGCTGAGACACATAGTAATCAAATTGGCAAAAAGTAAAGACAAAGAAAAATTATTGAAAGCAGCAAGGGAAAAACGACAAATAACATACAAGGGAACTCCCATAAGGTTAACAGTTGATTTCTCAGCAGAAACTCTACAAGCCAGAAGGGAGTAGCAGGATATACTTAAAGTGATGAAAGGGAAGAACCTACAACCAAGATTACTCTACCTGGCAAGGATCTCATTCAGATTCTATGGAGAAATCAAAAGCTTTACAGACAAGCAAAAGTGAAGAGAATTCAGCACCACCAAACCAGCTCTACAACAAATGCTAAAGGAACTTCTCTAAGTGGGAAACACAGAGAAGAAAAGGACCTACAAAAACAAACCCAAAACAATTAAGAAAATGGTCATAGGAACATATATATTGATAATTACCTTAAACGTGAATGGATTAAGTGTTGCAACCAAAAGACAGGCTTGCTGAATGGATACAAAAACAAGACCCATATATATGCTGTCTACAAGATACCCACTTCAGACCTAGGGACACATACAGACTGAAAGTGAGAGGATGGAAAAAGATATTCCATGCAAATGGAAATCAAAAGAAAGCTGGAGTAGCTATACTCATATCAGACAAAATAGACTTTAAAATAAAGAATGTTACAAGAGACAAGGAAGGACACTACATAATGATCAAAGGATCAATCTAAGAAGAAGATATAACAATTATAAATATATATGTACCCAACATAGGAGCACCTCAATACATAAGGCAACTGCTAACAGCTATAAAAGAGGAAATCAACAGTAACACAAAAATAGTGGGGGACTTTAACACCTCACACCAATGGACAGATCATCCAAAATGAAAATAAATAAGGAAACAGAAGCTTTAAATGACACAATAGATCAGATAGATTTAATTGATATTTATAGGACATTCCATCCAAAAACAGCAGATTACACTTCTCAAGTGGGCACGGAACATTCTCCAGGAATATCACATCTTGTGTCACAAATCAAGCCTCAGTAAATTTAAGAAAATTGAAATCATATCAAGCATCTTTTCTGACCACAACGTTATGAGATTAGAAATGAATTACAGAGAAAAACACGTAAAAAACACAAACACATGGAGGTTAAACAATACGTTACTAAATAACCAAGAGATCACTGAAGAAATCAAAGAGGAAATAAAAAAATACCTAGTGACAAATGACAATGAACACATGACGATCCAAAACCTATGGGATGCAGCAAAAGCAGTTCTAAGAGGGAATTTTATAGCTCAACAAGCCTACCTCAAGAAACAAGAAAAATCTCAAACAATCTAACCTTACACCTAAAGGAACTAGAGAAAGACGAACAAACAAAACCCAAAGTTAGCAGAAGGAAAGAATTCATCAAGATCAGAGTAGAAATAATGAAATAGAAACAAAGAAAACAATAGCAAACATCAATAAAACTAAATGTTTGTTCTTTGAGAAGATAAACATAGTTGATAAGCCATTAGCCAGACTCATCAAGAAAAAGAGGGAGAGGACTCAAATCAATAAAATTAGAAATGAAAAAGGAGAAGTTACAGCAGACACCACAGAAATACAAAGCATCCTAAGAGACTACTACAAACAACTCTATGCCAATAAAATGGACAACCTGGAAGAAATGGACAAATTCTTAGAAAGGTATAACCTTCCGAGACTGAACCAGAAAGAAATAGAAAATATGAACACCAATCACAAGTAATGAAATTGAACCTGTGATTAAAAATCTTCCAACAGGGCTTCCATGGTGGCGCAGTGGTTGAGAATCTGCCTGCTAATGCAGGGGACATGGGTTCGAGCCCTGGTCTGGAAAGATCCCACATGCCGTGGAGCAACTAGGCCCGTGAGCCACAACTACTGAGCCTGCACGTCTGGAGCCTGTGCTCCGCAACAAGAGAGGCCTCAATAGTGAGAGGCCTGCGCACCGTGATGAAGAGCGGCCCCCGCTTGCCACAGCTAGAGGAAGCCCTCGCACAGAAACGAAGACCCAACACAGCCAAATAAATAAATAAATAAATAAATAAATAAATAAATAAATAACAATTAAAGGTGCTAAAAAAAAAAAAAATCTTCCAACAAACAAAAGTCCAGTACCAGATAGCTTCATAGGTGAATTCTACCAAACATTTAGAGAAGAGCTAACACCTATCCTTCTCATACTCTTCCAAAAAATTGCAGAGGAAGGAACACTCCCAAACTCATTCTATGAGGCCACCATCACCGTGATACCAAAACCAGACAAAGATACTACAAAAAAAGAAAATTACAGACCAATATCACTGATGAATATCAATGCAAAAATCCTCAACAAAATACTAGCAAACAGAATCCGACAACACATTAAAAGAACCATACACCATGATCAAGTGGGATTTATCCTGGTGATGCAAGTATTCTTCAGTATACGCAAATCAATCAATGTGATACACCATATTAACAAATTAAAGAATAAAAACCATAAGATCATCTCAATAGATGCAGAAAAAGCTTTTGACAAAATTCAACACACATTTATGATAAAAACTCTCCAGAAAGTGGACATAGAGGGAAACTAACTCAACATAATAAAGGCAATATATGACAAACCCACAGCAAACATCATTCTCAATGCTTAAAAACTGAAAGCATTTCCTCTAAGATCAGGAACAAACAAGGATGTCCACTCTCACCACTATTATTCAACATAGTTTTGCAAGTCCTAGCCACGGCAATCAGAGAAGAAAAAGAAATAAAAGGAATACAAATTGGAAAAGAAGAAGTAAAACTGTCAATGTTTGTGGATGACATGATAGTATATGCAGAGAATCCTAAAAATGCCACCAGAAAACTACTAGAGCTAATCAAAGAATTTGGTAAAGTTGCAGGATACAAAATTAATGCACAGAAATATCTTGCATTCCTATACACTAATGATAAAATATCTGAAAGAGAAATTAAGGAAACACTCCTATTTACCATTGCAACAAAAAGAATAAAATACCTAGGAATAAACATACCTAGGGAGACAAAAGACCTGTATGCAGAAAACTATAAGACACTGGTGAAAGAAATCAAAGATGAAACAGACAGATGGAGAGATAAACCATGCTCTTGGATTGGAAGAATCAATATTGTGAAAATGACTATACTACCCAAAGCAATCTACAGATTCAATGCAATCCCTATCAAATTACCAATGGCCTTTTTTACAGAACTAGATAAAAAAATCTTAAAATTTGTATGGAAACACAAAAGACCCCGAATAGCCAAAGCAGTCTTGAGGGAAAAAAACGGAGCTGGAGGAATCAGACTCCCTGACTTCAGACTATACTATAAAGCCACAGTAATCAAGACAATATGGTACTGGCACAAATACAGAAACATAGATCAATGGAACAAGATAGAAAGCCCAGAGATAAACCCATGCACCTATGGTCAACTAATCTATGACAAAGAAGACAAGGATATACAATGCAGAAAAGACAGTCTCTTCAATAAGTGGTGCTGGGAAAACTGGACAGCTACATGTAAAAGAATGAAATTAGAACACTCCCTAACACCATACACAAAAATAAACTCAAAATGGATTCGAGACCTAAATGTAAGACCGGACACTGTAAAACTCTTAGAGGAAAACATAGGAAGAACACTCTTTGACATAAATCACAGCAAGATCTTTTATGATCCACCTCCTAGAGTAATGGAAATAAAAAGAAAAATAAACAAATGGGAGCTAATGAAACTTAAAAGCTTTTGCAAAGCAAAGGAAACAACAAACACGACGAACAGACAACCCTCAGAATGGGAGAAAATATTTGCAAATGAATCAACGGACAAAGGATTAAGCTCCAAAATATATAAACAGCTCATGCAGCTCAATATATGTTTTGTTTGTTTGTTTATTTTTAAACATCTTTATTGGAGTATAATTGCTTTATAATGGTGTGTTAGTTTCTGCTTTATAATAAAGTGAATCAGTTATACATATACATATGTCCCCAATATCTCTTCCCTCTTGCATCTCCCTCCCTCCCACCCTCCCTATCCCACCCCTCTAGGTGGTCACAAAGCACCGAGCTGATCTCCCTGTGCTATGTGGCTGCTTCCCACTAGCTATCTTTTTTACATTTGGTAGTGTATATATGTCCATGCCACTCTCTCACTTTGTCCCAGCTTACCCTTCCCCCCTCCCCGTATCCTCAAGTCCATTCTCTAGTAGGTCTGTGTCTTTATTCCCGTCTTACCCCTAGGTTCTTCATGACCTTTTTTTTTTTCTTTTTTAGATTCCATATATATGGAAACCATTATATATGGAATAGCCATTCCTGGCTTGCTGTGGTGTTTTTGATTTCCATCCAGGGTGATTGATTACAGAAGAGCAAATTAGCTCACACTGCTTTTAGTTTACATTTTTTTTTGAATTTTATTTTATTATTTTATACAGCAGGTTCTTATTAGTCATCCATTTTATACACATCAGTATATACATGTTAATCCCAATCTCCCAATTCATCACATCACCACCCCTACCCACCGCTGCTTTCCCCTCTTGATGTCCATACGTTTGTTCTCTACATCTGTGTCTCAATTTCTGCCCTGCAAACCGGTTCATCTGTACCATTTTTCTAGGTTCCACATATATGCGTTAATATACCATATTTGTTTTTCTCTTTCTGACTTACTTCACTCTGTATGACAGTCTCTAGATCCATCCACATCTCAAAAAATGACCCAATTTCGTTCCTTTTTATGGCTGAGTAATATTCCATTGGATATATGTACCACATCCTCTTTATCTATTCATCTGTTGATGGACACTTAGGTTGCTTCCATGACCTGGCTACTGTGAATAGAGCTGCAGTGAACATTTTGGTACATGACTCTATTTGAATCATGGTTTTCTCAGGGTATATGCCCAGTAGTGGGATTGCTGTGTCATATGGTAGTTCTATTTTCAGTTTTTTAAGGAACCTCCATACTGTTCTCCATAGTGGCTGTATCAATTTACATTCCCACCACATGCAGCTCCATATTAAAAAAACAAACAACCCAATCCAAAAATGGGCAGAAGACCTAAATAGACGTTTCTTCAAAGAAGACATACAGATAGCCAAGAAGCACAGGAAAAGCTGCTCAACATCACTAATCATTAGAGAAATGCAAATCAAAACTACAATGAGGTACCACCTCACACCATTTAGAAGGGCGTCATCAGAAAATCTACAAACAACAAATGCTGGAGAGGGTGTGGAGAAAGGGGAACCCTCTTGCACTGTTGGTGGGAATGTAAATTGATACAGCCACTATGGAGAACAATATGGAGGTTCCTTAAAAAACTAAATATAGAATTACCATATGACCCAGCAGTCCCACTACTGGGCATATACCCAGAGAAAACCGTAATTCAAAAAGACACATGCACCCCAATGTTCATTGCAGCACTATTTACAATAGCCAGGTCATGGAAGCAACCTAACTGTCTATCAACAGCCGAATGGATAAAGAGGATGTGGTACATATATACAATGGAATATTGCTCAGTCATAAAAAGGAACGAAATTGGGTCATTTGTTGAGACGTGGATGGATCTAGAGACTGTCATACAGAGTGAAGTAAGTCAGAAAGAGAAAAACAAATATCGTATATTAACGCATATATGTGGAACCTAGAAAAATGGTACAGGTGAACCAGTTTGCAGGGCAGAAACTGAGACACAGATGTAGACAACAAACGTATGGACACCAAGGGGGGGAAAGTTGGGGGTGGTGGTGGTGGTATGAATTGGGCGATTGGGATTGACATGTATATACTGATGTGTATAAAATGGATGACTAATAAGAACCTGCTGTATAAAAAAATAAATTAAATAAAAATTTAAAAAAGAAAGTAAGCTAAAAGCAGTGTGAGCTAATTTGCTCTTCTGTAATCAATCACCTTGGACAGAAATCAAAAACACACCACAGCAAGCTGGGAATGGCTAAGAAGAGATGCAAGGCTGGCAGGCAGGGAGGGGTCCCTATGGAGAGGATATTTTTGTCTTGATGGGTTTTAAATAAAATGAATCTTAAGGGCATTTGGCATATGTGTGTGCATGCATGTGTGCATATGTGTGTGTGTGTGTGTGTGTGTTTGGGGGGCCATGTCTAAAGTGGTGTCAATCTTTTCCAGACTTCTAAGCAGTCTCCAGCTTACCCCATTGTCCAGCCTCTTTTTTGATACATATGTGGGCAGTGGGAAAAGATAACTTCAGGGAAGTCTTCTCTGTACTCCTGTCTCTGCTAAAGGTACCATGGAGGCAAGGAGCTTCCCCTTATCTCTGTCTTTAAGCTCATCACTGGATAGATTCTGTTTCCTCCTGAGCCTTAGTTTTCTTCCCTGTAGAATGGGGAGGCCCACATTGCTGGACAGAGGAAGGGAGCAGGGTTGTGACTAAAACTGGTGTAAGATAAACTCCAGGAGGATCTGGTGCTCTGGCTATTTCCATCTGGATCTTGTTGCTCCTATGAGGGTGGGAACAACAGCCTAAGCTAGTCTCAATCTAAAAAGCACCCGCTCAGGAACACCACGTGGTACAGTGTGCTGTCTCCAGCTGCCCTGTCTCACTGCTCAGAGATGTGCCCCCAACAAGCTCCTTTCCTTATTTGCTGTCTTTCCTTCCCTGTCCTTTCTTTCCTCTTTCTCTCCCTTCTCCCTCAAACTCTGTCTTTTACCCCTGTATCTAGCACAACCATATTTTTTAAATTGAAAGCCAAAATATAGTCTGACAATGTTTCAGAGTATTTGAAATCTGGACATTTATGAGCATTCTAGAATGTATGATCACTCTAACCACCCTTATTTATACTTTCTCCTTTGCTCTACTGCTGCTCTGGGCTATAACTCCATGGCCATAAGACAATCAGTTGGGATCAACGAGATGCCAAATATCCAAATGTTTAGAAATGTCCAGATGGTAGATTTAATTTTTAGTTTTGCTTATTCTGGGTGCTTGGAGCCCTGTGGACACAATTCAGTAAAAAGAAATAGATGAATAAATAAAGATAACCTCTATAACCCAAGCAGTGAGTTGTTCAGCATCTTGTTTTCAAAATCACTGGTAGACAGATGGGGATTTTTTCTTTCTGCTGGCATTGTTTGGGTGGTGTGCTGTGCAGATGTCACATAAGCTGTCTCTGACCATGCTCTCTGGGGACCTTTCTAGAAAAGAGATTCTTCCAGTAGAAGAACAGTCTGAGGAAGAAACACCGTGGCTCAGTTTTCTGGAGCCAAGGGGACTGTGTAATAATGGGTGGAGTCCCTCATCCAAATCCTTATCACATCATCCGTCCATCCACCCATCTACTCATCTACCCATTCATCCTTCCTTTCATCCATCTAGCCATCCATCTGTCCATCCATCCAGCCACCCACTTCCTCACCTACCCAACCTGCTTTTCTTTCCTCCCTCCCTTCCTCCTTCCTGCCTTCCTTCCTTATTTTCCTCCTTCAAAACTATGTGCCTTGCACTGTGCTTGGTACTAGTCCTTGCCTGCTAGGACTCACAATGTACTGGGTGAGAGAGATGTGCACACAGCTGTTAACACACAGTGGTAGAGCATGCACCTTTTCCCCCAGATCCATCTCTGGACAATCCCACCTTCTCCCCCTGGCCTCACACTTCCCCTCCTCTCTATAGTGGGATATTGTCTTCAAGAATTCACAGAGTCCTAGAGAAGGGCTGCTCCTTTGTTAGCTAGCTCTCCTTCCCAACAAGTATGCGTGTCTGGAAGAAGGAGCGATTTATACATAAAAGTTTGAATGGTTTCCTTTTCTCTCCTTTCCCTCTAGAGTTCTTAATTTATGTTTCTGCACAGAACAGCAGCCCTCCCATCAAAGAGTGCAGCAAACCTGTGCTGAGGTGAAGGACATTTCTTTCCTCTGAATGTCCTGCCCGCGCATCACCACCCCCCAAGAGGAAGCAGATGGACTGGGAGGCAGAGCCATTTATTTATTTCAGTTCTGGATGGGGTCTGGCCTGGTGGGAGAGTGTAACCAAGAGGAGAGAAGGCTTGTGGCTTTTGGAGCTTAATTAAACATATTTACAAAATCCAGGCTTGGCCAACTAGGGAAGCAGAGAGACAGAGGCTTGTATTGCCTTATAAGATTAATAAACCAATTAAATAAAGACTGCAGCAGCCTGGCAGCCCCATTGGGGCAGGAGGCGAGTTTGACAGCTGCTCTTTTCTGATGATTGCCACACATTTTAGAAGAAAAGACAGCCTGGGCTTCCCACCTTCCATAAGAGAATACCCCAGGCTGTTGTCTTATCTAATCACTCACACTGCTAGTCAAGTTGTTTTCTAAGCCTGTAGGTCGAATGTCATGGTTAGCCAACTGGGAAAAAAGAAAACAAAAGCTATTTCTTCGCTTCTAATCCTTAAAAAAAAAAAAAAAAAAAAAAAAAAGCACCAGTATGAGACCATTTATTTCTCCCTGTGATGCACCATTCCTGGGAGCAGTGGAATGGGGTAGGCAGGAGGATTCTGGGAGTATCAGCAGGCAAACCACAGAGGAGTCTAGTCTTGCTTCCTTTCTGTCGATGTTAGCATGCTGCTCCATGGCTCAGGCTCCCTCAGGATCAAATCACTGTTTGGATTTTTGCATGTGTTATATTAGGTTTAAATGCCCCTCTCGCCCCCCCCCCCCCACCCAGCCATTGCCTTGGGCATAATTAGTGGAAAAAGGCCCTTTTGCAAAGTCCAGTGAATACCCTTCCTTTCTGAAGCAATAAACCAAGTACCCCTATTCAGGGAGTTGCAGTGAGGGGTGAACTCCACACGCCTCTCTTTTCCGAAGACCTGTAGGCCCGCCCTTCGTGTCTACTCCTGGCCCTGGGCCCTAAGGCTTCCCGATTAAAACTGTGAGTGAGACTGTGGACAGACAGGTCCCTCCTGATGGGACGTGTCAGTTTGGAGCCCTCTCCTGCATTGATATCCAAGAGCATGAAGAGCGTGAAAGGCTTCTTACCCAGGCTCAGCTGTGCGAGCCCTGCGTGTTTTGGGGGCCCCGGTGTTGCATCAGCTGCCTTGGCTTAGTTTTCACAGCTGTCAGACATGCTCTGATCAGGAGTCTGTAAAATGCTGATGGGGAGGGGCAAGTTCCAGGAAAGATTCTGGACATTTTAGTTTTCTCATTTAAAATAAAAAAAGTGAGGGATAGTAATTATATAATTATGATAATTTTAAAAATCAATTATAATAAAAGAATTATTATAATAAAATCAATTCTGTCTGCTTTATGAAATTGACAAAGAAGCATGGTGAATAATGTATTTGGAGAATTCTAGGAAAATATGAATATCTATAGTTATCAGGAAGTGCTTGGATGCTCTTCTGGAACAAAATAAGGAATCAATCAATCAGACTGACCTGGGACTTACCAATTTCAATCTTCCCAAGTTGTTTAACATCTCAGAGCTTCATTTTAAGCGGGCATAACAACACTTGAGATAAAAAGTGTGGACTTTGGCATCATAATCAGGCTTTCTCACTTACTAGTTGTTTAACTTTGAAAGATTTCTTTGAGCCTTATTTTTCTCATCTGTAAAATGGGAATGATCATAATTCTTACCTCATAGGATTATTGTAAGGACTGATTACCATCATTCATATAAAGTTATAGCTTAGTATCTAGTACATAGTAAGTATTCAGCATAGTAAAAATAATTATATATCGTAACCTTGTTTTTATTAATAAATGAGATTATGTATGTAAAGCATCCTGCACAGTATCTGGCACATGGCAGATGTTCAATAAATAAATGTTCCCCACATTCTCTCCTTCCTAAACGAATGAACCAGACTATGCATTAAAAACCTGGCCCAACTGGGTTTCCTGTTGAACAGAAAGGCTATTGTAACATTGAGTGGACAGAGACGGAGAGGGTCCCAAGCCTTTGATAGCTCTGGTCCACAGGGTCACTGCTTTCTCTAGGAGAAAGAATGGCCCTTAAGGGATCAGGTAGAAGGAAAAGTTAGGAAATCACGACTCTGCAGGAAGCCCGGAACTGGCCTCTGCTGCCAGGACCCCTCCTCACTTCCAGGCTCAAAGACAGTGCCCTTCCATTTTGCTCATGTGCCTTCCAATGTATCCTAAAATCTATGTAGCACCTCAAACATCCTTAAGTAATTATTTACAATTTTCTACATAAGTTGAAATCATTCCAGAGGATATGAAACTATGAAACTCTTTAAAAAGAAACTATCATCACTCATTAAATGTATTCAGTGGAATCTAAATACCATAGTGATTTGATATCCATCATCATCCATTTGAAAAGCCTGTGAGCAAACTGTTTCTTTAACACTGAAAACTTTTATTTCATTCTTTTTCTTAAACTTGTCTTTCTATTTTGTTTCTCACAGAAATTTATTCTAATGTAGTATATTTTTATGTTTGATAATCCTTTATTGACCACTGAATATGCATTTCTGAAATAATATTATGTATGTATTATGTAAAATGTATGTATCAGAAATTTTAAAAAATTATTTTAAATTCTGGTTAAAAAACAAATAAGATCATACTTGCTCTTCTCTGGAACCTGGAAGCACCTTCATCAAGAACTAAACTTTCTTGAAATGCGGTTTGGAGGAATCTAGCAACTCAGCTGGGTGTTATCTCTACTGCAAACCCAATGTTACCTGGCAACTTCCAGTGACATGAAAATATGATGTTTTAGACCAATCTGCTTCATTCAGAAAGAGAAAACAAGAGAAGGACATGCTCTCACTCCCTCCCTCTGGGAGAACACCAGAATCACAGCTAACTGCTGAACAATCATTGACAGGAAGACACTGGAACTCACCAAAAAAGATACCCCACATCCAAAGACAAAGGAGAAGCACAATGAGATGGAAGGAGGGGGGCAATCACAATAATATCAAATCCCCTAACTGCTGGGTGGGTGACTCAAAAACTGGAGAACACTTATGCCACAGAAATCCACCCACTGGAGTGAAGGTTCTGAGCCCCACATCAGACTTCCCAACTTGGGGGTCCGGCAATGGGAGGAGGAATTCCTAGAGAATCAGACTTAGAAGCCTAGCGGGTTTTGATTGCAGGACTTTGACAGGACTCGGAGAACAGAAACTCCACTCTTGGAGGGCACACACAAAGTAGTATGCACATCGGGCCCCAGGGGAAGGAGCAGTGACACCATAGGAGACTGAACCAAACCTATCTGCTAGTGTTGGAGGGCCTCCTGCAGAAGTGGGGGGTGGCTGTGTCTCAACATGAGGACAAGGACACTGGCAGCAGAAGTTCTGGGAAGTACTCCTAACGTGAGCCATCTCAGAGTCAGCACTAGCCCCACCAAAGAGTCCGGGTAGGCTCCAGTGTTGGGTCGCCTCAGGCCAAACAACCAACAGGGAGGGAAACCACAACCCCACATCAGCAGACAAGGGGATTAAAGTTTTACTGAGCTCTGCCCACCAAAGCAACAGCCAGCTCTACCCACCACCAGTCCCTCCCATAAGGACACTTGCACAAGCCTCTTAGATAGCCACATCCACCACAGGGCAGACAGCAGAAGCAAGAAGAACTACAATCCTGCAGCCTGTGGAACAAAAACCACATTCACAGAAAGATAGACAAGATGAAAAGGCAGAGGGCTATGTACCAGATGAAGGAACAAGATAAAACCCCAGAAAAACAACTAAATGAAGTAGAGATAGGCAACTCTCCAGAAAAAGAATTCAGAATAATGATAGTGAAGATGATCCAGGACCTCGAAAAAGAATGGAGGCAAAGATCAAGAAGATGCAAGAAGTGTTTAACAAAGACCTAGAAGAATTAAAGAACAAACAGAGATGAACAATACAATAACTCAAATGAAAAATACACTAGAAGTAATCAATAGCAGAATAACTGAGGCAGAAGAATGGATAAGTGACCTGGAAGACAGAATGGTGGAATTCACGGCTGTGGAACAGAATAAAGAAAAAAGAATGAAAAGAAATGAAGACAGCCTAAGAGACCTCTGGGACAACATTAAACGCAACAACATTCGCATTATAGGGGTCGCAGGAAGAGAAGAGAGAGAGAAAGGACGAGAGAAAATATTTGAAGAGATTATAGTCGAAAACTTCCCTAACATGGGAAAGGAAAGAGCCACCCAAGTCCAGAAAGTGCAGAGAGTCCCATACAGGATAAACCCAAGGAGAAACACGCTGAGACACATAGTAATCAAATTGGCAAAAAGTAAAGACAAAGAAAAATTATTGAAAGCAGCAAGGGAAAAATGACAAATAACATACAAGGGAACTCCCATAAGGTTAACAGTTGATTTCTCAGCAGAAACTCTACAGGCAAGAAGGGAGTGGCATGATATACTTAAAGTGATGAAAGGGAAGAACCTACAACCAAGATTACTCTACCTGGCAAGGATCTCATTCAGATTCTATGGAGAAATCAAAAGGTTTACAGACAAGCAAAAGCTAAGAGAATTCAGCACCACCAAACCAGCTCTACAACAAATGCTAAAGGAACTTCTCTAAGTGAAAAACACAAGAGAAGAAAAGGACCTACAAAAACAAACCCAAAACAATTAAGAAAATGGTCATAGGAACATACATATCGATAATTACCTTAAACGTGACTGGATTAAATGCTCCAACCAAAAGACACAGGCTTGCTGAATGGATACAAAAACAGGACCCATATATATGCTGTCTACAAGAGACCCACTTCAGACCTAGGGACAGATAAAGACTGAAAGTGAGAGGATGGAAAAAGGTATTCCATGCCAATGGAAATCAAAAGAAAGCTGGAGCAGCAATACCCATATCAGACAAAATAGACTTTAAAATAAAGAATGTTACAAGAGACAAGGAAGGACACTACATAATGATCAAGGGATCAATCCAAGAAGAAGAAATAACTATCATGAATATATATGCACCCAACATAGGAGCACCTCAATACATAAGGCAAATAAAAGAGGAAATTGACAGTAACACAATAATAGTGGGAGACTTTAACACCTCACTTACACTAATGGACAGATCATCCAAACAGAAAATTAATAAGGAAACACAAGCTTAAAGAACACAATAGACCAGACAGATTTAATTGATATTTATAGGACATTCCATCCAAAAACAGCAAATTACACTTTCTTCTCAAGTGTGCATGGAACATTCTCCAGGATAGATCACATCTCGGGTCCATATTAAGCCTCAGTAAATTTAAGAAAATTGAAATCATATCAAACATCTTTTCTGACCGCAACACTATGAGATTAAAAATCAATTACAGGGAAAAAAACATAAAAAACACAAATACATGGAGGCTAAACAATACATTACTAAATAACCAAGAGATCACTAAAGAAATCAAAGAGGGGGCTTCCCTGGTGGCGCAGTGGTTGGGAGTCTGCCTGCCAATGCGGGGGACATGGGTTCGAGCCCTGGTTTGGGAGGATCCCACGTGCCACAGAGCAACTGGGCCCGTGAGCCACAACTGCTGAGCCTGAGCGTCTGGAGCCTCTGCTCTGCAACAAGAGAGGCCGCGATGGTGAGAGGCCTGCACACCGTGATGAAGAGTGGCCCCCACTTGCCGCAACTGGAGAGAGCCCTCACACAGAAACGAAGACCCAACACAGCCAAAAATAAAAAAAAAAAAAAAAATAAATAATAAATTAAAAAATTAAAAAAAAAAAGAAATCAAAGAGGAAATCAAAAAATACCTAGAGACAAATGACAATGAAAACATGATGGTCCAACACCTATGGGATGCAGCAAAAGCAGTTCTAAGAGGGAAGTTTATAGCTATACAAGCCTACCTCAAGAAACAAGAAAAATCTCAAATAAACAATCTAACCTTACAACTAAAGGAACAAGAGAAAGAAGAACAAACAAAACCCAAAGTTAGCATAAGGAAAGAAATCATAAAGATGTGAGAAGAAATAAATGAAATAGAAACAAAGAAAACAATAGCAAAGATTAATAAAACTAAAAGCTGGTTCTTTAAGAAGATAAACAAAATTGATAAACCATTAGCCAGACTCATCAAAAAAAAGAGAGAGAGGACTCAAATCAATAAAATTAGAAATGAAAAAGGAGAAGTTACAACAGACACCGCAGAAATACAAAACATCCTAAGAGACTACTATGAGCAACTCTATGCCAATAAAATGGACAACCTGGAAGACATGGACAAATTCTTAGAAAGGTATAATCTTCCAAGCCTGAACCAGGAAGAAATAGAAAATATGAACAGACCAATCACAAGTAATGAAATTGAAACTGTGATTAAAAATCTTCCAACAAACAAAAGTCCAGGACCAGATGGCTTCACAGGTGAATTCTATCAAACATTTAGAGAAGAGCTAACACCCATCCTTCTCAGACTCTTCCAAAAAATTGCAGAGGAAGGAACACTGCCAAACTCATTCTATGAGGCCACCATCACCCTGATACCAAAACCAGACAAAGACACTACAAAAAAAGAAAATTATAGACCAATATCACTGATGAATATAGATGCAAAAATCCTCAACAAAATACTAGCAAACAGAATCCAACAACACATTAAAAGGAACATACACCATGATCAAGTGGGATTTATCCCAGGGATGCAAGGATTCTTCAGTATATGCAAATCAATCAATGTGGTACACCATATTAACAAATTGAAGAATAAAAACCATATGATCATCTCAATAGATGCAGAAAAAGCTTTTGACAAAATTCAACACCCATTTATGATAAAAACTCTCCAGAAAGTGGACATAGAGGGAAACTACCTCAACATAATAAAGGCAATATATGACAAACCCACAGCAAACATCATTCTCAGTGGTGAAAAACTGAAAGCCTTTTCTCTCAGATCAGGAACAAGGCAAGGATGTCCACTCTCACCACTATTATTCAACATAGTTCTGGAAGTCCTAGCCACGGCAATCAGAGAAGAAAAAGAAATAAAAGGAATACAAATTAGAAAAGAAGAGGTAAAACTGTCACTGTTTGTGGATGACATGATACTATACGCAGAGAATCCTCAAGATGCCACCAGAAAACTACTAGAGCTAATCAATGAATTTGGTAAAGTTGCAGGATACAAAATTAATGCACAGAAATCTCTTGCATTCCTATACACTAATGATGAAATATCTGAAAGAGAAATTAAGGAAACACTCCCATTTACCATTACAAAAAAAAGAATAAAACACCTAGGAATAAACATACCTAGGGTGACAAAACACCTGTATGCAGAAAACTATAAGACACTGATGAAAGAAATTAAAGATGACACAAACAGATGGAGAGATATACCATGTTCTTGGATTGGAAGAATCAATGTTGTGAAAATGACTATACTACCCAAAGCAATCTACAGATTCAATGCAATCCCTATCAAATTACCAATGGCACTTTTTACAGAACTAGAATAAAAAATCTTAAAATTTGTATGGAGACACAAAAGACCCCAAATAACCAAAGTGGTCTTAAGAGACTAAAACAGAGCTGGAGGAATCAGGCTCCCAGACTTTGGACTATACTACAAAGCTACAGTAATCAAGACAATATGGTACTGGCACAAATACAGAAATATAGATCAATGGAACAGGAAAGAAAGCCCAGAGATAAACCCACACACCTATGGTCAACTAATCTATGACAAAGAAGACAAGGATATACAATGCAGAAAAGACAGTCTCTTCAATAAGTGGTGCTGGGAAAACTGGACAGCTACATGTAAAAGAATGAAATTAGAACACTCCCTAACACCATACACAGAAATAAACTCAAAATGGATTCGAGACCTAAATGTAAGACCGGACACTGTAAAACTCTTAGAGGAAAACATAAGCAGAACACTCTTTGACATAAATCACAGTAGTATCTCTTTTGATCCACCTCCTAGAGTAATGAAAATAAAAGCAAAAATAAACAAATGGGAGCTAATGAAACTCAAAAGCTTTTGCAAAGCAAAGGAAACTACAAACACGACAAACAGACAACCCTCAGAATGGGAGAAAATATTTGCAAATGAATCAATGGACAAAGGATTAATCTCCAAAATATATAAACAGCTCATGCAGCTCAATATTAAAAAAAAAAAAACCCAATCCAAAAATGTGCAGAAGACCTAAATAGACATTTCTCCAAAGAATACATACAGATGGGCAAGAAGCACATGAAAAGCTGCTCAACATCTCTAATTATTAGAGAAATGCAAATCAAAACTACAATGAGGTATCACCTCACACCAGTTAGAATGAGCATCTTCAGAAAATCTACAAACAACAAATGCTGGAGAGGGTGTGGAGAAAAGGGAACCCTCTTGCACTGTTGGTGGGAATGTAAATTGATACAACCACTATGGAGAACAGTATGGAGGTTCCTTAGAAAACTAAAAATAGAATTACCATATGACCCAGCAATCCCACTACTGGGCATATACCCTGAGAAAACCATGATTCAAAAAGACACATGCACCCCAATGTTCATTGCAGCACTATTTACAATAGGCAGGTCATGGAAGCAACCTAAATGCCCATCTACAGACGAATAGATAAAAAAGATGTGGTACATATATCCAATGGAATATTACTCAGCCATAAAAAGGAACGAAATTTGGTCATTTGTTGAGACATGGATGAATCCAGAGACTGTCATACAGAGTGAAGTAAGTCAGAAAGAGAAAAACAAATATCGTATACTAACGCATATATGTGGAACCTAGAAAAATGGTACAGGTGAACCGGTTTGCAGGGCAGAAACTTAGACACAGATGTAGAGAACAAACGTATGGACACCAAGGGGGGAAAGCGTGGGGGTGGGGTGGTGGTTGGATGAATTGGGCGATTGGGATAGACATGTATACAGTAATATGTATAAAATGGATGACTAATAAGAACCTGCTGTATAAAAAAATAAAATAGAATTCAAAAATTCAAAAAAACCCCATAAAATTTATCATCTTAACCTTTTTTAAGTAGTGTTAAGTGTACACAGATTGTTATACATAATAAGAGTTTTTAATATTAAAATATTTCATAAAGTTCTAAATGTTAAAATTACTTCTTGAATGAGTGATCATTATAATTATTATCAGTGTACAAATAATCAAAACAAAATAAATATAACATAAATTTTGTGAATACTAAATTAAAGAGTAAAAATTTATTGTGATTACATTTCTTAATGAGGTTAATGGGATTTTCCCAATTGGATAACAAATATTACTTATTTTTAGAGTGGCAAAGAGTTCTTCGTCCATTCTATTCTTTTTTGAAAACGATTTTTTTTTCTTTTATAGATGTGAACACTGGCAAATCTTGCTAACATGAATAAGTTGATAGGAACAGGAGATGTTTTATTTTGTTAACTTCATTAATTATTTGAAATCTTTTTGGGTTAAACGCCCTAAATCACACAGTGACCCATCGTCAAAAATTATTTTCTCCTTCAATTTTGTTGAAAGAGAAAAAGCTTTGTAAGGGATTTGTTATCCATAATTAGAACCATTCACTTTCTCAATTTCTGGGAATATCCAAGATTTTCTAAAATTTATTCAATGACTATTAAGTACATCTGTTATTTTTTTCACCTTGTCTCTTTCAATTTATTTAAAAAAGATTGGAAAATTAAAACATTGTTAATTTTAATCCACTTTTCCCAATGCAATTTTAAGAAATAAAATGCTTTTATTTTATTACATGCTTAAGTACCTTTTGGTTAAAACCTTAGAGTTCTGATTTAGTCCTTTCAGTTTATGGAAAATGCATAATCTATTTAGCAAAGCCTGTTTTTCTTGTCAAGCCAGTCTGCAAAACAGATTTTCTCTAAGAAAAAGTGTGACAAATTTTTAATTCAAATCAACATTACAATACATTTTGGAGAATATTATGAAACCCACCGTGTGAAGGATTACTTCTAATCTTCTAAAAAAAGGTTACTAAAAGCAAGATGAAGATCATGAAGAATATAATATAATTAATCTATTTCATGAAAAGTTGTGGAAACAGGAATAAATCTATATGCTGTTTTTCATCAGTTTGTCATAATTCAATGTTATGTGCTCAAAGTGAAGTTATTTATGAAACAAAAAGCATGATAAAAGGTGTGGCATTTTTTGAGTAAATGTGTATGTACTGAACTTTGGAATTAGCTTTTGGGAAAAATTAAATAAGAATCTTTTATGAAAACACAGAAGTAACTCCTTTAATTTCTTTAGGCATTGAGATAAATTCTCTAACACTTTAATGAGGGAGAAAGGTATACATTGCTTAAAATGAGTTTGTCCAGCAGCTAGCATTGAATTTTCTTTCTTGATTAATAGGAGGTGTAGGAGGGAAAATATTTAAACATTTTATAAGACGAAGTAGTCTTAGGATTGATTGTAATTGGAATACATATCTCACTATATTACTTGATAAAATAGATTTTAACAACCTACTGAATAATGCACACTGCATTCAAAAGAAATCACATAAAACTTTATCTGTGGGTTATATCCAGTACAACTTAGCAACTTTAGTAGCCCCTGAAAACGTCTCAGTTGTGTTTAAAAGAATCAGTGTTACAAACCTCTGCTGTGCGGCTGTTCAAAGGTTTTGTTGTTTTTTGCTGTTTGGGTTTTGGCTTATCCTAGGATTGAATATTGAGAATAGTTGAAAAGAATTGTTCTTCTTTGATATGGAGGGAGAAGGAAAGCCATTTTTAGTTTTCATTATTCCTTACAATGTTGTCTTTTCTTCATTCTCCCCAGACCCTGTCAAAAGCAATGCATTCTTTGACAAGACTTGAGGAGTGCAAAGCTGCTGTCCTTACCCGAAAATGCCAACACACGCACCGCCCATACTCTATAATACATCTGATTAAAGGCCACTTCTACAAGGGTCCATTACCTAGGATGTGGCTTTCTCTTACCTAAAGAATGGATGAAACAGGGAAGGAATGGAAGTTTTAAGAAGGGGTTATTGTGCCTTAATTCATCAATAAGGAGACCCACCCCAAAATAATATTTTTAATTTTCCTTTTTGTTTGGTGCCCTGAAGGATTTTACATCCTGGAGAGTACACCATAATAGGCCTGGGAATGGGTGAAGGAGACACCTGTCTTCTGTAAAGTTGGAGAAGGGTGATTAAAAAGGGGGGGGGGAGAGTGAAAAAAGGGAACCCACGTGACACCAGGGAGTAGTGTATGTAGAATTTGAGTACCTGAAATTGATAGAATTAGCCACATCTGCAGACCCCTTGGAAAGTCCTCACGTATGGAATGTTCTTCTCCACCAACCACAAACACACACACACACCCTTACAAGCTTACAGCCACTGTATACTCCCAAACACACTTTCACACACCTTCACACTTATACACTCTTGCACTTGTACACATATAGACTCACAGACTCACACACACGGAAACATCCATACACACTCATGGTCACTCACTCACTGCCTTACATACCCACACACATCTGCACACACCTACACTCACACACAGTACAGAGATTGGTACTAGGCCCAGAGAGGTCTTTTATTTGCTTTAGGTCACACAGCACAACTGTGTGCCCCAGTTTTAAGACTCCTTTTCTAAGACATCACCTATAACTCCCCTCACCCCGGCTACGAGTCCTGCTTTCCTTCTAGGAGAATGGGAGTGATCTGATTTTCTGTTGAGATGTCCAGCCCCTTGCTCTGCTAGGATGATAAGATGCCAGGTCTTGGCAAGTCCACCCTAATTCCCTGACTGCTCAGTGTTGTGTCAGCAAAGCTCTGCTTGCCCTGGGAATCAGTAGCGTTTCTCTCAGAGGCAGTGCATCCAGGGAGATCTGTCCTAACAGAATAAAAGTCCAAGAATGTACCTAATTGATGATGGGTTCTGGCATTAGTCGCTGGCAGGCAGCAAACAGGAATCGTTTTTGATGCACCCAGATACACTTGTCCAGCGAGAAGCAGCATGGTTGCCCGAATGGGGATGGTCACCTTGGGATATGGTTCCATGCCTGTCCCAGTTGTGCTGTGTGACCTGGAGCAAGTAAAACACCTGTCTGGACCTCCCACCAACCTCTGCAATATGTGTGGGTGTAAGTATGTGTGAGTGTAAGTATGCAATGTAGGTGAGTGTATGAGTGTGAGTGTGTGGATGTGTGTGTGAGTGTGAGTTTGTGTGAGAGAGTTTGAGAACATATGGCATGCATGCTTGTGTTTGTGTGTGTGTATGGGAGTATGTGAGGGTATGTGTATTTCAGTGCAAGGGTGTTTGTAAGTGTGAAGGTTTGTGAGAGTGTGTGATGAGTGTGTGTTTGTGTACATGCAGATGGTGTAGAAAGGGAGGGTGAGGCAAAAGGGAATATTTATTTATTTATTTAAACATCTTTATTGGAGTATAATTGCTTTACAATGTTGTGTTAGTTTCTGCTGTATAACAAAGTGAATCAGCTATATGTATACATATATCCCCATATCCCCTCCCTCTTACGTCTCCCTCCCACCCTCCCTATCCCAACCCTCTAGGTGGTCACAAAGCACCGAGCTGATCTCCCTGTGCTATGCAGCTGGTAGGGAATCTTTAAAGAAATCTTAAAGCATCTTAGTATCACCCAGTAATGAGTGAGGACACATGTAATTATTCTACTTCCTTCAACAGATAATGATTGGTACATACAGTATATGTTTGCTGCTGGGCTCAGCGTTGGAATTCAATGATAAACCAGAAGAGCGTGGTCCTTGTCCTCATGGAGCCTATGGTTTTGGATTCAGATTAGAACACAGGCTTTAGCACTTCTGTGTGAGTTACCACAGGGGTTGTTAGGGACAGTGGGAGCGCAGAGAGGGGCACCTGGACGCAGCTAGAGGCAGTGCCCTTGCTGCTGAGACCTGAAGAGTGGGCACAGCGTCCTGGTGGAGTAGAAGTAGAATGGTCTGGGCGGTGCTGTCCATTTTATGGTAGCCACTAGCCATATGTCGCTGTTGAGCGCTTGAAAACGTGACGAGTTAAAACTGGCATGTGCTATAGGTGTAAAATACACACCAGGTTTTGAAGACTTAGTATGAAATAGAATGTAAATTATCTCAATATTTTATTATCCTAATTACATGTTAAATGATAACGTTTTGCATAGACTGAATTAAACAAAATATATTATTGATGATAAGATCACCTGTCTCTTTCTACTTTTATTTCAATGTGGCTACTAGAAAATTTAAGATGGCATAAGTGGCTTGAGTTCTTCTGGCATTTTTCTACTGGCCACAGCTGCTCTAGGCAACAAGAATGGTCTGTGCAGAGGCTCAGAGGTTCTGTGGTCTGTGCAGAGATTCAAGGGGTTTGGAGAACTGGAAGAGATTTCTCATTGCTCAGCTGGTGAGAATGGGAGAGGTCGTGGGGTGGCAACATGAAGGGTCCAGTGAGCCCCTTAAAAGCATCACTGAAAGGCACTTCCCTGGCAGTCCAGTGTTTAAGACTCTGTGCTTCCACTGCAGGGGGCACGGGTTTGGTCCCTGGTTGGGGAACTAAGATCCTGAATGCCCCGAGGTGCAGCCAAAAAAAAAAAAAAAAAAAAGCATCACTGAAGGCAACAGGAAGGATTTTATGCAGGAACATGCCTTGAGCAGATTGATGTGCTTTAGAAATTCTCTTCTGGCTTCTTCATGGAAAATGGAATAAGAAGTGGAGGCAAAACTAAAAGCAGAAAGACCACACAGAAGGTTCTAACAGTGATCAGTTGAGAGAAGCCAGTGGCTGGGTTTGGGTGTTCCCAGGGTGGATGGAGAGAAGGGAACCATCGATATGATTACATCTATTACAGATACAGAATCATTTTAGCAGAGAATGCTACAAGAACCAAAGTCTTCAGCTTTTGCATCTGATAGTCATGCAGTCCTCAAACCACAGACTGAGAGGGCAGGAAGGTAACTTGGAAGTTATCTGGGCATTCTTCTTTAAAGCTTCTGATAGAATGAACTGTTTGATCCCAAACCTGAAGAATTTTACAACAGGTAGGTTCTTTGCTTCCTGGGCTGGAGAGAGGAGATTTTCTTCCTCAGGGAGGTTTGTCAAAGCAGCAGCAACTTGAGTGCCTCCTGGGGACAGGCTACGAAATCCATTAAGCCAGTCTTGCCTGCATCTCTAACAGGTGGCTCTGGAGGCTGCTGTCCCCCAGAACATCTGGGCCTGGCACTAAGTTCTCTTTCTGCAGAGGTCAGTGCTTTGGCAGATGCTTGGGAATTGATGGGTGCCTATTAAGACTGGCGCCCTGGTGCTGCCTATGTCTCCAGCCCACAGACCCTCAAGAATTTGATGCCTTGATGTAGAAAATCATCCAGTAATGGACTACTTGGCAGTTGTCATTAACATTCTCCTAACTGGTTCCCCCATTGATGATCTTGTTCACTGCCCCCAGCCTCTGAGTCTTTATTTGTGATGCTGAAATCCAGTTACTTTCCTCCCCTGCCTCAAAATCTTCCAAGATGCCCCATGTTCCATAGATGGAGGCTCAGCACTCCTTAACAGGCTCTTCAAGGCTCTCTACAATCTGGCCCTCTTCCTCTCCCACCTCATCTCCTATCATTCTTTCCAAGTCTCTAACCCTCTAATGACGCTGACCACCTGCTAGTCTCAGAACACACCACATCTTGACTCGTGCTGTTTTTATCTGCTGTCAGCTTCCCACTTTCTCCCCTTAGATGAGTCTGTACATTTTCCAAGCTCATAAAAAACTATTGCCTTCTTCTTGAAGCCTTCTCTTCCGTCTCTCATCGTAATTCATCCCAGGCTCTTCTGCCCTTCCACATATACCTCTGTTGAGCACCTGTGCCAGCCAACTTTGTGTTCTCATTTCTTGTTTACATGTTTTCCTTCCCCACCATGCTGTGAATTTCTTATAGGCAGGGACTCTGCTTTCTTTGTGTTTGTAACCTAGGGATGTATAATAAATACTGGCTGAGTGTCTTCTTGGGGGCCTTGGGATTGATAGTATTTTACTTTTAGTCTTCCATAGGAGCCTGCGTGGCACAGTCATGGCAACCTGGGGGAGGCAGGGCTGGGACCAGAGTGAGTGAGGAGTCTAGGGTGCAAAATGTAAGGAGGCACTTACTCTCAGGTGCCCACCCTGCACTTGCCTGACCCTGGGAGTGAGTGCTTCCTAGGTGCCTTCCTTGCCTCACCCTAGTCAGAGCTCTGGCAGGAGGGGGGTGATCAGAGAAGTCTTGGGATCTAGAATGAGTCCATCTACAGGGACAGGCCAGATTCCAGAGTCCAGTTCCTCCTCTCACACTAACACATGGAGCTGTCTGGATGAGCCCATGTCCAAGGGGTACAGAACTCCCAGCATGATTCCAGAGCCCACTGGCACCCAGTGAGTGACAGGGTCCCAACAGATAGGAAGGTCTAGGGAGTCTGGAATGGCTGATGTTTGGAACACTCCAGAGATAGGCAGGAGTATAGCCCTCACCTGCAGCCTCTCTAAAAAGAGCAAGGTACCAGCCTGTGGGCTGAGGCATGGAGCCAGGTAACAGTCTTAAGATATAGAGCCAGTAAAAGCATGTAGACCAGCAGGGTCCCTAGGTAGTAAGGTTGGATCAGGTCCTACAGGGACTTGAGGTACTAAGCTAATTAATTAGAACTGATGAGTGGCACCATATTTCCATGGGTCAGCCTCAGTGGGGTTGGACGGGGTAGAAGGAACAGGAAGAATTACATCCTAGTGGGAGTGGGGACAGTGAGGACAGTCAGCCTATGTACTGAGAGCACTATGCCCTGTGTGTGATGGCACCAAAGGAGAGTGGGGGTGTCACATGAGGCCCAGCACTCAGCTCTGGAGCTCTGGAGCCATCTCTGAGGGTGTGGAAGACTTTAGGTCAACCTGAACAACGGAGAGATAGAGGGAAGGAGAGAGGTTGGGGCAGAGGCTGTTTAAATATGGTCCAAGACACATCAGGGTTATTTTGGGGATGAAGGCAGAGCTTTCATGAAGAGCAGCCAATAGGTCCAGTTATAGGGCTCTAGCAGTGGTCCTCTATTGCCAGGTCATGGGCTAGCTGAGTCAGAAAACTCAGGGAATCATGTTATAAGCATAGTTTCATGGGCTTCAAACCTGGGAGATTCTGGTTCAGTAGGTCTAGAGTTCATTTTAAATGAGCTTTCAGGGTGAGATGCAGCCTGATTTGGGAGCCACTAGCTGGGAGCTGAGTTGAAGAAGGCAAAGAGGCTGGCAGTTCATTTGGAGTTAGTCTCACATTTTCCTTTAGGCCTGCTTTAAGCTGTGAAACTCTCCAATAAGTGTACCACTGATATGTAAAGCAGAATATTAAAGGCAAAATTCTAAGACACACTAAATGTTTCCAACTGTTGTACTTCCCTTTCCTCTGTATCACCCCTTTCAGATGTCCTGATGATCATTTTCTTGCTTTAGTGCAATGGTTCTCAAACTTGGCATGCAAAAGAATCACCTAGAAGGCTTAATCAAACACACATTCCTCCCATCCCAGAGTTTCCAAATAAAAGGATCTGGATTGGAGTGGGGCCTGACAACTGCATTTCTAACAGTGATGTTGATATTACTGGTCCAGGGACCATGCTCTGAGAACCACTGATCTGGTGGAACAAAAGGTAAAACACACACATAATTAGAATGCCAAAAGGAGAAGAAAGAGATAAATGAGTAGAAGAAATATGTGCAATAAAAGTGGCTGGGAATTTGCCAAAATTAATGACAGACACCAAGCCACAGATTCAGAAAGCTCAGAGAACACCAAACAGAATAAGTACCAAAACAACTACACCTGCACATCTCATTTCTTTAAAAAAATTATAATTACTTATTTTGATGACTTCATAAATCTACCTAGTTTCTTTTTTTTTTAAATATTTATTTATTTATTTATTTATTTATTTATTTATTATGACTGTGCTGGATCTTAGCTGCAGCATGTGGGATCTTCATTGTGGCATGCGGGATCTTTAGTTGTGGCATGCAGACTCTTAGTTGCAGCATGTGTGTGGGATCTAGTTCCCCAACCAAGGATTGAACCCGGGCCCCCTGCATTGGGAGTACAGAGTCTTACACACTGGACCACCAAGAAAGTCTCACATCTCATATTCAAACTGCAGAAATTCAAATATAAAGAGAAAATCTTAAAAGACACTAGAAGGATGGAAACCCTTTCTTATGGAAGAAGAAGGATAAGAATTACAATGGACTTCCTGTCAGAAACCACACAAACAAGGGGAGAGAGGAGTGAAATACTTGAAAGGAAAAACCCACCAACCTAGAATTCTGTAGCCAGTGAAATTATCCTTCAAAAGTGAAGGAGAGAAAAAAGGCATTCTTCAGAGAAAAGGAAACTGGTATGAGTCAGAAATTTGCATCTACAAAAAGAAAGGATGAGCATCAGAGAAGGAACAAGTGAAGGTAAAATAAAATCATTTCTAATCCTTCATGGATCTAAAGATAAGTGTTCAAAGTAATAACAGTGACAATGTACTGGGTGATTATAGTATATGAATAAATGAAGTGAATGATAGCAATGTTATAATAGATGGGAGGAGGAACTGGGAATACTTTGTTATAAGGTACCTATACTATCTGTGAAGTGACATATTGTTATTTCAGAGTAGACTTATATTAGTTGTAAATGTGTATTGCAAACCCTAGGACAACTGCTACAATTTTTTTAAAAAGAAGTATAACTAACATACGAAGGGAGGAGAGAAAATGGAATCATATAAAATGTTTGATTAAAACCAGAGATTACAGAAAAAGAAGGGAAGGCAAAAAAAAAAAAAAAAGAAATGAAGAACACATGTGACAAATAGCAGCTTAAATTGTGGTAGATATTGATCTAGCAATGTGAATAATCACTTGAATTATAAATGGTCTACATGAGATTGGTTCAAGATGGCGGAGTAGAAGGACGTGCACTCATTCACTCTTGAGAGAGCACTGGAATCACAACTAACTGCTGAACAATCATCGACAGGAAGACACTGGAACTCACCAGAAAAGATACCCCACATCCAAAGAAAAAGGAGAAGCCGCAATGAGATGGTAGGAGGGGTGCATTCACAATAAAATCAAATCCCATAACCGCTGGGTAGGTGACTCACAAACTGGAGAACAGTTATACCACAGAAGTCCACCCACTGGAGTGAAGGTTCTGAGCTCCATGTCAGGCTTCCCAACCAGGGGATCCGGCATCAGGAGGAGAAAATCCCAGAGAATCAGACTATGAAGGCTGGCAGGATTTGATTGCAGGACTTCAACAGGACTAGGGGAAACAGAGACTCCCCTCTTGGGGGGCACACACAAAGTAGTGTGCACATCAGGACCCAGGGAGAAGGAGAAGTGACCCCATAGGAGACTGAACCAGACCTACCTGCTAGTATTGGAGTGTCTCCAGCAGAAGTGGGGAGTGGCTGTGGCTCACTGTGGGGACAAGGACACTGACAGCATAAATTCTCGGAAGTACTCCTTGGCATAAGCCCTCCCAGATTCCACCATTAACCCCACCAAGGAGCCTGTAGCCTCTAGTGCTGGGTTGCCTCAGGCCAAACAACCAACAGGGACGTAACTCAGCTCCACCTATCAGCAGACAAACGGATTAAAGTTTTACTGAGCTCTGCTCACCAGAGCAACACTCAGCTCTACCCACCACCAGTCCCTCCCATTAGGAAGTTTGCACAAACCTCTTAGATAGACTCATCCATGAGAGGGCAGACAGCAGGAGCAAGAAGAACTACAATCCTGCAGCCTGTGGAACAAAAACCACATTCACAGAAAGATAGACAAGACGAAAAGGCAGAGGGTTATGTCCCAGATGAAGGAACAAGATAAAACCCCAGAAAAACAACTAAATGAAGTGGAGATAGCAAACTTGCAGAAAAAGGATTCAGAATAATGGTAGTGAAGATGATCCAGGACCTCAGAAAAAGAATGGAGGCAAAGATGGAGAAGATGCAAAAAATGTTTAACAAAAACCTAAAAGAATTAAAGAACAAACACCTAGAAGAATTAAAGAACAAACAAACGAGGTGAACAATACAATAACTGAAATGAAAACTACACTAGAAGGAATCAATAGCAGAATAACTGAGGCAGAAGAATGGACAAGTGACCTGGAAGATAGAATGGTGGAATTCACTGCCAAAGAACAGAGTAAAGAAAAAAGAATGAAAAGAAATGAAGACAGCCTAAGAGACCTCTGGGACAACATTCAATGCACCAACATTTGCATTATAGGGGTCCCAGAAGGTGAAGAGAGAGAGAAAGGACAAGAGAAAATATTCGAAGAGATTATAGATGAACAGTTCCCTAACATGGGAATGGAAATAGCCACCCAAGTCCAGAAAGCACAGAGAGTCCCATACATGATAAACCCTAGGAAAAACACACCAAGACACATATTAATCAAACTGGCAAAAACTAAAGACAAAGAAGAATTATTAAAAGCAACAAGGGAAAAATGACAAATAACATACAAGGGAACTCCCATAAGGTTAACAGCTGGTTTTTCAACAGAAACTCTGTAAGCCAGAAAGGAGTGGCATGATATATTGAAAGTGATGAAAGGGAAGAACCTACAACCAAGATTACTCTACCCGGCAAGGATCTCATTCAGATTTGATGGAGAAATCAAAAGCTTTACAGACAAGCAAAAGCTAAGAGAATTCAGCACCACCAAACCAGCTCTACAACAAATGCTAAAGGAACTTCTCTAAGTGAGAAACACAAGAGAAGAAAAGGACCTACAAAAACAAACCCAGAACAATTAAGAAAATGGTAATAGGAACAAACATATAAATAATTACCGTAAATGTGAATGAATTAAATGCTCCAACCAAAGACACAGGCTTGCTGAATGGATACAAAAACAAGACCCATATATATGCTGTCTACAAGAGACCCATTTCAGACCTAGGGACACATATAGACTGAAAGTGAGGGGATGAAAAAAGATATTCCATGCCAATGGAAATCAAAAGAAAGCTGGAGTAGCAATACTCATATCAGATAAAATAGACTTTAAAATAAAGAATGTTACAAGAGACAAAGAAGGACACTACATAACGATCAAGGGATCAATCCAAGAAGAAGATATAACAATTATATATGCACCCAACATAGGATCACCTCAATATATAAGGCAAATGCTAACAGCTATAAAAGAGGAAATAGAAAGTAACACAGTAATAATGGGGGACTTTAACACCTCACTTACACATATGGACAGATCATCCAGATAGAAAATAAATAAGGAAACACAAACTTTAAATGACACAATAGACCAGATAGATTTAACTGATATTTATAGGACATTCCATCCAAAAGCAGCAGATCACACTTTCTTCTCAAGTGCACATGGAACATTCACCAGGATAGATCACATCTTGGGTCACAAATCAAGCCTTGGTAAATTTAAGAAAACTGAAGTCATATCAAGCATCTTTTCCAACCATGACGTTGTTAGATTAGAAATAAATTACAGGGAAAAAACATAAAAAACACAAACACATGGAGGCTAAACAATATACTACTAAGTAACAAGAGATCAATGAAGAAATAAAAGAGGAAATAAAAAAAATACCTAGAAACAAAAGACAATGAAAACATGATGATCCAAAACCGATGGGATGCAGTGAAGACAGTTCCAAGAGGTAAGTTTATAGCAGTACAATCCTACCTCAAGAAAAATGAAAAATCTCAAATAAACAATTTAACCTTACACCTAAGGGAACCAGAGAAAGAACAAACAACACCCATAGTTAGTAGAAAGAAAGAAATCATAAAGATCAGAGCAGAAATGAATGAAATTGAAACAAAGAAAACAATAGCAAAAATTAATAAAACTAAAAGCTGGTTCTTTGAGAAGATAAACAAAATTGATAAATCTTTAGCCAGATTCATCAAGAAAAAGAGAGAGAGGACTCAAATCAATAAAATTAGAAATGAAGAAGGAGAAGTTACAACAGACATCACAGAAATACAAACATCATAAGAGTACTACAAGCAACTCTATGCCAATAAAATGGACAACCTGGAAGACATGGACAAATTCTTAGAAAGGCATAACCTTCCAAGCCTGAACCAGGAAGAAACAGAAAATATGAACAGACCAATCACAGGTAATGAAATTGAAACTGGGATTAAAAATTTTCCAACAAACAGAAGTCCAGGACCAGATGGCTTCACAGGTGAATTCCATCAAACATTTAGAGAAGAGCTAACACCCATCCTTCTCAGACTCTTCCAAAAAATTGCAGAGGAAGGAACACTGCCAAACTCATTCTAGGAGGCCATCATCATCCTGATATAAAAACGAGACAAAGATACTACAAAAAAAAAAGAAAATTACAGACCAATATCACTGATGTCATAGATGCAAATCTCCTCAACAAAATACTAGCAAACAGAATCCAACAACACATTAAAAGGATCATACACCATGATCAAGTGGGATTTATCCCAGGGATGCAAGGATTCTTCAATATATGCAAATCAATCAATGTGATACACCATATTAACAAATTGAAGAATAAAAACCATATGATCATCTCAACAGATGCATAAAAAGCTTTTGACAAAATTCAACACCCATTTATGATAAAAACTCTCCAGAAAGTGGGCATAGAGGGAACCTACTTCAACATAATAAAGGCCATATACGAAAAACCCACAGCAAACATCATTCTCAATGCTGAAAAACTGAAAGCATTTCCTCTAAGATCAGGAACGAGACAAGGATGTCCACCCTCACCACTATTATTCAACATAGTTTTGGAAGTCCTAGCCACGGCAATCAGAGAAGAAAAAGAAATAAAAGGAATACAATTTAGAAAAGAAGAAGTAAAACTGTCACTGTTTGCAGATGACATGATACTATACATAGAGAATCCTAAAAATGCCACCAGAAAACTTCTAGAGCTAATCAATGAATTTGGTAAAGTTGCAGGGTACAAAATGAATGCACAGAAATCTCTTGAATTCCTATACACTAATGATGAAAAATCTGAAAGAGAATTTAAGGAAACAATACCATTCACCACTGCAACAAAAAGAATAAAATACCTAGGACTAAACCTACATAAGGAGGTAAAACACCTGTACTCAGAAAACTATAAGACACTGATGAAAGAAATCAAAGATGACACAGACAGATGGAGAGATATACCATGTTCTTGGACTGGAAGAATCAATATTGTGAAAATGACTATACTACCCAAAGCAATCTACAGATTCAATGCAATCCCTATCAAACTATCAATGGCATTTTTTACAGAACTAGAACAAAAATCTTAAAATTTGTATGGAGACACAAAAGACCCCTAATAGCCAAAGCAATCATAAGGGAAAAAAACAGAGCTGGAGGAATCAGAGTCCCTGACTTCAGACTATAGTACAAAGCTACAGTAATCAAGGTCATTCTATTAAACCATTACACACACCCTTGGCTCCTGTGACTGTGCTGCCACCTCACAAAATGGCGGCACCCATAGAGGAGACAGCAGCAGCCTCCTCCACCCCATTTTGTGGGAGGCAAGAGATCTGTCAACATGGAATACCTCTGCTGAGGATGCATCTGAGTTTGGAAATCCTGCCTAAGGGATGGTGCTGAGGGGATCTCCTTCTACGGAAAATGTCAGCAACTTCTAGCACCTCCATGGTTTTTCACTTTTTTCATTTTCCGGGAGTAAGTGCCAGAAACTGCCGGGGGACTTGTAATGAAGGAGTGAAGGGAAAGCTGCAGCTGACTGTTCCGGGACTTGCTGCAGCATCTTGGTGGTTTTGTTTGCTCTTCCACGTTCCTGGCAGCTGACCGCGATCTTCTGGAGGGTCACCAGGGTTGCCTGGCCTGCTCCGAGGGGAAGGGGACTGGGAGACGTGAAGTGGTGGTGGCGGCCTCGGCTGCATCACTTGTGCAGTGAGACTTTTCAGTAGTTTTAAAATGCCGGAGTCCACAGCCCCGCTGCTACACCTCGCCAGAGTCGTGGGCATCGGGAGCCCTGGACACCCCTCATCCAGGGCCTCATGGTAGGCCGGGAGCCGGGTGCCTGGTTGTCCGGAGCAGGTGGTCCTGGCAGATGCTTGCAGCTCCAGTGCATGGGGTGGTCGTCATTGGGACCCAGGCCCTGGATGGTGCTACTGGGGCAGGAGTGGGAATGAAGGCACGTACACTGAAATTTAAGTTGTACGAGTTGGGACCTAGGGTTGTATGTTTTAACCATGTCTCAAGTTAAACGTTAGAATGTCTTTTCTAGTATCCCACTCTGCAGTAGGCAAATCTGATTGTCTTATTTCTAATTCGAAGGACAGAATGGAGGGATGACTTTTTATATTTTTGTTTTTCGAGGGGAGGTTGCCACTTTTAAGCCACTGACTCCTTGCTGTCAATGTGTGTTTGTGTGTATACACACGTGTAAACGATAATGTGTTTTGCTTTGCAGCACAGATTGCAAAGACTAAAGACCTGGAATGTGATTCTAACGTTTAATGCCTTTTTTTTTTTTAAACATTTAAAATGTGATGTGTGAGGAATCTTCAAGATGGTGGAGGAGTAAGACGTGGACCTTCCTTCCCACAAATACATCAAAAATACATCTACATGTGGAACAACTCCTACAAAACACCTACTGAATGCTGGCAGAAGACCTCAGACTTTCCAAAAGGCAAGAAACTCCCCACATACCTGGGTAGGGCAAAAGAGAAAAGGAAAAACATAGACAAAAGAATAGGGATGGGACCTGCTCCTCTGGGAGGGAGCTGTGAAGGAGGAAAAGTTTCCACACACTAGGATGCCCCTTCACTGGTGGAGACAGGCGGTGGGCGGGGAGGGGGAAGCTTCGGAGCCACGGAGAAGAGCACAGAAACAGGGGTGCAGAGGGCAAAACGGAGAGACTTCCACACAGAGGATCAGTGCCGACCAGTACTCACCAGCCCGAGAGGCTTGTCTGCTCACCCGCTGGGGCGGGTGGGGGCTGGGAGCTGAGGCTCAGGTTTCGGAGTTCGGATTCCAGGGAGAGGGCTGGGGTTGGCTGCATGAACACAGCATGAAGGAGGTTAGTGCATCACAGCTAGCCGGGAGGGAGTCTGGGAAAAAGTCTGGAACTGCCTAAGAGGCAAGAGACAATTTTTGGGGATGCGTGAGGAGAGGGGATTCAGAGCACAGCCTAAATGAGCTCCAGAGATGGGCGCGAGCCACGGCTATCAGCACGGACACCAGAGATGGGCATAAAATGCTAAGGCTGCTACTGCAGCCACCAAGAAGCCTGTGTGCAAGCACAGGTCACTATCCACGCCTCCCCTCCTGGGAGCCTGTGCAGTCCACCAGTGCCAGGGTCCTGTGATCCAGGGACAGCTTCCCTGGGAGAAAACATGGAGTGCCTCAGGCTGTTGCAATGTCATGCTGGCCTCTGCTGCCGCAGGCTCGCCCTGCAATCCGTGCCCCTCCCTCCCCTGGCCTGAGTGAGCCAGAGCTCCCTAATCAGCTGCTACTTTAACCCCATCCTGTCAGGGCTGGGAACAGACACCCTCAGGTGACCTAAACACTGAGGCGGGGCCAAATCCAAAGCTGAACCTCAGGAGCTGTGCAAACAAAGAAGAGAAAGGGAAATCTCTCCCAGCAGCCTCAGGAGCAGCGGATTAAATCTCCACAATCACCTTGATGTACCCTGCATCTCTGGAATACCTGAATAGACAATGAATCATCCCAAATTGAGGTGGTGGACTTTGGGAGCAACTGTGGACTTGGGGTTTTCTTTCTGCATCTAATTTGTTTCTGGTTTTATGTTTATTTTAGTTTAGTATTTAGAGATTATTATTATCATTGGTAAATTTGTTTATTGATTTGGTTGCTCTCTTCCTTTTTGTTTTTAATATATATATTTTATCTTTTTTCTCTTTTTGTGAGTGTGTATGTGTATGCTTCTTTGTATGATTTTGTCTGTATAGCTTTGTTTTTACCATTTGTCCTAGGGTTCTGTCTGTCATTTTTTTTTCTTGGATAGTTTTTAACGCTTATGTTTTTTGGTATGGTCTTTCTCTTCTTTCTTTCTTTAAATTTTTTTCTTAATAATATTTAAAAATTTTAATAACTATTTAATTTTTTCTTTCATTCTTTCTTTCTTTTCTCCCTTTTCTTCTGAGCCAAATGGCTGACAGTTTCTTGGTGCTCTGGCTGGGTGTCAGACCTGAGCCTCTGAGGTAGGTGAGCTGAATTCAGGACATTGGGCCACAAGAGACCTCCCAGCCCCCTGTAATATCAAATGGCAAAATCTCCCAGAGATCTCCATCTCAATGCTAAGACCCAGCTCCACTCAACGACCAGCAAGCTACAGTGCTGCACACCCTATGCCAAACAACTAGCAAGAGAAGAACACAACCCCACCCATTAGCAGAGAGGCTGCCTAAAATCATAATAAGGTCACAGACACCCCAAAACACACCACTGGACGTGGTCTTGCCCAGCAAAAAGAAAAGATCCAGTCTAATCCACCAGAACACAGGCACCAGTCTGCTCCATCAGGAAGCCTACACAACCCACTGAACCAAACTTACCCACTGAGGGCAGACACCGAAAACAACAGGAACTATGAACCTGCAGCCTGAGAAACGGATACCCCAAACACAGTAAGTTAAGCAGAAGGAGAAGACATAGAAATACACAGCAGATGAAGCAGCAAGGTAAAACCCCACCAGCCCAAACAAATGAAGAGGAAATAGGCAGCCTACCTGAAAAAGAATTCAGAATAATGATAGCAAGATGATCCAAATTTTTGGAACTAGAATGGAGAAAATACAAGAAACGTTTAACAAGGACCTAGAAGAACTAAAGAGCAAACAAACAGTGATGAATAACACAATAAATGAAATTAAAAATTCTCTAGAAGGAATCAATAGCAGAATAACTGAAGCAGAAGAACGGATAAGTGACCTGGAAGATAAAACAGTGGAAATACCTACCACAGAGCAGAATAAAGAAAAAAGAATGAAAAGAATTGAAGACAGTCTCAGAGACCTCTGGGACAACATTAAATGCACCAACATTCAAATTATAGGGATCCCAGCAGAAGAAGAGAAAAATAAAGGGACTGAGAAAATATTTGAAGAGATTATAGTTGAAAACTTCCCTAACATGGGAAAGGAAATAATCAATCAAGTCCAGGAAGCACAGAAAGTGCCATGCAGGATAAATCCAAGGAGAAACATGCTAAGACACATATTAATCAAACTATCAAAAATGAAATACAAAGGAAAAAAATTAAAAGTAGCAATGGAAAAGCAACAAATAACATACAAGGGAATCAACATAAAGTTAACAGCTGGTCTTTCAGCAGAAACTCTGCAAACCAGAAGGAGGTGGTGGGGCATATTTAAGTGATGAAAGGGAAAAACTTACAACCAACATTACTCTACCCAGCAAGGATCTCATTCAGATTTGACGGAGAAATCAAAAGCTTTACAGACAAGTAAAAGCTAACAGAATTCAGCACCACCAAACCAGCATTACAACAAATGCTAAAGGAACTTCTCTAGGCAGGAAACACAAGAGAAGGAAAAGACTTACAATAGCAAACCCAAAACGATTAAGAAAATGGTGATAGAAACATACATATTGATAACAACCTTAAATGTAAATGGATTAAATGCTCCAACCAAAAGACATAGACTAGCTGAATGGATATAAAAACAAGACCTGTATATATGCTGTCTACAAGAGACCCACTTCAGACCTAGGGACACATACACACTGAAAGAGAGGGGATAGAAAAAGATATTCCATGCAAATGGAAATCAAAAGAAAGCTGGAGTAGCAATTGTCATATCAGACAAAATAGACTTTAAAATAAAGACTATTGCAAGAGAGAGAAGGACACTACAAAATGATCAGTGGATCAATCCAAGAAGAAGAAATAACAATTATAAATATTTATGCTCCCAACATAGGAGCACCTCAATATATAAGGCAAATGCTAACAGCCATAAAAGTGGAAATCGAGAGTGACACAATCATAGTAGGGGACTTTAACACCCCACTTTCACCAATGGACAGATCATCCAAAATGAAAGTAAATAATGAAACACAAGCTTTAAATGATACATTAAACAAGATGGACTTCATTGATATTTATAGGACACCCCATCCAAAAACAACAGAATACACTTTCTTCTCAAGTGCTCATGGAACATTCTCCAGGATAGATCATATCTGGGGTCACAAATCAAGCCTTGGTAAATTTAAGAAAATTGAAATCATATCAAGTATCTTTTCTGACCACAATGCTATGAGACTAGGTATCAGTTACAGGAAAAAATCTGTAAAAACTACAAACACATGGAGGCTAAACAATACACTACTAAATTACCAAGAGATCACTGAAGAAATCAAAGAGGAAATCAAAAAATACCTAGAAACAAATGACAATGAAAACACAATGACCCAAAACCTGTGGGATGCAGCAAAAGCAGTTCTAAGAGGGAAGTTTATAGCAATACAATCCTACATCAAGAAGCAAGAAACATCTCAAATAAAGAACCTAACCTTACACCTAAAACAATTAGAGAAAGAAGAACAAAAAACCCCCAAAGTTAGCAGAAGGAAAGAAATCATAAAGATCAGATCAGAAATAAATGAAAAAGAAATGAAGGAAATAATAGCAAGGAACAATAAAACTAAAAGCTGGTTCTTTGAGAAGATAAATAAAATTGATAAACCATTAACCAGACCCATCAAGAAAAAAGGGAGAAGACTGAAATCAATAGAATTAGAAATGAAAAAGGAGAAATAACAACTGACACTGCAGAAATACAAAGGATCATGAGAGATTACTGCAAGCAACTCTATGCCAATAAAATGGACAACCTGGAAGACATGGACAAATTCTTAGAAAAGCACAGCCTTCCGAGACTGAACCAGGAAGAAATAGAAAATATATACAGACCAATCACAAGCACTGAAATTGTAACTGTGATTAAAAATCTTCCAACAAACAAAAGCCCAGGACCAGATGGCCTCAGAGGCGAATTCTATCAAACATTTAGAGAAGAGCTAACACCTATCCTTCTCAAACTCTTCCAAAATATAGCAG
The DNA here is from genome assembly GCF_965194805.1 of Balaenoptera borealis. Taxonomy (NCBI): domain Eukaryota; kingdom Metazoa; phylum Chordata; class Mammalia; order Artiodactyla; family Balaenopteridae; genus Balaenoptera; species Balaenoptera borealis. Next base: position 38,501,987 of record NC_138860.1, on the reverse strand, counting down.
AGGGAGGAACACTCCCAAATTCATTCTACGAGGCCACCATCACCCTGATACCAAAACCAGACAAAGATGTCACAAAAAAAGAAAACTACAGGCCAATATCTCTGATGAACATAGATGCAAAAATCCTCAACCACATACTAGCAAACAGAATCCAACAGCATATTAAAACGATCAGCTTGGTGTTTTGTGACCACCTAGAGGGGTGGGATAGGGAGGGTGGGAGGGAGGGAGGTGCAAGAGGGAAGAGATATGGGAATATATGTATATGTATAACTGATTCACTTTGTTATAAAGCAGAAACTAACACACCATTGTGAAGCAATTATACTCCAATAAAGATGTTAAAAAAATCAAATAAATGCCATTTTAAGATCAAAAAAAAAAAAAAAAAAGGATCATACACCATGATCAAGTGAGGTTTATGCCAATAATGTAAGGATTCAATATACGCGAATCAATCAATGTGATGCACCATATTAACAAACTAAAGTATAAAAACCATATGATCATCTCAATAGATGCAGAAAAAGCTTTTGACAAAATTCAACACATGTTTATGATAAAAACTCTCCAGAAAGTAGGCATAGAGGGAACTTACCTCAACATAATAAAGGCCATATATGACAAACCCACAGCCAGCATCATTCTCATGGTGAAAAACTGAAACCATTTCCACTAAGATCAGGAGCAAGACAAGGTTGCCCACTCTCACCACTATTATTCAACATACTTTTGGAAGTTTTAGCCTCAGCAGTCCAAGAAGATAAAGAAATAAAAGGAATCCAGATTGGAAAAGAAGTGAAACTGTCACTGTTTGCAGATGACATGATACTATACATAGAGAATCCTAAAGACTCTACCAGAAAACTACTAGAGCTAATCAATGAATTTGGTTAAAGTAGCAGGATACAAAACTAATGCACAGAAATCTCTTGCATTCCTATACACTAATGATGAAAAATCTGAAAGAGAAATTAAGGAAACACTCCCATTTACCATTGCAACCAAAAGAATAAAATACCAAGGAATAAAACCACCTAAGGATACAAAAGACCTGTAAGAAGAAAACTATAAGACACAGATGAAAGAAATTAAAGATGATACAGATGGTGAGGTATACCATGTTCTTGGATTGGAAGTATTAACATTGTGAAAATGACTATACTACCCATAGCAGTCTACAGATTCAATGCAATCCCTATCAAACTACAAATGGCATTTTTCACAGAAGTAGAACAAAAAATTTCACAATTTGTATGGAAACACAAAAGACCCTGAATAGCCAAAGCAATCTTGAGAAAGAAAAACGGAGCTAGAGGAATCAGGCTCCCTGACTTCAAACTATACTACAAAGTTATAGCAATCAAGATAGTATGGTACTTGCACAAAAACAGAAATATAGATCAATGGAACAGAATAGAAAGCCCAGAGATAAACCCATGCACATATGGTCACATTATTGTTGATAAAGTAGGCAAGAATATACAATGGAGAAAAGACATCCTCTTCAATAAGTGATGCCGGTAAAACTGGACAGCTACATGTAAAAGAATGAAATTAGAACACTCCCTAACACCATACACAAAAATAAACTCAAAATGGATTCAAGACCTAAATGTAAGGCCAGACACTATAAAACTCTTAGGGGAAAACATAGGCAGAATACTCCATGACATAAATCAGAGCAAGATCCTTCTTGACCCACCTCCTAGAGAAATGGAAATAAAAACAAAAATAAACAAATGGGACCTAATGAAACTTAAAGGCTTTTGCACAACAAAGGAAACTATAAACAAGATGAAAAGACAACTCTCACAATGGAAGAAAATATTTGCAAACGAAGCAACTGACAAAGGATTAATCTCCAATATATACAAGCATCTCATGCAGCTCAATATCAAGAAAACAAACAACCTAATCCAAAAGTGGGAAGAAGATCTAAATAGACATTTCTCCAAAGACATAGAGATTGTCAACAGACACATGAAAGGATGCTCAACATCACTAATCATTAGAGAAATGCAAATCAAAACTACAATGAGATAGCACATCACCCAGGGCAGAATGGCCATCATCAAAAAATCTACAAACAGTAAATGTTGGAGAGGGTGTGGAGAAAAGGGATCCCTCTTGCACTGTTGGTGGGAATGTAAATCAATACAGCCACTATGGAGAACAGTAGTGATTCATTAAAAACTAAAAATAGAATTACTATATGAGCCAGCAATCCCACTATTGGGCATATACCCAGAGAAAACCGTAATTCAAGAAAGACACGCGCCCCAGTGTTCATTGCAGCACTATTTACAATAGCCAGGTCATGGAAGCAACCTAAATGCCCATCAACAGATGAATGGATAAAGAAGATCTGGTATATATATACAATGGAATATTATTCATCCATAAAAAGGAATGAAATTGGGTCATTTGTAGAGATGTTTGTGGACCTAGAGACTGTCATGCACAGTGAAGTAAGTCAGAAAGAGAAAAACAAATATCGTATGTTAACGTATATATGTGGAATCTAGAAAAATGATACGGATGAAGCGGTTTGCAGGGCAGAAATAGAGACACAGATGTAGAGAACAAATGTATGGACACCAAGGGGGGAAAGCGGTAGGGGTGGTGGTGGTGCTGTGATGAATTGGGAGATTGGGATTGACATGTATACACTAATATGTATAAAATAGATAACTAATAAGAACCTGCTCTATAAAAAATAAAATAAAAGTCAATAAATAAATAAATATAGAGTAAAATAAATAAATAAACGGTCTACATATAGACAGAGAATGTCAGAGTGGACAAAAAAAAAAAGAGCAACAATGCTATCTACGAAATCCATTTTATAAAGACACAAATATGTTAGTAGTGAAGGGACACAGAACCACTGCTCTGGCTCTCAGGAATGACTATCAGGCATTTGTACTTTTGGTGAATTTATTAGTGTTCTTTTCACAGGAACATTTTCAATTCAACCTTTTTGTGAAATGAAAAGACTGGTCATCTCTTACAGGAGTTTAAGCGGGAAAGATAGAGGCAACTTCACTGGGACCCCGGAAATGGCCAAATCTAATGACAAGCCTGAATCAGTGGGGCTGTGCGTATGTGGACACTTAAGTTAATGACCATGAAGGAGATGCTGATGGTGGGTGATTTGTACTCTTCTAGCTCCACCTGAGAAATGAGTTTGCCAACAGAGCTTTATTCTGAAAGCCAGTTCTTGGTTTGTCTTGATTTTTGTTTTTATCCCAGGAAGCCTTCCAAATGAGCCAGAATGAGAAAACACAGGTCAGTTTATTGCATAGAGCTGTGTGAGGGCAGAGGGCAGGTGGGAGCAATTGGCTGCTGGAGGGAGAAAGCTCACCTGGGCCATTTTGGATTTGGGTTGTTGGAGCTATTTTCTGAGCAGGACACTTGTGACTTTGTCTTTCCAATGCACCAACAATGAAGTGGAAAGTAAAATATTTCACTGTTTGTTTTGTCACATCTCATATGAAACATTTGATTGATGTTTTGGACTGAACTGCTCAGATGTTGAGTATTCTGGAATTTTATGCTTTTATGTCTGAGATGATCAAAATGCAAGGAAGAATATTAGTTTCATGCAATGTCAAAGGATGCTCTATGCGTCTGTGTTTGAGTAGGTATGTGTTGTGGAAAGGGAGTGTGGAGAAAGCCATGTTCTGAAATGCCTTAAACAAAGTGAACCGGTTTCTTTGTTATGAACCTTTAATATGAGCAAATGTGCAATGGGAGTCATTTTTTTATTGAAGTATAGTTGATTTACAACGTTATGTTAATTTCAGGTGTATAACACAGTGATTCAGTTATATATATATATATATATATTCTTTTTCAGATTCTTTTCCCTTATAGGTTATCACAAAATATTGAGTATAGTTCCCTGTGCTATACCGTAGGTTCTTGTTGGTTATATATTTTATAATGGGAATCTTGACAGACAAGGTGGAGAACGTTACTGTGGTGTGCAATATTTCCCAAACTTATTTGAATAGGGGCTCTTTTTTTTCCATAGAATGCCTGTATTAGAGGTGAATAACTTCCAATGTGTTGCTTAAATAAAGTAAGGTTTTTATTTTCTTTCAGGTGAGTGAAATCCAGAAATAGGCAGTCCAGGTGACTGTGACCCCATGATATCATCTGGGACCCAGGCTCCTTTTACCTCTCTGCTTTTATATCCTTAGCTCATTACTTCCATACTCCAAGTCACTACACAGTTCCAGATGGCTAACGTTGTGCTGACCGTCACATACTTGTTCCAGGCAGAAAGTTAGAGGAAAGTGTGAAGGGCATAAAGTATGCTCCCCCTTGTTGAGCATCTCCCTTAAGGGGATTTCCTGGAAGTCCCATCCCATATCTTCTATTTGCATCTCATTGGTCACATTTAGCTGCCATGGAGACTGAGAAATGTAGGCCTAGAGCTGGGCACATTGCTGCTGTGAAAATTAATAAACAGAGACCTCAGTGAAAAGAGTCAGGATGCCAAAAGGAAAGCTCTTATGTCCTACGATGATAGCAGAGCCCAACAGGAAGAAGAAAGACTTCCTCTTCTTGTCTGGCATGAGCTCAGCAAATAAGAGACAGTCACAACTCAGGCAATGAAAAGCCATTATACTTCGAGTTCTTGACTCCTCCAATGGACTCTTGGTTTACTATAAATCTCCCAACTTCCTTTTCTCCTCTATAAAGAAGTTCTCTCCATTTTTGCTGGGGACTTGCATGTGGTTCACCATGGTTGCAAACCCTGAACTGCAATTTTTGCTGATCCCAAATAAACTCTCCCTTTTTTTTTTTTTTTTTTTTTTTGCTGGAGAAATAATTGGCAGTCTATTTGTTTTAGGTCAACACTGCTCTGAGTTAAATCAGAGTTTTATAGCCAAAGAGGAAAGGAAGAAAAAATGTCAAAGAGGCAAATAGTCTCTATACAAATATCCAACTGAACAAACCTCAGGGCTAAGTTTGGGAAATGTTGATGTGTATTATTTCCCCACTGCTTTCCAATGTTTTGTCTTACCCACATGCTACATGGCCTTTCTCTCTCTGTCTCTCTCTCACGCACACACACATTTTTATCTCCGTATATCTTTGTCTCTCACATACATATATGTATATAGAAATATATATGTTTATACATATATGTCTTAGATTATCCACAGACTATAAGTGACTAATAGACTGTTAGAGCAGGAAGAAAATTTAGAAATTATTTAGCTTAGAGGTTCTCAACCCTGGTCACACATTAGAATCAGTTGGGGGAATTTATAAAAATATTTATGCTTGAGTCCTACCAGTTTGAATCATAATCTTTGGGGATAATGCCCAAATATTCATCTTTTTTCCTAATGCTTCCTTCCCAGTTGATTCTACTCTGTAGCCAGGGTTGAAAGTGTATGGTCTAGACCAACTTCATCACTTTATAGGAAAATTATCTGTAAAATTATTTATTTCATGTCTGCTTCCCCCATTAGACTATAAAACCTATGAGAGCAGGAATAGTATCTATTATGTTATCACTGTATTCATCCCCAGAGCTTAGCACAGCACTGGCACAAATTTGAATGAATGAATGAGTCATCTAAGGCTCAGAGAAGGGAAGGCCCTCATGAAAGGTCATACAGCAAATACACACACAGACGAACCAGGATTAGAACTTTTGTCTCTTGACTTCCTGTTCAGGGCTCCTTCAGGTATTCCATGACTTCCATACTTAGGTGGTCAGAACTTGAAACAATTTACTCCAGAACTGATAGATGTGCTCTTGTGTTCCTGCAGTGCTTATTGTATGCTGTTGTACTTATTTGTGAATCTCGGGTTAAGAACTGTATCTTATTTCTTCAAGCATCATCTGCCACACACCTTGCCTGGCTCACCATAAATAACTCATGATAATAGCTAAAGGAAAAGAATGAAAGAAAGAAGGAAAGAAAGAAAGAAAGAGAGGAAGGAAAGAAAGAAAGAAGGAAAGAAAGAAAGAAAGAAAGTAAGAAAGAAAGAAAGAAAGAAAGAAAGAAAGAAAGAAAGAAAGAAAGAAAGAAAGAAAGAAAGAAAAAGAAAGAAAGAACCCATGCAAATTCACTCCTTTGGAACACCATAACTTATTTTCAGTCTTTCTTGTCAAATGCCACTTTACTATCTTCAACCTTCCCTTTCTATGCCTTAAACCTGGATTCTACATGGTCTCTAGCCAACAGCTCGATTTTAATTACCTATCTGGTTGAAAAGTCTTGAAAACTAATTCACAGTAAGGTGTTAATGACTGATAAGGTTTGATGGCATACCTTATCATAACCTTCTTGGGATCTTTGCATATCAACCAGGGACAGTATCCTGGCTCAAAAGAAGGAAAGTCTAATTGGAAAAATCTAAGTCTAATGAACAGAACTCATGAGAGGTAACTAGGGGTGTAAGCAGGGTGGCCTTCCTAGAGGGATATAATCACATCAAAACACTTGTCATATATCAGGCAGCTAGGTGTTCCTCTTTGAGTAGGGAACCTGGAATGCACGCCTAGGGGTCAAGTCCTCAAGTCTGCCTTAGTTAGAGGTCTACTTTGATCAGGGGATTCTCACTTAGACCATCACGAATGCAATGATAGAGACCAGCAACTTCCCTGGGGTGCTGTGGAGGCTTGGCCACAGGGGCACAGACCCATATGGTCCAGGAGGAAAGGAATGCATATTCAGTGCCAGAGGCAGAGCTCTTAAAAAATGTTAACTCTCTTTCTTCTCCCAGCAGGCATTGCTCAGTCAGCAGCCCCAGAGGGAACAATTAGATTGTTTATCCAAACCTCAGCCTCTTTGCTGTGTAATTGATTTTTCATTGAGTGTATTTAGGAAATGGTTATTTACATGAATACAGGCACACCAGGGACATGGCAGCATCTGATCATAGGAAATGGGAGGGAATCTAGATCAAAGTGTGGAATTCAGTGGGAGGGAGGGTGGGCTTTAGAGGCAGACAACCTAGGCTGAGAATCTGACTCTGGCTGCTGACTTTGTGTATTTGGGCAAATTATTAACCCTCCAAGCCTTGGTCTCCTCATTTGAAAAGGGGGGTAAATTTACTTGCAATGAGGATTAAATTAAACAATGCTCATAGAATGCTGAGGGCTGGGCCTGCTACATCCTATACACTCAATAGGCTGTTTTTATTATTACTATTATTATACTATTATTACTGTTAGTTTCCATGCCAAGGAAGCTTTCGAGTCCTCCACTTAGCCTACCTGACCCTAACTCTATTTCAGTGTTTGGCCTAAGTCTTACCTTTTCCCCAGAGCCCTCCCTGACAGCTCTGGTCTTTCTCCAGTTACCCCCTTCTTCCAAGAACATTATGAGATTTAGTCTGTAGCATCATATTTTAAACCTTAGTTACAAGCAATAGTGTTTTATTTTCTTCTTCCCTGTGTAGGCCAGGGATTGGCAAACTACAGCCCACAGGCCATATCTGGTCTTCTGTTTCTGTGTGGGCTGTGAGCTAAGAACAGTTTTCACATTTTTAAATGGTCGAAAAAAAGTCAAAAGAAGAAGAATATTTCGTGACACATGAAAATGATATGAAATTCAAATACTAGCGTCTATAAATAGAGTTTTATTGGCAGATAGCCACACCCATTCATTTGCATATTCTCTATGGCTGCTTTTGGGCTACGATGGCAAAATTGAGTAGTTAGTAGAGACAGTATGACCCATAAAACCAAAAATATTTAGTATCTGGCCCTTTTACAGCAACGTTCGCTGAGCTCTAGACTATAAGCTTCTTAGATGGGCAGGGTGTGCCATTCTTGTCTGAATTTCCATGGCACATGACAGAACACTTGTCATATAGCCAGTGTTGGATAAATCCCGTTCATTGTTGATGGTAACATATCAGTTTTGCCACATGGGTTCTATTGTGTGTCCTACCTCTGCTCCTACTACTGGGGTGTGGGTGAAAAATTATTTGTACAGCAAGGGTGTGTGGTGAATTGTTTCCTTCGTGGATTTGAGGTCTTCAAAGGCAGAGAGATCTGTTCTTATTGCAGCGCCAAGAGAAGGAAATGAATATTCACGGTCACCAATATGCACCTTGAACTGTGCTCTGTCCTTTGATGCTTTATCTAATTTAATGCCCATTCATTTATTCAACAAACAGTTGTCAAGTGCCTGCCATGGACCAGGCATTGTTCTAGGCAGTGGAAATGCAGCTGGGAGCAAAACAGGTAAAACATTTTCTGCTATCATTGAGTTTACTTTCTATGTTGAAATGGGCAGGAATTCTAAATAAATAAGTACAATGTATTGTATAGGTGGGATTAAATGATAAGGGGAAAAATAAAGCAGACATGGGAGAGAGTACTTGCCAGCTTTTTATTTTAGGTGGGGAAGATTGTTCGAATTTTAGATGGAGAGGTCAGAGGACACCTCTCTGAAAAGGTGATTTGAGCGAAGACTAAGGGTGTGAAGCATGTGGATATTTGGCAAGAATATTACAGTTGACCCTCAAACAACAGGGGTTTGAACTGCAGGGGTCCACTTACATGCAGATTTTTTCAATAGTAAATACTGTAGCTCTACATGATCCTTGATTGGTTGAATCCATGGATGCAGAACTGCAGATACAGAAGAACCATGAATATGGAGAGCTGAATATAAGTTACACATGGATTTTCCACTGCGTGGAGAGTTGGCACCTTAACCCCTGTGTTGTTCAAGGGTCAATTGTATAGGTAGAGGGGCAGCAAGTGCAAAGGCCCTGAGTCAAGAGACGACTTGGTGTGACCAAGGAATAGCAGCGAGGCTGGAGTGAGGAGAGGGAGAAGAAAATAGTAAGAGACTGTGGAGAGAGAGAGGGGGAGGGGAACGGGGGAAGGAGCCCGATCATGGAAAGCTTTTCATATCACTGAGACGGCTTAAGCTTTTCTTCTGAGATGGGAAGTCCCTGAAGGTTTTGAACACATGATTGAGGATATCTGATTTTTATTTTAAAACAAGAGCTGTATGAGGTAGGTGTTTCTTGTTTTCATTCTATAGATAAAAACACTGAAATTCGGAAAGGCCAGGTGGTATGTGGTTATACAACGGGTAAGAGGCAGAGGTGGGATTTGAATGTAGGCTTAACCAGATTCCACTGCCCTCTCTGCCTGGCTGGCTGGCACGGAGTGGAGCCTCAATAAGGGAATTCAGAATGACTTCTGGTACTTGGGCTGTGGAATGAGCTGCACAGCCCCACGTGCTGTCCCTCTGCTCAGCTCTGCCTTGGTGCTGGGGACAGCTAGGAACATGGTCTAAGAGCTGGCCAGTGGGCCCTTCCGTCTTCCTTAAACTTGCACCAGCTACGCAATGGCCGAATGACAAACATTAATTAAAGTAATTAGTTAAAGAGGGAGCAACTTAATTAGCTCCTAATACTCACATGCTGCCAATTAAACACCTTGATGACTAGTTTACTCTGGAGCTTAATTAGGTGTTTCTAAATAAATCTAGCCCTGTGCCACCACCTGTCAGTTTCAGAGCCAAATCTTTTCTTGGACATGTCCTCTCTTACTTGGGGAGGAGTAGAATGGCTGGTTTGGGTGGAGAAGTAAAATAAGATATTGGCATCTCTCGAGATTATTTCATGGTCCTGTTGCGGATTTTCAGCTTGGTGACAATCACTGCGCAGGTCATATCTCTGTCCCTGCCTGTGCTACCACTAGACTTCTGGCCACAGACACCTTTAGCTAAAGGGCTTGTAAGAGAGGAAAATTGTAATGTGCATTGCGAAGTTTCCCTCCTGCAGGTAATGTGAAGTCCCGCTATTTGGTCTCAACTGTCTGTTGCCTAAGCACAGGTTACCCTCTTAATAACTGTGGAATTGACTTGTTCTGAATGAGGGGCCAGAGTTTAACAGCAACACAGGAGTGAAGACTTTAGGCTCCTGCAAACTCAAGATGTGTTAACAGAACCAAGGGATTGCTGGAGATGCCAGACTGTGTCATTCGATGGAGAGATGACGCCCCGTGGTACTTGGTGCTGGTCAGTGACCTGAGTGCTGAGTAATGGGTAGTATTTTCCAAGGAACACTGACAAGTAGATATTTCCCATGGATGCTGACCAACTTGGTAGGGGGGCCTAGAAATCAAATCAGTCAAGGAATAGATGAAGAAATTGAGAATGCTTGGTCTAGAGTCTTGGGACTGGGTACGGTAACCATCATTCAGTCTATGAAGAGCTATTATCATAGCAGGGGCCGTAAGTATATTCCATGTTACTCCATAGGTCAGTACAAGTGTCCAGGGGTGAACAGTACCATAACCCACATTTTCAACTATTGTACTTTACAGAAGGAAGGGGAGAGGTTTGCTGGGTTTACAACCCTCGTCACTCTCCCTGTAGCTGGGGCCGTTTCTTCCCAACTTGAAGACTGTAGCAGTTTTTATTTTGTTTTTATTTATTTATTTTATTTATAGCTGTGTTGGGTCTTCGTTTCTGTGTGAGGGCTTTCTCTGGTTGTGGCGAGCGGGGGCCACTCTTCATCGCGGTGCGCGGGCCTCTCACTATCGCGGCCTCTCTTGTTGCGGAGCACAGGCTCCAGACGCGCAGGCTCAGTAATTGTGGCTCACGGGCCTAGCTGCTCTGTGGCATTTGGGATCTTCCCAGACCAGGGCTCGAACCCGCGTCCGCTGCATTAGCAGGCAGATTCTCAACCACTGCGCCACCAGGGAAGCCTAACTGTAGCAGTTTGAAACATGATCCCAAAGTCTCTGATGCTCCTCATCAATAGATGGCGTCTTTGTCCCCTCTCCTTGAACCTGTGACTTTTTCACCAATAGACTATAGGGTAAGTAGCAATACACTAGCTTCTGGGCCCAGGCATTAAGCAACTGGCAACTTCCATGCCCTCTCTCTTGGATCGCTCATTCTTGTTACACAGCCACCACAGCGCAAGGAAGCAAGCAGGCGCCTGGACAGCCACGTTTAGGTGTTTCAGCTGACAGCCCCAGCTGAGGTCCCAGCAGACTGCCACCATCAACCACCAGACACGTGAACATGATTCTCTGCATGGAGAGGAAATGAACTGCCCTCACTGAGCTCCGCCCAAATAGCACATTTGTGAGCAGAATAAATGATTGTTGCTGTTTTCAGCCTCGTATTTGAGGTGGCTTGTTAGATAACTGGATCACAGGCAAGGCAGGCTCCCAATTTTCAGAATCAGTCCTAAGTTGAGTGTCAGACTGTTCCGCCTCTGTAGTAAGTTAGGTCAGCCTGACCCTGGCTCACTGCCTGGTACATAGTAGTGACTCAGAGCATTTGCCAAGTGAACGAATGACTGTGTGTTCCAGTCATGAAAACTGAAACCTTGCCTTTGCCTTGAGACCCAGTCTTCCTCTACTGCCCCAGTTCAGTGTGTTTTTTAAACCTTGATTTGAACAATGGTATCCATTTTTGAAATACAATCTGAAGGTATTTCGAATATCAATACATAAAAGAAGTAAGTGTGGAGCTGCTCTGGGTGAAGTGGGGAGATGGCTCCGCCCTGTCAGCCCAGCCTCCCCTCCCCATCTCACAGGGACGCTGAGGAAATTGCTTTTGTGGTGTTCAGGTGGAAAACCCAATGTCCCTGCTCATCTACATACCATTTGCCTTTGATCCTGCTCCTGAGTCTGTCCTGACCACCTTTCTCCCCCATAGGTAGGACCAGGGGTTAAAACTGACCCACAGTAAGTGGTAACAGAGGCCTCGTTGCCCACTAAGAGCCCTGGTGAGCCTTCTGAGAAATGAAGTACTAACGTCTCAGCAGATAAAAGTGAGGCCCCCCCCAGGGGACCCATGAGGCAGTGAAGCAGGCCCTCATTTTTGGGAAGAGAGGCAGGGCCGGCTGTGGTCTGCCTTGCCAGCATGAGGTAAGGGTAGGGGCAAGAGGGAGTCTCCACATGTGGGTGTTAGGATGGCAGCCCTTGAACAGGGGGTCAGGAGCACCCCAGTTGGCCTACAGCAGATAGCGTAGGAGCTGTCGCCTGTGGGGAAAGCTGAGCTCTCACCAGATCTAATGGGTGGTATTTAGGTGTGAACATAAGTTTGGAAGATGGAACATGAGGCCTGAAGGGACAACAGTGGCACAATCCACTTTCTCTGGGTCCCCTGAATGTGGAAGTCTGGGCCTGGGAGATGATGACTGGGGTGGAGGCTGAGGTGAGGGGAAGTGGAGGGGTGCTGTGAAGTGTGCTCGGAAGGCAGGAGGACAATGGAGAGGGACCCAGTGAGATAGGCTAGGGCTGAGGGGGCGGTCAGGGAAAGGACTGGAAAGGGCAGGGCCAGGACTCAGGGAAAGGCAGCTGATAAAGAAGCTTGCTCTCACGGAAAGGACCTGAAGACAGACATGTGGAAAGGAGAAGGGGGGAGGACTCCAGTGAAGGGGCCAGACTTCCTGATGGTTCTGAGAGAACTGCTAAGTTTCCTCCTGAACTATGATGGGGGCTGGGGGTAGGGATGGGGGGAGGAATGGGAAGGAGTGGAGTAGGTCTGGTGGCTCAGGCCTAAAGGACTGTTACTTTTTCAGAAAGACAGTGTGATATAGTGGAAGAACACTGTCTAGGAGTCAGGAGGTCTGGTTTCTTGTCTGACTTAGCCATCAACAAATCATTTTAGTTTTCTGGGCCTTTCCTTTTCTTATCTGTAAAATGAGGACGTTGATTATTATTGATTGCCAAGTCCCTTTGAGTTCTAGACATTGTAAGATCCCATCCAACAAACACATGTGGGTTAGGCACAGTGCCGGGCACTGGAGGTGCAAGTAGACCAGATGCCCTTCCTTCAAGGGGCTTGCACTGCAGTGGGGAAAATGGACATTTCTACAGGTAGCCAGGCTACAATGTTAAAGGGGGTGAAAGCACTGATTCTGTTACTAGGTCAAGGTTAACACTTAGGGTGACATAGTAAAAAGGAGCAGAAAATACCAAAAATGGGAGCTAAAGGAAGAACTGATTGATTTAGAGGTAAAACAAGGAGGTCTGGGAGAGTGTGCTCAAGGCTTCAAAGCCAAGAGAAGGAGCAATGGGAAGAGAGCTGTCTGTCCTTGGCCCATCCTGAACCCCAGGGCCTGCTCTGAATGGCTGAGGCCCCGTGCTGAACAAAGGGCTGTGGGAAGGCTGCGTCCCAGGCCCTCTTCTCTAGGGACATGGAGAAGTGCTCAAATCAATTTCATTTCTCTGAAACATTTCTTTATTTTCATTTTAGAATAATTAGAAAATTGAAAAAAACAAATGATTCATAAGTTTAGTAGTCAGTTAGCATAGTGTAGCCCAGATCTCCCTCCACGCCTCTCTCTCTTTCTCTCAACGCACACAGACAATTTTATTTGACTATTTTGTGCTTTTTTCACTTGGCAATATAATTGAACATCTCCCCTTATTGTTAAGTATAGATTGACATTGACAGCAGACCCCAGGACTCCAACATGGTGGCAGCCGTTCCAGTGAAGAAGAAGAAACTCACAGATGTCAAAATAGGGGAATTGCCGAGCAAGATACTGATGCGGATTTCACCGCTTGAGACGTTGTTAGTGGGTCTCAATGAGGTTACCACTGGTATTACAACGGGTGTGTCAATGTAAAGAAAAAGAGTGTAGCTGGGGTTTTCTGGTCCGGCAGCTTACATGCTCTCCAGCTATTGCCTTTCTCACAAAGGAGCTCAAACATGAGCGGCCACACAAATATCACTGAAATGTGGAGGGTGCCCCGTGCATCCCTGACCATGACGTTCTTTACCTGACATTCCTGAATCCTTTCATATCCTACTTGAGAATTAACACCCAAAAAAAGATGAATAAAGCACCCAATAAAAAAATATATCAACATCTTCATTTTTAATGGCTTCATAATAATTTTATTATTGTGTGAACGTAACATAAATTATTTAACAATTCCCTATTGTTTGAAGTTTAAATTTCTTTCCTTTTTTATTTTGCTATTATAAAGCTTGCTTTAATGAAAACAGTATTATGCATAGATCTTGGCACACCTACCTAATTATTTCCTTGAATATGATGATTTTACAGCTTCTCATGTATATTACCATGTTACTCTATGGAAGATTTGTTCCCACTTACTCCCAGTAGCAGCGTATAGATGTCATTTCCCCCCTCTTGCCGACTCCAGGCATTATAATTCTTTTTAATCTTTGCCATCTGAAAAGTAAAAAGGGTATATCATTGTTTTAAGTTACATTTCTTTTATTACCATTGAGGTTGAACATTGTTTACATTTTTTAATTGTATTTGCATTTCTTCTTTCATGATTTGCTTTTTCAATATCATTTTGCCATTTTACCCCTATGGTGTGTATATTAGTTTCCTAGCGCTGCCATTACAAATTACTACAAACTGGGTGGCTTAAAACAACAGAAATTTATTTTCTCGTAGTTCTGGAGGCTGGAAGTCTGAAATTAAAGTGTCAGAAGGGCCATTCTTTTTCTGAAGACTCTAAGGAAGAATCCTTTCTTGCCTCTTCTTAGATTTGGGTGGTTGCCAGCATTCCTTGGCATTTCTTAGTTTTGTGGCTTCATTACTCCAAGTTCTGCCTCCGTCTTCCCTCCAGGCTTGTCTGTGTGTCTCCAAATTTTCTTTTGCTTCTAAGGACATCAGTCAATGGGTTAGGGCCTACCCTAATCTAGTATGAACTCAACTTAACTTGATTACATCTGTGAAGACCTGATACCCAAAGAAAGTCAGATTTACAGGTATCAAGGGGGTAAGGACTTGAGCATATCTTTTGGGGGGACCACTGCACTGTGCTTTTTTCCCCCTATTAATTTGTAACAGCTTTATACTTCACCTTTTAGCTCCTTTGACTCACACCTGCCCTCAACTCAACCAGAGAGGGACAGAGATTGGATTGGATTGGATTTGAGGAAGGTAGGTCTTTAATGCCTAACCACTATGTGAATCATGAATCCTGTGGGTCTCAAGAGCTCCTGTATTAACCCTTTCTTACCAAAGAAGCTAAGTGATGTATGGAGAGAAAGAAGAGGTTATTTTCCTGGCACTGCTGTGAGTGACTCTTGGCAGCTCTTCCACTAGCAGGTCTTGAAGTCAGTTGGTTAGAGTGGATGATGATCAGGATGGGAGAGGCTGAGCCACCAGTGACAGTGTTTGAATCGTAAATAGGTGAATGAACGACCCCTGACACTGGGAAGAGAGTCATCTGGCTTCATTTGTGCTTCCAGGCTTATATGAGGCTGTTTGACTAATATTGGTTTCTTAAAAGCATAATGTGGCTGTTTTCCTGCTTCTCAAGCATTCAAGCATTTCAGTGGCAGCTTGACCCTGAACTTACACTTTCCTTGTTCCTGAACGGATCCTACTCATCCTAAGAAACAGAACTATTACCAGCTTAGAAGACTCTCTGCTCTCCCTGACCTCTGCAAGATTCTTCTCTAGATGGATAGGAGGATGGGAAGAATTGGCTCCAATTTCCAGATGAATTAAGCTAGAGCAGTAGTATTCTAGTGAGAACTTCCCCTGGGGCCCAAATCCAGATCCTTCCCTTCTGTGACCTCACATCCGGGGAGCAGATCTGCAGAATCAAGAGCAAGATGGGGCTCCAGAGAGGTTCTGGAGTCTCTGAGAGTGGGAAGTACCTTGTCCCATGGTGGTGAGGGGGCAGTGTGCCGGTCAGCCTGCCCCTTAATGGGCCTGGGGCAAGAACCAGTGTATCCAGAAAAACCTTTATCTTTTACTGGGGTGTCAAGCGCTGTCAGGGCCAGAAGTGAGAGTGAGGATGAAGAAAAGTGCACCATGCCCACCACCACTGCTTCCTGCTCAGGAAAGAATGTAAGCATCAAGACAAGTGGCTTCCAGAAGGCAAAGGCCGACCGTGGGAAAAGTGCTGGAGTAGAACGCTCCTGAATTTAGGGAAAGTGTAGACCTGGGTTTGAATCCTAGCTCTGCAATTTACTAGCTGAGTAGCATGAGCTAATCCTCTTCTCTTCAAGTTTCAATTTCTGTTTTGTGAGTGTAAGACAATATTTTGGTAAGTTGTTTATAGGATAAAATAAAATAATGTAGGAAGAAAAGCCCATCACAGGGTATGGCACATAGTAGGTACCAAATAAATGTTAATTTATTTCTTCCTTATAGCATTTTTTTCATCCTATATACTTTGATTGGAGCAATACCACTGAATGATTCTCCCTAAAATAATCCCTTCATCCAGCTAGTTGAAGTTCTATAATTCTCTCATTCTTTGGGCTAAGACACTCTCCCTTAAATATGTTTTTGAAAACTTACTTCTGTCTTCACCTGATCAGAAATCTGCATATCACAGACCTGGCCAGGCCTTGTGGGACACATTAAGCATGATTCTGATGGGAAAGGTGGAGGGGGGTGCGGCTAGAGCTCCACTCCACTCTGGGAGAGCAGGCCTGAGCAGCTGCCTGTGGGTACACCCTGGACTGGAGAGGGAGACACAGGGCAGGAACCCGGGGATAGCCTGGGTGACACATGACTCTCCCTCGGGAAATGTCCATCACACAGGTTGTCTAACCTCCCTTCTAGGCAAATGGGAACCTGAGGGTCCTGGAGACTTTGGGTAGAGTGTGAAGATGAGAACATTACCTGCCTACAGGTGAGGAATATGGAACTGAAGCGGTCACCTTGGGGAGCAGTTGAACCCCAAATCCAGGCAGACTATTGAAACAAGTCATCAGTTTGAAAGGGTAAGTCAGAAAGGGCGAGTCCAGGTGGGAAGACCAACAGAGAGCATCCAGGGAAGCCAGAGGTGAAAGTTCAAAGCCAAGGTGGGCAATGGAGACTGAGCCATGCTTCGAGATGGTAGCTGCAGAGATGCTTCACAGAGCTCCTGCAGCCTCGGACAGGAGCCATGATGACCAGGTGGGTGTATTAGGATTTTCCCTGCCATCCACAATCTGAGTCCCCACCTCCCTGATCAGTTCTAAACCCTTTTCTTGTTTTGCACCTGAGTGTGAGGAAATGTGATTGGAGCACAGGCTCCAAATCCCAGCTCCTTCTTCCTCCTCTGAAGCAGGAGTGAAGGATCCATCAAGGAATTAAGGCCACTTTAGTGAGCATTAGGCCAACGCTTCTGGAAATCACTTTATTGCTTTGGAGTAAGTCCTTGTGGTATCTCTGTAGCCAGGAGCCTTACTTAGGGCATCTGAGACACTCTGGCCTCGAGGAGCCAGGAGCCTTACTTAGGGCATCTGAGACACTCTGGCCTCGAGGCTTAGTTCCGAAGGGCATTGTCTCCCACAAGAGTCAGTCTTTTGAAGGATTAGGCATTTTCATCACTAGGGGGAATGAGATACCACAAGGACTACCTTGACCCTCCCAGGGGGGTCATAATTCCATAGACTAAGATTCTGGTTCTGTGTAAGGGACGGTGGATATTATGCTCTGTGTGATTGAATGTGTGATTCATTTGACACTGAGAATAAAACCAGGTTGAATAATAAGAAAATATAAACCTCAGAGGATCTGAAGAAAGGCCCTGAAATCATTGTTGAATCGTAAATTAACACTCTAACGAGACTAGAAATTTATCCTAAATTTAGGACCTTCTGTTTTTATTTTTTCCATCGAGTTTAAATCCTTTCCATAAATCCTAAATATTTGGGGGCTGTAAAGTTGATTAAACACTTGAAATGTAGTTCCCTGGGACATAAGAAGAAAAATATTAAGCATTTTTTAAAAGTCCATGAGTGAGGGATGAGTTATGGTTTCTTTGAATAGTGAGAATTGTGCCTTCTCTACTGAGGTCAAGAGGAAATGAAGAGAAAGGAAATCAATAGAAAAATGACTCTCATGCTTTAATCATTATTTTCTTCTTCCACCAGGCACCTTCTGTTGGTTTGTACAATTAATAGTAAAGTGATTAAAAACATACTAAAACCTTGAAATAGAGTATGAGGCAGTAGCCTGAGAAGAAAGATCCTTGCTCCTACATCATTCTGCCTCCTTGATGCCCCCCTCCCCCATCCTTTCATCCACCTTTTGAGCATGATTCAAACCTTAATGCTGCTATGATGTTACATATTTGTATGGTGATTCATCTTTCAAGAGAGTTTGTGCCTAGCCTTGCAAATGGTCTAGCAGTCCACATTTTATCAGCTCTTCCCACAAACACTGAATTATGACATCCCTGGTACCCAGAAACACTGTGCTTGTGGTCCTCTCACTTGCTATAAATGGGACCTTGCCTACAGCTTGATATCCTTAGTCACGAGTCAATTGGTCAAGTCAATAAGTGTTCATTGAGTACCAGTTCTCAGATCCTACTGTTTGATGTGTGAGGTAAAGGAAGAGCAGGCTGGCCAGTTGGCATCCAGTGATTGTGGGCAGAGGCCTCTTATCCACAGGATTTATTATCTCCATCTTTTGGAGAGGTTAATTAGCTTACCCAAGGTTCCAGGCTAGTAGCTGGTAGATTTGTACCCAGGTCTCCTTGATCTTAAGAAAAGGATAAAGTAGGGAGTGACAGAGAGGATAACTGAGAAGTTTAGATGGATTCTGAAGCAGGCCTGCTATTACCAGCAGGGAATTTTCCATATCCTCCCAGGGTACACTTCAATGAGTTGAGGTTATTTGATATATTGGAACAGATGGACATCAAGTACGTACTTAACACAATTCCAGTTACTGTGGGGTTAACAAGTGCCAACCAGGGCCTGATTTCCACAGCCTCTGCCACTGCAGACTTGAGTCAAAGGGGAATGCAGTTGGAGTCTTGGGTGATGAAACCTTGGGAATCAAGAATTAATTCACAGGATTAGGCAGATGTCTGGGACTAGCTACAAAAAGAAGGACTGGCCACAGAACTCGGGTCAGGAGAGAGAGGAAGCCAGCTCTTAACCCGGAGAAGTCCCCTGAGGTGGCGGAGAAGGAGGGCAGAGGAGGTGTTAGGGTTTTCTGAGCAAGGTCAGCCCCTGAAGGCAGGTCTTTCTTTGGTTTGGTTGACCCTAATTTGTAATTTTGATAGCTTTTCTGTTCACAGGTCCAACCTATCTACAGCTGATTACCTGATTTGAGTCCCATCCTGGTGCTTTGGGGGGCCCATCCTGCCTCTCCCTGGATGTGCAGGACTGGTGGATTGTCCCCACTGCCTCACTGCTTAGGACTTGCTGGCAACAGACATTCTTTGGGTGGTGGCTGCTTCCTGTTGCTTGCGTCCTAAATACCAACTTATTACTGAGTCCAAGCTTGCTGTGCTCACTGCACGACAGGCCAGTAAATCAGGAGACGAGTTGTTGAGGCACAAGGAATAGTGACTTTATTCGGAAAGCTGGCAGACTGAGAAGATGGCAGACTAGTGTCTCAAAAAGACCATCTTTTCAGGATCTGGATGCCAGTTTCTTTTCTAGAACAGAGAGGGGGAGGAGGTGAGGAAGTAAAGCAAAAAGGCCATAAGTCTTGCAAAACATCTCCTGGTTTGGCCAGCCTCGGGGAAGGGATGTGTGAATTTCTTCTTTCTTGCAGCCATTCACAGGTGGGCAGGGTCAGAATGTTTCCCTGTGAGCTGAACAAAGGCACTTTAGTTTAACATTTAGGCAGAGGGGCAGGCTTCCCTGAGGGAGGCCATTACATATGCCAATAGCTATAGACAACTTCCTTTTAGTGATTAGAGTAACAAAAAGCAAGGGAGAGCAAAGGTTAAAGTAAAAGAAACAGATCCAACATGGAGTCAGATTTTGTTCTTCCCTGTTACAAAGTGATACTTGGGTTCTTCTTGTGCTCTGTCTTTGGCCCTCTCCCTCCCCAATGAGTGGATCTTCCTTCAACTGTGACCTGAAACATGTCGGGGGTGACAAGAGCCTTGAATGCTGCACCTCAGCTTCACCTTGGTGGGAAGATGCCTCCAGACTCTGCCTCTGCAGTCAGTGTCTTCCTCTCCCATCCCTCTCCAGTGTGAGGTTCTTGAGCTGATCCTAGATCTGTCCCTCTTTCTGCCTCCCTGATTCATCAAAGGCAGTCTCAAACCTTGATCCTGCTCTCAGAGAGCCTGCAGTCTTGCTAGATAAGCAAGAAGTATGCAACCAAAACAGATGGACAGCATTCCAAAGAAGAATGCAGTCCAGTGCTAAGCTGTGTAATGTGACATATGGTAGGAAAACATTGAAAGGAAAGCAGCACAGGTGCTGGAATCAGGAAAGGCTCCATGGAGGAGGTGAAGCATGGATTGGACAGTGAGGATGGAGGAGTTAGTCCTCCTTTTCCCCATCCTAGCTACAGATGCTCCTACCTCTGCTAAAGCAGAGGATATGGCAGAAGGCCTGTCCTGGGAAGGCCTCATAGGGTCCTGCTCGGTTACAAGTGGGCCTGGGAATGGGGAGAAAAGGGCTGGAGTCATGTGTGGTACTGAAGCAGGGAACCCGGGGTTTGCATAAGAGACACACATGGGACTTTGGGGAATTGCTTGTGTCAGCTCAATTCCTACCCTGAGATTCTGATTCAGTAGGTCTGGGGTGGAGCTCAGTGTAAGGTGCACATCTCCAGTTGGATCATAAGAAGACATGGTTTAATCTTTGTTCAAATCCCAAGCCCACTTGAAACTTGGGAAGTGCTGACAGAATGAATGACAGAACCACATCAAGAATGGACAGGACCTAGTGGGTTGGTGTTTCTCAAAGTGTGGACCCTGTGAGGCCCTCCTGGGTACAAATCCTTTCCGTGTTCCCCATTTATTGTTTGTAGGAAAAAGACTTCAGCTTCCCAAACCTTCCCTGGGTACCAAAGGGCAGGTTCAAACAGTTGCTAATCAGGGAAGTAAGGGAATCCAGAAACAAAGGAGGAGCAGTCAAGAAATGATGTTGTAGTGACTAAAGCAGGATCCTGGTTCCTCCTTAAGGAACATACATAACAATACTTTTGAGTTCTTCTGCTGGAACTAAGGCCCCCACCCAGGTGGAAGAGGGCAACTTCAGGCTGAGCACAAGATTCCTGGAGCACCACTATTACCTCACTACCAACCAATCAGAAGAAAGTAACACACCCTGCAGCCCTCACCCCAAATTTTGCCTATTAAAAACTTCTCCCCAAAAAACGTTGGGGAGTTTGGGTTTTTGAGCATGAGCCACCCATAATCCTTGCTTGGCCCTGCAATAAACTTTTCTCTGCTCCAAACTCTGACATTTCAGTTTGTTTGGCCTCACTGTGCATGGGGCACACGAACTTGTGTTTGGTGACAGTCTGTGGACCACCTACAACAGAATCACTCCAGATCTAATGAATTGAATCTCTAAGGGGTGGCAACCAGGAATCTTCCCTTTTAACAAACACACTAGGATGGTAGATACTTACGTAGCTACATACTAAGATTTGAGAGCCACTCAAGAAATCTTAGTCTATAAGGACATAAGTACAGAAGCCCACCGAGCTCATACAAGCAGTAAGGGTCAGAAGCAGGATTCAAACCCAGATCTGGCTGGCAGTGCTTGCGCAGGGACAACTAGATGAAGACAGAATCTAGCAACAGGCAAAATGGGCTCCTTCACAAAACCCACAAAATGGGTCTAGGCAAGAACCCAACCTCAGAGGAACTTTGCCCTTAAGGACCAGCAAGGGTCCAGGATAAAGGGCTAATGCAGGAACCCAGTGGCTGTCTCAGAGATCCAAGGTGTGGAACTAGTTCCTAGGAACAAGAAAATAGCTCAGGCTGGGGAATCATGGTGAAAATTAGTTCCAAAAGTAGGGATTAGTCTCTGATTAATACCTAAATCTGAAAAATGTTCCTAGCTGGGTAGAAAGCTCTGCTGTCTTATGTGATGTACAGTTATAAATGCTGATTGTCCAATATTAATTTGAAGGTCCCATGATTATGCCCATGGACAAAGGCTCCCACACAGAGCTCTAGTCTTTCTACTACCATCAACCCAATAATCCCAGAGAGATTTTCTTCTTTACATGCTAACTCTAGCATTGCCACTCAACCCTCAAATCCTGGTCTTATTCCTGTGATAAATATTTTCCTTTTTTTTTTTTTTGGCTGTTCCACATCTTATCTCCTTTCTCCTATTTAGAGAATTATTGACCTAAAGTCTTACTAAAAAGCAGATCTTGAATCTGCTACAAAGGTCAGGTACTCAATTTCCAGTCTCCTATAGTTAGAGTGGGACAAATGACATGGGCTCAGCCAATCAGATGAAACCACCTGGACTTTATTTGGGAGCTAGTTTCTAAGGGCAGCAGAGGGTAGGGCTGGTGTCCTGTGCCAGTGTTGTTAGAAGTGTGGCCCTTAGTTCCTGTGTTCAGTGGTAGCTGTTGAAGACCCCTCACAGTGGTTCTGTGGATTGAATTTGGCTATGGATCTTGCTGCATAGCTTCTCTCATTCCTGGAAGTTCTGCAAATGACCCAACATCCTTCTAATAAATTACTTTTCTACTCAGACCAATCAGAAGATATCCAATTTCAGATAGGAAAACAGAAACCACTCTAGGCCTTTCAACTGAGAGTATTTAATATCAGGAACTAAATATGAGATAATGGAAAAGCAAAAAACCAAACATGGAATGGTGAGTCAATCCAAAGATTAACAGCTGCAGGAAGCTGCTGCCACTCCTAGGATTGGAGTTGCAGTGGCAGATATGTTTTCAGATCCCAGAGGCTAAGCTAACCAGTGCGAGCTTGAATCAGCCTGTCTGGTGGGAGGTGGAGCTAAGGAGACACGGCCAGACTCAGAGACCTGGCCTGAGGCAAAGCAAGACAGAAAAAATACTCTGACTTCTCCCTTCTCCCTTCCTCCAGGTGCCACTGGCCGAACCTACCCAGAGGCCAGCCACAAGGGAGCCTTGTCATTCCCTGCCATGGAGAACAGAGCAAAGGGAGGGTATGGAATGGATATGGGAGACAACACATAAGTGACAAGCCCACAGAGTTCATCTCTGCTGCTTTCAAATAAGAGCGCTGCTGATAAGATGCTAAAGGGAACATCTCTACGTGAAATACAAACATACATTCGAAGTCAAAATCTACAGGGTGGGTATTTCTAACACTGAGTGATATCCCAGCTGGAAAACTATGGGTACATAATGTCATCCTAGACTTTATTTAGTACAGCTAGCACCCATGTCAGTTTATTTTACTGTTTCACACTCATAGGCTGTCTGCATTTTCTCTTTTAGCCTGGAACCCTGGGGCAGTCAGTCTCCTTTGTGACAGGGTACCAGGAATAACCACCTCCCTTCTCAAATTTCCAAGCTTCGAGTCCTTTCTAGGCTTCTGTTAGGCTGCTTGGTCCTGAGGTTTTTGTCCCATTAACTGGTTGGAGTGCCATAGCTGATGAGAATAAATTAAGTCAGTAGCTCACCAGAGGATTGCTAGACACCTGGCAGAGGAGGGACCCAGGGTTGGGAGAGGCTCCAAACAGTTCTTTGTGATTTCACCCAGAATGGCCCCCAGCCCCATGGGGGAGATGGGAAAGGCCTACCCTCAGGTTGAAGAATCCATCCCTATAATTTAAGACACCAAGACCTCAGCTTCTAGAGTTCCTTTTTCTGGCTTTGCTCTAACCCTGAATCAAAATTAGAGACTGAGTTTTGTTTTTTGTTTTTGTTTTTGTTTTCGTCTCAGTACCTTTAGCACTTAACATAGTCCAATATGAGTGTGGTGAACAAAAATAATGAATGAGTAAATAAGGGGATGAAAGAATAAATAACAGCCACTATGATAATGAAGGCATCAACTCCATTGTGTGGGCAAGTAAGATAAATGTCTTCTAACTTACTGCCTTTTCTGTGGTTGTTCCTGGAGATGGGCGTGTGTACTTTATGACATTTGCTGCTATGGAAAGGAAGGAGATGAGAAGGCCAGAAACCCAGAAGCTTCAAAAATGCAGCAAATGCAAGGAGATGCCTCTTTTTCTTTACTTCACCAAACAGATGCTCAGTGGCCAAAGATGGCGCTGTGTTGACTTGAGCCTGCCTTTCTGCCTTTGACCTACGTCTTCCCATTCACAGTACTGGCCAAGTCAGGCTGCTGTGGGCAGTTTCCTTGGGGAGATATGTGCAAGCTTATGGCTCTCTCTTTTAAAGTGGGGATTTCTATGATGGGGAAGGAATGGGGACTGTTATCCTGAAAGCCAAACTCAATTAATTTTCAATATGGCAAAAGAAAACAAAAGCAAGGGGAGACCCTAGTTCATAAATTCTGCCTGTTCTATATGACTTTCAATTATGAGTGATTGTTCGATGACAGAAGTTTTTAGAGCCCCAAAGCTTGGAAATGGTTAGGTCTCTATTGACGGGCTTCCTCTGCCTCTACCTTCTTCTCCTTGAAAGCCTGCACTAGTACACACGCAGGCACACACACACACATGTACACCCACCAGTGTTCCCCTGTCAGCCCTGACATTGCCTTCTTGCTGCTAATTTATGCTTCCTCTTGCCTGTTGTCTGTTTTGGCTGACGCTAAAGTGACTATCTATCTTTGGAGATCTTGGGAAACTCCAGGAAATTGGAAAAGATCAGGATATGGGGTCTGAAAAATTACAAGGGCTAGCATCTGGTTGGATGAATAATAGGTACAGAGGGACGCCTAGCAGCTTGCCAGAGACCAGGAACATATGCTCTTTTCGGGGAAATGTCATCACATATCCTGGGTGGCCCATTTTCTTCTCATTAGGAAGTGAATGAATATGAGACCACCCTGGAATTGGCTTTCTGAAAAAAAAGATATTTCTGACGATTACCCAGGTTCTCAACTTTTAAAATTGGAAGTCCCTGGAGCCAGAGTCATAAGAATGGGTAATAACGTGAAAGCCACTAGGGTTTCCCAGGAGTTCATCTAGCTGACCCTCTCTTACTGGGGTCCTCTATTAACCCCAAAGGGAATGTTCGGATCACTTTCCATGGTGCACTTCAGGCCCCATTAACAGCTTTAGTGCTGCCCACTGGACCTCTAGTTAGAGAGAAGGTGTATATTTGGGGGTAATTCTTTGAACACAGAAATGTTCCTCTCTGTTTCTCACACTTTGTGTGCAGGAGTTCTGTATGTGTTTCTCTCCTTCGCTAGCACCTTTATATTTCTCTTTCTCTTCCTTTCCAAATTCATCTCTTTGTCTCTCTAGTTCTGTCTCCTCCTGCTTCTCTGTTTCATTCTCTTCCTTTGCTTCCTCTCTCCTCTCCTTTCTCCACCTCTCCCCTCCCCTCCCCTCTTCCTCTTCCCCTTCCTTCTCTTCTTCCTCCTCCTCCTTCCCCTCCTCCTCCTTCCTCTTCTTCTGCTCCCCTTTATTCTCCTTCTTCTTCCTCTTCTTCTTCTTCCCCTTCTTCTTCTTCTTCTTTTCCTTTTTCTTCTTCTTCTTCTTCTTCTTCTTCTCCTCCTCCTCCTCCTCCTCCTCCTCCTCCTCCTCCTCCTCCTCCTCCTCCTCCTCCTCCTCCTCCTCCTCCTCCTCCTCCTCCTCCTCCTCCTCCTCCTCCTCCTCCTCCTCCTCCTCCTCCTCCTCCTCCTCCTCCTCCTCCTCCTCCTCCTCCTCCTCCTCCTCCTCCTTCTCCTCCTTCTTCTCTCTCTCTCATTTTCTCTCTTCCATTTGCTCAGTCTTCCTTCTCTGCTTGGCTCTCCTTTCCTTATTGAACTGGGTTGAATACTGATGGCCTCTGCCCCAAATTCATGTCCTATCTAGAACCTCATAATGTGAACTTACTTGGAAATAAGGTTGTTATGGATGAAATTAGTTAAGTTACAATGAGACCATACAAGAGTAGGGTGGGCCCTTGATCCCATATGATGCTGTCCTGATAAGGAGAGGAGAGACTCAGAAACAGACAAGCCCAGGAAGGACCCATGTGAGGATGGAGGCAGACATAGAGATGATGCATCTCCAAGCCAAGGAAAGCCAAGGATTGCTGGCAATAACCAGAAACCAGGGAGAGGCAAGGAAAGGCTCTTCCCTAGAGCCTTCAAATACAGCATGGCCCTGCTGACATCCTGACTTTGGATTTCTAGCCTCCAGAACTGTGGGAGAATATGTTATTTTAAGTCACCCAGTTTGTAGTAATTTGTTATATCAGCCCCAGGAAACTAATACATTTATCACTAGATTCCAGCATCCTTCTTTTCCCCACTCATAACTCGTTTATTTTTTCAGATCTAAACCATTAAACTCATCAGTTATATTCCTGGCATCAGGTATCAGCTGGATCTTTCTCTTTGAGGGCAAAGCTCACATGTGCTGGACTCACAGCTCAACGGCTGTGTGGGCTGCTTCTCTGCTCAGAAGTGTCAGGGTTTGTAAATATTTCATGCTCCTTTGACCTGATCTACCCATGTGACTATGCCTTCTTCAAAAAGATAGAAAGACTCAAGAATCTGGGTTTTAAATCTCCATGTGGCCTTGGGCAAGTCTCTTAACCTCTCTGTGCTCCAATGTCTTCATCAATAAATTAGGGAAACCACTTCAGTCTTGCCTGCCTCCAGAGATTTTTGTTAATGGGAAAGAACTTTCCATAGTACATCATAGGGGCTTCCCTGGTGGCGCAGTGGTTGAGAATCTGCCTGCCAATGCAGGGGACATGGGTTCGAGCCCTGGTCTGGGAGGATCCCACATGCCGCAGAGCAACTGGGCCCGTGAGCCACAATTACTGAGTCTGCGCGTCTGGAGCCTGTGCTCCGCAACAAGAGAGGCCGCAACAGTGAAGAGGCCCACGCACCGCGATGAAGAGTGGCCCCCGCTTGCCGCAACTGGAGAAGGCCCTCGCACAGAAACGAAGACCCAACACAGCCATAAATAAATAAATAAATAATAAAATAAAAATTAAAAAAAAAAAGTACATCATAGGATGCTGTGAACATTTTATAGCTCTTTATTATCCAGACTTAGGAAGCTGGGATGAAATAAATATTTATTGAACACCCAGGATGTGGTAGCGATTTTTAAAAATATTATTATATCAAATCTTCAAAGTAACCCACCAGATGGGCGATTCCCATTTTTAAGTGAGGAAAAAACTGACTTAAAGAGTAGTGAAGAAATGTCACTTGCAAAAGAAATGGTGAAGGTCTTAATTAAACCCAGATTTTCTGATGTCCAATACAGAGGTTATCCTATCACATTACACTGTGACCCTCTTTTGTGTTGATTTACTTTTTAATGACATATTTCCTTGCCACCTTGAAGTCTTTCTCTGACTTCTCAGGAGAAGATACTAACCCAATAGAATCTGGTCCTTTTGGTAAGGTGAGGTGTCATGTTCAAGTATGAATTTTAACAACATGCCCAGAAACCACAGAGGAAACATTTTGGTGGAACAATTGATGAGAACAGATAGGAGTCCATGAGGAGGTGAAGGATTTGGGGTGTTTGTAATATTGAAGTTTAAGCAAAACTTTGGAGTGGATACAGGAAAGACTGCATCCAGAAAGAAGGAGGGTCAAATTCAAGAGTCACAGCAGGCTAGAGAATGTGCAAATCTGAACCCACACTCTGCAGTGGGAGCAGTTTGGAGATGGAGAATTTTATCTGCATAGTGTGTGTGTGTGTGTGTGTGTGTGTGTGTGAGAGAGACAGAGAGAGACAGAGAGAGACAGACAGAGAGACAGAGACAGAGAGACAGAGAAGGAATTTCTTTTATTTCTTAGGCATCTTCGATTTCTCTACTCTCTACACAACTTCCTGTTTGCTGAGTCTTTCCTTTTCTTCCAGAGCCGTGGAAAAGCCAGCTCCTTCTTTAGGTGTTTATCTGACATCCGCTTCACTGCTGAGGGAGCAGACCCTTTTTCTTCCCTTCTTGTAGCTTTTCTTCCCTTCTTTAAGTACCAATCTTCCCACCCTGAGTGCTATTAGGGTGAAGAAAAGCTCATAAAAAAGAAAATCAAGTGTTAGATAATTATAGCCCATAATTTGTTTATCTTTAAGAAGCCCATACTGGAGAAGCATTAGTCACTCTGAGGATCCTGGCATAGGCAGATGCATCATTTATACTGAGTATATTACCTGCTGTGATATTTATGATGAAATGAGTTTGCCAGCCATCACCTATCAGGTCATAAACATCTTACTCAGGCTTGAAAAATGGGTTTTATTATGGTCTTGTTGTAAGATTGGGGCAGACGGGCAATATGTGACTTTTCTACTTCTGCTCCCAGGAACAGGGTGTGCAGGGTTGTGTCCAAGGGTGGGGAGCCGCATTCCTTTGCCTCGTTTACATCCCCACCTGCTCCTCAGTCCAGTGAGGTCACAGGTTCTTAAGTACAGAATCCATATCTTATTCATCTTTGTGTCTGCTGTGTCTGGCACATGGTTGTTTGTCAACAAATCAATAAAATGGAATAAGATGAACTGATTCACATATGAAGATGTTTAGATTCTAGGATCATGATTTCATGAATTCCTGGGGAAAAACAGAAGAAACACTTAGCATCACTCAAGCTCCTTTATTTGTTCATTCACTTATTCAATCACGCATTTGCTCACTTGTTTGACAAACACTTATCTAGAACTATTGTGTGCAGGGCGCTCCCACTGTCAAGGAGCTTATGGTTTAGTACTGAAGATAAGAGAGAAAGAAATGGTACAAAGAAGACAACAGAGCCATAAAAAGGCTGTGGGTGTGCTGAGGATGAAAAGATCTCTTCTAGCTGGAGGACTAGGCAGGAGTGGGTGTTTGAATAAGATTAGAATGGATGGTGTGTGTGTTTTTTGTTTGCAAGTAACATAAATCAAAGCTAATCTAGCTTTAGATGTTCACAGGGAGTCGGCTGTGGTATCTCACAGAATCTAAGGAAGAACTCAACAAATAAGTCTCGGCAGGGTGGAAGCAGAGATGCCCAGGCCCCTCAGTAGAGGAAGGTGTGGTCCTTCTCTTGAGAGTCCCACTGTCAGTATGATTCAGTGCCAATGCTTCTCTGTCTTTCTGGTCCAAACTTGAACTTCTGGGAGATATGATATGATTAACTCAGCTGAGTGTCAGGAGTTCAGCCCCTAAGCTCATTAGCTCTGGCCAGAGGAACTATCCCCAGAAACATGGCTGCTAAGACCCCCTTTGGACAGTGGAAGCAGTTCCCAGGCCCCTTGGTGCCCGGTGACAACACTGAGAATCCACTCTGCCCAAGACCACCCTGCCTCTCCAGCCTGAGGTTTTTCAGGCCTATTCCTTTATGAGGATAGAAGGAAGCAGGGAGTTCTTGTCAGTGCACTGAGAACTCTTCCAAAATGTTGGAACTTCACTTTGGATCTATAGATAGGACTTGACAGAAGGGGCTCCTACAGATGGATAAGATTTGGAAGTGTATGAACATGGTCATGAAGGACATTTGAGGTGTGGGAAGTACAGGGCTAAAGCATCCCCACCAGGACTTTGACCTTGGTTCCCATCTGTCCTCCCAGCCTCAGCTGTGGTCATTCATCCCTTCTGCTTCCTGTCCAGATAGGCTTGTGTATGATTGTGTGTGAGTGTGTGTGTGTGTGCACCTCTGAACACATGTGAGTGCCAGTATAAGCAAGTGTGACTGTGGTTATGTATGAGTGTGTGAATGTACGCATATCAGCAGGTGTGTGAACATGTCTGAGAGTGTGCATGTGCCAGCGTGAGTTCAAGCATGTGTGTGAGTACGTGTGAGTGTGGTTATGTGTGTGCTCCTCTGGATTCTGCTTTGAGTGGGACAGTGGGGTGAGAATATCACAGTCATCAGCCAATCTGAACCTTCTCATGCCAAATGGGCTTTTTTTTTAGCATAGCTTTTACAGGCTATTATGTGAGATGATTTTCTTGTCCTCCACCTGAGAACATTACTAAAATTACTAAGTGCTCTCTTTTGTTAACCAATCTTCTCTATGGGCCATCCCAGTCTGTGGAGTAGAGCAGGGAAGAAAAATACCTATTCTGCATCACAACAACAATTTCATCCTGTCCAAATCCAGTAATTTATTTTCTGCAGTGTAAGTTCATTTCATCCTCTTAAACTTTCTCTATAGGGTTCTTTTTATGATAAACCCTAGGCTGAATATAGCCGTCTCCCTCTCTCTTCCTAGCCACCTCTTTTCCAGGCGAAATTATTCTGGTTCTGTCTGCTCCTGTGTGCTCCCTTTCTGGGCTCTCAAAGGCATGGACTGCTCCACTGTAGGTGCTTTCTGTTTCTCCACTTTCTTTTTGCTCATTCCTCCATATGCCCACTGACGCCCCATGTTTTTCCAAACAGCTTAAGAAAGTGGACTTTGTTTTCTTCTCTCCACTGGGGATCAAAAAGAGACGCCTGCTTCTCCAGGGGGTCTATGTCTCTCGGTAGAGAAGTTATTTGCAAAAGTCAGTGGGGTGGGAGAGCAGGCATGTGCAGTTGAAAAAAATAAATCCCGGATGCCCTTCCTGGAATGAAGAGTGGACCCTACCAAGATGGCACCATGAGATACTGTTGCATATGCATCTCACTGGACTTCTCTTGTTGTCGGAAATATTTGTCATTTGACTGAACACTCATGCTCCCTGGAACTCCCATTGTTATGATGGGAGAGAATAGGAGTCTTGCTTACCTCTCTAAGCCTTTTATGAAAGGGCCCACCTGGCTGGCCCGGCTGCTTTATTTCCCACTGGAGAAAGCCAATTGCACGCATGTCAAGGCTGAATCCCAGCAGCACAGGTCCTGTTTTTTTTATCAGCTGCAGTTCATTTGTAAATTATTAACCTTTCAGGAGCCAATGTTTGCTTAGGGCCCTCCAGTCTACCTTGAGCATCAATGCTGTGCTTGGAAGTTTGTGGGGGAGGACAGAGCAGAGAGCAGGAGTTGGGAAAGGAGGATGGAACATCTATTGATTGGGAGGTAGAATTTGCCCCTTGACCTGCTGGGGAGGGGAATGAGACCCAGCATCAGCAGAAGTCCAGCCCAGCCTTTTGCCCACCCAGGGCCGAAGAGATCTGGCTATGGAAGAGTCCACATGGGAGCAAAAATCCCTCAGTCAATACTGAGTGTCCGCTCTGCCCAAGAGCACTCTGCCACTCCAGGCTGAGGATTTTTAGGCCAGTTCATTTCTTTTTTTAAAAAAAATTTGTTTTATTGAAGTATAGTTGATTTACAAAGTTATGTTAATTTCTGCTGTACAGCAAGGTGATTCAATTATGCATAGACATACATTCTCTTTCATATTCTTTTCACACGTTTTATCACAGGATATTGAATATAGTTCCCTGTGCTATACAGGAGGACCTTATTGTTTATCCATTCTATATGTAATAGTTTGCATTTGCTAGTTCCAAATTCCCAGTCCATCCCTCCCCCACTCCCCTTCCCTTTGGCAACCACAAGACTGTTCTCTACATCTGTGAGTCTTCTGTTTAGTAGATAAGTTCTTTTCTGTTGTATTTTAGATTCCACGTATAAGTGATGTGGTATGGTATTTGTCTTTCTCTTTCTGACTTACTTCACTTAGTATGATAATCTCTAGGTCCATCCATGTTGTTGTAAATGGCATTATTTCATTCTTTTTTTAAGGCTGAGTAGTAATATTCCATTGTACATATGTATCACATCTCTTTTCATCTATTCATCCGTCAGTGGACATTTAGGTTGTTTCCATGTCTTGGCTATTGTGAATAGTGCTGCTATGAACACTGGGGTGCATGTATATTTTTGAATTATAGTTTTGTCCAGATATATGCCCAGGAATGGGATTGCTGGATCATACGGCAATTCTATTTTTAGTTTTTTGTGGAACCTCCATACTGTTTTCCATAGTGTAGACCAATTCATTTATGAGGCTAGAATGAAGTAGGGAGTTCTGGACAGTGCACCGAGAACTCTTCCAAAATGTTGGAACTCCACCTTGGATCTATAGATGGGAACTTCTACTTGTCATCTTATGTGAAATCAGTTTCTTTGTGAGTCTCTCCCAGAAGACTGTGGGTACATTAGAAGCAGAAACTGTGACTTAATCATCTCTGAATCCTCAGGATTTATCAGGGACCCAGAGAATTCTTGCTGAATGAGCAATTAACTCTAGTTTTTAAGGTTCTCAAGATCAAAGAGTCAGCCCTTATTAAAGCAAATCTATAATTCAAAATCCAATGTAAGTACATTCAAGTACAATACACTACAATAAGTATGTTCCAAGTCACTTATTGACTATTACATGTTGCCACAATTTCCAAACAATGGTCTGTCAGTAACATGGGTAGGTGATCTTTGTGGAGACAGTCTACAAAATATTTTCTCTCAAAGATCACCATCAGTAACTCCAATAATCTCATTGAATAGCTTGAGGCTGAAAATTGTCCTGTATTTCTCTTGCCCACTACATTATTTGCTGAGCAATATAAAGTGACCAAAAATGGAGGGGGCATTACCAGGAAGGGTGTTAAAAATAAAACAAAACTATCACCTTCACTTTTAAGAAGTTAATCATCAGGCAGACTTGAATTCTAGTCCCAGCATTACTTCATAATATGTACCTTGGACAAATTGCTTAACAACTCTGAGACTCAGTTTCCTCATCTGCAAAATGGGGATATACTTCCTACCTCATAAGGTTATTGTGAAGACTAAACGAGTTAACACTTGGAAAGGACTCAGAACAGTGCTTAACACATAGTAAGTATTAACTATCATCATCATCATCATCATCACGACCACCATGAAGACTAAGTGAGAAACTGCACCTTAAAGATTTTGCATGGTACCTTGTGTATAATAGGCATGTAACAGATAAAAGCCAACTAGTACTCATAATTCTAGTTAGACATGATAAATAACACATTTTTAAGTTATGCAAAAAAACCAAAAGATCATGTGTTTCAGATAACCAGAGTCAGTCAATTTCAGGCTACTAGGATTTGCTATTTCTCCAGAAATAGGGAGGCTACAAGGAGAACAAACATTTATGCGGCACTTATCTTATTTTTTTTTTTAATCAGTCATCAATTTTATACACATCACTTTATACATGTCAATCCCAATCGCCCAATTCAGCACACCACCATCCCCACCCCACCACAGTTTTCCCCCCTTGGTGTCCATACGTTTGTTCTCTACATCTGTGTCTCAACTTCTGCCCTGCAACCCGGTTCATCTGTACCATTTTTCTAGGTTCCACATACATGTATTAATATACGATATTTGTTTTTCTCTTTCTGACTTACTTCACTCTGTACGACAGTCTCTAGATCCATCCACGTCTCAACAAATGACTCAATTTTGTTCCTTTTTATGGCTGAGTAATATTCCATTGTATATATGTACCACATCTTCTTTATCCATTCGTCTGTTGATGGGCATTTAGGTTGCTTCCATGACCTGGCTATTGTAAATAGTGCTGCAATGAACATTGGGGTGCATGTGTCTTTTTGAATTATGGTTTTCTCTGGGTATATGCCCAGTAGTGGGATTGCTGGGTCATATGGTAATTCTATTTTTAGTTTTTTAAGGAACATCCATACTGTTCTCCATAGTGGCTGTATCAATTTACATTCCCACCAACAGTGCAAGAGGGTTCCTTTTTCTCCACACCCTCTCCAGCATTTGTTGTTTGTAGATTTTCTGATGATGCCCATTCTAACTGGTGTGAGGTGATACCTCATTGTAGTTTTGATTTGCATTTCTCAAATAATTAGTGATGTTGAGCATCTTTTCATGTGCTTCGTGGCCGTCTGTATGTCTTCTTTGGAGAAATGTCTATTTAGGTCTTCTGCCCATTTTTGGATTGGGGTGTTTGTTTCTTTAATATTGAGCTGAATGAGCTGTTTATATATTTTGGAGATTAATCCTTTGTCCGTTGATTCGTTTGCAAATATTTTCTCCCATTCTGAGGGTTGTCTTTTTGTCTTGTTTATGTTTTCCTTTGCTGTGCAAAAGCTTTGAAGTTTCATTAGGTCTCATTTGTTTATTTTTGTTTTTATTTCCATTACTCTAGGGGGTGGATCAAAAAAGATCTTGCTGTGATTTATGTCAAAGAGTGTTCTTCCTATGTTTTCCTCTAAGAGTTTTATAGTGTCCAGTCTTACATTTAGGTCTCGAATCCATTTTGAGTTTATTTTTGTGTATGGGGTTAGGGAGTATTCTAATTTCATTCTTTTACATGTAGCTGTCCACTTTCCCCAGCACTTATTGAAGAGACTGTCTTTTCTCCATTGTATATCTTTGCCTCCTTTGTCATAGATTAGTTGACCATAGGTGCGTGGGTTTATCTCTGGGCTTTCTATCTTGTTCCATTGATTTATGTTTCTGTTTTTGTGCCAGTACCATATTGTCTTGATTACTGTAGCTTTGTAGTATAGTCTGAAGTCAGGGAGTCTAATTCCTCCAGCTCCGTTTTTTTCCCTCAAGACTGCTTTAGCTATTCGGGGTCTTTTGTGTCTCCATACAAATTTTAAGATGATTTGTTCTAGTTCCGTAAAAAATGCCATTGGTAATTTGATAGGGATTGCATTGAATCTGTAGATTGCTTTGTGTAGTATAGTCATTTTCACAATGTTGATTCTTGCAATCCAAGAACATGGTATATCTCTCCATCTGTTGGTATCATCTTTAATTTCTTTCATCAGTGTCTTATAGTTTTCTGCATACAGGTCTTTTGTCTCCCTAGGTAGGTTTATTCCTAGGTATTTTATTCTTTTTGTTGCAATGGTAAATGGGAGTGTTTCCATAATTTCTCTTTCAGATTTTTCATCATTAGTGTATAGGAATGCAAGAGATTTCTGTGCATTCATTTTGTATCCTGCAACTTTACCATATTCATTAATTAGCTCTAGCAGTTTTCTGGTGGCAGTTTTAGGATTCTCTATGTATAGTATCATGTCATCTGCAAACAGTGACAGTTTTACTTCTTCTTTTCCAATTTGTATTCCTTTTATTTCTTTTTCTTCTCTGATTGCCGTGGCTAGGACTTCCAGAACTATGTTGAATAATAGTGGTGAGAGTGGACATCCTTGTCTCATTCCTGATCTTAGAGGAAATGCTTTCAGTTTTTCACCATTGAGAATGATGTTTGCTGTGGGTTTGTCATATATGGCCTTTATTATGTTGAGGTAGTTTCCCTCTATGCCCACTTTCTGGAGAGTTTTTATCATAAATGGGTGTTGAATTTTGTCAAAAGCTTTTTCTGCATCTATTGAGATGATCATATGGTTTTTATTCTTCAATTTGTTAATATGGTGTATCACATTGATTGATTTGCGTATATTGAAGAATCCTTGCATCCCTGGGATAAATCCCACTTGATCATGGTGTATGATCCTTTTAATGTGTTGTTGGATTCTCTTTGCTAATATTTTGTTGAGGATTTTTTTTTTTTTTTGAGGATTTTTGCATCTATATTCATCAGTGATATTGGTCTATAATTTTCTTTTTTTGTAGTGTCTTTGTCTGGTTTTGGTATCAGGGTGATGGTGGCCTCATAGAATGAGTTTGGGAGTGTTCCTTCCTCTGCAATTTTTTGGAAGAGTTTGAGAAGGATAGGTGTTAGCTCTTCTCTAAATGTTTGATAGAATTCACCTGTGAAGCCATCTGGTCCTGGACTTCTGTTTGTTGAAAGATTTTTAATCACAGTTTCAATTTCATTACTTGTGATTGGTCTGTTCATATTTTCTATTTCTTCCTGGTTCAGTCTTGGAAGGTTATACCTTTCTAAGAATTTGTCCATTTCTTCCAGGTTGTCCATTTTTTTGGCATAGAGTTGCTTGTAGTAATCTCTTAGGATGCTTTGTATTTCTGTGGTGTCTGTTGTAACTTCTCCTTTTTCATTTCTAATTTTATTGATTTGAGTCCTCTCCCTCTTTTTCTTGATGAGTCTGGCTAATGGTTTATCAATTTTGTTTATCTTCTCAAAGAGCCAGCTTTTAGTTTTAATGATCTTTGCTATTGTTTTCTTTGTTTCTATTTCATTTATTTCCACTCTAATCTTTATGATTTCTTTCCTTCTGTTAACTTTGGGTTTTGTTTGTTCTTCTTTCTCTAGTTTCTTTAGGTGTAAGCATAGATTGTTTACTTGAGATTTTTCTTGTGTCTTTAGGTAGGCATGTATAGCTATAAACTTCCCTCTTAGAACTGCTTTTGCTGCATCCCATATGTTTTGGGCCATCGTGTTTTCATTGTCACTTGTCTCTAGGTATTTTTTGATTTCCCCTTTGATTTCTCTAGTGATCTCTTAGTTATTTAGTAACGTATTGTTTAGCCTCCATGTGTTTGTGTTTTCTACGTTTTTTTCCCTGTAATTCATTTCTAATCTCATAGCATTGTGGTCAGAAAAGATGCTTGATATGATTTCAATTTCCTTAAATTTACTGAGGCTTGATTTGTGACCCAAGATGTGATCTATTCTGGAGAATGTTCTGTGCGCACTTGAGAAGAAAGTGTAATCTGCTGTTTTTGGATGGAATGTCTTATAAATATCAATTAACCCTATCTGGTCTATTGTGTCATTTAAAGCTTCTGTTTCCTTATTTATTTTCATTTTGGATGATCTGTCCATTGATGTAAGTGAGGTGTGAAAGTCCCCCACTATGATTGTGTTACTGTCAATTTCCTTTTTTATAGCTGTTAGCAGTTGCCTTATGTATTGAGGTGCTCCTATGTTGGGTGCATATACATTTATAATTGTTATATCTTCTTCTTGGATTGATCCCTTGATCATTATGTAGTGTCCTTCCTTGTCTCTTGTAACATTCTTTATTTTAAAGTCTATTTTATCTGATATGAGTATAGCTACTCCAGCTTTCTTTTGATTTCCATTTGCATGGAATATCTTTTTCCATCCCCTCACTTTCAGTCTGTATGTGTCCCTAGGTCTGAAGTGGGTCTCTTGTAGACAGCATATATATGGGTCTTGTTTTTGTATCCATTCAGCAAGCCTGTGTCTTTTGCTTGGAGCATTTAATCCATTCACGTTTAAGGTAATAATCGATATGTATGTTCCTATGACCATTTTCTTAATTGTTTTGGGTTTGTTTTTGTAGGTCCTTTTCTTCTCTTGTGTTTCCCACTTAGAGAAGTTCCTTTAGCATTTGTTGTAGAGCTGGTTTGGTGGTGCTGAATTCTCTTAGCTTTTGCTTGTCTGTAAACCTTTTGATTTCTCCATCAAATCTAAATGAGATCCTTGCCAGGTAGAGTAACCTTGGTTGTAGGTTCTTCCCTTTCATCACTTTAAGTATATCATGCCACTCCCTTCTGGCTTGTAGAGTTTCTGCTGAGAAATCAGCTGTTAACCTTATGGGAGTTCCCTTGTATGTTATTTGTCGTTTTTCCCTTGCTGCTTTTGATAATTTTTCTTTGTCTTTAATTTTTGCCACTTTGATTACTATGTGTCTCGGCGTGTTTCTCTTTGGGTTTATCCTGTATGGGACTCTCTGCGCTTCCTGGACTTGGGTGGCTATTTCCTTTCCCATGTTAGGGAAATTTTCGACTATAATCTCTTCAAATATTTTCTCTGGTCCTTTCTCTCACTCTTCTCCTTCTGGGACCCCTATAATGCGAATGTTGTTGCATTTAATGTTGTCCCAGAGGTCTCTTAGGCTGTCTTCATTTCTTTTCATTCTTTTTTCTTTAGTCTGTTCTGCAGCAGTGAATTCCACCATTCTGTCTTCCAGGTCACTTATCCGTTCTTCTGCCTCAGTTATTCTGCTATTGATTCCTTCTAGTGTAGTTTTCATTTCAGTTTTTGTATTGGTCATCTCTGTTTGTTTGTTCTTTAATTCTTCTAGGTCTTTGTTAAACATTTCTTGCATCTTCTCAATCTTTGCCTCCATTCTTTTTCCGAGGTCCTGGATCATCTTCACTATCATTATTCTGAATTCTTTTTCTGGAAGGTTGCCTATCATCTCCACTTCATTTAGTTGCTTTTCTGGTTTTTTTTCTTGTTCCTTCATCTGGTATATAGCCCTCTGCCTTTTCATCTTGTCTATCTTTCTGTAAATGTGGTTTTTGTTCCACAGGCTGCAGGATTGTAGTTCTTCTTGCTTCTGCCATCTGCCCTCTGGTGGTTGAGGCTATCTAAGAGGCTTGATGGGAGGCTGTGGTGGTGGGTAGAGCTGACTGCTGCTGTGGTGGTCAGAGCTCAGTCAAACTTTAATCCACTTGACTGTTGATTGGTGGGGCTGGGTTCCCTCACTGTTGGTTGTTTTGCCTGAGGCAACCCAACACTGGAGCCTACCTGGGCTCTTTGGTGGGGCTAATGGCAGACTCTGGGAGGGCTCATGCCAAGGATTACTTCCCGGAACCTCCGCTGCCAGTGTCCTTGTCCCCACAGTGAAACAGAGCCAGCCCCTGCCTCTGCAGGAGACCCTCCAACACTAGCAGGTAGGTCTGGTTCAGTGTCCCCTGGGGTCACTGCTCCTTCCCCTGGGTCCTGATGCGCACACTACTTTGTGCGTGCCCTCCAAGAGTGGAGTCTCTGTTTCCCCCAGTCCTGTTGAAATCCTGCAATCAATTCCAACTAGGCTTCAGAGTCTGATTCTATATGAATTCCTCCTCCCATTGCCGGACCCCCAGGTTGGGAAGCCTGATGTGGGGCTCAGAACCTTCACTCCAGTGGGTGGACTTCTGTGGTATAAGTGTTCGCCAGTCTGTGAGTCACCCACCCAGCAGTTATGGGATTTGATTTTACTGTGATTGCGCCCCTCCTACCGTCTCACTGTGGCTTCTCCTCTGTCCTTGGACGTGGGGTATCCTCCTTGGTGAAGTCCAGTGTCTACCTGTCGATAATTGTCCAGCAGCCAGTTGTGATTCTGGTGTTCTTGCAAGAGGGAGTGAGGGCATGTCCTTCTACTCCGCCATCTTGGTTAATCGCCTGGGGCACTTATCTTTGTATCAGCTAGTTGATAGGGGCTTTACAAACATTTTTTTTTTTCCATTTAAGCTAATAATTAGTCAAAATTTTATAGACTAGTTACTTAAGGCCCAAAAGATTAAATATCTCTCCCAAAGTTGCATTAGACAATAGTGATAGAGCTAAGATTTCAACCAGATTCCATATTTGGACACCATAGCATGTGCTCTTTTCACTTTTCGAATTTACCTAAACAACAACAGCAACAACTTCCCAGAGCTCTCTGGAGCTCTCAGCTGTTCTCCTGAGCTTTCTTCGCTGTGTATGGAAGCAGGCACACTTTGGCTCAGGCTCAGCTTTTCTGTTTGCCAAAAGAGCCATCTCAGGGGGCATAGCCTGGAGTTGCAGCTCAGCAAACATATGTGTGACTGCTGAGTGCCAAACAACACACTGAGATCTGGATTTACTAAGATGAATAAGACATGGTGACAGTTGTCCTTGAGGATGTCAGTGCCTGGAGAGACAGATTCCATGTAATCTGATGATGTTGGCATAATGATAAAAGTTGAAGGGCAGAGGCATGCCTAGGGAGCTGCAGGAGCACAGAGGAGGGGACTGGGGAGCCTGGACTTTGAAGGAAGATTTTCTGGAAGAGAAGATGTCAGAACTTAATGCTGAAAGGTGAGTAAGAGCCAGATGAGGAAAGGTGGCAAGAGTATTCAGGAAAAGGGGAGAGCAGGGGCAAAGCCACAGAGGTGAGGAAGAACATGGAGTGTTTAGGGGATTCTCCGAAGTGGAAAGTGCAATACAGAAGTGGGCAGATATCAAGCAAGAGAGGTAGGCAGGGTCAGGTCTCAGATGTCCTTGTATGTATGTCTGGGGGTTTGGACTTTTTCCTGTACATTCTAGGGATCCAGTGAAGCCCTCCTGGCAGAGGAGTGATAGGTAAGAAGGTTGGAATTGAAGTAAAGAAGGCTGGAAGTAAAGGGACCTGTTAGGAGGCTATTATTCATGGGTAAAGATGATAGGAATGAGGAAAAAAGCAGAGATTCAAGAAGCATTAGGAGGCCAAGTTTTCAGGACTTGCTGGTTAATTGGGTGTAGGAAGGAGAGAAAGAGGGGATCAAGGATGATTTCCAAGATTTTGCCTTAGACAACTAAGACAATGATGGTGCAACTGACAGAATATTAAGAGGAGGAGGCTTATGGAGAGATATAAAGCATTGATTGTTGTGCATGTTGAATCTGGGGTGTTTTTTGGACACCCAAGTGAGGATAAACGTCCAGCAGGCATTGTATCTTGAGACTGAAACTAAGGAGGAGGTCAGGTTTGGAAACCATAACTTCTTGGCCACATCCAAGTGCAGAAATTATCAATGACTATAAATGTTTCTTCTTGACCTCACTAGTCTTACATCTTCCCTATTTCCTATTTGCATGTTTTAGCAGAGTGCATTGTTGTGTAGAAAACCAAATTGCTTGGCCTGGATTCCCACTCCCACCATGATGTTCCACGCCTGTGCCTTTGTTTATGCTGTTCCCTTCATTTGAAAGACATTTCCACTTTCTTCACTCAGGTAATTCTTACTCAGCCTTCAAGACTCAGCTCTAGGTTCAGGGGCAAATATCTAATTCAAACTCTACAAATAGCCCCCATGATCCCCATAGTCTTCAAGGCAGATACACATCTGGTTTTGACAAATCACCCCGAGTTACACCATCAGACGCCTTGTGTGTCATCGGGGTTTCCTCTTCCCTTCCCCCCTTCCCTCCTCCTCCAAGCTTCTATCAAGTCTTCTTTTGTGACCTGAGGTTTCAAACACTGCAAGCCTAACAGTAGTGACTGCAAATCAAGAAGCTTCCCTCCCAACGGGGTTCTGCATGGAGGTGCCCCCATGCCACCCTTGCCCTGGGATTTCTCAGCCACTCCAGTGATCTACATTGACTCATTGAAAGTCAATCCCAAGTCA
The DNA here is from genome assembly GCF_965194805.1 of Balaenoptera borealis. NCBI lineage: Eukaryota > Metazoa > Chordata > Mammalia > Artiodactyla > Balaenopteridae > Balaenoptera > Balaenoptera borealis. The sequence continues at coordinate 38,461,348 of NC_138860.1, read as the reverse complement.
AAACAACAAACTCACATAAAAGAACACTGTGGTTTGGGCCCAACTGCTCTGGAATCAATACCTTTAATTGTGGAATCTAAAGTGAAATAAAAATAGAAAGAAATGAAGAAAAGAAGGAAGGAAGGAGGAGAAGGGGAGAAGGGAAGAAAGAAAGAAAAAAAAGAAGCAAGGATTTTTTGAGTTTCTACTATGTACCAGGCTTTGCACAAAAAGCTGGTGATCCATAGGTTCATTCGACCTCCGTTTATCAAGCACATACTCTGTTCCAAATATAGCAGACACTGAGGATACAGAGGTAACTAAGCACTTACACAAGCTTTGCAAAGCTTACAATTTAGGGGGCAGATGAGCGCCTAATGAATACACAATGGAATGATTTTTATGTACAAAAGTCTACGGAAGCACACAGGAGGGAGCAACTTTCTGTGGTTGGGGAGAAAGGTGGTCGGGGAGAATTCATAAAGGGCTGATAGGAGTGTCTGAACTGCGATGGGATGGAGGAATGTCCTAAGCAGAGATTTGCAGGAACAAAGGCACAGGAACACCCACACCTGCCTACGTATTTGAGGATTATTGAGTACTTTGGCTCAAAGTGGCTCCTACTTGCCAGTGCCCAATAGAGTAGTTCCCTGAATATTTACTTTCTTTATTTGCCTTTAATAATTAAGAACCAAGGAAGTGGCTTTGATTGTCAGCCTCCCTCTTGGGGTTAATTAGATATTTCAGAATAACTTGTCAAATGCTTGCTTTTGTCCACAGTTTGGCTCCCCCTTTCTTTCCCTTTCCCCAAACACTGATTTCTCTAGAGAGCTCTTGTTGGACAACTGACTGGAGCTAATTATTCCAGTTAATTAAGATTGCTAAGCAAAGCAATTTAATTCTTTCTATTTAAAATTTTTTGAGAAATGTTAATGCCTGCATCGCACACCATCAATAAAACTCCTTTTAAAAGGTTAAGTTGGCTGAGTGCAGTATTGAATTGAAAATGCCTGGGATCAAATGAAATCCAGTAAAGATATTTAGCAGAGTAATGAAGTTTATTCGGGAACAAATGGCTTTTTCTTAGAGTTTGCTTTTACTCAAGACAGTGTTGAAATGGGGAAGAACCAAGTCAGCCCAAGCCAACTGTATTAAAAGAAGTTTGTTTTCTGTGACCTTCTGTGCTTGCCTTGCCCACCCTCTGTCCTTTCCCTCTCCCTCCTAAGGTAAGACTGAGAATCTGGCTTCCTTCACTCCTTCTTTCCCTTCCATGCATGGGTGCCTTTAAGGCTATAATTCTCTCCAGTGTCCTCTGCATCACAGAATGATGACACATAGGTCAGAACTCATGTGACGACTTGGAGGGGGGGTTGTGTGGGTAGAATATACAGTATTGAAAAAAAACAGGAATTTGAACATTTGGAAACTTCACATAAATCCAAATTTCTAGCTCCTAGAAGCCTGGCATTCCTCCACGATAGCAATTGACTGGAACAGACCAGCTGCTGTCTGCTTTAGACCGTCACATGAGCCAACAGCCCACCCAGACTTCTTCATTTATTACCTTTCCTGCTTGATCCTATAGACATTTAGGTTTGAAGCCCTTGATGGAAACTGCTCTTTCCACTTTTTCCCTTCCCCATTGTACCCAAACTAGCATTTTCTCTTTTCTTGGATAGATTTTAATTTTGTAATAAGAAAACAATCTGATTAAGCAAATCCACTTACTGAGAGTAAATGACTGATTGTTTACTCAATCCCACCAGGGTGATTGCTTTTGCAAATTATTTCACTTGGATCTCTGTTTAATTTTGGGTCCTGTGCCAAAGGAAAGTGAAGAATATTAGGTTATAGGAGGAGTATTATTGGATAGCCAGGTTTCCCTGGGTGGTCTTCAAACGCTTTCATGGTTGCAGTATCCTTTAGTGGAGAGAGAAGGGGCTTTGTTCTCAAACAGATCTGGGTTCACATCTAGATCATCACTTGTTATCTCTGGTGACCTTCACACAGTTTCTCAGCTTCAGTTTCCACGTCTGGAAATATAGTTTGTTCCTAGAATTGTTGAAGTGTTCTGTTGGACTGGTAGATGTAAAGTGCTTGAGACAGACATATTAGCTGCCCAAGAAACGCTGTTCTTTCCACTGTCATTTTACCTTAATTTGGGCCTGTTGATAGATATTGTGAATGTTTCTGAATGACAACAGAATCATTGTCTCATTTTTTTATTTACAAAGAATTATGTACAAAATAAATATCAGAAAACACATTTACTCTTAAAAAATCATTTGCTTAAATTAGCTGATTTGGTGATGCACATCCTAGCTAGGAACTGCACAAATCATAATTCACTCACTTATTCCTTCTTTTATCGGTGCATCCATTTATTCAACAAGCCTTTGTTGGGTCTGTATTAATCAGCTTTCACTAGGTTACGATGTGGTAAGAAACAAACCCAAAACCTCAGTGGTTTACAACCGAATACTTATTTCTTCTTCATATTATGTACTGGTTGCAGGTCAGCTGTTGTTGTGGTCCTGTTCCAAGGTGTGTTCTGGCTTCTGGGATCCAGGATGAAGGAGCAAACTCTATCTGGGACATGCTGTTCTCACACGTAGAGTGGGGATGGGAGATGTTGATATCGTGCAATGCCTCTTGAAGCTTCGTTTTGGAACTATCGACCATCACTACCACTCACATCTCATTGGCCAAAACAAGTCACATGATCATGGGTGGTGTCAATGGGCAGGGAAACTACTTTTGCCTTAGGAGAGTACTGCAATTCACAGGCAATGGGGAGGGGTGCTTAATCCTCTTACAGGGAAGAGGGAAGCAGGTATTTGGGGACAGTATGCTAAGTGCTAGGCATAAAGGAATGGATGTGAGATGGACTCTTCCCTCTACGAACTCACAGCTTAGAGAGGAAGATGGACCTGACATGACTGCAGGGAAATATAATTAATGGCTTTAATAGCTCATAAGGAGCACTGTTCTAAGTAATTTACACATATTAAATAATTTAATCCTCACACAACTCTATGAAGTAGGAAGGGTTATTATCTCCCCTCCATTTCATAAGTGAGGAACAGAGGCACTTGCAGTCAAGAAACTCACCCAAGATCACAGAGGCAATACACAGCAGAGATTAGACTCAGACCTGGGTGATGTGGCTCAGGTGTCTGTTTGCTTGACCCTGGTACTGGATTATCGCTCTGGGTGTGATGGGAGAGTGTCACAGAGGTTCTGGTGGCACAGGCTGGAGGTGGGAAAGTGGCACAGTAGGTGAGATTGTCCTTAAGGACTGAGGAGGATTTAGCCAGGTGGATAGGAAAGAAGAGACAGAGGCTCAGAGTAGCACAATGTCCCGAGTGCGGCAGCAGGAGCAATTGGGTGCTGCTGAAGCTGGAGGGGTGCTGCTGCAGAGCTGTAGAAGGGCCAGATCATGGAGGTCTGGTTTTATTTTTAAGACTCTGGGGAGCCACTCAGGGTGGATTTGGGAGTACAGGAGTGGAAGCAGGGAGACTGGTGTAGGGTGATTGCAGTATGCCCCTCTATCCCCTTCGCCTAAAGAGATTTCCTATTAGGAAATTTGTTTTCCTATTTACAGGATCATTTTTTCTTAGCTGTCTGCCTCCATCTCCCTGGGCAGGGGTGCTGAATGTGGAGCAGGGCTTAGTGGCCCCTGCGTTGATAAAAGAGATGACTGGTCTGCCCAGGTTGTGGTATTTCTACCTCATCACACTGTAGTCCACAGGTCTGCAGAAACACTGAGCATTTTTGTTTTCCCTGAGAAGCAGAATGTGGCAGCTTTATTTTTCTCCAGGCTATAGTGCTGAATGTTATTTATTGTTCTGACTCTGAATTCAGTGGTGTCTTTTTTTCTGTTGCCTTCTGACAGATGATTTGCTCTTGAACAATGAGCAGGCTGAAGGCTGTGTTCCATCTCCTCATGGGCTCCCCCCAGGCACCCCTGGGAGCGCAAGAGGAGAAAGGTTTTCTTCTTGTTCCTGTTACTCCTGCCCAGCATTGAGCAGGATTAATTAACCTACCAGGTTTTGCTTCATTACCAGGAAGAAAGAAAAGCCAGTGACACTGGAATTCAAACATGGAGAAGGCAAAGAATTCGGTGCTCAAGCACCTGAGAGCCCTTCCAAGACAGCCCGGCTGGCCAGTGGGGGACCTGGTGCAAGTTACAAACCCTCACAGCCCTTGTGTCTCATCCTCATAATTCACACTTCAATTCCACAAAATTGACCGCGAACTCTGAGCTGAGCCCCACGGGGGCCAATAAGAAACTGCCTCATTCTTCGGAAGTTCACTGTCTGGTCTGAATTGGGAAGCATAATCATACCCACTCCCCAGGTTTGTTGTGAGAATTAATTAAATGTGGTACCATGTGTGAAAGAACTTTGTAACTAAGCACTATGTAAATGTTAGTTATTACCATTTTAACACTTGATATTCAGACGTTCCAACAATGACTGAGCACTTATTTGGGAAGAGGGCTCTACTTGGAGCTAATGTGAAACGATTCAAAAACATTGTCTTTGCTGTTCAGGAAAGTGCAATAGGTGTGCACATGAAATAGTTTAATGACAAATTCAGGGCCTCAGAAAATTTTCATCTCACATGCCAGCCATGGCTGTTTGTCTATGGCCGTCTGGAGTATTTGCTGAAAAGGATTCTGAAGCTCTTTTTAAGCTCAGTTTAAAAGGATGTTGAGGCAAAATAGAAATGAATGCCACGGTCACAAGACGGGCATGTGGCGATACACGTACCAGGCATTTATAATGCCTGATGTTAGGTGGCAAATTAAATGATAAAAAAAAAAAACTATTATAGTAATTTAGTGAAGTCGGCAATGGTTGGGCTTGTGTGGTTAGCAAGTAATGTACAGGAGCTGAAAGTCAAGCTTGGCCCTGAATTATGGGTGGGAGAGAGGATGACTAGTTCAGTAAGCGGGAGCAGAATAAGGGCATCTGGTAGGAAGGAGCAGATAATACAGGTCAGGGAACCTGAACAAAGTCAGGAAACGTGATTCAGAGCCCGGAGTGCTTACCATTCCACTGTGGAAACACCATGGGAGACCTGATTCAAAGCTCAGGTCTCCCAGAGGTGAGAGTGAGTCTCGTGTAACCCTTATGGTCTCAGAGTTTTCATTATAAAATTATAGAGCTTGACTTGATGTCCTTAAACATTTTTTTTTAGATTTTATCAAAGTATAGTTGATTTACAATGTTGTGTTAATTTCTTCTGTACAGCAGAGTGACAGTTACACACACATATATATATATTCATATCTGTATTCTTTTTCATATTCTTTTCCATATTCCTTTCCATTATGGTTTATCACAGGATATTGAATATAATTCTGCAAAACAGTGCATCTGTGGGCTAGATGAGCCTTTGCCAAACTGTATTTCATGAAACATTGGTGCCGTGAGTTGCTCTGTGAAAAATGTTTCATCATCAAATCATTTGGGGAAATTCTGAATTCTATAGACTTGTTGATTCCTACTCCTCTCTTTCTATTTCTTCCTTAATCCACTCTAGCTGGCCCTTAGATTTGGTGTTTCTTTTTATTATAGTTGTTATTATGATGGTGGTAAAGAAGGGAAAAGGTGGATTCCACAGACATTTCAAAATATAAATCAATAGAACTTGGTGATTAATTGCATGTGGGTAATGAAGGAAAGAGTCAAAGCAAAGATGACAAATGTTTCAACCCAGAACATGGATAGAATAAGCCAGGGGAGCAGTGATCAGAAAGGAGAAGTTGAGCCAGGTTTGGCGACATGGAGCAGGGCTGGGGGAGGGAGCGTACCATTCTGCAGGGCAGGTGCCTCATGGATTTCATAGAAGAGATGCATCTAGATTACTCACAGAGATGGACATTTGTTGCAAAGGTATAAGAAAAGGTAAAGGAAATGAAGTTATCACCTCTGCAGTAGCACAGTGTTAGGGTCTAGAGTGACCAACCATCTTGATTTGTCCAGGACTAAGAGGTTTCTCAGGACACAAGACATCCAGTTCAAAACTGGGAAATTCCTGGATAAAAAGAGTTGGTTACTCTCTTAGGGTACCAGTGTTCCTCACCCTAGGATGGACAGATGAATTCATAATCAGACGACAATGTGTTTGTTGTCAGCAATTTTTGTTAAGCAATTTTTCGGGACAAAGTTCCAGTTAGTCCCCTAATAGGTGCTGGTCTCTCCTGTGCCCAGTGTATACAGGGGTATCTTCAGCTTGTCCAACATCCTCTGAGCCATTCAGCTACAGCTGGGTAACATTTAGCTCCACCTCTTAATGGGATATGTTGAATGCAAGTGGGAAAAAGTAAATAGGACCACTTTCATCAGGCAGTTACTATCATATTCATTTGATGGGGTCAAGGCCTCGTGGATCCTCCCTTTGTCCATTCAATGCAGAGGAAAGAGGATGGGGTCAATTTTGGACAAGATGACTTTAAGGGAGCCTTGAAGATTTAGGTGGAGTATTTACAAAATCGGGAGAAAAACTTGCATTTGAGCTAAAAAATTTTCTGGATATTCTTTAAAAAAAAGCCTGATCAAACTCTAGGAAATTACTGAGGAAGAATTCAAGAGAGGGATGGAGAGGGAAGAGGAGAAGTAAAGGCAAAGAAGAGAAGAAAAAGAAAGGGGAATAAAGAGTGAAGGGGAGAGGGAGAGGGAGAATGGTTTGTCAGAGCCAGGCTCTCCCATCCCCACCTAGTACATTGGTACATCCCACTCTTGCACTAAAAGACTAAGGCATGTGAACAACTCACACATTTACTTTAATACAAATGGTTCCAGGACTTCCCTGGTGGCACAGTGGTTAAGAATCCGCCTGCGAATGCAGGGGACACGGGTTTGATCCCTGGTCCGTAAAGATCTCACATGCTGCAGAGCAACTAAGCCGGTGCACCACAACTATTGAGCCCGCGTGCTGCGACTACTGAAGCCCGAGTGCCTAGAGCCTGTGCTCCACAACAAGAGAAGGCACAGCAATGAGAAGCCCGTGCAACACAGCGAAGAGTAGCCCCCGCTCGCCACAACTAGAGAAAGCTCGCTCACAGTAACGAAGACCCAAAGCAGCCAAATAAATAAATAAATAAAATTAAAAAAAAAAAAAATGGTTCCACCTTCCCGTACAGGACACTACTGAAAGATGCAGTAGATTTAGGGACACATCCCTTAAGGCAACTCTTCACCTTCCAATCAACAACGTGCATTTTGCAGTGGAAACGTCATTTCACAGAGAGGAAAGTTCAGCAGGGGTATCTATGAAGTCCAGGCAAGGCCTAGAAGTTGGGAGACCCAGGGCCTAGTTTTTCTGCTCTGAACTCCATTGTGTGATCATGGGTAAGAGGCTAAACTTTGTTCTTCCAACCTTTCCGTGGGGACAACGATCCACTCTCCTATTGGGAGAAGATGAGGAGACGAAGTACTGAGCCAGGGAGAACAGGGCCGAAGCATGTCCTTTCCAGCCTGGTGTCATGGATACAAACATTGTACTGTCTGGTCTCCCATGAAGGCCCTTCCTTCCTTATGGGTTACTCAGGATTTCTAATCTCCTGGGCTCTCAAAAGTCAACAGGAACCACTCAACTGACTTCAGAGGTTGTGATTTGATATAAGCAGTGTGTAGTAAGAGATAACATCTAACGCCCTTCTCTGAATCTAGGTAAGCCATAGCTCAGCCTTTGAGAGTCCAGTAGGGGAGAAATGCACTTTGGTTTTCAAATCCCATTGACCCAGGGCTTATCCACAAAGACAGGCTGAAACCTGGAGCATAACATGGAGGTGGATATGGCAGGTCAGCCGTAGGCAAACACCGGGCAGGAGATGAAACCAATCCTTGGAGCCTGATCCTGCATCTGGGAAAGTGACTGACAACAGCTGGAAACTATAGTCCTCAGGAGGGTATGTCAAAAGAGATCAAAGCCTTGTGCTAAAGCAGGCCCTGGGAACTCCAGGAGGAATAGCTGGGAGCCACGAAAAGTCCAAGAAGTGGAATGGGGCATTGAGGCAGGTAGCTAGCACTGCACACAACTCCATGAGCTGCAGCTGGAAAGTTGAGATATACATATGGAAGACGAAGTCCAAGTTTACATCATTCACTATGAGTCTTACCCTTTGGACCCATCTACCTGTTGATCTTGAACGGATCCAAGACTGTAATGAGGTAAAAGTACCATTAGGTGGCGATGCATGAAAGCTTTTTTTCTGGTCCTGAAAGAAGAGCGCTGTGGGTTTGTCTTTAACGCCAAGATCACAGGCAACTAACTCACCCATGGCCCCTGCATCTACAGAACAGCTTTATCTTCCACGAGTAGCAGTTGCATGCGAAGGCTGTGTGTGTTGGGTGTACTTGTCTGTGCGTGAGCGCATGCTTGCCTGTCGGTGTGCCTGCCAGCAAATGAAGCAGCAGGGACGCACAGGCAGCAACGGACGACTTGGGGCCACAGTATGAAAATGGATTGCCTCTGTCTTCTCTGCTTGATCTTTGCTGGGGGAAAAGACTTAAATTAGATTTCAAGGAACGCTGCATGGCAGCGCTCTTCAGAACAAGCTCATTTCCATAGAAGATGCTGAGTCTCCTGGTTTGCAAAGCCCTCCTAGTCCCTTCCCTAGACAGGCTGGATTCCTCCCCAACTCCACTTCTGTTTTACCTCGGTGCTATAGTTCTCTGGCTGGTGGAGGCTTCTCCCCATCCTGCTCTTCTCTCTCTGGGTCTTGACCATACTGCTCATCAGTTTGGTGCCTAAGCACAGGATTGGTACCAGCTTCCTGTACCCCATGGAGCCCCCAAGTGCCAAAAGAACGAAATCAGCCTTTCTCTGTTCATCCAGGATTCACTAATGCTCACTCACTCTGGGGTGGGTGGAGCGGGGCACACATTTTTGTTTTTGTTTTTTTAATTGGAATATAGTTGATTTACAATGTTGTGTCAGTTTCAGATGTACAGCAAAGTGATTCAGATATGTGTATATATATATATATATGGATTTTTTAAAGATTCTTTTCCATTATAGGTTATTACAAGATATTGAGTATAGTTCCCTGTGTTATACGGTAGGCCCTTGTTGGTTATCTATTTTATAGACAGTGGTGTGTATATATTAATCTCAAAATCCTGATTTATCCCTCTCCCCTACCTTTCCTCTTTGGTAGCCATAAGTTTGTTTTCTATGACTGTGAGTCTGTTTCTGTTTTGTAAATAAGTTCATTTGTATCATTTTTTTAAGATTCCACATATAAGCAATATCATTTGATATTTGTCTTTCTCTGACTTACTACAAATTTTTGTTTATAAGTCAGAACAAAGACAGTGTGTGGTTCCAAAGGAAAATGCCTCCTGGTGAAAGAAACACTTAAAACTGCTGAAGAATAAATTCCGTTCTGTCCTAGGTGGCTACTCTGTCAGCAACTTTGCTGGATCTTCTGTTGGGTAGAGTCTTGCACTACCTGCCAAGGGAAGAATTTCACCCATATTCCTTGAATTCCTACCTAAGTTAAGGCACTGGGCCAGGGGCCACCAGGGAGTCAGTTTGTAAAACTCAGCCATTGCTCTGCAGTGACTTTTACCCAATTAGAGATGGACTAGCCACCCACCCACACAAATGCACACACTGTACTGGGTGACTTTCATGTGTGCAACATGTCCCATGACTGGGTCGAGGTCAGGCACAACGACCTTCTAGGAGGGCTGAAACACCATTCTTTTCTTCCCCGTGTGAAAAAAGATAAAAGAATACAAATGTGAGCGAGCAATCTTGCAGGAATACTATTGAATCTGCTCCATTTTGTACATTTATAAAATTTGAAGCTATTTTAGTCTAATAGATAAAAATGGTACACAGATAACTCGGATAGGAAGCAAAATATGGAAAATAAGAAACAATACCCAGTGAATTTTGGGGCTTCAGGAGGTGGAAGCAATTGCAGCTGACTGAGAGCAGGAAGCTGGACACTAGGAAAGGGGCTCCCTCTGCGATAAGCTTTGATGGATGAATGAACTAGTTTTTCAAGGGATTTTTTTTAGCTTTATTGATGTATAAGTGACAAGTAAATTTGTAAGTTATTTAAAATGTTATTGTGATGATTTGATCTACATATACATTGTGAAAGGATTCTCACCATGTAGTCAATTAACACATCCATTACCTCTCATGTTTATCTTTTTAATTTTTATTTGTATTTTTTAGTGAGAACATTTAAGTTCTACTCTCTTAGCAAATTTCAAACAGTGTTATCAACTATAGTCACCATGTTTTAGAGCAGATCCTCAGACCTGGTTCATCTTATGAAAGTTTGTACCCTTTTACCAACCCCTTCCTGTTTACACACCCCCAGTCCCTGGCAACCACCTTTTTACTCTTTGCTTTTATGAGTTCGACATTTTTAGATTCTACATATAAGAGAGATCAAATGGTATTTGTCTTTCTGTGTTTGGCTTATTTCTTAGCATAATATCCTCCAAGTTCATCCATGTTGTCACAAATGGCAGGATTTCCTTCTTTTTCGTGGCTGAATAATATTCCATTATATATATATATCAAATCTTCTTTATCTACTCCTCTGTTAATGGACCCTTAGGTTGTTTCCATGTGTTGACTATTGTGAATAATGCTTCAATTAGCATGGGAGTGCAGCTACCTCTCCAAGATAGTGATTTTATTTCCTTTGGATATATACCTAGAAGTGGAATTGCTAGATTATATGGTAGTTCTATTTTTAGTTTTTTGAAGATCCTCTGTACTGTTTTCATAGTGGCTGCACCAATTTACATTCCCACCAAGAGTGCACAAGGATTCCCTTTTTGCCACATCCTTGCCAACACTTGTATCTCTTGTCTCTTTGATGAAAGCCATTTTAACAGATGTGAGGTGATATCTCATTATGGTTTTGATTTGCGTTTCCCTGATGATTAGTGATGCTGAGCACTTTTTATGTGGCTGTTGGCCATTTGTATGTCTTCTTTGGAAAATGTCTATTCAGTTCCTCTGCCCATTTTTTAATTGGATTGTTTGGGTTTCTTTCTATTTTTCTTTCTTTCTTTTTTCTTTCGTTAGCTGTATGAGTTCTTTATATATTTTGTATATTAATTCTTTATCAGATATATGATTTGAAAATATTTTCTCTCATTCAGTAGGTTTCTGATGGTTTCCTTTGCTGTATAGGAGTGTTTTAGTTTTTGTAGTCTCACTTGTTTATTTTTGCTTTTGTTACCTTTGCTTTTGTTGTCATATCCAAAATAATCATTGCCAAGACGAATGTCAAGAAGCTTTCCTCCTATAATTTGTTTCTAGGGGTTTCATGGTTTGGGGCCTTACATTCAAGTCTTTAATCCATTTTGAGTTGATTATTGTGTATGGTATAAGATAGGGTTACTCTTTTGCATGTGGCGCTCCAGTTTTCCAAACACCATTTATTGAAAAGACTATACTTCACCATTGTATGTTCTTGGCTCATTTGTCATATGTTAATTGACCATATATGCATGTATATATTTCTGGGCTCTCTATTCTGTTCAATTGATCTATGTGTCTGCTTTTATGCCAATGCCATACTGTTTTTATTACTATAGCTTGGTAACATAGTTTAAAATAAGAAAGTGTGATGTCTTCAGCTTTGTTTTTTCTCAAGATTACTTTGGCTATTTGAGGTCTTCTGTGGTTTCATACAAATTTTAGGATTGTTTTTTCTATTTCTGTGAAAAATGCCATTGGAATTTTGATAGGCATTGCATTGAATCTATAGATTGCTTCGGGTAATATGGACATTTTAACAATATAAATTCTTCCAATTCACGAGTTTGGAATATCTTCATTTATTTGTGCCTTCTTCAATTTCTTTCCACAGTGTCTTATAGTTTTCAGTGTACAGATCATTCTCCTTATTGACTAAATTTATTCCTAGTTATTTTATTCTTTGTGATGCAATTGTTAACAGGATTGTTTACTGCAAGGTATTTTTCAAAAAAAATCTTTATTGAGATATACTTCAAATACTACAAAATTCATCTACTTAAGGTGTACAATATAATGAGTTTTAGTATATTCACAGAAGTAAGCAATCATCACCTTAATCTAAATTTAGAACATTTTGTCACCACAAAAAGAAACCCAACATTAAAGAGCAGTCATCCGTATTTCCCACCATTCCCCAGCCCTAGACAACCACTAATATACATTTTGTCTCTGTAGATTTCTCTATTCTAGATATTTTATATTAATGGAATTGTGTAATATGTGGTCTTTTGTAACTGGCTTCTTCCACTTAGCATGACTTCAAGGTTCATCCATGTTGTAGCATGTATCAATACTTACTTTCTTTTTATGGCTGAATAATATCCCATTGTATGGATATACCACATTTTGTTTATCCATTCATTAGTTGTGAGGACATTTGAGTTGTTTCCACTTTTTCATTACTATGAGTAATGGTGCAGTGAACATTCATGTACAAGCTTTTGTATGGGCAAATGTTTTCTTTTCTCTTGGGTATATACCTAGGAGTGGAATTACTAGGTCTTATATTACCTCTATGTTTAACTGAGAAACTGCCAAACTGTTTTCCAAAGTGGTTGCAACCTATTTCATTTTCACCAGCAACAAATGATGATTCCAATTTCTCCATATCCTTGTTATTGTCAGTCTTTTTAATGATAAACATCCTGGTGGGTGTAAAGTGGTATTTCATTGTGTTTTTTTTTTTTTTTAACTTATTTATTTATTTATTTATTTATTTATTTATTTATTTATTTATTTATTTTTGGCTGTGTTGGGTCTTCGTTTCTGTGCGAGGGCTTTCTCTAGTTGTGGCAAGTGGGGGCCACTCTTCATCGCGGTGCGTGGGCCTCTCACTATCGCGGCCTCTCTTGTTGCGGAGCACAGGCTCCAGACGTGCGGGCTCAGTAATTGTGGCTCACGGGCCCAGCTGCTCTGCGGCATGTGGGATCTTCCCAGACCAGGGCCCGAACCTGTGTCCCCTGCATTAGCAGGCAGATTCTCAACCACTGCGCCACGAGGGAGGCCCCCTCATTGTGGTTTTGATTTGCCTTTCCTTAATTACTGATGATGTTGAGCATCTTTTCATGTGCATATTGGCCACTTATATGGTCTTTTTTTTTTTTTTTGGAGAAATGTCTATTCAAATTCTTTGCCCATTTTTAATTGGGTTCTGTGTCTTTTTATTATTGAGTGGATGGATGAGTTTTTGAGAGGTAAAGTGCAGGAACAAAAGCTTCGATATGGAGAAAGGTGAATGCTAGTCAAGAGTGGGAAATAAAACAAATTGGCCAGAGGGTAACATTTATGTAGGAAATGTGAATCTGGATTTAGCAGAGATGACTGCCAAACATCTTTATTTATCTATCAGGTGGGGATAACAAGGAGACAAAATGCAATAAAGAACCAGTATTTACAGATAGGTTAAGCTCATACAAAGAAGCTGATGACATTGCTGTCACTGGCTGCCTAAAATGAGTTGGTCACTGCCTTAGGAATATTATGTGTGATCTGATTTAATCGTTCCAGCCACTCTATGAGTTTTCCCATTTTTCATATGGGGTAACTAAAGTTCAGAGAAGTTAAGTAACTTGCCCCATGTTATCCAGCTAATAAATTGCAAAAGTGAACTCCAAACGTTTCAGATTCTAAAATGCCATGGGAACTGCAGTGCACTACTTGGGAGATAAAGTGACAGAGGAAAGTTTGGGGCTGTAACTGTACAGGACCTTGACTATGCAGGAAGAGTTTATGCTTAATTTGGAGGCATGGGAGAGCTGCCACCTATGAGCAGGGCAGACTAGAATGATAAAGCTAGATAGTTTGAAGTAAGGGACCAGAAGCTGAGAGACAGGTTAGGAGGCTATTAAAATAGTCCAGGTGAAGGATGAAGAGGACAGAACTGAAGAGGTCATAAGGCACCCCGGAAGGAATGCAGATATGCAGTGCTCTGTTGGAGCCAGCACATGAGAGCCAGTTATTAAATTTTCAGCCATGTGTTAAACACTGCCTTTATTATAAATTAAATTACATAAACTCAAAATTTTAAAATTTATTTTAAAAACAAAGATAATATCATATGATTCAGCAATTGCACTGCTGGGCATTTATCTGGAGAAAACGCTAATTCGAAAAGATACACGCACGCCAAAGTTCAAAGCAGCACTATTTACAATAGCCAAGACATGGAAACAACCTAAATGTCCATCAACAGATGAATGGGTAAAGAAGATGTGGTATATACAATGGAATATTACTCAGCCATAAACAAGAATGAAATAATGTCATTTGCAGCAACGTGGATGGACCTAGAGATTAACGTTCTAACTGAAGTCAGTGGAGAAAGACAAATACCATATGATATCACTTATATGTGGAATCTAAAAAAGTGATACAAATGAACTTATTTACAAAACAGAAATAGTTTGGTGGGGCTAATGGTGGACTCTGGGAGGACTTATGCCAAGGAGTACTTCCCAGAACTTCTGCTGCCAGTGTCCTTGTCCCCACGGTGAGCCACAGCCAACCCGCACCTCTGCAGGAGACCCTCCAACACTAGCAGCCATTTGGCTGACAGGGTCTTGGTGCTCTGGCCAGGTGGCAGGCCAGAGCCTCTGAGGTGGGAGAGCCGAGTTCAGGACATTGGTCCACCAGAGACCTCCTGGCCCCACATAATATCAAATGGTGAAAGCTCTCCCAGAGACCTCTATCTCAATGCTAAGACCCAGCTCCACTCAATGACTAGCAAACTACAGTGCTGGACACCCTATGCCAAACAACTAGCAAGACAGGAACACAAACCCACCCATTAGCAGAGTGGCTACCTAAAATCATAATAAGTTCACAGATACCCCAAAACACACCACCGGATGTGGTCCTGCCCACCAGAAAGACAAGATCCAGACTCATCCACCAGAACACAGGTACCAGTACCCCGCACCAGGAAGCCTATACAACCCACTGAACCAACCTTACCCACTGGGAGCAGACACCAAAAACAATGGGAACTACAAACCTGTAGCCTGCAAAAAGGAGACCCCAAACACAGTAAGTCAAGCAAAATGAAAAGACAGAGAAACACACAGCAGATGAAGGAGCAAGGTAAAAACCTATCAAACCAAACAAATGAAGAGGAAATAGGCAGTCTACCTGAAAAAGAATTCAGAATAATGATAGTAAATATGATCCAAAATCTAGGAAATGGAGAAAATACAAGAAACATTTAACAAGGACCTAGAAGAACTAAAGAGCAAACAAACAATGATGAACAACACAATAAATGAAATTTAAAATTCTCTAGAAGGAATCAATAGCAGAATAACTGAGGCAGAAGAATGGATAAGTGACCTGGAAGATAAAACAGTGGAAATAACTACCACAGAGCAGAATAAAGAAAAAAGAATGAAAAGAATTGAAGACAGTCTCAGAGACCTCTGGGACAACATTAAATGCACCAACATTCGAATTATAGGGGTCCCAGAAGAAGAAGAGAAAAAGAAAGGGACTGAGAAAATATTTGAAGAGATTATAGTTGACAACTTCCCTAACATGGGAAAGGAAATAGTCAATCAAGTCCAGGAAACACAGAGAGTGCCATGCAGGATAAATCCAAGGAGAAACATGCTAAGACACATATTAATCAAACTATCAGAAATGAAATATAAAGGAAAAAAATTAAAAGTAGCAATGGAAAAGCAACAAATAACATACAAGGGAATCACCATAAGGTTAAAAGCTGGTCTTTCAGCAGAAACTCTGTGAACCAGAAGGGAGTGGTGGGACATATTTAAGTGATGAAAGGGAAAAACCTACAATCAACATTACTCTACCCAGCAAGGATCTCATTCAGATTTGACGGAGAAATCAAAAGCTTTACAGACAAGCAAAAGCTAAGAGAATTCAGCACCACCAAACCAGCTTTACAACAAACGCTAAAGGAACTTCTCTAGGCAGAAAACACAAGAGAAGGAAAAGACCTACAATAACAAACCCAAAACAATTAAGAAAACGGTAATAGGAACATACATATTGATAACAACCTTAAATGTAAATGGATTAAATGCTCCAACCAAAAGACATAGACTAGCTGAACGGATACAAAAACAAGACCCATATATATGCTGTCTACAAGACACCCACTTCAGATCTAGGGACACATACACACTGAAAGTGAAGGGATGGAAAAAGATATTCTATGCAAATGGAAATCAAAAGAAAGCTGGAGTAGCAATTGTCATATCAGACAAAATAGACTTTAAAATAAAGACTATTGCAAGAGAAAGAAAGACACTACAAAATGATCAATGGATCAATACAAGAAGAAGATATAACAATTGTAAATATTTATGCACCCAACATAGGAGCACCTCAATACATAAGGCAAATGCTAACAGCCATAAAAGGGGAAATCAATAGTAACGCAATAATAGTAGGGAACTTTAACACCCCAATCTCTCCAATGGACAGATCATCCAAAATGAAAATAAATAAGGAAACACAAGCTTAAAATTATACATTAAACAAGATGAACTTAATTGATATTTATAGGACATTCCATCCAAAACCAGCAGATTACATTTTCTGTTCAAGTGCTCATGGAATATTCTCCAGGATAGATCATATCTTGGGTCACAAATCAAGCCTTGGTAAATTTAAGAAAATTGAAATTGTATCAAGTAACTTTTCTGACCACAACTCTATGAGAGTAGATGTCAATTACAGGAAAATATCAGTAAAAAATACAAACACATGGAAGTTAAACAATACATTACTAAATAACCAAGAGATCACTGAAGAAATCAAAGAGGAAATCAAAAAATACCTAGAAACAAATGACAATGAAAACATGATGACACAAAACCTATGGGATGCAGCAAAAGCAGTTCTAAGAGGGACGTTTATAGCAATACAATCCTACCTCAAGAAACAAGAAACAACTCAAATAAACAACCTAACCTTACACCTAAAGCAATTAGAGAAAGAAGAACAAAAAAACCCCGAAGTTAGCAGAAGGAAAGAAATCATAATGATCAGTTCAGAAATAAATGAAAAAGAAATGAAGGAAACAATAGCAAAGATCAATAAAACTAAAAACCGGTTCTTTGAGAAGATAAACAAAATTGATAAACCATTAGCCAGAGTCATCAAGAAAAAAATGGAGAAGAGTCAAATCAATAGAATTAGAAATGAAAAAGGAGAAGTAATGACTGACACTGGAGAAATACAAAGGATCATGAGAGATTACTACAAGCAGCTATACGCCAGTAAAATGGACAACCTGGAAGAAATGGACAAATTCTGAGAAAAGCACAACCTTCAAGACTGAACCAGGAAGAAATAGAAAATATAAACAGAACAATCACAAGCACTGAAATTGAAACTGTGATTAAAAATCTTCCAACAAACAAAAGCCCAGGACCAGATGGCTTCACAGATGAATTCTATGAAACATTTAGAGAAGAGCTAACACCCAGCCTTCTCAAACTCTTCCAAAATATAGCAGAGGGAGGAACACTCCCAAACTCATTCTACGAGACCACCATCACCCTGATACCAGACAAAGATGTCACAAAGAAAGAAAACTACAGGCCAATGTCACTGATGAACATAGATGCAAAAATCCTCAATGAAATACTAGCAAACAGAATCCAACAGCACATTAAAAAGATCATACACCATGATCAAGGGGGATTTATCCCAGGAATGCATGGATTCTTCAATATATGCAAATCAATCAATGTGATACACCATATTAACAAACTGAAGGAGAAAAACCATATGATCATCTCAATAGATGCAGAAAAAGCTTTTGACAAAATTCAACACCCATTTATGATAAAAAACCCTTCAGAAAGTAGGCATAGAGGGAAATTACCTCAACATAATAAAGCCCATATATGACAAACCTACAGACAACATTGTTCACAATGGTGAAAAACTGAAACCATTTCCACTAAGATCAGGCACAAGACAAGGTTGTCCACTCTCACCACTCTTATTCAACATAGTTTTGGAAGTGTTAGCCACAGCAATCAGAGAAGAAAAAGAAATAAAAGGAATCCAAATCGGAAAAGAAGAAGTAAAGTGGTCACTGTTTGCAGATGACATGATACTATACATAGAGAAGCCTAAAGACTCTACCAGGAAACTCCTAGAGCTAATCAATGAATTTGGTAAAGTAGCAGGATACAAAATTAATGCACAGAAATCTCTTGCATTCCTATACACTAATGATGAAAAACCTGAAAGAGAAATTAAGGTAACACTCCCATTTACCATTGCAACAAAAAGGATACAATACCTAGGAATAAACCTACCTAAGGAGAAAAAAGACCTGTATGCAGAAAACTATAAGACACTGATGAAAGAAATTAAAGATGATACAAACAGATGGAGAGATATACCATGTTCTTGGATTGGAAGAATCAACATTGTGAAAATGACTATACTACCCAGAGCAATCTACAGATTCAGTGCAATCCTTATCAAACTACCAATGGCGTTTTTCACAGAACTAGAACAAAAAATTTCACAATTTGTATGGAAACACAAAAGACCCTGAATAGCGAAAGCAATCTTGAGAAAGAAAAATGGAGCTAGAGGAATCAGGCTCCCTGACTTCAAACTATACAACCAATCTACAGTAATCAAGACAGTATGGTACTTGCACAAAAAGAGAAATATAGAGCAATGGAACAGGATAGAAAGCCCAGAGATAAACCCACACACATATGGTCACCTTATCTCTGATAAAGGAGGCAAGAATATACAATGGAGAAAAGAGAGCTTCTTCAATAAGTGGTGCTGGGAAAACTGGACAGATACATGTAAAAGAATGAAATTAGAACACTCCATAACACCATACACAAAAATAAACTCAAAATGGATTAAAGACCTAAATGTAAGGCCAGACACTATCAAACTCTTAGAGGAAAAACATAGGCAGAACACTCCATGACATAAACCAGAGCAAGATCCTTTTTGACCCACCTCCTAGAGAAATGGAAATAAAAACAAAAATAAATAAATGGGACCTAATGAAACTTAAAAGCTTTTGCACAGCAAAGGAAACCATAAACAAGACAAAAAAAAAAAAAACAACCCTCAGAATGGGAGAAAGTATTTGCAAACGAAGCAAATGACAAAGGATTAATCTCCAAAATATACAAGCAGCTCATGCAGCTCAATATCAAAAAAACAAACAACCCAATCCAAAAATGGGCTGAAGACCTAAATAGACATTTCTGCAAAGAAGATATACAGATTGCCAACAAACACAGGAAAGGATGCTCAACATCACTAATCATTAGAGAAATGCAAATCAAAACTACAATGAGGTATCACCTCACACCGGTCAGAATGGCCATCATAAAAAATCTACAAACAATAAATGCTGGAGAGGGTGTGGAGAAAAGGGAACCCTCTTGCACTGTTGGTGGGAATGTAAATTGATACAGCCACTACGGAGAACAGTACTGATGTTCCTCAAAAAACTAAAAATAGAACTACCATATGACCCAGCAATCCCACTACTGGGCATATACCCTGAGAAAACCGTAATTTAAAAAGAGTCATGTACCACAATGTTCATTGCAGCTCTATTTACAATAGCCAGGACACGGAAGCAAACTAAGTGTCCATCAAGAGATGAATGGATAAAGATGTGGCACATATATACAATGGAATATTACTCAGCCATAAAAGGAAATGAAATTGAGTTATTTGTAGTGAGGTGGATGGACCTAGAGTCTGTCATACTGAGTGAAGTAAATCAGAAAGAGAAAAGCAAATACCATATGCTAACAGATATATATGGAATCTAAAAAAAAAAAAAAAAAAAGGTTCTGAAGAACCTAGGGGCAGTACAGGAATAAAGACGCAGACATAGAGAATGGACTTGAGGACCTGGGGAGGGGGAAGGGTAAGCTGGGATGAAGTGAGAGAGTGGCATGGACATATATACACTACCAAATGTAAAATAGATAGCTAGTGGGAAGCAGCCGCATAGCACAGGGAGATCAGCTCGGTGCTTTGTGACCACCTAGAGGGGTGGGATAGGGAGGGCGGGAGGGAGGGAGATGCAAGAGGGAAGAGATATGGGAACATATGTATATGTATAGTCGATTCACTTTGTTATACAGCAGAAACTAACGCACCATTGTAAAGCAATTATACTCCAATAAAGATGTTAAAAAAAAACAAAAACAGAAATAGACTCACAGACATAGAATATAAACTTATGGTTACCAAAGGGGAAAGGTGGGGTAGGGATAAATAGGAGTTTGGGATTAGCAGATACAAACCACTATATATAAAATAGAGAAACAATAAGGTCCTACCGCATACCACAGGGTATTCAATACCCTGTAATAACCTATAATGGAAAAGAATCTGAAGAAGAATATATATATATATATCAATATATATAAAAGAATATATATATTTATATATATAACTGAACCACTTTGCTGTACACCAGAAACTAACACAACATTGTAAATCAACTACACTTCAATTAAAAAAAAAAAAAAAAAGGTAATATGTACTCAAAAGTCATAGCTTCCTAATTATTTGACTGCTTTTTGCTGATATCTATGCTCTTGAGGTTATTTCATCTGTTTTTTCTATATGGTGGAAAGGCTATATGATAATGCAATATTGCACTTCTCTTCCCAGTGTTCAATGACATCATGCTGGTACCTTGAAATTGTCCATGGTGGGGTAGTTATAACAATCAGCAAATTCCATAAATCAGGGGTTTTCTTTGGGTGATTTCTTACTGTTAAATATTTAGCAGCCACCACTGGGGAGGAGAGATGCTGTGGAGGCAGAATATGTAGAACTGGGCAGTTCCATAGATGGAGTGCAGAAGGAGAGGCAGAGGCAAAGGAATGGTGTGAGGGTTTCTGGTCTGTGACACTTGCCTGGAGGTTCTGCCCGTGAGAAATACGCGATGTGCAGCAATAGGAAAGACAGGCTGAGCAGGAGTGCTTCCGCCAGGAGGCAGGTGTGTTTCAGGGTTTGAGAGAGAAGGGTAGGTACAGGGGTGGTGGAGGGCATGGGGCACATATGTTTAGGAGGCAGATGTGTTTCAGGGTTTGAGAGAGAAGGGGTGGGTACAGGGGTGGTGGAGCGCATGGGACACATATGTTTAGTCTATGGGTTCTTTGTTTGGTCACCTGATTTCTTCAGCCACAGAACGGAGAGTGGAACTTTCCAGGGCAGAGACTTTTATCTATGACTGAGTGCTCCCTTCAGGGGGTCTGCTGGGTGTTGCGTAGAGAGGATTTGAACTGAATTCTCCTTTCTTTCTGAGAGTGAAGTGGGAATCACAGCTCTCCATCTTTCCTGGACAGCTAAAAACAAAAAAAAAAAAAAAGAAAGAAAGAAAAATCCAACCATCAAGGTCTCTGGGAATCCAAAAATCTACTTAAACTAACCGTCTGACCTTAGGCAAGTTATTTAACCAATTCAAGTCTCAGTTTCCTTCTCTGTTAAATTAGAACGTTGGACTAAGCTTTTCCAGCTCAGGTTCTCTGAGCCTTTGCCCTTCATGCCGTGTCTCCTTGCTGTCTGCTCAACTCCTGGGCAGGCCTGACTGAGTTCTGGGAGCTCTGCTCCCAGGATAGTAATTTATGAAGCAATCATTCATCTGGACATCATCCACCAGGTGGGGAATGAGGGACTGTGATCCCGTCAGCCTGAGTAAAGGTGACACAGAAGGGCTTTATCAAACGAAATGGGACAGATGGATGGCGGGCTTCCCAGTGTCAGGGAAATATTGATTCAGGCAAACATGTGATCTATCACATGAGTGTCTCAGAGGCTGTTGCAAATAGAGACACCGTGGTATGGAGAGTGTTTTTTACATGATGAAGGATGGTTTTTTTGGTGCCGCTTTGTTGTAATGAGAAGCGATGTGCAGAGACCTAGCCTCACTCCCGAACCATGCACTGCGGAGACAGTGATGCTCTTTCATCACCACAGGTAAGCGGAGAAATGTACAATTATGGTCCTAATAAAATCAGAGGAAGAGAGATAACGGCAGCTTCTCTAGGGATCCAGAGCTGCCTGGGACCAGGCAGGGTGCAAGGCTGCTAATCAGAGTTTCCGGAAGCTGCCTTTTGGAGGGTGTTGCAAGGTAACTTCTGACTCCCTGCACTGTTGTCTGTCTTGCCTGAGAGTCAGTGAGCCAACAGGAGCCCTTTATGAGGCTTTAGTCATGCTAATTATTGTAATCACTGGTGGAATTATCTTAATCAAAAGGGTCCTAACTTTACACTTATACCCACTTTCTATTTCTTTCTATTGAATATATTGGCATTTGAGCCTATAAACAAACCTGCTTTGCTGATGCCGGAATTGGACTCAGAGAGGTCATTTGACTCGTCAAGGCTATTTTGCTATTTGGCACAAGAGCTAGGACCAGAATTCAGGCTTCCCAAATAGTCCAGGGCTGATTGCTGCCATACAACAGTTTTGAAGCATACTACAGGGATTGCTCACATCAATAAACTCCTCATAGCCCATTTGGAAATCTCAAAGACTGCACTTCATTCAGACTAGTGTTAAAGGAAGAGACCCTTGCTTACCAGCCTTCTTTTGTGGGCCTGGAGAAAGATACACTTGGATTCCAGTCCCAACTGTGCTATCCTGTGTGTTCCAAATACTATTTCTAAGCCTCAGTTACCATATCTCAAAATGGAAATGAACTCATAGTCAACATGTATTAATTGAGCATCTATTACGTGCCAGGTACTATGATAGATGCTGATAATAATAATGCCAGTCTTATTGGTATTTTGGCGAAAATTAAATGAAATGAAGGCAAGTAAAGTACTAAGCATAGTGCCTGGCCAATGAACTAGCACTGATGGCAATGAACATGAGTATAAAGATCCCCCAGATGTCCTTATTTTTTCCTTTTATGAATATCTATTTGAGGGCCTGATATAATCTGAGGGTCCAGGAATGAAAAAAGCATAGTCCCTGTCACTCAGGAGTTCTGTCTTATGGCACTGATCATCCTGGGATAGAATCCTGTCTGCTATTGGTGCAATCATGTCAAGATTATCTATGTAAATGTCTAGCCCAGCGCCATTAGCACTCAATTAGTGATGATGATTATCATTATTATATTATCATTACTCTTAGATTATTATTAAACAGATTAATGGATACTTTCAATGCATTGTGAATGTGCTAGATGCCTAGAACACAATTAGCATTTAATCTATGATGCTGAGTATCATTGTTGTTAGATAAACAGATACTTTCAATGCAATGTGAATATACTAAATGGAACAAAAAGCAAAGGGGCCATAAAGGGGTGAGTTCACAGAGCTGGCCCTTGACAGATATATTGAAATTTCTCTGGAAGAAAAGAAAGAGAGGAGCTGCCACAGCTGAGGGAACAGAATGTGCAAGGCTTGAATAGTCAGGAGACGGGACAAGTTCCCTGTGGCTGGAGGAAAGGGAGAGTTGGGGAGGGTGCATCAAGGTGAGGCCATAAAGATGGAGTAAAGTTGTAAAAGACACTGTAAGATACAAAGGAGTGTATTCTGTAGAAATTGGCAGTGGGGAGCCATTGCAGATTTATAAGGGCATATTTGGGGATGGGAGACAGAGACAAGGCAGGCTGCTTTTCCTGGTCCCTCCTTTCACCCCACCTCAGTCATCCAGCTAAATATTCAACCAGTAGCCCTGAAACTGATGCCTCTCTGTCTCTGCTATTGGGGGCGCTGAACCTGGGGTGGAGTTTATATGCACCATGCCCCTTGCATGGCCCTGTCTTGGTGGAAGCTCGGCTGATCATCTGAATTCAGCTCCAAAAGCAGAAGGAAGAAAAATTCTGAGCCAGACCATTTGACCTACACTTAGCAGAGCTCGATTTCCGAAGTGTCCGGGTTCCAGAGACTTCAAGGTTGAGGCAGTATCCCTGTGGGTGATGCCTAGAGCTTGATATGGGTGATCCTACCAACCAGTCTCCCTGGGGCTGGAAAATAAGGAAAAAGCAGATGTGAGTAAAATCTCTCCTGCAGGCTGACTGAGTTAGCAAGGTCCAGATCCCTCACTGACTGTGGCAGGGAGCTCCCTTGCTTGGTTGCTCTGGGAGGGTTTGAAAGGATGCTGATTTCCCACTGCAAAGGGTCAGACTGTATGGAACAGAGAATCCAGGCCCTGCCCTTAGTGGAGCTTCTCTTTTCTCTCTGCTTAGGAACTAACTCCCCCGGCACAATGTAAAAAGGAGATGACACCTACCGGTATCAGACCTTCTATTTCTTGTCCTAAAACTTCCAGAACCTGAGGTGTTCCATGGTGAATCAGGGCCTCGCAGCCCAGCTGGGTCCTCCACGGTATCAAGGCCTTTCCTGACTTCCCCTGAACATAAGTAGGTGTAGGTCAGCATCGAGACCTCAGGAGACACAGGAAACCTACTTTCTCAGATCATCCTACTGGTAAAACCATTTAAACCCTAGTGAACGGTCACCCACTCAAGCTATTTTTTTTTTTCCTTTAAACAAGAGCTTTCAGAATACAGTGGCTTAACCTCAAGAGTGGTGTTGTGGTGGAGCAGAGCCTGTTTGGGCAGACAGGTCTTGGAACTCTTGATCAGCATTTACTGTGTAGGTAGTGCCTCTGTCTCTGCTGCTTCTGGCTCGTAAACTTTTTTTCTGGCTTTCTTGAGAGTCACCACAGGGATAATGGGGAATAGTAAGAGTCCCAAGGTTGTTCTGATGTGGCTAAAAAGAGGAGTAGCTACTCCTCACTTCTAACATCCCTTTAGTGTGGTGTTGCCACCTCTTATTTTATCTGTGTTATGCTGACTCCCCAGCTAAGTCATAACCTCCTTGAGGTCAGGAACCTGTACTGATGCTTTGTAACATTTCATGTTAATAGACAATCTCTCTGTTCAAAGTCAGAGATAGTCATCATTTTGATAGTTATTGCTTTATTTCATAGTTTCAAATCCCTGTGAGGATAGATATGATGATCGCCATTTTACAGATGAGGAGAGAGAAAGGTTGGAAAGCATTGGCCAGGGTCCCATAGCTGGTAAGTCACAGAACTGGGATTTGAACTGGGCTTGGCAAAGCCTGTGCAATTGATAACACCTCATACCATATAGCATATGCACCAGATCTCCTGACTTCCAGTCTAAGCCTCTAGTTATATGATTACTAAAGTGAATCTGTATTACAGGTTCTCAGTCCTGAACTTTGTAGCCTCATTTGTTTCCTGGTGAGAAAGCAGAGGAGAGAGTGCCAGGAGAGTTTGTGGGTACAGCTGAGTCTCTGTGTGCAGGAGTCTGGCTTGCAGTCTGACAGCCCCTATTTACCTCACTTCATTCATTTTGATTTGATTTTGTTTTAAAGATACACATGCACACAGTCTTTTCAAAAGGGGTTCCCCATTTGAACCACCAAATCAAGAATGTGATTTGAGTAAAAATCTGCTGAATTCTCCCCAGGAGGGTATATAACTGGTGCCATTCGAGATACATGGGGGAGAAATTAATTCATTACATACAATGGATGCCTTAGGACAGTGGTTCTCAAAGTGTGGTGTTTGAATTCCTGGATGTCTCTAAGACTCTTTCAGGAGATCTGGGAGATCAAAACACTTTTCATACAAATACTAAGACATTATTTTCTTTTTTCACTGTGTTGACATTTGCACTGGTTGTGAAAAAGTAGTGGTGTGTGAAACTGCTGGCACCTTAGCAGGACTCAAGCCATGGCACCAAACTGTACTAGGAATTGTGTTTTTCACCACGACACATTTGCTGAAGGAAAAAAAAAAAAGGTTGGTTTTCCTTAATAATTCCTTCATTGGGCTCTTCAAAATATTTTGTGTGACAAAATAAGAAGTATGCATAGAGCACTTCTGCTGCATGCCAAGGTACCATGAACATCTGAGGAAAAGCAGTTGCGTTGGTGGTTTGCGCTGTGGGCTAAGTCAGCAGCTTTTTCCAAGGAACATCATTTTTACCTGAAAGAATGACTGATAGGCAAGCTATTCATACTTGGGTATTTAGCAGATATTTTCTAAAAAAAGGCATGAAGTGGGCCAGTCAATTCAAGGAGAACAACTGACAATATTCTTGCCTAAAATAAAATTGAGCTTTCAAGTGAAAATTAGAATTTTGAAAAACCTCTACCTATCTCTATAAGCTTGACAGCTCCCCAGTTCTTATAGATGTTTCTGATGAAATTGATGATATTAATCCTTGTGACTTTTTTGAATATTATATAATGAAGCATGCCAACATTTGGAAGATCTGCATAACTCAGTGAACTAATATTTTCCAAATGACCAATGCATACTATTATAAAATCATGCATGGATAAAAGAACAATTCAAAGTTCAAGATTTTAGTGTAACAGATTTTAGTGTAACAGAGTACATAAAATTCATTGAAATGATTTCAAATTCTACATTACAACTTACCTTTAAGAAAGTATCATTTCTTGCATTCTAGTGTAGAATCGAAGAATATCCTGCTATTAGAAAGGGCTATAAAATTATCCTGTTTGTGTAGTTGTATTTTCTTCATTTACTTCACAAAAACATACCACAGAAGATTGAATAAGGAAGCAGATATGCAAATTCAAATGTTTTCTATTGTCAGATATTAAAAAGATTTGCAAAAAACAAAAATATGTACTATTCTCATTATTTTTTGAAAAATCGTTTTTATAAAAATATAATGTTTTGGGCTTCCCTGGTGGCGCAGTGGTTGAGAATCTGCCTGCCAATGCAGGGCACACGGGTTCAAGCCCTGGTCTGGGAAGATCCCACATGCCGCAGAGCAACTGGGGCCGTGAGCCACAACTACTGAGCCTGCGCGTCTGGAGCCCGTGCTCCGCAACAAGAGAGGCCGCGATAATGAGAGGCCCGCGCACCGCGATGAGGAGTGGCCTCAGCTCGCCGCAACTAGAGAAAGACCTCGCACAGAAACGAAGACCCAACACAGCCAAAAATAAATAAATAAATTTATTTTTAAAAAAATATATATATATATAATGTTTTATTAACGTCAGGTTTATTATTGTTATTTTAAAATAAATAATTAAAATTAAAATTTTTTCTGTTTTAATTTTTAATATGGTAAATATTAATATATATAGTCCATATAATTCAAAGCTCTTCGGGGTTCTCAATGATTTTTTTTGAGTATAAAGAGATTTTGAAATAAAAAGTTTAAGAACCACTGCCTTAGAGCCTTAAGTTTAATTCTCTCCCAGGCCCCAGAAGTTTAGTCAAAAATTCTTTAAGAATGACTATGAGAAAGACAGTCAGTCTCATATTCTTTAATAGCTTCCTGAGAAAAGATGCATAGGAAGTAAATTTCTTGAGACATTTGCTGTCTTAAATTAACATTATTATACTCTCATACTTAATCGATAGTTTTGTTGGTATAGAATTCTAAGTTGAAAATCGTTTCCTTCAGAATTTTGATGGCTTTCTCACAATTTCTTAGCTATCACTGTTGCTGTTAAGAAGTCCAAAACCAATCTGATTACCGATCCTTTGTATTAATCTGACCATAACCCGCCCCCCAGCCAAGATTGTAGGATATCTTCTTTTTCTTGAGTGCTCTGAAATGTCATGTTTATGTAACAATGTGAGTTTGTTCTTATCCATTTCTAATTGATGGATATTTGGTAGACCCTTTCAATCAGAAAAGTCAGATCTTTCAGTTCTGGAAAATTCTCTTGACCTCCTGAATTGGTCCTCTAATATTTTTATCCTTTCTCTCTCTCTCTCTCTTTTTTTTTTTTTTTGGCTGTGCCACACGGCTTGCAGGATCTTAGGTCCCCAACCAGGGATTGAACCCATGCTCTCGGCAGTGAAAGTGTGGAAACCTAACCACTAGACCACCAGGGAATTCCCGATTATCTGTTCTCTTCTGTTTTCCCTTCTATCCTCTCTTTTTCTCTCCTCCTCCCCTCCCATTTTCTTTTTAGGAAATTTCCTCAACCTAACCATTGAACTCATATTGAATATTTTATGTCTGCAAATGTCTTTTTAATTTTCAAGAGCACTTTTTTTTTGGTCCTCTTAATTTTCCTTTATTAAGTGTTTTGTTTCTGTTTCATAGATACAGTATGTCTCCTGTTATCCTTCTGAGAACATTGATGATATAAAACTTTACATTTTTTCCCCCTTGGATTATCTCTGTTTCCTATAAGTTGTTATTTACTCTTTGATATTTGTGTCTATCTCTCCCATTGGAAGATTCCCTTAAATGTTTGGTCATCTGCTCATATTTATGAACAAGCACTAAAAAGCAAACTGAAATCTCTGAGCATATAAGTTGGGGGTGTTGACTTTTGAGCTTCACTATAAGATGATCAGTGTGAGCCATTTGCTGGTAAACCTCCAATGTGGAAAATCTTTAACTTTTTCCTTTTGAGCTGTCCAAATTTGCCAAGAAATGTCTTTCAAACTTCTATCTTATAGGTCTAACTGCAAGCATTCTGGAAACTGATTGGAGGGAGAAGGCTCAAGGTCACAAAATACTGAATATGAATTTCCATTTTGTGCTTCTTTACAGTATGATCTCTGTCTTCAGCTATGGTTGGTGTCTATCATTCCAAAGATTTCCTGTTTTACTTTCTTAGAGATTAAATCTCAAGTCTTCTTGGGTGTGGAAGAAGCAGTAACCCAGTTACTTGGAATAGGAGAAGAGATCTGGTTGTCTGTTTATTTTTAAAAATTTAAAAATATTTATACATAATACAATATACAAACGTTATACACAAATCATACAAGCAACATATATAAATTATGAATATTAATTAGATAAACAAGAATTAAGAACTAGGACATTCTAAATATTTTTGCACCTACATTTGTGCTCCTTCTTTTTCCCATCTCCTTGCCTCCTTTACCATCCTAACCCAGAGGTAATTACCATCATGAATCTTGTATTTATCATTTCTCTGCTTTAAAAAATAGTTTGATATGTATATCACATATGTATATAACCATAAACAATGTATATTTTTGGTTTTGATTATTTTGAGCTCTATAAGAATGTTACCATACTATATGTAGTTCTTCTATAATTTGCTTTTTTCATTCAAGGTG
The DNA here is from genome assembly GCF_965194805.1 of Balaenoptera borealis. Classification (NCBI taxonomy): domain Eukaryota; kingdom Metazoa; phylum Chordata; class Mammalia; order Artiodactyla; family Balaenopteridae; genus Balaenoptera; species Balaenoptera borealis. Next base: position 38,432,263 of record NC_138860.1, on the reverse strand, counting down.
TGTTTCTTAGAGTAACTGCTTCTAAGCAGACATTAGATCAATCTTCCTGTTTTTAGTTCCAACTTCATCCCCACTTCCAGGATTGTCTTGTGTTGCCAATACCTGAGCTGTTGGAGTTTCCTCAGTATAAATTGCTTTATTTGTTGGATTTATCTACTACCAGCTTAGGTTTTAACTTTTTCAAGTTTGCAAAGTCACTAAGTTACTCTTTTTTCATGTGTTTTCTAGCTTCTAAAATGTTGTTGCTTGTGCTTTTTTGTTTTGTCTTTGAGAATTTAGGTTTTAAATCTCTTTGCAATAATACCTGTGAGATTTTAGGAAGAAACAAATGTAACTGTGTGTCTGATCTGTCATAATTACTTAGAAGTCTTTAATTCTTTCCTTTGGATGGATTAAAATCACCCAAGATGGTCTAAAATGACCAGATTTCAGTTGTTTTTTCTACCAGCCCCACTTGCAGAGCCTGCTCTATAGATATGTGTGTATTCATATGTGCATTTGAGAGAGAGTGCAATCATGTCTATGTACAAGTGTGCAGATAGAGCTCCAATCCTAATTTTTTTTTACCATTGGTTTCATGATAATTTTTTCAAGCATATTAAATGTCTATTATATGTCACACATTGTAATAGATGTACAAGGAGATAACTTGTTATGGTTTCTTTCGTCAGAGAGTTTATACTATAGAGAAAGAAAAAATATAAACCCATGAAATAGTACGGTATGATACATAACTGCCTTGAAATTGCAAGGCATTGGGACTTGATGGTCTAGAACTGAACAAGGGGAAAGAGAGGAGGGTTGGAGTAGGTAGGGGCTTAGAGAGGGGGGTGAGGCTTTAATGAGCCCTAAGGGCATACTTCAGAGGAGAGAAATGGAGAGGCCATTCCAGGAGGGGGGAACTCTGTGTACCCTCTCCCTGGCCTACTGAGTTCTAGCTACACTAGCCTTTCATATCCCTGGCCAATATCTGCCCTCTTACAGAAAATATGCTCATGTTGTTTCCCTGCTGGCATCCACTTTCCCCCATCCTTCCTTTAGCTCACTTTAGAACTTAAAATTTTGCTTCCTCGGGAAAGCTCTCCTTGATCCCCTCAGTCCACACTACACTCCACACCTGCAGCAAAATGTTCTATTCTCACATAATGCATTGGACTTTTCCTTCTCAGTTTCTCCACAAATTGTTAATTGTACATTTATTTGTGTGATTATTTGTCTAACATCTATTTTTCACATTCAACAAGAAGTTCCAGGATGGAACTTTTCAAAGTGAGATCCAAAGAAATTGTTATATTAGAATCACCCAGGTTCTTTGTAATATAATCCAGATTCCCAGATCCACCCCAGTCTCACAGAATCAGAATCTCTGAGTGGAGTTTAGCAATCTATGTTTCAATCATTCCCCAGATGATGGCTGCTGTCCACTGCCTGCTCTGCCATTGTCTGCATCTATAAAATGGACTTGGGTACCAGTTAAGTTATTAGGAGGAACTTTCCGCAAGGACCTGAAGGATCCTGCGGGCAAGATGAAATAGCATGAGGCATCTCATTCTCAAAAGGTTTGTAAATGCAGCTTTAATTTTCCATCAGGTGGGTAGATTTAAGAAGTTCTTTCTTAGCCCACGCCAGGAAATCCAGATCTGTGAAATGAATGTACTTCTTTCTTATGCCCACAGGAGGTCAGTGAAACATTAGGCCTATCTTTTAAAAAAATTTCAGAACAGAAGAAATTTCAACGGTGCTGTTTTAGAAATAGACTGCTTCCACATTACAAAGTTAAGCCTTATTTACTAATAGGTTTCTCGGGTGAGTGTTTGAGTTTCTATGCAGCCAGAAATCCAGCAGTGCCCTGCTTTTTATAGAGAAAGGTACATTAGCTTTCAGGTTCATAAACTTTAATCCAGCAGTAGGCTTTCCAAAATAACTGTCCTTGGAGCTCTGGAAGTCTTTTTAAGGCAGAGAAAATTCTCTGCTTTAAATTTCTCTCGGGCACCTCTTGAGAAGAGTTCAAGATGTCTGGCATATGTCGATTCACATGTCCCCCCAGTGGATGTGGGGCAGAAAAATGATCAGCTAAGCATAGAGATGGGCTAATGGAGGCTCAGAGAGGCTAGACCACCTGACTAAAGGCACACAGTAGTGGAATCAGAACATGGGTCCACTTCCTCATCACCCAGGGCCTTCTTTACAAGATGAGATTCGTGTTATGGGGTGTTCAAGCCAAGTGTTCTCTTAGCCGATTTATACTATTCTGTTTGTCTTTTATGGAGCTTCTGCCTGGAGCTCAACAGTTGGTCTTTTCCCTAGTTCAGTTTCTTTTTTCTTCTTTTAGCATCATGGTCATCAAGTAAGAGTGGAAGAAGTAGGGTCAGGGAAGAGTCCACTGTAAGGGGCATAGGGATCTGTGTCCACTTCCTGAGCCCTTGTCACTGCCCTGACATAAGACCCAGGCTTGCCTTGTGGCTGGCCATAGTGACTGCTCACTTCAGAGGGCCCTCTAAGGCTGCTGGGCTCTGATGGGTTTCCTTCTCTCTATCTCTTTTATTTTAACCCCATGCAGGTGGCTTCATGACTAACACATCACAAATCCAGAAAGTGCCAGGTCTATATACCTGACTCCAAGAGAAAGATTATGCTGATCTACATTAACTAACTAACTAATTAATTAATTAGCTTACTTGTCAGATGATGCATGAGGAATTCCTTCATGCCAGGCATTTTCCCTTACACTTAGGGTTTCAAAGATGAGCAACATGTGGGTGCTGCTATGAAGGAAATTGTTTCAAGGAGAGGAGGTTGATAATAAAACCAATAATGACTGAGTTACATTCTGAAAAGTGCTACAATGGGCGTATATCTGAGAGAACGTAGAGACGTAAACAAGAGGACTTCTCTTGCTTGGAGTGGATAAGTTGGTAAATGACATTTTTTTTGTACATCCCTGAGAACATCCCATGGAAGATTCATGGCGGTGGTGGAGTGAAAGACAAGGAGAGAAGGAAAAAACATACCTGTGGACAGGGCCTGGGACTCTTTCCCTTACAAGGCTCGCAGTGGGAGTGAGGAATATGGTGGACCAGTCCCACTGAGTGAGATGTGTTGATAGGTTCAGTGTGAAGGACTCCTCCCTTTGGAGACATCCTGGACAGGGCAGAGCCTTCCAGACCGCAGAGGGGGATGCTCCTGTCACCCACCATTCCCTTCCCAAGAGTCCTTGGTCAGAGTAGAGGTTCTGAATGAATCCTGAGCACCAGTTCCCCTGGATCCACTGAGAGGCCCATCTGGCCAAGTCACAGGAAGGCAGGAAGGCAAGGACGCTCCAGGTCTGGATTGATCTGGATTGGTCTAGATCAGTTCTGCATATACATTCTGAGGGCTGACAACTTTTCCCATCATGCAAACCTTTCTTCTTCCACTCATGTCTCTACTCTATCTCATTAGATGACCAACTCATCCATGCTGGCCTGGGATTGTTTCAGTTTTCAAACTGGAAGTCCTGTGTCCCAGGAACTCCCTCAGTCCTGGGCAATCTGGGATGCTTGATCATTCTATTGTTTTGCCACCAATAAGTGGGAATGACCCAACTGGACAAAGAGTGCCAGGCTGGCTCTGAGGTACCCAGCACTATTGGGTCTACACTCATGCCCAGCTGATCTGTTAAGTAGCAGGGATGATTTCTCTAGCAAACCCCACTGCTAGTTCCAAAGCAAGTGTATTGGTTTCCTAGGGCCGCCTTAATAAAGTACCACAAATTGAGTGGCTTAAAAGAGCAAAAACTTATTGTCTCACAATAGTGGAGGCTAGAAGTCCAAGATCAAGGTGATATTCTTCCCCTGAAACCAGAAGGGGAGAATCCTTCCTTGCCTCTTCCTACCTTCTGGTGGTGGCCACCAATTCTTGGCTTGCAGCTGCAACACTTCAATTTCTGCTCTGTTGTCATGTATTGTGTTCTTCCCATGTGTCTCTGTCTTTGTGTCTCTTATCTCTATAAGGACACCAGTCAAATTGGATTAAGGGCCCACCCTATCCAGTATGACCTCATCTTAACTAATTACATCTACAACAACCCTGTTTCTGAATAAGGTCATGTTCCAAGGTGCTGGGGGTTAGGACTTCAACATATCTTTTTAGGGGACACAATTCAACCCACAATAGCAAGCAGGGGGGAAAGGATGGATTGGGGCCACTTTCTTTTCAAGGTGGCTGTGTACACAGCAGGCCCTAAGGCTTCATATAGTTTTCCTACAGACCACTTAATTGGCCTTTTGTGGAGCTCTCTTTCTGTTCCTATCTTTTGGTTTTTGTTTCTGTTTGTTTGGCTTCTTTTATCTGTTTCTCTGCTTTTTCCTTTTTCCATTCCCCAACCTACTTTAAGCCGCTGCTCCCAGCCCCGCACTGTACCTTCCTCTAGAAGAGCTCTGCTTTCATAGCTCCAGGACTTACCACAACCTTCATCTCAGCTTGAACCCCTTCCTTGTAGTCATTGCTTTTTACATTCAGTCCTGGGATCTACAGAAGGGCTGGAGGCGTGGTGGTGATAAGTGCAAGGAGACCCCATATAAAAGAGTATCACTCAATAATAAAGATTTAATCTGCCCAGAACTCTCTTTATTCCTTTGATCTCTTCTTCATAGTGTGTTTTTCTTATATGATTTCATTTAGGAAAGGAGTTCTGCTTTTCAAAAAAAAAAAAAAAGAGAGAGAGAGAGAGAGAAAAACAATACAGCTCTAAGACATAGTGAGAGGAGTCTTCTGTCCATAAGGTTGAAAGTCCAAGCTGGTTGGTTACCTGGAGAGCTGTTAGAGAACTGAGTAAGCATTCAGTGTTAACTCTGGCCTGAGACCTTAGAGGTCACCCCCTTCAGTGTTTTTCACAGTTATTAAATATGTGAAACCCCACTCCACCTTGACCTGTCCTTTTTCAAAAGCTAAGTGGAAGTCCATCACTGCAAACAGATACAGTCGTCCCTCAGTGTCTGGGGGGGTGGGGATTGGTTTCAGGACCACAACCTCCTCCCCCCACTCTTGCAGATACCAAAATATGTGGATGTTCTAGTCCCTTCTATAATACAGTGTAGTATAGTCAGCCCTCTGCATCGTTATTGGATTCAGTTGGTTGAATCCGTGGATACAGAGGGCTGACTGCACACTTGGTAGAGGTTCTAATGGCCCCCAGAGTCCTGCCTCTTCTCCTTTCCGTTTGGCCATTGCTGAAGGTTGAAGGAAATCTTTACATTTTGAAAACTGTCAAGTGGTAACGCAACCCACAAGTTTTAGATGAAGATGGGGCCCAGATAGGAGTGGTGGTTTGCCCAAGGCCCCACAGTGCTTGTTGGCAGAGCACCAAGTGGAGGTGAGCTTTCCCATGGTGAGAGCAGAGCTCGGGTCCCAAGCCAAGAGCAGAACAGGACTCCTCTTGCTCTGACGTCCACCACCCTGTCTCTTGGCTGGGAATTTTATCCTCTCATTGCTCCACCCGTCTAGTGACCAGCTCTTAGTCATCCTTCAAAATTAAGCCCAAGCACTGCCTCCTTTGTGGAGTCTTTCTCCACTGCCCATGCCAACTTAACTCTTCCCATATTCCCACCCTTTGTCATTCATATCAGAGAGGTTCTTATATTCTACCACATAGATTTGTCTGGGGTCAGTCACTGACGCTTCTTGTTAATCTATAATGTGCCTCATCCCAAAAAGATTTCAGATAGACATTTTCCCTGCTATTTGGGGTGTTCAACAGTGTAACTCCAGCATCTAGCACAGCGTCAGCACATAGTAGGTGTAGAGTCATTACTTTTATAATGAAAGAATTACACAACTGGATGGAAATCAACTTATGCTCTAAAGCCAAGGTGCCCCAAACTTTAATGCACTTCAAATCATCTGGTAATTGTGCTAAAATTTGGATTCTGATTCAGGAGGTGTAGGTTAGGGCCCATGATTCTACATTTAACAAGCACCTGTGGATACTGATGCTGCTGGTACTCAGATACTTTTGAGTTACAAAGAGGAGAAGATTGAAGTATGCTCTGTTAACCATATTGAAAACGGACAGGAGAGTACGGATAGAGCAGGGATAGTCAAGGAGTTCAAGGCACATCCAGGAGTGCACACAGCTGAGATTCAGAATGAGCCCTGCAGAAATGTCTCCAGTTAGAGATTCCTGTCTGCCTGGGGCTCAACTAGAAATGGACTTTAGCATTGTTGACTTGGGGAAAACTCAAAGCCATCAGGAAGTTCCCTCACCATTCGGCGTGATAGGGCCTTCAGAAGGGAAGATAGACTGGGAATCTCAGCAATACTTTTGCACCTTTGGGAAAGAATATACATTTTTACAAAATGCTACACATACACTGTCTCAAAGATTCCTAAGGGAGATGTGTGATACTCCATCGTATGGATGACAAAACGGAGACTCACACATATACAGATGGCTTGTCCAGGGTAACTCAGGCCACAGGACACTGATGAAAGGGATACTGCAATTAGATTTTCATTACATCTATTCTTATAGCACTTTCCCTATCTTAACATCCTTACTATTTTAGTATTATAACTTGTTTGAATAATTATCTTCCAGGCAAATTGTGACCTAGTCTGAGTTGTTTGTCATCAAACCCTTAGCACCTAATGTGAGGATCTTGCACCTATGAGGCACTCCAAGAAAATTGGTTAAATAAAAGAGTATTGAGTTTCACCATCAGAAGGTCTCCACTTATACACTCCATCAAGATTATGGGTTGTGTTCAGCTGATTACAGTACAGCACTAATGAGGTCTAGGCTGTGGGTTTGGTTACCCTGTATGAGTGGCACAGCTTTGCCCTCTTCCCCACCCATGCTTCTCAACAGTTTTTGTGAAAATGGGACCTATCACTGATTCAGGAACTTGGCCTCCTGAATCAGAGTCTTTGGGGATGGGCCTATGAATCTGCATTTTAAATAAAATCCAGTGTGATTCCTTAGGGTTTGAAGATCTTTGATTTAGGCTGGTCAGACACATCTCCCCAGAAAGAGTTAAAAAATCTCTGTCACCTCCTACTCTCACCCCCGTGACTCACTCGGACAGGATTCAGACTTGCCAATCAGTCATGATTTTTCTTTGAAGCCCCTTAGAACTTAATCCACTCCCTTCCCTGAAGGGCTTAGAGTGGGACAAGCACACTTGGCTCAGGAACAAACAGAAATTCCACCCCAAATCCCCATCTTCTACCCTCTCGCATCCTCCCCTCCTTGAGAAACAGCTCTAGTCCCTCCCTTCCCTGTGTTGGTAGAGGGGAGAGTCAGTGTGAGCAGGAAACTGATTAATCTACCGGCAGGCATCAAGAGATAAAAATCCAATCTTTTATACCTTTTAAAACCTGCCTCAGGGAGAGGACAATAAACCAGGACTCCCTGTACTCTGAGGACCTTTGTCGTTCCTTATCCATGTTGAGATAAATCAGATAAATTAAGTTCCCCTCAGAACACAGTGTTTCTTTTTATGCTCAGTGCTTTCCAAACAGCAACTCTGCTGCCAGGGTTTCTGCAGCCTCCTCCCAGGGCAAGGATGGGGTGTCGCTCCTCAGTTCTGGGACAGCTGATTTCTATCACTTGAAACCGCAGAGTTTGAACTCAGAGGACCGGATTCAAATCCAAGCTCTACTCCTTACCTGCTCCATGACTTTGGGCAAGTCACTTAATGTCTGTCTCTATTTTCTCAGCTCGAAAAAAGAAATGATCCTATTTTTCTCTACCTTCACTAGGGCTTTTGAGGACAAATGAGATGATTCTTGTTTTGAAAAGGGTAGAGCTGGGAACTATTTTAAGCAGCAGTGGACCTGAGCAATATCCTGAAGTCCCCTCCACCAGGGGTTCTATCTGTGGCCCACAGAAGGGGACCTGCTGGGGCTTCCAGTAGTCCACAAATATTGGTGAGATCAGAACGCTGCCCTTCTTGAAAAATTCACATTCCCCAGCTCTGCCAGAGAATCAGTGGTGCTCCATGTCACCCTAGTGCAGATGAACTAGTGGTCCAGGTATCACATCCAAGCAACCCTAGGAAGAAATGAAGAGAGCTGGTTCGCCCCATGAGGTTGATGGAGAACTTAGCCTTCCATCACCCTCTGGGGACTTTGACTCTACAGCTGCCAGTTTGGATCAAGAGAGCGGAAGTTGCTTATTCGACTCCCCCATAGTTTTCAAACACACTCGAGGAAGGTTTGGGGGAGCTAGGCAGGCCGGCTGTTCACACTATTAGATTTTGAGGGACTCCTGGCCCAGCCCATCATCTGGGCTTCTCCTCATCTGTATTCTCACCCATCAGCACATCCCTGGGTCTTGGTACTTCAGGTCCATGACCTGGGAATGACCTATGTAGTCATTTGGTTCTGAGGTACCAGGGCTGACACAGATTTAGAGGGTTCTGACCCCTTCATGTTTTTATTTTTAAGAGGTTCGTTATTTTCTTTGCCTGAAAGTAATTCTATATGGGCAAGAATTTTGAGAATAGTGGCAGGGGCTGGCCCCTCATACAACAGCATAGAGGAGCTGGCTCACTGGGCCTTTTAAGAAATTCTTAAGCAGGAAAACAATCGCATCTCAAGCTGTAGGTGGCAATGTCTCTTTTTAAATGATACAGATGATGTCAGTTTCCAGTGGTTTCTCATTATACTTGAAATAAAATCTAAACACCTTACCCTGGCCTTTGTCTACAGCCCTAGGCTCACATCAGATGCTCAGTGTCTCCCACACTGGCCTTCTTCCTGTTCCTCTCATGTCAACCAGCCATGACCATTCTACCTTTGGGCCCTTTGCAGTGACCATGTCTTCTGCTCAGATTCCCCTTTCCTCTCCTTTTGCAGGACCTGGCTCTTTCTTGCCCTCAGATCCCTCCTTAAATGTCACCTCCTCAGAAAGGCCTTCCTTGACTACTCAATCTCCTATTTTCCACTACCACATGATCCTATTTTCATTCTCTGCAGAGCACTCAGCACTCTGATATTTTTCCTGTTTATTTCTTGATTTCTGTTTCTTTCTACTAGACTGGAAGACAGAGATCTCATGTTTGCTTCAATATTCCCTGCTCTTAGTATAGTACCTGGCACGGAGCAGGCCCTCAGGAAATATCTGACGACTTTGAAGGAACTGCTTTTAGAGCTGGATGATCAACGCCTCAGTTTCTTCCTTTCTTAAGTGGAGATTGTAACATTGACTTTGCAGAGTTTTAAGTGTTTAATAGGAAAGAATATATAAAAGTCAGACAGAGAAAGACAAGTATCATATAATATCATTTATGTGTGGAATCTTAAAAAATGATACAAATGAACTTATTTACAAAACAGAAATAGACTCACAGACATAGAAAACAAACTTATGGATACCCAAGGGGAAAGGAGGTGGGAGAGGGATAAATTAGGAGTTTGGGATTAACAGATACACACTATTGTATATAAAATAAACAACAAGGTCTTACTGTATAGCACAGGGAACTATAGTCAATATCCTGTAATAAACCGTAATGGAAAAGAACATGAAAAAGAATATGTATATATGTATAACTGATTCACTTTGATGTACACCTGAAACTAACACAAATTGTAAATGAACTACACTTCAATTTGGGGAATTCCCTGATAGTCCAGTGGTTAGGACTCCACGCTTCCACTGCTGGGAGCCTGGGTTCGAACCCTGGTCAGGGAATTAAGATCCCACAAGACAAGTGGTGCGGCCAAAAGAAAAACCAAAAACCAAAAACCAAAAACCAAAAACCAAAAAAAACTATACTTCAGTTAAAAACAAAAGTGCCTTGAGCATAGGAGATGCTCACAAAGTTAATTATTAATTAATTAAAAGAATTCCCTTCCTTCTCCTTCTCCTTCTCCTCCTTTCTCTGGCCATGGCTCTGCCACTTAGGAGCCTATGGCCTTGGTGAGTCATTTTTGTTCTCTGGGCTTCGTGAGGGGAAGGAAATGTCAACAGGTCATCAGCACAGATAGTCTGAATTTACTGTTTACCAGGTGGAAGGAAACTATGTCTCTTTTTCCCCAGCCGCAGGGCCTAAAGGACTTCCCTAAGTTAGCCCAGAGATGCTCCTCCCCTGCCTAAATGGGCATGGTGGGGGACTTCAGAAAGGAAGCTAGTGAAAGGGACTACCCTTTGAATACTAAGCAGGGTCTTAATTTCTCCTTGAATTGACAAGCATTATATTATGGCCCTGCCGTTGGCAGATAGGGGAAAACCTTGAAGGTGGCTGAATTAAATATGGCTGGGATTTACAGTGGAATAAAAGGTCCCAGATTAATAGGGCTTCTTTTCTCTGAACCGTAAATTGGAAGCCCTGGTGCCTGATCGGCTACTAAATCTCCAGTCCTGAGGGCTTCTAGATGGAGAGCTCTGGAAGCACCCACCTGGCAGCCGAAGGTTCCAGCAAATGATATCACCAGAGGTTTTGCCCTGCAAGGCATGCTGGGTTGAAGGGCAAAGGGACCTACCATATTTGCATGGTGTTGATGACATCACACTGGCGAAGAGGACTTCAGCCTTTCTCCAACCATCTCAGGGGATGGCCTGAACAGAGGGCAGCAGACGAAGGGCTGGAGGGAGCACAGGCAGGCAGCACCATGGTTCAGCTGCTTGGAGTTATTTGCACAAGTTCAGTAAGCGCCTCCTCCCCCTCCCTCTCTGGAAGAATGCTGCAGAGATGGAAAACAGTCGGGGCCAGTGACTGCTTGGGGCCATGCCTGCAAGCCCCTAAGGACATTTTCTTCGGGAAAATACCCTGCAGCATTTTAAGGAGCACAGTCTGGGTACAGCAGAGAGTCGAGTCGTCACTTGCTTGAAGTCTGCTGGGGGAGGGACAGAGAACAAGACTGAAAGGCAGGGAACCTGTCTCATTGTCACAGTAAACTTCAAGGTGGGTAGGACTGTGATTGATGTCATTTTAGGAATGAAGAAACCAAGATCCAAGGAGATTAGGTGACTTGTCCACAGTCACACAGTTGGGAAGCAGTTACTGAACAAGAAACAAATTCCTGGGACACTCAGCCCCTCATGCTCTCCCCTGTTAAAGCTGCCTTCAATCCCCCTGTTCATAACGAGGAGTACAGATAGTGCTGGGGAGGATGTGAGCATGGTGATGATGCAGGGTTTTGTCCTGCTGCTTCCAGCCTTCTCCAAGGCAGGGAAACAGGCTGCGGACTATGAAGGCTGTGAAGACAGAAGCTAAGATATTCAGTGCCTTTATGGGGCTTAGAAAAGATGCCCAGTCTGGTTAAATGTAGCCCTGTGCCAGGCCTGGACTTTAGCCTCAACTTATCCTTCAGGCTGCGTACATTTTTGCAGAGAATAATATACACGTCCCTACACAGCTGCTCTGCTGACAGGAATTCAAATCTCAGCTTCAGAGGAGGCTTTCCACTACCAAGACTTGCCATTTGCCTCTCTCCTCTTCCCTCTGCTCTTTTAAGCAACTCCTTCAAGGAACTGTCTGCTAAAGACACCCAGACAACTTACCCTACTGCCTATCTGGGACTTTTGACAGAACCCCACCAGACCATTCAATCCAGGCAGGAAACAGAAACAAGCAGCAGAGGTTGGGAGACATGCCCTGAGGCTGACAGTCAGGTGGGATCCACCCCAGGCATCACCCCTTTTGGTGTCATCTACCATCTTTCAGGTGTCTTCTATTGTCTTCTCAGCCACTCTTGGAGTGGTCCCAACCCATCTCTGAGCCAGTAGTCATTAAGCTGGTTTGGCTAGAGCTTTCATGGACACATAGCAGGATATTAATGTCCAATCTGCTTTTTTTTTTCTTTTTAATGTCAACAACTCAACTTACTTTTTGGCTTTTTCTTTGCTGCATTAAAAGTCAATTTCTCTTAGGGACAGGAAGGTGACCTTCTCTTTAATAAAGTACAAATATTTTTCTTACTAACAACTGTGCTTCTGAAGACCAAACCCTTCCTGGTATAAAGTAAGAGAAAAACCACTATTGTGTGTGCATGTGTGTGCGTATATGTGTGTGTGTGCACACAGGTGTGTATGTTAATTAGCTAGGATGTCATTAAAATTTCATTTAGGGGTCTTAGGAAAGAGAAGAATAAAATAAAACTTTTGAGTTGAGGGCAATGCGAGTATGTTCTGCAAATGAGAAGAGACTGGGAAAGAAGGAAAAAGAAGCAGGGTCTGGTTCCAGGAGTGTGTTGGAGTAAAACAACCAAGCTGGGGTTCCAGGCAACTGGGCATTGAGGACCACTGTCGGGGTACTGTTTGAGTTTCTAGGAGGTAGGCTGGAACAGGATCTTTGCCCAGGGACAACGTACCTAATATTCAATTCACATGAGGGGACCACTTCATCTGCCCCTAACGTCCTCATCAGCCAAAAATCCAGTGACTTGCAAGTCTTTTCTCTACCATCATATAGATATCCACAAAGCTGTCTCTCTGTAGAGCTCCAAGATCTACTGTAATGGTGGAAAGGGATTTTGAGCAGGCAGCAAGGAGATGGGGAGAAGCTGATGTACCTGTGTGAAGAGGTGAAGCTGAGCAAACGAAGGTCCAGGGAATTAAACCTGTGGGGCTTGATTTCTCAAATAGGTAACCTCCTCAACGTTAATAGGATTATTTTCTGGTGAGATCAAATCCAGTTGTAAAGGTATGAGGAGAGCTTGCAGTTGAAGAACACAACTGCAGGCTATTTTATGAAATAAAGAATCCTTTGGTCATGAGTCAAGTTTGCCCCATGATTTAACTTAAATAAAACCCTGTAAAAATCCACACCATCTTGGAAAGTGGATTTTCCTAAACCTAACTAGAAATGCAGCCACTCTTTAGCTCCTCCCTTAGAGGAGAAGCAATAGGCCCTCTTGGACAGGAGATAGCAGTGCATCACAGGGAGCCCTCCCATCTCCTCTACTCACATTCAAGCTGGAATGTATTGGTGAGGTTTACTGGGACCAGACTTCTCAGAAGTTAAGACCCGTTGGATGCTGTGGTTAGAAAGGATCTCAGAAGTCATCTGGTCTGCCCTCACACCTGTTACAGCAACATCCTGCTCATGATGGACGGCCACTTGGGGACAAGGACCACTGGGTCTCATTTGACTTTGGTTCCCCAGAACCTATAACGTCATTTGTCAAGTAGCAGGTGCTCAATAAATATTGATCGAATTACCTACTGACTGAGTAAATGAATGCATCTCTCTCAGAAACAAAGATTGTCTCCTTGATCAAAACTCTCATTGGGCTCCTCTGAACTCTCTTCTCAACTAGGCTCTGACTCTTGTGTTTCTGTGTTCAACTTTTCCTTGTCCAGTTTTAGCGAGAATTCTACTAAATCAGTTTAATCAGAATCCTCCACCCTCAATATCTGATGCAGTTTTTCATCCTCCACTATTCCCCAGGTGATGTCTGATCACCCTGGCATGCCTTCAGCAAGAATCCTATTAGGTTAATTTAGCCAGAATCCTCTCTTACCCCTGATGTTTCCTCTTGGTAATTTTTAATCCTCTGACTCCCTCTCTGCTCCTTGGCTGTAAATTTCCACTTTTCCTTGCATTTGGAGTTGAACCTCATCTCTTTCCCTTACTATAAAACCCCATTGTAGTAGCCAACCCCCACCCCCCACCTTGAATAAAGTCTGCCTGACCATCTTTTGATGAGTGCCATGAATAATTTTTCTTTAACATCAAAGCTATTTGGACACCTCCAGGGACAGGATGCTTACTATCTCAGAAGGCAATATATTGTTTTTGTAGATCTTTCTGATTATTAGGAAGTTGTTTAAATTGAGTCAAAGATGGATTCCTTGCAAATTTTCTACATATGTCCTCGTTCAGTTCTCTGAAGGCAGCAAAAAAGTCTCTTCCTTTATTCCCTTACTATAGCTTTTGCTGTCCTATTTTTCATGTGCTCTTTCTTCAGTAGCCAGTGACCTCATGCTTTTCCTTGCTGATCTGGAACATATCCAGTGAAATGTTTAACTCACAGATGCCTTGCCATGGCTCTATGATTTAGGTCTCTCCTTTTCTCTTGGCCGTGTTCATGTTGAATGAACTTGTCATAGGTACCATCCTTTCTCAGCTAGCTGCTACTGTAAAAAACTAGCTGAAAGAGAATATATTTCTGGTGGTGATACTATTAGTGATTTTTTTTTCTTCTTTACATTTTCTTGTAATAATGGAAAATATTTACAATAAGAATGTTTTACTTTAATAATCAGGAAAAAAATCTATAAAGCTATTTCTATTATGGAAGAAAGATACTGATAAACTAGCTTATAATAGAGTGTTGATGAACAGTATTGGCCTAGAGAAACTTTATCAAATATTTACTGTTGGAGAAGAAAAAAATTCCTCCACTCTTCAAGGTTCATTTGCCTGGTCTAATAATTAAATTGAGATAAGACAGATTAACAGGAGAAAAACAAATTTAATTATGTATGTACAGGAGCCCCATAAGAATATGAGACCCACAGGAAGTCAGGCAGTTGAGACTTATATGCCATCCTGAGCTGCGGAGAAAAGGGTAGGGGTCTAGGGCTTCAAAGGGAAGGAAGACAATTTACAAGAAGATAGGAAAAGCAAATGTCTGGTAAACAAATGTTTTCCATGCCATACAGAGACAATGGGACACAGAGAGGAATTTGGTCCACAGGCCCTGCCTAGCTTCCCCCCACCCAATTTACCACACCTAGCCCATATTCTCTGTAGCTATCTTTGGTGATAGCTCTCTTCCTGGACCAGGCCCTCAATCTAAATTCTTTTGGGCAGTTAAGGGGAAAGGTAAAAAGTTCTTCCTGAGTCATTTGGGCCTTGATTGTCTTCAGCTCAAATAAATCCACATGCCAAAGTGACACATTTTGGGGAGGCTCATTCTGAAACCCTCCAGTCCTGCCTTTAAAATTTATTCAAGAAATTTTATAGTCCAGAAGTTGAGTTGGTAGATTGCTCCATCTATGGAACCAGTCTCTTAGTCTGAAAATAGATCAGTTTAGTTAAACAGTTGTGTCTCATTTTAGGAGGCAGTGAGGCAGGTGGGCTCCAAAAGTGAGGCCTATGGTGCAAGCAATCAGGTACTTTATAAGAAGCATTTCTATGGAAACAAAAGAAAACAATGGTTAATGATTGGAGCTGACTATAATCTTAGTTTCTGAGTTCTGAAGGCAGTCAGTTGGGAAGATTTCTCAATGTCCAGTTCATGACACTTTCAGATGGAGTGAGGGCAGGCAATGTCAATCTGATATATTTACTGGATTGCAGTTTGAATGTCTCTGGTGATTTTTCTGAGTAGCCACATAGTAACAGGCACAAAGATTGTCCCTACATGAGCTGCTATGGTGATTTCTCTAAAGTTGATATCAAGTTGTCCAGGCTTATTTTTCCAATGGACTTTATTGGTTCCATAAAGTCAACCTTAGTTCCTTAAAGCTGTCTGGTCATATATGAGTCTATATACATTTCTCTCAAATATGACATTTCATTCAAGGCCTTGGTGATGTAACCAACGTTTCTAATTGTGTCCTGTTACAAGGAGAACAGATTCTTAGGGAACTTAGGCAAATAACTGCTGTGAAAATAAGAATACTCACTGAGAGTTTCTGAATTCTGGAGGGATCAGGCAGGGAAAAAAAGTAATTGTTTCATCTTTGTTCACAAAGATATATTTTACCAAATTACTCTAGGAAAAGAGAATAATGTTTGCTTAAATCTGGAAAAACAAAACGTAAAAGAACCAGCGATGTTTCAAACAAAAAGTCATAAAAATTTATAATCATCCTCATCAGTTCATTCAGTCCCATGAAATTAATATTTGTTATACTTGAATCCAGTTTTTCCATTAGTTTTGAAATTTCTTACCCAGGTCAGTTTGATGATCTTAAAATTATCAGAAATCTGTATTCTAGAATACTTTAAAAGTCCTTTCCATGAATCTCTCTAAAGATGAAGTTTTTCAGGAACACTTTTGCAAAAACATCAGAGCAAAACAATGACAGAGTGAGTGACAAAAGACTTAAAAATACCCACTTTTAAAGATCTGATGAGAGTTTATTATAATGTAATTGACAAATAATTTACTTATTTTTGTAACATGCAACATTTTAAGATAATGACTATAATTGTGACTGATTAACATTATACCAGGACATATCAGAATTTTAGGAATTTCATCCAATTTCTAGAACACTCATATTTTTTAAAATTTAATTTTATTTATTTATTTTTATATAGCAGGTTCTTATTTGTTATCTGTTTTATACATATTAGTGTATATATGTCAATCCCAATCTCCCAGTTCATCCCACCACCACTACCCACCTCCTCCACTTTCCCCCCTTGGTGTCCATATGTTTGTTCTCTACATCTGTGTCTCTATTTCTGCCTTGCAAACCAGTAGAACACTCGTATTAATAGTATATAGCTATACAAATACAATCTAACACTTATCTTCACTTATTTGATAATGCTTCATGTAACTTATCAAATAAACCTCATTATTTTAACATCTCTCTTTTTATAAGGAGAGAGAAGAAATCTTTTGAGATGTTCCAGAGGCCCTCTGGAAAATCCCAAAGTTACTTCTGGGTCAAAAATACTTCATTTAAAATTTGATTTGGGGAAGTTTGTCAAAAATATAAGATTTGGACTCTTGACTAAATAGAATCACAGATCATTATGAAACAATATTTAATTAGCCATTTAACCAAAATGACAAGGAGATTTCAAAGGCAAATGTAGAAACTTACATAGTTCTGAGCAAAACTTAGCTCTTTTAATACTTCATTTAGTTAAATAATCAAAAGACCTGATGATAAAGACAACATGGAGCACAGGAAATTATTCTGATAAAACATAGAATTTCTGCTTTTAGGCATATTATTGAAAAAGATAAAGAAAAACCTTTTACAATCTCTTATTGGGAGCAGACCAATAGTTCAACAAAACTTTTCTTTGGCAGATGAAAGAAAATTAAGTTTCAGTTTTATATAAGTACACTATTGACATTAAAACTTATTTTTAAAACCCCTATAATAACAATTCAATTGTAGCAAGCTTGATTATACAAGGTAAAATTCTGTCTTTTTTTCTCTCTCTCTTCCCTACCTTCTATACCATTTAGTTTGTCCTTCATTCTTATCTTTCCTATTCTAAAATAACCAGTTTTACTTTAGGACAAATTTGCTTTCTTTTTCCTTAACACAAATGTACCTCCACACCTCTTACATTTTCTTAGCCCAATCCACATCCTATTTTCCTTGTATTTTCCTTATTACTAGTAGTTTTAATTACACATATTAGAATTTTTAACTTAAAAAAACCTTAATTTCTAGTGAAAATTAAAAAGTAAACAATTGTGAACTGTCTTTTGTATTAGCATTCTGTGGCTTGGCAAATTTATAAATACTTTTTGTAATTTCTAGAAACACATGCTTAGATCTCACAGGAAATTTTTTAGTGTGGCACAAAACATGCTTACTAAGAGACCCAAATATCTTTTGTTCGTTTGTAGTAAGAGGTTAAAAGTATTGAATAGGTAAACTTAGACTTATTTAGCAATTAATGTTTTAGTGTTTTACCTTATTCGGAAATGATCTAGCCATTTAATGAATTCCCATCAGTTAATTTAACTTAGCAAAATTCTAAGGGTGGAAGTTACCAAAGAGATTTGGGAAGCTGTTTTAAAACAGACGTACCATAAAACAATTATTACTGAAAAGTTACCTAAAAACTCTTATGCCACTTAAATCTATTACACAATTCATTTGTTTTTAACAATCATATTTAGATTATGCCTGAAGATTTCATAAGACTTTAAAGCAGCTAGCCATCACCTTAAATTATTTTTCTTGCTGACATATTTTGTAACAGAGATGAGCTTATTTGACTTTCGGTAAACCTAGGTAAAATAAAACTATTATACTTAATGCTGATAACTCTAAAGACATGTCTGTGTTAATTAAACCAACAAACTTAAACTAGATTTTATTCACCCAAAATTATCCTAGATCATGCAAACTTGAACAACATGTGGGTTAATTTCCATTATATTTCTGAGATTTAAAAATACTTAATTTATAAGTGCTTATTTAAAGCCAATTAAATAGAGTTCTTTTACAAATGAATTTGGCAATACCATCCAGAGGTAGAAAAATATATCTGTAATGCACATACATAGACATACATAAAAATGAAGACAGACATAGAGACCGTATAGTTTTTGATTTAAAATTGTAGCCATGGGATGGGTATGACAGTGCAAAACTCACTAGTTTGTAGAATAGTGAATTGGAATAAGTCAAGTGTACCTGACTAGATTTGGGGCAAGAAAGCTTTTATAGCAGTTTGTTTAAAAAGCCTCTTCCCATCCTTTGCCCCTTTTTTCAATCTTAGGAATTAGGAATGGTCTAGATAAGAGTTAATATTTGCATCTCAAAGGCACAGGAAATGAATGCAAGTTCCTACAAGAAAGACTGGTTTCCTAAAACCAATATTTACAAGCCTTTTGAGGTAAACAGGGGAGGTTTTGGGATTGGTAAAAAGGAATAGGTCTTTAGCGCTGCATTTCTACTTTTGCAAAGATCTGTAGGATAAACACAGTTGCTTTTCATTCTTCAAAGAACGAGGCTGCAGCCTAAATGATATGAAGGAGCTGACCTGCCCATCCAACTATACTATCTTCAATTTGCTTCTTTATATCAAGGAAAAGATTTCCAACTAAGATGGAAACCAAAAGATTTATGTCTTTGAAAAGTCCATATAAGGCATTTTAAAAAGCCTTCCTTTTGAGTACACAATTCAACCTTGGACCAATTGACCATAGGGGCAAAGCCTCTAGATTGCTTCTATCAGCCCCTGAACATCAGCCTTCAGCTGATCATTTGTGGGAGGGCCTAGGAGGAATTCTGGTCATCTATTTCCCCTGTGTGTGTATTTTTCTCCCCCAGGGGGCCATCTGACTTGTCTATAATTACGGTATAATCACAGGGGGAAGAATACGCCTTAGCAGTTAATC
This sequence comes from Balaenoptera borealis, assembly GCF_965194805.1. Classification (NCBI taxonomy): domain Eukaryota; kingdom Metazoa; phylum Chordata; class Mammalia; order Artiodactyla; family Balaenopteridae; genus Balaenoptera; species Balaenoptera borealis. The sequence continues at coordinate 38,413,279 of NC_138860.1, read as the reverse complement.
TAGGTCCTGAAACTGAGTAGGACACTATAAGGCTCCTGGGCGTGGAAGACTTTCTGTGTCCCCCTTTCCTTGTTTTCAGGGAACAGACTCCAGCTTCCATGACCTTCCCTGAGTCTCAAAGGAAAGATTCGAACAGCTGCTAATCAGGGAAGGGAGAGGATGCAGAGATAAGGGAGGAGTAGCCAAGAAACTGTAGTGCAGCCTTGGGGCAGGGTCCTGGTTCTGCCTCAAGAGATACATATAACAATATTTTTGAGCTCTTTATAGAACTAAAACCCCAACAAATGGAAGATGTCAGCATTCTTCATTCCAGAGAAGACCACCTGAGGCCAGATTAAAGGAAACAGAGAAGCTCATCAAGAGATTATCTGAGACCAGATTAAAAGGGTGCCGGCCCTGCACACACCCTAATCTTATCAGCAGTCCCACCCTTGAACCATCACTATAAAACTCCTCAACAAATCCTCCTGGGTGGGGACACACGGTTTTCAAGGGCAGGAGCCTGCTGTGTCCCTCTTTGCCTGGCAAAGCAATAAAGCTATTCTTTTCTACTTCACCCCAAACTCCGTCTCTGAGATTTGATTCAGCACTGCTGCAGAGAGGCCAAGTTTTTGGCATCAGTCCCTGTGAGTGGGGTTGTGAATGGTCACTAATCTTTCAAATTCCTTTCTAAATTTGATACCTAAGACAAATGCATCACTGGGTGGACGATTGTGTGGTATTTTACAGAACACCTTGTTGTACGGAATTTTCTTGAGGTTTGGTGGGTGACCTAGTGTCAATCTAACCTTCTCCATGACCAACTGATCTTAACATGAGAGTCTTTGAGTTAGGTGGTGAGCACTCTAATAGCTTTTAAGTGCTTGATCCATGCCTGCCAATTTCACAGATTTGGCTTCCAAGATGTCCCTTAACAGAAGCCTTTACCTCATATGCACACGAACCCACAGCAAAATGTGTCTAAACATACTCCAGTCTGGTGAGAATCATGAACTCAACCAGTCTGTGAGGATGACTCAAATATCAGACTTACAGGGCCTATGACTACATTCTACCCTATGGTTTTCCTCCTTATGAAAAATGACACAACAGACAGAGACAAAGAAAGAAAGTGGTCATCTCTGTGAGGGAAAGGATCAATAAGAAGCATAACAACAAATCTTTACCAAAGTTGCTATACCTATAATATTTTCTCCTGCTAATTTAAATTTAGAAAAGTAAAGAAAAGACTCTCACCACTCTTGCTTCCATTGGATTTTGCAGGCTGGAAGACTGAATTGGTAAGAATTTTTACTTTCTGCTGGCTTGTTGTCAGAGCTCCCAGTTTTCTCAGCTGTAGCAGCCTCAGACTGAGCAGTGTCCAGTCAGTGAAGTTAATCCTATCTGGGTCACCAACTGTTGGGAAAGAAAAAATTTTCCTCTACTCTACTAGGTTCATTTGCCTGGTCTAATAATTAAATTGAGATAAGACATAGTAACAGGAGAAAAACAAATTTAATTATGTATGTATGGGAGCCCCATAAGAATATGAGACCCACAGGCAGTTAGGCAAGTGAGCTAACATGCTGTTCTGAGCTAAGAAGGTGGTAGGGGTCTAGGACTGCAAAGGGGAGGAAGACAATTTACAGGAAGATGGGAAAAGCAAATGTTTGGTAAACAAACGTTTTCCATGCCATACAAGACAATGGGACACAGAGAGGAATTTGGTCCACAGGCCCTGACTAGCTTCCCTCCACCCAATTTACCACACCGAGCCCATATTCTTTGTAGCTATCTTTGGTGATAGCTCTCTTCCTGGACCAGGCCCTCAATCTAAATTCTTTTGGGCAGTTAAGGGGAAAGGTGAAAAGCTCTTCCTGAGTCATTTGGGCCTTGATTGTCTTCAGCTCAAATTAATCCACATGCCAAAGTGGCACATTTCAGGGAGGCTGGTTCTGAATCCTTTCACTACTAAGTACCAGGCACTGACCTAGGTAGTACAGAGATAAACAAAAAAACAACCCTTTTCATTTAAGTAGCTCTCAGTTTATTTGCTCCAACCATTATGCCCTATGAAAAGAAAATGCTCAGGTTGCTATGGGGGCACTGAGGAGATGCACTGAAAGTAAGCTGGGAGAGCAGCAAAGAACTTTAAAAAGGAGGTGTCTAACAGGGAATGAGGAAGGGAGAATTAAACAGGAAGGTGCACTGATATGCAAGAGATTGTGGTCCCTTTGAGGAACTTCCAAGGGTTTGGTGCATTGGGAGGGCAGGGTGTGAAGGAGGGAGGGGAAGAGTTGAGGCAAGAGGGGTCAAGGTCATGGAGGACTTGCTGCTAGGGTTTTAGACTATTCTGTGTGCATGTACGTGAGGGTAGGGTGGGCGGGAAGAAGGCAGGAAAGGTGAGAGCCTTTAAACAAGGAGGACTAATAACTTTGTCCAGAGAAATGATTGGTAATGGTAGAGTTCCTGGCAACATGATTGTTAGAAGGAAAGATTTCTGGGTAAAGAGAGCGGGGAATTGGAGCATATACGTGCTTTCATTTTTCAAGGAATATCATACTTGTAACTACCCAGAGCCCTTCTGCTCTGCCACAGGAAATGGGAAAAGTCATTGCTTAAGGCATAAGAACATATGTTCTAGAACCAGTCTTCCTAAATTCTAATCACAGTTCCATACCTATTGGTGATGTATGTGATCATGGCCTCTCTGTGTCTCAGTCTCCTCATCTGTAAAGTGAAAATAATAATAGTACCCACTTTATTAGGTTGTTGGGAAGATTAAATGAATTAGCATATAGGCATGGCTCTTAAAGAGTAATATTATTAGGTATGGCTTATCTTCTAAAGGGTACCGGAAGATGCCACTCAAAAATATACCTCTTTGGCATATGGATTATTTTGAGTTAAAAGGCAGTTGAGAACCAGAAGGTGCAGGCAAAGCCCTAAAAGGAGGGCACAAATTTTCCTTTTACAAAGGAAATTTTCACTTTAAGAGATGTCTCTGTTGCCCATACCAGGAAGAGGAGGACTCTTAACAATTCTTATCACCAATGTAAATCTGCATAACAAATCTCACCAAACAACACTTTACTAAACAAGTTTACCACCATACTTTCCTGGTCACCTTTCCAAAACTTGCCTCCTCATCCCCCCCTTCTACCCAGAGACCCCAAACACTTTTTCCTTTTGTTTAGCCTAAGATGGTACATAAGCTCAAATTCCAACCACCCCTTTGAGTTACTCACTGCTGGATGCTCCTATGAGCAATGCACCTGTTAATAAACTTCTGTTTGTTTCTCTCTTGTTAATCTGGTTTTGACCAGTCTCATGCATAGGAGTCCTGCTGAAGAACCTAATCTGGGTAAAAGAAAAATAAATTTTTCTCCCCTACACTTTTCGCCATTGTTCTATCTATCAAGGAGAAAGAAGGGTTGAATGGGATTTGGAGTCAGAAACAGCATGCCTCCATAACTAACTGTGTGACTTGCACAGTTTAACCTCTACCAGTCCCAGTTTTCCTGTTGAAAATGCATATAATGATAATTCCCACCTCACAGGGTCTTGTGGGGATCAAACGAGATAATGGGTGCAAAAACACTTTATAAATTGTAAATTGTCGAATACCAGCCACTAGATTAATATTCTCTCACCAGTCCTCCCATGAAGAGGGCAGGAGGGGTCTCCCTGCTTAAAAAACTGAAGGCCAAAGGGGTTCAGTAATTTACCACAATTCTTCTGCATGTCTGGGTCAGGTCTGGCCTGGGACAGGCCTCTGCACTCAGCAATTTCCCTACACAGTCTGGTCAAGTGTGCTCTGCTGGCCACCTCCACACCCAAGAATTCACATGATTAAAAGCAAAATCCTGGGCCAGTCCCCCCTGCCACTTCACTGGGTTCTAATTGCCTCTTCCTTCAGAAATAGGAATAATTAAATAGCAGCTTTATTTTAATATGCCTCAGGTCAGGCTCAGCATTCTGCATCCTTGGTCAATTTCCCCACATTTCTTAGCTAATCTGGGGGAGAGGAAACTGTCCAGAAGCAGTTCATTTGCATCAAAAGCACTATAATTTGTAAGTAAATGGCATTGCTTTTAAATGCAAAGGAGCTTTCGTGAGCTGACAGAGAAGACTGTCTTTGATTCTTCAAATAACTGCGACCCCTAATGTTCTGGAAATAATCTTTCCTTCTCTCCAATTACACCCATCCCATTAGGATCCCCCCTTAACCCCTCTTCAAAATATAGCCATTAAAATTTCTCCAATCAAAGGCAACTCTCCTTGCCCACAGGAGGACTTATTTGAGGAACAATCCTCAGTTGGGCAGACACATTGAGATGCTACTAAATGCCAAGTGTTGGGAAACAAAGATGAATAGGACACTGTCACGGCTGTTAGGAAGTTTACAATCTTGGAAGATAAGGCTGCTACATGTGTAATAGAAGATAGAATATGTGGTTTGAAGAGAGATGCAAAATGTTCCATGAATTAGTCTGAACCTGCTTGGGAGATTAGGAAAGACATGGAGAAAGATGGTTACTATTTTGGAGCTCAAAATCTGATATGATCTCTCCACCAAATCAGTTCTCCACTGTCCTCCACAATCCTTACTCACCGCATGGTCTCGGTGCAGTTCCTTTGCTCATGCTTGGTCTTCCATATTTGACAGTCCTTCCTGTGAAAAGACAACAGCCCCAAAAGGAAGTCACTTGTCACCAGATGTCATCAAACCAAGACTTAATATCCAATTTAATGACACTTTCAGCCTTTCCAAGGAATGAAATCTTAAACCAGTCAAGCTGGAATTACCTGGTCAACATTAATGAGGTCATCTAACTGATAGATCCCTGCTGTCACCAATAGGAAGGTGGCCTTGCCACAAACAATCCACTTTTAGCAGGTATAAATTCCTTATCCTGATCCCTCCTGCATATAAGAGTCTTCTGTTTTGTACAGTTCCTCAGGCTCCTTTCTAGTTGCTAGATGGGATGCTGCCCGATTCATGAATTGTTGCATAAAGCCAATAAGATCTTTAACATTTTGCCAACTACAAATTGGCACTTGCCATCTACCTCTACAAGGATTAAAAGTCATGAGCCACTGCAGCTGCTGACTTTCAACAGCCCCTGAAAGGAGTTCAGGGTGGAGATCAGGAATGAGGCACTCTGTGCTCTGGGAAAAACTGGCAGAACAGGCTTTCAGATAGTTAGATATTTTCAGGAGAAGATTTTATGAGCCCAATTCTTGCATCTCCTTGTATCTGGAAAAGTTCTAAAATCATTAACTGTGATATTTGCTCCTCGTGACTAGCAGCAAGCCTCTGCCAAAATGTGTGCTTGACTGCACGCACCCCCTTCACTAAAATCATATATAACACTGACCTTCCCCCCTACCTCTTCGAAGCAGTTCCTCAGAGCTGTCCAAAATGCTGTCTCCCAAGCTATAGTCCTCATTTTGCCCCCAATAAAACTTAACTCACAACTCTCCCGTTGTGCTTATTTTTTTTCAGTCGACAGTTAACTCAGTTGAATTTTGTTTTTTTAACAGTTCTTAGTTAAATCATCACTCCCTCCAGGAGTCCACCAGGAAGAAACTTCACCATTGTTAAAAAAACAAAATTCAACCAAGTAAATTTGAAGATCTAATAGGCTTTATTCAATGATTCATGAATTGGGTAGCACGGTATCTGGCAACTAGAAGAGGACTCCAAGGGGTTGTACAAAATGAAAGGTTTTTATAGGAAGAAGGGTGCGGTAAGGGAGCTATTAGAAAAAGAAAAGAAAGGATTATTTTTAGGCCAGGATATCTTCTTTTCTGGGAGAAGGGAAAGGCTATGGTTTCATCATGCAGATTGCCTCTTCTTCCTCTGAGGGGATGGAGAGGGTCCACATGACAGATTACTTTATTGGTGTTGACCAGAAAATTCCAGACTGGTTGATTAAGGTTACATTTCTAGCGAAGGTCTAAACTGCAATTAGGTTAGGTATTACATCTAGGTTTGGTATCATGGGTTTTGCATAAGTGATACCATTTTGGGCCTGTGCTTATTCTCTTTGACACCATCTAAAGTGAATTGGTGTAGCCTATTAACTAGCTTCCGGTCTCTTTTCGAGCCTTTGTTCTGTATACTCTGTGCCTGAATTCTTTCTCACTTCGAGCAGACCTCTGAATGCTGAGGATAGATGGTTCAATGGGAGATTAGAACTGGGAGTGGATTGGAATCCAGCCTCTGACCTTAGCCAGCTGTGTAAATTTGGGGAAGTTATACAGGCCCTGAACGTCACACTCCTCATCTGTAAAATGATAGTAATAATTATCACTGTACCGAGTTACTGAGGGGAGATGGCTAATGGATATAAAGCAGTTAGAAACTGCTTCATAAAAAAATGTTTGTGTTCCTTATGGCTATAAATCATTAGTTTTATTGGGTGTGTTAGGCCGTTTCCTGGGTTTGTAGGAAGATCTTTTCCTGGTACTTGGTATTTAGTAGATGATAAATAAGTGCTTACTGAGTGAATTAATGCTCTGTTTCATCTCTATAAGTTTGTGTATGCTTTTGCTCGCATTTGGAATATCAGCACATTAATCCCTCTCTCCCCACCACATAACTTGGTTAACTACTATTAATTATTTGAAAAGCAGTCCTGCAGCCCACTTCCAAGCTAGACAGCTCCAGTTATGGAGTAGAAAAAATAAGGGTAGGAAGACTTGTTTTTTCTGGAATGTCATGTCATTGACTACATTACTACTGTTCAAAAGTAACCACTGCCTCTTCCCTACCACACTGATGGTTGGCTTGACCATGTGACTTGCTTTACCCAATGAAATGTGAGAAGCAGAGTCACGTGTCATTTCCAAGAAAGAGTTTTAAGAGCCAGTATGTGAACTGCCACAATCTCTTTTCCCTCTGCAATCCCACCAGTCATGCTCTTCCACCTGCATGGGAACTGGTTAGAGAACATGGGGCAGAGCCATGAGTGACCTGCAATGCAAATGTATGAGAAATAAACCTTTGATGCTGTAAGTTTCTGAGGTTTGAGGGCTATTTGTTACTTCAGCTTACCCTGGCTGATATAGCATATTATCTGGCTTTTCTTCCTCTGAGGTGCTGCCCAGCCCTTTTCTCCCATTCTGGTGATTGCATCAATTCCATGCCTTAATATTTACCAAACATATGTATCTCAAGCCACAGTCCTCACGGTGTAGATAGCCTGCTAGCACCTGAAACTCAGCAGACACAGAACCAGACTCACTTTGTTCCCTACCCTCCCCAAATCTGCTGCTTCTCCCATCATCCTTTCTATATCCAGGGACTAACTAGAGAAATCTGAGAAGCCACTGGGACCATTCTCAAACCCTTCATTCCACTGAGGGGTGAGGCTGATCACTTCTACTGCTGAAATGTCTCTCACTTCTGTTTTCTCCTTTTAAAGTCTCTAACCCTAATCTCGCCTTCCATTGTCACCTGAATGCCTACAGGGGCCCTGCAGCTAGCCTCCCTGCCTTTTGTCTCTTTCCTAATCAATCTGTCAATCCTAACATTTGCAGGGCCTGGGATAAAAATGTGAATGGAGACCCAAACATTAAATGTCTAAATATTTAAAATGTATAAATCAAGATAAAAAACATGCTAAACAGAATATATTCTGGTTTCCTGTCTTAACAAATAGACCTTCATAATGACCTGGAAGCCCAGATCAAATTTCAAATTTTGGGGGGTTACATGATGGAATATATAGAACAGGAAGAACTGGATCCTGGACACCAGCTCGTCATCCACACCCTTTTCTCTCCCCATTCCTGGCTTTATTCATGACATAAGAAGTTTTGCACACACATGTGAGAATTCTGAGCCTGCATGTGTAAGATTCATCCACACCCCCTGCAAGCAGCCAAGCTTTGCCCACCCTTCAGCCTAGGGTGAATATGACAAAACACAGTCTGCCCTTAGGATGAAGAATCAAAGATGGTAATAGTTTCTGCCATGGAAGTGGGCTTGCAGCCATGTGTGTAGGGAATTCCATGATCCCGACACCCTGAGGGAAGGACACTCTGGAGGGAAGGACATGGGCTAGAATGCTTTGTCCTCCTGGTTCCTTGTACTTTCACCCTATGGGAAGGGCGTGACTAGAGATATGGGTCAAAGTGCATCCTACTTAAGTGGAAGGCCTAGGGCAGGGGTCCCTCTTCCTGAGCCTAAGAGCAATTCTATAAACCATAATCACAATCAACATTGATTGAGCATCACTGATGTGCCAGGCGTTGTTCTAAATTACTTACTGATGAAGAAACTCAGCACATCTCTTAATTTGCCCAAATTATACTGTTACTGAACACAAGTTTGTGTGCCTGTTGTACAGTGAGGCCAAACTGAAAGCTCGGATTTTAGAAGAGAAATCTTTGTTGCAGGGCCCAGCAAGGAGAACAGGCGGCTCATGGCCAAAAAACTCTTGAACTCCCTGAAGCATTTCAGCAAAGCATTTTAAAAGTGAGTATTTCAGCAAGGTGAGGGAGGGGCTTCCCAGGGTCTGTGATCAGCTCGTGCACAGTTCTCTGATTGGTTGATGCTGAGGTCACAGGGCAGTTAACATTATCCATCCTTAGGCACCAGAAGGTCTGGGAGCTATGTGCTCATGATCATCAAGCAGTTAATTTCTTCCATTTGGTGGTGGTTTTTAGTATCCGAAAAATTCAGGAAGTATGCATGAGATACTAATATCTAGGTACTTCAGAGAGGAGCTACAGCAGAAGATATGGGGGAGGGGTCTGTCATGGAAAGGCCCCAAAGGGTTCTGACCAATTACAATACAGCTCATAAGAGGCAGAGTTAGGGATTGAACCCAGGCAAATCGAATCCCAGAACCACAGCACATAACATGCTACTCTGCCACTAGAATCAACTGAAAATCCCAGATCTGATTGAAGCCGTCTCCTGTTCACCAAAATGCAGTGTGTGACCCAGTAAAGATAATATAGAGAAAGAACTCCAAGATTTGGAGCCAGAAGATTTTGGTTTTAATGTTAGCTCTACCATCTGCTAGCTCTGTCTATTAATCAAGGAACTTTGCCTTTCCATAAAATTAGGAGAGTAATAATATGTCTCCCATTGGGGATTAAGTGAGTAGTGAATATGAAAAGCTATAAAGCTTTGTTATTATTAAGTCTGTTATTATTAAGATATTACAGTTACTATGGATACATAATAAATTACCCTAAAACTTAGTAGTATAAAAGAACCATTTGTTATGCTCCTGGATTCTATGGGTCAGGAATTTCAAAAGGGTATTTTCTCTGCTCTTCAACGTCTGGGGTCTCAGCTGGAAGACTTGAAGAATGGGAGCTGGAATAACGGAAGACTTGCCTTCTGCCAATGATGCCGGCCGTTGGCTGAGATCTGCAATGGGGCTGAAGGCTGAAACACATGTGAGGTATCTGCATATACCTGGCCATCCTCAAATTGTGGTGGCTGGATTACATGGGTGACATGGAAAGATAGTGATAGAGACAGATAGAGATAAAGATAGAGAGACAGAGACAGAGAGAGAAAGACAAAGAGATGGAAATGGTAAACAATGTTCAACAAATCTCTGCCCCTCCTGGTTTGTATCTTTCTGAAGTGACATCTCTCCACATTTTCCACGTTAGCTGGGGATCCAATTGCAAGGTGTCCTTGCCATGGCATTAAGCATCACAAATCAGGATGGATCCTTGTCTGCTTGCCTGAAACATCCCTCGTCTTTCTGGCGTATATTGGATGAATATTTTGTTAAGAGCAGGTAAGTAGCTGTGCAACTTTGCTTTTGAATGGAGGAATTTACGGTGTATCAAGCAGCAACTTGCCCTCCAACATCATATTATGTTAATCCTTCTCCATCATATGAAGGTGATTTGACACAGTGTAATGTGAGATGACTATAGAACATCAAAGAAAAAGATGGGGGGGGGTTTACTGCCCAGCCTCCTGTTCCTGAAAAGGAAGATGTTCCCAAATGGGCTGTCCTAAACAACCTGAGAGCCCAGGGGATCACTACTGTTGACTAAAAGAATTTTGTGCACAGCATCTCATTTACTCCTTACACCATAATCTTGTGGGATAAGCATGGGTAGCGCTCACATTTTACTTTTGAGACAGTGAGGACTCAGACAGTCCAAGTTACTTTCCTAAAATCACATGGCTGTTAGGATGTGGAGCTGGAAGTCTGGAGGAACATGAGGGTTGTCCAGTGCATGAGCTTCGAAGCCTGGGTTGCCTGATACTGAGCTAGTGGGGATCAAGGGATCCCCCTCCCACAGAAGGAGGGGTTGTGTCAAAACTTAGCTTCCCACTGGTCTTGAGGGCCCCAAGCATCCCAGGCAACATGGAGCTGTGTTTCTCAGTATCTCCCTAAGAGCCAGCAACTAAGCTTAGACTGCTAGACATTTGAGCTCCAAATGTGTATCTATCTCCCCCATACAAAGCTGCTCCCACCCTCACCCCACAAAACAATGAGCGGATGGAGGTGTTGGGGGCCTCTGCTGGGATTCAGCTGCACTCTGGCCACTTCTCTGGCCACAGGACATAGAGAGAAGGCCCCCTGTGTACACCTACTGAAGTCCTGCCCAACAGTGCCTTCACCCTGATAGGGCTTGCTGGTGTTGTTGGAGCCCTTGTTTTACAAAGACAAATCCAGACCCTCTACTGGACATCCTCTGCTTCCTGTGATGTTTGAGGCCATTGTACTTCATGTGGACCTGTTCACATTTATTCAACTTTAATTTATATTAACTCATTACCTACATAATCTCATAGAATCCAGGAGGGTCTGGGAATGCAGCATGAAATACTATTCTACATCACAAGGAAACTTGTTCTTTCAGATCTGCATCCTAAGGAAATGCTTGGAGATAAATAGAAATAAAATAAGCTTTTTTGAAAACAAAGCTGTTCTCTATTGACAATTGTTTTTCTATATCTAGGTAGAATTATGTTCACAAGATCAGGGTAGATATTCCTTTGGATTTGAAGAATCTGTTTGGAACAGTGTTTGAATCATTATCTCCAAAATGAGCCCCAGTTGAAAGCTCTCCTAAGATCATGTCTTAACAGGGAAAGGGAACTCACTCAGCTACCTGGGAATGATGTTGCTGTATCAATTTGGGCAAAAGGAATGATTTTGAAATGACACAGACAATCTGACATAATGTAGATCCAGAAGTTGGAATCAGGAGCAATGAGACTGCTTGAAAAGTGAATGGGCTGCTTGAGAACAAAGTAAATTTTGTTTCTCAGAGGAATTCAGATGGGCGACCATTTGGTGAGGTTACATTAGAATGACCAGAAGAATTAGATGGGGACAGTAATAATAATAATACTAACGGTAATTTTTATTTTTTGAAACTTATTCTAGGCCTAAGAAGGAGCTAAATTCTTTACATACACAGTATTACTTAATCCTCACAACAACCTCATGAAGCAGATATTATTATCCACATTTTGAGGATGAGAACACTGAGGTGCAGAGGTTAAATAGTATATTCAAGCTTAAACATCACAGAAATAGGTTTAAATCCAAGTCTTTCTGATTCTAAAAGCCCTTGTTCTGGGACTTCCCTGGTGGCGCAGTGGTTAAGAATCTGCCTGCTAATGCAGGGGACAAGGGTTCGATCCCTGGTCCGGGACGATCGCACATACTGCGGAGCAACTAAGTCCGTGCACCACAACTACTGAACCTGAACTCTAGAACCCATGAGCCACAAATACTGAGCCTGCATGCTGCAACTACTGAAGCCCACATGCCTAGAGCCTGTGCTCCACAACAAGAGAAGCCACTGCAGTGAGAAGCCTGTGCACTGCAATGAAGAGTAGCCCCCACTTGCCACAACTAAGGAAAGCCCACATGCAGAAACGAAGACCCAACACAGCCAAAAATAAATAAATTAATTAATTTTTAAAAAAGTTGGAAAAGATACCTTTAAAAAATAAATAAATAAAAGCCCTTGTTCTTGACAATTAGTCCTGGAAGTCAATGACATTCTTCTAAAGAATTCTCTGACTCCTGATAAACTCTTGACTTCTTGATTTAATAGGCATGGAATAAGTCCCATTACGAGGGAAGTTCAGAGCCCTCGCACTGTATGTGGTTACACTGGAGGCTATTTTCCTACAATATTTTCCTCTGTGTGGTCCCCACCTCTCTACTGGTAGATAGAGATGAGCAAAGTCAGGCCTCCTGGCAGACAGTGAGTGGGGGCTACCTGCCGAGAGTAATAACCTGTTGTATTGTAAAGTAGAGGGCTGCAGGACAGGGTTACTCCAGGCCACTGAGAGTGCAGAAGGCTCCTTTGAAGTAGAGAGTGTAGCTTCCTTGGGGAAGAGTTCCCCAGTGGGTGTCCATGGCACCAATGGGTCTTAGGGGTGCCAACATACTGATTCCTCAGTCAGCACGGCAGGAGGGCAGGTCCTGGGATAGCCAGAGCCTGGATCCAGAAACCCTAATGGCCTTTGGCCACAAACAGGCTCTCTGATTTCCCTGGTGTTGTATAAACATCATTTTGTATATGTGCCTGGATGTGAAAAAGTGAGAAAACCTTATTAAAAGCATATTGCAGGGGCTTCCCTGGTGGCGCAGTGGTTGAGAATCTGCCTGCCAATGCAGGGGACATGGGTTTGAGCCCTGGTCTGGGAGGATCTCGCATGCCGCAGAGCAACTAGGCCCGTGAGCCACAATTACTGAGCCTGCGCGTCTGGAGCCTGTGCTCCGCAACAAGAGAGGCCTCAATAGTGAGAGGCCCACGCACCGCGATGAAGAGTGGCCCCCGCTTGCCGCAACTGGAGAAAGCCCTCACACAGAAGTGAAGACCCAACACAGCCAAAAATAAATAAATAAATAATTTTTTTAAAAAAAGCGTATTGCAGGCGGAATGTTAGTTAGGAGGAAATCACTGAATTTTATGGATTTTATGGGAAACTGAGGCTCAAGAGATTTACTCTGGAGGCTGTGCACAAGTTCCCTTCAGATTCAGTCAGGATGATAGTAAGAAGGAGGAAAGAAAAATAAAACAAAAAGAAAAACAGAAGGAAAATAGAGGATGTCTACTGTCAAAGGGGAGGGAGCTGGTGTGAATGTTGTGGAGCCTTCAGACCCATTACAGTCAAGCAGGACCTTAGCCAGGGACTTCTTAGCAAGGGGAGATGAATTATTGAAATGCCGGAGTTTAACATGCTATTCTTACTAATAAGCGCTCTTAGCTACAACCCCAAAAATGCCACTGGATGTCAAGAGAGGATTCATAATGACACTTAAGTTTACAAAGAATCCCATTCTGAAAGTGCAGCCATACATAACACATTATCCACGTCGTGCTGAGCTCATATTTAATTCTGACAAAGGACAAATATGAGGTGGTGAGAACTTGATGGTTTTTTCTGCCGCCACTAGAGAGAAGTGTTGGGGCATATTGTTTTTGACGTGGCACCTCAATTAGGCCTTAAAGAATAGGTAGTACATGCTTGATGAAATAGGAGATGGTACACTGATCCGAGGAGAATTCAGCAGCTTGGTTTGAGGTTTAAGTTTGATGTTCCCCCACCAGGGACCCACCAGTCACAATAATTACATTGCTGTCTTTTCATAATATGATTTATTTAGATGTTGCTTTATGAATTAATTCCCTCTAATTGCTGCTCCTCTCACTGTAAATCAAGGTTTCTTGCTTTCTGTAGTAAGACGAACATTATCCTACAGTGCAGTAATTAGTCCAATTAGGAAGCAAGGCAGATGTGGAAAACCAATTAGTTTCAGGAATATATCTGTGCCTATGTATCCCAAGCACTGTTCAATTGAAATTTAATAGCAACTTAATAAAACATTGTTTTATTCATAAACCATCTCCTCCTTCCAAGCTCCCATTTGTTTGTTTATCTGTTCATTTCTAACGGAGCCAGCGCCAACTTGCTTCATGCTTGGCGAGTCTCTTTCCATGCAGAGAAGATTATTATTTTCTCCCTGTTATTGGAGTGAAGGGATCCTTGCTTGGAGAAGGAGGCAGAGGCCAGTGGTTTGGGGAGGGGTGAACTTTTGGCATCCTCGTCCTCTTTATCATAAACATAACCATCATTTGATCCAGGGACTTAAACCAGGAGGTGTCAGCTCTGCATTCTACATACACACATGTACATACATACTTACACACACAGAAACATACACATGTATACACAGATACATACACATATACACATATACACATATATAGATACACATGCACATACATAAACTCACACGGACACACACGCGCACACACAGATAGATACACATATTAACATACACACTTACATGCATACACATGCATACACATACATACACACATACACACAGAATCATGCATGTATATACACACAGGTACGCATATATATCCAAACATACATGCACACTCATACATATGTATACACATATACATGTACACACACATGTTCTTGGCCACTCTCCCTCAAAGGAACCTTGTTCCTAGGCCCCTTAGGAACCCACAAATCACCAACAAAACAAAATGGTTTAACATGCAAACAGTTTGTGCTCTAACCCAAGACAAATTACCATGGATGACACCACCCAGCTACACACGTAGACAAACCATTTCACCAAGTGTAAAAAAAGGAAGAGGGTTATACCATCCCTTGATTTAGTGTAGGATCTGGGGAGTGAAGCAATGCACACAGAGTGAGGAAAAACTCATGTTTCTTTAGTTGATGAAGGGCTGGCTGACTTTCACTAAAACTGCAGCTCAATTCTCTCTAGAAAGTGGAAGGCAGGAGGTGTCCGTTGCATTTTGTCTGAGGATTGTAGGTACCTAGAATCTCAGCGAGAAAGGGATCCTCAGGAGTGCAAAGACCCTTCTACATACAGTATTTGATGGAAGAATCTGAAAGCCAGAGAAGGGAGCTGGCTTCTCTCCGCAAGGTGGCAGAGCTAAATTAGCTCAAGGGCCTCTTGACTCATCAAGCTGCCATGTTCTTTGCACAGCATTCTGCTGCTTCCCCTTAGGAAACACATTTCTAGTTTCTAGAACATCTGTGTACAAGAGTTATTTAAAAAAATCTATCACAAGACAATCACAATAACTGAAAATCCCTATTCACTGCTTGATCTGATAGGTAAATTACTGAACTTTTGATTTATGTAACTCATTATCACTGCACGGTGGCTGCAGTGATACACTCCATTTGTTTCCTTGATCATTATGTGGTTGCTTCTCTCTGTGTCCTGAAAGCAAGACCTTAATGATAACCAGCAAGGGTAATACAATTAGCAAGATGTGGCATTAGCGTGTGCAGTTAGCTGTGTGAGGATGTGTGTTGGGAAGGCGCAAGTGATGAGGATTTCAGTCCAAGAAGTTCATCTTTTGGGAGCAGTGACCCCCTTCTCTCCTGACCCAGGAGAGGGATGGAGCCTGTGAAAGTTCTATTTAGATGTCTAGACAGTCCAATTGGGGGCCCTTGGGTACAAGCTGTAGTGTTGGGGGGAGGGGAAGGGAAGAGGGAATAGTGTCAGTGTGGAAAGGAAGAGAAAGGATGGTGACAAATCTGTGGTGGGTCTCAGAAGAGGGCTGCCCTCGTGACCTGAGAGATGAAGTTGCTCATTCCAGCTCACAGGAAGTCATTATTGCTCTTCTGATTGCATCTCTCCCTTGGGGGACATTGTGACAGCGCTGGGGTTACAAACGCCCAGCCACTCCAGAGGGGATGATGCACCAACCTAAGCTGGTGGAGGGGTGTTAAATCAAAGCTGGAGGAGCAGAAATATTTTCCTTGCCTTCCCAGCCTTTCACCTGTACAGGCACTTTTGGGGGGTGGGTAGGGTAAAAAAGGCAACTGTCAATCAAACCAGTAACATTCTTAAAAAGTCAGACTCCTTTCTGACAATTCCATACAATTTAATTCAACAAATGCTTATTGAAGAATACCTGACAGTTATAATTATCATTAATAATATAAATAATAATATACTGTACTGGAGTGTATGGCTTATTTAAAGAACAATCATATAGGATTCCTGGCCTCAGAGTTTACAATCTACTCAGTCATGAGCAAATGGTCCAGATGCCTGTAAGACATAGATAATGAGTGATACAGGAAGCTTCCAAGCAGTGAAGGGTCTGAGAGAAAGGGGGAGGGGGTCAGAGGAAGCTTCATGAAGAACATGATATGTGAGCTGTATCTTGAGAAATGGTGGGTTTGGGGCACGCAGAAGACATCACTGCAGGCAGAAGACATCATTGCAGACAGAAGGAACAGCCGGCAGCCACGTGGTCATAGGAGAGTAGTGGTCATTGTCAGAGGTAGCAGGAATCCAATTTGTCTAGAACGGGGATGGCAGTGGACTTTAAAGGTGGGATCTGCTCTTTAGTTTGGTGGGCACGGGGCAACAACGATAGCCTTGACCAGGTTGTCTCATATTCTTGGGACACTTCTAACACAGAAACCACTTCAACGATCCATCCTATCGCTCTGCTAAATGATTGTTTTGGAAAGTGAAATGCATGAACCCTTGCAAATGACATTTATTTATTTTAAAAAATATTTATTTATTTATTTGGCTGCGCTGGGTCTTAGTCGTGGCACACAGGGTCTTTAGTTGCAGCATGCGGGATCTTTAGTTGCGGCCGGTGGTCGAATGACTAAGATTCCGTGCTCTCAATACAGGGGGCCTGGGTTCGATCCCTGGTCAGGGAACTAGATCCTGCATGCATGCCGCAACTAAGAGTTCACATGCCGCAAATGACACTTAATTCTGTGCCCCTCACAACTCTTTATCAGGCGAGTCTTCAAGCACACGCTCCTTGCAGGCTTGTCTACAGTGACAATATTGTATTATTCGTGAGTCCCAAGATTTATAAACTACTGCTGTAGGGTCAGTTTTGTAATAACTGAGCAGAATAATTTTTCTCTGTTATTAATGCATGTGTGTGTGCGGGGGGAGGTGTTGAATACTAAAAATAGCAGTGATTTAAGTTTTTCCAGGGACTTCTCAGGGCAACACATCTCCAGGAGTCTGTTATTTGGAGGGAACTGGAAACCAGGACAAAAGCTCAAAGACTCTTCTCAGCCTTCCCTGGGGCCCGCATTGATTGTGGGAAGTTCTGCCTTCAGGGCATCTGCTTTCCCAAGAAATCAATGCAACAACACGAGTGAGAAATGAGTAACAGCAACTGCTTAGCATCCATTCTTCCTTGTAATTAATATCACTTGGCTGCTTGAACAGCCCGGAGCTGTCTGGTGGAGAAATGCTCATTCAGGGAAACCAAGCAACAAACAAACAAACATGAAAAGACATGCTGGCACATAATTCTTGCAAAATACAAAAAGAGAAAGGGCTTACTTCAAAGCTGACTCTAACTGAATTACCACTGGGGGTTTATGTTTGGTCTTTTTTTCTTTTCCTCTGAAAAATCAGCTCATATATTTTCTTGCAACCAAGACAAGCACTCTCTTAATTGTTCCATTAAAAGAGGTGTTGAAATGTTACTAATTGTCAAATGCAATTAAGTGTAGCAACATGTCACAGGCAAATTAACGGGAAGCCAGGTGCTTGGGGGGGTGGGCACAGCATTCATGCAGATGGGAATAATCATTATCCTTTCCTGTAGGTGACTCCTGCTTGCCTAACCACGGAGCTATGCACGACACTGGCCCCTGATTACAGCTTTTAAGGGTTTCTGACTCATCAGTGGCCATTCGCTGTGAGTAGTTTTTAGCTGTTCTCTCTCTAAAAGCTTGATCGTGATGTTATGAGCAGAGAATGCTGGTAACTTGAAAAGTCAGTTGTTACCTCTGAGTTACCCAGAGAAAGGGAACAGTATTTGCAGAGAGTCCCCAAGCCCACACCTGAAATTGCAGAAAGGTGTATCCACAGGGAGAGAGGTGCCTTACACATGAGGTGCTGTGGTCCCAGTAGGTTAGGTAGGTTTTGCAATCCTTCTTTTGATTTCACATTTATTCACTTCACAAGTGTTTCCACTATAATATGTGCAGTGAGACAAATCCTGAGACCCCTGCTTTGGTTGTCAGCTACTTCATCGAGGTCAAGCACACACATTTTCAACTAGACTGTAAGCTCTTTGATGGCAGGAACCTGATCCTATTCTTTTACTGTAGCTCCAACATCTAGGGCAGTGCTTAGCACCTATTAAGAACTCAATAAGCATTTAATGAACCCACAAAAAGAATTCAGCAAGTTGGGAGAGGGAATTGCTCTGGAGGAAGAGGGTCCATTTGGTTGGGAATTCATACTTGCGGAGGCATTCGAAGGCTAGCCAGACACTTAAAAGACCAAGTTCCAGATGAGGTCAGAACTGGAGGTGGAAAATTGAACATCAATTATAAAGAAGGGAGAGCTGAACTGTGGACTGAGATCTGTTCCTGATGGAAGAGGAGTGAGAGGCCTAAAGGCTCAGCCGGGGCAGGTGCTCATGGTGCACGGTGGGAGGGACTGTGGGGGGGGCAGAGGATGCAGACCCCCCTGTTACCATCCATCCTGCTGCCAGGCCCTGAGAGGGCTGGGAAGGCAGCAGAAGACAGCCTTCCCAGCTGGCCGGGGCTTTCTGGATGGGGACACAGCCACAGGAGGACAGTAGTCTGAGGGCCTGTGTGGTTTTTATTTTTCTGATACCAACAATCAATTATCTGACACCAGCTGGGTGTCCAAAAATCCAATTCAGTTCAGATGCTAACTATCTGGAGTTAATGCAGACCCCACAGGTCAAGGACCAGTCCCGTAAGACTGCCCCCATTTCAGACGCCAGCCACAAGTGGGGTGCCCAGGTTACCCACACTTCTGCCCAGCTGCCTGCAAATTAGAAGATTCCCACAACTCCCTCCTTGGGTTTGATAATTCGCCAGAACAACTCATAGACATCAGGAAAGACCTTTGTTCACTATTATCTGTTGAGTATAAAGGGTACAGCTCTGGCACAGCCAAGTGGAAAAGAGGCATAGGGCAAGGTATGGACGGGGGTAGGGTGGGAGGTTGGGAGGCTTCCATGCCCTCAACCATCCTCCAAGCACATGGATGTGTTCACCCACTGGGAAGCTCCCTGAAACCCACTAAGATTTCATTATGTAGGCATGACTGGTCCAGCCATTAGTGATGGAGCTCAATCCCCAGCCTCTCTCCCCTTCCCAGTGGGGCTGAAAGCTCTAACCCTCTAATGGTTGGTTTTTCTGGTGACCAGCCCTCATCCTGAAGCTATCTACTCACCTTGGTTATGCCATCAGCACAGAAGACACTGTCATCACTCAGCAGTTTCCAAGGGTTTTAGGAGCTCTGTGCCGGGAACAGGGATGGCAAAGACGAAATATTTATTTATTTATTTATTTATTTATTTATTTATTTATTTATTTATTTATTTATTTATACCACAGGGCCCATTTTAAAGATGTGCCCATGGGGAGCTCCCTCCACATGGGACTGTGATGAAATGGGCTGTCCTGGGTATTTTCCTCCTGTCCTGGTCTCACTTTGACTCCAAATTTTCACACTTTTTGAGGCAAGAAGTTTGCAGCTCACAAGATCTCTCCCTGTCAACCTATCAACAACTGCCTCTTAGGACTTTACACTCCTGCGTAGTTTTCTGTGGAAACCCAGTATTGTGGAAGTTAGCCTGGGGTCAGGTAAGGCACAAAACAAATACAAGTAGGTAATGGGGTTCAGGGCAGTACCCCCCCAAATATGTAACTTTGGCAAATTGATTAGCTTGAATTGAAGTTGCTTGAGAAACAGTCAGTGCAAGAAAAAGACACTTACCTTCCTCTCTGTCCCCCTAAATGCAGGAAATAAATCTCCCATGTGAAAAGTACCCTCCCTGTACCAGGGAGTAGAGAGACATACTTTTGGTTTTTTTTTTTTTGGCTGTGGATCGCAGCTGTGGGATCTTAGTTCCCCGACCTGGGATGGACCGCTGCAGTGGAAGCGCAGAGTCCTAACTGCTGGACTGCCAGGGAAGTCCCTAGAGAGACATTCTTACCACCAGACATAGGAAATTCAGTGCTGAGAAGGCTATGTAAACAAACCCTGCTTAGTTTCTTCACTAATTAGTACCCAAGCCTAAATTTCCTTGCCTTGCCAGTTCTTCACAAATTTATTGTTTCTTTGTCTAAAAGGTGTAAAAGCTGCCTGCTTTGGTCGTTTCTTTGAGTCTTATATTTCTATGACCTTCTGCATATATGAAATTAAAATTTGATTTTTTTCCTGTTAATCTGTCTCATGTCAATTTAACTATTAGACCAGCTGGAAGAACCTAGAAGGGTAGAGGAAAATTTTTTCCTCCCCTACCTAGGCAGTGTATAAATTTACTTCCAAACTTGGGTACCAGATTATGGATTTCTTTTGTTTTCAATTTAAAATAGTAGTTGTGTTGGAATAGACATAAAACTGAGTGGTCTTCTTGTCAAATAATTCAAAAGTGGTGACCAAAAGTTCACCTGAAGAACTCCTAAAAAATAAAGATTTCCAGGCTGTACTCTAAGATTTTTAAAATCGGAATTTCTGGAGGATGGGGATGGAAGGGCAAGAATCCGTATTTTATAAGCTCCCCCATGTGCGTCTGATGTCTAACCTGATTCTTTTTATTCATCCAATCATCCCCTTCAAATTTGTCTGGAGTCTTTTGAAGACATGTACATCCTCTCTCCCACACCTCTCCTCCTGGCAGCATATAAAGAGACTCTCATCTCCCGCAGGGGGATGAACATAGAAAGTTGAAGACCTGGCTCAGGACTTAATCAGAAGAGTAGCCAAGCTCCCACTCTAGGCCAAAGCAATCCATAGAGACCTGGGTTATGTAGACGTCCCGCAGAGTATCACACTGGTCCACTATGTTGATGACATCCTATTAATCACACTGGATGAGCATGCTGGAGGCCTTGGTAAGACAACATGCACTCCAGAAAGTGGGAGATAAACCCTAAGAAAATTTAGGGGACCATCATATTAACAAAATTTTGGGCATCCAATGCATTAGAGCATATTGAGATATCCCCTCTAAAGTAAAGGACAATTTATTGTGTCTTGCACGTCCCATCACGAAGAAGAAAATATAATACCTCTTTGGATTCTGGAGGCAGATATTCCACACTTGGGAATACTCTACACTCCATATACCAGGTGACATGAACGGCTGGCTGTTGGTTTTGAGTGGGGCTGAGAGCAAGAAAGGACTTTGCAGTAGGTTCAGGCTAGTGTACAAGTGGCCCTGATGCTTGAGTCATATGATCAAGCAGATTCAATGGTACTAGAGGTGTCTGTTATGATAAAACATGCACTGTAGAGTTTTTGGAAAGTCCCAGTAAGAGAATATTAACATAGGCACCTGGGATTCTGGAACAAGGCCATGCTATCTGCAGAAGAGAATTACACAGCTTTTAGAGAAAAAGCTCCTAGAGTGGTACGAGTCCTCAATGCAGATGAAACACTTGACCATAGGACATTAAGGGATCACACATCTGGTATTTCCCATCATGAGCTGGATTTGATCAGATCCACCAAATCATAAGATCAGGAGGGCCCAGCTTTCCTGTGATGGAAGTGATATATCTGGTATTGAGCACAAGCAGGAGAAAGCACAAGCAAGTTGCACAAACAAGTAGCCCAGACCTCATGACCTCTGCCTTGCTGTACCTTGCTGTAGCCTTTTCCTCAGCTCACATGTGTGACCGTACTTGGGATCTTGTATGAGCAGTTGATGAAGGAGGAAACAAGCTGATTTTGGTTCATGAATGGGTTGGTTTGGTATGTGGATGTGCTTTGTAGCTGAACTACAGCTCCACTCAAGAGTGGGCTTGAAAGACAGTGATGAGGGAAAGCCTCCAAAATGGGAAGACCTCAGGAGGTCCACCTAGTCATCCATCTAACAAGTGGCCCAAGGTTAGAATATTTATGGACTCATGGGCTGTAGGGAATGGGTTGGCTGGAGGTATGGGCAAGAGGCATGAGGATGGACATATGGAAATGGGCCAAAAGTGCAAAGATCTTCATACTATATATTTATGCCTAACAGAGTGTATTCTACCATGGTATAGATATTATAGAACCATGTACACAGAAAGTTTGGCCAGGATCTGTCATTGGCCTCCCCTGTGTTGGCACAATGGACCAATGACTGTAAGAGCCATGTTGGCAGGAACGCATGGGCGCAGCAGCATGAACTTCCAAGGTTGATTTATGTATTGCCACTGTCAAATGAGCAACCTGCCAGCTACAGAGAACAAGGATGGACCCATGATTTAACACTATCCCTCAAGGAGACAAACCGGTCACTGTGTGGCAAGTTGACTGCATTTGGACAAAAATAGAATCATACTTCAATGACCACTTAAGGAACATGTGCTTCTTACCCCACAGATGTGGGCCACGAATGTGTAAAAGCACTGTTTCTTTTTTTTTCTTTTTCTTTTTTTTCTTAGCACTGTTTTTTAAAGGGGAAATTCTGCTGGAATTCTATTGAACCCTTACTTCCTTGGCACTTCAGGCACCTTGTGTCCGGAGACCAGTAGGCAAAAAGAGGAGTTACCATTTTGTCTGGGGTAATTTACCCTGGTTAGAAGAAGGAGGTAGGGCTACTGTTACTCATTACAGGCAGGGAGAAACATGTTTGGAATTCAGGTGATCCACTTGGAGGCATCTCTTGGTAATTTCTGACCAGTTTTAGTACGTTTTATGACTTTGTTAACTTAATATTTGTTAAGTGGAGCACAGGGTGTAAGATGGTGAATCACAGTTCAACAGCAGACCACAGAGAAATTGAAATAGAGAAGTTTATTACTCACAGGTCCTGGAAGAAGTACGCAGCATGCCTCAGGTCACTACACGGGGAAGTCAAGGAAGGGTACTGAGAGAGAGGCAAGACCTGGGGCACATGCCTTTATTAAAGTTCATGGGTAGAGTGCTTTGTGATTCCTGGGCTAGGGATGGTTTGGTCAATTCAAACCAAAAGAGTGGGGTTTTGGTAAACCCCTTGGGGGTCTTATCTAAAAGGTACATAAAGCATACAGGTGCTGGGAGGGAAGGGAGACTGTTGATCAGAAGGGTTATTGAGGCATTCATATCAGTATCACAATATCACAATAGCAGGAACCTACCTTTGCTTGTGACTCTGTGGGCTGCTGTCTAGAGTATGTGCTCTCATGAGAGGGCTAGTGTCAGTTTAAGACAACTGCAGGACACCTGGCCAAACAAAATGGATGCTGAGGCAGCAATACCATGGAGTAGCTTAGCTAAACACTCGAAAGTAGGAGATGGGCAATTGCATCAGCCCTGGCAGGAGGAGGGCATGGTGACCAAGAGCACAGACCCCAAGGAATAAGCATCTGGGTCATGCCACCAAGTAGGCCGACAAGAGCAGCAATGACACCAGCTGAAGGTGGAGTGATCCGAGTGGATAGTGGAGGAGACTCTCAATCCATGTTTGATGCAGAATGAAATGCACTTGGTTTTTCCTGCTGTGGAAGCCAGGACAGGTAGTCTAAGTTGTCGTCACTGTCTAGTTATTCTTGGATGTGTTCTTGTTTATCCAGCTTAAGAGAAATCTTCCTGACGTTGCACTACTTTTTACTTAAAAGTTACTTTTCTGTCTTTCTATAGAGTCTGTTGCTCTACATTTGTCTTCTTTCCTCAGTAAGAACTTGGTAAACTCTAACAGATTTCCTGAAACACAGAGCAGAACAGCCGGGTGTGGCCCTGGGGAAAAAACTGGGAGGCAGAAAACATTAGTCTTCAGTTATTCAGCAACTCTTTCCTTAGTTCTTTCCCCACTCCCAGCACCCCATTACCTCTGCTCTTTCATCCTTTTCATAAAACTGAGTTCTAGGAAAGGGACTGATTTAATCACTTATAGCTTGGTGTGACTTTAAGTTAGTATACTATCTCTTTCTGGAGTATTTGCATTCTTTGGCCTCATTTTCGATTGGGGGGGAAAAAACGCTCTGTAGAAAGTCTGATGAACTCTGTTCCACTCCTTCAGAATATCTATTTTTGTTTTTAATTTGATAAAGTTAATTTGTGTATCAGGAACCACAAAATGAGGGCACCCCAGTGGCCTGGCCCACATCACAAATCTAAACCTCAATCAGACCACACTTAACGCCTCACTGTCAAGGAAACCTCACACACACTGGTCACAATCCCCCAACTCAGCTTTAAGTAGCTTACCTTACCTAGAAGATAGGGTCTTCAAGCCTTATAAGGAAATCCCCCACCTCCTGGTCATTCAAGCCCTGTATCCGAATTGCCTCTCCTAACGCCCCTATAAAACTTGCTCCTGCCCCAAATCCCTTGGAAAGAGTGTTCCACTGCTAGTGAGGCCCTGCACTCCCCCAGTCCATGGACTGTTTTCTCTGTGGCAGGTGCGGTGTAAGCTTATGGCCATGAAGCATCTCAACTCTGAGTAGGTCGGCATTTTATTAGGCCCATGTTTTAGAAAAGGAAACTAGTGCTAATAATAACAACAATAACAACAGAAGCCCCATCAGCTACAACTGTTGGCAGTTATCAGGTACTTATACATCTTAACATTCTGCATTTCATACATCAGCTCATTTAATAGGGCTAATATATAAGATATATATTCTTTCCCATATTCTTTTCCATTATGGTTTATCACAGGATATTGAACATAGTTCCTTGCGCTATACAGTAGACCTTGTTGTTTATCCATTGTATACGTAATAATTTGCATCTGCTAATCCCAAACTCCCAATCCATCCCTCCCCCACCCACCTGAGTCTTCACATGACTTTCCCTCTGTGCCTGTCTGTGCCGTAATCTCCTATTCTTAAAGTCATATTGGATTAGGGCCCATCCATATGACCTCATTTTACATTCATTACCACTTTAAAGGCTGTCTCTCCAAATACAGTCACACGCTGAGGTACTGAGGATTAGGACTTCAAAATATGAATTTTGGGGAGCACAATTCAGCCCGTAACAGTGACCCAGCCAGAAGGAGGCAGCTAAGCCCAGAGATTAAATATACTATATTTAGAGTCAGGAACACTAAGGTTGGAATTCTGACTTTACACTTATAATCACTTAGGTATGTTGTTTAATCTCTTGGAGCCCTAGTTCCTTCTTCTGTTAAATGGAAATAAAAATCATTATGGCACTAGCCCTATTAAATGAGATGATGTATGAAATGCAGAATGTTAAGATGTATAAGTACCTGATAACTGGCAACAGTTGTAGCTGATGTGGCTTCTGTTGCTATTGTTGTTATTATTAGCACTAGTTTCCTTTTCTAAAAAATGGGCCTAATAAAATGCCGACCTACTTAGAGTTGAGATGCTGCATGGCCATAAGCTTACATCGTACCTGCTATAGAGCAAGATCTCAAAAAAAGTGTGGCCATTATATTCATGGGACAAGAGCCCAGTTTTCCAGGCACTGTGTCTTCCTTTTATCCTACTGAATAGGATCTGATGTAGCAAAATTGTATCTATATTTAATAAAATGCAAATTTTCTTGTCAGGGGAGTTTTAACCAGAAATCTACCTATTTTATGCAGGAGCTCATATTTAAGTTATTAAAACCTGAAATGATATTTTAGTTATTAAAACACAGGAGAATGCACACCTTAGAAAATTATTCAGCTAAAGGGAGGTGAGATCTGTATTCTGAATTACATAGCAAAGAAGTGTTCAGGTTCAATGTGGGTGATTAACCGTTTGATACCTTGTCAGGCTTTGACAAGTTCTCCCTCTATTTTTTTTATGTCTCTCACTATGTCTTGTGTAATTAAGAAACGGTGCTGAGTTCTTGTCATCCACCATTAAGGACTAGTCATAGATAGTTTCATAACATCTGCTTCTTGCAACCTTCTAATTATCCATAAAAATCTGGCAGAGGGACCTGACAGTTTATCTGGAACACAGAATATGAATACAAAATAGGGCGCTTTGTTTCTCGCTATAGAGTATGGTGTAAAACAGTTTCTCTCTAACCTCTTATTTTGCATGCAGCTATGTTGCCTGCTCAAATCAGATCTAGGTGCATGTCTTCTCAATAAAGACTCAATTTTGAAAAGCATCTTTTGACAAAATGAATGTGGGTCAGGAATATGTTAATGGTGCTGTGTCAGAATCTGCTGTCAGGCGCTGCCCCAATATTCTCTTTGCAACCCAGCCAGATGCTGTTTCTTCTGTTATTTCCTGCCCGTACTTGCAGGCTTGGAAGCCATCTATGCCCTGATAGAAAGCACTGAGGGACTCGACTGGGCCAGACACTTGCCTCCAGCAAGGTCAATTCTTAGCCTCCTGTTGCTTGTTTCTTGTGGTGGGTATGTTTCTTGCCCACTAACCTGTCTGGCTTTCCAACTCATTGTCTCACCTTTACTCAGGGAAATGCATCTTCCTGAACCCCTACACTGTGTGTGTTTGGTCTGCTTAACCACTACTTTATTCTGATTATCGGTCACAATGTGTCTTCCCTCTGCCTATGTATATCTCCAACATCCATTTGGATCCAGGGATGATTTGCCCTTTGGAATCCACACTTGCCTCTCTGCCCATTGTGTTTTAGATTCCTACTTTGTTGAGGCCTCTGGGTTTTTTGTGTGTCTTTAATCTCCTCTGGCTGTGACCTCGCAGTCTTTCCTCAGCTCTCCTGGTCCTGCTGTCTTTCATTCTCTCAGTGTCCGACTACCAGTGAGATGTAAAAAAATACTCCTATTCCTATTTATCATTAACTGAGTACTTCTTGTACCTACAATGACTTTGAGAGATAAGGAACATGATTTGCTTTGTAATTATTTTGTTAGCTGAAGCACAGATAGGTTTATTATTTTACTTAAGGCCGCAGACTCTGGATTTGAACCCAAATCTGTCCTGCTTCAGCTTGAGTTCTTTCCACCCAGTCATTGATTTCCTGAGCCAACATAGTACTGCTCAGAAGAGTCATTTATCTGTGGTATTCACTTCTCCAGTAAACGCTGAGAAAGTAACTTAATATAATAAGTATACTTTTATAAATATATATGATATTAAATATTTAATTTTTGAATTTTAACAGCTCTGTGGTCCCACTGTTACAAAAAAATGAATTGAGGCATTGAGTTTCAGGGTGTTGATAAGTCCACGTGGTAATTAGGCAAGAGAGCAGAAAGTTCTTAGCACAGCAACAGAGTGGCTTGTTGAAAGTAACACTAGTTTACAAGGCGGGAGGACTAGGTCAGTTCAAAGTCTGGCCCCGAATCTTAATCTTTGGTAAATTATCTGACTTCTTCCTTCATCTTCAAAATTGCTCACTAAGTTTAGCTCTGAGTTTTCTGGCAGCCAAAGTATACTCATGGTTCCTAGTTCCAGATCAGTGGTCATGGGCCAAGATCCTTGAAGGTGCTTACTCTTAGTTCCTGGGTCCCAAAGATTTTATTCATAGTAACGTACCTCGTATATTAGGCGTTGGAGGTACCATTACTATTCTAAACTGCTGTGGGTTCTTTGAATTGGGATCACCTGGGCCATTCTTACGTCCAGAAAAGACCCCAACTTCTTCATCACATGTCAGAGTCTGGGTTGCCATGACAAGCCCAAACCACCCTTCTGCCCTCTGTGGCTCTCATGTGTCCCGGGAGTGGCTAAGACTCCAGGGACTTGAAAGAAAAACCAGAGGAAAAGGAGCAAAGGAAAGCTGAGAAGTGGGTTCTGGCCCTTTGCTGAACTGAGAGGCATGGTGTTGGGGGAACTGGCTTTGAATCTCAAGCCCTCTAGTTCTCTGCTATTCCAAGTGTAGTCCTGGCGCCACAGTGGCATCGCCTGGGAACTTATTCAAAATGCAGACCTCAGGCCCCACCCTACATCTGCTGAATCATTTTTACAAGATTCCCAGGTGCCTTGTGTGCACATTCAAGTTAAAGAAGCACTGCTGGTTTATTAACCCATAGAAACATTGAAAATTAACCTCCAAGGGGTGAGACATGTTTAATAGACCCCGCTTGGAGGGGCCCAGGGAAGTTGCTGCCATTATTGGCATGGTCTGGACTGAGGAAGGAAGGACTCTGGACCAAATTGCAGTAGATAAAGCAACTTAGCTAAACGCCAGGACTTCAGGAGGGCAAAGGGGAGTGCTGTGGACTTTTGAGGTGAGGCCATTAACAGCTGGATTATAATGCAACGTGCCATAAAGGTTTAGTGATGAAACATAATTGATATGGTTATGTTATAAAAAAGGAACACTTTCTTTGTTCCAGGCTCTCTTTCTTAGAAAGCAAATGGTGTGGGCTAAGGTAATGAGACAAAAGGAACAGGTTCTGTGTAAACAGTTCCATTTCTCTTTTTAGCCTGCCTTTGTCCAGCTGCTGGTGAGAACCACCCTGGTACTGGCACCTACCAGGTAAGCAGTCTCCAGCCAGTACCCTCATACTTTGAGATCAGCTGGGCACTCTAGGAGGGAGTGGTGATCTGAAAGCCAGGCGCCTGGCAGGTCCGAGTGGCATAACAGCCCCACTCCCATCTGTGAAAACCCTTGGGGAATGAGCCCCAGCGGGGGGATGGCACGCTTGCTGTCAGAGCTGCAGTCTCTTTACTGGGACCTCCATGTCATGGCTTCAGCACGAAGCTGCTCCTCAAACCTCAGCCTCCGGCTTCAGGGTACTGAGCTCAGAGCCATCGCAGCCTCCTTGCTGATGGTCTGTTTGCTATTTCTTGATGTCTTTCTTGATTCATCTCTTGAATGTTCCACTTTCTTGGGAGCTGAAACCATTTTTTCTTTATTAGGTCTTCACCAGTTTCTTTTTCCCTCATACTTTCCACTTGCCCCTGGGAAAACAGAGTGAAAATTTGAAATGGCACTTATCCTGGAAAAGCGGTTACTTACTTCGGATTTATGCCACGCCATTTTGAAAAAAAAAGAAGGAATCCTCAAGGCCTTAAGGTACGACACATGCACTGAATGTGAAGCTAAAAAGCGAAAACTCGCCTAAAATGAAGATGATGGGAGGAAGAGATAACTGTTCTAGAAGCCGAGGTGGCTTGTAGTTGGGACTAAATTGCACAGTGAACTCAACACTGGATTGCTGGCAGCCAAAGGTGTGCATACAGTTACTTATTCCTGGTTGGCAGACACAGGGCAAGCTTCTCAAGGGTACTTGTCTTGTTACTGAAGTTACAATGGTAAATACTATTTTTGAATCCTTACGTTTTACTGGACACTTGCTGAACCCCTTGCATGCATTATCCTATCTCATCCTCACACCAGCACCAAGGAATGGGAGAGAGTAATAGTCCCATGTGTGAACTCCAGGGCCCGGGAGCCCAGGGTTGCTGCTCAAAAACTGGGTGGCCTTGGACAAGTCCCTTACCCTCTCTCTGTTTCACTTTTATGATGATAAAACTGAAATATCAATTATACCTTATAAGGTGATTGTGAGCATTAAATGATTTAATATACGCAAAGCATGCAGTGTCTGGCCCTTAGTAAGTACTCGCCATTATTATCATTATTTCCACTTGACAGATAGGGAAATTGGGTCTTAGAGAGGTTAAGCGTCTGGCCCAAAGCCCCCTAGCCAGATCACATTGGCACCAGATCTAATCTGACCCCTCTTAAGTACTTCACACACTGACTCAGAAACCGCAGCCTGCTGCCAGCAATGCACTTGGGTGCAAATAAGGAATCGTATTAGCCTTAAGCAGTCAATGTTTGATTAACTTTGGTGAGAGTTTCTCATCTATAGATTACCTTCTGGGGAACTTCTCCCAACTGTTCAGCAAGATGAGGCCTCTGGGATGGTACCTCCTTTCAACATGACTTTAAGTAAATTTAAAATAAGAGAGTTGTATTGCAAATCATAGTGTATATTTGTTTATTTATAGATTCCAGTTACTTATATTTATTCCTAGCCAAATACTTCCCCAGTACAGTTGAACATAGCAGAAACATAGCTGGGTATCTACCCAATTGCTACTATATTTAAAGTCCACTTCAATTCCACATACCCTAGCAGCTGCTTGCCTTGTTATTTCCCATGATCTCCGAGGGTGCACAAGTCTCCTTAGACCTGTAGTGATGCTTGAGAGCCAATGTGGGTGTAATTCCCCTATTCACCACCAGGTGTCCCACCCAGCCCTGCTATCTGACACGCATCAAGGAAAAATGGCCTTCTTCACCCCTCCAAAGGGGAAAAAGGAATCGAGGGGGGACGGAGGCGTTGTGGGGAGGAGGTGGGGGAGACTGTGACGAGTCTTCTAGAAGCTGCTCCTTGCCTCCGGACAAAGGTAGTCTTTTGCATTGTTTTTCTTTGATGCATAGTGTCTCTCTCCAGAAAGCCTATAGTCAGTTCCCTACAATTTAGGAAGCTTTTATTTCCACTAATGAACTGGTGTCTGGCCAGCCCTTTGCATTTCTGAGTTTGAGTCTGAGGCTGCTGCCTGCCTGCATTGTCTTCCTTTTGTCTGAAAGCCCCTGACAGGCTCTCATCCCTCTGTGGGCTCTTTCTTTCAGGGTCTAATTTAAAAAGAGTTAAGGGAGGTACTGATTCCTCCTCACGTCCTTAATCAGAGGAGGTCAAAGACGGGAATCAGTGTGTGACTATGGCACGGACTAGCACTCTTGTAAACAGTAACCTAATTCGTCCCTGATAGTAGTATTACCTTGACAGAAAGACTTCTTCTTCACTTTCAAATGAAATTGTCATTTGCTTCTCTGGGGGCAGGGAAGGGGACACGGGGAGGGGGGTTGGAAGGAGGAGGGGTAAGGGGATTTGGATCCACTGACTTTTAAGAACTAGGGACTTTTAAAATTCCAGAATAAATCTCTTATCTTTTGCAGGTGCTTGGCTGCTTGTCTGTTATCAGTCCTCCCTCCCTTCTTCCTTTCTTTTGGAGGACCACAGAGAGGGTCAGGGTTAGGGTCCGGATGAGAGCTCTGAAGCCACGTGGTTTTTCCCTCTGACACTGCTATCTGCACTGGGGCTCTCTGCAGACCCCTGTCCATCGTTGTAGGTCACTCCCACAGACCCTAGACATTTACCACAGACCCGAGGCATCCAAAAGGATGCAGTTCTCTGAGCTGTCTGGCAAACGGAGGCCCAGATTGTAGCTTATTCTGTGACTGAAGCTTCACCCGGGGATCTGCCGAGAACGTGAATGGGATTTCTTTATTTAGCACCGGCTTTAGGATATTTCAATGTGGGATATTTCTTCCATAAAGGACCGTGATAACAAAGACCAGACTACAGCCCTAGGGGAGCAGGTAGCTTCTGTCTCATTATATGCATGGCTTTTACTGGTGGGAGAGCCTTTTGCCAGTACACATTTTCTCGTGAACTAGGAAACCGGAGCCCGGGTGTGATGTATTATTGATAGGATTGTAATTTACTCTTCTCAGGTTGTATCTACAGTGTATACCATTTGCACAAACTATGAAATTACCAGTGGTTGTATATATTTGTCTGTTCAGGTTTGGCTTAATGATATTTGCCTTTTGCCTCAATAAAAGATCATGAACAAAGCGAGCAGGGCAATATTATTTGTTGTTGCAGGGGAATTTTGATTAAATCATTTTCTCTGTGTTGTGTTGTGGCGAGCCATGCTTTGCAATGAAGATATGGGACATCAAATAGCGGGGGCTGGATGGGGAAGATGGTTGGGGCAGTTCGCTCCGGCTCACAGCACATGCTGCCTTCCCTGGCAGGTTGCTCCGGGCTGGCTCACGCTCCTTCTGAGTGGGAAATTAACCATCCTGCCCGTGCTGCACCAGCAGGGGGAGGGGGCAGTTCTGACTCTGTGTCCCTGCTGTGAAGATGGCGTTGGAGTGCGATTTGGGGTATGGAGACCCAATAGTGCATCACGCAGAGCTCCGTGTAGTCACAGCACCGTGCCCTGGCTGGTGTTTGACAGTTGGCCCTCTGGTCACTGTTTTAGTTCCATTCTCCACTTGAGCCAGGTGACACAGACACACACACACACACCATCTTTCTTCCTTTAAAAAGATTCCAGGTGGTAGGGCTCAAACCAAGCTGCAAATGAAAATGCCCCATCACTCCGCTTTGTGCCCTTTTCTCTTCCTTCAGGACCTTGAATGGAAGGTATTTGCTGGTTCATTAGCCCTGAGTCCTCTGACCCTGTCTCCAACTCCATTCCCCGCATAATTTTTATGGGTAAACACGTCTTCAAAAACCGCCTGTGGCTTGGCCTCCTCATTCTTTTGTTGTCCATGAGCCTCAGAATGAAGGGCCGAGGGTGACAGGGAAGGGATTTTGAATCCGTTTGAATTTGAAGCAGGACAATATTTTGGAGAAATGCTTATTCCTCTTGGCTCCTGCCCTCAGTCTGGGAGCCCTTTATTCCTGAGGGGTGGAGTCCCAGGAAGGGGTGGAGGGGTGAAGAGACCCCTCCCCTCAGAGGTCACTGGCTGGGGGAGGGGGCTTGGATACCCAAGTGACAGGCATCCATCTGTAAAGCTGGACTCTCCTTTATAGCCGGCTCCTAAGAAAAACACCATTCGGCCAAGCCAGGGGCATCTATTGACTTTTACCGTTTGGGGCACATTCTGGAGGTGAAAACCGGTTTTTCTGAAGTCTTGTCAGAGCCAGGCTTTGTTCAGACTTTGCCTCTTTAGTGGACTGGCTCCCTGAAGGGGCCCCTGTTTACCTGAGGAAGGGCCAATTCACAGAAAGGCTTGGGCATCTCCTCAGTAACTGGGTGGGACTTCCTTCGTACTTAGGGGCCCACCCTCTTCCCCACAACCTTCTTCTTCCCTAAAGAAGAGATGTGGAGGAAAAAAAAAAAGGCAAATCACACAGGACTGTAAAGCCAATGAAATCAATGCTAAATCTATCAAAGCAAATCATAGACCCTGACAGCTGAGAAGTATTATTTGTTTTTTTCCCTTCCAGATTTCCACCAAGCCTGGTGTTTTAATCATATGTCTTGGGGAGAAGAGACCCATATAAGGGCAATTACAATTGGTAAATGATTAAATGTTGGACCTGACATTTTTATGTGTCAAATATGTTGAAGTGCATTAACCTTTACAGAATTTACACCCGTACTTTATGAGATATATCTTGTATAGCGTCTCAAATATCTGCAATCTGCCCTCACTTAAATCTTACTTACATTTATTTTATTACAATATAAGTGGGTTTTAAACATCTTAATAGAGTTTTTTAGCGCATTCTGCAGGTCCTGCTGGCACTGCATGGAGGCTGAGGGCAGTAGGGTTCCTTGCTGATTTCAAACAGTGTTCCAGCCACCTGCCTGGGGAACCCAAGGAGAGCAGGGATTCTGTGCTGGTTGTTCAAGCCCATGTCTCCGTTTTAGCTCAAAGGGGAGGTGACTTAGAAGGCCAGGGAGTCCGCATCCAACAGCATGAATCACAGAGACAGAAAAGTTTTAATTTTTATGAGTTACAGAAAACACACACGTCCATAGCATCCATTTTAGAAAGAATAAGCAGATCCCATCTGTGGTGCTTTTGCCAATCTGCCCATCGCCCATCCCATCTGCGGAAGGATACGCACAACAGATGTCTGCATCTCTCACACCTCTCACTGGGCCTTTCCTTTTCCAAGTCAGAGCTACTGTTGCAGCTGCTCTGGTGTCAGCTCCATGCCTCCTGAACTTCACTCCACTGAAATCTGGTTGGGTATGAGACAGACTCCGGTGGAATGAAGGACAAGAGAAACACATGGACTGTTTGAGGTCTTTTTCTCAGAGGGTGGGCCACGTGGCAACCCCGGCCTCTGCACGCAGGGTTGTTGCCTGGCCGAAAGCCTTCAGGATCTTTGAATCACAGATTTGGGAGGTGTGGGAGATCTGAGTACTCACATCTTCCCCAGGATCACTTCCTCCCAGGAGCTGCAGAGATCCAGCTCACCAAGGCCCCCCTGTGTCTGCAGCACCGAAGACGCTGAGTGGTGGGGATGGCCTGCGGGACTGGGACCCTTGCCGTTTCTTGCCCTGGAAGCAGCCGTTCCACACCAGTCCGTGTGGAAACTTCTCTGCGTTTACCTAGCTGGACGCTGGTCGTCCTCCCCTTTGGTCTGTGTCGCCCTGCGTGTGCCATAACTGAGCTTGGTCCTGGCTGCAGAAGGCAGGTGTTCTGAAATTGCTTTAGAAGAATCCATCTACTGTGCACTTGCCTACCAAGGTGGTGGAAGGCAGGGGCAGGGGCGTTCCTCTCCAGAGCACACTGTCCAGAAAGCGTGAGCAGCACTTGGCAGGCCCGTTTGCGGGTGCGAAATGGGAGGAAGAACGGCCGGCTGGGGCCAGGCGCCCTCGTCGGGGCTGGGGGAGGAGGGCACATGAGGGTGAGGCTTCTTGCTCTCACTCCTACAGACTCATCTAGGACGGCCACTTACCAGGGGCCCCCCATGCTTTCCCAAACCTGCCTGGAAATAGCACCACTACATCTTCTCCAGGCTTGGGGAAGTGGAATGTGGAGAGGGAGGCCATAACCTGGGTTTCAGAGACCGATAAACAGAGAGGATGGAAACCCTCTGAGAGCTCTCTGTCCTCCTAAAAAGAAATGCCATCCACCCTTTGCTGTGTAGTTACTGCCCCACCCCTTCCTCACTGTGTTCAGACGTGCCCTGGGCTCAGTGTAAGCCCCATAAAAGGCTGTTCTCAGCACTGACTTGCAGACTGGGTGAGTTAGGGCAGATCCACCCTGTTGTTTGGAATACTTTCTTCCTGGGGCTTGTTCTGGCCCGAAGCAGGGAGGCAGCAGCTTGTAACGTGGCTCCCCACCCCCATCCAACCACCCGGGCATTGGGCATCTCAAAAAGCCTCTTCAACAAGGGCTCGGGGTTCCAGCTATTGCTGAGGCAGAGCCCCACTTTCCTTGCTCAGGGCAAACACAGGGTGTGCTGGGGGCAGGGATCTGGGTACCGGGAGGAAGGAGGCTGGCCCATCCTCTCCCATCAGCCTTCTTCGTAAGTACTCATGGTTCTCGATCATGAGAGAGAAATGTGCCCCACTTGCGAATGATCTAGATGATATGGTCCCCCTGCACTGTCTTTGAACCATTTCATAGTTAAAGGAAGAAAGAGACCAACCTGTTTGGCTCTGATAAATGATGGCAGGCGATGATGGGAGGAAATAGTTCTGGGATGGAAGGATTCTTTGCTTTCTCTCTGGATTTCAGCCCAAGTCAGAGAGCACAAGGGACAATTCCTCTCCCTCCAGAACCCCCTTACCCCACTCTTACCCCTCCCAACATGCACCGTCCACCAGATTCTTCAAATCCTCAATCGGAGTGTGCAGAGAGCATCACCCTCATATGGGGTCCTTAACGTCCAGGGTGGATACTCCAGCGATGGCAGAGTCTGTAAAAGCACTTTAACTGTGAACGGCCGTGCGAACAGGAGGTAGCACTGGTATTAGAGAGCCCAGAAAAGGCAGGCCCTTCCCTTATCACCCTCCCCTCACCCTACAGACCTGCAGCTGCAACAAGACAGACAGGAAAGGACGAGCTGAAACCTGTATCAGGAACCTTGACCCACTCTGGACCCCATACCTCAAGTTCAAGATTCTTCTGCCCAATATGTCTTCACCAACTTGATGTCCCAGTGACCTTTGCCTTGGCCACTTGCAGTGTGGGGTTTATTTAGAGAAGCAAACCACACATGTATTTGGCTATAGAGTAAGTTCATCCCCTGACTGCCCTCCTGTGCTGCCCAACCGCCTTCAGGACTGTGCCTTAAATAACTTCCTAATAAAACCAACTTGGACATGAGAACCAAAGAATGGAACCCAGGTCCTGAATCTCCTGTTAGGGCTGCACCCTCTAGCCCAGGACTGAAAAGCCAGTCAACCCCCTGTTCCTCTAATTGGGTAAAATTCCACGAAACCAGACAGAACTGCAATCATGGTACTTAACTGATTAGCTCCCACCTCACCACGCCAGTTCCCATTATCAGTGAGATTTATTGCCTGGGATCCCTGGCAGTCTCCAAGAGAACATGGGACTGACTGGGGATTTGGTGAAAATACAGCAGGTTCAGTTCTTTTAGCCTTGGGGGAAGTTGATAATCAACTTCCAGTGACTGTGGCTTTTTCCACAGCTCACTCTCTTCTCTTTTTGCCCAATGATTCTCCTGATGGAGCCTCTTGGCTTTGGTTTTCCAATGCCCCCCACCCCCCAGTCCGGAGATTTCAGACTCACCTGTCAGTATGAGTGTCTGTACCTTCAGGTAACAGGGCCTCCTTTGAGCTTGATTCAAAATAATACATAGATTTTTTTCATAAGGTAATTCAGAACAAAGAGATGGCTGGAGACTCGTGCGTATGAGAGGAAGAAAAGGAATTCCAAGTCTTGGAATGTTCTTTCACTCCTAAGGTTTGAGGACTGGGAATAAGAAACGAGGAGCACTTACTGTATAAAATGTCCAGCTGAGCGGGCCCATGCAGAACAGAAATGGGTCCTGAGGGCAGGTGAGGGCCGGTCCTGAACAGTCACTTTACCTTTAATTACAAAAGCATATGAAAGCAGAGGAAAGGGGAGATTGAGTAGAGGGGAGCAAATTCAGCCAGAAAGAAAGAGTTTGGAGTATAGTGGGGCTCAGTTGAACTTTCAGCACAGACAATAAAAGGGAGAGAAGCCGGTTTTTCCAAGGCAAAGGTGAAGAAGTAGGACTCAGCCCCTTTCAAGGAGGTGGTGCTAATTCCACACTTTATTTATGCACCTCTCCGCCAAGTTTCGGGTTACCTGCGGAGACCGCCCAATGCGGAGAGGTCTGGGCTGCTGGCTCCACCTCTCGGCACCCACACCCCCTGGAGGCCAGGAATGGCGAGGCCCTTCTGCACCTAACCTCGCTTTCTTACTGTTCTGTAAACACCAGAAAAGGGAGGGGAGGTCTCTATCCTTGGAGAGACTCAGGTGATCTGAGTGCTGTTCCTGGTCTCCCAGAAACCTGGGGAAGGAAGAAAGGGAATCTCAGATCTCATCTCGGCTAGGAGGGGCCGTGTGTGTGTGTGTGTGTGTGTGTGTGTGTGTGTGTGTGTGTGTGTACGTGTGTGCGCGCGCCGCAGGTAGTGGAACTGGATGGCCTCTGGAGATTTTAGCCGTACTCCCGGGTCCTGGCTGCACGCAGTACACTTCAGGAATCCAGCAGAGATCCGCCACCCCATCCAGGGACCCTTGGGTCCGAGGAGAGGCCCAGCCAGTGGGTTATCCTGGCATTTAGTACAGAGTGAGTTTGTTGCGCTCCTCGTGAAGCGTAAGCAGCTTTTATAATCCAAGAGGCTTTCAGACCCTCTTCTCTGTCATTCCAGGGGGTGGGGAAAAACACTACCCTGTGTGAGAGGAAGTTGGGAAGAGACAAAAGGAATTGGAGAAAGAGCCAGACAACTCATTAGGAACATTAAGGAGGTTGGTCTATCAACTACTGATTATTTGAATTCCTCTCCCCCCTCTCCTCCCCCTCTCCTTCTCCCCTCTCCCCATTTCTCCCTCTTGCCACAACAGGAGGGCAAGGGCACTTGAAGTCTCCTCAGATGTGGTGTATTTTGCCGAGACTCCTAACCTGACTTCCATGCGTTCTTAAGGCAGAGCTCCTGGTGCTCAGGAAAGTGGATTCCTCCCCCCTCCCAGGAAAGGAGGGGAATTAAAGAACCCAATTTATAGGATGCCGCGGTGCCGCGCTGTCCCACAGCGCTTCGTAGAACCCGAACTCTCTCTGCTCAGAATCTCTTCAGACATCAACCAATCCAAGCTTCTTACCAAACAGATGGGAAAACTGAGTCTCTAAGAGGAGAATTTCTGTCTCAAGTTCATGCAGCCAGTGTAGGGTTAAGATTCAGATCTACCTGGATCTCCTGGCTTCCATTAAAGGGCTCTTTACAACAGACACTCCGTGATTGCCTTCCCCAGTTCTGGAGGGCCTTGCATCTGCCTGGAGCAGTCTGCACTCTTTCTGGAAGAAGAAAAGACTCCATTGGGGCTGATGGGAGGGAGATTTCCCAGGTGAGAGCTTTCTTAAGTCTATGGACTCCTCCCCCATACCATCAGGGCACATGATTTCCCTGACACCTGGACTCAGTTTGCCTTATCACAGCCTCAGCTCTTCCATTTCCCAGCTAGTAATGTAGACTGAGCAGCAGAGATGACCAAGATGACCCACACTTGTGGGGTAGAGACCCTGTGCCCTTGTCCATCCCTCCCTCCCTGTATTTCATTCATTCACTCTCTGGGCCCTTGTCCATCCCTCCCTCCCTGTATTTCATTCATTCACTCTCTGGGCCCTTGTCCATCCCCCCTCCCTGTATTTCATTCATTCACTCTCTATGCCCTTGTCCATCCCTCCCTCCCTCTATTTCATTCATTCACTCTCTGTGCCCTTGTCCATCCCTCCCTCCCTCTATTTCATTCATTCACTCTCTCCCTCACTGCCTCACTCCACGATGGCATCAACTCTGTACCAGGTGAGTGAGGGACTGTGCTTACCCTTGAGGAACTCCCAACTTATTTACACATGTACATGGACAGACAGAAAAAACAGGCCAATGAGAAAAACACTATGAATACCCGCCAAAAAGAAACTGCCAACTTTTGTCTGTGAGATTCAGGGAAGGTCCCACAGAGAAGATGACACCTGAGCTGACTCTGAAAAGATGCGGAGGGAACAGGAAGTTGGTAAGGACCTGGCTTGAACGAAAGGCCTGAGGAAGGAGCCCTCCCCCTCTAGTTCAGAAGCTTGCCCTGCTCCCAGGTAGGAATAGAGGTAGGTGGCTCGCTGCCGGCCCCAAAATGTGGGGTGAAGGGAAGGGAACGAGGGGTACCGAGGGCAGAAAATAGGCACAAATCCTGCTGGTCAGATTCTTTCCCCTCCAGGGGTCATCTTAGACCTCTAAATTTGTTCAGCAAAATGGGAACAAATGATAGCCCAGCTGACAGGGCCAGGAAAGTCTCACCTGCCCTTTATTAGTAGTATTATCTACCTTCCCCCCAATTGGATTCACAAGGGTCCAGGAGGATGTTTTGTGGACTGGCTGGACACTGGTTTGTATGGCAGGTCAACAAGGGCGTGGGAAGCACATCAGGGTGGCTTTGCTGAAAGCCTCCTGTCTCCCCAACCCTGCATCTGGCTCTTTGTTCCAAAGTCAGCTGGAGAGGTAAAAGCCCTAGGAGTCCTCCCTTCCCCCCAGACTTCTAGGTCCGCGTCTCTAAGAGGCTTTCCCCAGACTCTTTCAAGGGTTGCCGCCCAGCCTGCCTGCCTGCCTGCCTTCCTGCGAGTGTGTGCTTGTGGGCAGAGGAGAATGGAGTGGGGAGGGCAGGGCTGTTGGGTTGGGAGCACGGAGCTCCCATCTCCACTCAGGAGCTACCCATTCTAGCGGTATTTGCTCATTTTCTCCAACTGAGCTGCACATTTTCGCTTGACTGTGTATCCCTGATCCTGACCCCTTCTCCCCTCACCATGCCTGAGCCAGGCTGATCTGCTGTGGAGGATCTTTGGTCCCCACATGCCTCTCTGGGTCCTGGAAACCCATGACCATTCCCTCTGTTCTGACCTCCATCCCCTTATCTGACTGTCACCTCTTTATTTCTGAAGAAACAGGCAAAAGACTGCAAAGTCTCCCAAATGTTCTAACACCTGATTCAATTAGATTCTGGTTACAAGCTCATCTAAGTTTGCAGCTGCACCTCCACACCTCGCCCTGTGCCTGAGGTCGTCCCGTGAAGGTCTGTGGAATCAGCTGCAATTCTTTCTACTGGGGAGGGACAGCAAAGGAGGTTTCAAAGAGCCCTGTCGCACAACATTTGGAGCGGGCTGGCCTCTTGGGGTGAAACAGGAAGGATAGTATGACACAAAGAGGCAGCTTATTCCCAGGAACCTGCTGGGGACATCAGTGCCCATGCCTGGGGGTCAGGGAGTGCCCCCTTGGAATGGAGCTTTCATTACCAGCTTTCCACTGGTCCTGGGCCTCCACTCTACATATTGAAGAGCCAGGAGGACCTCTCCCTGAGAGGTTTCTCAGGGCCCAAAGTCAGGAGGAATGCATGCTAATTCATCTGCCTCTGCCTAGTTCTGTACTTTGGCCCAGAAAGTAACTGCACAAATGTAGGGTGGGGAAGATGTGATTTAGCAGCAACATAAATAGAAAACAAAACAAAACAGAAAACTTAGGATTTGAGCTTATGGTAAGCTTTATGGGACTCAATGTTTTGATGTGGCCGCCAAAAGAGGAAACTCTATCTTTGGTTGTATTATTAGAAATATGAGACCAGAAACAAGGGAGGTCATATTCCTACTCTGTACTGCTCAGATTATACTTGGTTTACTATGTTCGGTTATGGGCTCCACATTTTAAGAGGGGTCAAAACAAGTCTGAAAGTGAGAAACAAATGATCAGAATGGTGAGAGGACTTGAACATAGATCACTCTGACAAAGGATTAAGAGACAGGGGCTGATTAGTCTGGAGAAGCAATTACTGGGGAGTAGAGGGAGGGATATGATAGCTGTTCTCATCAATACATGAAGATGTGCCATGTAAAAGAGGTTTACATTTGTTCTTAGTGGTCTCATGGGATAGAATGAGGGGCAACTTCTTTTCCTATCCCCAGTTCCCTATAGAAGTAACTTCTTAGAAATAGACCACAAAGGACACAGGCAGGCAGCAAAAGAAACCTGATGGTTCTGGAGTCAATAGAGCCCCCTCAGAGAGGGTAAACTCTCACCCCAAAGTGGAAGGACGAGGCATGCTTTCTGCATACACCCACCAGGTGGTACAGAACACCTGTCTGAACAGGTGGAGCTAAAGCCTTAAACCCAAGTCAGCAAATCAAATTGAGGCCCCTTCCTGCCCTCGTGAATACACCTTCCCTCCCACTTCATGGTATCTCCTTAGTTGACTTGCCTGGTGTTGTGCCCCCAGAAGTTGAGTTTGGGGTTGGTTTTCACTAGCCAGCCCTTTGTGCATTGACTGTGTCCTGACGCCGCATCCCCACTCTGCACATACGATCCTGTGATCAGTGCACACCTCTATAATACATTACCTTATAGGTATTGATTTCTTATCTTTCTCTCTCTCTAGACCCTGAACCTCTTAAGAGAAAGCCAGCACCTAGAAGTTCCTGGCTTGTGGTAAGTGCTCAGTAAACTTTTGTTGACGGGGTGAAGGTGAGGAGAGGCCTGAACAGGGAATTTTGACCCTCTGTTACTGAGGGGGGGACTTGGGGTCTGGGGCTAACACCACCTCCTCCAACTCTCCTGGCCCCATTCCACTCCACTGTGGATCAGAACTGTCCCAGAGTTTCAGGACCTGCCACCAGATGTCCTCCTGCTCTGGGAGATCTGACGGCTTGTCGTCCACTCGTTTATTTCTGGGCTGGGGCTGGAGGCCCCTCATTCCTGAGGTGGGCACGTTCTCTGGAAGCTGTAGAGGCAGCAAGGCGGGCTGAAGCCGGCCCTGTTGTGGTCTCCTTTCCCAGGCCTCTCCCTCCCAAGGCCTAACCTAGTCCTTCAGGTGAGAGAAACAACTTCGAGGCCTGCCCACGTGCCCCTCCTGGACAGAAGAGGGACCCCCAGGGGACATTATGGCGCATGAAAGCAAAATCATTTGTCTTTAGCACATTTGTCCACTCTGGACATTTCTTACAGTTATCGGCTCCAAAAAAAGTCTCTCCAACTTGCCTGGAGGTTTTCTGAGTTGGGGGAACTTCCATTTCCATGGAGAATGGTTGTTTGAGATTTTATTTTTTCTACATCAACATCTGAATACCACTTTAGGAAAGCAGAGGGGTGGGAGAGCATTCTTAATAGAAGAGGCTTTGAAAAGCTGAAGCAGTTCATGTTATTTGACACCAAGAGCAGAATCCAAAAACACTGAGCTAGAGATAGCTTGCACCTTCCTCTGTCCTCGACTCATGGCCCTCATCATTTGGAGAACTAAAGGGTTTGGAGAACACAGAGGAGAGACAGGTGTCATTTGTTCATTGATAATGTCACTCAACCTTTATTGTGCACCTACTATGTGCCAGATACTCTATCAGATGCTGGAGATCAATGGATGGCTAAGATTCAGCCCCTGGACACAAAGATTTTACACTGCAGTGAGGGTGCCAGTGTGGTGACATGGGCTGCAAGAGGGAAGGGCAAGGACAGTAGCCCCTGTGCTAGCTAGCACTGTAGCAGCCAAGAGAGAGGAGCCTCTGTCCCTGCCTTGTATATCAGGAAGGCATCACGGAAGACGTGCTACCCAGATGAGCTCAGAAATACAAGAGAAAATGTGCCAACTGGAGAAAAGAGAGAATTTGGTGTGGGGACTCCTTGGGGTGGCAGAGCTGAGCAGGGGTGGGCAGGTTGCCTTCTTCCTAAAGAAAAAGATTAAAAAGTGCAAGCTCTACCCTGGGTCACTGCCCAGACAGCAGGTTTACTACCTGCGGGATCTGGAGTGAAAGAAGGGAGGGGGTTGAAAGAGCCCACGCTGCCTAGGAAGAAAAAAAAAAATCTAGCCAAACTTCATCAGCACCTCTGCAAGATGGATCTACACAGGTAATCACGTTTGGCAATTTCTATTGGCTGCCTCACTGCGTGTTTCTGTGTGTTTCGTGAGATGCCACTTAGAATTTGCTAAATAAAGAGGGAAGATCAGCAGGAGAGGGGCGAGTTTTAATGGGGAGAAACTGACTGGTGAGCTGGTAAAGGGAGACAGATAGACTTGAGGCCACCAGAACGCTTAGCTCGGCACCAGGTAGGGTTGGCCCGCGCATGCGTGTCCGCGCCCACGTGCGCACGTGTACCTGCAGCTGATTACAGCATCAGGGCATTTTAGCCCAGTTTACCTGCTAGTCACAGAAAAGCGATTAGGTGGGCAAAATGAATGAGGTAGAAAAAGAGGGGGAGGATTGGACAGTTGCAAAACTTTTCTGTGAAAGGTTCCAACCCTTGCTGAGTTGTTGGAGGGGGAAATAAGCCAAGTTTGGGTCTCTCTGATACCTGCCACTCTTAGAAGAAAGAATTGGAAACCAAACCTTCAGGTGGGGAGTCGTTTTGGGGCTCGGAGCACAGGTCTCTGCTCTCAGGCGCTGGCGGGTGCCAGCTCATCCATCATGCATAGTCCTGGAGAAGCCAGCGCTGGTGCTGAGTTCAGCAATTCTGAGCAATAGAACAATAAACCAGTCCGGGAGCCCTGTCGCTGCAGCGGAGTGGGGTAATACTGCAATTTAATAAGCAGGAACATGCAGCAGGACTGAAGCAAATTGTTTGGAGGTGATGAGATTGCAGTACCTTGCTGGGCCAGAGAGAAGCCTGTGAGAAGGAGTTTGGGGTTTGTCGTGCTGCGGTGGGGGATGGGATGAGGGCGAGCTGAGGAAGAAGAGGGCCAGAGCTTCACCGGTAACCCTAGGATTCACTTTCCAAAGGCTAGGAGGACGGATGACCTAAGTCTATTCAGCATCACTTGAAACTCAGGATGGGGAGGAGCTCGAGAAAGGCTCACTCTTACTGAAGTGGACTGAACCAGGTGTTAGGCAGTGAGACCCCTCTGGGGTGGGCAGAGGGGTCAGACTCCATTCATTGCTAATTGTGCCATCTAGTCAGGTCGCAGGTCACTCTGTTTCCTCATCTGTAAAATGGGCATAATAGTGACACCTGGATAATGCATGGGAATATTCCCCTAAAACTATGAAGACTTTCAGAATCATTATGAATGTTTATCACACCTGAGATTCCAAAATGTTAAAATGCAGAGTTTTATGGACTCGAGTTGCTAGGTGTATCCTGTTTTTGGGTTCTGTGTTTGACGCTGAGGACCTGGCTGGTATTCCCCAGTTTTCCTCAACCCAACCCAGAGATGTACTGAAGCTGTGAGAGCCAATTGTTAACGTTTCAGGAAATAGTTTCCCATCTGGTTGTTAAATGTGTTGGTAGCTTGAAATCAGCCACCGTGGAGGTACTTATACCATGCTACAAATCAAGGTCCTCCTGAGAGTTGGTTGTTAAGCATTTTCCAGCACACCTCAGATCTCATCTTTCCCTCTTCACTGGTTTTCCACGTTGCTTCCCTAGGGCCGGC
Source organism: Balaenoptera borealis (assembly GCF_965194805.1). Lineage (NCBI taxonomy): Eukaryota > Metazoa > Chordata > Mammalia > Artiodactyla > Balaenopteridae > Balaenoptera > Balaenoptera borealis. Next base: position 38,369,324 of record NC_138860.1, on the reverse strand, counting down.
TTCCCTGCTTGTTTTTCTCCTCAGCAACACTGAGCACATTGGAGCAGGGATGCTGAGGGCCCTGAGGGGGGCCTGGTTCTGGTCCTGCAACCCAGGCTCCAGTCCCACTGGGCTGCTTCCTGTTTCCAGTAGATGCTATCCACATCATCCACATGTTTATTTTTTAACTCTGTGTGTTTATTTTTTAGGGTGTATAAGGTTTTGTTTTGTTTTTTTATTGGGGTATAGTTGCTTTACAATGTTGTGTTAGTTTCTGCTATACAACGAAGTGAGTCAGCTATATGTATACATATATCCCCTCCTTCTTGGACTTCCCATCTCACCCATCTAGGTCACCACAGAGCACCGAGCTAAGCTCCCTGTGCTCTACAGCAGATTCCCACATAGTAGTGTATATATGTCAATCCCAATCTCCCAGTTTATCCCACCCCCTCCTTCCCCCACACCCCACCCCGGGTCCACACATCCGTTCTCTACATCTGCGTCTCTATTCCTGCCCTGAAAATAGGTTCATCTCTGTGTTTTTGATTACACTCTTCCCTCCATGAATGACTCTCTTATGATGGTTATGCCAGGCTTTCCTATAATCCTCACGGCACAGACATTTTACAGATATGGAAACTGAGGTTAAGTCGTATGAGGTAACTTAACTAGGAAGTGTTAGGATTGAGATGTGAGAAGAGATTTTTCCTGACTCCTTGGGCCAGGGCTTTGGCCGTTACTCTTCCCATCACATTTTCATACCTGTAGTCATTTTCCTCTTCCCCACGGAACCCAGCACGATGCCCTGCACAGTGTCAGGGTTTAATGCCTGCACGATGAATTGACTAAAACTTCACTTCCTCTCAGTCATGTATTTTTTGTGACAAAAATGAGGTGGGGATTAGGGAGGAATTATAGCATGATATTACTTCTACAAAATCAACCTTGTCTTCAGCAAAGCCCTGAGGATATTTTCCCCCAGTAGGTACTTGGCTAGATGTTCCCTTCAGAGTGGAGCCTGGAGTCTGTATGAAGGCAGTTGAAAGGGTTTCAACAGAAATGGACATGTCTGTGGACTTTCAGCAGAAGAATATTATTTAACAAAATGTGCAGGTATGATATTGCACATGTCAGACCTTCCAAGCTTTAGTAAAGTTTTTCTCCCTCTTGTTTGTGTTGTAGCCAGGGCAACAATTGAACATTTCCCTTAAATCTGAGGATGGGAGATCCATGTGAGAATGAAAAATGGACAAGTAAATGGGCTTTTTGCGATGAATAAGAGATGCTTCCAAAGGTTTTCGTTGTAGATTTCACTCATTTATTTATTTATCTATCTATCTATCTATTTATTTATTTATTTATTTATTTATATCTAAGTGTTCCTTTCATCCCCACCTCAAGAAAAAACATAATAAAAGTAAGGAATGGTAACGATTTAACAATGAGAGTTTCCTATTTCTCCATACACCTAGTGCCTAATTCTATTTGGGCTTGGAGATATGAGTCCATTCTCATTTCTCAACCAGTTTCAAAGGAAATAAGAGACACCTCCATACTCCTGTCTTTTCTGAACTGTAAGAGAGCCAGTGCCACACAGTGGTCAAGAGGCACCAGTGGGGTTGTCTTCTGATGGAAAGTCAAGAGCTAAGTGTATCTTCTTTCCCATGAAGGTTCTGCCAGGTCGATGGTCGGTGAAATGATAGGTTTACCTCCAGCCAATGTTTTGAAGAACCGCGGTGTTCCTATTCTTTTCCAGCTAAGCTCTGATGTGTGCAGACTCCCTGTAATTATGGTATAATTGGAGTTAACTATAGGGGTAGAATTAGTTTTCAACCAAGTTCCCTTCAAATAATTTGTTGCTTATTAGAAAAAAAGGGTAATCGTACTGGCTTTAGTGGCATGTATGGCTCCCCCCAACTCCCCAAGGGAGAAAAGAATTGCTGGTATGAGCCCCAGCAATTTAGTGGGGTTGGTTGAATCACAGCACCCTTGTATCCTAGCTCTGAACATTCCAGAAGGTTCACTTTCTCTAAAAAGGGAATCAGAGATGAGGCCTTCCTAGGGTCCCAAAGGGAAATGTTTCAGTCTTTCTCACTCCTGTGGTGAGGAGATTATTTTCAACTTCCAGAGTTTATAAACTGGGGCGGGGGTGGTGGTGTATGGGTTGAACCTGAGAATGGGTTAGAGCCACAGATGTAAATTAAGTGGTTTCACATAAAATTCCGGATTTCAGCTTCCCCTTAAAAAAAGAAAAAATCTGTCAATCCTGGGCCAGAAGTTCTTCATTACCACACTCTGCTGGACCTTGAATCTCAGGTCCTTTCAAGAAGGCAATGAGTTTATCACTTGCCTTCCAGCCCTCATCACTCATTTACTTAAACTTCTTGACTGTTGGCATTTGAATGATTTGTATCCTTGGGTCCCTCTCTGTCTCTCTGTCAATTTGCACCCCTCACCCCACTATCTCTCAGTAATATGAACTCATCTTTTATTGGAGGCAGTGTGATGTAGTGCAAAGAAGAAGGTCTTTTGAGTCAGAGAAACTTATTTAAATCCCGGCTCCCTTGTTCACTAACTGTGTTACTTTGGATGAACAGCTTTACATTTCTGATCACTGTTTCCACATCTGAGACTTAGCTAATACCACATCACAGACTGGTGTGAGCCCCAGCACAATCCTTGGCACATGGTGAATGGTCAATAAATATTAGTTTCCCATGTTCTCATTCTGCCCTAAATGGAAGCAGTGAAGAATATTGGTATCAGCCAATGTCACAGACTCCTTACACTGAAAGGCATCTGGGGAGATTGTCTTGTTTACTTCTCAGCCTCCAACTTAACTCTCACACACAGGTGAAATACAGAGAGAGGTAAACCCCCTTGCTCAAGGTTACTCAGTGAGTAACAAATAAACCCAGGTGTCCTGGGCTCTCAGCCGAGGGCTCATTTCACTCAGGACAGCCTGCCAGACCCACACAAAGATTCTTTCCAGCAGAATTGAAGACGGAGTGAGCGTGGGATTTCTGTTGCTTGGGGCCTGAGGAAACGGTTGCAGACAATGAGTGGTTTGAACGTCTGAAAAGAAGCATCAGGGAGTCATCTGAATTAATCATGCTATTGTTGCAAGATATAACCAGGGTGTTCATAAGCTCTGCTTTGCCATTTCACTCTTTAATGATGCAGGTTGCCTTACCTTCCTTTTGCGGTGACTGTGCAATAAAGGTGTGCCATCTAGGTCAGCACCTTAACTCAGCATTTCTGGCTGAGTCTTAAAGTGAAGTAAAATAATATCAAATAGCTGACCCAGGCTCTTCTCCCTCCCATCACTGGGATCCCTTATGGACCATGTGGCCATCAGATATGTGTCTTCACTTGCAAATGGCTCCAGGGATATGGTTAAGTTGAGACCAGGTAGGGTCTTGGGCAATAATGCCACCTTCTCATAAGGTGATTCAAACTGCCTGATGTCTGGAAGTTAGAAGACCAGGATTCCAGCTGCCCACCTGCTACTAAGGAGCTGTGTGACCCTGGACAAGTCACTTCACATCTGTGGATCTTAGTTTTCTCATTTTTCAAGAGATGGGCCTGGAGAAGACAGACTCTAATGCTCCTTCCAGCTCCAACAGTCTTAGATGATTATTAATGTAGAACTTAACTCTTCAGAAGGTTGCAGGTAGACTTTGGAAAGGACCCAAATCAAGTTGCTGAAAGACAGGAAGAAGGTTATGACCCTAGTATGGGTCAGAGAGAGGCAGGGGTAACGGAATCAGATTCCATGATTTTTTATTTACAACCCTTGGGAATCCCAGTGAGCTTGAAGAATGCCAGGCTGCTGAGTTGTTTCAGCTGAACACAGTGCAGAGGTCGGAAGATGGTGCCATGGAGGTGGGCGATGAGGTGGTGAGGCAGCAAGTAGAAGGCTTTGCAATTCCATCCTTGGGTTTATAGACTGAGCAGTGCATCCTTGGGAAGTGGGTTTCACTCAAACTCCCTACCTCAGAAATGTAGATGTGGGAAGATTGTATGTGAGTAGGGGATGAGATTTTAATAAGGCTCACTCTTGCTGTTTAGTTGGGATCAGGCCAGAGATAGGAGTGAGGAGAAAAGTGGTGATGGATATCTCTTTCATAATTGACTGAGTGGTTTTCAACAAAGCATTTAGTCTCTCCGAATCTCTGGGGTTGATGTCCTTCTTGAGGCTAACCTGAATCTGTTCCTTGAGTGTATCCAAGTCTTTGAGTAGAGAGGCTTTAGCCAGAGCCAGAAACAATGCATGGGTATTGATTTTTTGACATGTGACCTTGAACTTGGCTTAGGATCACCATGAAGTGGAGCTCAGCATTTCTTCTGTTGCCTGTATCCTGCAGAGCTCTTGGAGTTGTCCAATAGCTTGAGAAATTAGAAAAACCCTGTGGAAATGCAGAGGCAGATTTGAATCATCCTGGACTGGATTGGATCAGTCGTGGTTCTGCTAGGACTCTGACTCCAAGCCAGCCATGCCCTCCCTTGCTTTCTTGAAGATGTAACTTCATGTTGCACCCCTACAGATGCTGTTTATAGCACCCACTGGTTCCTCTGACCACATGGATCACCATCCCTGACTTATTTCTCTCCTCCTGTCTTACTCTACCCATCCTCTAGGCTGCTGTATGGCCTTCATCACGTTTTTTTCCCCCAGCTGCTCCAACCCATGGTGATCTGTTTTGCACCAACCTGCTGTGGCTATTATATTCTGAATGCTTCAGTCTAGCTTTTAATTCCATGCTGTTTTGTATTGTTCTCCAATTGTTTCATGTGTGTTCTTTACCTCTTCACAACCTCTCCAGATTGTAGGATTCTTGGGGCCAGGGACCATGTCTTCTTGAATCACCCTCTGGCCTAAGCTTGCTGGCTTCAGAGTGTCTGACCTTTCATGGTCACAGGTTTTGTACTAGACTTTCCCCCTGCCTCCACACACTTCCCCCAGCTCCTGCTTTGCTCCTTCCCATGACAAACTTTCTTTTTCAGCTGGAGCCCTGCAGCTGCCCTAGCATGCCTGCTGCAAATCAGCTTGAAGTAAGCTGTCTGTAAGTGCCCTGGTGAGTCAGTTGGGCCCCTCCTGGAAGACAAGGAATTCTGAGGTCTTGCAGGCACATGCCTGCCCATCTGTGGAACGATTCCACAGCCAAACCCCATCTTGCCTCTGGGAATGCCCCTTACTTTTACCTTGATGCTTCCCTCCTCCGCTGGCTGCCCTGACTTGTCAGGTGTAGATGGCAGGGCACCTCTGAAGAGCCAGCCCTTGGTGGGGAGAGACAGGACTCTTTGCTTTGAGAGCCAGAGCATTGTGAGGTTCTGCTGGGTTTACTTTGGTAAACCCAGGGGAAAGAGGAGAAACCACTGAGTCATGGCTTTTTTAAGTCTTCACCCAAAGAAAACAAGAGTAGGTTGGAGAAGAAGAGACCAGGGCTCCGATTTGGCTTGGCCACCCATTTGCTGTGTCATCTCATGTGACTCACTTACCCTCTCCTACTCTCAAACTCCCCTTCTGTAAAGTGAGGTAGTTGGAGTAAAGCAGTAGATTTCAAATTTATAAAACAAAAGAACCCTTTTATCAAATGAAATCTTATGAAGAATTTCAACTTCTATAGCAGAAAAGCAGAGACATTCTGATTGAACCTGGGGTGCAGAGAGGCTCTTGGTTTCCTTCTGGTCTTTCAAATTATCCCCTGAAATATCCCCCTTGTTAGAACTTCCCAGGAACCCAGTTTGAAGAGCACTGAGAACGTTGCTCTCTATGGCCGTTCTAGCTCTGACAGTGTTCATACCCTTGCCACTCAAAGCGTGGTCCTTGGGCCAGCAGTAGCACCTGGGAGCTTGTTATGAAGGCAGCATTTCAGGTCCCCTGCAAGACCTACTGAATCCGAATCCACAACCCCAGATTCACAAGGTCCCCAGGTTTGAGAAGCACTGGTCTGTATGGTTCTGTGACACAGAGAACTAAGGGACACGAGGACCAAGGGGGCATCATGTCTTTCATCATCTTATGTGGGCCTGGTCAGCTGAGGTTGGAAGTGTGGGCCACATCTCTTTCTTGTGACTCCTATGCTTCAGTGCCTTAGTTGTTCCCTGGATGGGGAACCAGCCATGGGAGACAGCAAGGCTTGTCCTTGGGCTTAGCTAAGGAGGGCCTGGAAGGGGTACCAGTTGGCCCTGCAGAATGTATGTTAGGAAATGCTGGCGATACAACATTTCAAAGAGGGATTTGTGTTTCCAGTATGGAAGTGTTCACTGCAGATGCCTTATGAGAATGACTCTACTAGGTGTTTGTGCTTTCTCTTCCTCCCCTTTCCTTTCCTTTCCTTTCCTTTCTTTTCTTTAACATGTGTCCCTTGCATTGTCATGGACTCGTGACCTCTCCAGCACCTGGGGTATGACAGCTGGGCTTAGACTTAGAAGACCTGTATTTTACTCCTAGCTCTGGCCTTTTCTAGTGTTGTTCCTTTAGTTTCTCTACCTCTCTGGACCTATATATAACACAGCATGGTAACCTAGCAGAGCTGTGAACTGAAATATGGGAAAGTTCTTCTGGTCAATTGTAAAGTGCTAAAAGCTCAGGAATATTTTTATATTAATTCTGATCTGTAAAAACACCCAGAGTTTGGCTTCAGCTGACCCAGAGGCCACAAACACCCCTGTGAGGCTTACAGCTGGTATCTTGTGTCAGACTAAGCTTTTCCCTGAAGTCCAGGTTTCTTCAAAGTTAGCCAGTCCTATTGGTGGGTCTTAAATACCCTTCATCAGAATTGATGAATCAATACTTTATTTTCTTTTAAGTAGTATTGTGGGATATTGAAAAGAAAGGGAAAGTCAATTTGAAACTATTCTAAGATGAAAAATAAAAAATTTATTAAAAAATCCAAAATAAAAGGAAAAAGAAAGAGAAGAAAAACAGGTTTTACTCTTAAAACTTGTCCTTAGAAAAGGCCGGGAGCCCCTTCCTGGTGTGATTTTTCGATTTGGTCAGAAAGTTGGGATGAGATGTGCCTTGAGTCAACCTTGAAAATGAACTTGCTATTTTTTTCTTTCATCAGTTAATGTTTTAATGGTCACTTCTGAAAAGCAAAACAAAACAAAACAAAACAAAACAAACTCTTCCTGGTAACCTAAAAGCATGTTTGTTTTGTCAGGGGGGATGTTTCAGGAAATTTGTATATTTCTGGCGCTTTTTATATTGACAGAAGTATTTAAGTGTCATTTAATAAGACCTTTAGGATTTTCTTCTGATTTCTCATTTCCTCTCTCCTTTTTGAAAATGTGAAATCTTCCTCAGCCAAGAAGAAACAAATTTTAGCCCTAAAGGAGTGGGCTTGGTTTGACATCTAAGCATCTGGAATGGAGGGAGGTTCATAACTTGGCAGGCAGCCTCAGCACTGCCCTGGTTCTGGTCGGGCACCATGTCACCCACCCCCTCTCTTCTCTGTGCTCAGCGCAGCCCCTGCCATGTCATCCCACCTCACCTACTACCAGCCTTCTTTCCAATGACACCCACAGATGTTCTATGCCTTTAAAAAATGCTCCCTTGGGGACCTCTGTGCTGGACTTGGGGAGAAACTCTTTGCTTATTGTGGTGCTGTCATGAGGACGGAGGCAAATCCACGACAGGTTGGGAAGATCTCAAAGCTCTTGGGATAAAACAAAGTCAACTTCCCTTAAAAAATAATTTTAAAAAGTATTGAATGGGCTGCTAAATACCCACCCTATGAATCCATTCTGGGGAAGTTGGGTTTGGTGGTGCTATTCAGCTGAGCCCAGGGGACTTGGCTTGTAAAGCCTTCTTTACCAGGATCTTATGTCATTTGAAAGGTCATTTGAAAGGTCATGCCATCATTGGTCAGGCCTGGCAGAGTAGAAAGGGAGGTTTTGTCCAGCTGCATCTGCCCAAGGATCAGTTGGCCTGTTACAGAAAGATGCTGACTCTCTGGGCCAACCAAGGCTGCCTTTAGTGACTTCATGGGGTTTTCCTCACTAATTCAGCATCTTTCTTTGAAATCTAGGCTAGTGATCAATTCCCAAAGCCCCATGGGATTTCCATTTGGATCTTCTTATCTCTTTGGGGGCTTTAAAGATCCACATACCTTCTCCATCTCTTCCTTTTTTCCCACTTTACAAATTGCCTTATGGCATGCCTCCCACATTCATGTCTTTAGCCCAGATCTTTGTCCTAAGCATAAGACCTGTTTGTCCAACTTTCTCTTGAACAGCTGCAATTCAGACTCAATATGTCAAAATTGAATTCATCGTATTTTCCCCCAAACTTGTTCCCTCGAACACTCCTGTGTTCCTTTTCTCTGTAAATAACATCACCCTTCACCCAGTTGCTCATGCCGGAAATTTAGGAGTCACCCCTGATTCTTTTCTTCCCCTTATTCTTCACACCCTATTTGTCATCAAAACCTGTCAATTTCATCACCTTAACAGGCCTTGAATCCAGCCATTTTGGTCCATTCTTATTACTCCCACACTGGTGCAGACCACAGGTATTAATCACCTGGATTAGAATCAAAAGGAGAAGGCTTCTCCTTCCTGCCTCCCAGTTCCAAGCACGGAGACTGACACGATAGATGCTGAAGAAATGTTGGCTAAATCAAGAAGCAGAGAAAGCAAGGAAAGACCAATGAATCTATTACCAACTCCTGCCTCCTGAAAAGACCAGGCTAGACACAGGAAGGAGATGAGAAACTCTTCAAATATTAAGACCTCAGATGAGACGTTTCATAACATCCCTTCCCTGCAGGACTCATGGCCAGTAACTTCATTATCTAACCTGGATCCCAACTGCTATAGTATAAACCTGTTTTAATTGGCTCTGTCCTTAAGAATAACTCATCCTATTTCTTCTGTAGGTGGCAGAAGAAGCTACGGGGATTATACAGCCTTTGTCCAAAGCCTGGTTCCAATCCAGTCTGGAGACCTGAATCCTTTTGCTGGGAGGAGAGCTGCCCCAGGGCTGGCTTTCTATGCCAGATAATTAGCAGAAAAACAAAAATGAAACTGAGACTTGTGCTCAACTTCCGATGTCTTTACGGTAGCTATGTACATCTCAACTTCTCACATACTCTTTCCCTTCACTTTTTTCTGTGCAGCTCCCCCAATACTTTGCAGTCTTTTCTTTCCCCCCAAATCCAGGAAGAAAGGAGATCACAATACAATAAGAGAAGACAAGTCTCAAAGCCCCACCCTAGCAAAGTGAATTCTCTTCTCTCTTTGTTTCCACACCAGAACGTGATATAACATGTTTTGCTGATGCTAGATCCTAGAACTGTGGGGAAGGGAAGGGAAGCCTGACAGAATGCATAGTTTGAAAAGCACTCCTTCCCTATATTTTACCCCCTATCAAGGGAAAAAGAAGAGTTTCACAATCATCTCTCTCTGTCTGGACTAGCTGAGAAGGCTTGGAAGGTGCCAGATATTTTTGTAGGATGGTGACCTTCTGCTTGTGGAAGGAAAACACTTCCTGCACATGTTGGCCGTAGAGACCCCTGCATTGCACTGGAGTAGTTGTGCCAGTTCTGCTGAGGGGAAGCCAGCCAGCCATGGCTCTGGCTCTCCTTGGGTGGTGATGGTGACTGTGCCAGTGGTGGTGATGATGGGGGTGATGGAAGGGGCTGGTGTGTGTTGGGGGAGGGAGTGGGGACAGGAAGGTATTGCAAAGGGGAAGGATAAGAAAATAAGCCTTCTTGGAAGGCACACTGTTGATGGACTAAATTATTTGCTCTGACACAAGTTTTGAGCAGGAAGATAATTCTCCTGGATTGGGAGAAATTCTTTTCATCTGCAGGAGAATTTCCAGGTACAGTAGAGAGTGGGAAGCTTTTTAGGCTTTCACTCCTTTAAAACAAAGGGAAATGACTAGATTTAGCAGCTTTCTTTTCTTTATTGTGATACTGTGATAAGAATGTGTCATCATTTCTTATTCAACTAGGTTCTTCCTCCAACTGACTTAAATGATTCACTGTGTACTAGTTTTTCTGGATGTCTAGATTTTTAATTAGCTACTCCTGCTAATTTTAAAAATTTGTATAAAAATGTTGCATGTCTGCTGAAATTGAACAGATTACCTCTATTTCATCTGGAAAATGACTTTCAATAATGTAATATGTTATTTTAAAACTTCAGAGTCTCTGCAAAGAATTATAGACCCAGAAATTCAGAGCTGAAAGGAGTTTAAAGACATCATTTGAGACTTCCCTGGTGTCCAGTGTTTAAGACTTGGCGCTCCCAAAGCAGGGGGCCCGGGTTTGATCCATGGTCAGGGAATTAGATCCCACATGTCACAACTAAAGATCCCACATGCCTCAACTAAGACCGGGAGCAGCCAAAAAAAAAAAAAAAAAAAAAAGACATCTTTCAGTGGGTCTCAACCAGGGGCACTTGGAAATGTATTTGCTTGCTTTGGAATGTCACAATGACCATGACTGAGTGGCATAATTAAATTTAGTGTTCTGAAATTACGGATGCTAAGCATTTTACACGCTTACATGCTATACGGTGTGATATCATTCCACGCAGCTGAGACTTTCTCTGTCCAAAATGGCAGTAGTACTTCTGTTTAGAACATTGAGTCCAGCTCATCATTTAAGTTATGAAGATACTAAGGCCTGATACTCCCTAGGTCAATAAAATGACAGTGAATGGGGCTGATTTACAGGTCTAGCTTTGACTTGATCCAGTTTCTTTTATTCCCGTATGCCAGCTTTACTAGTAGTTGCACAGCTAATGTGAAGAGACCTCCATTATGTAATGGGAGAACCAATCAAAACCTGGTATGTCTTGGTATTTGGATATCTATTTTTTTTCCTTCTTATCCACTGGGGACCACAAATCTTATTTTCCTAACCAACAAAAGGGCTTAAAGGTGCAAGAAGAACAATGAAAATTACAATTGCCAAGAATGGATGAGCCAATGGCTTGAGAAAATTATAATGTTAATGGATGAATGAGAGATGATAGAAGCCCAGCGGTAGTTTAAGTTCAGTCTTCATCAAGAATAGGGTAGTCAAAGAAGAGATGTTAAAATATGAGTGTGGGAGATTTTTAACATGAATCAGATCACAGTCTCCAAGTCCAGGTGGTTGCACCCTCATGTATTAAAGACATTTGCAGATGAAATCTCAAAACTCATTTTCAGTAACCATGAAGAATGGAAAAGTTCCCAGAATACTAGAAATAGAAAAATATTCTTCTAATTTTCAGAAAGATAGAAAAAGTAGTTCTGGAACCCAACTCCAAGGGAACTTGACATTACATCTGGTAAAACTCCTCAACAGTACATTAAAGTACATTAAGCATGATTTATGCATGCTTAGGAAAAAATGAGGTGATTTCTGGCAGCCAATATGGATACTGCTACCATAAACTGAACCAAAATGGACCAACTACATTGACAAATCTGTGAAGGTCCATAAACCTAAGATATTTCGATTTCTACATGTTTGACAAAGTCTTCCATGATATCCTGGTGGATAAGACTACAATAGGTATATTAAGAAGTATTGCAGTTAAGTGAATTTCTAGTTGGTTGAATTTATGTATTTAAAGAGTGTTAACAAATGATAATTTGGAAGGAGAAGTCAGTGAAATTTACCTTTGCCTTAACCATGTTGTGTTCAATCTATACATCAATACTTTGAAGGAACACAGTAACAAATATGATTTCCAATTTCTTTGTATGACATAGAGTCATATGGGATAATGTTACAGTGATCTCAATAGCCTGGGAGTCTGAACCAAATTCAAGAAGATGAGCCTTACCAAATATAAAATGTTAATCTGCTGTATTGAAATTCAAAAACTCAACTGCACAGCCACAGAATTAGGGGACCCGTTTTTGTAGATGTTAACATTGAAAGGGAGGGGGCTTTCTAGGTGAAGGGCTTTTTATTGTACAAGAAGCAGGAGATGAAACAATAGTGGGTTGTGATTTCCATAAAAGTTATTGTTATCTGGGAAGTATCCAGAGAAGCATGTTAAGTTGATGAGAGGCTTGGAGAATGCATCATATGAAGGACTACTGAAGTAACAAAAGACCTTGTAATAATTGGGCTAAAGAAGAGGTGACTAGAACATCAAGGTTGTCTTTCAATATTTAAGGTTTCCTTGTGGGGAAAAGGGACAGGGTTTACCTTATAAGAACTTAAGGTAGTAGAATGAAGACCAACAGGCATAAGTTACAAGGAAGAAATTTTGAGTATAAGGAAAAACTTACTAGTAGTTGAGAAGAAATGGGCTTCCACCCATGTTCACAGCAGCATTATTCACAATAGCCAAAAGGTAGAAGCAACCCAAGTGTCCATCAATGGATGAATGGATAAACAAATGGGGTATATACATACAACAGAATATTATTCAGTCTTAAAAAAGAAGGAAATTCTGACACACACTACAACATGGATGACCATTGAAGACATTATGCAAAGTGAAATAAACCAGACACGAAAGAGTAAATATTGTATGATTCTGCTTATACGAGGTACCTAGAGTAGTCAAATTCATAGAGATAGAAAGTAGAATGATGGTTGTCAGGGGCTGAGAGAAGAGGGGATGGGGAGTCGTTTAATGGGTATAATAGAACTTCAGTTTGGGAAGATGAAAAACTTCTGGAGATGGATGGTGGTGATGATTGCAGAACAATGTGAATGTACTTAGTGCCAATGTACACTTAAAAATGATTAAGATGGTGAATTTGTATGTTATGTATATCTTACTACAGTTAAAAAAACAAATCAAGAGCTCCATTGCCTACAGAATCAACCCTAAAAGTCAAAGAACAAATGGGCTGCTATGAGAGGTACTGAGCTTCCCATAACTGTAGATATCTAAGCAGGGGCTGGACAATCTCATGTGGCATGCTCTAGAGGGAATTTCATGATTAGAAGGGATCAATGCCAATGATTTCAGAACTTCTATAACTCTGCATGAAAATAGAGACTTAACTCCATGACACAGAGTCAGACTGCATACTTTCTTAATATTGTATTATACACACGTGAGTATTCATATATAATATGTCATACAAACAGAAGACCATGTTTTATAACAAATATTCATTCCAAAATATACTGTTGAATGAATATTTTTTAAATGGTTACCCATTGAGACCCCATGCAGTTTGAACACTGGAACATTGCCAGTATCTTATGTGCCATGTGCCCTTTCCCAATCAATCAGATCACCTCTCTCCAGATTTTTGTGATGACCTGTTCCTGACCTTTTTAGAATAGCCTTACTACCTATTATGCATCCCTAAACAACATCGTTTAATTTTGCCTGTTTTGAATGGTATATGTATCATATAATAGGTTTTCATTTGTTACTTTCTTCTTTAGCTCATTGTGCTTACAAGATTCACAGTGTTGATACATGCATGCAGCTGTAATTAATTCATTTTCAAGAGATCACACTGTTCCCTTGTGTGTATATGCTACCATTTATTTATTGTTACTGCTGTTGATGGACATTTGGGCTGTTTCCAGCTTTTAGTTTTTATAGACATTGCTGCTATAAGTATTACCTGGGAATAAAAATTCTGAGGTGTAGGGTACACACATCCCCAAATGTTCAAGATAATGCCGAAGTGTCTTCCTAAAGACTGTATTAATCTACATGGCCACCAGCAGTTTACCAGCTCTCATTGTTCCATATATTTGTCAGATTCAGACTGCAGTTTTTTTTTTTTTAATTTTTATTTTGTTATTGAAGTATAGTTGATTTGCAGTGTTTCAGGCAGCAAAGTGATTCAGTTTTATATATATATGTAAATATGTATTTATATATAATATAAATTCTTTTTCAGATTCTTTCCATTATAGGCTAGTACAACATATTGAATATAGCTCTCTGTGCTATACAATAGGTCATTGTTGTTTATTTTGTATATAGTAGTCTGTATCTGTTAATCCCAAATTCCAAATTTATTCCTCCCTTCCTTTCCCCTTTGGTAGGCAAAGTTGGTTTTCTATGTCTGTGAGTCTATTTCTGTTTTGTAAATAAGTTTATTTGTATCTTTTTTTTTTTTAGATTCCACATATAAGTGATATCATATATTTATCTTTCTCTGTCTGACTTACTTCACTTAATATGGTAATCTCTAGGTCCATCCACGCTGCTGCAAGTGGCATTATTTCATTCTTTTTCATGGCTGAGTAATATCCCATTGTATATACATACCACATCTTCTTTATCCATTCATCTGTCCATGGGTATTTAGGTTGCTTGCAAGTCTTGGCTATTGTATATAGTGCTGCTATGAACACTGGGGTGCATGTATCTTTTCAAATTAGAGTTTCCTCCAGATATATACCCAGGAGTGGGATTGCAGGATCATATGGTAACTCTATTTTTAGTTTTTTTAAGGAACCTCCATACTGTTCTCCATAGTGGCTGCACCACTATACATTTCCACCAACAGAGTAGGGGGATTCCCTTTTCTCCCCGCCCTCTCCAGCATTTATTGTTTGTAGACATTTTGATGATGGCCATTCTGACCTGTGTGAGGTGATACCTCATTGTGGTTTTGATTTGCATTTCTCAAATAATTAGTGGTGTTGAGCATCTTTTCAGAACTTTTCTCTAGTTCTTTATCTAAGAACTAGAGAAGGTGGTGAGCTTGGCAGCTTGTTTCTAATATCTCATCATAAAGTGGGAAAATGTTCTTGAGTTGCACCAAGAAGAATTTAGGTTCCAAATCAATGTGGGTTCTTCTTTTGAGATAAATGGCTTAATAGAGATGGGCTTCCAATTACAACCTAAGCACATGAAGGGCAGGAGATGCCACGTATCTTTTGATCAGTTGGCCGTCCCCAATTTGCCCCTCAGCCCTAGGTTTATATTGCCTGCTCGTCAAATACTGATGACTTTATATTCTAAAAGCAGTCTTCAAAGAAAGAAATTTCAAAGCAAGACATAATTTACTGAATTGTAGCAATGTCACTGTTGTAGCCTGAACTTGAACTTTGTCCTGCCCAGTCACTTTCCAGCTATGAAACCTTGAGCAAGTTAGTTGATCTCCCTAACCTCAGTTGCCTCATCTGTAAAATGGGTAGAGTAATAGGACCTCCTGTGTGTATATGTATGGGAAGGGGGTTATGAAGATGATATAATTCATGTAAAGTGCTAAGCTCAATCCCTGGCATTCAGTGTTCAATAAATGTAGCACATATTATTAGAATCTGTATCCCTGAAGAAATACTTTTATAGGTATTCTTGGATAATCTAAGCATGATTTTGCCTGGGGAGATGCGGCAGGACTTGACCTCTTCAGGATTTTTCTACCCGGCCCCCCACCTTAGTAATTTTCAGCAGCAAGCAATTAGAATAAGCTCCGGTTTTACTCTTCATCAAACCCAAAGTGACAGCAAAAACAGACATTTTTTTCAGAAAGAAATTAATCTCCTAAACAGGGTGATTTTTCCCCTTTTCTTTAAATACTTCTAAACTCGTGAGGGAGAAGCACAGCGCACATTATCCATCAGAATGAAGCATCATTCAGCGCTGCTGAGTTTCATTGACTTTAAGATTGCCCTCTGAGCTATAAGCTTTTTTTTTTTTCCTTTCCAGAGCACAGTTAGAAGGGATATTTTTCTTTAAATAGCCCCATTTCATTTGCATTTTTAAACTTTCACAGCAGAGAGTAGAAGCCGTTGTAAATGGTTCCAAGAAGGCGGCTGTGATTTCACCCTACTCTGAGCTGCCTGCCTGAAGCTTCTGAAATTGAGTGTCAGTTTCCCCCGGAGCAGAAAGATATTACTTCACATTTGTGCACGCGGTTCGCTGCTCTGCTCTTGGTTTGGTGGCCTCATTTAGCCACAGGCATTCTCCAGCAATGATCCGTTCTCCACAATAAAATGAAATATCACCTTTCTCTCCCCCCAGCCCACTTCCCCCCCTTTTTTAATAAGATGTTTTCTTGTTTAGACTGAAGGGAGACAAGGTGAGAAACTGTGAGTTCTTCTCTGATTCCTTTTATTGCTCTTTTTGGATAAGGAGAGAACAGCAAAAAGGTAAAGAGGAGGAAAATCTACCATTGGAAATCTGAATGGAAAGCTGTACCAAGATCACAGATCAGTTTGAGTTTGTTTAAGAGAGGTCTGGAGAGAGGAAGGCAAGATACAGAGAGCATAGGGGAGGCATTACAATGTTGTAGAGTGAGGGACAGACTGACCAGCATTTCCTCCATGCTGATTCTTGAGTTCACACCATATACTCTCTATTCCTCGTATTTATAAGCCCCTCCTCATTCCCTCTCCAGCTTCATCTTCCTTCAGCCTTGCTTCATGGATTTCTTTCATACTTGACGGGCAAAACCTCAACCCCAGATCTAATGAACTATCAGCCTTCTCTACCAGTATTGCTAAGTGTTGGAGAGAAAACTGCACAGATGTGCAGATTAATTTCACCACAACTTCATGATTTGGACTCTCCTGGCTTTCCACTGCTGCCCTGTAACCGTTCCATGGTTCCTTAGCCAATTCTCTCTCTAGTTCTCTAGACTAGCTTTTGCATGCCTTTTTCACTTTCTTCCTCTCCTCAAATGTTTGACTTTCACAAGTTAAGCATACGGCATTTCTTCCTACTTCACAGAGAAAGTAGATGCCAAAGATGGAAACACTTCCCCGCCCTCCCCTTACCTTACTGCTATCAAACCTAGAAGTTAGCTATTACCACCTCCATGCCTCCCTCCTTTGCTTCTGTTACAATGGAAGAGGAGCATCCCCATCTGGGCTGGTCCCTCCACTGGTCCTCTGGAGCTCTTCTCTCCCAGTCCTTAGCAGCCTGGCTGGATCAGTGTTCCCTCTCTCTTTCCTACACCATCACCCTGCCCTTTCCCTTTTGGCCTCTGCCTATGAGCACTTGAACATGTTCAAATCTTTCATCCTGAGTATCCAATTCCTTTCAAACCTCATGGCACCTTTCAGCCATTGCTTTCTCTTTGAAGAGACATATGTATCTGCTTCTCTGCATCTTTGCTTCCCATTCTCTGTTCTACCCACTGCAATCTGGCTTCTGCCCTTATCACTCTACTACAACTGCTCTCAGCAAGGTCATCCATGACTATTTTATTGCTGAATCCAATGGAAACTTTTAAGCCATTATCTTCCTTGACCTGTCTGTAGGAGCTGACACTTTTGGTCCTTCCTAGCATGTTGAAAGCTCATTTCCTGTGCTTCCAGGGCCACGTGCAGCAGCTGAATTCTCCTACTTCTTCAGGCTTCCTTGTAGGCCGCTCTTCCTCTGCTTGCTCTTAAATATTAGAGAGGGTTCTGTCCCAGGTCCTCTTCTGGTCTTACTCATCTGTGCTCTCAAGGTTATCTTAGCATTCCATGCCTTATCATGGAGCAGGAGGAGTAAGGTGTAGATTTTGTGATGGGGAATAGTGGAAATGAGGTTTGCCAGGCACAGTGGTACTCCAAGACGGAGACTAAGACGTCAGAAAGGAAGTGTTTGACTTGCTGAAGTTGGCAACAGGTGAACAAGCACTGGGTCTACAGTGTCAACATTGAGCGTTTTAGAGGTTAGACCCTCCCCTCTTGTTGTGTAACAAAGTACTTGTCTGTTCTCTGTCTTGGGTTCTTGGGATGGAGCTTTGAAACCCTTGGAATTTCCAAAATGATGGGAGTGTCTTTGTTATTCATGGTGAAGCCTTGGGACCACCTTGAACTTATGCAAATGAAGGGATTCGTAGTGAGCCCCTGGATAGTTTCAGAATGGGGGTTGGCTAGGCTGGAAAGACCAGCCATATGATTAGAGTACTGGGGCTTTGAGCCACATGATATTGGCCCAGCCTTCAGAAGTGGAGGGGAGCTGGAGATTGAATTTAAACACATGGCCAGTGAGTCAATTTAATGATGCCGACATAATGAAACCCCAGTGAAAACTCTGGACACTGAGGCTTGGTTGAGCTTACAGGTTGGTGAACACATCGATGTATCAGCAGGGTGGTGTATCCTGCTTCCATCAGTGAGGACACAAAAACTTCACTTTCAGGGCCCTCCCAGGTCTATGCATCTTTTTATTTGTCTGGCCTGGGGAGTTGTATTCTTTATGATAAAACTTTAATCATAAGTATAGCACTTTCTTGCATTCTGTGAGTCATTCTGAGTAATTGAACCTGAGGGAGCTGTGGGAACCCCTGCATTGATAGCCAGTTGGTCAGAAGTGCAGGTGGCCTGGGGACCCCTGAACTTATGGCTGTTGCCTGAATTGAGGGCAGTGTTGTTGGAGACTGTGCCCTTAACTCGTGAAGTCTGAGCTAACTCCGGGTAGTCGGTGTCAGAAATGCACTGCAATATTGAACCTCCCCAGGAGAAGGTGTGTGGACTCAGTGAGGGATTGAGTGTCCCATCACTAAAAGAGAAGTGGTTATAGAATATAGAGGCATATAAAGGACTATACAGTCAGAGGCAATTAGAGGCAGAACTGACTTTATTTAGAAACAGTGTCTCTAGATTTTTGGTCAGATAGCAATAAAGAGATTTTTTAAAAGGCAGAAAGATTGTTTCCTTTAAGTCTGGTCATACTTTCCTTTAACAGCCTTTGTGCTTCTGAGTTCTTGGATCTGTCCGTCAAAAATTTGCAAATACTATATATTTCCAGGTTAAAAAATATGACTTTTTCTTTTGTCCCCTAGAAAAGGCAGAGAGCAGCCCTTGGGGATAATAATGATGCCATTCATGCTGTGCTCTCCTGTAGTTAAAATTGTGTCAGCCATTTTGACCCCTGATGGGATTTATGGTGGCTCAGATCTCTGTTGGAGAAATGAGTTTTGGGCAGTAGACAGGAGGAAAAAGTTCTCAGGCTTGGAGCATATTATTTTGGTGAAATGGGGGGAAAATTCACTTGAGCCTTTTTTCCTCTTTTTAGCTGTAAAATCTGACTGTCCATGTTCTATCACCCCTGTGTGCACTCTAATCTCACCCTCTAGCCCACCCTGTGGGCTTCTATTCTTAATAATAATATGAGCTCCCATGATGTGCTGATCTCCTACTATGTGACTGGTTGCCGGACCGCCTTCTAACAGACCTTCACTCTGTCCCTCCCTCCCACCTTTGCAAATCACAAGTGCCTCCATTTTATAGATGAGGAAACTGCAGCTTATTGTTGAGGTTGGATCACTCTGTTAACGGCACCTGCATGGAATGCCACAGAGATTGGAACCCAGGTCTATATAACACCACTGTAGAGTGAGTCTTAAGGGTGGAGCAAGTGCTGAACCTAGAGCTGGAGAAAAGAATGATTAAGGCTCCGTTCGTGTCCCTCTACAGAGCTTGCAATCAAATCAGAGGGACTGACCATTATGTTCTGATCAAGGTGCTGGTTTGGGGCAAGAGTTGGTAGAATGAAGATTTTAGTTAAATATATGACCTGTTGTTAAGGCTAAAAGATCACCATGGAGGGTCCCCAGCAGCAACTTAGTTTAGAAACAGCTTGCCTCTTCTTCTTGAGCCTTCTAATGATCATTTCCTAAACTTGAACTTGAATATTCTTGTCTTTCCTTTATAACTGAGCCAAATTCCACTCAGACTACTCCATGGAGATGTAAGATAATATTATTTTTAAATTTTCCAGATCAGGAGATAAGAAAGTAACGTTTATTGACATTTACTACATTCAGAAAACTTCATACACTTGAAAAACATTTTACTCCTTTTAGACATCAAGATACAGAAGCTCTCTGTTCATCTTCCTTAAGAATGAATCCATGAGTCAGCCTGACTCTAAGGTAATATTGGTCACCCATCTCAAGGTTCTCCTTTTTGTATTTCCTAGATAGTGATCATATGACATCAATGGCACTTTTAACTTTTGCAAGTGTTTTCTACTGTTCTCTTCGCAGTAAATCTAAAAGCCCCAGCTGTACGAGGCAGGGACTTGTGTGCCCATTTGATTGAGGAAACTAAAGTAAACACATGGTGTTTAGCGAGAGGCCACTAAATTCCTAAGAGGCGAGATAGAAGTAGAACACAAGTCTTTCTATCCCACCAACTTTTAAGTGAAACTCCTCTTTCAATTCAAGATGAAAAAAAAGAAAACTTGAAAACCTACAGGAGCCAATCACTAGACACAGCTTCTTCACTTATTACAACAACTGTTCAAGTCAAGCATGGTTGTCCTTGTTTTACAGATGAGAACTGAGGCTCAGGGAGGTTATGTAATGGTCCCAGAGTCACACAGCAAGTGGCAGGTCTGCTTTTGTCATCGCAGCACACTGTCCCACATGGCTAACATTTTCTGCAGGATCTTTCAGTTGAACATGTTTAAAAAAAAAAAAAAAAAATCAAGTCTAACTCATTTAAAAAGAGGAAAAAAACCCCTAACCTTCTCTTGCCCCATCTACCCTCTCACTGCCATCTCACCCTCACCTGCCCTTTCATGGTGGAGCCTCTTCACAGAATAATCTACTTTCCCAGAGTTCCCTCCTGAGTTCACTACCATCATGTTCCTCCCTTAGCTCCCACGTGCCTGGCTCCTGCCAAACTGCTAGTGACCACCTCATTGTTATCCAACAGCTGGCCTTCTGTGTGTGTTTCCTTTGCTTCCTTCCAGTCTTTGACACTAGTCCCCTGTTTCTGGAAACTGTCTTCCCTTGGTTCTGGGCCACTAATCTCGTTTTCTCCTTTCTCTCTGACTGTGTCTTCTCTTTTGTCAATTCTCTTTGTTAGTCTTTAAGTGTCTGTGTTCCCCCAGAGCTCTGTCCTCAGGCTTCTGCTTGCTCTCATTTATCCAACTAATGGTGGTTGCAAGTTTATTGTGTGTCAGGCCCTGTGCTAGGAGCTGGGGGTCAGTGACAGAGTGATGATCAAGTGGTCTGAAATGTGAGGAGCTCATCATGCTCTGGTCCCTCCCCACTGCCCATCCAGCACCTTCATTGGCCCCAACTCTGCTCTGCACAACTGCTGCTGTCCCCAGATCTCAATGAGCTCTCTCTTGCCTCGCTTGGGGCTTTTGCAGGGGTAGTTTCCTCAGCTAGGAATGTTCTCAACGTCTGTCCCTGTGTCTGCTTAACTCTTTTGCATCTGTCAGGATGTGGTTTGGGTATCATCTCCTCTGGGAAGGCTTTTGTTACTCACCAGAGTGGTCCAGGAGCTGCCTCTGGGCTCAAGTTCATCACAGAACCTACACACAGAATAATTGCACCTGTCTCATTGTTCTGTCCAGTCTCTGATGGCAGGAGCCAGCTCTTTGGCTCCTTCGTATCCCCAGCACCTAACACAGTCCTTGATATGTAGCTCTTTGTAAAGTGAATGAATCAAGCTTGCCACGACTGGTCCTTTCCATCCTGGACGCCTGTCTTTCCTCCACCTGTACTATTCCTGGTAGCCCGTGTTTATCTACCTTGACTGCACATTATATTCACCTGCGGGGGAAAAAAATGCCGGCTCTTACCCTATTTCAATTGAATTAGATTATCTAGTGGTGGGACCCAGTCATCTTCATTATTTAAAAACTCCCCAGTTGTTTCTGATGAACAGGAAATAATCATGAGTCGGATCTATCTTGGTTATCTCAGCACCTAGCACAATGCTTTGCACATACTGGGTATTCAATTTCTAGAATGACTTCTAGATTTCTAGAATAATTGAGTGGCTGCCTAAAAGCCTAGCATTTACATATTCAAATTTAAACCAGCCATATCCAGTCTCCAACCACACTCACACAGAAAGCCAATTCTCCAGGAAATTTTGCTTTGGAAGGATTTGGCTTCCAAAAGGTATTACTTAGTGTTTAGTCCCCTTTTTACAAAAGAAAGAAAGTTTTCAAAGCCTAAATTAGCTGCTGATTTGTGTAATTTAGTGACACATAATTTTTGTTTTAACCTCCAGAAAAGCAGTAGTCAAGGAGGTGGTGATTGGGTGAGAAAGGAATAGATGGAGATCGCTGGTTTTCATTATGGAAGAATTTAGAAGGTTTGCCATGGTTTCTGGTAAATGCTGGCAAAAGTCTGTTTTGCCACAGGCCCTGTAAAAGCACTAACCTGCTTCCTTTTGATGTTGCTGGCTTTTCTTCGGCAAGGGAATAAGACCTAGCCACGTCTGTTGGGGCTAGAGCAGGGCAGGGACAGGGAGGGTACAGCAGAGGGGTGACAGCATCCAGCTCCCTTCGCCCTGTTTCCTCAGGTCATTTCTGCACTTAGAAACTCTTTGAAAGTCTCAGTGATCTCTAGCGAGTTGTGAGAGCACATACGTGGGGGCTTTTCCCCCCACTTTCCATTGCCATCCCAGCCCCAAGTTCATAGGACAGAGTTCTGATATCAGGGGGCTTAGTCATTGTCATTGTCTGGCTGCAACAGCTCCAGCTGGTGCCAGGCACTCTACAGGGAAAGTTCATGACCATAAACTTATTGAAGCTACACAGAAACACCATGACGGGGGTGTTGTTACTACCATTTTGTAGACAACAAAACTGAGGCTCAGAGAAGTTCAGTGACAATGTCCAGCTAAGTGGCTTGTGCTGCATTGTCACCCCAATCTCCTGACTTTCCATCTAGCACTCATTCTACTACTGGGAAGGTGACCCACTCAGGCTGGGGCAAGAAGGCACAGGGCACAGACTGGCCAGGAGAGAGTTCTTCTTGGAGTGGACCAATGAGGTGTGAGGGGCAGCATTGGAGCAGAGATGCTGAGGGTTTTGGGGTCTCTAGAAAGGCTGAAGAGGTGGAAAAAGCTTGGAACTGACTCGACTTGGCAAAGAAGTGAGAAAGGACCTGCTGGGCGCCATGGCTGCCTCATTCCATTCCTGGAAGTTTGGCAGAGATGTCCAAGGCTTCTTCCCTCGATTTGGAGTTTGGGGGAAACTCAGTAAACAGACACATAAAACCTAACTGAACTTGTCATTATAATCCCATAAAAGGTTAAGAAACTGTTGGAGGATGGGAAGAGAGAAATCAAGCGACCTCTTGGTGTAGCTGTCTTGTTTACCGCTGGCGTCTTATTTATCAGTGCTGTGTTTTCCATTTGTCAGGCTATAATGATAGCAGCTTTTATAAGTAAGCAGTTTTTTTTAATGAACTTGTTCCAAATGTGTATTCCATTCTTGGAACTCTCTGTGCCCTGAAGCAGCTTTATAATTATTGCCTCTGGTGGAATAGCCAGGCTCTATCTGGCTTTTATGTAGCAATTTCAGTTGATCTGCCTCTTCCTCTTTTAGCTTCAAATAAGGAAGATGAAGGGATGGAAAAATATAATGATAGCTTTTTTTTAAAAAAAAAGGAGTGCTTATTATATATTAGGTATTGTTCTAGATGTTATGCATTCATCTTTTAATTTTATCCTAATATTACTTGGGTCTCAGGTATTTTTATAGCCCCCATTTTACAGATGAGGAAACTGTGGCTCAGAGGCTTTGAACAAAGTGTTTATAGTTACTCAGGTAGTAAGTGGTAGAGACAAGATCTGAACACATGTCTGTCTAACCACACAGCCTGTGTTCTGGACCCCGCTTGTGTGTGGTGTGGGCTGCTTATGCCAGTGTGGAACTGGGGGTGGGAGGAGGAACTTAGGACACTCATTGATGCTGTGGAGTCATTTGCCATGTTGGTCCATGTTGTAATTCAGTGCTGATGGCTCTGTAATTATGCATAATTTTCTGGCCTTTTGCTTTTATAAAGGGAAATAGAAGAACTTCAAGAGCTCCCCACGCTTGTTGCAGCCCATAGTAATGCTTCCTTCTTCTTGGTATATGGCTACACCATTTATCCCCAGGCTCAAAAAATGTTCATATCGTACATTGGCTTCTATTTTGCGACATGGACTGTTAGTTACCATCTTATTTGAAACCCTGATCCTGCCCAACTGAACTGAGGCTGTTTTGGATCTCCTTCCTCCCCATCCTGCATGCTGCTCCAAGGGGACAAGGACAAAGTGGTCTTCCATCGCCTCCATCTGCTACTTGAGTGATGCTGGCCATGTACGACCAGCTCTGGGGTTAGCTGCACCTCAGATTTCTGCTCCACCACATTCTCACTCTGGGACTTTGGATCAGTCATTTAACCTCTCTGAGCTTCTCTTTCCTCATCAGTAAAATGGGGATAATAATCGGAATGTCTACCTCATAGGTTTGTTGTGAGGATTAAGTGAAATGATGCATGTAAAATGATTGGCTCCATAAATTTGGGCACTGTTATTCTCTCAGCTCCAATCTAAACCCTGCAGTTAAGCATTGAGAACCACTAGCAAATCATTCCTAGTATCCTGCCTTATTTCAACAAATGTGCACAGAGTGCCAAGAGCAAGGCTGTCTCTAGGACACTGTTTCTTAATGCATCGTTATTCCCAATATCACTTTATGGGGTTAAAATGTACAATGAGCAAAGTTTGCTTTGGAGAAAGCCCTTCCATTTCCTATTTATCATCTCTTCCCCCTTGTTGCGAAGGCTTCCTTTTTTCGCACCTGGTAGCCTCCCACTGACCCTGGACTCCCCCAGGGCTCCTCATGGGAACACCCAGGCGCCTGGACCTTTACCTCCTTTTTTTTTTTTCTTTCTTGGCAAAGGTGTTTTTGAAAGTATCATCTTTAAGAATAAAAGATGAAAAGAAATGACCAACACCAAGAAATTACTTCAATAATTGGTGACACATCCATTCAGTGACGTACTGCTGGACCCTTACCTCTTGATTAAGACAGAGCCAGGCCCTTTACTGAGAAAGGGAAATTTGTTTGGTTTGACCCAGGAGTGGATTTGTTTGCCTCCAATTAGTTGGAAAATCGAACTTGATCTATGAAGAAGACAGATTTATAACCTGAGCTGATACATGACTGCCCTCGCTTTGCTGTAATAAAAGATGAAATCGCTCCAGTGGGGGCTTGGGTGGACATCAGGCTGGGTTTCTAATGACTGTTCTCTCCAATTTTCAGAACCTGAGTAAAGCCGGCTGGGATGATCAAAGAGCCCTTCGTAGTAGATAAAAGACAATTTGGGGGAGCTGGAGAGGAAGAAGTTTGGAGTGTTAGTATTTTCTTTGTTTTCCGTTCCACCCCCTTTCAGTGGGACTTAATGATGCTCCTCTAGGTGGGGAAATAGATCTGTTCTGGCTAATTTTCCACAGAAGTCCACATAGACCATGCGTCCTCAGGACAGATGGCTGTCAACATGGCCTCCACCCTGTGTAAAGGCTGTTTCTCTCCATTTTGCTTCTGAGCTTTCCTTTCTCTGCCTCTCTTTAGCTGTTGATTTACTTTTGTTCCGTTTTGCCACACTCTCCTTATAGCTTCTGCCTTTGGCTCTGTCTCCTGCCGTCTATCCTGATATCCTCCTGTTTCCCTTCTTCTCCCTTTGTCCTCCCTCCTCATCCTCTTTCCCACTGCATCACATTCTCTGCCTTATTTGCCTTCCTTCCTTTCATGGTCTTATTTTTGACACTCCTCTTTACCTGTCTCTCTCTCTCTCTCTGATTCTGGTTTGTAATATCTTGAAAGAGCGTTTGATAACGTTTGCCTGACCCTGCCTGACATGGGGTGAGTGATTCTCCTCAGGCAGCTTTTGATGTGGTCTGTGTGTGATTGATGAAAGCTGCTCAATTTGCTCTTCAAAGCTCTGTTTATGGAGAGCTTGGATGCATCTCCTCGGGATTTCACTCTTTTTCTTTCCAGAAACAAGTCCAAATTATAGGACAAAACCATGCCACTTCCCATGTGTTCATCATCCTCACAGATGCCTTAATGTTCATGAAAGAAGGACCACATTGCACAATCTGCCTTTTTTTCTTTAACTGTTGTTATTCCCAGAGTCCTCATGTCAGAGATTTTTACCCACAAAGGATGTTCCTTGGGCTCCCTTTAATTTGAATACAACCTTCAGCCCCAAAAAGAACTTAGATTTGGACACTGAGTAATGAAATAGAAGAAAAATGCCATCACTGTTAATACCAGAATCTAGGCACATTAGGTATCCTGGCTATTTATGATATGGCCAGCATAAAATGAGAGGAGCCATAATCAAAAGAATTGTCTGCAGCTTCTGGTTCTAGAAAGAACAGTGGGTCAAGTTCTTTCCAACGTTAATCACTCTAGATCTCAAAAGCATATGAGAAGATGAGGGGTATTTTTCAAATGGCTCAGGTTTCCTGCACTGTTGTTTCTGTTTTTCAACCTAAGAAGAGGATTCTTGCACCTGCACCAGAAGGATTACACATTCAGCTGCTTGAAGAGAGAGGGGTAGGCAAAATAGTCAGTAGGAGCTCTTTTTAGCTCTTAGATGCTCTGATTCTGAGAATCTAATACTTTAGGTATGATAAATATAGTGCATTGAAAAGATTACTGAGTTTTGTGCTAGAATACCTGAGTTTAAATGCAGATTTGGACAATTATTAGTTGAATGATTGTCAGTAAATTTTAAATTTTTTTTCAGTTTTTTTAAACAGCTTTACTGAAGAATAATTTACATACCATAAAAGTCAGCCATTGTAGGTGTACAGTTCAATGATTTTTAGTATATGTATAGAGTTGTGCAACCATCGTTACAATGCAATTTTATAATATGTTTTTATAAATCTTTTAACCTCTCTCCATTTTTTTCCCTTCATCTTACAATTGGATTTACACGGTGGATTTATTACAAAAATGACCTCAATCCTAATCCTTTTATACATTGTGACATGGCTTTTTTGCTCCTTCCGTTGAGAGGTGGAATTGATTTCCCCAGCCCTTGAGTCTGGGGTTGGCCTTATGACTTGCTTAGACCAATAAAGTGTGGTCACTGTGAAGGTATGCCTGTTCTGAGCCGAAACCTCAAACAACCTTGCATGCTTCTGCTTGTTTTTTTTGGAACCCTGTTATCTCCATTGTGAGGATAAGGTTGAGCTAGCCTGCTGGACAATGAAAATCATGTGGGGAGAGGCCCCAATCAATCTTGCCACCCCCGATTAGGCCATGTTAGATCAGCCTGCCCAGCTGCCCTCCAGCTGAGCTTCACCAAGACTGGCCAAGCCCAGCCCGCATCAGCAGCACCGGCAAGCCACCGTGGAGACCCACAGATAAAGCAGAAGGGGACTGTTGGAAGCTACTAAGCTTTAGGGTGTATGATATTTCGATTTATAATAAGAATAGGCATTGGGTCTTCCACCCCTTCCTGTCATAGAGCTCCTAAAACCCTTGGAATTTCCTAAGTGTGGAGAGCTATAAAGGTGTCTTTTGTTATGTTAATGAGGCGACCTTTGGGAAGCACCTAAGGATGGGGGATGGTTTACAGTAGAGCAAACCACGTGATTAGAGGGTTGGCTCTTTCAGTCCCACCCCCTGACCTCTGGGGTGGAGAGAGGGGCTGGATGTTCAATCAGTCATGACCAGTGGCCATTGACTTAATCAATCATGCTATGTAATGAAGCCTCAATAAAACCCCAAAAGGACAGGGTTCAGAGAGCTTCTGGTTGGTGAACACTTGGAATTGTGGGGAGAGGGGCATGCCTGGAGAAGGCGTGGAAGCTCCGTGTACTTTCCCCATGGCTTGCCCTCGGCATCTCTTCCATCTGGCTGTGCCTGAGTTATATCCTTTTATAATAAACCAGTGATCTAGTAAGTAAAAAGTTCCTCTGAGTTCTGTGAACCACTCTAGCAAATTAATCAAACCCAAGGAGGGGGTTTTGGAAACCTCTGATTTAGAGCCAGGCAGTCAGAAGTATAGGTGACAACCTGGCTTGTGATTGGCATCTAAAGTGGGGGGCAGTCTCGTGGTACTGAGCCCTCAACCTGTGCATCTGATGCTGTCTTCAGGAAGATAGTGTCAGGATTAAGTTGAATTGTAGGACACCCAGCTGGTGTTGCAGAATTGCTTGGTTGGTTTGGGAAAACCCCATATCCATTGGCATTGGAGTCAGAATTGTTAGGGTGGTTTGTAAAATATCATTAATGTGGCAAGAAATAACTGATGGGGGATCATGAGAATCAATTTTTAAAAAGCTATGAAAACATCTAGCCTTCTACCTATTACATAGTAGGCTCTCAGTAAATTAAAAAAAAAAAGATTCAATTTAGCAAACATTTATATAGGCCCTTGTATGTGAAAAGTGGTATGTTTGGGGTTATGAGGGATGTAGAATTGAAAAAAGACATGGTGTAAACCCTTCAGGAGTCAGTTCCACTCAGAAAAATAGATACTTAACCAAACAGTTATAATATAGGACAGTCTGTCCCTCTATTCTAACGTTTATGTCTAAGTGGTTCCTCCATTATCTGCAAATAACCATGTTCTTCTTTTCTTGGTATTTCATTTTGTTCGAAAATGTGTTCAAGGGGTATAATTTATTAAAAATTCCCCAAACAGCACATTGACCAAAATTAAGTTTTATTGGTATGTCCAAGACAGTGTTTGCATTTATAGGAAATAGTCTATGTGAAGCTTGGCCATGTGAAATGCCTCATGTAGCTAAGGAAACTGAAAAGCAGACATGAAATCAGAGCCAGGGTGGGGAGGAGAATGAAAAGGGGAGACAGAGAGGTGGGTGGGAAAGTCTTAACTTCTAAAGCAACCAGGAGCTTTAATTCTAAGGATGCCTAAAAGTAGAACGCTGCCTGGGCAGATTGTTTTTACTGGCCTCCAAACTATTCCGGAGGTTTGGGACGTTGCGTTTGGGGTAGGGAGGAGAGGAGGAAGGAGTGGCGTTTGCAAACAGGATCTTTGGAACCCAGGATTCCTGTGGTTGGTTGGGTTCAAGCAGATTCTTTGAATTCATACTCTCCAGGGAGCAAGCCATCTGGGTAGTCTGACAGCACCAAGAGCACTGTACAAAGAGCCCTGGCTTGGGAGCCTGGGGCCCTAGTTCCAGTCCTTACTCTAACACTAAAGAACCCTTGCTGTGTGACCCTGGACAAGTCACTTTCCTTTCCTGGGGGTTGACCTAGATGATTTCTAAGGTCCCTTCTAGTTCAAAGAGTCTATAACTTCAGGTCTAATTCAGCCACTAAGTGGAAGGAGGAGATTGAAATCAGAGCAAACCAAGACAGATAGAAAGGCCTTCTGACAATTTGCGTGGACCTTTGGAAAATGGGGCTGTTCAGAAAACCAAAACTGAGGCCAGTGAGTGAATCCTGCAGATCTGGGAACCCTCCCCACTGCTGCACTGACTGTAGTGGGTTCTGACCAGCCCTGTCCTCAAGGACTCCAGAGCTCCTGGATGCTCCCTGACCTGGGACCTGACCACTGGGTGAGGTCCCTGCCGGGCCTGTTGAAAGGCCACCTCCCTTTCCTTCTAGGGCAAGGGTGTCAAAGGGGTTTCTTAATATGCACTTGAGCTCTAATAAAGGGCTGTCTAAACAAGGATAAATATTCCTAGCAGTCTGGTGGGAGGAATGGGGGTAAGAAGGTGGTCTTTTTTCCAAGCAGTGGAACTAGAAGAAACTCAAAGAATAAAGAGCTCTTTGCCACAAGTAACTCCCAGCAGCTCAGATGAAATTAGCACTTTCAGTGCTGGTTAGGGTCTCTTTTAGAATGATAACTATCAGCTATCTCAGGGATAACTGAGCATGCCTTTGGGCAGACACAGTCCTTGTCACCTCCTCCTGGAGCACCCCTGGGAGGTGGTAAGGGAAAAAAGCTGCAGAAGCCTCAGCTTCAGCCACCGTGAAGTCATTTGGCTTCACCCCATTGGGGGGGGGGGGCTCTGAAATGCTGGAGGCTCCTATCTTCCCTGAGGGGCAATAAGGGAAGGGCCATGCCATGGGAGGCTGTGGACCACCAGGTGTGAGTACTCCCGGGCCACTGCAAGGCTGGGCTACCAAAAGCTAAGCCTAGGGATCGCTTGTGAAATGTGATTACATTTGGTTCCTTTTTCACATCAGAAAAGAAAACAGAGTACAAACAACATCATTCAGGTCACTGTCCTTTTCTCCTAGTGTCATTCTCTTGTTTGTACTTTCCTCTTTCTTTTTTCTAATACTGTTCACTCTCGCCTCCAGGATCATTGGGTCACTGAAGTCCTGCCACTCACCACAGATTGCCCAAACTTAGTGGCATAAAACAACCATTTCATTCTGCTCATGGGTTCACACAGGGCACGGCAGGGATGCTTTATCTCTGCTCCACAAAGTCTGGAGCCTCAGCTGGGAAGACTCCAAAGCTGGGGCAATTCAAGGCCTTGGGGCTGGGATCGTTAGGAGGCTCCTCCTTTCACAAGTCTGACATGGGGTACTGGCGATGGGCTGGGACCTCAGTGTGGCTGTCGGGCAGAATACACACACATGGCTGCTCCGCATCCTTGAGCTTCCTCACAGCATGGTGGCCTAAGGGCAGCCTTACACAGTGGCTCAGGGTTCAGGGCTCAAAGGGCAAGTGTTCCAGCAAACAAGGTGGAAGCTGCAAGGTCTTTTTCCACCTAGCTGCAGAAGTCATGGAGCATCATTTCTGCCACATTCAATTGGCTACAACAAGTCAGAAGCCTGCCCAGATTCAGGTGGAGGGGATATCAACCTACCTCTCCCTGGAAAGACTGTATAAGTATTTTCAGACATGTTTTAAAACCTCCGCAGTAGCCCACCATCACTCTCTGTCATTCTTCCTAAAAGAAGCTCCTTCCTCTTCACTTCTGGGATCCTAGAATAATTTTGAGGTTACCATAGGAAAGTTGCTCAAGTCCTTCTTGGTTCTCTGGCCATGCCTGAGTTTCAGAGTGGCAGCAATTCTGTGGGAATTTGCTCTTCCTCAATCTTGACCCTCCACTGTTAACTTGCCATTGAATGGCCATTTTGTGGGTCCCTGGAAGTGGTTTTGGCACCCTCTTGTACGTCCTTGCAGAAAGAGTTGATTGATAATGATCCATGACCAGTTCAGCACAGATCTCTTCTTTGGCAATACCTCCATGACAATCCCTTGCCTCACCAACTTTCTGGCTGAAGTAGTTTCTCCCCCATAGGGCGGCTTGGGGAGAAAGGCTCTCAAGAATGTTCTAGAAGGCATTGGCCTGCAGTGCCTAGCACAAAGCTGGCACTGGCACTCCCTCAATAAATAACTATTGAATAAATTAACCCTGGCTTGCATGGGTTCTAGATGACTCAGAGGGTCTGATTCAGCCTGATTCACCAGAGGATTTGGGAGGATTTGACCAGTGGAGAGCCCTGCATGTTCCTGGAGGGAGGCAGTGTGTGTGTGTGTGTGTGTGTGTGTGTGTGTTCATGTGCATGTGTGTTTTGGGGGAACTGGGGGCATGTGGGGATGGTCCTTTGTAATGATATTGTGGGCCAGGCCAACAGCACTTGCTGCCATGGTGACCACCTAGCTTCTGCTAAGCTGCCCCTGCTTCCTTACCTCCATTATTTGGAAACTTTTCTAGACACCTTGAGCAAACCCTCCAAGTGTCAGGGCAATTGTCAAGTTTCCAGGAGGCTCAGACCACAGCTTCTTCCTCTTTTCCTACCCAAAGTGTGAAGATAAATCACCAGAAACTCTCTGGGTAAGCCTGACCTCACCACGTGAAGGACCTATTTACAATAGAGTTGAGGGTTGTCGATGGGGGCGGGGGCTGTGTGGGTGTCCTAGGCTTACAGAGCCCTTTGTCAATGCAAGAAATGATAAGAGTAACTCTGCTAGTCAATCATTCCAACTGGAGATGCTGGAGTCCCAGGAAACTTTTAGGAATGATCTGCTGTTTCTCATTTAAGAAAAAACAAAAAACAAGGACTTCCAGGCTTCCCCATAGGGAGGGAGCAGCTGGCTGGGAACATACATCCATAGAGGTAGGCGCTGCAGCCTGACTGTGGGAGTCTTCATTGCTTTCAAATGAGCTTGCTGTGTTCTCTTTCCTTTTCATCACGCCCTGTGCAGATCCACGGCCTATGTGCATTAATTCTCCATGCTTATGCATCAGCATTGTGGTAGGCCTTTACGTATGTTACCTCCAAGTCTGAACAACATCTCAATGAGCAATGGATTGTTATCTCCAATCTACAGATGAGAAATTAGAGACCCAGAGAAGTAAATTAAATTGCCCAGAACACACTACTAATAAGTGGATGAATCAGATAATTTATTCATTCAGTAAACAAACTAGATTATGCCTTAAGCTATGCAGAGAAGAAAAAGAAAAAGTTGAGTTGGTTCTAGTTGACAAGAAATTCACAGTCTAGGAGAGGAAGACAGCAATTATACAGCAATATGGTAAGTAAAATGATAGAGCTATACATAGGGAA
Organism: Balaenoptera borealis; assembly: GCF_965194805.1. Classification (NCBI taxonomy): domain Eukaryota; kingdom Metazoa; phylum Chordata; class Mammalia; order Artiodactyla; family Balaenopteridae; genus Balaenoptera; species Balaenoptera borealis. The sequence continues at coordinate 38,337,191 of NC_138860.1, read as the reverse complement.
TTGGGCTAAGCACCAAGGGGACATCTAATGCAGCTTGGGAGGGTCAGGGAAGACTTCCTGGAGAAGGTGATGTTTCAGCTGAAGGTTAAGGATAAGCAGGAGTTAGAAGAAAGTATGTGGGGTGGGGCAGGGCATTTCAGAAAGAGTAGGTCACACAGTCAACGTGTGGAATTAAAAATAGCAAGATATGTGGAACTATGAGCAGTTCAGTGTTGCCCTGGGGTTGATCTGACTGGTTTATCTGACTTCAAAATGCAAGCCCTCATCCCACTCTACTTGATCTCCTCAAGTAGCTGATTTTGGAGGGTGTGACATATGTGACACTTCACAGGGGCTTGGGATGCCCAGTCTTTACTCTTCAAAATTCTGTTACTGAACTAGCAGAATGTGGGAGTTTTTACCAGAACTTCTACATTGTGACTTCTCAGGAGGGCTTAAAGAGGATCAGGAGGGAGCTGGGCAAAGGCCGTTGACTAACCGAGGGAAAGTCAATTCAGCTCCATTGCTCCATGGCTGGCCGACAGCAATTTGGAAGAAGGAGGCCAGAGATCACCAGGGAAAAATGGCTGCTGGGTTCACTGCCACAAAGCACATTGTGATGAGTCAGAATGAAGCAACAGGTACCTACACCAACATGTCAAGTTGACAGCAGATGAAGAAATTACCTCAGTGAAAGACCAGGGCTGAAGATGGGTGCAGTCTAACAGTGCCAACGATTTTGCTGTGTTCTTTCTTTTTTTGGTGGGAGTGGGGTGTTGGGGAAGTGTATGATACATGCATTTATGTTTCCACCTACTAAATAAGTGGATCTGTTTCCGACAGGTGATCCCCCAAATTTTCCTCACCATTTGGCTTTTTGATCTCCTTCCTTTAATAAGTCTTCTTGTGGGGTCCCTTGGAGAGAACCTGTGGATACTTCTGGAGTCTGTCAGGAAATATCTTATCCTACAACCCAGGCCTACTGCAACAAATAGATGGATTTTCTGTCCTGCTGTGACAAATTCTATAGGAAGGATAACCGCGACCAAATAAGTTAAGGGACCTTTGTTAGAAGTCCTTTCTGTAATGAATGCAACATTGTAATTCAACTATACTTCAATAAAAAATAAATTTAAAAAAAAGAAGTGCTTTCTGATATGGGGCCTGGAATCATAGCACTAGGAGCTGGAAATAACCTTTGTCCTTTTATAGGTCAGAAAACTGAGTTGAGGATAAGAGGGAAGTGACTTGCCAAAGGTAAGACTCAAGTTTGACATAGAACCAGGATAAAATCCAGTCTCTTGACTCTAAACCTGGTGCTGCCCCCCATGCTGGTGTTCTGCCCATTGTCACAAAGCCTAAACTACTGTTTAATTATCTTTTAAATGAGCATTGCTCTTTACCTTTTCTTTGCTAAAAAATAGCCACTTGAAGGACCATATTTTATTTGTAGGTTCAGTGCCCACCACATTGTCTAATACAGTAATAATGTCCCTAGAATATTTCTACCCTTGAATATGCATACAGAGGCCCCATTGGGAGCTGAGAGTTGGTGGCTTATTTTGATTTAAATGGGACCTCACGTTTAACAGGTCTTACTGCCCATTATCTTGCCTGGTCCCTGTTCAAATCCAGCTAAATTTTCTGGGTTATTTTTGCATTCATAATTCTTGACAAGAAAATCCTCCCATCTAATCTTTGCTTTATTTCCTTGTTTCAGGAGGTTATCTAGCGTGTCTAATAGAGCAGCAAGTCACGTCCCACGGCTCCAGGCCTACAATTCCCCAGCATACCAAAATCAACCACAAGACTTTCCTCCGACCTCACCCAAGTCAGGGCATAGGTGGGGCTGCTCTCTGCCCACTGGGGAGGAGGAATCTATGACCAAATCGCTATGTTCTTTCTTGATTTCTCCAGGGTTTCCCGGAGAGGTGGTATTCCTGGATGATGGGGTACAGAGAGTCTGAGTTTAACTTTCAATGAAACAATGCAAACTCAGACTTAAGGAAGAATGATCCACCTGAGATTTGCTAGAATATTGGTGAAATATCACTTCTTGCTATTTAATTCATTCATCTGGGATTGAAAAGACATCTCTTGGGGATGATTTAGGTCAGTGGTGTCCAACCTATTTTAGTATGGAGAGCACATTTTAATCTCAAAAAAATTATAGACCTGCAGATAAAGATACTTACACTTTAGGAATGCACTGGGAGAGCAAATATTAATAATAGAGGCTATCACCTTAAAGGGGATTTGAATGCTATCAATCACCACCTTATCTATATACTATCCCAAATCTGAGTTATTGCTTTCCTTCTGTGTTTCTGTAACTCACTGTCTTCACCACTGGCCTGGAAACCCCACAAGGCCATAGTTGTTCACTATCTATTGTATACTCGGCACCTAGCACAGTTCCTGGCACAAAGTAGGCACCTTATGTATATTTGTAGAATGAATAAATGAGTACATTAGAAGTATCAGAATAGTTGACTAAATAGTATGATTCATGTACAACTATAGGTACTGATTCACACAAAGATGGTGTCCCTGTAGGCTCCCTGGGCCCACAGATTGGAAATCACGGATTTAAATTTCCACCCTTGGATCCAATATTTTCTTCCATTTTCCCCTGAGGGAGCTTGGTGTTCAGCAGACCACAAATACCAGTCTCTGAGTTTAGAGACACATGATAACTAAAGGTGGGAGCCTGCACCAGTTGATATTCCAAAGGCCGAATGGAAAGTCTACGAAGAGGACAGAATGCACAACCTAAAGAAGGCTGGGACTTCCTAACACCCACGGCAAAGGGGAGGTTGATGACAGCTTCCCTCAAAAGCTAGTTTCTAACATTTGTAGGAGCAAAAAGTAAGCTAATCTCTGGGAGCCTCTAGGCTGTGTAGTTTGTATTTCAACCCCAAACAGACTTGCAAAGGTACTTTGCCTGTTTCCTCTGTCAACCTATTTGTGTGGAGTGTTGATAACTGAAGTGACACACGGTAAATTTGTCTTGTAAGACATTGGTTGGGAGTGGAGATGAGTGGGGAAATATAGGAATTGAAAGAAAGAATGCTTGATTTAAAATATGTGAATGTGTCCCTGCCTCATTGCGTGTGTATATTAATATTTAATTGCTGACATCTCTCTTTCTCTAGACAATGGGCTTCTTCTCTTGATTCTCCCTGCTCCTTCCTCTCCAAACAAAGAGAGGGTGGTATTCCAGGTGTGAACAAATCAGGGAGGTTTCCTGCTTCAGATTTAGAGTTTCACAGCCCTGAGGAAATGAGTAAAAGAGAGAAGGGGAGAGAGCAAAAGAGATGAAAAGCAGAATCTTCGTCACCTGCTATTTAGTGATTAGCTCCCAGATAAGGAAGGCAGAGATGCATTCCAGGAGCTCAGGACTGGCCCAGACAGAACTCAGAGTAAAGGAGGGCTTGGTGAAAAGTGAAGCCAGAAAGAGGGAGTTGTGGGGTGGGGGGGCACTGAAAACACCATCCATCAATTTTCCTCAAAGCCCCTCCATGTCATGCAGCTCTTATAAATTAAAGACCCTCACTTTACCCTCTTCTTTGTTCCACCCCACCTCACCTGCTTTGGTTTATGTAAAGGAGTCTTGTAAAGCTCTGTCACGAGCTAACAGTGTGACCCTGGGCAAATCATTTACCTTCTTAGATACAGGTCTAGTGGTTGCTACCTCTCTCTTTTTTTTTCTTAATTGGGGTACAGTTGTTTTACAATGTTGTGTTAGTTTCTACTGTACAGTGAAGTAGAGTTCCCTGTGCTATACAGCAGGTTCTCATTAGTTATCTATTTTGTACATATTATTATATATATGTTAATCCCAGTCTCCCAATTCATCCCTCTTGAGTTTCAGTAGCTTCATCCAAAGCATAGGAAAAGAAATCAACAATCACAACCAAACAACCAAACCCCAAATCTCCTAATGCTGGGCAGTAGAAGCCCTGGCGAGTTTGCAGGCGAGCAGCCTCTGTTCTTGTTCTCAGTTTCAAGCACACCAGGCTTTTGGATTAGACCACAGTGAAAAGCAAGCACTTACTCATTCCCTCACAGAGGAGCAGGCTGATCCACTGTGAGGTTTTCCTTTCTCAGTAGAAAGCGGTGAAAATAATTTCTGCACAGCATACCCTTCTGCCTGTGGCACCTGTGGCCACAGACATGACCCAGGTCTGAGCAGAGGTGCAGGATGCTGCGTACTTGTCTGGGGTGCATGGCCTCTTCCTTCACTAGCCTTTGCTGTTCCCTTTGTTCTTATGACTGAGGGTGTTTTGTCCTTGACAACGGCCATGTGTTCAATTTTTCCAGCACGGTTAGGCGAGGTCAGCACTTTGGCTTTTAGCCTCTAGAGCAGGTAAGAGCCATTGAACCTTGAGAGATACAAGATCAAGTTAGTAATTCACCTTGATTTTCATTTTGCACTGCTCCCATAGAAAATAAGTGTGGAGCAATGGACAATTATGCTTTGGTAGAAAATAAATACTCTGGTGATTAAAAACTGGAAATCACTAGCTTTGAAATTTCTCCAAAAATATAGCCCCAGATGTCACGCAAGCTCCCATCAAACACGGGCTGTTAAAATCCAACTGTGGATATTGCCTTGTAAACTGTTCACAGATGAAACAGCAGAAGAAATTCTCACAGCCTAGAAAAGCAAGACTTCTGCTTTTTTCCTTTCTTTCTGTCTTTTTTTCTGGCAGGGGGTGATGGAGGGGTTGTGCATCAAACTGTTCATTTCAATATGTAATTTGCCTCAAAGAATTTCTGACTTAATTTATTTTCTCACCAACCGAAATCCAATTCAAAAAACATTTATAGAAACCTGAACAATCTACTTTCCGTTGACGAGTGCTAATAGGTGCAATGTTACTCCTGTCAACTTATAAGATCACATACTGAGCTTGGAGCTAAACAGGAAAACGGAAATTAAACTGGAGTTGGATTTCGTTTCCTTCTAAATTCTCCACCATAGTTGGACATATACAGTGCTTAATGAGAAACAAGTTGCATTGTGAGCATTTCTTTATTAAAAAAAAGTTTCTTTCTTTTTTAATTTGGAAGATGTTTACATCTTAATGCCAGATATATCTCCAAGGCAGGGGGGGTAGAACTGTATGAAAAAAATAAATGATATCAAAAAGTCCCTGCGTTTTCAACATTTCTTTGCTAGTTCTCAGACTAAACAAATATTTCCAGTTAAAAAATGACAAATATAATTGTCTTTGGACTCTATCTTTGCTCTCTTGAGTTCCATCGGTAGGTGATTCTCCTGAGAAACTTAAAGACATCACGTCATTTTTAGCTTGAGGGCTTTGTTAGAGTATCTAATAGGCAGGAGGTAATAAGAGGGTGTGAGTGAGTGTATATGTGTATGTACATACTCGTTGTATGCATGTGTGTAGTGCCAACAATGGTGTATCCTTACTGGACTAAAATTCCATACCAGCTCTTTGAATAAATCAGACAACATGGTCAAAATGTTTGGCCCAACATTATCACCTTTCCACCCTTGATTTGTAGTTAACTAAGAACGTGGCCATGCTGTTAACATTCTAGACTTCACTGGCCAGTAGCGTCCATAAAAAAGATCATATCCCCTCTCCCTCTGTGTGCAGACTGTTTCTGTTTATCTATAAGTAACAGTCAGGGTCCCATTGCTTTTCAGTTCATTTATTCACTCCTTTATACAATAGGCAATAACCAAGTACCAACTCTGTACCAAGCAGTCTTCTAGGTGTTTGGAGACACAAAGAGAACCAGACAGAGATGGTCCCTAACCTCATGGGGCTTACATTCTGGCGTAAGAGGACAAAAACTAACTAAATAAATACCATAATCCCAAGTCACAAAAATTCCACGGAGATTGAAAAATCAGGAAGATATAATCAGTGGATGTGTGTATTTGGGGCAAAATGTGGATAAGGATGCCAGAGAAACACTCTCTGAGAAGGTGATGCGTGATGACAGCCAGGTGGTGGGAGGTGGGCTGGCATGCAGGGAAGAGGGTTGGATGCTAAAGAAGCAGTGGAGGTCCAGCACCTCAGCGGGACAAGTGTGCGTGTTCAAGTGAGCTGTCCTTGAATACATTACATTCTTACAGAGGGGGTTTTCTTGACCTATTTGTAAACCAAGTGGGAAGTTGGACTCTGATAGAGATGGATGTGAGGATCTGGGATACTTTATATGGGAAGATGAAGTGTTGCTTTCCTTAGAGATGGAGGACTTGCTGGAGAAGCTGAAAAACTTCAGAGCTCTAGTCTCACTTTGGCCAGTAACAGAGTATGTACCTGTGGGGAAGTCTCTTCCCTTCTCTGACTTCTGTCTCCTCCTGAAATAAGGTGTTGGATTGAGTGATCTGAAATTCCCCTCCAGCACCAGACAGTCTTTGAGCTCTCTAAGAACAGAAGCTGGAATCGAATTTTTCTGCTTGAGAATCCCTATTGGTATGGACTCACGCACTCACTAGGATGTTCAAAGCCAAGTCCTGGGTGAAAACAAGCATATGAACTGGAGTTACATCTGACCAATTCCTCCTAGAGTCCAAAGGAGCCATGTTCAGACACTTGACATCTTTTACTCTCCTTGATTTGATCTGTGTTATGACGTTAGTCAGTAGGGAGTTCCTACAACAGGCAACCAATAGAGAGAATTCCATGTACATGCCAGACCTACCAGTGTATACTGAGCAGAGACATCCATCCTGACCACATGCAACTGCATGAGAAAGGGTAAGTCTGACAGCAGAGAAAAGCTGGACAGGGGTCCCAGGGTCTCAACCTTCAATAATAGTTGATCCCTCCTAACAACGGTCTCTGGTTAAGACAGCCCTTTAGTGTGATCCTCTGGCTTGCTGGCATGGAAGCAGCCTTCTTTAGATCCTGCTGTAAGGATCAGAGAATCCCATGGCTCTTTCTTCCTATGTTGGGTCTGTTGAATGATGTTCTATCTGTTCAGGTTGAACAACTACCCAAAGTCCAGTAAAGGTATAGGACAAGGGGAGTATCTTGTAAATGTGTTTTGACCATCCTTACTATACAGAAGAAGGCATCTAGAAAGACACATAGTGAATCAGATGTAGTCCTTGACCTCAAAGAACTTTCTCAACGTAAACTCATATGCAGATGCCTAATACTAACATAGGTCAGAGAGAAGGGAGTGATGGATGTAATGAAGAGGAGAGCGGTGGATGAGTTGACACTTAGAATCGGTACTTAGGGATTAATTAGGACTTCAAAGGTCAGAGACAGGGGCAAGGAAGGGCATTCTCAGGTAAGGGAACAAAATGAGTAAAAGCTGGGCACAGGACAGAACTTCCAGGAAGGACATCAATGTATCTGGGCTTCAAGGGGAGAGACCCTCAGATATTTAAGTTTAAACTCCAAGAGGTTGATGCAAAGGAAGCCAGAGCTCTACCCTTTTGGAGTAAAGCTACTCTGGGTCCTGGTGTTTCTGGTTCCCATTCCAGGAGAAGCACAGCACCCTCCTTCCCTCCTTTCCTTTCCTACCCCTACCAAAGACATGGGGAACCTGCAAGGAGAGCAAGGCTGTGGTTTTCAGTAATTAAATTTATCATTTGTGATCAGGGAACTATTTTAAAATTCCCTCTATTTTGGTATTCTGATGGTTTGCTTCAGAGTTGGAAATAAAATTTAGCCTTAGGATTTTTCCTTGTTCCTTGTTCCTTTGCTTGATTTCTAATTGTCATGTCCACCTCACCTTCCTCCATTTGATGTGTTTCATCTCAGACACAGGTGTTTGGAAATTTCTTTTTTCCTCTCTGATTTTGGTCCCCAGATCTTCTACAAAGATAGTCACCTGTCCATATTTCCACTCACCAATCCTCATCCTTCTGATGCCTCTGAGAAACAAAACCACATACTTCCTGGCAGCCACCCTGGTCTGATCATTCACGTATCATCCTGGCTTTGTCCCAACTTAATTCTACCTTGTCATTCCCATCAATATTCTTTTCATCTCAGTGTGTGCCAACTGACTGATTCATATTTACTCTTGACACGTATTTGATGATCATACAGAATTTTACCAGCTAGTTATTTTCTGGGCTACTTAGTTTGTGATCTCTATATTCCTTCTCTTAACAGTGGCGACGTTGCTAGTTAAAGTTATCATCATTTATTATCACACCATTGGCCACATAGTAACAATAATGGTAACAAGGAATAACTTTTATAGAAGACTATCAACGTCTCAAGGCTCAAGGCAACCTGTGAAACAAATGATCCCATTTTATAAATGAGAAAACTGGGAGATTGACTTGTCAATTAAGTGATTAAGTTTACGGTCATTGGTAGAAATAGAAATGGCTTGAACTCAGGACAACTGAATAGAGTTGGTGGTTCTTAGGATATGAAGCCTGCTTTGAATTCTGTCCAGGTCTACCTGTACTCCCCAGAGACCCTCCAAATCAGAGGTTCTCAAAATCAGTGGGTTTTAGAATCACCTGGAGGCTAGTTTAAAATGCAGACTCTCTCCCTCTCCCCCATACGCATTCTGATTCTGATTCTGAGGTCATGGAGCCCTAGAATTTTCTTCATTAACACAGACCCCTGATGTTATTGATGTAGGAATGTATGTTGAGAAATTGTTGAGCAAAGTGGAGAAGCTTCAGTCTGATAGCCTAAAAATGCCCTCTTTTTCTTTTACCTTCCGTTGTATGCAAATATGAGTTCACTCAGGGAGAGATCATTTATATTCTGCTTTAGTTCTTATAAAATATCACTTTAATCTTACTTTAAATGGCTGCATTTCTGGAAGAGACCATTTTATCCCAAGGAGAATTTCATTTCTGATGGTTTCAGATAGGTCTCATTTTAATTCTCTTTCCCCTTTTTAAAATATGACATCATAATCCTCTTCACATCTAGATTTTGTGTTATATTGGTGTTTTTTTCATGGAATATTGCCAGAGCTGGTATTAATGATGGAGTTGTCAGAATTGTATTCTAAATGAGAGTAAAATTCAAATAAGGACCCAGATGAAAAATATGCCTATAAATATTTGAGAAGACCTATCTCTCTCTCTCTCTCTCTCTCTCTCTCTCTCTCTCTCTCTCTCGGCAGTTTTTCCTTTGAGCAAAAGGAAATGTGGATTTATGTAAATATCTTAGGGGATACATTTTACTGTTACGTGTACCATCTTAAGAAATATTCATCTAAATTCTGCTTGTCAGAATCAAATAGAGGTCAGAACACTGGATAAAATATGAGTCCAGCTTTGATTTCCTTATGTAAATGTTTTCTCTAGGTATGTCCATTATGCCAAATCTAATGGTTCTAATAAGTACTCCAGAGCCATCTAATTCAATTTAATTCTCCTCGATCAAAAAATGCAAAACAACTTTTTGAAAGACAAAGATTAGCTCTATTTCTACCACTAAAGGAAATGAGAACAGTAGTAAAGAGATGAGATCTCAGACAGAGCTTCAATATTGATCTCATCTCCCCTAATTTTGATCTTATGTATAGTACATAGAGTGAGATTTGATATGAAAATATGCATTTATAAGTCCCAAGGAAACTGGAACAAATCGTCCATATTCATCTCTTCTTTGGTGGGAATATTCTTTTCCTCAGGATCAGTGCAAAATTTTGAGCTCACTTCTCTAAAGATTTCAGATCATTGCCTCATAGCCATATTTTCATACAAGCCATGGCTTTGACCTCCTGCATAAGATGTCATATTTTACAAAAATATCTTCTTTCTATGGAACAAAATGTAAATTCTCTCTTTACCTATTTAAACCTGTCTTGAGAGTTTTGGGCAATGCACTTCAGGCGCCCACACAGTCTAATAGAAAAGGTCCTTTGGTCATTCACACTCCTGCTTGTATTGATACTCTCTTTCCATCCATTTTCTGGCTCTTAAACCATCCTTTGAAACTCTGTGGGATATTGTTGACCACCCCTCCCACTTCTTCGCTCCATCCATAATGAGCTGGTGTGGGAACTTGTGTATTTTCATCTCCTTTGGGAGAAGCATTCTTCAAGCAGAGGCAGGAACCTCAGTGGCAATGAATGCTCTTAGCATGTGGGAATCTGGCTAGTGTCTAGGAGGGCCAGGATATGGACTCTCTCGAAAATGATTATGCTTTAGTTAGAGATAAAGGACCTAACAATAAAAATAGATCCTGTTCATTGATCACTTGCTTTGTGCTAACTTACTGAGCTAAATCATTTCCCAAATGCAATTAAATTTCATCTCATAACAGCCGTGTGTGTTAGGTACTGTTACTCCCATTTTACAGATGAGGAAATTTGGGCTCTTGGTTGTTCTGGTACCCAGTGAACTCAGAGTTGACATTTGAACCTTGGTCTTTCTGACATCAACGCCTCTTCACTATATATATGCTACACTGACTGAAACTATAAATAATTGTCAATGACAGAAGACCAGGAAAGATCAACAGAAATAGAAATTCATCTCCAGGGTCAGAAGGAATAAACTAGAAGCTGGAAGGCTTTATCCATTCCAGTGTGGCAGGCCTCGTTTTTAAATTATTTCCCCTTGCAGGCAGAATTCTCTGGAAGAATGCTGTTGACAGCTTTCAATGCATTGTAAATAATGTCCCAGGTGCTCCAACTACCCCCTCACCCACTCTCCTCTATAGAACCTCCATCTGAAGCTCCCTCCGCCCACATTCCTTCTCATTCCATGCCCCCATTTTGAACTCAGTGTCATGTGTTCATATTTGATGATTGCTTTGTAAGTATGCAATATTTTTGGTAAGCCATTTTTTGCTCAAAGTGCTGCCTCCACAGGATCTATTGCTTCTGTGTAGTTAGTATCTAAAAATTCCACACACAGTTTTGTTTGTTATTTGGTGGAAGAGAAAGGTCACCTAAGCTGCAGGTTTCTTGAAGGCTGGGTTGTGTTTTCTTTTTCCTCTTTGGTCCTTAGCTGAATAGGGCCCAGGACAGGTGCTCATAGAGATTTGATACACTAAACCAAATATGGAGCCAACTGTCCTAAGCTCTGCAAAGGGGAAACACAGAAGACCCTCAGATAAGTTACATTTTAGTGAGTGTGGAGGTCAATTAAGATAAATCTGCATACAAATATAATATAATGCAGAACAAGATAAAGTATCGTAAGAGGGATATTAACTACCAAGGCACTTCAGAGGTTGGAGAGATCTTACCCACTTACGTAAATGGGGGTATCCGAGGGCTTTAGATGCCTACCAAGCCGATCAAACCCTTATCTCTGGCACCAGGGAGATGCCAGGTTGTCATTCTTGGTAGTGGTGGTGGGAGGTATGGCATGGAGAAATCTTTTACTTTATACTTTCCTGATATGAATGAGTATTTATGATAAATTTGTTCTTTTTGCAATTAAAATGAACAAGAAAGGACGTCATGATAAAGGTAGCATGGGACTGGGTTTGAAAAGCTCTGTGGATGGGCTGAGGGGCAGGAAGAAGAATTCCAGCCTGAAGACACAGCTCGAGGAAAAGCACAGACTCAGGCAAACATTGAGAAGGTTCAGGGAGCCAGAATTAGGAAGGCTTGGTTGGAGTGCTGGTCATGGGCAGGGACATAGCAGCAGGTAAGGCCAGAACGGAAAGTCAGGGCCATGTTGTGAAGTCAGAGATACCAGCACTGTATTCATTTGGCCCTGGAAGCCTCTGAAGTCTTCTGAGCTATACAAGGCATGACCACAGCTGGGCTTTGGAGGAGCCCTCCTGGACTCTGCTCAGGACTTGGATTTGTGCTGAAGGAATCCTTCATGAGCTTAATGGCCTGGGGCTCTTAATGCCAGGCTGGTCTCTGCTCCATGTGCCAGCCCAGCCAGTGCTGCAGCCCAAGGGAGTGACTCACAGCGGGTCTTCCAAGAAGAAGGAACAGCAGAGAAGGAAGATGATAGGTGTCTTCACAGCACCCCTCAAATCACCCATAGGTTCTCTTCTCTTCCTCTGGTCATGGAAAGTCAAAGTGGACATTGAGATTTCCTCAGTTTCATATGTTATATTTCACTTCAAGAAAGTAAAGCTTTCTTAAATATTGATATTTCCTTCCTCAGAAAACTAAAAATAGAATTACCATATGATCCAGCAATCCCACTCCTGGGCATATATCTGGACAAAACTATAATTCAAAAAGATACATGTACCCCAGTGCTCATAGCAACACTATTCAAAATCGCCAAGACATGGAAGCAACCTAAGTGTCCACTGACAGATGAATGGATAAAGAAGATGGTACATATATACAATGGAATATTACTCAGCCATACAAAACAACGAAATAATGCCATTTGCAGCAACATGGATGCAACTACACTTCGTTGTACAGCAGAAACTAGCACAACATTGTAAAGCACTTATACTCCAATAAAAAAAATAGAGATTATCATACTAAGTGAAATAAGTCAGAAAGAGAAAGAAGAATACCATATGATATGACTTATATGTGGAATCTAAAATATGACACAAATGAAATTGCCTACAAAACAGAAACAGACTCACAGACATAGAGAATAGACTTGTGGTTGCCAAGGGGGAGGGCAGTAGGGGAGGGACGGGTTGGGAGTTTGGGGTTAGTAGATGCAAACTATTATAAATAGAATAGAATGGATAAAAATCAAGATCCTACTGTATAGTACAGGGAACTATATTCAATATCCTGGGATAAACCATAATGGAAAAGAATATTAAAAAAGAATGTATATATGTGTATAACTGAGTCACTTTGCTGTACAGTAGGAATTAACACAACATTGTAAATCAACTATACTTCAATAAAAAATTTTTTTTAGATATTGATATCCTTACCCTTCTCCTGCCTATTCCTCTCTCTTTTGTTTAAGTACCTCTCAAATATAAACACGTACACTCACACACTCAGCATATTCACTCACTCACTTATACCTCCTCCTCCAGTTACTTTGGTTCCATTGGGAGCAATGAGGGCAAAAAGTCAATTAATTTCCATGAAATATCCATCTACTGCTTTAGTAGTGAACAGGCTTTTCATGGGTCAGGGTTCTCCATCAGTCACCCCTGGCTGTGATCATTTCCTATCATTTCAATCTGTTCCGTGCTGTCCAGTATGAAGGCCCAACACCCCCATCCCCCCTGCCTTGCTTTTGTTTTTAATTTTTATTGACTCTGAAATGAAAAGCCATTTCCTTTTTCTTGAGTCTGACCCCTTCATTGATGCACTTTTTTTGTATTTTAATATATTGCAAGGTATTTTTTTGTCATCTATTTGTTTTGTCTACTAAAGAATTTTTAACCAAAAAGACCCTAACAGCAAAAAGAATTACCCAACTGAATATGATTCTGTTGCTGGATAAGACTCCAGTGGTCTTGGTGATGGTTAATTTTCTGTGTCAAAGTGGCTAGACCATGATGCCCGGATGTTTGGTCAAACACGTCTGGATGTTGCTATGAAGGTATTTTTTAGATGAGTTTAACATTTAGACACCAGAAACTTTGAAAATAGAGGGTAAAATAGATTACCCTCCATCGTGTGGGTGGCCTTATCTAATCAGTTGAACACCTTAAGAAAAATGCTGTCCTCTTATGAGGAAGAGAGAATTCCCCAGGAAGTGGCAGACTGCCTTTGGACTCAAACTGCAATATCAACTCTTCCCTGAGTCTCCAGTCAGCAGGCCAACTCTGCAGATTGGAACTTGCCAGCTTCCACAATTTTATGAGCCAATTCCCTAAAATCAATCAATCTCGCTGTGTCTCGCTCTTTCTGGAGAAGAACCTTGACTGATACAGTCTTCATGCCCATATTCCTCCAGCAAGATTACCGTTTCTTCTTCTCTTCAAGAAATACTTATTGGATAGCCAGCCACAAGGTGCCAATAAAACGATTCTTCTTTACACTAACAATAACCCCCTTCACCTCCTCCATCTCTTTCCCCTGCATGAAAACCTATATACATGAGAACCCCAGATAGCATGCAGCTCTTACCTTGTTTCATATCTTTTTCTTTGCTTTTAGTGTCAGTGGAGGAAAGTGGAGTTTGGCTGCCATCACTGATAAAATAGATATTGCAACTCTGAAGACCCCTGCCTTCTGGTTGTAATCTCCATGGCTTCCTTAGTGTCTCCCTCGGAAGTGCTATTTATCAGTGCTCTACTCATCTTCATTTCTCTCCTCTGAGCCCTCTCCAAGTTCAATATTTGACCTTAGTGGGACCTTCACTTTGATCACAGTGATAAATTTGATAGGATTACACAGTGTCCTTGGGATGAAGTCAAGTATTGGGCATTACCAAGACTCTCCCACAGAAATCTATTCCTGAGTGAAGGTACATCAACCTTAACCATAGCAGACATCAGCATTTAGCAAGTCCTACCTACATGCCAGGCCCTGAAGTAGATGATTTACAACCATTGTTTCATTTTGTCCTGTAAATTAGACATGAGAGACTTTATTGATTGTTGCCCTGATACTGAACTCCTGCTTTTAATAAGAAATGAAACCTCTGAGCTTTAGCTGGGTACATAGATACTAGAAATAAAAAACTAAATCTCCCAGCCCATCTTGCATAGAGATGTGGCCATGTGACTAAGTTCTGGCCAGTGGACTATAAGAGGAAGAACTATGGAGAACTTCTGAGAAATATCTTTAAAGGGGGGATTGTGCATTCCCCTTCTGCCTGATGACTGGACTTTGGACAGAGTGCTTGGAACTTGCAAAGTCATCTTGAACCACATGGTGTAAGTAAGTATGTGTTGTAGGAAGGTGGGGCAATCCGATAAAAGGAGCCTGGAGCCCTGACAACCTGTGGAACCATTCTACTCATCTAAAACTACTTGCATCCAGGTTATTTTTATTCTCTTTAACATCTCATTTTGGTCACTTGGGGTTTTAGAGTTTCTGTCGCTTGTAGCTAAATTAAGTCCTAATTGATACAGTAGATTCCAATATTCCCATTTAAAAGAAAAAGAAATTGGGGCTCAAAGAGGTTAGATAACTTGCTTAAAATTACCTAAGTAGCAAGTTGTTAGTGCTAGAGCCTGGTTCTCTCTGATTCCAAAGCCCACTGCAGGGTCTCTTCCTGCTGTCCCAGCCTTCTTGTTAGTAAGTACAGGTCTCTAGGTAATTTTCTTGTCTTTTCTCCTGACCTAAAGATTCTTCCAAGCAAGCATAGTTTGGTCGAGCTGCTGCTGTCTGGAGAGAGGTTTGGAGGCCCCTTCACTGTCTTGAAAGATGCTCCAACCAACCTCTGTACCCCCGACCATTCAGGGACCCTGTATAAACTTATCCCCTAGCTACCTGGTATGTTTGCCAAGTAGCTCCTTTTTAAAATGCAGGGTAACATGGATGTCTTGCACACCCTGTCAGACTGCTAAGCCTGCCTGTCCAAACAAATCTACTCTGCCATGACTTTATTCCCCTGGCGTGTTGATACACATGCTTCTCCCATTGGGGCTTGGGGCCCAAGCATGTCTGAGAAATTGAATGGAAGCAAGTTTTCCTGCCAAGACCAGAGCAAACATCCCTGGAAACAAGGAAAGGGAGATCCTTACCGTGAAGTGGCCTGGCTTCCATGTGGATCTTCTGCCGAAGTATTCCAGAAACTTCCTTCAGATAGAGAGACCCTCAAGGTCCTTCAAGTACTCAACAGCAGTCTATGCCACAGTCAAAAACCCAATCCCAACAGAGAAAAATGTGTCTTCTTTTTGCTTGTGTGTGTACTGGCTCTGATCTAGTTTACTGTGTGACCTTGAAGAGAGACGACATGTTGTGTTGAAAGAGCACAGGGTTGAGTTTTTGAAAGCGTGGCTGCTTAGTTACAGCTCCCACGCTGCATAGTTCAGTCTTGGGCAAGTCACTTAACCGCTCCCATGCATCTTAGCTGTAAGATGGGAATTCATTCATTCGCCCACCTTTCCAGGCATGATGCATCTACCCATTCATCCAACTCAATTTTATAAAGTGTGCAGTTTTCTGGGTTCTGGGTGCACAAAGATAAACATGATATAGCTTCCCTGCTGAAAGAGTTCACCCCTACCTGGCAGCATTATAGTAAATGTCAAAGTTTTAATGGATATGATTGTACTTGAGAAAGTAGAGCGCTGTACATACAGTCAAAGAGTTATTTTTAACTCACAACTTTGGTAACCTCAATTTCCACTCCTCTAAGGTGGGAACCCCAAAATGTGCCAAAGCTAGTCAATGGAGAAATAGGCATAGAATAGCAAACTGGTTACTGAGGCCACTAGCAATAGTTGGATCATAGATGGGACATCAAATGTTGAATGTGGACTCATCCTAGGAAATGTATCTACTGAGAAGCACCTTGAAACTCTCCATCCTCAGAGCCCTTGCCCGAGCTCAGTATCTAATGGAGCTGTAGGCTGCAGACTCCTATCCTTATGATTGGGAGATGCCTCTGTCAGCCAGGAGAGAAATTTCAATCTTTTATTAAAAGCACTTTGCAACAGGAAATCCTTTTCTTTTTTTCCCCTTTTTTGGCCAGTGCCAGCATAATTTAACAATGATTTAATAGCTTCTTTCATTTACTTGTTAAATTATGCCTCTCCATCACCTTCCCTTTGGGTTTTCCTGCCTTTTGGTCATACAACCTCCCATTATTTATTAATGTCCCATAATACATGATGGAAGCAAGCAGAAAGCAGCCATTTCACAATGATTTAGGAGGTTCCTGGCAATGAAACAACAAGAACGGGAGCATAAATTCTGAGAGTCTCCCCTGTACTTGCCTTTTTGGAACAGAGTTGGGTAGTTCTCGGCCATCATCTACTTGCGTCCTCCCCTCCCCTCCCTATCCACGCCCCTGGCTATTTCCCTGCCCTGAGCCAATTCAAAATACTTGGCTCAAAATGACTAGTGAGTCACAGTTCATGTTTTTCCAAGTGCCAACTGCTAGAATGAGCATGCTTCTCAAAGTTGTGCTTAACCTAAATGACACGTAGAGCTAATTTGCTTTCCCTCCAAGGGAGGAGCCCTGTATGGGATGAGGAAATTTCAGATTGTTTGAATCTTTAGGGACTCAGTTCTTGGGAGGAAGGTTGAAACAACCTAGGGAGATGGTCCTTGCCTCTCCTACAATTCTTTTCTGGGAACAGCTTGGACTGTTTCAACTCATGGAATGACTCTCATAGGGAATGGATAGGATGAGTAGTTCCCAAGTACAGATATGGAGGTGTTTTATGGCCCACTCAAGGATGTAGAGTGGGTTCTAAGTGGACCATCATCACAATTCTGCTTCCTCCAGGCATTTGTGAGAGGAAATGGAACCTAGATCATTCACATCCCTGATCTAGTTTTCCTTCTCCTTGTCTTTTCCTTTCTGCTTTGGACTAGACTAGTCCTCATTCTGTGTTTTGGTGAATGACATATGGAGGTACTACAGGTGACGGGGGCAGAATGGCACCTAGAAAAGTACAGTGACCAATCCATTGTCATACAGTTGAAAAGTGGCAGAGCCAGAATCAGAGCCAAGCTTTCTTTTTGACAAAAGGTTTATTTGTAAACTTTTGTTGAGGTAGGTTAGTATTTAATCTTTTGGAGATAATATATATTCAAGCCCTTAGCACAGTGCCTGACATTTAATTGCACGTTTGCCTTCCTTTACTAAAGACCATCCAAACCTACAATGATGCTTCACAGGAGGGGCAGTAGAGTATATGGACAGATCCCTGGGGTGAGAGACTTGGGCTTTCATCCTGGCTATTCACTCACTGATTGGGTAAACTTGGATGAGCTGCATTGCCTCTGTGGGCCTCAGTCTTCTTATCTATAAAATCAGAAGATCAGGTTAGTCTCTGAGATACTTTCTCACTATAACTTTGTTCCTGAGGCTACCTTAGTTGAGGTTGTGAGTGACTTAGAGTGTAGAGTGAGACTTGCATGTCTGGGGAATGAGTTGCTCTAAGTGAATAATGGAGTCATGACAAACTCATAGTATTTGGGACTTTATCATTGTTGTATTGGGTGCTGGTCAGATCAAAGCAGAAGGATTTCTTCTACTTGACAGTCCAGCCCCTTATCTCTCACCAGGTCCCAGATGCCCCTTGGCATATACTGCACCGTGTTCCCACTCGTTCCCTTTTCAGCTTTGGGAGGAGCATGATTGCACTAAAGGCTGAGCATGTATGTGATTCCTCCTTCATCCTCCAGTACACTCACCTGCTTCCCCCTTCCAGATGGCAGCAAGCACCTCAGAGCCCGGGCTTTGCCCCCTGGGGACTTGTTCTGACTTTCTCCTGGGGCCCAAGTAGTCTTTCCCCATCTGGAGGTCTAGAATTAAAGCCCAAGGATGAGAGAGGAGATGGGAGATAAAGTAATAGCTGGAAGAGAGATCCTGGTCCCCCTGTCCCTCCATCACATTCCCTCCCATTCTCTGTCTTGCCCTGCAGAGGGTAGCACAAGGAGTAAGTCAGTTCAGAGACTGAAGCTTTGGGTTTCTTTTGCTCATCCCAAGTTCTCTTTTCGGCAGCAAGCCCGACTTTGTGGTGACCTCAGCAATCCTCCCATTTGCATGTCTGCAGTGCCCCGGGTTTGCAATGACACACTTCATTCCTCCAGAAGTTTTCATTCCTGTGGTGCCAAGGCTGAGAAACTTTAGAGAGCCAGGCTGTTCTGTAACTAACATCAATGTGGAATCTGACTAAGCCTTGACTAATGTATTCCTTGCATTATTAAACACAGATTAAATATATATGGATATTTAAATGTAATGTGTTATTTTCCTAAATCTAGCTTTACTTGATGTTCCTTTGACTTAGGCCTTTTCATTGCTCATCATTGTCTCAGGGATCATGAATTACAGGCAGGAAGGAGTTGGAGCTCCCTCAGCACCAGACTTTGCCATCCCATTACATTTGCCCAAGAGACGCAGCGGTAGTTCTCTCCCACACAGAAAATTACTGCTGGGGTTCTTCACATAGGAATGTTTTTTTTTTTCCTTCCTAACTAGAGCTTATTTCTTACCAATGATTCAAAGGCTAAGGCAGCCAGAGCCTGGCAGAATTGTGGGTTTGCTTCTGTTCTGCAAGAAAGCTTGTGTCCGGGGTAAGTCATTGAATAACAAATTCGGACACAGTCAACTGCCATCACGCTGATGGCACCTTCACCCACTCTCCATCAGCTGTACAGATGGTCACTTGTCTTCTATGTGTGCTTGGAGGGCCCCAATGAGTTCTGACTGATTTCCTTTTTTAATAATCTAGTTTATTTGCAAGATTCCTGCTCGATACCCCAACCTAACTGTAGGGAAATTAGACCCATCAACGGAAGTGATATGTTTGAAGCAGAGGCTATATACATCACTCCTGCCTGCATGCCCCAGGTACCCTTCTGTAAGGGGAGGAATAGGGGATAGATCTTGATTATCTCCAGGGTCTTTGCAGGCTCTGGCTTCCCATAGATCTCTGTGCTTCCAAGGAACCAGAAGGGGAAATACAAATACTGTGCATTTTTCGAGCTACCCCTAAAACATGTTCCCCTCTGGGTCTTGGTTAAAGATTTTCCATCTTATGCCAATCAGTCAACTGATCAGGAGCTTCTGCTTGTGTGTCCTGTGTTTATCTGTATCCGTGTGTTAGACTATATGCCACTGGTGTTCTGAGCCAGTTCATGTTAGCTAACAAGAGTGGATGGTGCCTATTTCTTCTCCATTCCTCACGATAGTAGCTTAAAATCAACCACTGGGGGAGTGTTTACACCATGGAAATCAACAAAAGCTAGAAAGCAGGGCTTTTTTTCCCCCTGGAGAACTGGTTGTTCAGATTTGTAAGCACACCACTGCTGTAAGCTCCGTGAGGGCACTAATCAATTCCTATAGCTCTCTTTATATCTAACTAAACACATATTAGAGTTTACTGAAAGATTTTAAAAGATGAGCACAGAAGACATGTCAAGTCACAGATCTTTCCCAGTTTGACTATAAATAAGTTATAATCTCCTTTGAGTGCCACAGTCTACCACCTTTTCCTCCTTCCTACAGCATTACATTATTGGTGTTATATTTTCTCAGTGGGGAGACATGCATGATTCCAGCACCCATGCCTCTCTGAGTGAATTCTCCCTCTCCTGGGTGTGCTAAACAGACCCCAGACCCTCAAATCAGGAACCAATGGGCTTAAGAAAAGATACTTCTTTTCCATCTTCCCCTGAACCCAAGACAATTATTGATAATCTCTCTCTTCCAACAGGAGAGCTACCAGAGCAAGGCAATCTAAGGCTTGTCTGGGAGGGAGGAAAAGGAGCAGATATTGGGGTTACTGGTGAGGAAGAGGGATACTTGGCCACCTTAACTCCAGCAGGCAGGCCACTTGTCAGCTGGACTCATGAAAACGCCAAAGAAGGAAAGGAAAAGGCCATGTTCAATATTCACAATATACAATGTTCGCTGTATCTGTCATACAATTAGCACGCGAGCTTTCATGTTTCTTGTGCCTCCTGACTTGGAAGTTCTTAAGAACAGCTTGACCTTGGTTATCCTCCCTAAATGCCGTGTCTGGAGCCTGAGATATAGTAGGCATTCAACAAGCATTTATTAAACTAGCTGTTAATTTTATTTGACATCCATGGATCTCAAGGTTCAGAACATGAATGTGGCTTGTAATTGGGGGGTGGGTGGGGAGAGTGGCAAAGGGGATTTGCCCTTTTCCTGAACCCCTGCTTTATTCTTTATGTTTTAGTCAATGGGGTAACCAGGCCCCTCAAAGGAAAGGAGGTAATTTTCAAGATGTGAGGACTCAGACATGAGAGAAAGGTTGGGGCAGGAGGGATGCTGGGCATTTATGCATCACCAGCTTCAAATTCAAGGGGCTTTTATTTTCTTAATTTTTTTTCTTTAGAAGTTGACTTTTTTTAAAATTAATTTTTATTGGAGTATAGTTGATTCACAATATTGTGTTAGCTTCTGCTGTACAGCAAAGTGAATCAGTTATACATAAACATATATCTACTCTTTTTTAGATTCTATTCCCATATAGGTCATTACAGAATACTGAGTAGAGTTCCCTGTGCTGTACAGTAGGTTCTCATTAGTTATCTAATTTACATATAGTAGTGTGTATACGTCAGTCCCAGTCTCCCAGTTTATCCCTCCCCCCTGCTATCCCCCTTGGTAACCATAAATTTGTTTTCTACATCTGTGACTTTATTTCTGTTTTGTAAATAGGTTCATTTGTACCATTTTTTAAGATTCCATTTAGGGGCCTTTCAGTAGAAAGTGTCTGCAGCTCAGGTAAGCAGGGAGTTAAGGTCTGAGGAGAATGGAATTTTCCTTGTGGTCGTACAGACTTGTTTTAACCACAGGAATGAATGCAAGATTCAACTTGTCCCCTTAGCTATTGTCTGGAACGCTTTCCCCTCCAACCGCCGGCAGCTGGAGGTTTTTAATGTGACATTTTTCTAAGTATTATGATTGCTCTCTGGCCTTCTCTGTATAGCTTTTTTTTGCTTCCCTCCTCCTATACTCTCATCCCTCTAGTCTTCAAGTGCCTTCGAGTAAGCAAGCACTCGCCTTTCTGCCTACAGCTAGGGGAAGACATGGGGTCGGTTTATTTACTTTTTAAAGATGTGTGTCTCCTCTCCTTCCTGAATGACCCCCACCCTGCAACTCCTCCTTGAAACCACAAGCCACCACCCTTGCCACTTCCCAGATCCTGAAACAGAGTGCAGAGAAGTCTGCAGGACGGCGAGCTCAATTCAGATGCTGTTTGAGACATCCCAGCAAGGGTTTCTCTATAGCCTCATCAACACAGGGAAAGAATAAGCTCATTTTCTCTCAATAAATGATTACTGCCAGCCTCCAAACACCTTCTGAGCCTTAGTTAGAGGTCTTATTTTGTGGATTTTGCTTTAGATTTTCCAGTATGTGTGTGGCTCCCTCTAAGGTCTCTACCCAGTCCCAGCCCATCTCCATCCACTCATGTTTAATTGAAGCAGAGCTCAGAAATAGTTACCCCAAAACTGGTTGATAAATTGGGGGGTGAGAGAGATGGATTATTTCACAGATCCTCTTCCTCAGTTGCCTTGATATTGTTGCTGCATCTGTTTCGTCTTTTTGCCTGCTTGTCTGAGTTCTCCCTGTGCCCGAGGATGACAAATGGCCAGAGAAAAGTCAGCATGCCTTGGAACCTCAAGCAAGCCGAAAGCACCGGGCTTGCCTTCTCTCTGCCAATATCGCAATGAAAAAGCATTCCTGTAGACAATCATTTTTTTTTTTTTTTTTAACCAGCATTAAAGAGATTGAAACAGATTTCTTTCCAAAACACTCCCCTTTGATGAGGTGCAAAAAGGTTAAACAAAAAAGCCAAACTTTGGTTTCAAATATAAGACACCTTTATTCTAATTATAATCATAATGATCCAATGTGTTTGGATTTCATTTCATTTCATTATTTGGAATTAGAATTTGAAAAAAGACATCCTGTAATTACCATTGAACTTATCTTGAGGCATAAATCTAATAATTAAATACTTTCAGATTTCATTCAGTGAGTAATTAAAATTTAAAAAAAATACCATGGTTTCTTTTCCATGTTTGTAAGGAAAGTTTGAAAATTATCAATGGCGTTCAATGGAAAGACCTGGATCTTACTGTGTATAAAACACAATTCTTAACAAAATCATAATTTCAGTTATTTATAGTCCTCTCCCCCGGTGATCAGGGTGTTTGAGCAGGTAAGAAAGGATGAAGTTAGGAGTTGGATCTGGATGAAAAATAGTTCCTTCAAGAAAGAGAGCTCCCCAAACTTGAGCTTCATTTTTATTGTCAGCAACGAAAGGGAGACAGGTACTATGCAATTTTTATGAGAACAGAGTTCTGTTTTCTGATCAGTTTTGGCAAAAATTAACAAGCCATATGCTTTCTCCTCCTGGAACAGGAGCAGGGAGAGAGGTTTGGCAGTAGCAGATGATTGTCAAATCCAATGGAAGGCCTTACTAGAGGGTATGCTTGAGGAAACTTAGCTCCTTTCATGGGACCGGTCCCCAAACATGATCAAACCCCAATTCGGACAGGAAAGGGGAGGAGCTGACTGGTGTGGGGAAATGCCTGCTTGGATAGCATAGTTCCTTTAAAAAAAATTTGTTTTTTATTGAAGTACAGTTGATGTACAATATTATATGTTACAGTCACAACATAGTGATTCACAATTCTTAAAGGTTATACTCCATTTATAGTTATTATAAAATATTGGCTATATTTCCTGTGTTGTACAATACAACCTTGTAGCTTATTTTATACCAAATAATTTGTACCTCTTAACCCCCTACCCTTGTATTGCTCCTCCTTCCTTTCCTCTTCCCACTGGTAACCACTAGTTTGTTCTCTATATTTGTGAGTCTGCTTCTTTTTTGTTATAGGCACTAGTTTGTTGTATTTTTTAGATTCCACATATAAGTGATATCATGCAGTATTTGTCTTTCTCTGTCTGACTTATCTCACTAAACATAATATTTTCTAGGTCCAGCCATCTTGCTGCAAATGGCAAAATTTCATTCTTTTTTATGGCTGAGTAGTATTCCATTGTGTATGTATATACCACATCTTCTTTATCCATTCATCTGTTGATGGACACCTAGGTTGCTTCCATATCTTGGCAATTCTAAATAATCCTGCTATGAGCATTGTGGTGCATGTATCTTTTCAATTTAGTGTTTTCGTGTTTTTCAGATATATACCAGGAATGGAATTGCTGGGTCACTTGGCATAGTCTCTTGAAGCTGAGGTGTAAGCCTGCTACCCCTCACCCAGCACCCCACTGGGAGCAAATATACAGACATTCGCGTTGTTAGGAGGGCAGATCAGAAAGAAGAAAGGAATGGGGCTAAGACCCATCTCATGGATCAGCTGCACAGCTTATCTAATGAGGTTATCTCTCCCTAAGATTCAAACCCTTTTGATACTCCATCACAAGTAAGTTCCCTGTAAAATGCTGTTTCCCTGGGGATGGGCAGTACATTAAATAAAGAACACCATAGAGGAATGATGCCTGAGAACTTGCACCTACAGAGAGACATTTGGAACAGATTCAGGGAGTGGAAGGAGCTCAAGGAGAGGTAGGCGAATGCCTGCAACAATAGCAATAATAGTATTAGTAATAGCAATAGACACTTATCTACCCTTTATACTGACCCTTCAGGGCAAACATTATCTCCATCTGAAGAAGAGGTAACTAAGACCTAAGAGTTAAGCAATTAGTTCACATGTTGTCAACATGGAGGTCAGATTTGCTCTTAACTACTGCAGTGTATGGCAGGATTCTCAGATTGGGTGCTCCCACGATCACCCATAGAACTTCAAAAAATAAAGATGTTTAGATCTTACCCCCAATATATAGGAGACCAGTTAAAGGCAGTAGAACAAAGAAGCTAAGAGTTTGATTTTTGACACCAGACAACCTAGGTTTGTTTATTAACTGTTAAGCCTTGGCAAATTAAACCTCACTGAATCTTACTTCCTCATATGTGAAATGGGTAAAATTAATGTACCTACATCATAGGGTTATGGGAAAGAGATAATACACGTAAAGTGCTTAGCACAGTGGCTGGTACCAGTATATGCTCAATAAATTCAAGCCATTAATAATTGTTTTGTGTAAGAATTCTATTAGACCTTAAAGAATGATGGCAATTTAAATAAAGGGAATCTCAGAGAATATTGCAAATTAAGACAAAATATCATATGCAGATGTGATATTTTATTCTGGTCTTGCTTCCTGCTTCTACTTCCTAAATTGTAGACATGACTTAAGGTTCTGTCCTTGTCCTCTTTTATGCCTGTACTCTATCTTTGGGCATCTCATCCATTCACACAAGTATCATTATCTCTTATTTACCTAGATAAACCCTCAAGCTTTATCTTGGGTGTCATCATTTCCTTAACCTTCATTCTCCTGCTTCTAATTCCTACTGGATGTTTCTTCTTCCTGAGATCTTCATTTCAGCATGTCAAAAAATGGTCCCCTAAGGGTTTCTTTTAATGGCCCCACCATACTCCAAGTCACTGAGGGTAAGTCCTCTTTGATATGTCCATCCACTTTCTCATATCCAATCAAGTTGCGATTTGGGTCAACATTATTGACTCCAGAACTAAGGCTGTTCTTTTCAATATGGATAATTGCATTGCCTTCGTAACTGTCCAGTGAATCTCTTCCAAACTGTATTGTACACAATCACCAAGTTGATCTTTCTAAAGATAATTCTAATGATATCAGTCTATGCTCAGAAACCTTTGATTATTTTCAAATAGTTCTAGTGGAGCCTGCTATTTCCTGTTCTCTGGACACAGCCTGCATTTCCTGCCTTCATCTTTGGCTCACAGAGTTCCTTTAATCAGATCTGTCCTTCCCACAAGCTTTACCTGGTGGGCTTTTAATCCTTCTTCAAGAGGCAACGTTCCCCTCTTCCACTTACTTTTCTTCATCATTCCAGATTGATAAGATCTCTTTTTCCTCTGTACTGAGAAGCATTCTGTATCCCTTTTATGATAGTGATTTTGGCATGTGTTATAGTTTTACCAATTAATATAAGCACCTTATATTAAGGAAGCCAGATATCTGCTCTTATTCATCTCATATGTGATCTCATTTAATCTGCAAAATAATAACCTTATGAGGGTCAGTATATTTTCATCTTTTGGATGAAGACAGTGAAGCTCAAAATAGTTATGTCAATATTTGAAAGGTCCCAAATATACCAAGTGATTAGGGAGAAGAATACATTTAAACCGAAGTCCATTTGGTTCCAAAGCCACTATACACTCTTCCAGGGTAGATGGGGTTGAGGGGAGGAGGAAGAAAGAAAGATAGGGTTGAAAAGATGTTGAGGAAGGCTTTAAGTTAGAGGCAGAGTTTGAGCTGAGCTTTGAGAATGATGATTTCACTAGGTGGGTGCAGAGGAAGGCATGCTTAGAAAGGGAACAGCATAAACAAAAGTGTGGAGATAGGCCCTCAGTACCTGCTTGTTGAGCAAATGAACCAAAAAACAGGTGTGGTCCACTTTCCTACTTTAATGAGGGAGATCCTTAGCAATGGGGCTTTGTCCTCAGCAGAGTCTCTGCTCCCACATACTTTTGTAGACTTAGAGAGAGAGGAGGTGGTTCAGCATATAGTTTCTCTATTCAATGGAAAGTTCTAGGACTCAGATTTTCAGGAAAATAGAAGTAATTCCACCTAAATCTTTAGGCTTGCAGTGTACAGTGAAACCCATCTGATAAGTGGAGACCCCTCCATGCCAGCTTGGGTTTCTTGCTTCTACCTGGCACCAACCCAAACTCAGCAGGGGACAGTTGCTGAGTCAGTCCACAGCTACCCCTCCAGGTGAGGTAAGAAGAGAGATGTCTCCCCCTGAGCAGTGGGCAGCATGGGTCTATGGCAATAACTTCTTTAAGTTCTACTTTCCAAAGTCCTTCATGCCCTGATCCACCTTGGTCGTAGCCTAAAGCCAGAGCCAAGAACTCCACGGGCTTGGACCCCGTTTCAGCAAATCTCTTCCCATACCTCAGTGATCCAAAGCGCAGGGGAAGTAAATGACAAGGAAAATAAAATTAAATTGCTCCACCATAAAAAGCAAGAGCTGAGTCATATTTATCTCAACTGAATAGAACGAGGTGGTAAGTCTTCTCTCTCTACAGGCTCTTCACTTGGTTTAAAAATCACAATGAATTAGGACCTCAAGTGTAACCCTAATTAGAGACTCGGCTGCCAAGCCTTTGGGCACAGCCTCACAACATACTCGTTATTTAGAGCCTGGTGTCAGCCCCGCAGGGAGCTGCATCTTTGTGTTTCAAGTGGCTGCCTGGACAGAATCCTTTTAGCAAATGGCACTAACATATATTTTGGGCAAAACAACCAAGATGGTTTATTCTAGAAACTGGAAAAAGCAAGGAAACAAATTCTCCCTTAGAGCTTCTAGAAGGACCCTACTCTGCTGATACTTGGGTCTTAGCCCAGTGAGACTTCTGACCTCCAGAACTGTCAGAGAATAAATTTGTATTGTTTGAAGCCACTAATTGTGTGATAATTCATTACAGTAGCAATAGGAAACTAATATAATCTGTAAAACCACTGCCCACCATCAGGCCCTGCTGGGTGGAGGGTTAGTAGGAGCAGGTGTAGAAGACCTTTTGCTTTAGGGACAATCCTTCTTAAGCCATATTTAGTTAAATTTGTGGAAATGGAGTAATTATGGGTAGACTGAGAGATTCTCATAATAATCCTACTCCTTAAACTTGGCTTCAAGAACAGTTTTAGTTGTTTAACCATTTAGCTTCCCTTGAAACTCTGAAATGTCAGGGACCTGTGTTTGCTTTGTTCATCTCTGTATCCCCAGCATTAGCGCC
Source organism: Balaenoptera borealis (assembly GCF_965194805.1). NCBI lineage: Eukaryota > Metazoa > Chordata > Mammalia > Artiodactyla > Balaenopteridae > Balaenoptera > Balaenoptera borealis. The sequence goes on along the minus strand of NC_138860.1, from coordinate 38,309,891 downwards.
ATGCCCAGCTGCTAGTCAGCTCGCAATCACTTGCTCTTGAATGGACAAAAACGTGGATGAGATTCCAAACACTACTGTCTACTCTTTGAAGCCCACTTTCCAACTGATGCAGGAACTCAGGGCTGAGTTTCTTCTTCTCCTCCTTCCCCTCCTCCTCCTCCTCCTCCTTCTTTTTTATGTAGATGGTGTAGAATTTAAAGCCAACTGTGGTTTTTCATTCACATTCAGATGGTCTCGCCTCCTAGATTTCAGAAGCCTAGGACTGAGCATTTGGACACACACCCACCCACATTTAAAACCACAAATAACAACCATGGAACTGGAGTTCAATACTTGGTATGTGGAGGAAAACACGTAGGACTCTGTAGGGTCTTGTTTCAGATGTTTTACAGATGCTACTTGGATGACCTCTACAAAGAAGAGTTCCAGGTCCTCAGAACAGGACTGAGCCCTGGCACAAGTGCAAGAAAGAGGTTTGCTCACAGCCATCTGTGTTCGATTGTCCCTTGAGTCCATAGATTAACTTCTTTCACAAAAGCCTGGACTTAGAGGCACTTGAGGGGGAAGGAGTGGGGCTGGTTGCTGGTGTTTTCTCAGCAGAGTATGTAACCTGTTCTGTGTGGAGTCCCCAAGGGCAATGTAGGGCTCCCACTGGTGACCTGCAGCAGGGAAGTGTCAAATGTCCACCCCCAGGCTCAACATCACTGACTCACATTGGTTGAACTCTTAAAGGGAAAGTAGAAGGAAGACATTTCTGGCAGGTGTACTTCACTACTTATAGGAAAAAGGCTGCTTCAGAAAGTTGCAGCTTCTTTTCTAGATAGGTATTTATTGAGGCAGAGTCTGAACAAGCACTGACTGGGAGTGCTGTAAAGAAGACTCAGCTCTGGATAGAGCTCGATTCTATAGATAAAGGCTCTGCCAGCTCTAAGTCACATGATCCCATAATCATTCTCTAGAGGCTGCGTCAGAGAGGCTCATAGTAAAATGCAGTCACAAATAATTAATGGGGGAAATAGGGTCTTGTCCAGTGTGGTTGAAGATAAAATTCAAGACCTTAAAGAATAAGTAATGGGGGACTTCCCTGGCGGTCCAGGGGTTAAGACTCTGTGCTTCCACTGCAGGGGGCAGGGGTTCAATCCCTGGTCACAGCACAGCATGGCCAAAAAAAAAAAAAGAATAAATAATGAAAGGGGGTAAAAAGAACAGATTATTTCACAGAATAAACACCCCTGTGTCCTAAATCCACAGAAATCTTAAATCCACAAACGTGCAGGATTATGAGGTTCAGTCCATAAGGTGGTCAAAATAAATTCACTTCGGTTCTGCCAGAGAGCAGGGAGGTAGTTTAAATGCACTCTACTGCCTCTCCCAGCTTGAATGTGTCACCTTTTCCTGGTCCAATTTGCCCTCATTTACACAAAGCTGGTCATTTCTGCCTCTGGTTTCGCCCCTGTGCTTCCACACCTGTCAACCAGGGGCAAGGCCAGGTGGGAGAAGCAGGGGATTCATATTTGAATGTTGTTTCTCTGTTGCAAGAGCTGTGCGAGGGTCTTTCTCTCATGCAGTTAAAAGTCACTCACCACAGCTCAGGAGGGATTCAGGAACTCAGGGAGCGTGAAACTCCGTGCTGGCAGCTTGCCTGTTAGCAGCTAAACCCATCACTGTGAGAGGGCAGGGGTCTTTTGGTGGAATTGCATTGGACAGCAGACCTGACCAAGGGTTTTTTTGTTGTTTTTATTTTAATAATGAAATCTTGGCACTAAAGTCTAGCAAATACTGGCCATGGTTTGCCTACCGAGGCTGCTACTTTACACAGATATAATGAAAGGACTAATACTTGAAGAATACAGGTTGTCAGAGGTGATCAGATCCAATATTCCTCACGTTTTCTCTTCTTCCATGGTATTCCTCTGTTATGCCTATCCCCAGTAGCAGGTACTAAAGGCGCAGAGCCCGGGGAGCTTTTCAAATATTTCTGACGTGAAATACAAGTCAGAAGAGCTCTCCTTCTCCCCCAGAGCCACCACATTGAATCCATATTCCAAAAAGAAAATAGCAAAATCAAAATAAATGTTTAACTAAATCTCCACAAAACATAATACATCCACCAACTCAAAAATTACTCAAGTCTTATATGGTTACACATCAATTTCTTCAGTGCGGGATGTGGGTACACTGTAATATCTTTGGTGTAATGTAGAGTGTGACCTCTAAAATAAGCTTGCCTGGGGCCCAGGGAACAGGATGGCTCCAGCGCCTACAGAACCTGGGATGTTTGGCCAGCCTTTCGTCTGCTTCTCCTGGACCTGCTCTCTGAACACTGGGTGGCAGCACGGAACTTACTAAGCTTTCTCCAGAGTCTGAATGCAAAACTGAACAATTCCACCTTAAGAGGGGCCATGCACAGAACCATGCAAAAAGTGCAGTAATTCTTGGACGTGGCTAATCTCTATAATTCACCTGATTTCAGATACAAGTGACAGCTGCAATAGGGGTGATGTTCTCTCATTCCCTGTGTCACTAGGATGCTATTTCGAATCTTCCTGAGATTAGAAAAAGGATTACAATTGCCCCCAGGGGCTTGCTATGTAATTTTTATCAGTCTTGATTAGTGAGTTCCCCCAGGCAGTGCACGCACTTCCGTGTGTGTGTGTGTGTGTGTGTGTGTGTGTGTGTGTGTGTGTGTGTGTGAGATGAGCAGCCCACCATGGGAGGGAAGGCTCCTGAGGACCACATGGTACATATTTCCTACCATGAGACCATATTTCCAGATTCACCCCCAACTCCAAGACTCTTACCTTCTCACCTTTGTTATGCCCTGGACTTGGTGGAACAGGGCCACTTCATGTACATACAACCCATGCCGTTAAACAGGGCTCTGTGCTCAGGGGTTTCCTGTGTTTGGTTTAATTCTCTGCAGTTGCTGTCTTAAAATTCTGAATAATTTTTGAACGAGGGCTCCCGCATTTTCACTTTGCAAAGGGCCCCCTGCATTAAATAGCCAGTCCTCCAGTAGAGAAGTGTGGTCAGAGGTAGACTTTTCTCCAAGTCTTGACTTCATTCTCTCTCAGCCTCTTTCAGTGGCTGGCTTAACTTAGAACTGAGAATGCAAAAAGCATGGACTTTTGATCAGATATACTGGAGAGCTGGTGGGGAGCCCACCTCTTCCTGCCCATGTGACCTGGAGCACATTTGTTAACCTCACCTGTTAGAAGGTACAATTGTCCTTACATCATTCACAGGGTGTAGTGAGTATTAAATGTTAGGATATGTGCAAAATGGCCTGGCACAGTCTAGACATTCAGTAAATGTTGCTTGCCTCCTTGGCCCCATCACTCCTGGAAGTCTGCATTGATTCCTTCCATGTCATCTTCTCTCCCCTGAGCAGCCAGCTCCAGTTGGAATTAAAACTTGGTTTCATTTTCGATGTGAGTTGAAAATCATTTCTCATTGTGTTCAGGTCTCTGTTCTGAGGAAGGGATGTGTGGCCAAACAGTGTTTATGATTTCTGCATCACAGGAAAATCTGGCTTTATAGAGCCACCTACCGTTTGGGGAGCCTCTAAAGACAGCTTCTGATGGAAATGGGTCTTCAAGGAATTTCCCCTGTACTAATTAGCTTAATATGTTGCACTTTTATAATGCCCTTTCCTCTAAGGATCTGCGGACACTTGGCAAACAACATTCATCACATCCTGCTGCCTTGATGTCAGGTAACTGTTGGTTGACACATTTGTCTCCCCATCTGGACACGGAGTTGGGAGGCCCTGGGTCCTAGGCCTGTCTCTGCTCAGGACTTTTGTCTGGTCTTGAACAACTTTTCTGGACCTCAGTTACTTGAGATGTAAATTGAGATTAATAATTTCTGTTTGATCTCAGAAATCCTATCAAGACAAAATAGCCCCCAAATGAAAACACTCTTTAAAAAGTAGAAATAACTTCCCAATGCAAGGGATGGCACTATTACATCTTGGCGCTTAAGTTCAAGCTTAAAATCCAGTGCTGTACCAAACAATATACTTCTGTAGGCATTGAAATTTCCTAAATTTGCTAAAACTGGGGTCAAATGTCCAAGAGGCAATTGGGAAGTTGCTTAGAACACTGAGAGGATAATTGGCTTTATAATAATATTCTACAAGCAGTCCATTTGCCCTAGGCTAACAAAATACTGAGCAGATACCGGAGGGTCAAAGAATTCTCAAAGAATTTTCAGAACTTCTTTAATCACCCCTATGTCGGAGAGACTTTTTCCCTCTTCTGAATTTTTATAAACATCAATATCTATCATACTCATGTGGCACTGAATCAGGCAAACTTGTGTTGCCTTTTGTGACTTGAAACATAGCCCTGTCTTCTCACCTTGATGGTAAGCAACTGAGGGAAAGAATGGTGTAAGTAGATATTTGCCACCCCATTCCAAGCACAGTGCTGTGCACTAGTGTGCCCTTAATAATGATGATCAGTACTAAAGAGGATAGCTGAATTAGTCTGCCACTTCCAACTTTTCAGGCTCTACAAAATGCCCTAAAGTTATATAAGAAGAAAATCTTACAGTAGCGCCACTGTGTGATGTGAGCTGGTCTCTCATCTAGGAACATCATTCCTGTTCCAGGCTGATTGACTTAGGTTTTAATCTGCGAGGGTCTTAATAAATGCAGTCACTTCTGGTGATTTAATTAGTCTTACAAAGGATTTTTGGTGACTCGTGTGGGAAAGTTTATCAAAAGTATACTCAAGCTCTTTCAAAAAAGCCAAAATTTCTATTATCCTATTAAAACTCAGAAGGCTCTCTGATGTGAGTTTTGAGAGAATAAAGATGTAGTTACGAAGTACTTGGAGCTTCTCACTTTTAAAACAAACAACAGATAAGATCTCAGACTGCTTTGTCATGATAATTCATCATGCTAAGTATATCTATATCAATTTCTATTTCTATATTCTTCTACATCTGTATAGTTCTTTAAATTTTTTTAGCTTATGCCTCTACACCAGCTTGCACAGTCCTAGAAAGATATCATATGAAGAATGCAACTGACATTGTATGTTAGAGCTCATTAAAGATTGATGCTATCTCTCATTTAATGAAGAGAGATAACTATTTGCAATATTGATTAAGAGATGAACTTAGTGTGTATCTGGTAAGTTATTGGAAAGGTAGGGAATAGACTTCAAGCCATCTGTCCCTGACTAATCAATCTACTATAATAATTAAGGTCACAGTCTTTTTTTTTTAAGTTGGCCTCTAAAATAGGGCCTGGAGTCTTATGGCATTAAATAGCTCTGAGGCAAAGGCCAATTTATTCTAGCCCCAAATCGTGAATTCACTTCAGTATCATGACCCTGTAACTCCTCATAAAAATTGTCCTCCTTCCTAACAGAAGGAGGCTGACCATGACCTGTTCCATCGCTCTCAAATTCTGCAACAGAGACAGGGCTGAAACGTTTCACGGGGGAGTGAAGGGGAGAGATAAGCCATCTCTATTTTAGGCTGAGGTTTTCTGGAAACTGTAAAGCTAATGATCCCTAGAAGTAGCTTGCCTTCCCTCCCAAGCTTTGAAATATCTACTTCTAGTGGTAAGAAGGAGTCACAAGAAGTCATTTAGTCCATCTGTCTCCAGGCTGTGTTATATATTAAAAGTTCCAGAAAGGAGGAGTCATAACAATCCTCATCCTTGATAACACTTTAGTGTTTACCAAGCATTTTATATACATCATTTCATTTACTGCTTTACTCAAAATACTCCAAATTAGTTATTACTATCTCCATTTTACAAAGCAAATTGAAGGTCAGAGAGGTTGTTACTTGCTGAAGATTGCACCGTTTGTACGTGCCAGCACCTGGGCCCGGACCTTGTCAAATGTCCTTTCTATAACATCACTGCAGATTTAGGTTTTCCCCAGGCCAGGAATTCCTACCATTTCCTTTTAGGTCCAACAGCCCTTGGAGATGACTGCTACCAACCGATTCCTTCTGTTCCTAAACCTACATCCTTTGTTCTCCTCCGGTCTAATGCTAATGGGTTTCCATTCTTCAAGGAATAGCCTTAGATGGACCTAAAGTTGTAAGAGCTGCTCCCTTAGTCCGTCTTCTCAAGGCTTAATACTCCAAGCTTCTTCAGGTTCTTCTTTCACTGGCTTGGGAGTTAACCAGCTCTGCCATCAGACAAATCACTTCACTGACATATGTTTTCTCACCTGTAATAAGGGGATAATGTCACATATCTGACGGGGTGGTTGTGAGGATTAAATCAGAAAATACATATGAAGTGCACATCTGAGAGGCACGACAAATCAATATACTTAATTTTTTCCCAGTTTCCTACTTTTCCTTTACCTTCCTCTCTGGCATTTTCGTTATGCTTGCGGATCCCTGGAGAGAGGGCATACTCCCTGTTTATGGGCATGGATTTGTAGCCTGGCACTTTTCTAGGAAAGGGACTATACTTTCGGTAAACTTCTTCAAACAAATCATGTAGGGAATCCTATAAATACTCAAGGGGCATATCAGAGGTTAGCAGCCTCTCCGCTGACTCAATGCCTTTTATTCTTGTATTATCCATGTGCACCAATTATAGCCCTAAAACATAGCCAGGAGGCGCCACCTAAGAGCATTTGATTTATTAGTTTTATTAAACACAGATACCTTTAATGTGGAGTCGCTTGTAGCCCACACAGGGTTTCTAGCTACTTTATTGCATCTCTTGGCCAATGTATGAATTATCTTCAAAGGACGTGGCTTTTGCTTTTTATCGCACTTTCTCTCCAACTATCAAGGAAGAGGTCACTTGGGAGGCACATCCTTTCATGGTAAGAAAGTGACCTCGTAGATCAAACGTGTGTTTGTTCCGGAATGGTGCAGCAGCCAAGCAAGGCTTGGAGGAGGGGCTGGCATCGCTCAGAAATCTTCATCAATCACTCACCAAATGGGACCCACAGGTAAAGACTTTGCTGGGAGATGAGTCTCGGGAATGGAGGGAGTGTGGGAGGGAGTGCTGTGCAGTGGGTAGTTCTGAGATAAAGTTAACTGGACTCTTTTTGCACGTCTGTGATTATTTTGTTTTTTTCTGTCTGGCCCAGCAGAGTTGGGAGGAAGATTCTGAGGGTGTTGGCTGCTGATAGGAGCTTTTGAGTTCCAGGCAACAGCCTGGTATTTTGGAAAGAACAATGAGTGACAAATCAAGAGACCAAGGGTTCTGGCCTCACCTGGGTGGCTTGAGGGAACTTGGAAAAGTTACTTAACCTCTTGGGCCTTAGTTTCCTCATCCATGAAGTGGGGATAATAATAGTATTTACCTTACAAGGTTGTGGTGCTGATTAAATAAGTTACTTTATTTAAAACCTTAGAAGAGTGCCTGTCCCATAGTGAAGGCTTGCCTGAGTTTGTTGCTGTCACTACTACTACTACTACTACTACTACTACTACTACTATTATTTCTAACTAGCTGTGTGATGTAAGGCAGGGCTCAACTCCTTTCCAGATACAATATTCTGTGACTTTGATGAGTCTAGAGGGAGCATTAAAAAGCAAGAAATAAGGGAGCAAGAAAGGCAAGACAAGGCAGAGCTTGCATGTGGGTGGCCTGGAGCTGAGTCCATCTTCGACGGTGCTGGGCTTTGGGTCATGGTGTACGTGAGTTCACGACAGTGTCATCACCGAGGACTTAACTCTTGTCCAGATAGTTCCTTTCCCCCAGGGTTAGATGCTGAAGCTGACAGACTGAGTCCTGTGATGCACTTAGCAGATAAGCTCTTCTGGTTTGCAGCAATCTAAACTCATAAATACCGGGGGAAAAATTTCAACCCCCTGAAACTGGCAATGAACCTCAAGGATGAGAGTCAAGGTGGAAGTTTCCATCCCAGGAATGTTTTAGAGAGTCACACACCTGGAGACCGAGGCTTCAACATGGGGCTAGAATTATTCAGGTTGTTTATTCAATGAAAGTTTTCTATCTCAAGGGGGGAATGGAGCAGCAATAGAAGAGTGGGCTTAGCTGTCATCTTTGGCCTTGAGCACATTCTGTCATCAAACATTTAATACATTGGTAAATATGATGTGAGGGGTGGGGTGATGGGGGCAGGTGGGGCTGACAAGGCTTCTTGCTTCAAGCAACAACTGTCTTCAGGATGGATGGACCCTCAAAGTAATAGCAGAACTTGATACCTGCTGTGGAGTTGTGGAATGCAGCCCCCAGGAGAAACACCTACCAAGGAGAGAAGCATTTACAACTTTTGTGGGGTGGAGTAGGGATAGAGTGATTTACTGCTGACGAAGGAATGTTTTTCTTCCATCAAAAATAGAATTTATTGTCAGTCTAATTTGCGATATATCCAGATTAAAAGAACAACATTTTGCTAGAGATGCTTTGTCCAGTACATCTGCCCCCGACACCAGAATTATTTAAAAAATCAAAATAAACAGTTTTCTTTAAAATGAATACATGCTATTCTAGAAAATTCATGTGTGGAAACATAAAGAAAAATTAATATCTTTTCATAATCTGATGACCAAAGATCACCAATTAACATTTTGTTACAATTCATTCTATTTTGTTATTTTTAAACATAGTTCAAAATGGTACATAAATATTTTAATTCTAGCTTTCAAATTTAACAATTAAGCATAAGCATTTCCATGTTATTAGAAAGGTTCATAAAATGACTGTGATGAGGTTATAACGTTATGTTGGTTTCTGTACTGAAATTACTAAACCATAGTGCTGGCAAACACTTCATGTCTCTTCCTATGTGCCAGATACTACTCCAAGTGTTTTACATACACTAAGTCATTTAATTCCCCAACAAGCTTACACTGTTAATATCCCATATTTTATAGAGGAACAAATTGAGAGGTTAAACAACCTGCCAGAGGTTGCTCAGCTGTAGAGTGATGGGGCCAAGATTTGAACAGAGGCAGTTAGTGTTCGAGGGGATATTCCTAGTTCCTCTGCATCATCTAGCCACTCCACTACTGTAGGCTCTCAGATTACAGCTTTTTAAAAAATAAGCCTGCTATGAAGGAGGTGTCCTCTTTTCCTTACACATGAAAGCTTGGACTGCTGAACCCAGGAAGACCCTTGGGTGCAGGGACGGAGGAGCTGCCTGGCCAGTGGTCTGCCAGGAATGTGAGAGACAGAATTCTGGAGATATACCCCAACAGGAGAGCCAGACCCTGGGTGGCAGAATCTGAGTCAGAACCCTGTTTTTCTGACTCTTTCCCACTCTATTTTTCTTTCTGTTACTTTGTGTGAAAAGACACACAAAATCTTTTCAATAAGACAATAAAATCTTTTAAAAGATCTATGTCTAGAATGAAACTTTTGTGGGCAGAAACTCTGGCTTATTACTGTAGCACATTATTTTCTCCCCATTTCTATCTTTATGTCTTAGATTAGCATGGAGTGGGCTTTTGTTGAGCTTTTAAAAGTATCAGGAAGGGATTTTGCATTGGGTGATGAGAGTAGGATGACTCATTTGATTGGAGACACTGGATGAAGGGCAGGGGACAGGCATGGCTCAACCCCTTCAAGGTCTTCTCACCACCAATGTGCACCCTTCCTTCTGACCCTGCTCCCCTGCAGGAAGGTCTAGACGTTCATCTGCCTCTTGGGTTCTTGGGCCCTCTGGGCTCAGTAAGGTGGATGACAGACAAGGCTCCTCTAGGAGTCTGGCAGAGTGAGGTCTGCTTTTAGACCCCATTACCCTCATCAGAGTCCTAGGGACTAAGTGTGATGGAAAGCAGGAAGGAGCCTGATTTTGACCATAGGTCTAAGGTTCTGCAATTCAGGCTCACCAACAGATAAATTTATATTTGTATCCCCCCTTTGGCTGTAGTGCCTATTTCTCAGTTGGTTTGGAATTCATAGGGAGAGGTGTGCAATTAAAACCCAACCTCGATCTTTGTGTTTTGTAGACAAAAAGCATTAATGTGAGAGTCACGGTTCCCCCCACCACCCCAAACACTTATGGGATACAGTCTGCCATCCTCAGCATCTTCAACTCCCATTCTCTATGAAGAATTCTACCTTGAGAGGCGGATGACTGAACCTCTGAGTCTCAATTCCTGGACTTTGATGATGCAGAATCCCAAAGACATGTGGTGAGAGTCAGAAAGGAGAGGTAAGGATGGTTGGGTGGGGGGCTGAATATAAAAGGACAGAGATTTACTCATGGGGGAATGAAAGAATAGAAATGGAAGAATAGGGGGAGAAGGAGGAAAGCTAAGAACTCACACAGGTACCCACAGGACTCTTTGGGGAAAAGATTCAGATCCACTGGGGTATGCAGGTTGCATTGAGAATCAGAGGAATGGGGAAAGATAACTTTAAGAAGTTTTTATTGGGAGCTATGAATTAGGTTCCTTTGACTTTGTGTGTGTGTGTGTGTGAGAGAGAGAGAGAGAGAGAAATTCTGTTGAATATTAAAATTCTCTAAAAAGCTGGAGACATTGGGTTTCTTTGAATGTGACTTTATTTGCAGAGGGGGCCATGACTTGGCCCCCATTGTATCTGGGTTACTTACGTCTTCTCAAATATTAAATCTGACTCAATAGATGTTATCAAATGGAAATAGAAGAAACGCTCTTAAGTATCCTAAGCCCTGGCATGTGTAGGTGTGGGTTCTGTGTGTATACATATTCAGGGGCTGGGAGAGATCCCAGATTGAGCCAGTGCTGTTTGATACCAAAGCTGGGCACCTTGGGGCCCTCCTCGCTGTCCCCCGGGCATCTACTTGTCTGAAATACCAAGGATATGCTGAGAAAGAGGATGTCTTAGAGAAAGAAGGCTAAAGGGTATGAGCTTGGTCGATGACAATGCAGCAAAGAGAGAGAAAGAGGAAATTCTGGCATCTATCCTTCAGAAACCAGATCCTGAAATAAACCCAAATTCTTGGATGGGGAGGTGGCTATAGAAGAAGGGCACAACAAAAACATCGGCTTCACTGGACGTCACCAGCTCTAGGCAACCCCAGGGGATTCCTGAGCACCATGGCCAGCCATGCAGCAGGGGTGATGGGAGGTTGAGGCCTCTTCCCAGGGATCTGTGCCTTGGTCTCAGTCATCTGTGGCCTCAGCAGGAGCTGTCACCAGAGGAGCTGAGAGAGCCAGCAGACACCGTCTGGAATCCAAGAGATGTGGGTGATCACGTGGGGACAGAGACACAGAAACACTGTTCTAGGACAGACTATGGAGTCTGGGAAACACAGCTTAATGTTATTTTTGTTCTCCCTCTCCACTCAGGTCAGAGAAACCTGACATTATCTCAGTGGATAGAAGGAGGGAGAAACTTTCAAATAGGTGTCAGCTGTACCATGAAAAGTTTGGAAGAAGTTTGGCAGGAACCCCAGTTGGCAGTTCCATCTGCGTTCCCAACATCAGGTCTGTAATATTTGGATTCTAGGCCCAGGCAGATGGACCATTTGCCACGTGTCTGCTTTTCCTGGCTCCTGTTTTCTGACAGCCCTTGCTCACTTGGATCAGGCTATTAACAGATCTGACTCGTATGCACTCGGCACTTTACACACATATGCGCCCTCACGCACGCGGTCTTCTGCTTATCAGCATAAGGATGTGAAAAAATAGAGGAATGAGGTCCTTACTCTCTAGCCTTGTGTGGGGTCCTTCTGTCCACCTCAAGCACGCTTGGCTCTGCATTGCAGCGGCTGGCACAGTTTCGTCCCGAGGCTCTCAGTGCTATGTGGGCACTGAGCAGTGCATTCTGTGGCAGTTTAAGGAGTCAGAATATACATCAAAGATCCATAGCCTGACTTTTAGGAGCTGAATGTCCCGGGGGAATTGGGGGAAAGGAGGGGATCATCTAGGAAAGGCCTTGAGTTCATCTCCACAGGACAAAGCCACAGGACAGCAAATCCAAATACAGATGTTGCATACTGGCTGTTAGGGGGACTTCACTGGTGGGAAGTGCATTTTGTTCCGAAGAGTTGATGGCATGGTTTAGAGGAGTAGCAAAGACACACGCGTATAAGTTAAATCTCCACAGGAACTTCCTAAACAGACAGCCCTGACAGTAGGCTCTCTTTGGCTACCTCATGGTGGTGTTATGTCCTGGACTGTCCTGGACAAACCTGGCTTCCAAAGGTCATGTTCTTGTCAGACCATGTGCACAACCAATATGTCCCCATGGGGGTCGGGTAATGATGGAGACTGTACACATACGGCTCTAGGCAAGTACCCAGCTGCCCTATGCTATCATTTCCACATGAAGGAACAACACGACATTGGATAGAAATGTAAACCTAACTGGTTTCATGGGTTCTAGACATTATTACTTGCAGTGATTGCCCAATGGCAACTCATTCGAGAGGGAGAGCTCAGCTCTTGAGTGTCAGCTAAAGGCGGTTGCAGGAAATCAGTTTCTTTGTGCTGTGGTCTTGGGATTCTATTTCTACCTTGGAGGCTCAGATCAGAAGTGAGGCACTAAACTTCATCCTTGATTCTTCGCTCCACAGTGTAGTCACAGGATGGATATGCTTTTAAACCAGGAAAATCAGAACATGGGATAAAGAGGGATTGTGAGAACCTCTTAGCTGAGACTACCTGAAATGTGCGGTGGAGAGTTTCAGATTCTAAAAGAGAGGGGGGTTCACACTTTGCTTAGGTTTGAGGCAAGTGCAGCCTCCTGGGTTTCTAAAACAACAAGAAAAAGGAGGCTCAGAATTTCATAAACAGACGTTATATCAACATTTGGAGTTGTGAGAATGAATCAGACAAACGTGAACCAAATGTTCCTTGAAAAGCAGAGGGGCTGAAAATGGAACTGCAAAGTGTTTTGGCAGTTCGGGATTTTGGAATATTATTAGCTCCCTCCCACCCCATACACCACCAGATAATTGACTGTCTGTATTTGGCTGGTATTTGTTTGCCTCCAAAACAAGTGGTTTGGAAGCCTGTTATGAGACACACTTTTCTTGAAATGCTTCCTTTCCTTATTATTATTATTATTTTGGTGTGTGTGTACATGTGAAGTATAAATCAGATAGACGTTAGTTCATTTGGAGAGCGATTTTGGTTTTAAATCTTTCCAGACACCCGACCCTGGATCAACACTCCCAAGAAAGGGGCAATGACTGTAATAGACAAGCCTCATTTCCCGGCTTTAGTACCGGGATCCGAGAAGCAGGAGTCGGGAAATTCAAGAGGCTGCTTTCTTACATCAGATATCCATTCCCAGCTTCGCCGCTCAGATCGGCAGGTTATTGATTTCCTCCCCCAGCAAAAGATGACTCACAATCTGGAAACCTGTGGAAACTGTCTTTACTTTAACATCTACGCTTAATGCAGTTTTGAGTCACTGAGCCTGATGGGTTTTTTGTCTCCTTTATTCTAAGAAGCCTAGAGTCAGGCCAGTATAAGGTGAGGTGGAAGTGATGAACGTGGTTCCATTAGCTGGGTAGATCGCACAACGACAGCCAGATATTAAGCACCCCAGAGCAGGAAGGCAATTCTGAGAAGGTCTTGGAGGGAATATTTCTGGTTGCACTGGGAGCAGACTCAGAGTGGAATCTGAGAGTTGGGTACCCCAGTTTCGGGGGCAAAATACTACTACTAAACATGTCTCCTTCCACCGCTGCAATGAGACACGGTTGACTCAATGAGGCCATCTAGTGGTCGGACGCAGCCATCACCGCTGGCACTTCGGAGTTGTGGCGCTGGGCAGGGGCCGGGGTCGGGGTGCAGGGTGTGTGGGGCGGTGCTGTAACAATTTATCTGAGTTTCCTGTTTCATGTTCTCCCATCTTCTCATTCCTATTTTCTACCTTCTTCATTTTTCCTTTAGGATGCCCAGACCACCGTCTCCACCTCTTCACAGCTCCTGTGCTCAAGCCACCTGCCTTTTTGGACCTGAACAGATTTCTCTTTTCCATTTGGAAATCGAACATTATTGCTATCTACACATTGTCACCAAAACCAATTTGTGCAAACTAACAGGCTTATCAGCGCTGCTGAAATGAGATTAAAACTGCTTCCAGTGAAACAGATAAAAACCAGATGAATGAAGCCCTCTAATAAGACATTAAAGATAATGACAAGAATGATTAACTAGTGTGATATATTGAGCAGTTATGAGGAGTCGGATGTCCAGGATCAGTAAGCTAATAAAAAAGAGTCTACCTTTAATTCCCTTTAGTCAGTGAGGTATAATCACATCAACATTATGATTTTTTGGTTATTATTTATCTGTGAGAGCAATATCACACCCTTCCTCCAAATTGCTCAAAGCTTATTAGCGAGAAAAAAGAAAGAAAGAGAGAGAGAGACTGCTTAGGGGTGGGGAGAGCTCTTCTCATCTCAGCTCTTTAAGAATAAAAAGGAATGCTTAATACCCTGCTTGCATTTACACACAGATTATGCAGACACTCTCATTTTTGTTTCATCTCTGAGAGTGGCCTATTCATAGGCAGACTGTTTTACATTATACGATCATTTTATCAATTATTGCGTTATCAAGTCACATCAAGACAACCTGTCAATTACATTTCTGCTGGGTAACATCGCAGGAGCTGGCTGTGGCTGTACCTTGCAGCACTTCGTTACAGGAAGACTTTCTGGCCAGCTGCGTTTCTCTTCCGGCCTTGCTGGGTTTGAGTTCATGAGGGAAGGACCAGGAAGGAGAGGGCAGTCATTTATTATTCATTTAGAGTTTTTCAAACCCTACTATGTGACAGGCCCAGTGCTATGCTACACAGATACAGGTGAATAAGAACTTGGCTCTGCCCTCAAGGATCACATAGCATAGTTGGGGGAGAAGAGGGAGGGGAAGACAAGTAAACAAAGGTGATAGCAAGTAAACAAACCCATGTAACAAGTGACTCTCTGATTAATACAATGGCACTGGGGATCCCTGGAGGAGGAACTAGCTCTGGAGAAGCTAAGGAAGGCTTCCCAAAGGAGGAACTCTTTGAGGTATGTATGAAGAGTAGGGTTTTACTAGAGAGAGAAAAAGAATAGGGCAGAGATGAAATATGTGCATGAACAGCCACGAAAGAAGCCTGCTGTGTCATGGGAATAAATGCTTGGTGGGGAATGACAGCCTGGGAGAACCTGGCAAAAGAGTCTGGGGACAGTCAAGAGGGATCCTGTATCCTATGCTGAGGTTTGTACATTTTATCTTAAAAGCTGAAGCAATCCATTCATTCTTTGTAAGGGTAGCTATATGATTGAAACTGTGCTTAAAAATATAACTTTGGTGAGCTGTGGAGAATGGGTTAAAGACAAAAGAGAAAAGAGGGAAACTCTGCTCGAGTCAAGACAGAAAAACACTGGCAGAACCAAGACAGGTATATATCTGTACCTGAACGTAGCTACTAACTAGCCCTGTAATCTTGGGTGAAATCATCTCTTGAATCACAATGTTCTCATCCGTAAATCCAGGATAGAAATAATTACTTTTTGACATTATTGGAAAGATCAGAAATAATGTAAAATTTAAGGCCCAGCTGTCCAACACATGATAAGCCCATAACAGACACGATAGTGATAATTATTCATTGAGCCCTGCAGTGGGGTGTGGAAGGGGACAGGTTAGGATGGTGGTGGTGGTGGTGTGTGTGTGTGTGTGTGTGTGTGTGTGTGTGTGTGTTACTGGTAGGAAAATTGATGAATAAAATAATACTAAATTATCACATTATGTTGAGAACAGAAGGGAATCTGGAATTTAAAAAAACATGTTCAGATGGTTATATTATTTCTGTCACTGATGTACTTTGTTGAATGAAATTGCATGGATTAGACATTTTTGCAATATTTCAGATAGCCAGCAGGTTACAAATATACCCACCTCATCCATTTCACAGGGCAGTTCTGAGATCTCAAAATTAATTGTGAAATTCCTTGATTACCAGAATGTCATCTCCATGAGGACAGGAACATTGCTCACTGTTATATCCCTAATGCCTAGAACTCAGCAAAATATATATTGAAAGAGTGGATGAATTCAATATGAATAAGTGCAAAAGACAGTGGAAACATTAACTTAATTTCTAGTCAATAGGGCCAAAATATCCAGTTTCAGTCTTTCCACTCCGCTCACCAACTAAAATTTGACCCTGAATTCAGCATTTAACAAAAATTATTGATTCCTTCTAAATATCCTTGGCCTCTATATGCCATGTGTATAGAATGAGGTGCTTAGTATACAGTGGTGAGTAATACAGACACGGCCTCACCCTGAGCTTACCGCCTAGTGAATGTGGGCAGTTGAATCTCACAAAGGCTGTCAGACGTGTGAGCTCCTGTCCTCCTCTTCCACTGCACCCCACTATCACTCCAGTTAAGATTCAAATGCTGGGTAGACATGAAAGACACTAAGTAGAAGGCAGTGTAATGAAACAAAAGAGGATGTATCCTGGGGCCACATGCCTCCTGACTCTATCACTTACTAGATATGAGAATTTGGGCTAGCTACTCAGCCTCTCTAAGCTAAAATGTCCTCATCTTTAAATTGATTATTTTCAATAGAAATTAGTAAAATCAGGTAAACAAATTATTTGGTGCATAGTAGACTCTTAATATTATTTTTTCCTTACCAAGAGATTTCCCTGTAGGTGAGATTAATAGCTATGAGAAGACAATTGTTTTCCAAAGGACTCAAAGCATTGATATCCACAAGTTGCTTCTCCTGATTCCACAGTATGTCAGAGAAGATAGTCATCTAGCTCAAGTTTATTCAAAAATAGGAGAAACTCCTTTCAGACCCTCTGACAGCTCTTGAAAATGTGTATCTTTTCTGGTGGTTTATTAACATGCAACCAAACTCATACTCTAAAACCTACATGTTTGCCGATAGGGCAGTCCTCTTAAAAATGGACAGGTAAGGATATGCGCTAATGAAAAGAAAAACCTAAAAACAGTATGTTTAAAAAAAAGTTCTGTTTACAGAATCACGACATAGAGAACAGACTGGTGGTTGCCAAGGGGGAGGGGGTTGGGGGAGGGATGGAGTGGGAGGTTGGGGTTAGCAGACGTAAGCTTTTATATATAGAATGGATAAACAACAAGATTCTACTGTATAACACAGAGAACTATACTGAATATCCTATGATAAAACATAATGGAAAAGAGTATTAAAAAATGTTCTGTTTAATAAAACAACCTCACTGTTTAATAAGACACCAAATAAAGGAAGTTGAAAATATTAATTCCATTATTTTTACATTCACTGTTAAATTTTATAAACATGTTTAAAAATCTATTATTTCTGAATTTAATAGAAATTTAAATGTGTCGTTTTGAAATTGTTTTTAAGTTCCCAGTCAAGATTTTCTCCTCACTTAAGCCAATCCCATGCCTGCCATCTTACCTCTTTCCTTGTCCATCTACAGAGAAGGAGGTTTTCATGAAAGTTTAACGTACTGATAGAGTCCAAATTTTATAATCAACATATTTTATTCAAAGACCATATTTAGAAATACTTTAAAATATTTATGTAGTCTACCAATGACTGTATTTTTAAAAATTCATTTTTACCAAAATCTGCATGATTCCAAAATGTACGTTTTATGAAGTGGGCACTTACTCCTGGAGTGAAGACCTAGAGTCTCCATAAATTTACATTTGCTACTATGACTCCTTGAGTAGGAAAGTGCCTCTCCCCTAGTTTCTAAGATCTGCTGTTTGGAGAAAGAGTTGAAAATTATTTCTCTGGCATACTATGTAGATCCAAGAATGGGAGATGCTTGATGGGTCTGAATTACATTATCTCTTTAATTTCTTTCTAGCTTGAAATGTGCGTGGTTGTGTGACTTCATGGTCTAAAATCTAGGAAGAAGCTGCAGCTAGTGTTTCTCTTTTATTTTCTGGGCTTTCTACCACTTGGTCTCTGGGAAATAGGACTTGTCCCTAAGGTAAGTATATAATCAGAAGGGTGAAAGGAAGTACTAAAATAATTAAGATTATATAACTTTTTGAAATGTCTACTTATTACTTTATAAATGGGTTTATTGTATGGATGGATATGAATTAATTCTACTCAACTACTTTCAAAAATAGTATTTCTAAAAAATAGGAGTAACGTGTATATATATATATGTATAACTATATAAACATTTGAAATAACCTAAGTAAATAATTATTCTTGGTATATCTTTACATATTTCATTTCTTGCTTGTGTCCGTCTCTAATATTATGACATAGGTATTTTTCTGAAGAATAAAAGTTTGGATATGGCTTATTAGTCAATTTTTTTTTCATAAAACTGATTGCAGTATCTTTCAAAACTACATTTTATGGTCGATAAGTTTAAAATTGTTCATAACTTCAATTGACTTCTCTTTGTTGACCATACTATTTTTAGTTGCAAAAATACCTCAGGTATTGATGTATCTGTCTGGTAAGCTCTAAGTGAATTCTGCTGGATGAAAGATATTCTTAATTCTATTTTTTAACATGTAAATG
This sequence comes from Balaenoptera borealis, assembly GCF_965194805.1. Classification (NCBI taxonomy): domain Eukaryota; kingdom Metazoa; phylum Chordata; class Mammalia; order Artiodactyla; family Balaenopteridae; genus Balaenoptera; species Balaenoptera borealis. The sequence goes on along the minus strand of NC_138860.1, from coordinate 38,291,480 downwards.
TATAAATATTTTATGCCAAATATTTTTGCATGCACTGTCCTTTTGCCTACATTGCTTCAGAAAACAATTTTACAAAACATAACCTGTCAAGAGATTATCTGCAATATTTGAAGGCTACCTCAGTATAGTTCCATTCAGTACAGAATATGTTTTATTCAGAAAAAAAAAGAAAAAAAAAGAATCCAAGGGCTCTCCATTAGAAGATTTTCCCCAGAGGTAAAGATATTCCAAAGTATAATTACAGAATTTCAAAGTTTAATATTTTATGCTTTTCATCTTTTATCATTTAGTTAATCCATTTCTTCCTTTGCTTTTATGGGGTTACAATTCATCATCTTTCTGGTGTCAAGATTTTCTTTCAATAATTATAATTTGCTGCACATTTCAAAAGCTGAAGTTGTTTGGTGTTCCATCAGTTGAATATCTGATTAAAGATTTACAACTTCTTTCAAACAAAATGCAACCTAAATTTAGAGGACTGCTTTACAGTAAGGTTCAATATCACTGTCAGATGCTTAGTTGGATCTACAAAGTAGTTCTTTAAAACTAAAAAAAATTCTAAAATCTGATGGTGACAGACAGCGAAGAGATAAAGCATGCACTACCATAACTGAAACATTTTAAAATAAATGCAACATGAATTTTGTCACAAAAGTTTATAATTTTGCTGACTTTAAATACAGCTTCTATTTTGACAAGTAGACTATCAAAGCTTGTTTGGACACATTCATGAATAATATGTGCACTACAACCAATTCCAACTAGAACTCCAATTCCAAACCTGCTCCACAAGTTTCCTGATTTAGTTAGAACATGGCTTTTACCACAATATTAGGGCCTATCAAAATTTGCATTATACTATCACTGTAAATACAAGTAACTTTATCTTCAAGGTTGAGCTTTGTATCCAGATTTTTAATAGCATTTACAAGAAAGTTAAAATATTTTACCAAGAGAGAATAAACTTCTAAAAGTTTTACTTTGATTTCATGAGTTGGATTTAAAAGACATTATTGGAATTAACTGATTTTCTATTTGAAGAATCTCATGACACTAATGTAAAACTGATATCATCTAACTCTTAGTGAAGTTCTCTAGCTAATGGAACCAATACTTTTAATAGCTATCATTTCACTTTTACACATACACAGGAGAAACGTAGACTCAAGAGTGAAATTATTTTAGAAAAATACTCATTTGATCCCAACGATAAGTCATGCTTTCCAGTGTTGCAAATGAAACTTCTGCAGCTGTACTTGTTATATTGACTCTTTTGGAAACAGTCTTTTAAAAATAATTACTAACTTTTGAAGTAGATGCTGATGCTTCTTCAGAATATTTGTGTCTTTTGGCGATGTTACATAGATGATAAACGTAAACCAGAATTTTGTGCAACTGACATTTTCATCACCAAGTTTCTTAAGAAATGGAGATTCAGTATTTAATATTTCATTAAGCATTTACTTTTTTGAGATCATTGCTTTGAAAAGGACAAAATAAAACCAAACCTTACTAAACAATAAAGTAAATACATAATTGTAGGTTTATATCATACAGTAAATAATAAGTACCACTGAACAAATGTATTCAGACTATTCTCTCTGTGATCTATGGTAGGACAGTCAAGCCTGTATTTCCTGCACATATTTCACATATTCCAAACCTATCATTCCTGACGATTCCCACTGACTGGTAACCTGATAGCTTCCTGCAATTTGCAGGCTGTGGCATTGGCCATGGTCCTGGTCACAGCACAACTGGCTGCTGGTATACACTCTGGCCAGCAAGGGCAGCAACACTGAACACTTCTTCCATCATAGCCAAACCAGAGGAGTTAGCTGTCCCTGGCTACCTAATCTGAACCTACTTTGTTTTATCAGTGAGTGCATATGCTGTCCTTGAAAGGAAGGTGTTAAATATCATATGATATCACTTATATGTGGAATCTAAAAAAGGGATACAAATGAACTTAACTACAAAACAGAAATAGAGTCACAGATGTAGAAAATAAACTTATGGTTACCAGGGGGGGTAAGGTGCGGGAGGGATAAATTGGGAGATTGGGATTGACATAGACACACTACTGTATATAAAATAGGTAACTAATAAGGACCTACTGTATAGCACAGGGAACTCTACTCAATACTCTGTAATGGCCTAGATGGGAAAAGAATCTAAAAAAGAGTGGATATATGTATAACTGATTCATTTTGCTGTACACTTGAAACTAACACAACATTGTAAATCAAGTATACTCCAATAAAAATTAAAAAAAAAAAAAAAGAATGTGTTAGTAGCATATCCTGTCTTGAAATGGAAAGGAAAAGTAGGTTTGGTTATCACCTGTCATCTTTCAGATTTAACCGTATGTCAATCAGAATTCTATATATTACATACCAACTACATACAGAACTACATACAACTATACTAACTACTACATACAACTTCATATTAGACAAGACGCTGGCAGAAGTTAGAGGTACAAACTGGAAATTACCAAACTTATCTTAGTTTATCTTAATTAATGCTTTGTTAAAAAATGAAAAATTTAAGTTACATGTTTAACTGTGCAGGATCTGGGACATTAGATAAAAATTGGGAGTGTCCCAAGCAAACTAGGGTGTAAGATCACCCTAATAGTAGGGATTATTTTCAATTGGGGATATTTAATAATTATTGTGTTGGTGATTAAATAAAGGGTTCAAAATTTTACAGATGCATTTTATCTATCCAAATTAAAAAATAGCAGAAAAGTGCAAAATTAGACTAGGTATAGTTGAACTCAATGACTTTCAGTTTTTTGTGTGTTTAAGATACAGGTTTGAATACCAAACAAGTGAGCAGTAATTATGAAGCAAGCATTGCTACGGGAGAGCAGAGTCTCCCGGTGTCTATTAAGTCATTTAAAGTTACAGCCCTATTCACTTGGTTGCCCTTTAGTTCTGTGCTACTTTTTGAGCTCGGTTGTTTACTGCCTTGGCTGTACTTGTACTCTCTTTAATACCCAGGAGGCAATGTTCTCACACTTGCTGTAAATATGCAATCTTTCTTTAGTGCCTGAATGATATGTTCTAGGGCTCTTACCCATTATTCCCCTGCAGTGGATCTTACATCTTGCTTCACTTATACCAAGGCTCCATCTGACATGCATCGTCATAACATCATGTATACTCATTGTAGCAAAAGCAATTTTTATGAACAAAATGATATTTTATGAACTCACTGACATCCAGGGAGAAGAACGTGCAATTTAGTCTTCGTTGATTGAAGCCATCCCAATTTTCATTCTCCTGCCTCCTTGGTTCCATCTAAAGCAAACTTACATCATTGCACAGGACTCATACACATCCAGAGGGAATTTATTCTTTCTCAGATGTCCACTTAACCTGCAGGGGTAAGGTAAACAGGTGAGGTAAAGCTGACACTATCATAGTTATCCTAATAAAAACTTGCCTGATTCCTGCTAATTCATAATCTCAGAGCTTGTTATGCTTGTATTATTGTAGGTAGCAGCAGTTTTGGGGAAGTTCTCCATAGGCTTATCTTTCCTAAGTGCTTGGACCAAGTTCCCATAGAAGTGAATATGTAAATTCTTCATTCAACTCTCAACCTCTGAAACAAAGTCACATCAAACTTGTGTACAACTGAGGGAAACCAATATATGGTCACAATACTGCTGCTTCATTCATCATTCAACAGTCAACACGTACTAATTGCATACCTAACACTTGCCATTCACATGGGCAGGTAATGTGAATAAGACACAACTCCTGGCCTCAGAGAGTTTAGACCTGTGGTAGATACAGGAAGGGAACTAAACATTTTCTAGAGTGTGCCCATTTTTCTAAGCATGGAACATATAAGCTATAATGAGCAAATGGAGGAAAATGCCCAGATCTGTGGGGAACTTTCCGTGAGCTTTTCCAAGGGTGGAGGAATATTTGAGTTGAGGGTTTTGCCACACTTGCTGGATTGGGAGTGGTGGACGGGAAGACATTCCAAGCACAGACAATAGTCATATGAAGCTATTCATACATGCAGGTGGGAGCCACTGTGATTCTGACATGCTGTTTCTTTTATTTGGAACATTCTACCATCTCACCCCACGCATTGATTTGGCTGGTTCAGTCTCATCTCTCAGGTTACTCAGTGCCTTGTTTAAGTGCTTCCACAGTGCCCTGAACTTCTTCTAATAGTGAAAAATAAATTTAAATTTTAAGTTTCAAGTGCTAATTCCTTCCACAAATGCTAAGTTTTTTGAGGAGAGGTATGGGAAGACCATGTTGTTTATGGTCTTGCCCTGGTACCTGGCACAGCCTGTGGTAGAGAATAAGCTCTCAGTATATTGAAAAAAAGAAGAATGAATGCATAAACATATCGACCAGGCCATGTAAATTGAGAGATAATTTTCTCCAAAGGCTGACCGAAGTTCTTTCAGAATCCTGTCAGCCACTGCTTTTAATAATTTTTTATAACCCTCTTTTCTCATAAAACTTGGTCCAAAGGACATTTATGAGTGTTTTTCTCATCTTGCTTAAGATGGCGAGCTAAGACCTTTCCTCTCATCAAAATTACAGCTTGAAAGTATACAAAAGAATGAACACCTAATAGCAAAATTAAGGTGGTGATAGCTGGTAGGTTCACCAGCTGAGAGACTTTAGTCCATCAGACAGAATGGATGGAAGCATGTTAACCGAGGAAAACTGTTAAGACTTGATCATTTGCTGGATGCGGCTGCAGTGCAGGTGAGATTGGCCTGCTGGCTAGAACCTGGACATGCTTGCAGCTTGGTGTTGGTAAGTAAGGAGGGCAGAGGGGGAGAGTACTTGCTGAGAGGAAGATTAATCCAAGATTTATTTGTGGGATGCTATGCCAGGCACATTCACCCTCCCCTCTCCTTCCTTTTTTTTTTTGAAGATTTTATAATTTCATATCTGCTTATGTTTGTCTGGGCTATATACAGCCACGAGCTTTTAAAAAATTATTTATTTTTTAATTTTTTTGTGCTTTTAAATATATTTTTTATGTTATATTGGAGTATAGTTGAATTACAATGTTGTGTTAGTTTCAGGTGTACAGCAAAATGATTTAGTTATACATATACATATATCTATTCTTTTTCAGATTCTTTCCCATATAGGTTATAACAGAGTATTGAGTAGAGTTCCCTGTGCTATACAGTAGGTCCTTGTTGATCCCCTTTTCTTTCCTATTCACATAGTGACAGGCAAACTGGTATTACTCTCTCAGGAAACATCTAGATGTTCTTTTCTAAAGATGGACTTTCTGGGGCAGCCAAGCCTTCTTGATTGAGAGTGGTGGCCCAGAGTAGAGATTGTCTTATTCTGGCACCTGTAGAGCTTGCAGTCTAAGGGCTGCTGACTCTTCCATTCTTTTTTTTTTTTTTTGAAGTATAGTTGATTTACAATGTTGTGTTAATTTCTGCTGTATAGCAAAGAGATTCAGATATACAAATATATACATTCTTTTTTATATCCTTTTCCATTATGGTTTATCCAAGATATTGAATGTAATTCCCTGTGCTATACAGTAGGAACTTGTTGTTTACCCATTCTCTATATAATGGCATCTGCTAACCCCAAACTCCCAACCCATCCCTTCCCCATCCCCCCTTCCCCTTGGCAATCACAAGTCTGTTCTTTATGTCTGTGTGACTCTTCCATTCTAATGCCACAGAGCCTAGAGTGAACCTGCTGGTGGAAAAGCTGACCCATGAACAAAGGTGTCAACCTTCCCATCAAGGAAAAGTCCTGTTGAAAGAACCATGCCTGCAAATATGCAATAAATGAAATGCACTCCATCTACTCATAGTAATCAGACTTCTCCTCAATCCTTTAATGTAAAAAATTAACAGTGATTGCCAGAAAGAGAAGGAAACAAGAGCATAAATGAGAATGGCCAAGATAATGAAGAATAGCTGATCCCAGAGGAAAAAGTGAACAAAAGGGCAAAGCTGTGCTCTGTGAAAGGAACAATAGGAGATATGATTGATCTCATGGAAATAAAACTATGATTGCTGCAAGAAAGACTGCTAATGGTCATCAACTAAGCACAAAATTTGTGCTTCTTCCAAATTATACAGTTACTGTGGGAAGCAGTTGTTTAACCAGGAACTACATTTTATAGTTCCCTCCAGATTGCATCTCAGTGAGACCAAATAAATGACTATTTCACCAATAGAATGTGCTCACATTTTATTGGTGAAAATGCCATGTGACATTTGCATGTCAAGGCTGTTGAGAATCAGCTTCTCTTGCTTTTGCCTCCTTTTCTTGCTGTATACAGGGGGCTGTGAGGCTTGGGTGATGGATGAGCCTGACTATGGAAGGAGCCAGCAACCTTGAATTTTCCTATGGGGAGGAGCTGCCTGATGAACAGTAACATCTGTGTTTAAAGAGTTACACAAATGAAGCAAATGTTTATTGTGGCAAGCCACTGAAATTTGGGGGGGGTGTTATTTTTATTTATTTATTTAAATTGAAGTATAATTGATGTACAATATTAGTTTCAGGTGCACTACATAGTGATTCAACGTTTATATGAATTATGAAATGATCACCAACATAGGTCTAGTTACCACCTGTCACTACACAAAGTTAATACAGTATAATTGACTATATTCCCCATGCTGTACATGACATTGGGTTTTATTTAGTACAGCAGCAGGCAGCATTGCCCTAAAGAATACAACTGACAAGATTGAATAAAAGAAAAAAATTAGTAGGAGGGTGGGAAGATAAGTTGAAGAAATCTCCTAGAATCTAGAAAAATTAGGGAGAGAAAAAAATTTGAGAAAGTACAGGTGACATAAGGAATTGATCCAGAAGCTCTAAGCATTAAAAAGAATTTCAGGAAGAGATAATATAGAAAATTGAGGAGAGAAAATTATCAAAGGTACACTAGAAAAAAAATTCACAAAGCTAGAGATTGAGTTTTCAGATTGAAAGGGATCAGTGAGGTCTGAATAAGCCCAAACTTAGGAATGTACTTGCAAAATTTCAGAAGATTATGGTTAAAAAGAAGATTCCCTCACATCTGTTAGAATGGCTATTATCAAAAGGACAAAAAGTAACAAGTGTTGGAGAGAATGTGGAGAAAAGGGAACCCTGGTGCACTTTTGGTAGGAATGTAAATTGGTGCAGCCACTGTGGAAAACACCATGGAGATCCCTCAAAAAATTAAAAACAGAACTGCCATATGATCCAGTGGTCCATATGATTCCACTTCTGGGTATTTATCTGAAGGAAACACTTTCAAAAAATATAGGTACCCCTATGCTCATTGTAGCATTATTCACAATAGTCAAGACATGGAAGCAACTTAAGTGCCTATAAATAGGTGAATGGATAAAGAAAATGTTATATATATATATATATGGAATATTATATAATATATATGTGTATATAATGGAATATTATTCAGCCATAAAAAGGATGGAAACCTTACTATTTGTGACAACATGGATAACATGGATGGACCTTGAGAGCATTATGCTAAATGAAATAAGTCAGACAGAGAAAGACAAATACCGTATGATCTCACTTATATAAAAAACAAAAATGAAAACAAAAAAAACAAATTCATAGATACAGAGAACAGATTGGTGGTTACCAGAGGTGGGGGGGTGAGGGGTGGGCAAATGGGTAAAGAGGGTCAAAAGGTACAAACTTCTAGTTATAAAATAAATAAGACCTGGGGATGTAATGTACAGCATCAGCATGGTGACTATAGTTAATCCTGTATTGTATATTTGAAAGATGCTAAGAAAGTAGATCTTAGAGGTTCTCATCACAAGGAACAAAAATTTCTACGTGTGGTGATGGGTATTAACTAGACTCATTGTGGTGACTGTCTCACAATATACACAAATATCGAATAATTGCTGAACACCTGAAACTAATACTTTAAATGTCAATTATATCTAAAGTTTTAAAGAAAGATAAATCAGTGCAGGAGAAAACAGATTATACATAAGTGAAAAGAATTAGACTGGCTTCAGGTTTCTCAGAAGCATCGCTCTACACCAACAAGCAAGGAAGAAATGAACTTCAATATGTTGAGGAAAAACGTTTTTCAATCTAAATTTCCAGTCTAGACCTAGCCAACTATCAGTCAATTGTGAGGGTAAAACAAGGTATACCAAGACATTCAAGAACTTAGAAAATCTACCTCTCACATATCCTTCCTAAATTATTTACTCCAATAGAGAAAGAAAAATCAAAGAAGGAGGTGATGTGGATGTAAGCTAAGAGAATCACAGAGATTCTAAAGATTTGAGCCCGGGTCTTCTTATTCGGTGAGATGATTAATGTGCCTATTGTTCAAAACTGTTTAATTAGAATTTTCAGTCATTTGTATTTCAGATATCCAATTCTATACAAAGGTTTCTCTAGAAACAAAAATCATTGCACTAGGGTAGGTCTGAGCCACTTAGCTCTCTCCTACCTCAGGATGACTAGTTTCCAGCCCATCTGGGCCACTCCTTCTGAAATTTGAAACCAGATATTTTTCACTATGTCTTTTTTGGTATCCTTAGTTTCCTTTTTCTGGGTTCAAATATTAGTACCAAAGTCCTAAACATTTCTCCCATGAAGCTTAGGAGTCTTCATGCAAAAAGTCCCAGTGGCCTGTGCCATTTTCCAGACTTCCTCAGGTAGGTATGCAGATTAGGCTCCTAGATTGACCCCTCCCCAGTGTTTTCCAGAGTTTGCAAAAACACTAATTCCTTCAAACTCCAGGATTAAAACTGTTCTGTAGATAATGCTTCCTCCTATTCTCTCCTCTTGGAGAGTCCTACAGTACATTAGCATATTAAGAGCTCTGAACACACTTGCAGTGAAGAAACCTGATTAAGTTTGTTTAACCCAGTGTTTCCTAAACATAACTGACCACAGAACCTGCCTCCCTCCCTTTTTCTATCAACAGACTTTAACATCCCTAGGGACTAGATTTTCTTAGAATGCGTTTTGACAAATGCTGCTCTAGCAACAAAGCCAGTCTATAGATTGCATGTTTTATCTGTGGTATGATTTTAGATTACAAACTGCTACATATGTCAATTCGTTCTGCTCTGGATTGTATTTGGAAGAAGCCATTCTGTCAGTCCCTGAACCAAGATACCCCAACACCAAGACCCGATATTATTGCTAAGGACAAACAAAGAGAAGGCTGGGGACCCACTCTGAGTTCTGGGTGTATTGAATGTCATATCTGAAGATGTATAAAGATGACATAAAATCATGTTAAGCAACTGCAAACAGATAGAGTGAAAATTACACACATGCCAAGGGAGCAAGAATAAATGGGGTGACCAGAACACTATGTATGCGGAAACTTAATAAATATTTTTGATGGTGACATGATGATGATTCAGAATAAAGAAGCTCAGGTGCACAGGATCCCAAAGCGATGGAGTGGAGATGGGGAGACTGTGACTCTGACAATGAGATAATTGACTGTGAGCTTGCTCCTGTGTTAGAATGAGCGCCCGGTCCTTGCCTTTTGGCAGCTCTCACAGCAGCCTTCCTGCCGCTCCCTGTGGTCTGCAGAGGAGTGAGAGGCCAGTGAGTAGAACATCTGGTTAATGAAGGTGATGGGACACTGATTTTGCCCATTCCTTTGAAGGTGAATTTTAAAAGGGAAGTTAAATTCATTAAATGCATAGGACTTTGCTGCTTTCTTTACAAATCAGGCATGTACTGTTGCAACACTCAGTGGGTACTAATATTTCCCACTTGGCTATTCATGTGTACACCAGGGGCAGTGTGCCTGGTGGTTGAAAGTGATTGTGGAGCCAGACAGACTTGGGTTTGAATCCAGTTCCTCTAATTACTGGCTGTAATCAACTAGTAATTGACTAGTCAGGTACCTTTTTGGAGCCTTAGTGTAAATGGTTCTAAAATGGTGCTTACATCTTCCTCCTAGCACCAGTGTGATGATTGAATAAAATAATGCATATAAAGCACTTAGTACACTGCAAGGCATGTATTAGTACTCAGTAAATAGTAGCTTTCGCTAGTACTTCGTGTGCTACCTACCAACTAAACTGTTCCTTAAGAGTCTGGTCACTTGTCTTTAATCTTTGTATCCTAAGGCAAGGAACCTTGAACATAGTATACAGCAATTCATTATTAATTGATAGTCTAAGATTATGTTGACATAGCTTAAGGGAAAATATGGGCAATTATCCATTTAACCTGGAAAATTCAGTCTGCCAAATAAAATTTTTGTTCTGGTCTAATTTGGTTATCTGCCCTAATTAGTACTTACTAATGGTCACATCTATCATTCTTGAAAACTGGCATTGGTGCTTTTGCCTCCTATCCTATACAAACAGATTCATTTCTTCTGCTTTGGTAATCTAGAATCTTTTTTTCCCATCCTTTGCTTACATAGGCTGGGGGAGTGTGGGTAAGAATCAAGCTGCCCTTAAGGGGGCAGAGTTCTCCCGGCTGATGGCCAGATTTACTGAATTGCGTGGATCACCTCCCAGCTTCTCACCTCACTCTCAGTGTGGGCCAACCTGGGCCAACTCAAACATCAGTCCCTCACCTTGATAGTCACACACATCCACAAAACAGGCAACACGTAGAAAAACACATCTGGAAGATGGGCTGCATTTTTCACTTTCTAGGAGGACTTTTGCATGTCACATCAAAAGGGGCCCTAGGGACTTGCAAAACAGCAATCGATGCTGCTACTGAGATGCCCTGCCCTCAGAGGAGTGGCCAGGGGAGATGAGTGGCAGAAAGGCAGCCTTCTTGGAGCCCCTTGGACTCTTTCGCTTGCCAATCCCAGGAGTGATGTGGCACCAGCCAGCCATCCCCACCCAGCAAGGCTTAATGGCCACATGCTGACTTAAAAACACAGTCCCAGAGAAGGCATTAACATTCTGAGCTCAGCTGTGTCATCCTGGTTGCCATAGCAATGCCGGGAAATATATTTTGTGTCCAATGGTTATTTCTCTGCACTAATGAAATGGACATTTTTTTTCAGTGAATTGAATCAAAACTAATTGAGTAGTAATCAGCACAGACCCTGAAGTTCAAGGAAATGTAGTCTGACTAGTGCTTTGTAGAAATGCAGAAACCATTAACTATCTTCAAATGAGATTTTTTTTTAATTAGTGGCATCTTAGCAACCTATTACAGATGGGTGTAGGTGTTACCGCACAAAAAGCTCCTCATTTGTTTAGTGCTGGGAGGGGAAATTTATTTTCAATTAATTCAAATGCCGATAGGGTGCTGTGGTTTGTTGTACCCTTTTCCCCAATAAAAATCCCAAACTGATGTGTACTCCTACATGGATTTTAAAAGAAAATACAGAATTCATAATTTGGATTCTCAGATGTTTTCAGGAAGGAGTGTTTTTGCTGAGACCAACTGTTCCTAAAGCCCACTGAACAATGGAGATGAAAAAATGATTTTTGTTTGCTTGTTTTCGCTATATCTTAGAGCTAACTCTGTCCAATTTCAAATCACACTGTGAGATGGAAGAAGCTCCAGAGAGATGGCTGGGAGCCCTGTGGTCATCATCTTTGTCTTTGAATATATCTACAAGTTCTTCTTTGATTAATCGAATAGTTCTTTTTGCTTCAGTTTAGATTGCGGGTATAAACAAAAATACAGGTATAAATGAATCCCCTGTCTAGGTGTTAATACTCCCCTTCTATGAACAAAATCTTGTGTATTATGATAAGTAGATCATTATCTCTTTTGAATATGGGCCTAAATTACAGCAGAGAGACATTTGGTTACGTGCAAATGAGAGCTTCTTTACTTTACTGTTACGGACTAGAAAATTTCTCTTAAATTTTTAAGACAGCTGGCTTGTCAGGTGTGATCTAGCAGTGGGCTGGGGATGACTAAATGAGTTCCCAATTTCAGACGTCCTGATTCTCTTTACTTGTAGAATCCACTGAGATGCAATGTGTCTGAGCTCCCTTTGCCTCTTGAGCCTTCTCAGTGCCACTTGGATTTGGGAAACAGAAGCATCCATCCTCATCCACTCTGTTAAGATGATCAGCAGAGGGGGCAGTTTCCTGAGGTGGGCATGAGCACCCCAGTAAGGTTGTCTTCTTGAGGTGGGTATTAGAGCCAGGTTTAGGCAGCTGGGGTTGCGGGAAATGCACCCCAACATTTGGCAAGTGGATAAACAGATGAGTCATTTCCCTGGGACTCGGAATCTAATGCTTCCAACCAGCACTAAATTCACATTAAAAGTTGATGGCGCCATAATTTTTAAGAACAGTCAGACCTGATGGCGCTTGTTAGCATTTCCTTGAGGTGAGATAAAACTGCCTGGAGTCAGCCTCTCAGCTGGTTGGCAGGACAAGGTGGGGAGGAAGGAGCATCCGAGGAGAGGAAACAGGGACTCGCCTCCTCCATACCCGCCACTATGGATCTACAGTGGGAGAAGACACTCTTCTGTCACCATGGCAACTTCAGGGCATCACAGTGGGATTAGGGGGTTGAGAGGCAAGAAATGCCAAGTTTCGAGGAATTAGGGACCTAAGAAAGATGATGGGCTTTCTCTAGAAATACACACAATAAGGTGGCAGGGCAATAGAGAGAGCAGAGTGGATTTATGGTTTATGACATTCCTAAAATATCTTTATTTAATAATGAAAACTTCATTATCCGGGCCTGGGTTGAAGTGTTGCTGTGGGTCCTCTGAGGATCCCAGCAAAGATCTTTCATCTTGACAGAAGTTCTAAATTACAACATTAGTGTTCTAACCGAGAGGCTGTTATTGCCTATTTGGTCCGTCCAGGGAAATGAGACACACGTTGCTGGAGAGTGGGTTATTGAAATCTAATAGCTTGGAATATTAAAAATGGGGACTGGGTTAGGGGTATGCCTCTCTCCTCTCTCTCTCTCTCTCTCTCTTTCTGTCGCTCGCTCACTCCCTCTCGCTCTCTCTCCCCCTCTCTCTCCCTCCATGAGCTGGGGAAAAATTAAGTGATAAACCTGGGATGTTTACCAAAGTTTCATTATTTTGCTAGGAAAAAGAAGTAATTCATCTTTATTATGGCCAAAGCCATTATTACGTTGCACATCATTAAGAAACCACCATAAGGAGACCCCTAACGCTCATTTTCAAACCAGCTGTATGAAGCTATTATGCCTCTATTTTCATCCCAGGTACTTCTGTCTCCTTTTCAGCAGCGCAGCCCGACCTCTAAAAATGTATCTGGTCTTCGGATGTTTCAAAGACGATTAGGTCTAACTGGCTCCTGGTATTTGACTCATGGTCAGAATGGATAGTTCTCCAGATCATAGTTAAATTTCCACTCCTTCTGTTGGGGCTGGAAAATGGCCCAGCTGGGCCCATGGAATCAGAAGAAGGTCATGTGAGCAAGCCAAGAGCTTTTCACTCGACTTCCCTTTGCTCCCATGTCTTCCTCCTCGTCTCCCCACTCCCACCAATAGAAACACTTCACCTTCATTTTCCGTTTTCCGGTGGCTGTCTCTAAGGCCTGTCTCACAGAAGGGAAGGCAGTTGCCCACGTGGTATAATAATTATGATAAAGGAGTGGGCTTACTATGTGCTAGGCACTTTGTCAAGTGCTTTCAATGTATTATCTCATTTAGTCTTTACACCTACTTTATGAGGTGTAACTCATAACTTTCAGTTGAGGAAACTGGAATCAGAGAGATTAAGTAACTGAGCAAGACCACATAGCTAATGCCTTGTAGCACTGGGCCTTGAACTCAAGCCATCTCACTCAAAAGTCTAGGCATGCTGCTCTTAACTGCTATACTCTATTGCCTCCCATACATGGCAGTGCTGAAAGTTTTCTCCTGCGAAATTACCCCCGTCTCCCTCCTCCACTCCATCGAGGCTTGCCTTAAGATGAACCCAATCTCAATCACTCCGTTGCTTTCATAAAGCGGTTAAAGACCCGTATGTAAGATAGAAATGTATTCCCTAGGGATAGAGTGGTTAGTTTGTTACATACCTTTGGTCAGTGATGAAGTGTCATCTCTTTAGTGTGGATAATACTGCACGGTTAGTTCTGCTAGAGATACTAAATAAAATATGATGTTGAAAATATCTTTTTAAGCTATGGTACCAGACAGGGTCATTATCCTGACATGTGAGTTATTACGAGTATCTGGAAGGGTGTTCAGCAATCAGCATGTAACTAGAGAAAACTTTCTTAATTAGCAGGAAGCAGGGACCTGAGGGATTCCAAATGGGTCAGTTTTGCTGGGAAAGAGGTCAAGAAAAGTCCTCCACATGGGACACAGCTGTGGAGAGTGGGCCAGAGGGAAGCACGGCTGAGGGCATCCTGGGCAAGCAAAGAAATGAGCACTACTAGGGTGTGTGTGTGTGTGTGCGCACGTGTGCGTGCATGCGCAGGAGGGACAGGGATTGTGGAAGGGAAGGGAGATAGAGGGTAAGTATGAGAAATATGGTGGTCTCTGGCAGCAGGAAGAGGGCACACTGAGAACAAAAATTCACCTTATTCAGGCCAAGGCGTACATGTCTAATTCAGTAGTTTACAAACCTGGCCAAGGTTCAAAAGGAAGACTTAAGAACCTTCCCATGTACTACTCAAGACTCTGATTTAGTAGGCTGATGGTAGGGCCTCGGCATTTGTCCTTTTTAAATGGCTTTCTGGGTGGCACCCACTGAGTGCTCAGCCACAGAGCCTGTGTAAACACACCAACCACATTACTCTTCCATTCCACACACACACACACACACCTTGCCCTTCTTTCTTCCCTATCAAACTGCACCTGCTTAACTCCTGCTCGCCCACAGCTCCCAGGGCCACCTTCCCTGACCTTGTCTACATCAAGCTCTTTTATTATGCAATCTAGAGAGCTGAGTTCTTCTTCAGAGCACTCATCTCAATTTGTTATTATGTATTTAGAAGGTGAAACTCCATGAACATGGAAGCAGGGACTATTTTTGTTTCATGGAACATCAATTCCTCCCCAGCAGCTAGAACAGATCAGAATGTGGTTGGTGATTAACAATGTATATAATTTTTATCATTTCTCTTAGCCTGGGTTCCCTGGACCCAGGGGCTACTTAGGAACTTAATAGCTCTTTACTAAGGAGTGCATTTCAAGGGAAACAACAGTGAGGACAAAAGGAACTGAGGCAGTGAAGGGCAAACATGAGGGGAGGCATTGCTGAACTGGCCTCAGCTTTATAACAAGTGCCCCTCGTGGATTGGTCTCTGGTAAGTCTTTTGAAAGGCCTTCCAGATTCCTGGGTTTCTCAGTGGAGGAAGAGGGAGAACTTATCTGCCTCCTATTGGTCAAAACCCAACCCATGAGGCAGGAACTTCCTTGTATTTATTGGTGGTGCTATGGGTAGCGCCCAGGCTGGAGGTTGGAGGCAGTCACTGCAGCCTAAAGGGCTTCTCAATGTGTCACAATGGTTATGGCAGCAAGAGCAGCTGGGCTCTGAGACAGAAGTTGGGACTCTGATTATTGATGATCTGTTCTGCACCAAACCTCATGCTGGATATTTTCAACAGAACTGGGCAAGAGAAGCTTCTGGGTGCAAAATTTAAAAACGATCCAGTGTTGTACAAATGCCAATCCTGGTTTTCATGGTCTCATTTCTCTTAACCTGTCATGACCTTGATAGGTCAGTATTAACAGCTCAGCATATTTGCAACCCATCTGAAACCAGAGATTAGAACGCAACTCCAAATTCAACCTAGCTTATTGGCATGGCTCTTAGAAATTCATCTTTTCAAGTACCTCCCTATGTTACCACAAATTTAACCACCCTTCACCCCCTCAAAAAAAAGAGTAGATGAGTCTCAGCTTTAGAGAGTCATTTATGCCAGGATCCATCCAAACAGCAGAAGTCTATTTTCCCTGTCACTCAGAGTGACTCACCCCAACTCTACTTCAAAGGACATAACCATCATTTTCAAAGAAAAGTGCGAGATAAGAACAAACCCCAGCGTATTATGGGGTCCAGAGAGTTGTAAAGATTTACCAGGCTGCACAGCATTATAAATGCTTGGAGAACCCACCTTAGTGACTAAGAGACCCCAAGAGAGGATGCAGAGTCCAGTCCTCAATCAACTTTCAACTTCCTGGTCTTTCAGGAAGTTAAAGCACCCACCTGAGCAAATAAACAACTTTTGGGAAATCTGAAACTCCTAGGGGATGGGGATGTCACAGAACTGCCCCTCTAACTGAGCACCGGAGGGAAGAATTCCTCTCACATCCTCACCTCTATCTGTATGTCTTCCTGGGGAAAGATCAGTGGCAAAGGCAGGATTTGAAGACATAGTTGCAAAAGCGTAGCTCAAGCTTAAGCCGTTCTCCAAACCTTGAAAAATCCTTCCTACCACTTTATGTCACTCCTTCTTTTGATGATTCTTTAAAAAAATTGGTTCAATTCCCTGCAAGGAATCTGAGGTATTTTATTTTACACAAAAGTTTTGGGGCAAGAAGGAGTCACCCGCATGTTCCTGAAGATGCCAGCTGCTGGGATTGTGCCTCCCATGTGGCTGGTACCTCTTTCCCTTTGAAGAAGCTCTGTGCTCACTTAGATGTCAGCTGCTGTCAGGTGCTGTTCTTAGTGGGTCTTTAGGAAGACCTCAAGGAATTAAACTGTTTTAAAATGAGATCTAGAATGCCATCCATCTTGCACCTCTGACAGGACGCAGAGCCAGGCGGTGGATTTCAGCCATAGCCCCATTTTAACTGCAACTACAGTTAAAGGAAACATTGAGAGTACAGTTTAGGTTCTTAAGAAGTCTTGGTTAGGGGAGGGTAGATTTTTCAGGTGTTCCACTTTGGTTCCCATTAGAGTGAAACCCTCCCCAGAAGTGACTCAGGAGAGTCAGACTGTCTGTATTTAAATCTGAGCTTGCCACTCACTATGTGACCTTGAACACATTGTATAACCTTTTTATGTCTCAGTTTCCTCCTCCTCTGTAAGAGGAGATAATATGGCATCTGTTTCACAGAGGATGTGAGGGTCATTAATACAATATACATAGTAAGCTCTCAGTAAATGTTATTCAGTGACATTATTCTTATTTCAGTGGACACATAGAAGAGGAAGCCTATAGCTCAGGTATAGAAAAATTCTTGTACAGCAATCTATTGCTTTATGTACACTTGTTATGGGGGGCGTTGATTTTGCTTTACAAAAGAATGCAGCACAGTAGAACTTTAGAAAGTGTGCTCTGCACTACATTTAAAATATGACTCATTTCTCCAACCTAATTTACACCCTTTATTTAGAAGCACACCTTTTGTTAGAGCAGCACACACCTGCAATATATATTAAGCAGCCTCTGCAGAAACTCAAGTTGAAAAACAGGAAAAAATTGAAGGAGCTAATATTAATGAAGTACCAACCATGTGCTAGGGACACATATATTATTTTATTAATTCTCCTAAAGAGTCAAATAAGAAGTCTAGTCTTGTGCCCCTTTTATAGATGAGGACATTAAAACTAAAAGAAGTAAAAATTTCCAAGGTCAAAAAGCTGGGAGGTGGCAGTGCTGAGGTTTGAGTCTCTGTCTATGCTCACTTTATTAGACCATGGAATTCTTGACAAAAGCCATCTTTATTTCATAGTCTTTCCTTTTCTCCCCCTTGTAACCCCCTTACCAAGCTCTCCTTGAACTCTTACCCACGGACCCTTCATGCTTCTCGAAGGTAAAAAATGAGCCTCATTGGCTCAGAAACACATTCTTTGGGGGTGTGGGAGAACAGCATGATGGAGAATAGGAAGCCAGGATACAAGGCTGTAGTGCAGTTTAATTAAATTAGCTCAAGATAATGATATATCCTGAAATGGGAGCACATCCATTAATGCTGTTATTATTATCAAGGACACAAATGGCCCACTGAGGATTGATGACCGAATACACTGGCCATATGCTGTGAACCATAAGGAAACAATTGATAGGAAAAACCTCAATGAGGAATGTTGGATGGGATGCATAATGCATCCTCCATGATGAAACACACACACACATAGTCAAGGGGATGGATGCTTGGCATCTGGTTAATCAATGAGCTGTGAAGAGACTGAGGCAATAAAGTGAGCAGGTTCCACATTAATATTATAATATGATATGTTTATAGGATGGGAACATTCAAGAGTGATTCCAGCAGCAATGTATAGGAACTATTTTAATTGAGTTCATGTTCTGCAACAGAATCACAGACTTCTCCATCACTCGAAGAAGGGGGGTTATAGGAAGGGAAGATTTCCCCCTTTGATTTTTTAAAAAAATGTAATCTATACAATGCGTTATGTAGCCATTGACTATTTAGCCAGGAAGACTGTTTAGGAAGACACAAGCCTTGGCTGCCCTATACCCAAAGGAGGTTAAAATAAAATATGCGTATCTTAATGCCTTCCTGAAGCCATAAGCCTCTTCTGGTTCACCGGGGATCCATCTCTGCCTGTATGATCTATGATCTTATGGACAGAAGGGAGCTGAAGGCAGCCAATTATACCCGTGGAGCAAATCCTGAGAAGAAGAGATGTAATACAGGCTCAAGGAATGATTTGCTGCTGAAAAGGGCTCCATTAGCCCAGGAAAGAGGTTAGAGGGAAAAAGGTTCACAGCATAAGGAGGCAGCTATATGCCAGAGAATGTCATGAAGGGCTGCTAAGGGTGAAACAAAGGGGAACTCCCCACCTGGAAAATGTTCCTCCTGACAGCAATCTGTTCCAAGCAAAATCAAATGGTTTGCAAAAATGTGCTGGGAATCACAAGTGTTTTCTGTGTTTGCGATGGGAAATTATTCAATGACCGGCCTTATGCATAGCCTGTGGATGGCTAATGAGTACTGACCTTTGGATCTTGATAGGGCCCACTGGGTTTGCTCTCGGGCCCACACATTCAAAAATGGAGCTATTCTCTCCATGCCTGTTCAAGAGAATGGAGCAGCAACCTTCCCCCAGAAGCCATTGCCCTTTGCTGTCAAGCTTTGACATGTCTTGAAAAATAACCAGCACCAGACTTCTCTGTTAGTCTCCTCCAGTGGCCTTAACTAGGTTGAAGGTTGGGGAACTGCCCTGTCATATTTCCAGGGGTGGGGAGGGGGTTTCTTCTGCACACCCCAGGGGGAAGCCATAGGGGGGAATATTTCTGGTCCTTCCATCACCCCTTCATTTGCACCTCCTTGTGGAAGAAGGATTTCTGTTATTGGCAAGAGTGAAATTCACTCCTCTTTCCTCTCCTCTGTCTTCCACTTTCCCCTCCCCTCCTCTCCCCTCCTCCTCTCATTCCCCTTCTCTCTTTCTATCCATCTTGGCTTTCCTCCAGCAGAGACATTCCCTTTGCCTTCATTCTCACAAGGTCATTCACAAAGCCTCGACTGTCCCTTGTCATTAACACTTAAAATCTCCGGGTGCCCCACCTAGACTTTCCAGTTCATCGGAGACCTCACTACGTCAAATACATCCCCCTTCCCAAGATCTTCACTCTCTCCCTCTGTGATGGCGCCTCACCCCCACTTTATTTACAGATTCAACTGTATTCAATCACAAAATAGCAACAACAACAATCCTCCTTGGATTGCACACTTCCTTCCTTGTCACCTAGCCCCTCCTTTCCCTTGCACTGAGGCTCCTAGAAAATTAATTTCCTCAAATGTTACATCTTGCACTCCTAGCTCCCAGCTCCAGCTCAACCCCCTGCCATCGGCCTCTGCCTCCATGGCAGGCAAACTACTCTAAGTCACAAGTGACCTCTTATTTCTACTCCCATGGAAATTTTACTTCAGTTCTTGCCTGAGTTTGATCCTGTTGACCACATCCTTCTCCTCCAAATTCTTTTCTCCTTACATGGCTCTGACACCATGCTCTCCTGTTCTTCCTCTTCCTCTGGAAATTTCTGCTTGTGACCTCCTTTACTGACTCCTCTTCCCCACCATCTCCTAAATGTCGGTGTTACTAGGTATTCTGTCTTGGTCTTCTTCTTACTCAAGTGTCTCATGATTTCAATTATGTATTAATTAAATGCTAATGATATCTCATCGTTGCCACCGTCTTGCTGTAGGCCTGCATGTCTGGACCACCGAGGCAGCCTCTAACTGTCTCCCTGCCTTTACTCTGTTCCCTCCAATCCATTCTTGACCCTGCAGCCGGAGATAGCTATCTAAAATACAACACTGGTTACATTGGTCAAGTCCTTCAGTTTCTCCAGTGGTTCCCTCTTATGTTTGTGTAGCATTCACATTTGCTGGCTAACCCCTGCCTACCACTAATTGAGTTGTGTATTCATATACCAACCAGTTTGGGGCCACCTACTTTGTGTCAGGCCCCAGGCTGAGCTCTGGGAATAAAACGATGACCTAGATAGACTCAATCTTCTGCTCACAAAGCTTATTTATAGTAGGTGGTGAATATAGTTAAAATAGTAATTATAGTAAAGTGTGATAAGTTTTAAGGTAGAAGTTACCATCAGAGCAGATGACAGGGACCCTTCATCTAGACTGTAAGAGTGGGGAAATCTTCCCAGGGCAGCATTGCTTAACCTGGAAAATAAAAAAAGGAACTATTTCACAAAATTGCCCATCATCCTTGCAAAAGGGAATGCTTCCTCTTCAGTATCACATCACACCACCCCATCCCCTCTCCTCCTGCCCTCCAGCTCTGAGGAATTCTTAGAGGTTCCTAAAAAGTCCACGCTCTCTCACATCTTTGAGCCTCTTCGTTCTGGTGTGTGTTCCTCACAAGTCAATTCCTATCCATCCTTTAAAACTCTCTTCAGCAGGTAGCTTACAAAGGGAAGTATGCTTGGAGGTTAGGTGCTCTCACCCAGCAGACCAGGATTCAGTCTGATTCTGCCCCTGAGTTAAGAATCCTTGGGCCAGTTATTTAACTTTGCTCAGCCTCATTTTTTAACTTGCAAAATGAGGATAAAAACAGTACTTACTGTTGGGATTCAAAGGGACCTGATAAATGGTGGCCCTCCTTCCCACCAAGTTTTGACCAAATTGGAAAACACAACACAATCATAAAGCAGATGAGAAATGGAATACCCTTTTTCTTAGTGATTACGCTGGTACTAAAGAAAGTGGCTGCTGAATTTTATTGATTCTAAGATGTACTTTGTATTTACATTTAACATCTTTGAACTGAGGTTGCATTTCACAATCAAGGGCATCTTACCATTGCTGCTGGTGAGTTGGCAGTCATGATATAGCTGTTAGTGCCTGCCCACATGTAAACTTGGGTTATTCTCGGCAGCAAGACCGGGCCGCTGCACCTCTTGATGTTTCTGTCAATAAACTATTAAGGACCATTTAAGGAAGGAATAAGTCCTGGTTGTTGTCTAAAAACCTTCCATTGACACCTTCTAAAAGGTAAGATGCTGGCATCGAAATCTGCGGAATGGATGTCTACAGCTTGGAAGAAAATCCTAGAGCAATATGAGTCCAGTGCAATATCTCAATGACAAAGAGGAAAATGTTATGTTGTAAATCAAGGATGTAGATAACTCTGAGTCAAAACAGTGAGACTCTGAATGTAAATTTTTTAGAAATATGATAACCAACTTCTTTTCCTTTTTTATGCATACAAAAGAGTGATATGTCATAAATACATATGTCTAAAAGAAACAATCTTATTCAATAAGTATTAAAAATTCAAAGTGATAGAAAGGATGGCACTGCTTGATTGTCAGTGTTTTTCTTTCTTTGTGGTACATAAAATATTGGTGCTGCTTTCCAGTTGATGGTGTCGTCCATGAGATGAAATAGAGTGTGTCTGCAAGCAAGTGAGCTTCCCAAGTACTTCCAGACGCTGAACCATAGAACTGAGCTGACTTACCCCTGAGGACGAGACTGGTTGCTTTACAGTCTGTAGAGGCAGAATAGAATTATGTTTCCTGTGGGAAGCTTGTTCCCAAGAAAAGGGAACCAGGAGAACACGCTAGATTACACATGTCCAATTTCTCTTCCAACTTCACAAGTCAGATTAAGTCAGTCTCTACCTGAGATGGGGTGGAGAAGTCCAGGAGTGTTATCCATGAGGAGTTGTCTCCACATGGAAGGAAACATCAAAAGTGGGAGGAAGTGTCTCCCAGTAGCTATCTCATAGGTTTGGTGTGAAAGTAAAATAAAATGTGTAATTTAAATATTGCTCGATTTTCTTCTAGCATTCAGTGTTGCTGATGAGAAGGCTGATGCCAGTCTGATTCTTGTTTTTTTTTTTTTTTTTTTTTTGAAATAGAGAGAAAGTCTTTATTTATTTATTTATTTATTTATTTATTTATGGCTGTGTTGGGTCTTCGTTTCTGTGCGAGGGCTTTCTCTAGTCGTGGCAAGTGGGGGCCATCTCCTCATCGCGGTGCGTGGGCCTCTCACCATCATGGCCTCTCTTGTTGTGGAGCACAGGCTCCAGAAGCGCAGGCTCAGCAATTGTGGCCCACGGGCCCAGCTCCTCCGCGGTACGTGGGATCTTCCCAGACCAGGGCTCGAACCCGTGTCCCCTGCATTGGCAGGCAGATTCTCAACCACTGCGCCACCAGGGAAGCCCTGATTCTTGTTTTTTAATCATCTTTTTGTTATGCTTCCCCATTTATCTTCCCCAATTTTAGGAAGATTTAATTTATCTTTAGCCTAAGTATTCCGAAATCTCAGAAAAGTCTACCTAGGTGTTGTCTTTATATTTCATTTAAACTGCTTAGGATTTTCTTCACACTTAAATTTTCAAACTAATATGCCTGTTCATTTCTGGAAAATCACATTCTGTTACTTATTTGATAATCTCCTCTCCTCTGTTTCTCAGCTCTAAATTTCTGGAACTCCTCTTAGACAATGCTGGATCTCCTGGATTGAATGCCTACATCTCTTATTCTTTTCCATCTCTTTATAATTTTTAATTTTTATATTTTTTGAGACTGTCCCTTCTTCAATTTCCAATAGTTTTCTTATTGTTTCTCTTTCATAGCATCTTATCCTTGTTTTATAGATGGAATATTTTCTTGAATCTCTCTGGAGACTTCTGGCCAGACTGGAGCAAGTCAGAGATATGAAGCAAAATGGGTTTGGTGCTGATATGGTAGATAATTAATTCTACTGTTGTGGTCCTGAATGCTTCCCCGGTGGTGTGATGGTTTATGGTGTCACTACTTCTCAGGGCAACACGTATTGTGATGGCAATTTGAAAAGCCGCTGCTTTCTGATGCTTCATCTCTTCCAGGAAATATGGGATAGGAAGCCCCATATATTTTCTTGGCATCCTGTGCTTCCCAGTATCAGAACACGAATTTACTGAGTAGCTACTATGTGCTAGATTCTCTATTTTCTCCCTTGCTTTGATCCAGAACCTGGATCATAATGTGCATTCAATAAATGCTTGTTGAATGAATGAGTTCATTTAAGTGAATTTTGACAATTGTTTATTAAATACCTCCTAAGCATGAGCCCAGCAGAATACAAAGTGCTGTGTGTTGTTAAAAAGAAAAACAACACCACCGCCACCAAAAACAAAAAAGCCATCCAATGTCATAGTGGAATTTAGAATTTAGCGGAGGAATTAAACCAGTGCCAGGGACAAAACTCAAGAACAATACAATACAGTATTCAGATAAGTGTCAGTATGCAGACTTCAGACTCTTAAGTGCTGTCACTGCTCAGAAGAGAGATGTCCCTGGGTATGAGCGTCGGGCAGGCTTCAGGGGGGAAGAGACCTTTGGAGGGGCCGAGGGGCCATTCCATCAGGTGGCGGCCAGCAGGAAAGCTGCGTAGGCATGAGAATGTAAGGACCAGACATCACTCGCACACTGTCACTCAGGCAATGCTGTTTACATCACACGTCTTCCTTCCAGCCGATAGAGAGGAGAAGGCAAGTCCAGGGCATTAAATATGCTTTGCCACTCCCTGCTTGGCTCCAATACTAAAATGAGTGGCTATCATCTGCTCAGCAGTATTCTGACCTGTGGCAGCAGTTTCTTTGTGGGAATGTGGTCATTCTTTTTTCCCCCTCCTGCTCTCTGTACATTTCCCAGGCTGTATACAAGCCCACCGATTGTCATCTCTTCGATTTGTATGCCTATGATGCTTTGTTATTTTTCCTTCCTTGTTTTCCTTTTCTGCATAATGGCAGGTGGCAGTCACTTGGATTGGAATCAAACCACTGTTATTTCTCCTTCTGCCTAGATTTCTTATATTATTCCTACCAAAAGTTATTAAATGTTGCTGTTGACATTTTCTTGTTGGCCACAGGACAATAACAACATTCAGATCTCTAGCCAAACACCTGCTCAGGAAATATGTTACTGAGGAGCTCGAAGACTTCCTTCCCTCTGTCATTCTTATTCCACACCCCTGGGCAACATCGTCTTCTTCTGCAGTCTGGCTTTAAAGTTCACACTCACAGTCTTCATGTCTACTTGGCCAAGGTACTTCCCTATGTGTCTTCTCACATTGAACAGGGATGCCTAAGGTCAAGATCGCAGGGCTAGGGGAGGGGTGGGTTGGGACCAGAACCCAGATCTATGATTTCTAGTCCAATGTGAGTTCCTTTTACCATACAGTCTGCTTTCAGTTCTCCTCTACAGCCAGTGGGGATATCTCTTCCTGATGAGATCCTATAGCATGTATTGACTATGCCTCTCAAGTGACATTTTTTGATGGGTAACTTACTTTTATTTTTCCAATGACCATACAGTAAAATTGACTTTTTTGGTGTATATATGAATAGATTTGTGTACCCACCACCATAAAGCGGATACACAAGAGTTCTATTACCCCCTTAAAAAAATCCTTCATGCTATCTTTTTTTTATTGAGATATAATTGACATATAACATTGTTTAAGGTGTACAATGTATTGATTTGATCCACTTATTTATTGTAATATGATTACCACCACAGCATTAGCTAAAACCTCCATCACATCACATAATTATCATTTCCTTTTTCTAGTGAGAACATTTAAGATCTAGTCTCTTAGCAACTTTCAAGTATATAATGCAGTATTGTTAACTATAATCACAATTCTGTTCATTAGATCTCCAGAACTTATTCATCTTCTAACCGTAAGTTTGTACCCTTTGACCAACTTCTCCTCATTTTCTCCATCCCCGGCCCTGGTACTAATCATTCTACTCTGTTTCTACAAGCTCAGCTCTTTTAGATTCTCAAGTGACATTTAATCAAGTAGTGCTCTTGTGTATCTTGGTTAACTTTGTCCAGAGTTGATATTCAGTTAGTGTGTTCTGGCGTGGTTATACAGGTTGTTAAAAAATCGTAAGACTTCTATGGTGTTTAGTAAATAACTGTTACTCTGAATCTGTAAGTAAACTTCCCCCACCATCATCCTGGATGTACTGGCCCCCACTCTGGGACCTCCTGAGGTGGGGGGCCAGTTAGACGTCCTTGTACTCTAACTATTAAGGCTTACACGTGGCTCAGTAAGGGGCCTCCATAACCCTGCTCTAGTCCTGTGGCTGGCGTTTGTTCTTCCTGATTGATGCCCATATCACTTGGGTTGGTAGATATTTTGAACATCAGTCATGATGTTGTGTGTGGGTCATCTAAACACCTGCTCATCAGCCTGTATGGCCAGTGAAACGGTACCAGTGTGTATATATCCAGCTTGATAACCTCTACGTGCAAAGTGACTGGATTTCAGAAATATCCGTTTAGATTTCTCTTGCCCCAGTAGAACTCTGAGCACATGAACCAGGCTTTTGGCATCACTGCTCATGCATCTGCCCTCACTCCCCCCTTAGCTACAGCTTCGCGAGGCTCTGCAGTCACCTCCGTTGTGGTCCATTCCCCAGTTTCCACCCTCCTCCTTTCACCAGTTGGGAGCAGTGCTAGCCACCTCTGCTGCCACTCTCAAGCCCTCCAGCCACAATCTTGTCTTTCTTCCTGTAATGCTGCCCACAAAGTTAACGCAGCTCATTCCTCAGCCACTGGCCTTTCTGCAGGTGGCCACACACAGTTGTTCTTCCTTGGCTGCAGTGCTCACTCGTGCTGCTCCTTTACCCTCTGCTGCTCCCACTCAGCTGCTGACAGTCTCTTCTGTTCCGGGTCTTCCAGGTCCCTGGTTGGCACCTCTAACTTCTGGAAGGTAAATGACTCCTTCTTCTCTGTGTCCTACTCTTCCAGAGGTTACCCACAGCAGGGTTGCCTGGGCTCCTGGGATTAGAGATTTGTTCATGTTCATACACAAGCATTTATTTTTTGGAATATCCATGTGTCTAGGAGGCTGAAATAAACAAGTCAGTAGCCACGTGCTGTAGTAGGACCAGTTCTCTTCTTCATCCTGTGCCATGTTGGTAGATCTACCTCATCTTCCAGACAGATTCTTCCCTCTGAGTAGATTGCTTTGCAGGTGTGGGACCCACACTCCTCCAGTGTTTGGTCTCCCTCAGGCTCTTTCTCAAACCCACCCTAATATTTTAGAAAAGTATTCTATTACTCTCTGAATTCCCAACAGTGAGAATTGAGGTCTTTTTTTACGTGGAGGAGGTTCCCATCCCCACATGGATCAGTCTGTGAAGATGAACACCGGAACAGGGAAGTCACCAGCCTCCCACAAGCCATTTCTGTTTAAATGCAGCCAGCACCTCCTCGTTGGCGCTTTCAAATCTAACTGTAACTTTATTGAGGGCATAGAAGGTGCTTTCCCCCGCCACTTTCTTTTATTTATTTATTTATTTATTTATTTATTTATTTATTTATTTATTTATTTAATTTATTCATTTTTGGCTTCATCGGGTCTTCGTTGCTGCACGCGGGCTTTCTCTAGTTGCGGCGAGCGGGGGCTACTCTTCGTGCGGTGTGTGGTCTTCTCACTGCGGTGGCTTCTCTTGTTGTGGAGCTGGGCTCTAGGTGCACGGGCTTCAGTCGTTGTGGCACGCAGGCTCAGTAGTTGTGTCTCGTGTGCTCTAGAGTGCAGGCTCAGTAGTTGTGGCACACGGAATTTGTTGCTCCGTGGCATGTGGGATCTTCCCGGACCAGGGCTCGAACCCGTGTCCCCTGCATTGATTGGCAGGCGGATTCTTAACCACTGCGCCACCAGGGAAGTCCCTTCCCCACCAGTTTCTATTCTGTAATATCATCCAACACAGGACTAAGTACCTTGTAGATATTTACTATAACTTCATTGAATGAATGCATAAATGGATGCATTTCTCTGGCAGGCATCACAGCTGCAGCTTACACTAGGGGATTCTTATTCTGCTGTGTGTTGTGAGGCTTTGGGGATCTCATGAGCCTCTTGGAATTATAAGCAATGCTTCTGTATATGTGAGATTTTTTGAAAGGGAGACTCTATAGCTTATTTCACGCAAGATTTACAGACATGCTCATCTACCACTAAGGATTCCTTAAAAGTAGTTCCTGGAGCTCTTGAAGGGATCATCTTGCTCAGAGGAGACTTGGTGCTATTAGCAGCTCAATGTCTGATGGAGGCTGAAAGAATGTGGAAGTGGGTGCCCAGGTAGGAACAGACATCTCTTCAGTGTTACTCTAACTTCGAAGAAACGACTCAATGCTTTGCTTTCTTACTGGGCAAATCTGGTACCCTCTTGCCTTGGCCTGTGTTTTACTGATGTGGAATCCTCTTTGTGACTATCCCTTGTCAGTTTACCAACTCATGCTCATTTCCTGGTCTCTCTGTGTCCCTGTGATCAGTGTCACCATGCTTTTTTTCAAATAGCCTTTCTGTGCTTGTTTAGATCATCTAGTTTTGCAATCAGTGGAAGGCTCCCCAAACACATGTCCTTTCCTTCAGAATTATACTCATCTGGGGGCACTGAGCAAAAAAAGATGAGCCACGTTAATGACATCTTGAGTTGAAAACATACTTGAGATTATCCTTTTGATGTCTTAGAATCCTGAAGTTAGGCTACCCTGGATCCATGATGCTTTTACTAAGCTAGGATATTGTAGACATAAAGTATTCAGCCTGGGAATGGGGCTGGGGCTCTTCAACGGTGAAACATTTCATCAAACTGATGCAATTATTGTGCTTTTTACATGGGAACTAGCTTCTCCAGCATATGAAGTATCATGACCTGGCATGACCCTACCCTTTCAAAAGCAGCAGTCAACAGTTTACTTTTAGAACAACTAAACAGTATAAGCAGCCCCAAGCACTTCAGGAGCTGAAATAATCACAACTTTCTGGTTATAACAATACCTACAACTGGCTACATTCACAAGACTTTTCATTGTCTTTGTATTTCACTGTTTGTGGGAGGGGTAGATGGGAAATAAAAAGGAAAAGAGAGGCAGCAATTGCAGTCAAAGCTCTCAGCAGGAGGCAGCCCTTAGATGGAACCTCCCTCATTTTCTTCCAAGAGGATGTTATCGGGATCATAAATTACCAACCCCAGGGAATCAGCTTGTCCCTTTAAGGCTATTAAAGGGACCAAGATGAGCTGGATTCCCAAATGAGCTTTGAGGATTACCTTGCCAGGAGGAAGGTGGCTGCCCAAGGCAGGAAAAGAAATTAGCTCCTACTATGTCATTTTGGAGCTGTCCAAAGTTAATCCCCAGACTGATTTAAGCAGGGGGATTTTGAGATAGTAATGGCCAATTGGCTATTGCTTCTTCCTGATAACAGCCAGTGCTCTCAACAACAGACACATAAGGATCCTAGGTACAGGGAATGTGAAAGGTGGGAGCCTTAGATCTGGGCATGACGATAAAGGAATGAAGTGGGTGGGTGCCTGGAAGGGGTGAGACAGGTTTGGGGAATGCAAGTATCATCCCAGTGCACAAGCGGAGCTGCTTGTTCAGCAGAGGGACCATAGCTTCAGGGCAGACGCCACTCTTCAAAAGGCAGGAACTAATTTTCTCCCTGGATTGAGGTGAAGATTCATGAGGTCAATGGTGTGAGCTCTGCAGCCCACTTAGAGGTTGTCCTGGAAGCATCCATCAAGCCCAGGGCTGGCAGTCCAGTCTTGACCATTGGCAAATATCTATTTTAAGTTGACCCCATCCTCACTTGCTGGAGGCAGATGTTATTCAATGTGTCAGGGAGCTTATTAAACTACTAGATGGCAATTTTTTAAAGTTAACTTTTTTTAAAATAAGAAAACCTACGTCCTTGGCAAATGAGCTTAGAGAGGAACTTGGACTGGTTTTCTGACAGGTGGAAGCCTTAGCACAGGCCTGCAGCTGGATGGATGAGTTTGGGACTTCACTGGGTCTCACCCGGACAACTGCAGAACCCGCCTTTCCCCACCACCTGACCGCCTCCGCCCCTTGGCCGCATCCTTTGAGGTTTCCCCACAGCAGTGCCTCCTCTGCACAGCTGTTGGTCTGTACTCTCTAAAACAGCATAAAAATAAAATGCCTTTGCTTAAAAACCTCAAGAGAGTCTCAGTTTCTCTCTCGGATACAGTCCTAATTCCTTAGCATATCTATTACCTTCTTTACAAATCCAACTCCAACTTCACTCTACAGCCGCGTCGCCTATCACTTCTCCCTGTACATTCTACTCCAGCCACAAGAAACCACCTGTTTTTCTGTGTATGTGCTCTTCTTTTTCTTACCTTCGGTCATGCTGGTCCCTATAAACAGAATCCTCTCTCCTCAACCTTTGCTCTGGCAGGTGGGTAGTTTCCCGAGAACCAGTTCTAATGTCACCTCATTTGAAAAGGTCTCCTCTGGTGCCCACTCCTCCCCTTCCCTATTCAGGCAGATTTCACTGCTTCCTCTGTTGTTCTCCCAAAGCATTTTTTAGAAAAGTCTACAGCACTCGGTATTCCCAGGTGGTCTCCCATCCAAGTGCCCCATCCGGCTTAGCTTCTGAGATCAGAGGACATATGGCTGTAGACTCTCCAAAATATTTTTAATGAATTTCTGCTAGAATACTTAACCATGCTATACAAATTATGATGTAATTTTTTTGTGTACATGTCTGTCCTCTCTACTGAGATTCTTCTCATCCACTTTTTTTTTTCCAGCTTCAAACCCTAACACAATACCTCGCAGAGAGGTACTTATTGGAAGAGAAAATGAATGAAAGCTTGAATGAGTGTGGAAAATGGGGCACAAACACAGAGGTTTAGAATTTACAGATAGAAAAGACCTAGAGAAGGTCACACAGTTCAGTGCCCTGCCCCCATCTCCCTCCTCCAACCCTCTGACGGCAATTTGCACCTAAACCGTCCTTTACTTTTCTGTTCCATCATGTCTTGTTGCCCTCAATTGCTTTAGTCTGACATTGACCCTGCATGACAAGCAGATCAACTCCTAATCTGCTAGAGCCCCAGTTTTTCTGGGACATTTGAAAGCTCTTGACAGAACCAGAGGAGAGGAAAACTGTCAACTCTCACTTGTCAGCTCTCAGAGCAGCCCGTCCAAGGCTTAATTTGCACCTTGAAATCCCCTGAGGCCACGGGGCTCCGATTGCTGGTTTAGGTTCCTTCAATAGTTTCTCTTAGGGGATAAGTAAGATGGTGGGGTGGAGGGTAGGGAATATTAACCACTTTCTTTCTGTATCTCCAAAAAGCAGTGATGGGGTAAGGGTGTGGAGAGAGGATCACAGGCCGGGAAATGGAAAATGAGGAATGAACAGACTGGAATTAACTGGTTTCACGTCAAATTGGAGTACCGATGGGAGAAGTTGAGTGGGGAAACATTTAAAAAACGCAGAGATGAGTCAGTGTAAACCGCGCCATCCAAAAAGTCACAAAACATCCACACGCGGAGAGGCTGCGAGTGTTAAGCTTGACTCAGAGATAATAAAGGAGGCAGCTAAAGCAAAGAGATCTCCCCCGTCTGCTGGGTTTCCATCGCTTAATCAAAACTGACTCCAACTACTGCAGCTGCAAAAAAAAATGTTCCCAACCTTCTATTAATTTCCATACAATAACCCTCTAATGGGGGAGCTGTTCAGGGGAGGAGAGCAATCAATCTGGCCTAACGACACACCAGAGACCTGGGGAAAATGCAAACTTGGAGCAATTTCATGGCAGGTGCAACCTTGGAAAGCATTACCATTTTTCTAAGTTAATTTGTTCCCTTGATATGTTTGAAATCCATATTTGTACTTTAAAGGTCTAAAATGCAAGATGATTAAAAAATATAACTGGATTTTGTAAACCTTTCAGCAGCAGCAGGTGATGTATTAGCCGTCTCTATCCTGCCTCTCCTCTGTGAGCAGGGACCACTTTGCTTTCCTTTATCCTTTGCTGTCATCCTTGATGATCGTGGAGTTTCTGTTTGGTTTCTTTTTGGAAGAACTATTTTTAGGTTCTTCCCTGGCTCCGCTGCATGGATCCCTTTGGTGCTCTGGGCGGAACCAATCCAAGAACCTGCAGCCAGACAGGTGGACTCTCTGGGTGGAGTCCCAGACCGCTGAGGAGGAGGAGCAGGGAAACCCCAGCCCAGGATTGGTTGCCTAGAGGCCATGATATTTTCCCCCTGTCTCTAGCTCATCTTTCCTACCCAGCCTTTCCACCCAGCCAGTGAAAAAAGGCCCAGGGCAATAGCATCAAAACCTGGCACTTGGCCTCCATTTAGACTCTCATTTTCTCATTTTCACTAGGTCTGCCCTGTCCTTGCAGCTGGTCAGACTTTGCAGCTTGAAACTGGCCTCTAGAGGTACTGATGCCCTTCCGAGATGAACGTGGCAATTCCCTTTCCTCTTAAAACTTGTTCTGGGGAGTAAAAAGAAAAGTACTTTGCTCCACTGAAATGCACTCCTTCTTGCCCCAACCCATGCCTCTCTCTCTCTCTCGCTCTTCCCCCTACAAATGCCCACTAGGAATAAAATGATAATGTGCAGATTTATGATCCCAAATCTGCCGTCTTGCCGGAACGAGTAGACTAGCTCTGTTTGTGGAATGTGCAGGCCACCTCCTTCCATTCCCTTTACGTAGTCTGGGGAACCCCACTCTGAAGAACTCTTTCTAGGCTCTTGGGGATTTCTCTTCCCACTCGTCCAAACCTTCTCCTGTTTTAAGAGCAGAAGTGCAACAGGAGCCCTGATTATCTTTCATTGGCAGGGCAATTCCAACAGCCAGAACCTAGCAAGTTTTTCCAGCCATTAGAAGTAAGATGACATTTCATTCCTTTTAATGTTAAAGTTTATGGATTAATCCAAAACTTCTTCGGGGAATGCATTTGCCATCACATTTGAGGATTTGGAGATATGGTACTCAGGTATCTAGCTGCAAGGGTCATGGTGGTGCTTAGAGGTCATAGGTTTTATGGTGCTTAACCCTGTAGGAACTAGTGCTTTGGGATGAGTTGCTGCTGAAGAGAAGTGTATCTATATATTTTAGAGCTAGAAGTTGGGAGATAGTTTCTTCTGCACATTCACTAATTAGCTCTTTGGGGTCATAACTTCTTGCTCAGAAAGAGGGAGTTAACATTTATCATGTACTTAGAATACACTCTCTTTACTATCCTGCAATGAATGGTACAATACTATGCCTGTTCCATGAGAATACTCATGCAGCAACCATGAGAATATCCCTTGCAAATCTCCTACTCCAGGAAGTGTATTTGGTCAAGGGTTCTGATTACTAGACTCTGAACTCCTTCTCTGTATCCATGCTAAGGCCACACCTCCCTTACATGGCTCCCAGCCAGTGACTGAGGTTGGCAGGGATATTAAAGCATAGTGAACCCTGGGAGATACTGGACTTTTCTGAAACGTTGTCTTGATGACTTCCTGATGGTCCTGCTGAAACTTTCTGAGACTCTGCATGGTGCTCTAGGACACTTCCTTCCTCTCTGCTTCTTTTGGAAGGCTCAGACTTGCCATGTGGTCTGACAGTTCTCCCAGGCTCCCCGGCTCCCTTCCTATTTTCTCTCTAACAAAATTCCTTCATCATATTTAATCTCACCTTGGTGCCTGCTTCTCAGAGGATCTGCACTAACATGTATATTCACAGGCGCCAGGGAACTATATCTCTGGGAGATGAGAATGCAATTAGTTAAAATTCTATTGGCCTCCATGTGTTCAGATAGTATTATTCATTTTGCATTTAAAGGTAAGACCTGAAAGATAAAACAGAGTCCAAAGAACCCATTGAACTCCTAGATTTTTCTCTTGGTTTTGGAGCCTTCCATCTGCATGCAGAATTCACTTTATTCCAGAAATGTGTGTTCCCTTTCAAATCCTTACCATGTGATCTGCTTTCGGCAGTCTAGGTAACAGGAGTTGACATTTATTGTTAAACTTGCCTCTTGAATCACTGTGAGGGAGACCGTAAATGTCTCACATGTGATTCCGTATAGAGACTTAAAATGGCTATGTTATCTATATATGCAATTATGATTCTCCTATTCTTTTTGAAAGATTACTTTACCAGGGCTGGAAAGAAACTACAATCTTCTTCTTTGGTGAGGTCAGGTGAACAGTAAATTCATACAAACACTGTAGGGTCATGAAAACATTATCATGGTCCAGCTTCTGGGACCAATTTTATTTATTAGGAATACTTCCCTAGATCAAGAGTTGAAATAACCTGGATAGATTCCAGGAATTGTGGTGGATCTTCCATCTGATACACTTGGGTATGTACAAGTTTTAATGTTATCATTTAACCTTCTGCATATCACCCATAACCCAATTTTGGTTCAAATCCCATAGGAGAAACTCTGGTATTACTGCTAGCTCCTCTGTATATTTCTTTTAATATTCTGCCATTTATTATCACTTGCATGAAAAAAGAGACAGGTAAATCTCTGTGTTTTTCTCTCCTTCTTTTTCCTGGAAAAAAATAAAGTCAGATTTTGGAGGATAGATAGTATTTTATTTTGTAGCAGAAGCCAATATTTGAACAGAATATTTGATCAGAAAAGTTTTATCCATTTATGACTTCTTCCATTCTTTTGGGCAGAATACTTCTGACATAGTTTACTTCTTTATAAGATGGAAGAATTTCAAATCAGCTTTCTTCTTGTTTTCTTAGTATTATAGAAGTATTGCTTGTTTGGTTGCTGGATCTTAAAATATTAGCAGAAAACAACTTTGTTGGCTCACTCTGAATGAAAGCATAGTGACTAATGTTCTCTAAATTTATTTATCTAGAGGGAAGGTTTGAGGTACCATGCATTCATTTTTCTTTCTTTCACAAATATTTGTTTGAATTTGATTCAACAAATGTTTATTGAGCACTTTGTCATATGCTAAGTGCCAGGGATAGTGGAATGTAAAAAGTGAACACTATTTCTACCTCATCGAGCTTATTCCTAGTGGGGAACACAGACAATGAACAAACAAATAAATATATAATCAGGTAAAATCAACAGTATTTATGATGGGTTAACTCTGGGGATGTTAGAAAAAGAGAGAAATCAAGGATGAGTGTGGAGAATTTAGCTTAAGAAACTGGGTATATCTACAGAAAAAAAGAACCCTGAAGGAGAAGCAGGTGTGGCAACAGGCAGACTGGGAAGTGGATCAAGAAATCTGTTTTGGACATATTAATTGTGAAATACTTATGAGGTATCCTGATAGAGATTTCATGCAGGAAGTTGGATGTATTAGTCTGGAGTTCAATGTATGAATTGAGACTGATAACATGTATTTAGGATGGTACTTAAGGCTTTGGGACTAGTTGAGGCTTTCAGAAGTGTGTTGATGGAGATGATAAGCATCCAGAAACCTAAATTCTGGGGCTCTCCAACATTCAAGAATCAGGCAAAGGAAACATTCATCAGAGAAGGCACTCACCATGTGCCAGGCACTAAGCTAAGTGGTGGAGATACAAAGAAAAGACGTTAGATTTAAGTTCTTTGAGAACAGGAAATGTATTCTATTTTCTTTGGATTCTTAGCAATTAGCACAGTACCAGCCACCCAGGATTTTACTTAATATTAAAAAAAAAATGGAATGGAGGGACCATGCAGAGTTCAGTGATGAACTAAGGACACTGCTTAACCTAATTCTGTGCATAGGAGATCTTATTTGAAAAAATAAAGCTCATAGTTCAATGGAGAGAAAGACAGGCAAAGAAGCCGTTATAACACAGTGTGACTGTTTTCTCAAACGAAATTTTGTACAAAATGTTTTGTGAAGGTAAGAGAGGCACAGCTACTTCTGACCTAGGCTATCACCAGAGGAGGTGCTGCTTCAATGGAGAGGAGAAGAATGGATGGATTCTCACCAGGCAGACGAGGCTGAGAAAGGCATTTGTCAAATTATTGACGTCTAACAATATTGTTGTACAATTTGGGTCATTGTTTCCTGGGTGGAGTGAAATTCTCCACGGCAGACTCTCCATATTTCCCAACTTTGACCTCATGCTTGACTCATTTTCCACTACAGTTATGTTTGTCTCTTTTAAAAACTGATTTAAATAAACATTTATTTAGTGTCTACCTATCTGCCTTCAAGAAGCTTTCAAACAATGGAATGAGAAATAGATGTTAACAGTCAATAACAAGTCAAGTCAAGATAAAAACACTCTAAACAGAGGTAAGAGGATGTGTTACAGTCATGCATAGGAATGAAGAACTGGTTCTGACCAGGCAGGAAGGAAGGCAGGCTGCAGAAAGGAAGTGCTACTGAGCTGATAAAAAACAAAGGTTTTATAAGATAAGAGAGTAGAGTGTATTTCAGGCTGAGGGCACAGCACAAGCAGATGTAAAGGTAACACAGTGTTGTGTGGGAGGAGCAGTGAGGTGTGACTGTCAGTGTTCGGAGGACGCTCCATGGAGATTGGCTCAGATGTTTGCAGTCAAGTCATGGAGGGGGTCAGATACCATGCCGGGGAGTTTGGACTTTACTCTGTAGGAAGAGGGATATTCTTTTGCAAAGGAGAGAGAACCTTTCAGCGGCCCCTCAAATATCAAATCAGTAAGAGAAAATCTTGGGTAAAGTTGGGGCATTTTCTTATAAATAAAAAGAAGAATGAGAGCATTATATCCTCTCTCTATTGGGAAGGGTTTTTAATAAATCACAATCATAACTTTTAATGTTCCATTAAGTCTTGCTTTTAGTCCATTAGTTTTAAGATGTCAGGCTGTGTTTAGTCATGTGATCCCAAAGTCCTCTCAGAGATATTTCTATATCCAAGACAGAAAAGTAAACCCTTAGCCTGGCCATGGGACTTTGGAGTAAAAATGGTGGATTGATGACACATTTATTTCTTCTCCTTACCGAAGCTTCCTGAAAAAAAAATCACAAAGAAACAAAAGAACAAAGTGATTGAGGAAAGTGATAACAGTAGACAGAATTTAAGTTCCAGTTTTGTTCACTTATGTTTCCCTAGAATCTGGCACACAGTAGGCAAACAAATTTTGAATTAGTGAAAAAGTGAATAAAAAGAATCAGATGAATTATTTTGCAAGATGAAGAGCTGATGAACGAATGATTACCAGACATGGCAGAGAAGATGTGGTTATAAGCTATGAACCTGCAGAGGGGAAATATTGATACTAGCTAGGAAAGATCATGCTCTTTCTTTGTGTCCTGCTGCCTCTCTAGGGCTGGAGTCGGTAATCCTGTTGCAGCCATTAATCTTGTTGCAGTTTACTCTTATCCAATTCTGTACACTCCTTAGATTCAGAAACAGCCATGCAATGTCCTTGTGGATCTATCTGCTCTGCCCAGTTAGATATTGTCATCCCTACCAAGAAGAATCCATTGGATCCGGTCAAGGTTTCATGTTCAGTCTCAGTCACAAAGAGAGTGAAGCATTTCAAACTCCCCAGAGCCTCAGAGTCTGCCCCATGGACTTTGCTAACCATCTGCATGAAAACACCCTCACCTTCACGTTCTGTGTCCTTGAACTGAAGGAAGTTGTTGGTCATTCAGGACATTTTCCCTTTTATTCCTTGCTATTGTCCTCCAAAATCTTGAAATTATGATTCTCCTGTGAGGGTTAAAATAGTAAAACCCATACATAATGCATTTGATTATCTATTTATAGAAGAAATTAGAAAGATGTTCTATAAATGGGCAGCTGAGTAATGTGAGAATTATAATGGAGGGGAGGCATTGGTGGGCTGGCCAGGAGTATAACTGACTCAAGACAGGAAAACCTGATGAAATGAATCAATTCCTTCCTGAATGGTGCTTAAGAGCATGACCTCAGGAACACGATCTGGATTCAAATCACTGCCAGACTCCAGTGACTTTGTGTAACCACTTAATCTTTATGGGAATCTTCTTTTCAACCATTAAAAGAAGATAGTTGATATGTCTCTAGGGTTAGTGCCGATTAATGTGGTGATACCTGTACATTTAGTACAGTGCTGTGGTACATTTAACAAGTGGGTCTGCATGAAGCTGAAAAAAGAAGGACACCAAAGGACAAAATTTGTCATTCTTCATTTAACCCATCCAGAGGTCAAAGACACTGAATGGGAAGGAAATGAGCATTCTGGTCCCTGGAGAGTTGAATCCATGTGGGACAGGTATAGTTCCTCAGGATTTCCTGTGCCTCCTCGGAACTCTTCTTCATGGCTCCCCACTTCCCAATCTATATACTCATCAAAACAGCACTGTGGTAAATTATTTCATTTTTAGATTTTCTAGTGCCTGGAAGAGGGAGCTCTAAATATTGGATTCCAGTATTTTGGTTATTTAACAAAGGGTATTTCCATTCTAAATGCAGGAATTGCAATTTTCATTTACACGTTAGTCTTGTGTGAGTTTAGCTCACACAAGTCACCCTATAATCTTGAGCTTTTCTGGAGGTGAACTCAACAAGTGAGACCTCCTGTGTGGAGTTCTAATTTTTCCTACAATGTTTCCATTTCATCCCTCTCCTTTACCTTTCCAGGGGTGATCTCCTATATCCACCTGAAACTGATTTCTCTCTGTAGATTCTCTCACCATTTACCTGTTCTGCGGCCAGTCAGACCCTCTGTGGTGTCTGGAGCCCCTGCTCTGTACCACCTCCTCTCTAAATACAGGGGCAGCAGCTGTTCCCTGGACTCCTTTGACTGTGGGGGGATCAGTGATCCAAAGAGATGCCCTGAGCCCAAATATGTCTGATGTCTGGTTTTCCCAGAATACAAATACATTTGGCTGATACTTCCATGCCTACTTGCCTTAAGGGGCTAATTTCTTCTGGAATTAAGGTAGTTTTTCTCATGCTGGGAAGAAGTTATATTTCCTGCCCCTGGCTCTCTGAGGGTTCTCTCTCTGAGACTCAGTGCCTGTTCATTATTGGTAGCAAAATTTTCCAAAATTTCCATTTTACTTTCCTACATGAGTGACTGTGATTCTGCCAGAGAGTCTGAGGTCAACTGTCTAGGAAATAAGAAATCCCCTAGCTTCACTGAGGTGTTGGCCATTGCCCCCCATCTCCAGCCAGTTAGTTCTTTCAGGCTCTACTGAAGTTAGTTGCAGATATTGGAATTTTATTTTCTTACTATATTTTTCTCAGGGTAAGTCAGCTTCTTACATTATCACTCCCCACCCCTCCAACCATGTCCAGACTTCCACTACATTGGACCCCAAATGTTTGTTCTCATTGAATTATTTTCTGGCTAGTCATAAAGATAGGTATAATGTTTTATCTCCTTTTTTTTTTTCAATTTCTCTGCTGCTTTTGAGATATTATTTTCTTGCAATAAAAATTTCCCATTTATGTGCACGGTTTGGTGAATTTTTGTAATCATTATACAATTGTGTAACCCATCACCACAATCTAGATGGAACAATTTCTTTACCCTACAAAGTCTTATTTTTCTGCTGCTT
Organism: Balaenoptera borealis; assembly: GCF_965194805.1. NCBI lineage: Eukaryota > Metazoa > Chordata > Mammalia > Artiodactyla > Balaenopteridae > Balaenoptera > Balaenoptera borealis. The sequence goes on along the minus strand of NC_138860.1, from coordinate 38,252,865 downwards.
TTTATTTTGGCCACGCCCCGCAGCATGCGGAACTTCCCTGACCAGGGATGGAACCCGTGCCCCTTGCATTGGGAGCACAGAGTCTTAACCACTGGACCACCAGGGAAGTCCCTCTGCTGCTTTTTAAAGGTGGCTAAAAATCCTTGGAAACACCATCTACCTCACACATAAAGATCCTTAACAGAGAAATATTTTAGGGGAAATTTTATTTAAAAGATTTAATCTGGGTGAAATGTTTAAAGTTCTGACTTTGGGAGACTTCCAAGTCTGAAGTTCCAGTTTTTTCTCTGAGCCTTTCCTCTCAGATAACAGCCACATATGTCATCTATATCTGCTGTCGATGTAGAATATTTTCATAAATGGCAGGTGTCTTGGGCAAAGACTAACCCACTGGCCTTATCTCTTCTTCATCCCTACCAGCTGCTGTTTTAACAGTTCTTAGTCAGCCTCACAATTCATCCATTAATGTCTAGTCTTTACCGAGCTGAACTTAATGTGAACTGAATGAAGTGTCACATATCTTAGCAGCTTTAGAAACTGTGCTGTCCGAAAGGTGACAGGCTCTTTGCAGTTCTTCATAGGGTCTCTTTCATTCCATTCAGCATTCCATCTCTTCCTTCATCAAGTAAATGGAAATGTTGTTTTTTCCATGCTTCTTTTATTGCATACCAATATCTGTCCATGATGATCATGCATGACCTTAGTACAGAAATTATGCCTCACTGGATCTCCATTTCCATTCATTCATTCACTAATCAACAAGCATCCAATATGTGTGAATATGTGCCTTACAAGACTCTAGGCATCAGATCCTACTGTACTTTACAATATCATCTAATTTGGTCCTTAAAACAACACTGATTTTACATTTGGGGAAACTAGATGGTTTGCCTAAGGAAACTGATGGCCAAGAAATGATAGTGTCATAACTCAAAATCTGATTCCTTCCAATTGCCAAGTTGGTTGTGTTGCATGTGTGTGATATCCCACTGGAGATATTCAGTAGGAACTTGGCTCTATGAGTCTGAAGTTGAATTGAGAGGTCTGGGACAAAAATAGAGATTTAAGAGTCAATGACACATGGATGGTCTTGGAAGCTATGTATATAGACAGGACTGCCGGAAGAGTGGGGAGAGGTGAAGCCAAAAGAAGCAATCCAACTAGAATCATAGCCCAGGGGTGGTCTAGTTCTGACATTCCACACTCCTCTGGACTCTGAATATTTATATGACTTCTTGTCTCTGTCAGCTGCTCTTCATGCTATTATAGAAAACCTAATCACAGCATTGTCCCTTGGTATTCCTCTGTTGTCTTAGGGATACTTGTCTTAGAAGCTCAGGGCTCTCAAGGAAAGAAGGAGGATGTCTTCTTGGGTGTCCATCCTCTATACTCCATGGTTGTGCCTAGGTTTTGAGTCTGATTTACCAACTCTACACCCATCCACTCATCCACTAGGGGTCTGCTGTATGCTTGGTTTCTCTCCCTAGCATCTTTTTCCATTGCCCAGAAAAATTTACCTGACCTAAGAAAGCCTTCCTCTTCTCCCTGATTTAAATATAAATGATTGAAATTTTTCACGAGTTTCGATTCTTCTGGGAAACAAAGTGTGGAAAACCCCAAAACAAAGAAAGTGCAGATTTTGGATCCTAGTTTATTCATAATTTAGCCAGAGACATGCTTGTCTGCTCTTCCTTGTGAACTCCTTCCGCTAACCTTGCTCTTTCTTTCTCAACACTGTTTTCCAGGCCCCACCTCAATTCTATTTTCAGAAATTTTAGGATTCTCCCTCAAACTCATTCCTGTGGGAGACCTAGATTTATCCTATATTGGTTTTGGGTTAATGAGAAGCTTCTAGCTTAAGACTGTTTTCAGTTTGGTAGATCACACTTCAGACTCTGGTGGTCCACTGATTAGGCTGTTTATCCCACCCACATATACCACATATATTCAGAGATGGCTGAATGTCTTTATTACCTCAAGGAGAGCCAGGGCCAGGTAGATCCATATGTGTATCCATATACACATAATTAATGTTCATCCTTGGGGAGAACTCAGTAAAATAGAGAATAGAAAATAGGTTTTTATTTCCTTAGAAAGACTTGGGTTAGATATTTAGGAGAACTTTTGACCCTAAGGAGGAGTGAATCTTCTTAACACAAGAGGATTGTGGCAGTCCTTGTTGATATTTTTATTTTTTAAAGAAAGAAAAACAAATCACTTTCCAAAGATAGTTTAAATGTTATCCTGCCTGGAGGAAGAGCAATGGGCTAAATGACTTCTCAAGGTCTTTCTTAACCTGAAGATTTTTATAGCCACTCATCCAGAAAATGTGCTCCCCAAGTAAAAATCAGCTAGTGGCACTTTTCCAAGGAAGAATTCGAAGATACTGTCTCAGTAAGTGATCTATCAGTAATAAAATCTCAGTGATATATCAGCTCCTCATTACCAACCACAGTACCTTCTCGCAGATGCCAGAATCTTCTATTACTAGTACAAAAAAATGTCCATTTTCCCCAGACATCTGAGTGATTCCCAGGCAACTCTGAGTCAAGAGGTTCAGTGCTAATTATCTGCCTGGGTGGCCCTGTATCCTGAATACCTGGGAGAAATAACTGAGTCTGTCCTTTCGGGCTTAGGAAGAAGCAGTATGTGTTGGTGGTGTAGGGGGGTGCTACATTAGGGATTGGGAGACTTGAGTCTGGGCCTGGCTCAGCCCCTGACTTGCTGTGGCTCAAGTTTTTGGGTCTCCTGAGACCTTAGGTCATAGAGCTTAGGATGCAGATGCTGGAATCCAGCTGCGTCCACCACTTATTAACTGGATGACCTTGCACAAGGTAATGAAGCCTTTTCAACTCAGTTTACAGTTTCACTTTCCATATAATTTTGATGATAATGCCTACTTTATAGAAGCATGGTGAAGATTAAAGAAAAAAATTGATAATCGTGTGTAGTCAATTGTCTGGTAGGTACTCACACTACCCGTTAGATGTGGTCATTAGTTTAGTTTTCTTATTTGTAGAACGAAGAGATTGGGTGAAGATAGTCTTTTTTAGTTTTGAGAGTCCATGAGTCAAATGTTGCTTTTTCTATAGTGGCATCTATTTCATTTCCTTCTCCCATCTCCTTTTTCTTAGGGTCCCTACAATTTCCCTCAACCACAAGGCCAATTGTTATGTTGCCTGCTGTGCTGAATTCCCTCCTCCCCTCAGCACAGGGCCCCTCCTGTACCGCTCACTTCTCCACAGGTTGGTCCTTTGTTTGATGAAGGGTGCTGTCAGGTCTACAAGTGTACATCCTCCTCCCCACCCGCCCCCACCCCAGCCCCCGGCTATTAATCCCATTAAGCGCTGGACAATGGTGATGCCAAATCTTCCTCTCCTGCGAGCAATCTGTGAGATCCTGACATTCATACATTCCAGAGCTGTTTATTTTCCCCCTGAAACAAAGTCATCTTCAAACTTTTACATTATAGATCATCCCGAAGCTTTATTTTCACCGTCACTGAGCTGGAAAGGGAACTAAGATATCCCATATTTCCCTCTTCCTCAAAATCAGGTATCTCAAATAAAAACCCTTTTGATTTGCATCTTTTCCATTTGCTCTCCTAGTGCTCAAATGAAGACGAGACTTTGCCTTTTGTTCACTACTTTGTCAATTTTCCAGTGGCTGCCAGCCCAAGAGCAGCAGGGGAAAAACTTCAGCAGTTCCTCATGGCGAGAACGTGATGGTGGCCGCTCCATCACCAGGTAGACATGCATCCTGGGTGTTCCCTCAATGCCAGTTTTGTTGAGGCCCCAGGATGAGTTTGACTAAATAGATTTTACAAAAGTGAAGTCTGTGAAGCAGTCTGGGAACTAAACTATTCTAAGTAGCATATGTGGGCATGGTGCACTCGTAGTTGGGGTAGGCAAGGACTCTAGAAGCTGGTTTAAATTTCCAGCTCCTCCTGGGTTCCCTGTGCTTTCAGGATAATTTAACCATCCAATCACTGTAGGAATGTAATCAAATGTCCTAATTTATAGAAAGGTGCTAATAATTTATTGTGTTGACCTTATCAAGGGCATTTGCCATTTGAATGAGGACCACATGAAAAGTGTATTTAACCTCTAATATGCTTCTCTAATGATGCAATTTCCTGCAGTCTACCAGTTGATTGAGGGAAATATATTCACTCTGGAGTGTCTCCCTGGTGTTTCTCTAATTTCAAATCACACATGTAAGGTAGCCATGTGGCTCTAATTATATTTCAGCCTGATTTATACACACACACACACACACACACACACACACACACACACACACACACACACACACACACACCTGCCTTGGGTCGGGTTTGCTTTCCAGCCTGCCGCTACCTCATGTGCCTGGGCTGATACACAGTGATCCAGACTGGTGAGAACTTTTTATTCTGCTACTGAATGATTATAAGCTTTGTTCTTCCTTCCCTGTGAACGTTTTAGATTTTGGGTTTTATTCTACTTGTCTTGCCATTGAAGGAAAGGAGAAATTTACCTGGCAGGTATGTTTGTTGCTTTGAAATTAAATTGACTCCATCCTTTTGTCTTTTTCCCTCTGAACCATTTATTTCCATATGTTTTCACTGTGTTTCTATTTCTTACTTTACTTTCTTGTCTCTTACATCACACCTCTCCCTTCCTCCCTCTCTCCTCTTTCTCTCTCTTTTTCTCTCTCTCACACACCCATGCGCACGCACACACAGTCACTTTCTTGGCTGGATCTCTTTTTTCTATAAATAATTCCTCCTGCCATGTTCTATAAGCTCTGATGCTCAAGTGAAGTCGTTTGATGAGCTACTTGATGACTGTACCCCATGGGAAGCACTTGCTTTTCATGGTTGGAAAGGATGTTCCTAGATCCTGAGGTTCTTCCTGGTTCCCTTCCTTTGTGCTTGGCAGTTTCAGTTGAGGGGTTATTGACTCCTACCCTGGGATTTATTCTAATGGAGAGTAACTGCTCGAGACAGAGAACTTTGGCTAACCTTATTAAATTAGTTAGCTTGGCAATGCTCAAAGGTAGACGTGATCCAGCTTTTGTGAGGCCTAAAGCTAATACAAGAAAATGTATTTAACATTACAAATAAAAGATTCGATGCAGGGCCTTAAAAAGGACTCAGGCAAGTGAAGGGCCCATAAGCTTAAGCTTCACGAATTTCATGATAATTGTATTTCTTCTAAAGTGGGATCCTCATTGCAATATCCTGAAATAGTTTGCTCCTGCAAAAGTCTTGTTTGCTTTGCTGCAGTTCTTTAAGATGCCCCCATCATCCATCTGCCATGTGCCCACTTACACGTAACGATAAGAGATTTGTCATTTGGCTTTTGAGCCCATTGTTCAGGCTCAAAACCCTGTGGTTTCCATCCTGTAACATTTGTTCCTGACTCATGATTTTGGTTCCAGCTTCTAGCCCTCAGGTCTTGGTCTTCCCTTCTATTTATCCTTTGATTCTATCATTTCCAACCCTTCCTTTTTTGAGACTGGATTAAATTGCCCTATATTTTCCACTCAGGTAGAAATTCCCTGTTGAACTTTCAGCCCCAAGGAACCCAAATTCTACCCAAATTCCATTGCCTGGGGGCAGTTACTAGATAGGCTAGATCTGGTTGTCTGGCTAGGAATGGAGAAGAGGTTTCAGATAGTTACACAGCTATAATTCCATCCATAATGAGTCCAGGTCAAGCCCTTGACTTGGCTCCATTAATCTCTTTAATCTCATCAGGTCCTTCCACAATAATAGAGAAAAATATCGGCTTTTCCCCTTTAACAAATATTGCAATTATATTACGCAAGAGCAAAACATCTCCTGTTGCATCTTGCAATATCTGTATGCCCAGGGACTCTGGGAGCACAGGGGAAGGGAACTGGACCCACTCTAAGGATTCTGGAAGGTTTCCATGAAGAGGTCACAGAAGACTGTGAATGACTAGTCAACCAGCTTGAACTTTATCTTCAGGAAAATGGAATCCACTGACCAGGGTGGTACCTACACCAGCTTCTCCTTTCAGAAATCTCCAGCTAGCAGCTCATGGAATCTGGGTTGAAGGAAAGCCATACTAGAGCAGGAAAAATGGTTGTTCAACCACTACAACCCAACTGAGAGACTAAGACAGTGTTGGCAAGGATGGAGAAGAGGCAAAGGAGATAAGAGATGACAGATCCAATATTTAGGAAATATAGTAAGTAGAACTAAATAATTCAGAGCTTGAAATTCTATGTCACAGTCTGGCAAGACTACACAAGAATGATGTCTTTCCCACCCATTTTGCTCATCCTCATCCCTTTTCTAGCTGGGATAGAAAGAAGATGGGGGAGGAATGGTGTGTTTCATTTTTTTGTAAGCTGAACTGTGTTCATTTAGTAAGTTGCATCATAAAATATAGCCTGGGGCAGGTCGGAGGCAAAGAAAACTCTACTCAGTGGGACCCCAAATCCTAATCAGCTACAGACCTGGCTCAGTTGCCATGGCTAGAGGGGCTCCCCACCTGTCTTCCTTGCCCAGCTGTTCTGTCTGGGCTTGTCTTCATTCTCAGGCTGCTGATTTAAGGGGGCAGCCTTGCCTTTCACTAGTGTTTCCGACGGGTGAGACACGGACTCTAGAGGCTGAGATGCACTGTAATTCACAGAGCTCGTGTCTTCCACTGGGTGACGCTTTGATATATAAAGCCTGGCCGGGAAACAAAGCCCTCCTGGATTCTAATCAGACAGACCTGATTCCTCTACTTCCAGTGGCTTTTATGACCCATCCTTGCCTGAGATGACAAAGTTCCTCATTGTCCACCAAAAGGTAAAAATCCGTAAGAGGCAATTCAATTTCACAGGTCATAAAGTTATATGTCCACTTCTTGCACTTCTTCTGCTTGTTTATTATGGCAGAAAACTTCTGAGTTCACCATCTATATTTTGTCAGTGGATAGAAATTGCTTTATCCTACATGTTTCTCCTGCCTCCTGCCACCCTTTCTCCTCACCCTGGCCTTGCTTTTGTCTCGTTCTCTTCCTTGCCTAAGAGATCCCTTAAGTCAAGGCTCACTACTTCCTGGCAAATAAAAGCAAATTGTTTGTTGCTGAGATGGGGGATGCATTCCCTCTGGGTGATGGGATTTGTGGGGGAGAGGAAGGGCAGAGGACGTAAGCAAAAGGAAAGGCAGATGCTTCCTTTTCTGAGTAGCACTTGGAGTAGCTATATAGTTTTTCTTTTCCCTTTGGCTCCCAGAATTTTACATACAAAGATACAGTGTTTTCATCCTGAATGTGGTAAAAATCTAGTTCCACACTTTTATTGTTCCCTTATTTCCATTAAACCTGCTAAGGAGGCAAGTTTTACAATATCAGCCTTGAATATAGCCCCTTGAGGGAGCAGCCTTCGGTCTCTTGTGACTTCTTGCCCCATGGCCATGGCTGATTGAACAGTAATAAGCCCCTGACCAGAAGGTAGCCAGCCAACTCATTCCCTGGTCTAGGACTTGCAAAATCTGGGCCAATCAGATTCTGCCTTTTGAGAATTTGGGTTTTTCCTCCATCATTTTATTATGAAACATTTCAAACATTTAGAAAAATTGAAAGAATTATACATTAAATACCTATAAACCTACCACTGGATTCTATAATTAACATTTTACTTTTTTTCTCAGGTATCTATCAAGCTCACCATTCTTCTAGCAATGCATGAATACATCTTATTTTTTATGCATGTCAAAGTAAGTTGCTGACATCACTACACTAAGAGACATAGGGGTCTAGAGACTGTTGTCAGTTCGTGGAGAGTGTTGGAGCTGGAAGGTCACGTAAACCGTGGTATGGGGGTGACTGGATCGGAGTCACAGACAGCTGGTAAGTGATGGATCTGGTTTGCTGAGAGAAGGCAATGGAGCAAGGGTGTAGAGGAAAGCAGAGGCCTGTGGCTGCTATGAGGCACCAAGATGCAGAGAGAAATTACTGCAGTTCGGAAGCTTTTCCAGTACCCAGTGATAATTCCCAGGGGACCCAGCTGTGTTTATTTTTACATTTTTGGTTTTTTGGATACAATGAGAGTTCTGCATCCTTTATAAAGCCTCTTTTTCTTTGAGTTAGTTTCTGTATCTGGCAACCTAAAGACTCCTACTTTAAACATCTTGTTTATTTCAGCACATAGCCATTGCGTTGCTACAATGATCCAGTGACTTCAGGTACACTGAGGACACAGTTACCTCTGCCTGGAATGCCCTTGCCCCATGACCTGCCAGGGGGTCAACACCTGCTCTTCCTATAACGGCCCACCTCTGTGAAGCCTTCCCTGACTGGCCAAGGCTGAAGAAATCAATCTCTCATTTATGCTCCTAGAGAACTTTATGCATACGTAGACTGCACTGATCTCAACACTGTGCCCTAGTTAACATTTTATGTGTCTGAGTCCTCTGTATACTATGAGTTACAATGCAGGTGATGTCATCATTTTTGTATCACCATGAACTAACAGATTCTTTGGTACACAGTAGGCTTGCAATAAACGTAGCAAGGTTGATGTAATTTTTCTTCCATTGGTATGACCTGGAAAGCCTTCTGGGTCTCTTCTGCTAGGGAATTGCTGCAAACATGGAAATGTATTGCTCAGATCTCCCCCCAGGAGAGAAGCCCCACAAGAAGTGCAGTGAGTTGACAGTCTCCAGCTACAGAGTTTTGGGATCCGTTGTGGTGTGTCCTCCAGAAGCCCCAGCCAGTGACTGAGCACAGGGTTATGTATGTGGGTGGAGTAATAGGAACTAGCATTTTCTGCCCAACATGGGGCTAGCCAGAACTTCCTCAGAGCTGCACTACAGTCTGAGGTTCTTCCTACCTAATCTTCCTTCTTTCCCTCTATCCTTTCAGGACTGATGGACCTATATCTTTCCTTATTCCTGGTTCCTTGCTCCAGTATCTTTCATAGGTATTATCCCCCATAAGCCTCTTGAATTTCTAACTCTGTCTTGGTGTCTGTTTCTTTGAAAACCCCAACTGACACAGTCATTCCTGGAAGTGGTCAACAAAAGTCAGGTGGTAGGATGGGGTTTGGGAATGGATCCCTGATCACCATCTGGCTGTCCAAAAGGATCTCATTCAGAGTGGTATGTGGTTCACAGATAGTTCTTGCCACAAAATGGCAGTCCAATTGGTTGAAATTTCACTAGCTGTAACTTTGAAAAATATCCCACTGGAAGGAATGCCCTCATTGGTGTGATGGTTCAAGCATTGGAAAGGTATAAGGGAACAATGTACACAGGACAATGGAATTGACTGCCTATTACTAAGTTGCCTTAACCCCCTACAGAGGGACAATGGGAAGCTGAGAGTAGTTAACAAACAGCTGAAACATAAGTGTGTTGGCCAGGGAGCATTTTGGAATCTTAAAAAGGTCACTATCTCCTACAGTGGATGATGAGATTCAGCTGAGGAGCAAATACAGGTTCTGGTAGCTAGGGTCACAGAGCTTCAGATATTGAATCCTCAGCCAAAACTCAGGTAAGGAAGGGTCCTTGTTGGGAAAACTTTAAACCCTGAAGTATAGTTACAGAGACATCTGAGTAGAGTTCATGGGGACTGTATCTAAAGTTTCATCCTCATGAACCTTTAGAGCATGGAGAGGTTAACTACTTCTCCCTAATAAGAGCTAGCTAACCAGTTCATTAGGTACATATTCTGTCTTCCTGATGATCGCAGGAGGCAGTTTACCAAATGTTTTACCACCATGTAACACAGGTCTCCATTTCTTCAGCTTCGGTTAAAGTTTCCTGAGCCAGGTCCATATGTTTTAGGTTTTTGCTAACATAAGCACCCATCTCTAGTTTAAAATTTCTGTATCAGTCAGCTTTTGCTGTATAATAAACCACTCTCAAGTTCAGTGGCATATAATAACAACCCTTTATTATTTTGCTTACAAACCTTCAGGTCAGCGGGACTGTTCTGCTTCAGTCAGCTGTGTATGGGCACATTGGCTGTGATGGCTTTGCTTTGGGCTGCAGACCTGTGGGAGATGTTGAGCCTGATATGGAAGGAAAGAGTCTATATCCCATAGAAGGTGCAAAAATTAAGCAGCACTTCCTGACCAAAGCTAGAGAAAGCCATGGAGATGGATATTGAAGGTGCTCAGGGGCTGGAACATAAGACTGAAAAAGGAACATTCACCAACTTGGGGCACACTCTCAGGATATGGTTTTACATCCTGGAAAAAATTTTAGGGTTTGGGACAAACTCACTGCTAGAGTGAATCTTAGAAACCTGCAGAAGAGAGTAGTCTATGCTGAGCAGAACAGAAGTGCCTGAATTGCTATAAATGATGGTGTAGGGATGTTTTAGGAGGATCAGGCACTGGGAAATAAGCATAATGGAATGGATGCATTATCAGAGGACAGAATATCCACCAGGAGATTATGTTCCATGGGAGGGCCAAAAGGACACTCTCTCAAGACTGTCCTGAAATGGGGGGCCTAACATCACCAAGAGGTTCAGTGGTGACTCTCCCCTGCAGGTCAGGCTGACAACAGAAGAGACTGTCACAAAACTTGGCTTATTAATGTAATGGAAATGATGGGGCCCCAAAGCCATAGGACCAGGTAGCAGATAAGACTGGGGGACAGCCAACAGGGATTGACCTATAGGAGTTAAGGAGATGTTTATTTCTTCCCAGAATCTTTCATTTGGTGAGAAAAAGTTTTATTTTTCAACCTGCAAGTTATGGAATTCTTTTACTTTCTATGTCTCCTTTTAATTCTATTTGTACCCAAGCCAATACTTGCCTGAATTTATACCTCTCTTGTAGTATCTTCTTAAATATAGTCAGTAGAAGTTGGGTCACATTTCCACATTTTGCCTCAAAATTACTCACTCAACCAGTTCAATAGGTACATATTCTGTCTTCCCAATGATCGCAGGAGGCAGTTTACCAAATGTTTTACCACCATGTAGCACAAGTCTCCATTTCTTCAGCTTTGGTTAAAGTTTCCTGAGCCAGGTCCATATATTTTAGGTTTTTGCTAAGATAAGCACCCACCTCTAGTTTAAAATTTCTGTATCAGTCAGCTTTTGCTGTATAATAAACCACCCTCAAGTTCAGTGGCATATAATAACAACCCTTTATTATTTTGCTTACAAACCTTCAGGTCAGCGGGGCTGTTCTGCTTCAGTCAGCTGTGTACGGACACATTGGTTGTGATGGCTTTGCTTCAGGCTGCAGACCTGTGCGTCAGCCTCTGTTAAACATGCCACTTTTATTTTGGAACCAGTGGGCTACCCAAGGCATGTTCTTCCCATGGCAATGGCAAAAGCCGAAGCAAACAAGCCCCACTGTACAGACATGTCACATTTGCTTAAGCCTTAAGCCTTTCTTCATGTCACATTTGCTAATCTTCCATTGGACAAATCAAGTCACATGGCTAAGCTCAGCCAACAACAATGGGATGGGGAAGTATATACTCCCATGGTGAAAAAGAGTGTAGTGACTATTTTCTGAACAATAGTTTGACCTATAATAAGTGTGATAATTTGAGAAAGTTTTATAAGACATCTAAGTAGAGTCCTTGGATGCATATATAAGTAGGGATTTCAAGACAGGAATCTAACTAGAGGCAAAAATTTTGGAGTTAGTAGCATATATATATATATATATATATATATATATATATATATATACACACACACATATATAGAATTCATTTCAAAAAGTACATAGTTGAAAATTTTAAGCCTTAATTTCTTATGTTGGGAGAGGAAAAAATGGCTGGAAATTCATAAGATTGAACAACCCACTTTCGAAAAAAGGGCAACAAAATAAACTCAAAGGAAAGAGCAGAAGGAAAATGATAACAATAAAGCAGACATCAATGCAACCAAAAAATCCCAAAGATACAATAACAATAGCAAATGTTCATTTTTTGAGAAGACTAATACAGTTAACACAACTATGGTGAGATTAACCAATCCAAAAGAGAGAAAGCCCAAATCAGAAATATTAGAAATAGAAAAGAAGTCAAAACTACGAATGCTACAGAGATAAAAAGGATAAGAAAAGGATACTATAATCAATTCAATGACAATAAAATTGAAAAAGATGAAACAAAGTACCCCCAAATAAGTTGTCAATTCTGAGTCAAGAAAAAATAAAAATCTGACTAGCTATAACAATTAAAAATATTGAATTTGTAATAAAATCTTCTCCTAAAAATATCACCAAATCCCAGGAAGTTTTTCTTTCCTTTATGCCAAATTGTACCATTCAAAGAAGACATATTTCTATGGTACCTAAACTATTGCAAAATATACTAAAAAGGGAACACTCTTCAACTCATTTATGAAGTTAGCAAAATGTTGATACCAATAACTGAACAAAAGTAGAAGAAATGATTATTATAGGTCAATATCTCTTATGAACATGCATGCAATAATCCTGAACAAAATAATAGCAAGTAACATCTAGTGATACATTCAAAAGATACATCATGACCAATTTGGGTTCGATTTCTGCAATAAGATTAGTTTAACATTAGATTATGAATTACTATAATTCAATGAATTAACAAATTAAAGGAAAATATGAAAACATCATATTGTTATTTCAATAGATGCAGAAAGGGTTTCATAGAATTATGCACATATATATTATTATTTTTAAAACTCTTAGGAGTAAGCAAAAGAAGGAAATTTCTTTAACAGTTAAATGTAATATTTTAGAGACTTCCCTGGCAGTCCAGTGGTTAAGACTCCACTCTTCCACTGCAGGGGGCACGGGTTTGAGCCCTGGTCAGGGAACTAAGATCCCTCATGCCACACGGTGCAGCCAGAAAACAAACAAAAACAACAACAACAACACAAAGACAGTTAAATGTAATATTTTAGTGATGAAATCTTGAAATCATTCTTAATAAAATAGACAAGATAAAGGTGCTCATTCTCAGCACTTTTTTCAACATTGCACTGACTGTCCTAGCCAGAGCAGAAAAGTAAGAAACATAGTAAAAGGTAAAATAATTAGAAAGGAATTTTAAAAAGTCTATTTTTTCACAATTACATGATTTATATGTAGAAAACCTACAAAGACCTAATTTATTATAATAAAAAAGAGAGCTAAGTAAGGATGTTGGATATAAAATCAATATATAAAAATTAATTTCATTTCTATACCTAGCACAAACATTTAGAAAAATTAATTTTAAAGAGACATCACTTGTTCTGGCTTCTAGGAACAGTAGAGTAGCTTGGCTGAACTAACCTTTCCTCAGATAACAATTAGAAAATATGAAAAAAATTTAGAATTATCCAAATTTTTGGAGAAACAAGAGTTAACAAAAGCAGAAAGAAACTAGTGGGGAGTCAACCTTTGATAGATGAACTGTGAATTAGATATTCTAGTTTATGGCACTCCCCAGTGTAGTAAAGTCATTGGGCAGAAAGCCACAGCCTTACTGGCTTAATGTGTTAGAGAACAGAATTTGAAACTAATAAAAAATGTAGCAATAAGGTGGGAAATCTTAGATGGCAGGGATCCACAGAGAGGTTGCATATATTAGTCACTGAAATCCTTGGATAAACCTTAGCTCTTTTTGCATAGGGGAGACTCCAGAAGGAGGTGTGGTGAAGACAACCAAACAACAAACAGAAAAGATGGAAGCTGATAGAGGAAACATTTAGGCCTCTGTTCATTGCAGGAAAGACAAAATTTGGAGTTGGAGTCCAACTAAGGTAAAAGAAATCATTCTTCAGGGGAAAGTAACAGAATGCAGACTCTATACAATTTTTATAATGTCCAATATCAATTAATTATCAATAGACTTGTGAAAGAAACAGAAAAATGTGACCCATACACAGAGTAAGTCAATAGACTCCAACTTCAAGATGATGCAGAAGTTGCAATGAGGAGATAGAGACTTTGACAGAGCTATTATGAATGTGTCCAAGGATTTAGAGGAAGATGTATTCCTGATGAACAGATGGGAAATATAATCAGAGAACTAAAACCTGTAAAAAAGAACAAAATGGAAATTCTAGAACTGAAAAATACCAGAACTGAAATGAAAAATTCACTGAATGAGTTTAACAGCAGATTGGAGAAGCAGAGGAGCCAGTTAAAATAAAGCAAGAAAATAGAAATTACCCAGCCTGAGAAGTAGGAAAATATTGCACAAGAAGAAACAAGCTTCAGAGACCTGTATGAAAATATTAAGCAATCTAATATATGTGTAATTGGGAACCCAGAAGAAGAGGTAAAGAATGAGGCAGAAAAGAAATATTTGAAGACATATTGGGTGAAAACTATCAAGACAGAATAGAGAATTCAAAAATATACCCCCAATTATAGTGTCAACTGATTTTTGACAAAGACTCCAAAACAAGTCAACGGGAAGAGGAAAGTTTTTCTAACAATTGTGTTAGGACAACTGGATATCTATCTATGGGAAAAAAATGAGCCTCAAACCCTTACCTCACCATACAAAATAATTAACTCATAGATCTAAAATTAAAAGCTAAAACTGCAAAGACTTTAGAAAGAATATAAGAAGGTATCTTTGTAACCTGGGATTAAAATTTTTTCTTAGATGAACATTGAAACAAGAATTATAAGATAAAGTAACTGAAAGATATCAAAATTTAAAATATTTACTCATCAAAATAAATTGTTATGTAAAAGAATAGATAAGCCACAGACTGGGGAAATATATTATCTCATACATAGACAGACCATCCAGTGAGACTAGATTAAAATTAAGAAATTTTATCTTTAAAAGGGCAACATAAAGAAAATTAAGGAGACAAGATATAAATTTGATGAAGACATTTGTAACATATAATTATCAAAGGATTAGTATCCAGAATCTATAAAGAATAGCTCAGGAACAATACAAATGTCCATAAAAATGAGTAAATTACAAGAAGACAAATATCAGTAATCCAGTAGAAAAATGGGCAATCACTTCTCAGAAGAGCCAAATTAAAAAAAAAAAAAATTCAATCTCCTTAGTAGGAAAATACTCATTGAAACCATAATTAAATCTTTCACATTCAGTAGACTAACAAAATTTTAAAAGTCCAACCATGTCAAGTTTGGCAAGAATGTGGATTTAATCAGAACTCATACACAGCATGAAAAAGTGAAAATTGGCACTAATGCTTTGGAAAAAAAAATTTGATATTATCAAGTTAACTTGAGAATGCACATACCTTTTAATCTAACAACTCTATTCCTTGATATATACCTAGGGAAATTCTGGTACATACCACCAGTATACAGGCATAAGAATGTTTATACCAGTGCTCTATGTGATAGTAAAGTATTAGAAGCAATCCAAATATCCATCAACAATAAAATAGATAAATATATTGCTGAATAAAGGGAATACTATACAACTGTGAAAAGAAGTGAACTATAGCAATATACAGTAACATAGGCAAATCTCAGAGATATGAAATTGAACAACAAAAAATCAAGGTCCAGAAATATGCAATGGTATTCCACTTACATAAAGTTTAAAAACATGCAAAAATAAATGGCATATTGTTTAGACATAATGATATATGTCACAAAATAATAAATAAAAAGAATAGATTTACAAACAGAAAATACAGGGAAGTGGTCTGTAAGAGAATAGGGAAATGGATGAGATTGTTGATGGCACAAAGATATCTACATGAATAGTGGAATTGTTCTATCTCTTAAACTGGTATGTAGGTAGGTGGATACATGGAAGAATTCATTTGATAGTGAATATAAAAATGAAGATATATACATCTGTCTTGGTAACATTTTTTGACTTCATGATGTTCACTGCAATTCTGGAAGCGGAAATATGATGTCTGAATTCCAGCTCATAGAGCAGTTTAATGGCACCATGTATGTTATATTCTTTTTCCCATCTCTTAGCCCTATTTCCTTTTCCACCACACAACCTCCACTCTCTCTCCCTTATCAACATAAAAGCACAACCTATGACAAAGTACTTGGGCATTATCAGGAGGAATGATAAGAATGAACTTAAAAATTAACTTAACCTTTCTCTCTAAATGTATTTGTTTTGAGGTATGTTTTCAAGGCTCTCACCGGTGGTTGTGTTAGTCCTTGTTATAACTGACCAGGTCAGTATTTGAAAACTCACATTGAGGTTGAACCTTTTGACCTCTTTGCCCCAAGACATACACTTACAACCATAAAGATCTTTTTTAATGTACAGCCTCAGTAGATAAGGTCTACATGGTAAACATGGGAGTGATAAAGAAATCAGCTATATTATGATGAATATTTGAATGTCAAAGGAAATTCAGATTATCAGCAAATATCCATACTTCATAGATAAGGAAATGCAGGGTGCTAGAGGACCATAATGGTTTTGTCCTGGATAATAAATGGGAGGGGGATGTAGGTCAAGCTATGCTGACAGCAGATATCTTCCCCTTAAATAAGCTTGATATAGGTCTTTTTCCCATTCTCTCTCTTGCTCTCTCCCCAAAGTAAAAGAAGAACAAGGGCAGGCTGCACCACTACTTGGGCACTAGATGGGATACTGCTACAGAAAGTGGTAAAAGGACTCAGCAGTGGTGTCCAGGGAGTGGTAGAAAGTGATAGGAAACTATTACTAACTGTAAAAAAAAAAAAGGATTGTTCAAACTCTAGTTTTCTTTTGTGTTCTTTCTTTAGGAATATTTCCTCAAAATTGCAAAGAATAGAAGAAACACAGCTCAGGAAGAATGAAATCCTAAGAAAGATATGGGACATATTAGACAGAACCTTGATGTTCTAAACTAGTCAAAGTTCCCAGGTTAATAAACCACTGGAATTTGGAAAGAATTGTATTGGTGTTTACCAAGCTGTCGCTCTGCATCTAGGAAAAAAAATATCAACTGCCCATGCTCAAGAATTGGAAGAACTGCTTTATTACAAGTTTGTGAAAAAAGATTAGGTGCTAATAATTGACTGTAAGCTGAATATGAATCAAGTATAATAAGAGACACAAAATGACTAATGTAATCTTAGGCTGTGTTGATAAGAGTATGACGCCCAGACAAAGAGAGTTTAGTCTCACTCTTTATTTGTAGCATTTCAAGAGAAACGTTGATAAGGTGGAGTATTCTCAGTCACGGGAGGTTAAATAGATTGTTGGGAGGACTGGAGACAATGTCACAAGATAAATAGGTGCTGGCTGTGTTTATAATCGTGAGAAAAAAACACAAGACTTAGCCATGAAGAAAGAATCCAATAGCTGTCTTCCAATATTTCAAGGATTATAAAGAGTGATGAGACTTATTCTGCATAATTTCGGAGAGCAGAACCAAGAACAAAGTTTAGAAGTTATAGGAAAGGAAATTCCATTCAATATAAGAAATTCTAACCATCTCTTAAATTCTTATAATGTTGCATAATCCACATATATTCTCATGTGCATCATCTCACTTTAGGAAGAAATCCTGAAAACTTGGTAATAGAGTGAGCTGCCAGGCATGTTTAAGCAGAAATTGAAGCATCACATTAGATTCGATGAACTTGAAAATTGTTTTGAATTCAGACTGTGAATCAACCCAGAGGTGCTTCCAAGGCAGTTTCTAAACTGAGAAGAAACAGGCTACAAGAGCAATAACACCTGTATCAATTCATCCTTGTTTTCTCAGGTTACACTTTTCAAAGTAGAAAAAAGTGAAAAGATAAATGTCTGTGTTCACCACATAGGAATAGGTTGAGTTAGGTACTTCAGTTCTTAAGAGTATTGTATTCAAGGGGATATTGGCTGCCTCTCTTTTGGGGATTTCTGCATTGGGTAAGAAGATGGACCACATAACCTTTGAGTTCCCTTCCAACACCCAGATTCTATGAAACCTGTCTTTCAACCTTTCCTGTTACTTTCTAGCCTGGCTTTGAGGAAGTTGTTTTCACTCTCTTGGCCTCAATTGACTCATCTATTAAATGAGACTATTGAACACTGTGATCTTTTTAAGGAACTCACATTCTATAATGATAAGATTTTATGAAGATTTTGTGGGGGCTTAATTCTCCCACATTCTATCAAAAAATAATTGATCTTGAGTTCTGGTCCTGGTGAGATCATGGTGGCAGTACAGTTTCTGAACCTTTCCAAACTCCTCCTGAAAACCAAATAGAAAATCCAGATAGTGTAAGAAAATATGTGTGAATTATACATTTTAAAGTACTAAGTGATAAGCGAACCCCCCCAAACCATAGAGCATTGGTAGGTGCGATCCAAACCACGCATAGCAATAGTATCTAAATGCAGTCAGCTGTGGTGGCAATTGAGTAGAACATAAACCCTGGCTGTTTGGAAGGGGAGATGGAAGAGACAGGGAAAGAGAATGGTAGGCTCAAGTGCAAACCTTTAACAAGTCTTGGTTCCAAATTGTGGAAACCCAAGTCACCTATGAACACTACTCTTGAAAAGAGCAAGCCTTACCTGGAATGATATCTGTGTGTACAAGCCTGAGAATAGCCATGAAATTAGAAGTTCTTCTATGCTGTGAGCTACAGGTGACAGCAAAAACTGTCACATCGCATAGCAAAGAGATCCAACAGTGCTGTAGTCAAGCAAACCCTTGATGAACTTCAAAATATCCAGCCAATATCCCTTTCCAGACATAAAGCATCTCAGATTGAGGAGAAAACTGCTAGAAGCAGGTTAGTTGAGAAGGTCAGTAACACTGGACAATTGAGGTCACAAGAGCTGGTGGGATGGATTTGTGGTTCAAAGGAATCAGATCCCAAGAAGTAACATAACAACAAAGTCATTCATCTAAAAGGGAAACCACCACCTTGGTAAGACAGGAGTTCTGGGAAACACAGGCGTAGACGCAGAAAACCTTGCTTAGGCTTAGAACTGAGAGCCAGAGGGTGTGTGTTTTGTGCTCCTCACATTAGCAGGGATGAAGACACCTGGTGACAAAGCTGAGAGAGCTGCCCTAGTTCATCCCTTGGCCTCCTCCTGCCCCAGGAACATCCCACTAATCATCTAGGAAAAGCCATCACATTTAAATATGCAACACACAGGAAGGAGTATAGTCTAATCTAACACAGAGTTATTA
Organism: Balaenoptera borealis; assembly: GCF_965194805.1. Taxonomy (NCBI): domain Eukaryota; kingdom Metazoa; phylum Chordata; class Mammalia; order Artiodactyla; family Balaenopteridae; genus Balaenoptera; species Balaenoptera borealis. Next base: position 38,233,825 of record NC_138860.1, on the reverse strand, counting down.
TAAGTAAAAAAGGTAATGAAACAAAGATTTGTCTGATAGTCCAGGAATAACACCAGAATAATATGGACAGAAAGCAGATGAAAACTGTAACATGCAATATCAAAATGAGAGAAAAGAAGTTAAGGAAACATTAGACACTTTGAAAGAATAGTATAAATAAAAAATGGAAGAAATAGTTAAATAATGGGTAGCTCTAAACTGAGAACTCACAAAACTCAGGAGTTATAAGAAAAAAGAAATTCAGAAATAAAAACTCATAAAAAAGAAATGCATGGGAGAAAAGACACTATGGAAAGTACAGTAGGAAAATTAAGAGATGGAAAAGAAAAAAAAAACAAAGGAAATCAAACAGAAATAAATAAAGAAAAAGGATTGGAGAGAAAAGGAAAGATAAGAAGACAGGCAAAGATAAGATGATAATGGAAGAAGTAAAGAAACAAATAATAAAACATGACGACCTAAAAAGGAAGTACCCAATGAAGGAAAACTAAACTTAAAACTATAAATCAAGAAAAGTTTTGTGAAATAGAAGAAGCTTAAAATCTACCTACTTATTTTAACTGGAGAAATGAACCTGTACCACCAAGAGAATACCAATACCAACATCAAAACCAAGGGAATCCTAATAAAAAGACTGGGCTACGGGATTTCTCTGGTGGTGTAGTGGTTAAGAATACGTCTGCCAATACAGAGGACAAGGGTTCAAGCCCTGGTCAGGAAAGATCTCACATGCCAGAGAGCCACTAAGCCCATGCACCACAGCTACTGAGCCTGTGCTCTAGAACCTGCAAGCCACAACTACTGAGATCATAAGCCACAACTACTGAGGCCACATGCCACAACTACTGAAGCCCATGTGCCTAGAGCTGGTCTCCACAACAAGAAAAGCCACTGCCTTGAGAAGCCCACGTGCCGCAATGAAGACCCAACACGGCCAAAAAAAAAAGTCTGGGCTGTAAAGAGGAGAAAAAAATCATTTGGGGATTCAAACAGAAAGTCTAAGTCATTGTAAGGGAGAGAAAATCTGATTGGAATCGGACTTCTCAACAGCAACATTTATCTGCTAGAAAACAACAGAAATATTTTACAGACACAAAGAAAGAGAATGGGATTCAAAGACTGTACAGTCTAAGAGTATAAAGTTTAAAGTTATGAACATGCAAGTTTTCATGGGGTGTTACCCTCATGGGCACTTCCTCAGAAATTTACTACAGAATAAGCTTCAGACAATCAATAAATGGTCCTAGATGATTCACCATAAGTTCTCAGGGGTGAGGTATACATTTAACTGTAGAACAACCATTAAAATTTGGAGGATAAGTTTAAAAATAGTATACTAGTGACATATGGTCACACAGAGTCAAATAATAAAACTAAAAAAAATGGAAGGAGAAAGGAAGAGTAACTGGAACGAGTAATTTTACAGATTGCCTGGCATTATTAGGTGGGAGTAACAGGATACCAATGCAGGCTGACAATTCAAGTAGTTGAATCTTGAGCTTTCTTACTGTTTAAAAATTATCATTAAATTAATACCAGTGACTTAAAATGGATGGTGGGGGGGGAAGAAAGGGGGAGGAGAGAAGAAATGAAACTCTTTTACAAAGAATAAGAGTAGTAAATAATGCTAACGATTGAAACATAAATAAGAAACTTTCTAAATGTCAAAAGAAACAAAAATAAGACACATCACAAAGTAAGAACTTTGTATATGCATCATGTCTGTTTATAGACAATAAAAAATCATATATATGTACATTTTTGATTGAAACATGAAATTGGCATTTTTGTAGGTCATAAGCAATAGACTTTCAGCAATTTCACATGATTCAACAAAGAGCAAGCATATAAACCATGTTACTGTACTAAGGAAAAATATTGATTATATCAATAAATGTAGAATCATCAACAGGAAGACACTGGAAATCACCAAAAAAGATACCCCACATCAAAAGACAAAGAAGTCACAACGAGATGGTAGGAGGGGTGCAATCACAATAAGATCAAATCCCATAACTGCTGGGTGGGTGACTCACAAACTGGAGAACACTTATACCACAAAAGTCTACCCACTGGAGTGAAGGTTCTGAGCCCCATGTCAGGCTTCCGAACCTGGGGGTCTGGCAACAGGAGGGGGAATTCCTAGAGAATCAGACTTTGAAGGCTAGCAGGAATTGATTGGAGGACTTTGACAGGACTGGGGGAAACAGAGACACCACTCTTGGAGGGCACAAACAAAGTAGTGTGCACATCGGGACCCAGGGGAAGGAGCAGTGACCCCATAGAGACTGAACCAGACTTACTTGCTAGTGTTGGAGGGTCTCCCGCAGAGTTGGGGGGTGGCTCTCTCACACCGTGAGGACAAGGACACTGGCAGCAGAAGTATTCCTTGGCGAGAGCCCTCCCAGAGTCCCCCATTAGCCTCACCAAAGAGCCTAGGTAGGCTCCAGTGTTGGGTTCCCTCAGGCCAAACAACCAACAGGGAGGGGACCCAGCCCTACCCATCAGCAGACAAGTGGATTAAAGTTTTTCTGAGCTCTGCCCACCAGAGGAATAGCCAGCTCTACCCACCACCAGTCCCTCCCATCAGGACACTTGCACAAGCCTCTTAGATAGACTCATCCACCAGAGAGCAGACAGCAGAAGCAAGAAGAACTACAATCCTGCAGCCTGTGGAACAAAAACCACATTCACAGAAAGATAGACAATTTGAAAAGGCAGAGGGCTATGTACCAGATGAAGGAACAAGATAAAACCCCAGAAAAACAACTAAATGAAGTGGAGATAGGAAATCTTCTAGAAAAAGAATTCCAAATAATTATAGTGAAGATGATCCAGGACCTCGGAAAAAGAATGGAGGCAAAGATTGAGAAGATGCAAGAAATGTTTAACAAAGACCTAGAAGAATTACAAAACAAACACCTAGAAGATTTAAAGAACAAACAAACAGAGATGAACAATAAAATTAGTGAAATGAAAACTACACTAGAAGGAATCAATAGCAGAATAACTGAGGAAGAAGAACGGATAAGTGACCTGGAAGACAGAATGGTGGAGTTCACTGCTGCAGAACAGAATAAAGAAAAAAGAATGAAAAGAAATGAAGACAGCCTAAGAGACCTCTGGGACAACATTAAATGCAACAACATTCACATTATAGGGGTCTTAGAATGAGAAGAGAGAGAGAAAGACCTGAGAAAACATTTAAAGAGATTATAGTCAAAAACTTCCTAACATGGGAAAGGAAATAGCCACCCAAGTCCAGGAGGCGCAGAGAGTCCCATTCAGGATAAACCCAAGGAGAAACATGCTGAGACACATAATAATCAAATTGGCAAAAATTAAGACAAAGAAAAATTATTGAAAGCAGCAAGGGAAAAATGACAAATAACATACAAGGGAACTCCCATAAGGTTAACAGCTGATTTCTCAGGAGAAACTCTACAAGCCAGAAGGGAGTGGCATGGTATACTTAAAGTGACGAAAGGGAAGCACCTACAACCAAGATTACTATACCCAGCACGGACCTCATTCAGATTTGATGGAGAAAACAAAAGTTTTACAGACAAGCAAAAGCTAAGAGAATGCAGCACCACCAAACTAGCTCTACAACAAATGCTAAAGGAATTTCTTTAAGTGGGAAACACAAGAGAAAAAAAGAACCTACAAAAACAAATCCAAACAATTAAGAAAATGGTAATAGGAACATACATATCAATAATTACCTTAAACGTGAATGGATTAAATGCTCCAACCAAAAGACACAGGCTTGCTGAATGTATACAAAAACAAGACTCATATATATGCTGTCTACAAGAGACCAATTTCAGACCTAGGGACACATACAGACTGAAAGTGAGGGGATGGAAAAAGATATTCCATGCAAATGGAAATCAAAAGAAAGATGGAGTAGCAATACTCATATCAGATAAAATAGAGTTTACAATACAGAATGCTACAAGAGACAAGGAAGGATACTACATAATGATGAAGGGATCAATCCAAGAAGAAGATATAACAATTATAAATATATATATACCCAACATAGGAGCACCTCAATACATAAGGCAACTGCTAACAGCTATAAAAGAGGAAATCAACAGTAACACAATAATAATGGGGGACTTTCACACCTCACTTACACCAATGGACAGATAATCCAAACAGAAAATTAATAAGGAAACAGAAACTTTAAATGACACAGTAGATCAGATAGATTTAATTGATATTTATAGGACATTCCATCCAAAAACAGCAGATTACACTTTCAAGTGCGCACAGAACATTTTCCAGGATAGATCACATCTTGGGTCACAAATCAAGCCTCAGTAAATTTAAGAAAATTGAAATCATATTAAGCATCTCTTCTGACCACAACATTATGAGATTAGAAATCAGTTACAGGGGAAAAAAAGTAAAAAACACAAACACATGGAGGCTAAACAATATGTTACTAAATAATGAAGAGATCACTGAGGAAATCAAAGAGGCAATCAAAAAATATGTAGAGACCAATGACAATGAAAACACGACAATCCAAAACCTATGGGATATGGCAAAAGCAGTTCTAAGAGGGAAGTTTATAGCTATACAAGCCTACATCAAGAAACAAGAAAAATCTCCAAAAAACAATGTAACCTTACACCTAAAGGAACTAGAGAAAGAAGAACAAACAAAACCCAAAGTTAGCAGAAGGAAAGAAATCATAAAGATTAGAGCAGAAATAAATGAAATAGAAACAAAGAAAACAAGAGCAGGATCAATAAAACTAAAAGCTGGTTCTCTGAGAAGATAAACAAAATTGATAAACCATTAGCGAGACTTATCACGAAAAACAGGGAGAGGACTCAAATCAAAAAAATTAGAGGAGCTTGGCAAGATGGAGGAAGAGTAAGACGTGGAGATCACCTTCCTTCCCACAGATACATTAGAAATACATCTACACGTGGAACTGCTCCTACAGACACCCACTGAACGCTGGCAGAAGACGTCAGACCTCCCAAAAGGCAAGAAAATCCCCACGTACTTGTGTAGGGCAAAAGAAAAAAGAAATAACAGAGAAAATGAATAGGGATGGGACCTGCACCAGTGGGAGGGAGCTGTGAAGGAGGAAAGGTTTCCACACACCAGGAAGCCCCTTCGCGGGCAGAGACTGCGGGTGGCAGAGGGGGGAAGCTTCAGAGCCACGGAGGACAGCGCAGCCACAGGGGGGCGGAGGGCAAAGCGGAGAGATTCCTGCACGGAGGATCGGTGCTGAGTAGCACTCACCAGCCCGAGAGGCTTGTCTGCTCAGCCGCCGGGGTGGGCGGGGGCTGGGAGCTGAGGCTCGGGCTTCGGTGCTAGCCTGGAGGGAGTCCGGGAAAAAGTCTGCAGCTGCCGAAGAGGCAAGAGACTTTTTCTTGCCCCTTTGTTTCGCGGCGTGCTAGGAGAGGGGATTCAGAGCTCCGCCTAAATGAGCTCCAGAGATGGGCGCGAGCCGCAGCTATCAGCGCGGATCCCACAGCAACAGGGGCACAGAGGGAAAAACGGAGAGATTCCCGCACAGAGGCCCGGTGCCGAGCAGCACTCAGCAGCCCCAGAGGCTTGTCTGCTCACCCGCAGGGGCGGGTGGGGGCTGGGAGCTGAGGCTCAGGCTTCGGTCGGATCGCAGGGAGAGGACTGGGGTTGGCTGCGTGAACACAGCCTGAAGGGGTCAGTGCGCCATGGCTAGCCGGGAGGGAGTCCAGGAAAAAGCTGCAGCTGCCAAAGAGGCAAGAGACTTTTTCTTGCCGCTTTGTTTCGCGGCGCGCAAGGAGAGGGGATTCAGAGCGCCGCCTAAACGAACTCCAGAGACAGGCGCAAGCCGCGGCTATCAGCGTGGACCCCAGAAGCGGGCGCAGCCGTGGCAATCAGCATGGACCCCAGAGGCGGGCGCGAGCCGCGGCTATCAGCGCGGACCCCAGAGGCGGGCAGGAGACGCTAAGGCTGCTGCTGCTGCCGCCACCAAGAAGCCTGTGTGTGAGCACAGGTCACTCTCCACACCGCCCCTCCCGGGAGCCTGTGCAGCCCGCCACTCCCATGGCTCCCGTGATCCGGGGACATCTTCCCCGGGAGAACGCACGGCGCGCCTCAGGCTGCTGCGACGTCACGCCAGCCTCTGCCGCCGCAGGCTCGCCCTGCATCCATAACCCTCCATCCCACCATCCTGAGTGAGCCAGAGGCCCCAAAGCAGCTGCTCCTTTAACACCGTTCTGTCCGGGCGGGGAACAGACGCCCTCAGGCGACCTACATGCAGAGGCGGGTCCAAATCCAAAGCTGAACCCTGGGAGCTGTATGAACAAAGAAGAGAAAGGGAAATCTCTCCCAGCAGCCTCAGAAGCAGAGATTAAAGCTCCACAAACAACTTGATGTGCCTGCATCTGTTGAATACCTGAAGAGACAACGAATCATCCCAAATTCAGGAGGTGGACTTTGAGAGCAGGATATATTAATTTTTCCCCTTTTCCTTTTTTTGTGAGTGTATATGTGTATGCTTCTGGGTGAGATTTTGTCTGTATAGTTTGCTTTCACCATTAGTCCTAGGGTTACGTCCATCCGTTTTTTTTTTTACTTAAAAATTTTTTTTCCTAATAAATGTTTTCTTAATAATTTTTTCCTTATTTTCTATTTTTAGAAATTAAAAAAAAATTTTAATAAGTTTTTCCATATTTTTTATTAAAAATTTTTTTCTTATCAAATTTTTTCTTAATAATTTTTATCTTATTTTTTACTATAAGAAATTAATAAATCTATTTTTTAAAATTAAAAAAAATTCTTTTCTTAATAAATTTATTCTTAATAATTTTTTTCTTATTTTTTATTATAATAGCTTTATTTTATTTTATTTTAACCTCTTTCTTTCTTTCTTTCTATTTTTTTCTCCCTTTTATTCTGAGCCGTGTGGATGAAAGGCTCTTGGTGCTCCAGCCAGGCAACAGGGCTGGGCCTCTGAGGTGGGAGAGACAACTTCAGGACACTGGTCCACAAGAGACCTCCCAGCTCCACGTAATACCAAATGGCGAAAATCTCTCAGAGATCTCCATTTCAACATCAAGACCCAGCTTCATTCAACGACCAGCAAGCTACAGTGCTGGACACCCGATACCAAACAACTAGCAAGACAGGAACACAGCCCCATCCATTAGCAGAGAGGCTGCCTAAAATCATAATAAGGCCACAGATACCCCAAAACACACCACCAGACGTGGACATGCCCACCAGAAAGACAAGATCAAACCTCATCCACCAGAACACAGGAACTAGTCCCCTCCACCAGGTAGCCTACACAACCCACTGAACCAACCTTAGCCACTGGGGACAGATACCAAAAACAACGGGAACTACGAACCTGCAGCCTGTGAAAAGGAGACCCCAAACACAGTAAGATAAAAAAAATGAGAAGACAAAAAAACACACAGCAGGTGAAGGAGCAGGGTCAAAACACACCAGACCTAACAAATGAAGAGGAAATAGGCAGTCTACCTGAAAAAGAATTCAGAATAATGATAGTAAAGATGATCCAAAATCTTAGAAATAGAATAGACAAAATGCAAGAAACATTTAACAAGGACGTAGAAGAACTAAAGAGTAACCAAGCAACGATGAAAAACACAATAAATGAAATTAAAAATACTCTAGACGGGATCAATAGCAGAATAACTGAGGCAGAAGAACGGATAAGTGACCTGGAAGATAAAATAGTGGAAAAAACTACTGCAGAGCAGAATAAAGAAAAAAGAATGAAAAGAACTGAGGACAGTCTCAGAGACCTCTGGGACAACATTAAACACACCAACATTCGAATTATAGGGGTCCCAGAAGAAGAAGAGAAAAAGAAAGGGACTGAGAAAATATTTGAAGATATTATAGTTGAAAACTTCCCTAATATGGGAAAGGAAATAGTTAATCAAGTCCTGGAAGCACAGAGAGTCCCATACTGGATAAATCCAAGGAGAAACACGCCAAGACATATATTAATCAAACTATCAAAAATTAAATGTAAGGAAAACATCTTAAAAGCAGCAAGGGAAAAACAACAAATAACACACAAGGGAATCCCCATAAGATTAACAGCTGATCTTTCAGCAGAAACTCTGCAAGCCAGAAGGGAGTGGCAGGATATATTTAAAGTGATGAAGGAGAAAAACCTACAACCAAGGTTACTCTACCCAGCAAGGATCTCATTCAGATTTGATGGAGAAATGAAAACCTTTACAGACAAGCAAAAGCTGAGAGAGTTCAGCACCACCAAACCAGCTTTACAACAAATGATAAAGGAATTTCTCTAGGCAAGAAACACAAGAGAAGGAAAACACTTACAATAACAAACCCAAAATATTTAAGAAAATGGGAATAGGAACATACATATCAATAATTACCTTAAATGTAAGTGGATTAAATGCTCCCACCAAAAGACACAGACTGGCTGAATGGATACAAAAACAAGACCCATATATATGCTGTCTACAAGAGACCCACTTCAGACCTAGAGACACATACAGACTGAAAGTGAGGGGATGGAAAAAGATATTCCATGCAAATGGAAATCAAAAGAAAGCTGGAGTAGCAATTCTCATACCAGACAAAATAGACTTTAAAATAAAGACTATTGCAAGAGACAAAGAAGGACACTATATAATGATCAAGGGATCGATCCAAGAGGTAGGTATAACAATTGTAAATATTTATGCACCCAACATAGGAACACCTCAATACATAAGGCTAATACTAACAGCCATAAAATGGGAAATCGACAGCAACACAATCATAGTAGGGGACTTTAACACCCCACTTTCACCAATGGACAGATCATCCAAAATAAATAAGGAAACACAAGCTTTAAAGGATACATTAAACAAGATGGACTTAATTGATATTTATAGGACATTCCACCCAAAAACAACAGAATACACATTTTTCTCAAGTGCTCATGGAACATTCTCCAGGATAGATCATATCTTGGGTCACAAATCAAGCCTTGGTAAATTTAAGAAAATTGAAATCGTATCAAGTATCTTTTCCGACCACAACGCTATGAGACTAGATATCAATTACAGGAAAAGATCTGTAAAAAATACAAACACATGGAGGCTACACAATACATTACGTAATAACGAAGTGATTACTGAAGAAATCAAAGGGGAAATCAAAAAATACCTAGAAACAAATGACAATGAAAACATGATGACACAAAACCTATGGGAGGCAGCAAACTCAGTTCTAAGAGGGAAGTTTATAGCAATACAAGCCTACCTCAAGAAACAGGAAACATCTCGAATAAACAACCTAACCTTGCACCTAAAGCAATTAGAGAAAGAAGAGCAAAAAAACCCCAAAGCTAGCAGAAGGAAAGAAATCATAAAGATCAGATCAGAAATAAATGAAAAAGAAATGAAGGAAACAATAGCAAAGATAAATGAAACTAAAAGCTGGTTCTTCGAGAAGATAAACAACATTGATAAACCATTAGCCAGACTCATCAAGAGAAAAAGGGAGAAGACTCAAATCAATAGAATTAGAAATGAAAAAGGAGAAGTAACAACTGACACTGCAGAAATACAAAAGATCATGAGAGATTACTACAAGCAACTCTATGCCAATAAAATGGACAACCTGGAAGAAATGGACAGATACTTAGAAATGCACAACCTGCCGAGACTGAACCAGGAAGAAATAGAAAATATGAACAGATCAATCACAAGCACTGAAATTGAAACTGTGATTAAAAACCTTCCAACAAACAAAAGCCCAGGACCAGATGGCTTCACAGGCGAATTCTATCAAACATTTAGAGAAGAGCTAACACCTATGCTTCTCAAATTCTTCCAAAATATTGTAGAGGGAGGAACACTCCCCAACTCATTCTACGAGGCCACTATCACCCTGATACCAAAACCAGACAAAGATGTCACAAAGAAAGAAAACTACAGGCCAATATCACTGATGAACATAGATGCAAAAATCCTCAACAAAATACTAGCAAACAGAATCCAACAGCACATTACAAGGACCATACACCATGGTCAAGTGGGGTTTATTCCAGGAATGCAAGGATTCTTCAATATACGCAAATCAATCAACGTGATACATCATATTAACAAATGGAAGGAGAAAAACCATATGATCACCTCGATAGATGCAGAGAAAGCTTTTGACAAAATTCAACACCCATTTATGATAAAAGCCCTGCAGAAAGTAGGCATAGAGGGAACTTTCCTCAACATAATAAAGGCCATATATGACAAACCCACAGCCAACATTGTCCTCAATGGTGAAAAATTGAAACCATTTCCACTAAGATCAGGAACAAGACAAGGTTGCCCACTCTCACCACTATTATTCAACATAGTTTTGGAAGTGTTAGCCACAGCAATCAGAGAAGAAAAAGAAATAAAAGGAATCCAAATCGGAAAAGAAGAAGTAAAGCTGTCACTGTTTGCAGATGACATGATACTATACATAGAGAATCCTAAAGATGCTACCAGAAAACTTCTAGAGCTAATCAATGAATTTGGTAAAGTAGCAGGATACAAAATTAATGCACAGAAATCTCTTGCATTCCTATATACTAATGATGAAAAATCTGAAAGTGAAATTAAGAAAACACTCTCATTTACCATTGCAACAAAAAGAATAAAATATCTAGGAATAAACCTACCTAAGGAGACAAAAGACCTGTATGCAGAAAATTATAGGACACTGATGAAAGAAATTAAATATGATACAAATAGATGGAGAGATATACCATGTTCTTGGATTGGAAGAATCAGCATTGTGTAAATGACTCTACTACCCAAAGCAATCTACAGATTCAATGCAATCCCTATCAAACTACCACTGGCATTTTTCACAGAACTAGAACAAAAAAATTCACAATTTGTATGGAGACACAAAAGACCCTGAATAGCCAAAGCAATCTTGAGAATGAAAAATGGAGCTGGAGGAATAAGGCTCCCTGACTTCAGACTATATTACAAACCTACAGTAATCAAGACAGTTTGGTACTGGCACAAAAACAGAAATAAAGATCAATGGAACAGGATAGAAAGCCCAGAGATAAGCCCACGCACATATGGTCACCTTACCTTAGATAAAGGAGGCAAGCATATACAGTGGAGAAAAGACAGCCTCTTCAATAAGTGGTGCTGGGAAAATTGGACAGGTACATGTAAAAGTATGAAATTAGAACACTCCCTGACACCATGCACAAAAATAAACTCAAAATGGATTAAAGACCTAAGTGTAAGGCCAGACACTATCAAACTCTTAGAGGAAAATATAGGCAGAACACTCTATGACATAAATCACAGCAAGATCCTTTTTGACCCAGGCCCTAGAGAAATGGAAATAAAAACACAAATAAACAAATGGGACCTAATGAAACTTCAAAGCTATTGCACAGCAAAGGAAACCATAAACAAGACCAAAAGACAAGCCTCAGAATGGGAGAAAATATTTGCAAATGAAGCAACTGACAAAGGATTAATCAACAAGATTTACAAGCAGCTCATGCAGCTCAATAACAAAAAAACGAACAACCCAATCCAAAAATGGGCAGAAGAGCTAAACAGACATTTCTCCAAAGAAGATATACAGATTGCCAACAGACACGTGAAAGAATGCTCAACATCATTAATCATTAGAGAAATGCAAATCAAAACTACAATGAGGTATCATCTCACACTGGTCAGAATGGCCATCATCAAAAAATCTAGAAACAATAAATGCTGGAGAGGGTGTGGAGAAAAGGGAACCCTCTTGCAGTGTTGGTGGGAATGTAAATTGATACAGCCACTATGGAGAACAGTATGGAGGTTCCTTAGAAAACTAAAAATAGAACTACCATATGACCCAGCAATCCCACTACTGGGCCTATACCCTGAGAAAACCATAATTCAAAAAGAGTCATGAGGATTAACCAAGATGGTGGAGTAGAAGGACGTGCTCTCACTCCCTCTTGCGAGAGCACCAGAATCACAACTGGCTGCTGGACAATCATTGACAGGAAGACCCTGGACTTCTCCAAGGAGGATACCCCACGTCCAAGGACAGAGGAGAAGCCACAGTGCGATGGTAGGAGGGGCGCAGTCAGAGTAAAATCTAATCCCATAACTGCTGGGTGGGTGACTCACAGACTGGCGAACACTTATACCACAGAAGTCCACCCACTGGAGTGAAGGTTCTGAGCCCCACGTCAGGCTTCCCAACCTGGGTGTCCGGCAACGGGAGGAGGAATTCCTAGATAATCAGACTTTGCAGCCTAGTGGGAATTGATTGCAGGACTTTGACAGGACTGGGGGAAACAGAGACCCCACTCTTGGAGGGCACACACAAAGTAGTGTATGCATCGGGACCCAGGGGAAGGAGCAGTGACCCTGGGGGAGACTAAACCAGACCTACCTGCTGGTGTTGGGGGGTCTCCTGCAGAGGCGGGGGGTGGCTCTGTTTCACTGTGGGGACAAGGACTCTGGCAGCGGAGGTTCTGGGAAGTGCTCCTTGGCGTGAGCCCTCCCAGAGTCTGCCATTAACCCCACCAAAGAGCCCAGGTAGGCTCCAGTGTTGGGTTCCCTCAGGCAAACCAACCAACAGGGAGGGAACCCCGCCCCACCCATCAACAGTCAAGTGGATTAAATTTTTACTGAGCTCTGACCGCCACAGCAACAGTCAGCTCTACCCACCACCAGAGCCTCCCATCAAGCCTCTTAGATAGCCTCAACCACCAGAGGGCAGACAGCAGAAGCAAGAAAAGCTACAATCCTGCAGCCTGTGGACCAAAAACCACAGTTACAGAAAGATAGACAAGATGAAAAGGCAGAGGGCTATGTTCCAGATGAAGGAACAAGAAAAAACCCCAGAAAAACAACTAAATGAAGTGGAGATAGGCAACCTTCCAGAAAAAGAATTCAGAATAATGATAGTGAAGATGATCCAGGACCTCGGAATAAGAATGGAGGCAAAGATTGAGAAGATGCAAGAAATGATTAACAAAGACCTAGAAGAATTAAAGAACAAACAACCAGAGATGACCAATACAATAACTGAAATGAAAACTACACTCGAAGGAATCAATAGCAGAATAACTGAGGCAGAAGAACGGATAAGTGACCTGGAAGACAGAATGGTGGAAGTCACTGCTGCGGAACAGACTAAAGAAAAAAGAATGAAAAGAAATGAAGACAGCCTAAGAGACCTCTGGGACAACATTAAATGCAACAACATTTGCATTATAGGGGTCCCAGAAGGTGAAGAGAGAGAGAAAGGACCAGAGAAAATATTTGAAGAGATTATAGTCGAAAACTTCCCTAACATGGGAAAGGAAATAGCCACCCAGTCCAGGAAGCACAGAGAGTCCCATACAGGATAAACCAAAGGAGAAACACGCCAAGACACATAGTAATCAAAGTGGCAAAAATTAAAGACAAAGAAAAATTATTGAAAGCAGCAAGGGAAAAATGACAAATAACATACAAGGGAACTCCCATAAGGTTAACAGCTGATTTCTCAGCAGAAACTCTGCAAGCCAGAAGGGAGTGGCATGATATACTTAAAGTGATGAAAGGGAAGAACCTGCAACCAAGATTACTCTACCCGGCAAGGATCTCATTTAGATTTGATGGAGAAATCAAAAGCTTTACAGACAAGCAAAAGCTACGAGAATTCAGCACCACCAAACCAGCTCTGCAACAAATGCTAAAGGAACTTCTCTAAGTGGGAAACACAAGAGAAGAAAAAGACCTACAAAAACAAACCCAAAACAATTAAGAAAATGGTCATAGGAACATACATATCGATAATTACCTTAAACGTGAATGGATTAAATGCCCCAACCAAAAGACATAGACTGGCTGAATGGATACAAAAACAAGACCCATATATATACTGTCTACAAGAGACCCACTTTAGACCTAGGGACACATACAGACTGAAAGTGAGGGGATGGAAAAAGATATTCCATGCAAATGGAAATCAAAAGAAAGCTGGTGTAGCTATACTCATATCAGATAAAATAGACTTTAAAATAAAGAATGTTACAAGAGACAAGGAAGGACACTACATAATGATCAAGGGATCAATCCAAGAAGAAGATATAACAATTATAAATATATATGCACCCAACATAGGAGCACTTCAATACATAAGGCAACTGCTAACAGCTATAAAAGAGGAAATTGACAGTAACACAATCATAGTGGGGGACTTTAACACCTCACTTACACCAATGGACAGATCATCCAAAATGAAAATAAATAAGGAAACAGAAGCTTTAAATGACACAATAGACCAGATAGATTTAATTGATATATATAGGACATTACATCCAAAAACAGCAGATTACACGTTCTTCTCAAGTGCGCACGGAACATTCTCCAGGATAGATCACATCTTGGGTCACAAATCAAGCCTCAGTAAATTTAAGAAAATTGAAATCATATCAAGCATCTTTTCTGACCACAATGCTATGAGATTAGAAATGAATTACAGGGAAAAAAATGTAAAAAAGACAAACACATGGAGGCTAAACAATACGTTACTAAATAACCAAGAGATCACTGAAGAAATCAAAGAGGAAATAAAAAATACCCAGAGACAAATGACAATGAAAACACGACGACCCAAAACCTATGGGATGCAGTGAAAACAGTTCTAAGAGGGAAGTTTATAGCTATACAAGCCTACCTAAAGAAACAAGAAAAATCTCAAGTAAACAATCTACGCTTACACCTAAAGAAACTAGAGAAAGAAGAACAAACAAAACCCAAAGTTAGCAGAAGGAAAGAAATCATAAAGATCAGGGCAGAAATAAATGAAATAGAAAAAAAGAAAACAATAGCAAAGATCAATAAAACTAAAAGTTGGTTCTTTGAGAAGATAAACAAAATTGATAAGCCATTAGCCAGACTCATCAAGAAAAAGAGGGAGAGGACTCAAATCAATAAAATCAGAAATGAAAAAGGAGAAGTTACAACAGACACCGCAGAAATACAAAGCATCCTAAGAGACTACTACAAGCAACTCTATGCCAATAAAATGGACAACCTGGAAGAAATGGACAAATCCTTAGAAAGGTATAACCTTCCAAGACTGAACCAGGAAGAAACAGAAAATATGAACAGGCCAATCACAAGTAATGAAATTGAAACTGTGATCAAAAATCTTCCAACAAACAAAAGTCCAGGACCAGATGGCTTCACAGGTGAATTCTATCAAACATTTAGAGAAGAGCTCACACCTATCCTTCTCAAACTCTTCCAAAAAATTGCAGAGGAAGGAACACTCCCAAACTCATTCTATGAGGCCACCATCACCCTGATACCAAAACCAGACAAAGACACTACAAAAAAAGAAAATTACAGACCAATATCACTGATGAATATAGATGCAAAAATCCTCAACAGAATACTAGCAAACAGAATCCAACAACACATTAAAAGGATCATACACCACGATCAAGTGGGATTTATCCCAGGAATGCAAGGATTCTTCAATATATGCAAATCAATCAATGTGATACACCATATTAACGGATTGAAGAATAAAAACCATATGATCATCTCAATAGATGCAGAAAAAGCTTTTGACAAAATTCAACACCCATTTATGATAAAAACTCTCCAGAAAGTAGGCGTAGAGGGAACCTACCTCAACATAATAAAGGCCATATATGACAAACCCACAGCAAACATCATTCTCAATGGTGAAAAACTGAAAGCATTTCCTCTAAGATCAGGAACGAGACAAAGATGTCCACTCTCACCACTATTATTCAACATAGTTCTGGAAGTCCTAGCCACGGCAATCAGAGAGGAAAAAGAAATAACAGGAATACAAATTGGAAAAGAAGAAGTAAAACTGTCACTGTTTGCGGATGACATGATACTATACATAGAGAATCCTAAAACTGCCACCAGAAAACTGCTAGAGCCAATTAATGAATATAGTAAAGTTGCAGGATACAAAATGAATGCACAGAAATCTCTTGCATTCCTATACACTAATGATGAAAAATCTGAAAGTGAAATTAAGAAAACACTCTCATTTACCATTGCAACAAAAAGAAGAAAATACCTAGGAATAAACCTACCTAGGGAGACAAAAGACCTGTATGCAGAAAACTATAAGACACTGATGAAAGAAATTAAAGATGATACCAACAGATGGAGAGATATACCATGTTCTTGGATTGGAAGAATCAACATTGTGAAAATGAGTATACTACCCAAAGCAATCTACAGATTCAATGCAATCCCTGTCAAATTACCAATGGCATTTTTTACAGAGCTAGAACAAATCATCTTAAAATTTGTATGGAGACACAAAAGACCCCGAATAGCCAAAGCAGTCTTGAGGCAAAAAAAATGGAGCTGGAGGAATCAGACTCCCTGACTTCAGACTATACTACAAAGCTACAGTAATCAAGACAATATGGTACTGGCACAAAAACAGAAACATAGATCAATGGAACAAGATAGAAAGCCCAGAGATTAATCCACGCACCTATGGTCAACTAATCTATGACAAAGGAGGCAAAGATATACAATGGAGAAAAGACAGTCTCTTCAATAAGTGGTGCTGGGAAAACTGGACAGCTACATGTAAAAGAATGAAATTAGAATACTCCCTAACACCATACGCAAAAATAAACTCAAAATGGATTAGAGACCTAAATATAAGACTGGACACTATAAAACTCTTAGAGGAAAACATAGTAAGAACACTCTTTGACATAAATCACAGCAAGATCTTTTTTGATCCACCTCCTAGAGTAATGGAAATAAAAACAAAAATAAACAAATGGGACCTAATGAAACTTCAAAGCTTTTGCACAGCAAAGGAAACCATAAACAAGACGAAAAGACAACCCTCAGAATGGGAGAAAATATTTGCAAACGAATCAACGGACAAAGGATTAATCTCCAAAATATATAAACAGCTCATTCAGCTCAATATTAAAGAAACAAACACCCCAATCCAAAAATGGGCAGAAGACCTAAATAGACATTTCTCCAAAGAAGACATACAGATGGCCACGAAGCACATGAAAAGATGCTCAACATCACTAATTATTAGAGAAATGCAAATCAAAACTACAATGAGATATCACCTCACTCCTGTTAGAATGGGCATCATCAGAAAATCTACAAACAACAAATGCTGGAGAGGGTGTGGACAAAAGGGAACCCTCTTGCACTGTTGGTGGGAATGTAAATTGATACAGCCACTATGGAGAACAATATGGAGGTTCCTTAAAAAACTAAAAATAGAATTACCATATGACCCAGCAATCCCACTACTGGACATATACCCAGAGAAAACCGTAATTCAAAAAGACACATGCACCCGAATGTTCATTGCAGCACTATGTACAATAGCCAGGTCATGGAAGCAACCTAAATGCCCGTCAACAGACGAATGGATAAAGAAGATGTGGTACATATATACAATGGAATATTACTCAGCCATAGAAAGGAACGAAATTGAGTCATTTGTTGAGAAGTGGATGGATCTAGAGACTGTCATACAGAGTGAAGTAAGTCAGAAAGAGAAAAACAAATATCGTATATTAATGCATGTATGTGGAACCTAGAAAAATGGTACAGATGAGCCGGTTTGCAGGGCAGAAGATGAGACACAGATGTAGAGAATGGACATATGGACACCAAGGGGGGAAAACTGCGGTGGGGTGGGGATGGTGGTGTGCTGAATTGGGCGATTGGGATTGACATGTATACACTGATGTGTATAAAATTGATGCCTAATAAGAACCTGCAGTATAAAAAAACAAACAAACAACTAATACTAAACTTTCATTGGGTTATTTGTATGGAAATATGTTAATATAAATGTTTCAGACATTACATGAAATCTCTAAAAATCTTATATTTGTATTTGTATGGAAATATGTATGGAAATATGTTAATATAAATGTTTCAGACATTACATGAAATTTCTAAAAAAAAAAAGAGTCATGTACCAAAATGTTCATTGCAGCTCTATTTACAATAGCCAGGACATGGAAGCAACCTAAGTGTCCATCATTGGATGAATGGATAAAGAAGATGTGGCACATATATACAATGGAATATTACTCAGCCATAAAAAGAAATGAAATGGAGGTATTTGTAATGAGGTGGATGGAGTTAGAGTCGGTCATACAGAGTGAAGTAAGTCAGAAAGAGAAAAACAAATACAGTATGCTAACACATATATATGGAATCTAAGGAAAAAAAAAAAAAAAAGGTCATGAAGAACCTAGTGGCAAGACGGGAATAAAGACACAGACCTACTAGAGAATGGACTTGAGGATATGGGGAGGGGGAGGGGTGAGATGTGACAGGGTGAGAGAGTGTCATGGACATATATACACTACCAAATGTAAAATAGGTAGCTAGTGGGAAGCAGCCGCATAGCACAGGGAGATCAGCTCGGTGCTTTGTGACCACCTAGAGGGGTGGGATAGGGAGGGTGGGAGGGAGGGAGATGCAAGAGGGAAGAGATATGGGAACATATGTATATGTGTAGCTCATTCACTTTGTTATAAAGCAGAAACTAACACACCATTGTAAAGCAATTATACTCCAATAAAGATGTTTAAAAATAAATCAATCAATAAAAATAAAATTAGAAATGAAAAAGAAGTTACAACAGACACCACAGAAATACAAAACATCCTAAGAGACTACTACAAGCAACTCTATGCCAAAAAAATGGACAACCTGGAAGACATGGACAAATTCTTAGAAAGGTATAACCTTCCAAGACTGAACCAGGAAGAAATAGAAAATATGAACAGACCAATCACAAGTAATGAAATTGAAACTGTGATTAAAAATCTTCCAACAAACAAAAGTCCAGGACCAGATGGCTTCACAGGTGAATTCTATCAAACATTTAGAAAAGGGTTAACACCCATCCTTCTCAAACTCTTCCATAATATTGTAGAGGAAGGAACACTCCCAAACTCATTCTATGAGGCCACCATCACCCTGATACCAAAACCAGACAAAGATACTACAAAAAAAGAAAATTACAGACCAATATCACTGATTAATATAGATGCAAAAATCCTCAACAAAATACTAGCAAACAGAATCAAACAACACATTAAAAGGATCATACACCATGATCAAGTAGGTTTTATCCCAGGAATGCAAGGATTCTTCAATATACGCAAATCAATCAATGTGATACACCATATTAACAAACTGAAGAATAAAAACCATATGATCATCTCAATAGATGAAGAAAAAGCTTTTGACAAAATTCAACACCCATTTATGAAAAAAACCCTCCAGAAAGTGGGTATAGAGGGAACCTACCTCAACATAATAAAGGCCATATATGACAAACCCACAGCAAACATCATTCTCAATGGTGAAAAACTGAAAGCATTTCCTCTAAGATCAAGAAGACAAGGATGTCCACTCTCACCACTTTTATTCAACATAGTATTGGAAGTCCTAGCCACAGCAATCAGAGAAGAAAAAGAAATAAAAGAAATACAAATTGGAAATGAAGGAGTAAAACTGTCATTGTTTCCAGATGACATGATACTATACATAGAGAATCCTAAAGATGCCACCAGAAAACTACTAGAGCTAATCAGCGAATTTGGTAAAGTTGTAGGATACAAAATTAATGCACAGAAATCTCTTGCATTCCTATACACTAATGATGAAAAATCTGAAAGAGAAATTAAGGAAACACTCCCATTTACCATTGCAACAAAAAGAATAAAATATGTAGAAATAAATCTACCAAGGGAGACAAAAGACCTGTTTACAGAAAAGTATAAAACACTGATGAAAGAAATTAAAGATGATACAAACAGATGGAGAGATATACCATGTTCTTGGATTGGAAGAAGCAATAATGTGAAAATGACTACACTTCCCAAAGCAATCTAGAGATTCAATGCAATCCCTATGAAATTACCAATGGCCTTTTTTATGGAACTAGAACAAAAAATCTTAAAATTTGTATGGAGACACAAAAGACCCCTAATAGCCAAAGCAGTCTTCAGGGGAAAAAACAGAGCTGGAGGAATCAGACTCCCTGACTTCAGACTATACTACAAAGCTACAGTAATCAAGACAATATGGTACTGGCACAAAAACAAAAATATAGATAGAAATATAGATCAATGGAACAAGATAGAAAGCCCAGAGATAAACCCATGCACCTATGGTCAACTCATCTATGACAAAGGTGGCAAGGATATACAATGGAGAAAAGACAGTCTCTTCAATAAGTGGTGCTGGGAAAACTGGACAGCTACATGAAGAAGAATGAAATTAGAACACTCCCTAACACCATACACAAATATAAACTCAATATGGATTAGAGACCTAAATGTAAGACCAGACATTATAAAACTCTTAGAGGAAAACATAGGAAGAACACTCTTTGACATAAATCACAGCACAATATTTTTTGATCCACCTCCTGAGTAATGGAAATAAAAACAAAAATAAACAAATGGGACCTAATGGAACTTAAAAGCTTTTGCACGGCAAAGGAAACCATAAACCAGACGAAAAGACAACCCTCAAAATGGGAGAAAATATTTGCAAACGAATCAACGGACAAAGGGTTAATCTCCAAAATATATAAACAGCTCATGCAGCTCAATATTAAAAAAAAGAACAACCCAATCCAAAAATGGGCAGAAGACCTAAATAGACATTTCTCCAAAGAAGACATACAGATGGCCAAGAGGCACATGAAAAGCTGCTCAACATCACTAATTACTAGAGAAATGCAAATCAAAACTACAATGAGGTATCACCTCACACCAGTTAGAATGGGCATCATCAGAAAATCTACAAACAACAAATGCTGGAGTGGGTGTGGAGAAAAGGGACCCCTCTTGCACTGTTGGTGGGAATGTAAATAGATACAGCCACTATGGAGAACAGTATGGAGGTTCCTTAAAAAATTAAAAATAGAATTACCATACGACCCAGCAATCCCACTACTGGACATATATCCAGAGAAAACCAGAATTCAAAAAGACCCATGCACCCCAATGTTCACTGTAACACTATTTACAATAGCCAGGTCATGGAAGCAACCTAAATGCCCATCGACAGAAGAATGGATAAAGAAGATGTGGTACATATATACAATGGAATATTACTCAGCCATAAAAAGGAACGAAATTGGGTCATTTGTAGAGACGTGGATGGATCTAGACACTGTCATATGGAGTGAAGTAAGTCAGAAAGAGAAAAACAAATATTGTATATTAATGCATATATGTGGAACCTAGAAAAATGGTACAGATGAACTGGTTTGCAGGGCAGAAGTTGAGACACAGATGTAGAGAACAAACGTATGGACACCAAGGGGTGATAGCAGCAGGGAGTGGTGGTCATGGTGTGATGAATTGGGAGATTGGGATTGACATGTATACACTGATGTGTATAAAATGGATTACTAATATGAACCTGCTGTATAAACAAATAAATAAAATAAAATTCAAAAAAAAAATAAAGTAGATGGGCTTTACTGACCTATTAAAAGAAAAAATCTTTCTGATCTTAGCAAACCAAAATCCATGCTGTTATATAAGACATGCTAAGAAAAAAAGGTGAATCAGAAAGGTTAAGAGTGAAATTATATTTGAAGATATACCAGTCATTTGAAAATAAAAAGAAAGAGGAGGACATGATCTATATCAGAAAATAGATCTTTTGAGCTAACAAATATTGAAAGAGATAAAGGCCATTTTGTAAATTTATAGAGTACAATTTATAGTAAAGATATAATAATTACTAATATCTATGCAGAGACTAAAATTGCAACGTTTATAAATAGAAAATATAGGAGATAGAAAGAGTGGACAGACACTATAAGTCAAATTATTAACTTGAGGTTTTTATCACATTTTTCAAGAAAAAGGGATTAAAAATTATTAATACACAAGGCTTGAAAAAAATCAGTAATATAGTCCACATAACTATCTTTAACTCTGTATCCCAATAATAAAAGATACAATTTCTTTTCAATTGCATTTGCATTGTTTACAAACTTTTACCCTATACTAAAGCACAGAGAAATACTTTGGCTAATTTTATAAAATAAAAATAATAAGCCAGCCTTTTTTGACCAAAAAATGCAATTAAACCATAAATAATTAATAAATTATCCAAAATGTCTCTTAAAGACTCTTGGGTCAAAGGGAAAATACAAAGCAAAATTGTAGAGTTTGTAGAAGTTACAATAATGAAGATATTATATATTTAGAAAACTCAAGAGAGCCATTGAAAAAGAGTACTTTAAACAATAATAGTATTGTTTAGTAATATAATTTAGTAAAATAGCTGGATATAAAATTGATAGAATTCAACAATCATGTCATATGAAAACAATAACTAATTAGAAATTTTAATGGAAGAGACAACTCCATTCATAATAACAAAAGAGAAAAAAAATCTAGGCATAAACCTAATAAAAGGTCCATAAGTTATATCTAGAAAGCTTTTACATGTATCTAAAAGATACAAAAGTAGGTATAAAGTGGAATGCTGTATCATGAAAAATGAGGAGAAAAAAATGATAGATCCAGCAAAAATGGTAAAATCTTGACAATTGTTGAATATGGGTGAAGAATATATCAATATTCATTATACTATGTCCTCTACTTTTTTGTATGCTTGAAAATTTTGTATTAAACTAATTTGAAATAGTTAATCTTGGTGTTAAAAATAAAGGTATTTAGGTTCTAGCTCCATGCTATCAAAGCACACCTAGATAATTATATGAATTAATTAAGATGATTTGATTAAATTTTTACAGTCAACTTAGTTAAGCTAAATCTCTTTGGAATCTCTACTTAATAGAAAATTAATTGTACATGCAGGTTTTAGATACTTTAAAGTGATAGCTGTTTCTTTCTACTCTCCAGTTCTGGCCTAATGAGGAATCACATTTCTCCTTGCCTCTGCTTCTGAGGACAATATTAGGTAAACTGAGAGGCAGGAAGAGAATTACAGAGACTGTCAGAGTTACTGATAGAAGTGCTTCAAGTTCTCAGGCTGGAAGGCACCTTCACAGAACATCTTACCCCTTAATCGGGCTTCCAGATGGGGCCATGTAGAAGCTAGGTGAGTGTCTTTAATCTCTGAAGTGAGAAGGTAAACCTGCTTAAATACTTTTCTATGACAAATTCTTGACCACATTCCATGCTTATTCTCACTGAAAATTCCAGATGAATGATTTTACTTTTTCTTGCAGTTAATGTTTGCTATTCTTGAAATAATGGGCATTAATACTATTATAATTACCTTCAATGAAACAAACCAAAACAAAGCAACACAAAGCAAGACATGAGGGCCTATTGGACAAAGCTCAGCTTCCTCACCCTGGCATCCTGGCCCTACCATCCCCTCCCTCCAGAGTATGGCTCCAATATATCTTTTTCATTGATGTGTTCTGTCATAGCCCTGATGACTTCCTATAATGCAGACAAACAAAAAAGGAAAAATTGTAAAACCTAATATTTGTTTAATTATTGTTTAGTTTGTAGAATGTAAGTTTTCCAATGTATTTTAACAAAAGCCTTAAGATCTGGGTATTATTTACCTTTATTTATTTTTTAATGGGCAAAGTGGTGCTGGAAGATCTGGAGCTTTGCCCAATATATAAAATTAATATGTGATGAAGCCAGAATTTTGATTCTGAATTTTGTGCTCACCCTACAGTAATATGTTACCACTAAACTATGCACTCATTAATCCCTGGGAACATTCTGAGTTGAACCTCTTGATTTTAGTACCAGACTCCCTTTTCACTCCCCTTCCAAGTCTCTCAAAATTCCAGCCACCTTTCAAGATTTGGATATAAAATTCTTCTTGATCCCTTGAGGATTATGTGCATGCACTCTCTCTCTCTCTCTCTCTCTCCTCTGAACCAGCAGAGGATGTCTGTGTCTTCTGGGGCACTTGACATATTCTACCTTGTGTGGTGTTATTCTTGGCACACTTGTCTTACTGGTAGAGCCTATGTCTTACTTATCTTTCTGTTCCTTCCATGTTGCAAGCACAGTGGCACATAGTAGGTGTTATACTTAACAAATGTTTGGGGAAGGACATGGACTTTTCCTTAATATAATTTAAAGACCTGCCTTCACTCTGAAAGAGTTCTTGAAACTCTTATGGTAAGTGGAAACCATTTTTGTCATAAGCAGATAGATTCATATGAAGTATAAAAATAAAATAATACTGCTAATAGTAATAATCAGTGACATCATAATAATGGTAATTTTATAACCTTGAATTATAAGGTTCTTCTCTTTCAGATTATAATAATTCATATGTCTCATTCATTTCCCCTATATGCCTGAAATCCAAGGAAAATGTTGCCCGTACAGTGTTAACAAGAGAAACCAAGAATAGGCACCTTGGACTCCCATTTTGTTTGAGGGTCAGCCCCTCCACTTCTTCAAGCAAGTTATTTAACCTCCTGCGAGCTCCATCGCCTCCCCACCCTTTACAAAATACGGATAATAAGATGACAAATTTGCAAGCTCACTGTAAAGAATAAATAAAATCGAGTGGGCAAAGTTCTTGGCAGAGCATCTGGTGCATAGTAAGCACTCATTAAATAGTATCAGTAATTATTGTTATGAGGGAAGAGAATGAGACCTAAGACCCAAGATGATTAAGTGACTTGCTCAAGATGGTATAATGAAATCTAACTAGAACTTGAGTTTTTGCTTCCTGGATTGCATTATCAACTCCCTCTGCCCCTTAACTGCCCTCCATCTACCCTAGCCCTGTACAATTAAGAGTTTCACTGGCCTTTGTCCCAGTTCCTGGGAGGTAGCCTCTAAATCTTTGGAATTTCCCAAATAATAGAAGTGTCTTTGTTATTTATGGTGGACCCTGATAGGTTATGTTTACTAGGTAGTTTATGCTAAGGAAATAGGTTATATGCTAATTGTATATGCTAAGTTTTAGGTTATAATTTATGCTAAGGAAAATATTTAGTATAAGAGCTGGCAGTGGCAGAAAGACCAACCATGTGATTAGAAGGCTGGGGCTTTGAGCCACCTTGATATCAGACCAACCCCCAGAGAGGGGAGGGGGGCTAGACATTGAGTCACATGGCCAGTGACTTAATCAGTCATGCCTATGTAATGAAGTCCAAATAAAACCCATGGACATAGATGCTCAGGCTAGCTTCCTTGGTGGGCAATACTCTATACTGCCACATACCAATGTGTTGGGAGAGTGACATATCCTGATGCCACAGGGAGAGGACAAGGAAGCTTTGCATTTGGTGCCCTCCCAGACATTGCTGTATTGGTCTCCCCTTTTGTTGGTTGTGATTTGTATCCTTTTGCTATAATACAATGGTAATCATAAGAACAGTGCTTTCCTAAGTTCTGTGTGTTGTTCTACCATATTATTGAACCTGAGGGGAAACCCTAATTTGTAGCCAGTAGGTCAGAAGTGAGGGAGGCCTAGGGACCTTGGAATTTATGGCTGGTGTCTGAAGTGAGGGCAGTTGGGTAGAGGACTTTGCCCTTGACCTGTGACCTTTTGCCTGGTTTGGCTCCGGGGCAGCTGGTGTCAGAAGTCTTGCTGTCCCTTCATCCAGAACCTCAACAGGGTTCAATGTTTTATAAGGTACACACTTTGCAATCTCAGACTCAAAACTGAGATGTTTAAAATCTAAATTTTTATTCCTTGTTGTTGTTTTTTGATGCATAGTGTTAAAATATGATCACATTGGCCCTATGCAGCTGAGCATTGAGGTAACAGCTGTATTGAAGGTTAAAAAAAAAAAAAAACTGAAAAATTATTTATGTCTAGTACTAACCTATCATGCACTCTTTTCTTTCCAAAAACCCTTCTCCAATCTCCAAACAAATTAATTCATCTGCACAGTTGAGAGGAGGAAACTAAGCAGAGACCTCCACCTCTGGGGCATGAGGGGCACCAAAGGGACACCCACCAGGACAGCTGGAGTGCATATGTTGTGACTCTCCACACCCTGCTGGAATATCTCTCTTGCCAACAGTATGGAAATCATAATTAGCACCCTGCAGCGACTCAGGGCTTCAAACCCACCCAAATCTATTTGCAGTGTTTCACAACTTACTGAGAACAGCATCTCTCATATTTAGGTAGCTGCCCCCCTGTCTGCTTTGTTGGTCCTAATGTATTTAGATAGATTCTTCTTCCATGAGGCAGAGCCCAAGTTCATTAGAATCATGCGTTCTGCTTCAAAACCTCCCTTAATCTCCCTAGATGCTCTTTGGGCTTTTCCAGTTGTATTCACTAACCTTGGAAGTGGGTATTTAGGAACAATGCTAATGTTCTTAAATTGCTTTGCAGTCTTTTCTCCTGGATTATGCTAGCAAGCAAAAGAAAGAAATATCAATTAAGCCCCAAGAGCCATTTTGCAAATGCTCTTTCTCTTAAACCAGGGAATGTCTAACTGCGAACCCAAATGGAAAAGATGCAGGATGGTGTTGTGATGTGTTATGCATGTTGACTCTTTTCTTTCTGAGGGATCTAATCTTTTAGAGTGGGCATTAGGTAATGCTTTCAATGTAGTATTAAGAGCCAGAAAAAAAAAAGAAGACACTTCATACGTTTTGGATAATAACATGTTGGTGCTTTAATAACACTCATCTTAGAAGGGTATTTGTTATTCATTATGTACAGTGCATTTCAAAGTTCTGCTTTCCATTAACCCTTTCTCTGAGCAGATTGCAGATAGTTTTAAAACCTTTCTGATAGGAGAGCCAGCCTCAGCCTGGATCTTGAACTTGCTTGGATATTGGGGTGAATGGGGGTGCTACAGTAGGGCAGTGGTAAGTAGTAACACTGGCTCCCTCCGGGAGGGGAAGTAAATGGCTTGGAGACAGGAGAAAAAGTAGATATTTCACTATTAATTTTGTGCTTTGTAGCATGTGACTATATTACCAATTCTAAATACAGATAAAAAATATATAATTTTTTTAAAAGGTAAGAAAAATGATGTGGCCACAGTGGAAAACAATACTGTGGTTCCTCAAAAAATTAAACAGAATTACCATATGATACAGCAAAAGAACTGAAGGCAGAGACTTGAACAAATATTTGTACACGCATGTTCATAACAGCATTATTCACAATAAACAGAGAGTGGAAGCAAGCCATGTGTCCATGGATGGATGAATGGGGAAAGAAAATGCAGTATGTACATACAATGGAATCTTATTCAGCCTTAAAAAGGAAGGCGATTCTGACACATGCTACAACATGAATGAACCTTGAAGACATTATGCTGAGTGAAATAAGCCACCAGTTTTCCTACTGCTATGAAATGTAAGGTGATCACCGTCTCCCTAGAGCTCAGAGACCATGTGTCTTTATCCTTCATGGTCCCTTTTGTGGCTTTTTAAATTGGGAATACTCAATAGATGGTACTTTCTGACACCAATTTTCTGACACTGAGTGTCCCCAAATTCAAGTCAATTATTACACTAAAACACATGGAGTTAGTGTCAGATCCAATGAGTTAAAGGGCAAGGTCCCCGACAAGACTGCCCTTACTTCAGATGCCAGTTTTAAGTGGGACTACAAATTTAGAGCTTCCCACACCCCCTGAGTGTCAGTATTTCTCTAGGATGACTCACAGAACTCAGAAAAGGGCTACGTTTACAATTACCATGTTACTATAAAGGATGCAAATGAAGAGTCAGATGAAGAGAAACATAGAACAAGACCCAGAAGCATCTGTTCCCATGGAGACAGAGTGAACACCCTCCTGTTCACCAACCAGGAAGCTCCCCTGAGCTTCAGTGTCCAGAGCTTTTATTTGGGGTTTCATTACGTAGGCATGATTGACGGAATAATTAATCACATGATTGAACTTAATCTCCAGTCCCTCCTCTCTCCCTGGAGTCTGGGGGTGGGCCTGTAAGTTCCAGCTCTCTAATCATGTGCTTGGTCTTTCTGAAATGGCCAGCCTGGCTCTTGAAACTACTGAAGTGCTCATCATGAAGTCACCTCCTTAGCATAACTTCAGGTCAAAGGGGCTCCTTATGAAACACAGAGACACTCCTATCACTGTGTAAATTTGAAGTTCTGTGCCAGAAACTGGGGGTGAAGACGAGATATATTCTTTATTATATCACACATAGCAATACCTCAATCTTGATTTCTCCAGCTAATGCTTACATAATGGTCATATAGTTGGCTATATTCCACCCAGGATAGAAGAGAAATCAGTTTTTCCAGCTCTCAGCAAAGAGATAATTGAGAAAGCATGGCCTCAGCAAAGCCATACTTGGCAGTTGGTTTAAAATCTATAAGCTAAAATGTAATGTATCCTTTGTCTCTCTGGCTAATGACCAGTCATGGGATATGGATAAGAAGTTCCAGATTCAGCCCTTTGAGCCTGTACTCTTGCTCGTGAGCTCTATGATCTCCTTCCCTCTGATACCTCTTTAAGCATCAAGGAGCTGTTTA
Source organism: Balaenoptera borealis (assembly GCF_965194805.1). Lineage (NCBI taxonomy): Eukaryota > Metazoa > Chordata > Mammalia > Artiodactyla > Balaenopteridae > Balaenoptera > Balaenoptera borealis. Next base: position 38,205,341 of record NC_138860.1, on the reverse strand, counting down.
ATGCAAGGTTCTTGTCAGTTCTTTTCTCTTTCTCTTGGTCAGTGGATTAGCCAAGATTGATTTTTCTGCATGGCTGGGGAAGGCCTAAGGTTAAAAGATAAAAAAAGGTAGATTCCTTTTACATGTAATTTAGATTTTTTCTCCTGGCATTAGTTCTGATATCAACCACAGAATCACTTCAATTTTCCAGAAGAAACTGGGCCCCAACTACAGCTGCTGGGGCGGGGTAAACCCAGGCTTCCAACACAGGACAGCTGGGTGGTACAGGCAGGGTTGCTGCCAGGTGCCTCTCTCTCTCTTCTTTCCTCCTCCCCACACCTATCTTTCTCTCTCTCTCTCCTTTTCTTTCTCTCTGATTCTGCTTGCAAAATGCAACTAGACGTCTCACGTGTTTATTCTACACATTGTTCTTTCAGGTCAGTGTGTATTTATCTTTTGCAAACTAAAGAGCTCAAGGGAGAACTGCTTCTGAGTCAACCAGATGACAAAAGACCAAATCAATTCATCCAGAAAGCCTGTCAATTCAGCGGAACATCATTGGCACGAGTAGTGTTGTGGACAAAGCAGGCACCTGATTGACTCAATTTTCCACCTTTTGCCAGGCTTCTCTTTGGCAGCCAATAGATCCTATCCAAAGACCACGCCAGATGTGATGAATAACCCTCTCTGCCCCGGGTGGGTATCTTTCCACTTACTCCCTGCAGTGTCGGCAAGGCATCCTCTCTATGTTATAATACACTGTGTGGTTTTATAAGTGCTGCCTTTTAAGGGCTGGAGACTCCCTGGAGCCTGAGGCAGAGTCGGGGGCAATGGTGTGGTGCTGGAGGTGGTGTGATGCTGACAGAGCAGGAGAATTAGAGAAGTGTGGGGGAAGGGAAACATAGTCAGTGAGTGGGGCTAAATAGGGGAAGAATATCTCAGAAGAGAACTTGTGAACACAGTCGATTCAAGCTGAGCAATGCTTAAGATGGTAGCTTGGGCCAGACTCTCACACTGTTCTCAGTAGACCAGCTTGAAGGGTCTTAAGCACCTGTGTCCCCAGGAAGGGGCAGTGTGACATCATGATGTGTTTACGTGGGGTGTGGGGGCAAGAGACAAGGGTCCACGCCCTGCCCCACCATCCCTCTTCTCCCTCCCTCCCCCCTCCCTTCCTTCTTTCCTCTCTTCCTCCCTCCCTTCCTTCCTCTCTTCCTCCCTCCCTCCCTTCCTTCCTTCTTCCCTTCCTTCCTTCCTTTTCCTTCCTTCCTCCCTCCATTCCTTCTTTCCTTCCTCCCTTCCTCCTTCCCTCCCTTCCTCTTTCTCCCTTCCTTCCTTCTTCTCTCCCCCCTTCCTTCCTTCTTTCCTTCCTTTTTTTCACTATTGCTAAGATTGAAAGGGACACTTGAGTAATACTTACTTGTGTCTTAGCCACACTCAGTTAAATTCAAAGAGTTGGCTTCAATCCAACCAGCCAGCGAGAAAGCTTCTAAATGCCAGGATGGGGTTTCAAACAGCCAGCTGGATGTCACTTCCTCACCCCGAAGCCTCCTCTACCATTGGGTCAATAGGCGGAGATGGAGAGAGAATTTGGACACTTTACCAAACCAAAGTGAAGCTACAACATAGGAACAAAATGGGAACCCTTGTATCAGTAATTGGGAGATAGAAACAGAAGCTCACAGACAAACTGGATGTAAACTTGAAGGGAAAGAATTGGAGAACTGAGGAGAGAAAAATCTGGATTAGTCAGGACTGTCTTGGTTGCAGGTAACAGCCACCCATCTTGACAAAGCTTAGGTGAAAAGGACGTTTATTGGTCAATCCAATTAAAAAGTCTGAGGGTACATTGGCTTCAGTCCACTTGACCACATGCTCTAATAACACCTGGTGCACCCTCTCTCTCTCTCTCTCTGTCTCTGTGCCCTTCTCTGTTCTGGCCTCATTCTCAGGCACACTTTTGCCTTGTGGTGGCAGGAGAACTCCAGCATTTCCAAACTCAAACTCCATCTCATTAGTACCAGGAAGAGTTCCCAGTGGGCTCTCATTGGATCAATTTGACTCAACTTTCCTCTCCGGACTAATGACTGCAGCCAGGGAGGCAGGATGTTCTCATCGGGTATGCCTTTGCCAGGTGCTCACCTCCAGAGCCAGGAGTGGGGTCAGCCCCACCTAAAGAACATGGTCTGGGAGTGAGCAAGGAATGGTCCTGCTTAAAAAAGTGGGGGTCTTCTTTACATAAGAGAAAAATGCTGGCAGGCAAAAACATCAGATGTCTACCCCAGATGCCAAAAAGAAGCCAAAATCATAAAACTTTGAGCGAAGGGCAGTCATGCACCACGTTCTGGAATCCACCAGGAATAGGTCAGGTCTATACGAAGCCTCAAGGCTTATGTGACAATTGCCCAGACCACTTTTGGTATAAGCATCTCTTTTTTGATAACTGGTTCAGGGCCGCCTGGCCTGCTTCCTGTTGCTCTTGAAAGAAACTTGCCCTTTCCAGGCTGAAGCCCAGACACCCTACTCCAGAAGGGAATCCCTTTATAGAGTTCTAGCGTGTCCTCTGTCTTTCTCTTTTTCATGCTCACTAGCTCTGGTCTTATAGCCTCCACCACCCCAGCCTTCTCCCCACACGCTTCCAACTTATTTTTTTTTTCATATTTTTTTTTTATTGATGTCACATAGTAATCAGAAAGGCCATTCTGGTGAACGTAGCCATTGGAACAGATGCTACTCTCACAGACACGTAGCAGACGCCTGGGGACATGAGTGGGAGTCTAACAAAGTGACCCAACAAACTGTAAAAAAAGAGATAGAAAAGAGGAAAGGAAGGGGTAGCTGCGTAACAGGTTACGTTTACCAAACTTTTAAAGGAAAGGGGAAAAGAAAGCCATACTTATTGGAAGAGCAATCTTTATTTAAACAGCTCACAGAATTAGTGGTCTCACCCATATGCCAAGCTCTAACAAAGGAAACACACCAATATGAGCCCAAGTAAAGGGAGAACAGAACTGCAGGCTCCGGTGCTGAGAGGGCTAATTATCAAAGCTCTGTCTCCATCCTGTTGATATCAATCCTGGCAGGGCACGATGGCTGCTGCCAGCGGAGAGGAAAAAATTACCCAGACTGATGCCTCCGAATAACAGATAATTTGCCTAAATGAACAAATCAAGTAAGATTTAATTGTTGGCAGCGATTGCCACCCAGGAACAACAAGGTATATAACTGCTTAAGCTTTGCACATGGCTTTCCATGCATCCCCCTTCCCTCCCCCTTTCTTTTTTCTAAACCAAGTATACTTGTTTAATGACATTGATGGGGAGTAGACTCATGATATTATAAATGACACTCATGACAGAACTGTCACCTGGTGACAGCTCGCTGACAGCCCAGTGAGAAATTAATCATTTTAGATGCTCTATGATTTGCTCATTTAATGCCACAAATAAGATCTTACTGTAAAACCACACATAATCTCATCCCCTAAGGGACAGTTTGGTTGTTTTCCTACCTCCTCGAGCAGGGCTGGTGCGGGGTCCGGGGTAAATGGTTGGGAATATTGTGTGGTGGTGAACCCGGCACCTCCAATTCTAGGCAGAGGCTAGAAGTTCTCCGAGGAAATTTGTACCTGAGCAGGGTCCGAATTTAGTTTTCTCACTTGCCACTTGTTTAAGGAAGCTTTCAAGAGGAAGGAGCTAACCTGTTGGGACTGATGCTAATAAAGACAGAAAGCTGAGGAAGGGAGAGGTTATTTTTAGCCAGGTAATGGGGAATAAATGGGGCCACACTGTGATATGCTAAGATATGCCTGCACTCATTTTTGCCTGGAACTCCCACACTCTTTGCTGGGCAGACATCTGTTAATTACTTTCTGTTGGACTTCACTTTGACATTTGGAGAAATGGAAGGAGATTGCCTAACCATTCTTTTTTTTTTTTTTTTTTTTCCTAAACAATATCTCTGTGGAGTTTTGGATCCAGGGAAGAAAGGAGGTGAGGTGGGTTTGAAGCACACTCTGCTTGGGTTTGCTAAAACCTTCAATACACCATACCTAAGGCACTTTGGCCTGGATTTTATTGAAAACCCTGTGTGGGGCTCCAGACAATCAGAGTCACTCATGTTTTTTCCTTCCACGCTGCACTGGCCTGTGCTACATTTAATCTGAACACATGCTTATCTCTCTACCCACCTTTCCTTACATTTTACTCATCTTGTAAATAGATTCTTGAAAAATAATAAAATGAACTTTCCAATTTAGGACAAAAAAAAAATCTTCAAATCAGTGTGCCTGCATCAATGCCTTGTTGATGAGGCAGTTCCTGTCACCAAGCAGCAGGAGGCTGAGAACCAAACTTCAGAAGATGGAGATGGTAGTTTCAGTGTTACATCATCTTTTCCCCACCTTTTCTTTCTTTAGGCACGGGTTTGCCTGCGCTCCTTTACAACTGCGTTTGGGTAGGTTGGGTAGGTTGACCTATAATATGTGGTGTAGTGTGATTAGTGACCACTGGGTGGCGACAAAGACCTCCGGCTTCATTATTGGATGTAGGCAGTGACTGATAGGTGACAAGGGCCTGTTTTCTAACAGTCTCAATAATAACAACTTCTTGGATGCTGACCATGTGGCAGGCACCATCAGGTGCGCTGTTTGTACATTAACATGTTCATTTTGCAACACTCCTGTGAATCTTACAGAGAGTGAGGAACTAACTTGCCCAAGGTCACCTACTGGTGGTTGGCAGAGCTGAAATTTGACCCCAGCTCTAACTGATGACCCAAGCTGTGTTCTCAGACATTGAGCTCTACTGTAGCCTTAGGGAAATACGCTACTGATTTGGGGAGGAAGTTGACTGGCCACAACTAATATCTCACCTTCACTGAGCTCTGATGCTTCCTTCATCTCCGTAAGATGAGAAAAAGGGGCACAGAAAGAACAAACTTATCAGGTATATAGAATCTGAGAGTTGGAATATTCTTGACCCTTTAGGCCAGTCTCCCATCCAATACAGGACTGTCCCTGAAGGAGGATTACATAGACTTTGCTGGACCACTTCTGGGACCAGGTTGCCACATGAAGGTGGCATGGTGCCTTCTCTGTCTTCCCATCATCACCTCCCTCTTCAAGAGGAGAAATTCAGAGGGAGGGGACCAGGAGAAAAATTCACAGCTCAAGTCCATCAAAGCAGTTCTAGGAAACAACATGGTGTGATGGTTAATTATATGTGTCAGCTTGACTAGGCCACAGGATGCCCAGACATCTGTTCAAACATTATTCTGGGTGTGTCTGTGAGGATATTATCAGATGAGATTAACATCTGAATTGAGTAAAGCAGATTGCCCTCCCCAGTGCAGGTGGGCCTCATCTAATCTTTGAAGACCCGGATGGAACAAAAAGGCTGACCTTTCTGTGAATAAGGGGGAACTCCTCCTGCCTGACTGCCTTCAAGCTGGGACATAGGATTTTTACTGCTTTCAAACTCAAATTGAAACATAGGCTCTTCCTAGGTCTCAAGCCTGCTGGCTTCCCACTGGAACCAGACTATCAGCTCTCCTGGATCTCGAGCTTGTTGACTGTAGATCTTGGGACTTCTTAGCCTCCTTGACCGTGTACTTGTGTGAGCCAATTCCTTGTAATGTATAGATATAAATAGAGATGTAGATTTATGATATGTATACATATACACACAGCCATACATATATGGACATTTCCACTTAGATGTCCAACTCTACACTTTATTTATTTATTTTTAAATTTATTTTATTGAACTGTAGCTGATTTACAATGTTGTGTTAGTTTCTGGTGTAGAGCAAAGTATGTAAATATAGTTCCCTGTGCTATAAGTAGGACCTTGTTGTTTATCTATTTTATATATTGTAGTTTGTATCTGCTAACCCCAAACTCCTAATTTATCCCTCCCCCCACCCCCTTTCCCCTTTGGTAACCATAAGTTTGTTTTCTATGTCTATGAGTCTGTTTCTATTTTGTAAATAAGCTCATGTTTTAGATTCCACATGTAAGTGATAATCCGATGGTATTTGTCTTTCTCTGACTTACTTCACTTAGTATAATAAGCTCCAGGTCCATCCATGTTGCTGCAAATGGCATTATTTCATAAAATTCTACATTTTAAATTTGAACCTTTTTATGTTAATATCTATCTACATCTATATCTACACATCTCCTATTGGTTCTGTTTTCTGGAGCATGCTGACTAATCCAGTGGATCAACTAAATGGAAGAATCTAAATCAAAAAGCAACATGACCCGAGTCCTGCCAACACAGTGCAGTGGTTAAGCATGGGGAGCCCTGGTGTCAGACGACCTGGGCTTTAGTGCTGGCTCTGCTCCCTCGTGCCTCTTTGTCCTAGGAAGCCTCAGTGTCCTCATCTTTAAAATGAGAATAATTATAAATGAGATGATGCAGATTCAGTTCTTAGCACAGTCCCTGACAATTAGTGTCCATTACTTTAGACATTAATTGCTTCTCATCAGTAAGTTACCAAGAAATCTTGGTAAAATAACATGTTCTATCTTTTTTACAAAAAAAAAAAAAAAAAAAAAAAAAAAAACTCTAGAGGGCGAAAAATGAATAACTCTCCTCCTCTTCCTTCTTGGAAGAGGTGTTGTGAGGTCAAAATTGATAAAAGACAGAAGGTCTTGGTAAGTAAAGGTGGCCATAGTGCATGGGGTGGTGAGGGTATTATTACTGAGCTCATCATCAAGGCCCAGTCCGTGGAAACAACAGGACAGCAGACCAGCGCAAAGGTTCAGGCCTTCCGTCAGTAAGCATTTCTGAGGGAGACGAAGGGGCCCTCTCAGGAGAGGCTTAGCCAGTGGAAACAGAAGTTATTTCTCCAGGAAAACTCTCAGGTTATTCAAACCAGAAAGCAGAGTGGAATGCAGATTGCCAGGGAGGGACATTCTTAGGATGTACTCAGACAGCTTTGCTCTTCTTGACTGACAGACCAGGCTTTGGTGCCTCCCTTAGTTTTAAAAATTATTTCTGAAGGAAGAAATTGGTCTCTTGGTGTGGATATGATATTCTTTTAACATGATATTCTTTCAGAGGCACCTGCACGTGATATCATCTGATATCATCTGATGGAGGAGACCCAATGGGAACATTGAACTTCTGAACAAGTGAGTGTTCCTCTCCCCGCTCCCCATGTTATTACCTCCTCCCCCAAGTTCTTAACTCTGTTTCTTCCTCCCCACCTTGTTTCACTCACATCCCTGGGGAGTTTGTACAGGCTCATGGCTTTGGCTGACGCCTCTTAGAAGGAAACTGGAATATCATACTCACGCATGCAACTCACCGAGAGGGCATTTCCACTTAGATGTCCTCCCACCACCATCTAGATTTCTACATTTAAAACTGAACCCTTTTATTTTCATCATTAAAGTTGCCTCTGCCCCCAAACCACATTTCTGTCTGAGGTACCACTTCCTGGACCTCCAGACTGCTAGGCTGGACAGTTTGAAACTCTCTCTAACTTATTCCTACCCTTCATCAACTTCTACCAGGGTTTGCTTCTAAATGTCTCTCGAATTTGCCCCTTTCTCTCCATTTCTGCTGTTCACGTGTTAATACTGCATACCTGGATGCCCTCAACAGCCTTCCAGGGGCTTCCTGTTTCTCATTATCCTTTGTCTTACCCTCCCTATGCTCTGGACCCCACAGATATTCTCAGTCTTCTCCCCAGGTATAAATCCCCCTGCCTGGTTTCCATATTATGTACCTTTTAGTCTTTTCAACCATTTCCCTTTATTTCCAGCTTCAGTCTGTCTGGCCTCTCTCTGCCTCCACCTATGCTATGTTCCCCAGCTTGTGTAATGAGGGATGAGGGTCACATCGGGAAGCCCAGGCAGGGGGCGCAGTGAATGTCCTACACACTTCCTACTCCCTGCTGCATTTCCCCATCCTTTATAGCCCACAAAAGCACTCTATGCCTCATGCGTATTATCATTTAAAAAATAATTTAAATTTTCATTACACAAGTGATATAATGTACATATTCTTTCTTCCTTCCTTGCGTCCTTCCTTCCTTGCATCCTTCCTTCCTTTCCTCCTTTCTTTTTCTTTCTCTCTTTCTTTCTCCCTTCCTGCCTTCCTTCCTTTCTTTTTATTGAGGTATTGTTACTTTAGAATGTTGTGTTACTTTACAATATTGTGTTACTTTCAAGTGTACACCAGAGAGATTCAGTTTTACATACGTAGATATATGCATTATTTTTCAGATTCTTTTCCACTATAGGTTATTACAAGATATTGAGTATAGTTCCCTGTGCTCTACAGAAAGTCCTTGTTGTTTACCTATTTCATATATAGTAGTGTCTATATATTAATCCCAAACTCCTAACTCTACATACTCTTTAAAAATGAATTTTTTTTAGACAAGACTAGGGTCCCCTTGATCACTTACTCTAATTATGGTCCTTTCCCCCTTATGTAGAGGAGGCATGGTTCAGTGTTTGGGGTGTATACTTCCAGTTATTTTTGATGTTTTTATATCCATATATATGTACCCATGGAGGGTATGTAATATTTACATTGCATGTGACCATTTTTAATATAAATGGCATCGTACAAGTGTACAATGTACACACAAGTATTTTGTGAAATTACTAGACATCTATCCATGTTAGCCCACCTGGATGAGTCTCACTCTCGTTATCTGGTAGGTGCTACTCTATAGTATGAATCCATCACCATTTATTTGACTATTGCCTCTTTGATGAGCATTAGATTATTCCAATGTTTAGGTTTACAAACACTGCTTCACTGAACAACTGGAGGACATGTCCTTTTGCCTGTGTGAACTGCTTTCGCTGATCGCATTGTCTTCTCAGTACCACATGGTAAGATTAGAACAAAGCTAATATTTATTGGAAGATAAATCTCAGGCACTGAGGTAGGCATTTACACAACCAGGCACTGAGATAGGCATTTACACAACACACTTTGAGCTAGGTATTATCATTCCCATTTTATAGATGAGAAAACTGAGGCTTAAGGAAGTAAAGTGAGTCATGATTTAAGATCCCATTCAAATTCTTGCTCCTACCATTTCCTTGTGATGGATTCTTTCCCTCCAACTCTGCTGTGAATCTCGTGACAGCGGGAACTATAGCCATACCTCCTTTATTCTCTAATATGTCCTGATTACACAATAAATCTCAATCAAATGTGATTAATAATTCAGGAGACAAATTAGTGCTCTCATCTTAACTAGTGGGATATTTTATTTAGGTATTTTAGCAACAATAAGATGCTAGCCTCATAGAGTAGCTGGTTAAAATATTATTAGAAGTTAATTCATATTTTAGCAGATAATTCCTAATTAATTTGCTGTAGTTATCTTGTTAAATGTCAATTAAATCTCTCCACATCCCTTACAGGTTTCTGCTATTCATAAAATGTAATTATTCAGCTATTGCTCATGTATTCTTTATTGCTTATATAATCTACCAGTTAAATACAAGTCAAAAAGATTTATCTTCCAAGTTTTTAATAACATCACTAAATGTTCTAATTAATAATCAATAATCCATTTGCATAGTTAATTGGGGGAAAGAATCCTAATGATATGGTGCCTTGCAGCTAGCCAAGCTGAGGCTAAAACTTTTATCTCCTATAATAATCATTGCTCAGGGAAGAGTTTATTTGAGCAACTCAGATTCCTTCAGGGCTCCTGGAAGTGCTGGGATTAGTGCGAATGATGCGGAGCTCATGCGATTCTACTGGTACATCATTAGTCACATCATTTCTTAACAATATGTAATATAAGTGTCTCCATGGAACATAACCTATATGGTGGATATGAGCTTTTGGAGACACAGGCTCAGGTGAACAAAAATAAATTTCTTCATTTTCCTGAAAAGCAATTTAATGTTCTGAATCTGAGCCCTCAATCCACCTGATGCAAAAACTTAATATAGTCACTTTCAAGTAAACTCAGTCCTATGTAGGATCTTCTCAGGCAAATAGGGTTACATTCTAGATTTGAAAAACATTCTCCCTTTCAGCTTTTTCCTCTCCCTCTTCCTTGGCACTGATTTTTAACTGGGGAAGAGGGTGGTTTTACAATGGTCCCCACTGTGCTGTCATCTGGGCAGGGGCTGCCCATTTCCCAGGTTCCACCTGCTTTGGTCTGAGCTATCATCCTTTCAGATATAATGTGAACGGTGGGTCCTTGAGGGAGCCCTCTTCACAGTGACCCCACTACAAGGCATCAGTCATCCTCATTTACTGAAATATTTTTGGTTTTGCTGTAGCCTCCACCACCTGGGTTCCTAAGGGTTACTCTTCATTCTCCTTCAGATCTCCAGGCTCCTGTGCTCCATTCACCCTTCCTCAGCCCTTACTAGCCCTTCTCATGAGCTTGGGATCACTTAGATCTGAATCATTCTTTGATCAAAAAGGCTAAGGGGCTGTCAGGGGTCTTTGCTGTGTTCTGCCACCCTCCCCCACCCCTTACAGCCTCTCTGCTTTATTGTTCACATGCCCAAAGCCACAAAGGTCACTGAAGAAGAAGCTGAAGACTGTAACTCCAGGTGGGACCAATAAGACACAGATCTTCTCTCTTTGACTCCAGAAAGCCAGTGGTTCTCGTTCTACTCCCCTCTTCTGAAATATCTGGGGTAGTTGGGGGCATGACACAAAGATAAACCCACATCTTTCTTCCCAGATCTTCTCCATCTCTTTTCTCCCTCTCCCTAACTTGTAGGGAAGGGGGTTGGTGTAGAGATGGTTCTACTTAGGAGCACTCCTTTTCTTCCATTTTCTGTCTTACACCAGAAATCTCAGCACTTTATCTTGGAAGCTGACTATGTGGCATCTTTGTTCTCTGGCTCTGGAGTTAAATGTGGCCCCTTGTCAACAGCAGGGACAGGGTGGTCACAAAGGAATAAAGAAAATAATATGCCATACATCCGGAAAAGATGAAAACTCGAATTTTAAAAGATACATGCACCCCAATGTTCATAGCAGCACCACTTACAATAGCCAAGATATGGAAGCAACCTAAATGCCCATCGACAGGTGAATGGATAAAGAAGATGTGCCATATATATATGGAATATTATAATATATATAATGGAATATAAAAAAGAATGAAATAATGCCATTTGCAGCAACATGGATGGACCTAGAGATTACCATACTAAGTGAAGTAAGTCAGATAAAGACAAATACCATATGATATCACTTATATGTGGAATCTAAAAGAATGATACAAATGAACTTACTTACAAAACAGAAACAAACTCATAGAGATAGAAAACAAGCTTATGGTTACTGGAAGAGAGGGGGATAAATTAGGAGTTTGGGATTAACATATACATACTATTATATATAAAATAGATAATCAACAAGGACCTATTCTATAGCACAGGGAACTATATTGAATATCTTGTAATAACCTATAATGAAAAGGATCTGAAAAAGAATACATATATGATGACTTTCTGTACACCTGAAATTAACACAACATTGTAAATCAACTACTTCAATAAAAAATAATAAATATAACAAAAAAAGAAAGAAAGCAATATGCCAGGTAACATCTCAAAGCATTACCTGACCACACTTTATCATGTCAGAGTCGAGGCTGGGAACATTGGAATATGGGGAGTCGCCAGTGTTCACGCCAAAGAGGACCAGCCTGAACCCATGACACAGAGGCAGAGAAGCAATTAGAAGTTCCTGAGGGTTCCATGAGGTGGGATTCAGACAGCTATGCAGTTAATCCATCTTGACTAATGGATTTTCAGTCTCAGGCAAGTTTCCTATAAATCAAGGAAAAAAAAATGTTTCTCTGATTTGTTTTTTATCCCAAATCTCTGGCTTCACTTAACAAATAAGTCTATATGCTTGGGGGCTTGGGGCTGAGAACTGTACATTCTAAGAGGTTTCAAAGAACTAAAAAAAAAAAAAAAAAAAAAAAGGATTTAAAATAAAATCCCATCATTGTTCACTGAACTACAAATTGCAATTGGTGAAAGAAAATAATATTTTGATTTGGAAGAAGAAAACTCCTTTACCCGAGTACATCATGAGCCTGTTAATGCAGTTGCCTCTCTCCAGACAAGGCTGCCAGAACAGACACACATCAGATCAACCAGAAGTATTATCACCCTATTGAAGAGACTATTGATAGTCATTTTTTATGAAGCAACTGCCCCTTTCAATTAACAACAAAGAGCTTTACCCCTTCTTCTCTGTTTATTCTTTCTCCTGGCTCTTCTCACAAAGGAATTGCTTTTCCACAGCGACCCTTCTCACAAAGAAAAACTGCTTCTTCTGTCCATAATAACAGAAAGAAGATGAAGCAGGACTGGTCTATCTTATAAAGCTCAGGATGGATTGCCAACTAGTTCAGGACAGCACATAGTATACCAGCATGGGAAGCCCCCTCTGAAAATCGTCTTGTCCATCTTCTGTCTTCTGACAAGATGCTCTTTGACTCAACCAAGAGAGGTCTCTCACCTTGAACGTCTCTGAGGAAGGACATTCCTTAGCTTCTTGCTATTGACGATGTTACTGAATGCAAGTTTGTGTGTGATGCACAGTGAGGCCAAACAAACCGAAACATCAGAGTTTGGAGCAGAGAAGGGTTTATTACAGGGCCATGCAAGGAGAACAGGTGGCTTGTGCTCCCCGCAAACCCCGAACTCCCTGAAGGGTTTCAGCAAAGCATTTTTAAAGGCAAGGTGAGGGAGGGGCGTCCCAGGGTATGTGATCAGCTCATGCACAATTCTCTGACTGGTTGATGTTGAGGTCACAGGGCAGTTAACAGTATCAATCCTTAGGCACCAGAAAGTCTGGGGGCTACGTGCTCATGATCATCAAGTAGTTGATTTCTTCCGTTTGGTGGTGATTTTAACATCTGACAAACAACTCTGGAAATACGCAGCAGATATTATTATCTAGGTACTTCAGAGAGGAGCTACAGCAGAGAATATGGGGAGGGGTCTGTCCCAGAGAGGCCCATAGGGTCCTGCTTGGTTACAGCCATGCCAGTCTTATATTTGGGAATTAGACATAAAGTCTAATCAAAATCTTTCCTACCCTTTTTTACTCTCCTTCCTCCTCACAAGGCTTGCCCATGGAAAAATAACAAAGTTGGTGCTTTCTCTTTTCTCCTTTTTCCTTTTTATGCATCCTCTGCTCTCTACATCTCCCGGGTTTTTCTGGGTCTTAATTGTCACAGAGGGAAGTAGACGAATGCACTTTTTTTTTAGACATCATTCCCTTGCAAAATGAGCCGTGCAAGAAGAAAGAAATGTATAATACAGGATGTTGAATGATTAATGATGACATTTCAGGTACCTCTGAAAGGGAGATTGGGGTTAGAGTGAACTTTGTCCACATACCTCCAATAATGTCATATGCTTGTAAGATCAGTCATGATTGCTGGGTCAAGGCAGCCAGCTATAAACTTCAGGAGACCTGCATCTGGCTCTTCTTAATAGCTACCTCACTTTGGCCAACTTACTAAATGTTTCTCAGCCTCATTTTCCCTACCTGTAAAATGGGGGGGGGAGGTGGTAATTAGCCTACATCATAGGTGGTTTTGAAGATCAAATGAGATAGTGCAGATAATGCACTTTCCACAATGCTTGCCAGGCACATTGTGCTTAGTACAAACTGGCTATTATTAAAAGACATGGTGACTTTTTACAGATACAATCAAAAGATTTTCGGACAGACTACTGGAATACTAAGAAGTGCCAATGGGGAGTCGTTGTTCTTTCTACTGATATAGTTGATAAATATTACTATATAACCAACAAATGTTTTTCTCTCCCAGTATAACATAGTCTGGCAATCAGTGAAGGCACAGAAGCTCAGGGAAGTGAGAGGCTCCCCAGAGCACGATAGGAGTGGATGGTCCTGTGAGTGTGAGGAAGGACAGTTGTTCTGTCCTCTGCTTGCCCTAAACATATTGTGCTTCTCATTAACTAGAGTGAATGTCAGCAAGGGCTGGCAGTTGGGTTGAACTTTTGCACATTTCACATCTCCATGTTTTATATTTCCCAGGACTGACCCTTATATACTCTCTTTCACTCTAAGATAGAGATCTGCTTAGCATACAGTCAGGTAGACAGACAAGCCCTGATTTGGTGAAACCTAGAAGAATTACGAACTGTAGCAAAAACAGTCAACTAAGGAATAGCTGAGGCATATTTACTTTTCCCCTTGATATCTGTAGAAATGTACATCTTCAAGCATCACAGAAATAATCACCTACTCTATATATTTTTCCCCTTTTTATGGTTTTTATTGGTATACAACATTATTCAGGTTAGGCTCTTCCATCTCCCAAGCCAATTTATTTTGCATCTGTGTTTATATTGATGCTATTCAAACAATGATCCTCCACTTCCCCTGTCAGTTTCCATCGGGCATTTCACATATTATGAACTTATTTAAACAAAAATCATCCTCTCTGGGTACATTTCCTTTCCATCTGTTTCCCCCCTGCCCCATGCTACCAATTCTCATTTCAAAGCAACATCATAATATCATTTATTGTTTTTCCTCTCTTGTTTTCCTAAGCTTTTCCTATAACATTCAGAGTGGGAGAGGTGCCAGTGAGGAAATATATGGCTTTAGTATTGATTTATAGTCAAGAAGGTGTTTTTTACTCAAAATGTTTCTAAAAGGATTCATATCAGTTTTTTAGAGCAATGAGCCCTCAATAATGGTTGTACTTTATATTTGTAGGGTGCTTTACAGTCAGTTTTTAAATGTAATTTCACTAGGTGTCATTTTAGGGAGTTTGGAGAAAGAAAAAGGGAAAAAGTACAGCTAGTTATCCAGATCATTCTAAATATTCAGATTTTTGGCAACATTGTAGACTGGCACGCAGATGTTAGACTGAATTTTTCACCCTTCTTCCAGAGGCTTGGTGTTGCGGAAACACAGCTCGTTGTCTATTAGAATCAAAATGAGGCGGTGGTGCGTGTTGGGGGCTGGGAGCTTTTTTGATTTTATGAAATAATTTAAACATAGGGAAGCAAATCTGAATACATTTTTAGCTTAATAATGGTTTTCTTAGTTTCCATTTGTTCAGAGGTACTGTTCTATTTCCCAGGCTCAGGAAGACCTGCTATAAATACCTTAATCCTTTCTAAAGCAGTTGTTTTCGTACCTATTCCCATATAGATTTGTTAGAGCCACGAGAGAGAATTTATTCTCATAATCTGCCTGCAAAGGATCACCATTCCTCCTGCCTCTGCCAGCCTTGCCCAGATGAAAGGCCCAGAGCCTCATACATGCTTCTCAGGCCAGCTGTGGGAGATTGGCTTGGATTTTTTTAAAGAGAAATTAGGCTTTTCCATCTTTGAAGAAATATCTGTGGAACCCACACTTCGGTAGACAACTGCCATAGGTCACCAAATCCTGCACACAGTTTGTCAGTCATTTATAAATGGGCCACGTTTCTTCCTCTGAAATGACAGATCTGGCGAGTTAATATTATCTCACAGAACACTTATCCTTGACATGAAAGGTGCTTCGATGATCGAGAGGTCTTTTTCAAGAGTTCCTGGGCTACGTTAGAATCTCTTGAGCACAGGAGGAACGTTGGTGAGGAGTTCATCCTTTGTCTTCCTCCATCCTTCCTGCTGCCTTGAAGCCCAGTACCCCCGAGTTGGACTTCAAAACCTGCCCCATGTTGGAGAGCCTCTGCTCCACTTTCTCTGGGCTACAGAAAGCAAGATGCTTCAACTGCTTTTTGTCTGTGATAGTTTTATAAGTAAGGAAGAAACTATTCATCTCTTTTACAGTTCATTACCCCTGAGGAACCTTATTTAGTCAAAGGAAATTGCTCCCTGGGGAATGGTTAGAATTAGCAAGGAGTAAAACCTTTAGGGGTGGAAAACTGTCTCTGCATATTACAGAAAACAAAACCCAAACTTCCAAACCTGCTGCATAATACGTTCTCTCATTAGTAAATGAAAGGTCTTTTACTTTTCTTAACTCTTCCTCTGTGAGTGTTACATCAACTTGGTTTCTTCTGTTCTTGTCTTCTATTTTCCTCAGGTGGATCAGGTCTGGTTTCAGTTCATAAAAGGATAAACTTTCTAAAAGTTGGAAGATCCAAGCCTAAGATGCATCATTTTGAGACATAGTCACTGGGAGTTCCTACGTGGTCTCTTGGAAGAGTTGAGTCAGGAGAGACAAGCCTCAGAAGGGGGATTGGACCAAGTGTTCTTTTTTTTTTTTTTAAACATCTTTATTGGAGTATAATTGCTTTACAATGGTGTGTTAGTTTCTGCTTTATAACAAAGTGAATCAGCTATACGTATACATATATCCCCATATCTCCTCCCTCTTGCGTCCCCCTCCCACCCTCCCTATCCCACCCCTCCAGGTGGTCACAAAACACCAAGCTGAGAATAAGTTGGGACGAAGTGAGAGAGTGGCATGGACTAATATATACTACCAAATGTAAAATAGATAACTAGTGGGGAGCAGTCGCATAGCACAGGGAGATCAGATCGGTGCTTTGGGACCAAGTGTTTTTAAGATATCCCTTCTTCTTATGAGTGACTAGCATCTTGGTATTTATAAATAGTTCATTCCCATCACTAGTCGTCATTGCCATGACCTTGGTAGGCATCACTACTATGATCTTTGTTTCCAGAATCTTCTTCTACTTGTTTAGTTCATCCTGGCCTCTTCTGGCTTAAAAGGGCCTCTTTCAGAGTCTTTGAGTTTTGTAATCTTTACTTCTTTACCTAGGAAGCTCACGAAGCTTCTTTTTTCAGTACTGATTACATTCTGGCAGCTACCTTCCACTGTCCTGACCAAGTATACTTCTGTGGTTGAAGGTGAAGGAGTTTCTGAAATCAAGAGGCTCAAAGATTTAGATCTGATGTGATGTGCTCACCATAGGAACAGGACCAGGAGATGGAGGGTTTCTGTAGAGTCTCTCAACACTGAGTGAGAAATTAGAATTTAGTCCTGAAGTCTCCATGTCAGGTCTAAGAAGTCTCTTACTGAGTACTGGGACATGTGATGGACTATAATTTGAAGAA
Source organism: Balaenoptera borealis (assembly GCF_965194805.1). Taxonomy (NCBI): domain Eukaryota; kingdom Metazoa; phylum Chordata; class Mammalia; order Artiodactyla; family Balaenopteridae; genus Balaenoptera; species Balaenoptera borealis. The sequence continues at coordinate 38,188,318 of NC_138860.1, read as the reverse complement.
TGTCTGAAAAATGTTGCTCTGTTTTTAGGCATTTTCGACAGTCACTTTATATGAGTAGGTTCTTGGTTTATGTCACTCTTTCCTAAATTCATTCTGAAGTGCAGGGGACATGTCCTGGTTTGGGAGTCAGGAAGCTTGTTTTGTTTTTTTTTTTTTTTTAATTTTATTTTTATTTATTTATTTTTGGCTGTGTTGGGTCTTCGTTTCTGTGCGAGGGCTTTCTCTAGTTGCAGCAAGCAGGGGTCACTCTTCATCGCGGTGAGAGGGCCTCTCACCATCGCGGCCTCTCTTGTTGTGGAGCACAGGCTCCAGACGCGCAGGCTCAGCAGTTGTGGCTCACGGGCCCAGTTGCTCCGTGGCATGTGGGATCTTCCCAGACCAGGGCTCAAACCCATGTCCCCTGCATTGGCAGGCAGATTCTCAACCACTGCGCCACCAGGGAAGCCCAGGAAGCTTGTTTTAAAACATCTTCTCTTCTGCTAACCAATCAGGTGACCTGTGGTAAGTCATGCAGCAGCTCTGGGCTGATCCCACACCTAGAAAGTGGAGGTGGGCCTGGGTGATCACCAAGGAAGCTAAGTTGCTGGGCAGGCATAGCGTTTGAACATTGATTGTCTTAGGATCAGAAATTCATAAACTTTGATGAGCTTCAAAATGATTGGAGTACTTTATTAAAGAATAGGTTTCTGGGCTTGCTCCAACAGGTCTTGTCCGGTAGCCTTTGGGGCAGAAGCAATCCAGCAGGCTGTACGCTTAATCAGTGCATTGAGTGAGTCTGATTCTCAGAGACCTCAAACCATGCTTTGAGAAACACCACTTCAGGAGGTATCATTTCAGAGTCACAGAGATCTCCTTCCCATTTCCTCATTAACAGTTGAATGGTCCTCACTGGGGTACCAAGGGAAGACTTCTCATTGGGCTTGAAGCCCAAATGTCCTTGATAAAAATATAATCATACCGAAGTATAAGTGACAAGTGTGAGTCCTTTCTAGAAGGAGGGTTTGATGGGAGAGAGGGGGAAGCTTGAGGGTGTTGAATGACTTAGGGAGACACGAAGGTTGGGGAAAGGGTGGGAGTGACAGGATGTCTCAAAGATGAACTGCACCGACTTTAACATTGTGCTGGTAGCTGTCTTCAGAGATACAGACATAGAGTTGATGAGAGATGGGAGATGAGGAAAGGAGTTGAGTAGAGTGGTTGGACTCATGCATCCAGAAAATAAGAGCTTGGGGATATTTTCTGAAAGACACACAGGTGAAAAGTATGTGACTAAGAGATGACTTGTTCCAGCAAGTAATCTATGATGACTGGCTGTGCCCTGAAGATACAGGTGGAGTCATTTGATAATATGACATCTGTGGGGTGATGATGACCATTAGACAGAGCGTGTGTGCTGGGGCAGGGGTGTGTGTGTTTATGTGTGGTGGTGTAGGAGATGTGAGGAGAGAGAGAGAAGTCCTGTGTAATAAGTCCTGCAGGACAGAGAATAGAGCTAAGCGACTCAATAACTCTGTTCTAGTTTCAGCTCTGTTGGTGCAAGGGCAAGGCACCAAAATTAGCCTTCAATCCAGTTTATTTGTTGCTATCTAAATTCCAATTTATTTTTTTGTCAAGTTGGTCCATTTGCATGCACGGCACCTAGCTCTAATCTACTCTGATAATGATTTGGGTAAGCAGGTTGAACATTTCTTACTTCTCCCTGAAGGCTCACAATGTGAAAAGGAAGGATAGTAAAGCAACCTTTTCATGATTAAACAAGACATAAAATTACATCTTGTTTTTATTCTTCTCATTTTTTTCCCCATCTCTAACAACTTTAGATGCTGAACTAGGCTTGGCAGGGACAAGGAGAAGGGTGACTTGTTTCTTGTAATTCAAACTTCTCTTTATCATGAAACCTTAGTAATACTGCCCAGCCAATTTCTACCTAAAACAAACACAAACCGAATGAGAGAGACATAATTTAATCTCTACATGGCCAACGTCCATTAATAACCTAGATTTGCCTAAACCTAAATCTTATAGACAGCTTATTCATCTTTTTTCTTTAAATGTTTGATTCTTCTCTAAGATTTATTCTCAGAGATAGTTAATTCTTACATGGCTGACATTGTACGTTCTCCGTGTAAAAATTCAACAACTCCCCTTTCAATTACAATCCATTTCATTTGGTTCTGTTCCATACTGTTCCATTCTCCTTCTTGTTTCATTCCAGAAATCACTGGAGTCATATCTCAAACTTAATTCCCTTTTTGAATGCCTGGATTAGTTACCAAGACTTCATTTCAATGGTGTGGGATAAATCCCTGCAAGAATTGAATTCCTTTAACCATCCTACTATTAATCCCCTCTCCCAACCCTGCCAGACACTGAACCTAGAGTCAATGGGACTATGTTCGCTTAAGAGGCCAGGATCTGGGTGAATTACCAGACAGTGTTGGGGCATCGCTGAAAATCAGTTAATAAAAGAGAGAGTCAGTCCAAAGGAAAATTTGAAAAAGGTGAAATTTATTTAATGTCCCTTTCTCTCAACATTTTCTTCCCTCATGTGGCCCCTTGTTAACTTTCCCTTTCTCTTTTCTAGCCCCAGAGCATGCATGTTACTTTCCTGTTAACCTGGACACCCCTCTATAGCACCATAATGAATGGATGACTCCTCCTTCCTATCCAAACAAAGTCATAGATCTCAGCTCTCTACTTTTCTAGGTGACCCCTGGTTAACTTATAAGCAAAGCTATACCGAAGAATAGAGGGTTATTATGTTATATTCTTTTGCGAATTTTTGAATTTTAAAAGGAGACTTCAGAAATGATTTACCCCAAATGGTGAGGATGTGGGGAAAAGGGAACACTTGGGCACTGTTAGTGAGCATGTAAATTGGTGCAGCCACTATAGAAAACAGTATGGAGATTCCTCAAACAACTAAAAATAGAACTATCTTATGATCCAGCAATCCCACTTCTGGGTATATTCAAAGAAATGAAAATGGGATCTTGAAGAATTATCTGCACCCTCATGTTCATTGCAGCATTATCCACAATAGCCAAGGTATAGAAAGGACTAGGTGTGCATCAACGGATGAATGGATAAAAATGTGGGGTGTATATATATATATATATATATATATATATATATATATAAATTCAGCAATAAAAAAGAAGGGAATCCTGCTTTTTGCAACATCATGGATGAAACTTGAAGGCATTATGCTAAGTGAAATAAGTCAGAGAAAGAAAAATAAAGTATGATCTTACTTTTATGTGGAATCTAAAAAAGATGAACTCATAGAAACAGAAAGTAGAATGGTGTTTTCCAGGGCTGGAGGGTGGCCTAAACGGGGAGATGTTGTTGAAGGGTGCAAACTTTCAGTTATGACAAATAGGTTCTGGGAACCTAATGCACAGCATGGTGACTGTAGTTAATAATACTGCCTTACGTACTTGAAAGTTCCTAAGAGAGAAAATCTTATATGTTTTCACCATAAAAAGACGTGGTAATTATATGATGTGATGGAGGTGTTAGCTAATGCTATGGTGGTAATTATTTTGCAATATGTAAGTGTATCAAATCAACACATCGTACACCTTAGAGTTATACAATGTTATATGTCAATTATATCTCAATAAAGTTGGGGAAAAAATGTTACTTGTTTGCTTTAAAAAAAGACAGAAATGATTTCCCAAAGGAATGAATATTTTTGATGGAATTCTAGGCACCTTGGTAGAAAATATTTGAGCTAATGTCTGTCCCTACTGTTCAAACACTACCAAGTATACCATTTTCTATTTTATGCCTAAATGAAATCATTTCTGCCAGCTGGGACTGAGGGGGAGCTTTTAGCTAGAAATGATACCTGAGTAATTGCTCACTTCATTCATTTTTGTGTCCACATAATTTATTCATTCATTTAACAGATATTTACTGAGCACCTATTGTATTTCAGGCTGTGTGAGGTGCCTTGGATACAGATGATGAATAAGGCTGTTTTCCAGGGAGTGAAATCTGAATAACCAGAGTTCACTTCCTGACTTCCCCTAGGCTAGGATATTTGCCAAACCCATCCCATCCATCAAGAAAAAAAAACCAAAAAACAAAAAGAAGGATGGAGAAGATGTAACACACACTTGAACTTAATCCTTGCCATTCTCTTACTGTGGAAGAAAGGGTTTGGAAAAGCAAGATAAATACTTCAGTCGGAGCAAGCTGGCTGCCAAGCACATTTAAAAATCAAATTACCATTTTAGTGGTATGCATCATTTTCATACCAAATGATGACATTATTGGCAAAGACTAGAAAGTGACACAATTTTGAGTGCTTAACTGTACCAACAACGGATGAAGCTATCTTCGATGGACTACAAAGCCATTCTGCCATCTGGCACCCTCGCTCCCCATCCTGGTGGGAATGGGAAACAGAGGGCTTCCAAGTGGTGAAAGGAGATTGGCCGCTGCCTTGAGAGGGTGCATTGAGGAGGGCCTGTTCCCCCATCTGATGTCCTTCCCACTGTGGCTGCATAAAGGAATGAATTCCCAGGCAGCAGTCTTATAAACATGCTATTCTTTATTATTGCAAATATATGACATGTTTACTGAAGAAAACACAGCAGGACACAAAGCAAAAAATAAAAATGATTCATAAAACCTGGCGATAGCTAATATTGATATTTCAGTGTAGATCTTTTCAATCTTTTAAAAATTTCTGTATTCATATGAATGTGTGTGTTCAAAGCAAAATTGAGATCAAACTGTAATTACTTCCACTTAATGCAGGGCAGGCTTCGTGAGCACATGGCCTGTGCTTGTTTTAATGCTCTGCTGTTGCCATCATGAAATTCTTAATCATTTTATCTTTGAGCTTGTGTTTTGTAATTGAAGTCCTGTGGGACATGTGTGTGAGCAGAGGACCTCCAGGCAGCGTGGGTGCCTCCTGTTCTTGTGGCCCTGTTTGCATATAGTGTTCACTGTGCTCATGTAGTGTTTCTCCATGAGCACAGAATTGCAGTGTGTCCACAACGTATGAGACTTTCATGAGACTGAAACATGAACCAGGTTAAGCATATTACATCTTTGAACAAGTAGGAATATTGACAGTTGTCAGACGTCATGCTTTCCATTTGAACCAGAACTTGCATCTAACAAAGACAATGGTGAACAAAGACAGTGGTGTCCTAAGAAATGAGAATGACCAAGAAACCCTATCATATCCTTTCTTATTCATGCTACTTCCCTCTACTAGCCAATCACTGATGCTGAAAATGATGACATTGAAGGAAAGGGGAAAATAGAGCAACCCATTGTTCTTTTTCCTTTCAGTCCTTCCTTACTCACCAGTGAGCTGAAAGTAGAAAATACTGGTAGATTGTGCACGCATCAAGAAGTGAAATAAAAACAGCTGAGTTCATTTTTGTGCGGCATTGCCACAGTTTTGGCAAGAAAGAAATACACGTGTGTATAAACTCTGGCAAATGAATTGTGTGATTTTGATAATTCTGCAAGCAAGTTAAATGGTTTTATTATTTACATTTTAAACTTGCATTGTGTAATAAAAAGATGAATGGTGAAATTCATGCTAATAATTTAAATTTTTAATTGTTCTTTTAGAACAACATTAAATAGCAAAAAAATGCCATGTCAAGTCAAGGAAGAGACCATGGCAGAAAGGAAAGATACTTTTATCCTGCTTATTGGCCGCACATTTTCATTCTACTAGGCTGTGCAAATTATGTAGCCAGCCCTGACTGAACCATGTATTATGATCTTTTTTCAAGTCATTAAATATGATGTAAAAGATTATTACTAACAGCTGCATAGTAAACAGTTTCAATTGATGAATTTATTTAACTTATCTCCTATTATTTTGGGGATCTTTAGATGGTATACAATGCGTTTACAATTAGTTGGTTATGATGGTATGATGAAAATCTCTGTACATAATTATTTACATATATCCAGGGTTATTTCCTTAAGTAAATTACAAGAAATAGAGTTGCTAAGTCAAACAATATGTATGTTTTTAAGGGTTTTGAGATATAGTGACACATTGCTCTTCAGAAAGTTTGTAGCAATTTACAATTTTCACCTTAATATTGCAACCTCAGTCCGTCCTTCAATTACTGTTCATAGCTATGCGTTCTGTCTTTGGCGTTTGTTCTTCAGTTTATTCATTCATCAACAATGCCAACCACTTGTGAGGCACTGTATTAGGAAGGTACTGGGGCCAATGGTGAGCAAGATGGGACTTGTCTTCATTCTACTTAAAATCAAAGTGATGAATCAGACATTAAAGAGTCACACACAAACATATATATATTTACAAACTATAATGAGTTATATGAAGGAAAAGAATGAAGTGTTTTTAGAGAATTTAGTTGGGGATTTGACTTAGCTGGAGAGTCAAGAAAGGTTCCCCTGAAGAAGTGATCTCTAGGTAAGATTTGAAAGAGTAGGAATAAAGTTGGTAAAGAAGGAAAGGGGAAGAGATTCGAAGTATTTGAGGCAGAGGCTGGCCAACCTGAGCAGAGTCCTATGGGAGGAGGAGGCATGTTGATGTCTTAGAACCAGGTCATCGCAGAGAGCAGAGGGGAGCGTGGAGAGAGATGAAGCTGGAGTGGTCATTTTGGACTAGACAAGGGGTCAGCAAACTATAGTCCACCAGCCAAATCCAGCCTGCTGTTTGTTTTTGTAAATAAAGTTTTATTAGAACATAGATGTGCTCATGGTTGATGTTTCTTTTTATTTAAAGAATGGATGCACTTATACATTTATTTATTTTATTTATTTTTGGCTGCGTTGGGCCTACGTTGCTGCGCGCGGGCTTTCTCTAATTGCGGTGAGCGGGAGCTACACTTCAATGAGGTGTGCAGACTTCTCATTGCGGTGGCTTCTCTTGTTGCGGAGCATGGGCTCTAGGCACGCAGGCTTCAGTAGTTGCAGCACGTGGGCTCAGTAGTTGTGGCTCGTGGGCTCTAGAGCACGGGCTCAGTAGTTGTGGCACACGGGCTTAGTTGCTCCGCGGCATGTGGGCACGAACCTGTGTCCCGTGCATTAGCAAGCGGATTCTTAACCACTGCGCCACCAGGGAAGTCCCTGTTTTTCCTTTTTTTTTTTTTTTTTTCTGACTATGGCAGAATTGAGTAATTGTAACAGAGATCACATGGTAAAGCCTAAAATGTTTACTATGAATGCTGTGTAAACAACAACAAAAACAGTTTGCTGACTGTTGGATGAGACCACGAAAGACCTTGAAGTCTGTGGAGAGGTTTCAGTCTTTACCCCAGAACAAGGGGAAGTGATTGAAATGTGACATGAGGAGACTTGGGCTCTGGAATGCATTGGGTGGGCGGCGGGAGGGTGGTGAGGACAGGTGGAGATGCAGGAAAACCAGTGCAGCCTATCGCAATATTCTAGGTAAGAGCCTGGCCCCCAGTAACAGGGCAATGTTAGAGATGGAGACTGGGAAGTAAAGCCAAGGGGTGAAACATGATGCGTGAAGGGTCAAAAATTACCCTTAGGTTTCTGTCTAGTAGAATTACGTGTGCCACGAAACCCTTCATAGAAACAGGAAAGATTGGGAAAGAACCATTTTGGAGTGCTGTGGGAGATATTAATGAGTTCATTGTGAGGACCTTTGAGATATCTAAAAGGATTTTGAGGAGGCAGTTGGATAAAGATTTTTGTAGTTAGGAAAAGTGGTAAATACTTCCCATTATAATCTGACCAAATACACACATACTTAGTGTCCCATTATATATTTCCCACTGGGTTTACATGTGCCACTTGACTTTTCAATGCCAGGAACGTTTATTTAGTAGCTATGAGGTGCTAAGTACTTGTGAGTTGCTGCAAGGATACAAATATGGATAAAATAGACTTTCTGCTCTCAAGACACCCACATACTACACCCATGTATCAGGAGGTCACTGATCAGAGTTGGACCAAAATATTCTGTGTGAGCAAACAGCAAATGCAAAAACAAGATAATATGGGAAGAGTAATTAATTGTTAGGAGTGAGGAATCCACTAAGGAGGTGTGATTGGAGTTTTGAAGGATCAATGGGGTTTCAGACAGTAAAGGGGATGAGACACATGGACATGATGGCAAGGAAAATAGCATGAGATGAGAAACGATTCAGCTATTTGTAGGCAGTGGTTTCTCTTTCTATTTTCTAGAGTCACCTCCACACCCCACCCCACCCCTGAGCTTAGAACAATGTTTGGCACCCTGATTCTGCTTTGGTTGACTCTAATCTCTGTTTCTTATGAGCATATAATGTTTCATCACCCATACTGTAGATAAGAGATCTTATCTGACTGATCCCTTCCTCCCATTGTAGAAGTAATTAATTGCTTTCTCCTCTTCACTCTTATATTGCTTTATCTTTTATGCTATAATTGCCCTTGTCAAGCGCCATTGGGGTTAAATGCATATAAGTCCCTTTGTCTACTTTTTCGCTTATGGCTTCTACTTCTTTGGACCTCCACTGCCCAGAACAGTGCATTACAAAAACGACAGTACATGGCAGCTGAATCAAACCGAACAGAAGCCAATAACTTCTGGCTTCGGTGCTGGCAGTTTGAGTGATCTGATGAAAAGTCCCAGACTACGTGCTGGCGAGGATTGGTAGCAGAAGAAGAAATTGAATTTGAATAATTGAATTTTAAGAATGAGGCATATGCTTCTGCTGTAACCTCCCCACACCAGACAGCATAGCCCAGATGTGAGTCAAAATGAATTATGTATTTAATGTGTCTCATGGGGTTGGCATCCGAGATAATAGGAAGAGAAGGCAGGGATTATAATCAAAGTGGCAACATCTGAAGACGTTTAGCTGGTGGGAAAAGGTCAGGGCATATCTTCAGATATTTAGTCAACCCTGTGCCAGAGAAGAGTGGACCTGATTGAGGGCTCGTGTGTGTGTGTGTGTGTGTGTGTGTGTGCGCAGTTTAGAGAGAGAAGACACTAAGTAGCAGGATCAAGATCTCTAGGGCAGATGTTTCTTGGGGTTGCAGGAGCTGAATGCCAATTCTGAATGTTGATGTTGATGCGTGGGACTTGAACCTGGGAAAAATAAAAGGACTTTGCATGGGAGACTCTGCAATGTTTCAGTATCTCCTGAACTTAGGACAAGAGGAAATGGGGTTTTGTGGAACCAAGAGGGAATTAAGTCATCAGAAAGAGGGACTCTATCTTACAACTGCCATGTGCAAAAACAACCACGACCCTTTTTAATACATGTCCAACTTTTTATATGAGTTTATCAGTATCTACAATTTCAATAAGAGAAATTTCAATAAGAGAAAAGGGAGGGTCAGGGAGGTTGAATAACTTTGTTCATATCACACAGCTCAGAAAAAACATTTTGGAAACCTTCTTTTGACCAATATTAAAACCTAGGATTTCATCAATATTCTCTCGGCTCTCTAGATTTTGAGACCGGAAAAAGATTGTGAGGGACTTCCCTGGTGGCGCAGTGGTTAAGAATCTGCCTGCCAATGCAGGGGACGTGGGTTCGATCCCTGGTCTAGGAAGATCCCACATACCACAGAGCAACTAAGACCGTGTGCCACAGCTACTGAGCCTGTGCTATAGAGCCCGTGAGCCACAACTACTGAGCCCACGTACCACAACTACTGAAGCCCATGCGCCTAGAGTCCGTGTTCCACAACAAGAGAAGCCATCACAGTGAGAAGCCCGTGCACCACAAAGAAGAGTAGCCCCTGCTCGCCGCAACTAGAGAAAGCCCACTCGCAGCAACGGAGACCCAATGCAGCCAAAAATAAATAAATTAATTAATTAAAAAAAGAAAAAGATTGTGAACCTTTGGTGAGATATCCTTCATCGTAGGTATCTGACTGATGGAAGGGAAGGAAATGTGGGTGTTGCCATGATCTGGACTCCTTATCAGAGATGGAAAGGCAAATGGCCTAGATGAGTTCTGGACGCTTCATCTGGATCTATGGCATTGTTACAAGTAAGCCTTACTACACTCCCTTGTAATGCCCACGGTTCTAGAAGAGCTGTGATTTGGATCTAGAGGTCTTAGCCCTGCCCTCCAGGCTCCACGTAGAGGGGAGACGAGAAGACAGGGACTAAGGGGAGGTGGGAAATCCTGCGACACGAAAGGCTGATGAAATGTAGTTACGGTACATCAAAAACTGGAGAGGATCTTCACCACCATTTAAGGCAATGCTTTTATTTTACAGCTAAAGAAACTAAAGCCCAGGGACTGGCTCTAGGATATTTATTTTAAAAAGAGAAATTTATCCTTGTGTTTCTTCTAGAACTTTTTTCAGCACCTTCTGGACGTTTCTATTCTCCCAGGAGCATAAGACCCTTATCATTTTTATAGGGCTTTTCTCTCAAAAAGTTTTCAAATCCAAGACACTTGATAAGCTCTTCAGGTATTACCCCTGTTAGATATGCTGTATTTTTAAAAATCTAAGTATTTCACATTGGAAATGAATATATTCTCGTGATGAATATTTTATGACAAAAAAACATTTTTTTCTTTCATCCAGAGACAACCATTCATAATATTTTAGTGATAGTTTCCTTCCAGTCCTTTTTTTAATGTATCTTTTTTTTTCATGTTCTTTTATGAAGATATTTGAATAGGAGAGTTTGGAGCTGAATTTCAGGCATGTTGAATGAGTATTTGGCCCTGTGAATTTATATATTGTGTATGTGTGTTTGGGGTGTGTGTGTGTGTGTGTGTGTGTGTGTGTGTGTGTGTGTAGGGCTGGGAGAGGCAGAGGGAAGGTGAGGTTTGGGAGAAGGGGGTCCGCCCAGCCCAGCACCCTGGAAGCCCCGTGCAGGGGTGGCTGCCGCAGCTCCCTAAGAGCCCAGAAGCTGAATGCTGTCCTTGAGGCAGGGAGGGGAGCGGTGGATTGCCCATGGTATCACGCACGTAGCTTAGCTCGTGTGCTCTGGCAGCCACTCAGATGTGAATGGCCCGATCGAATGACGGCTGGATAACCATGATGTCTACTTCTGTTGTCTCCGCTCATGAAAAACTACTCAAAAAGAGGAAGCATGAAACAGGGGGAAAAAAATCACCCTAAAGAAGCTGGGGTTCTTTGGTAATTCATCAATGCCATCTTGTCACTGGTCAAAGATGGAGGGATTGAGAGATCAGGAGATGGGCGGTTGCATCGTCTGCTTTCTTGGTCCAGGAAGAAGCAAAGCGGCTCAGGCATCACACTGGAATCTCTTAGGTGGCTGGGCCGGCAAAAGGAGTGTGCTTGCCGGCATCACACAAACCCTCGCTGCTCCCGCTGTGTTTCTCCACTGACGATTCTGAAGACTTGCCACAGCAACCAGCTGTCGCTGTCAACCCCAGTGTTTTTCTCTCTCACGCTTTCACTCGCTTTCCATCACACAAAAGAGTTCTGTTAACTAGAAGCCTTTGCAGTAAGGCAGTGAGGTCCTGGGAGTTAGAGCCCCTGTCGGCCAAAGCTGCCAGTGGCTGTCTGGGCTCCAGACATTTTTAAGATCAAAATCAGGGGGAAAAATATCAAACCACTTTTTGAAGCTGCTGCTGCAGTTTTCTTTGGAGTACCGGGTCTCCTCTCCACCCACTGCCCCAGGCACTGTCTGACCCAGCCTTTTATGCACTTACACTCCAGAACATTTCCAAAAATATACATGCACGTGAACAAAAAGTCATCTTAGCCAGAGCTCTCTTGGTGGGAAGAGTCTGTCCAGGGTCTCCGAGCCCTCCTGCTCCGAGGAGAGGGCTGTGGGAGGGGACAGAGAAGCGGCAGGTTGCAAGGGCTGGCAGCAGCCTCTGCCTTTTAGTCCCTTCCCCCTCCTCCCTCTGCAAGGGCTTCTCCTGCCTGAAGAAGCTTCTGCCCAGAGAGTGCAGGGAGGAGGCCAGGATTTGCAGGCAACAGATGGATAACAATCCTGGTGCCCCTTCACTGCTAATATGACGTTGGAAAAATTACTTAACCTTTCTGAGCCTCAGTTTCCTCATCTATAAACTGAGACTAAAGATACCTGTCTACTGGATGTTCAGGAAGTAAGTTAGCAACATATGCTTGAGGTCTGATACACGAGCACGTGGAGCCTCTGCAGACGCAATAGCTATTATTACCATCCTTTGTCTGTGTTACAGCTATGCTCTTCCATAGCAAGCTCTCCCCGCTACACTCTACATGTCTTGCCCAGCTTTGCGGGTGGTAGCCCATGGACTTACATATATGAGGAATAAGAACATCGAATGAGGTGTAGACCTGAGCTCTAGGAGTTGTCCTGTTCCAAGAGTCAGGGCACAGCCCTGCTACCGGGCAGGCAGGAAGGTAACCTGAGGGTTAGGACCCTTAGAAGGACTCACTGCCTCCAAAGATTCCTCCTCAGTCTGCCTGGCTGATGCCTGAAATCCCACCATTACAGATTCCTGTCCTCGATGTAGGAAACACGATCTCTGTTAATGAAAAACATCCCCCAGGGGGGCGACGTGCGATGAGGCATTTGCCCCTGCGTGTGACTGGGAAGGATGCCAAGAAAATAAAAACTGTGGTTGTTCAAAGGTCAAGGAGTCATAGATTCATAGTCAGACCTGGGAGGGACTTTCTTGAAGCTCATCCTATGTTTTCTTTTGACAAGGAGGAGTCTGAAGCCCAGAGGCTGGAAAGGTTCCTGCAAAGGTGCTGTCAAGTGGGGAGAGAGATGAGTGAAGCAGAGAGCAGGGGGTCCTGAAGACCGACCTCACCGAATATTATAAATGTGCTTCTGGGCTATCCTCCACACTCACATTCTCTCCCCTAGCTTCAGAATACAATTTTTATATTAACTTTAACTCTCTGGAATTGTGAAAAAAATCCAAATACCAACAGTAAAAATGGAGTTTAAGCTTTATGTCAGGAATGTTCTTAGGTCATTTTCCCCCGGAGAAATTTTGATGCCCCAGTGTGATAATGGGGGCCCAGGCAGAGTCCGTTTCTCTCCTATCCAGCCCCTCCTCCACGCCACAGGCTGGCCCAGTGTTTATCAGAGTGACAGCCTTTTCTGTTAAAGAGTCACTGCCTCCCATGCATGTTGGTATTACAATGGCAGAAAATGAGCATTGCAAGAAGCAAAGGACACTGCTCTTGGGCTTTAGCCAGAAGATCAGAGTTCCCCAGAATGCTCTCCTTTCCTTTCCTCGTCCTTCCTCATGTCTTCCTGCTAGAAATTGAAAGGTAATTTGATTAGAGTAGATGGAGAAGATTCTTTCTAAAAATGTCATTGAACTTAGCCCTCTGCCTGTCAACATTCCCTAAATACCCTGAGTGTGGCACATAGAGGAGTTAGCAAGAACTTGGAAAATTCACTGGGAATTGGCCACAGGAGATAGCAAGAGAGAAGTCACCCGTGCATTGGTAATTATTTAGCGCTTGCTGTATGTCTGGAGCTTTTGTTGGGGATGGGTGCAAGCGTGGCTGTCTTGTAATATATGATGAGGGTGCAACAGGGATTAGGGGTTTTAAAAGAGGATTTATAAAAAGACTAAACTAGTCCCTGGCTTCAGGGAACCTTCACAGTCATAGGGATAACATGATTGGGAGGCACATGAAATGGCAAGAGAACAATACAAGCAAAACTGTGGAGTAGAGAGCATTGCAGGCAAATAGGAACCAGCCCAAGATGGGCACAGTCAGAGAACTTCTGCATTGAGTGCCTCTTCTGTTAAACAAAAGGGTGGGTAAAATTAAGACGAAGAAAGGGAATCTGGGGGCAAACGTGGAGGAGGCCAGGATGAGGGAGTCCCCTGTCTAAGTTCAGAATAATCCCAGCATCTGATGGACAGCAGTGAGGTGTCCGGAGCCCTGGATTAGGGTTTGGCTCCAAAGCAGTAAGAGAGGAGGCTGGGGAGGGAGGTGAGTTCAGAGGGGCTTGAATTCCAGGTGGAGTAATAAAGACCTGACATGTTAGATAAAGAGTAAAATGTGTTAAATTATTCAATAACTATTATGTGCTTACTTAGTGTGGGCCCCATCCTGCCCACTGGGGTAAAAGTGAGTAAGAATATCCAGTGAGGGACTTCCCTGGTGGGCCAGTGGTTAAGAATCTGCCTTCCAATGCAGGGGATATGGGTTTGATCCCGGGTCGGGGAACTAAGATCCCACATGCTGCGGGGCAACTAAGCCCATGTGCCACAATTACTGAGCCCTGCTCCACAACTAGAGAGCCCACATGCTGCAACTACAAAGCCCACAGGCTCTGGATCCCTCACGCCACAACTAGAGAGAAGCCCACGCACCACAACAAAAGATCCCGTGTGCTGCAACTAAGACCCAATGCAGCCAAAAAAAAAAAAAAAAAAAAAGGAATATCCAGTGAACTGGGAGAGTGTACATCGGGGTGGGGGGAGTCTTATCTAAATAGGAGGCTGGGGGAACCTGAGGGATGCTTCTGAGGGTGAAGACCTGGACCTATTTGGTGACTACAGGATAAAGAGGAAGAAGAGAAACCAGGAGATTTTTCTCCCAAAATGATGAACCAACAGGTCTTAGTGGTGGACTGGTGGACTTATTAAAAAAGACCAGGAAGGAATCATGTGAAATGAGTCTTATCATTCCCCTGAGCTTAGAAGCAACCAAAAAAAAAAAAAAAAAAAAAAAAAATCTTCAGCTGAAAGGTAGAGGTTGCCAAGACATAGAACCTGTTATTTTACGCTGTGGTCACGCCCCGCCCAGCAGCCTCCCCACGCGGTGTGACACTGGGAGGCCGAGAGGTGTCCTTGCACCTGTATACGTGGTGATGCCCACTGGAACCTGAAAAGCAGTTTAGAGGCTTAGCATTCCCCACCTGCTGGAGGCGTGGGCTTCTGAAGCCCTGAGCATGCGTGCCCGGGAGAACAAACAGGGAAAGAGGATGGACAAGAACCCGGGATAAGGCTGACTGTCCTTCATTCATTCAACCAGTGTTTATTATTCATTCAACCAGTGTTTATTAAAGATCAACCCTGGGCACAGCTTCAGCGCTTGTATTAACCTAAACGCTCATTATCTATGTGCCGTAAGACTTTGGGGGCATTTTTCCTCATGGCAAACACCTTGTGCCTTAGACATATTTGTATCCCTGAGTGCCTGATGCATAGGAGAATTTGGTCTGGGCTCCACAATGGACATGTAGGTAAAGGAAGGAGTACTTGAAGGGGTACCCTATGAGGGATGTAGGACTCAGAGACGCCTCCTGGAGGAGAGCTGTAATGAGCACTGAAGATGGGCAAGATTTAGAGGGACAAATGAAGTCTCTCCAGGTGCAGTAGAACCACAAAAGCAGAGCGGCAAGTATCAAGTCAGCCTCTCTAGGGGAAAGGCAGAGTTGTCTGAGGAATAGTGATTCCCTAGCTATGACCCATAGACTCAGCAAATGTGGTTTATGTCTTATTTGCTCCTCCGTGCAAGCCCCTGTCCTCTGAGTGGTGACGAAGAGATTGCTGTTTAACCTACCATGGTTAAACTTACTTCGTTTTGTTAATTGAAATATTTCCCGGAGGTAATGCTCAGAATTTGGGGGCAGTGGCTCAGTTTCCCTTATTCTCTACTGTTTTTTTCTGAGATGATACCTGGGTGTGTGGAGGGTGAGAATGAGAGGCTCACCTGGCATTTGGGGGGCACAGTGCAGAAACATTTACATTGTCCTGGGGTCCTCTGGTTGCTGGGTGCTCTGCTGGGCTCTGCTGATGAAGCCACTGCCTGGGTTCGATCAAAGCTAGTAGCCTTTCCTAGCTGACTCCTACACCCCTGCCCTCCTGCTCTGGTAGCACGGTAGAGCTTTGTCTCCCTGTCACCTCCTACATCTTCCCATCAGCTAGTCTCTGCTCTGGGTTCCCCTGCCCCCTTGTCCAGTGAGCCTCATGGCAGCCCATTGGATGTCAGCTTAGCTGCCTTCTCTGCCTCATCGGTGAGACTGAGGATGGGGTGTTATGGGAGCTTCTGGCTCCCACCTATGTCACTGGAACTCAAGGAGGCCCAGAAAAGCTAAACTCCAGGGAGTGTTTGTGGCCCTCCCCCGCACTGTATTACTAACTCTGCATTGATATGGCTGTAACCCAGGGACAGCCTGTGACACATCTCCCAGGGCCAGAATCCTCCACAGGTAAGGGAACAAAACAGTGATGGCAAATGCACATACCCCAAGCCAGCTTCCCTCTCGCATCTCTGTCCTTCTCTCTCTGTCTTCTTTTTCTTTTCACTTCCTGGATCCTCTATGAAATAACCTCCTTCTTCTGTAGAGCAGTGAGTCTCATGTCTTAGCTGTCTTGGATCAAGGGTTGCTTTCTCCAGAATTCTCTCTCTCTAGGGGAGAATTCCATGAGCTGGGACGTCTGGGCTGAATTCTTGCTAGACTAAAAAGTGACATCAAGAAATCTTTGAAAATCACTTATCAGGACAATTATTTTACTGGTCTGGATGCAAATTCTTGCTTCTGATGACAAGAGATGATTCTTCACTCTTTCTTTCCTTGCATTCTTTCTATAAAAAATTCCTGGTCTTTGCCCCAGGCAGATTCCTTGGACTTTTGGAAAAGTAAGAAACATTGAGACATATCACAGGTGTTTCAGAAATTTCTGTCTTCAAAGGAGCCCTGCACCATTCTGCCAGAGATGGAACCCAAGTGTGGGAAAGTTAGGAGACTTGCTCCCAGAGCTGAGTTCACGGGAACAGAGCTGGAATCCAGGGCCACGGCTTCACTTTATGTCTCCCGGGCTCACCACCCCCTCCCAGCACACCTGAAGTGGAGACCGTGATTGGGAACCCCAGGAAATAAGACTGGAGAGGAGGAGCAGGGCTGGAAAACAGGCAGAGAAATTGAGAAAGGATGAGGGATAAGAAAGAGTTGGTGGAAGGTCCCGGGGGGAAAAGGAGAAGCTGCAGAGAAGCAGTGTGTAAGGTGGTCCACCCGAGAGTGGGCTGCCCAGGTTTCTTTACATCACCACCCAGGGAGGACTCTTTCTTCCCAGTAGGAGAGTTTTGAGGGCAGTCTCCTCCAGGGCTCCAGCGGTGTGAGTCCCTTGCTAAGAGCAAAGCTGCAGGGGAGTTTGAGGTCTCGTGAAGTGGGGTGGGGCTGAGAGACCCTCCTGGCATCCTCAGGACCCCTCCTGCTCTGGCGTCGTCAGCATCCTCGCTGCTCCTCCGCTGCCCAGCGATAACCCACTTTACCGTGTTCCAGATGCTGCCCAGGAGACACGCGCCATCTAAATGCTAAACAGACGGCTGCCTGTCCCCAGGATAAATACACCGTCAGCTCCCGCTGTCAGGCCTGCTCCCTTCATGAACACAGACACATTTCCCCAAGAAGGGGAATATGTTGGCATCGCTTCTCCACTTACGTCTGCGATTTACTCTCAATCTTGATACCAGACTGCTGTGCTCTGTTTTCTGTGGGTTTTTTTTTTTTCAATTTTATTTCTTTTCAGTATTATTGATTTTTTTTTCCCCAGAAGGGCTTTATGGTTGGTTATTTTAATTTCCTGAATTCATATTCAGAAAATGGGATGCTTTTCTTCTGATTGCTCTTCCAAAAAACAATAATAATAACTTTCATTTGTATGGTGCTCTCACGTACATTATCTCATAAAAATTCATTAGACCTGGAATCAGAGGAAATGGATTCCTGTCTTGATTCCAGCTCCTACTTCTTGTGTGACCTTGGGCACGTGGCTTGAACTCTCTGAGTCCTGATCGTTTCATTTGCACAACGGGCATGGTATCAGACCTGTTCTTTCTAGAGCAAAGGCTTGTGTGAGAAGTAAATAGGATAATTTATATGAAAACTTGAGGTAGGTATTGATTTTTAAAAGAGAAATTTGAGGCACAGAGAACCTAGGTGGTTTGCTCCAAGTGCTGTAGCTTCTAAGCAGCAAAGGCCATATGTAAACACAGGTCTTCTGACAACAAGTGATCTGTCTGTGAACCATAGTTCTGAGTGATGTGTGAGGCTTAGACAGATGAACTTCAAAGCCAATATTAAAAAATATATTAATAGTTAGCATTTATGAACACTTACTATGGGCCAGATACTCTTCTAAGAATTTTACTGTATTAACTCATTCCAACCTTATAGTAACCCTGTAAGACTATTATTATGTTCATTTTATAATGAATAAGTCATTTCTCTCAGGTCACAAAGCTGAATCTGAGCACAGACCCTCTCCTGACCCTCTAAGACCGCACATGCTGTAGGGCTACTGCAGGTCAGAGCAGACCTTTTCCCAAATCAGCTCCAGGGGAGAAGGGGACCCAACTGGCCTCTAGGAGACTTTAAAAGAGGGGTGAGGAGGAGGGAGGACTGGGGTGAGGGGCACCGGCCATGTGACTCTGTGGACACACTGCAAAAGTTATCTCAGGGGTTAGATGTCCAGAGCTGTGGTTCTCAACCTTGAACACCTTCAGGACCACTTGGAGGGCTTGTGGTCACACAGAGGGCTGCCTCTCCCCCCCCACAATTTCCTTTCTATAGGTCAGCGGTGGGACCTGAGAATTTGCATCTCTAACAAGTTTCCAGGTGACATTGATGCTGCTGATTCGGGAACCATATTTTGAGAAACATGGCCCTAGAAGGTAGGAAATAAACCACAAGACATCCGGGTCCCAGAGGCAGCCATCTAAGAACTCACCCTCATCTGAACAAGGAACCTCGAAAACCTGAGATGGTCTGGACCCATTCAATATGCCTCTATGACAACGTCTCCTGCGGAAGAGGGCTGGCGCCGCCCTCCCTGGGCCAGAACTCCTCCACCAGGGCTCGTTGGGGCTGCTGTGGGCTGTGGGCTGAGAGCAGCGTGTTCTGCATTATGAGTGAGTGAGCCCTAAAGACCCCACTGAAGATTAAGCAAACAGCAGCTGCAGCTGCAGGAACCCCTGCGACCAAGCCCCCTAGCCCTCCCAGACAGAACCTTTCCTTCAGCTGTTGTTGTTTTGTTCTGCGGCTGCCTTCTCATCGCCTTGTACTGACAAGAGTCGTAAATAACCGTAGTGCTGTAGAGAAATCATTTTAACAGCAGAGAGTCAAATAAATACATTAGACCTGACAGTTTAACAACGCGGAGTCCATTTGTACGTGGTGGCCAGCTGCTTCCCGAGACGTGCGGTGAGCGCAGCGGCCACGAGAGGGCGCGCCGAGCTCACGTTGAGCAAACTCAAGGCGCTTCCCCCAAACCCAGCCTGGCCCCTAGTGCTGGGGCTTTGGCCTCCGCTAAAACCAAGCTTTCAGACTCCAAAGGGCATGGAAAAATAGTGCCGACTCCTGCCTCCAGTCCTCACCCCTCCAGAGATTAAAGATTTCGTTTTCAGCTCATCTGAGAGTTTAGGGTTAGGGGTGGTAGAGTCACTAGGTCACAGTAGGGGTATCAAATCCTCATACGTGTGCGACCCACATGCACCCTGGTCCCATCCAGACGCTCAGGACTTTTCTTTCCTGGTCTTGGTTTTCAACAGTTGTGGCTGCTGCATAGCTCAGCTGGTTTGGCCTCTGATGGTGGTTCTAAGCCTGGTCCTTTAATAACCAGGAGTGTTTACCTGCCTCTTTCTCTGGTTTTCAGGCTGCCCACCCTTTCAGGAAGTGCTGAGGGTCAGTTGAGGGCAATGCAGACTCAGGGTACCATCCTCCCCTGGGCGAAGGGACTTCCATGGAGTTTGATGGACCCTGCTTCATCTGCAGCTCTCTGCTCCCCCTTCCAAGACCCAGCAAGCTTGGACCCAAGAGCACTTTCCTGGGGATACAACTGAGCCTCAGCAAGCAGAGAGGCTCCCTATTCAGGCTGACCATGTTTGGCTCAAACCTTCAACCAGCATATGAGCTGCTGGAGGTTGGGACTGGGGGTGTGTGTGAGTTCTTCCCGCAGAGCCGGGTCTCCAGACGGGGACAGATAAACAAACCCAGATGCTCTCATGCTAATTGGTGGAGGGTTGATTTTTCCTCACTGTCTTCCTGGAGACCAGACTTCAGACTCCTCGTCAACATAGGCTGGATCTCATTCTCTGCTAAAACCCTATCGCCTAGCAGGATGCTTGCTATCGGCAGTCACTGGATTACAGGGGACAAGTTATTGGCTCACTTAGTAGCTGTCTTTGAGTCTGTGGTCATGAGGTGAATATTTCATGTTCTCTAAAGGGAGTTCAGACTGCAGCAGGTTAGATATAAAGAAGTACTTCCTAGTAATAAAGTTATTAGGTGCTATGATAGATTCCAAAGAGAGTCGTTGTCTATCTCGAGGGAGCAGATGGGGTCAGACCATGCCATGCCTCCCTGAAGCTGGCCATGTTTCCCTGTTGTTTGAGAGTGGAGTCCATGGTGGAGTGGGTGCCTACGGAACTGACTGCTTGGGACCACTTTTCCCCCAGGATGTACCCCTCCCTCCATCCATAGGCTCCGGGAGAGGCAGCCGCATTAACACACCACTCCCCTCGTGCTCCAGTTACATTACATTGGCTGACACACTGGTGTCCCACCCCATCCTCAGCAGATTGTTCCACAGTGGACACCTGGTGTAACCTGGGCCAATCCCAATTCTTCCCTGGGAATTCTGACACTGAAATTGAGAAAAAGAAGTCAATCTCTCGTTGGGTTCCCGGATAGTAAGATGGAAAGCCAGGGTGTCCTTGGCACCATATTTCTTATGGACAAGAAAAGCAGAGGAGAAGGCCTTTAAACAACATATATACGCACCACATATAGAATGAGAGAGGGAGAGACAGATACACAGAGAGGAAGCATACATACAAACAACATATATACGCACCACATATAGAATGAGAGAGGGAGAGACAGATACACAGAAAGGAAGCATACACAGAGAGAGGAGCAGAAATGTGAGATGGGGAGATAATCCGATTACTGACCATATGCAAGCCTCTGCTTCCAGTTGCTTCTGAGACCTCGCCAATCCTTGTTCTTGAGTTCCCTGAGATACCTTAGTACTTCTATTATAATTTCCCTTAAAAACAAAGGAGACCCCTCCTCCACACCCACGCCCCAGCTCCAGTCATATATCGTCACTTGCAATCAAAAGAACTTGGCTAATTGTGCTGTATTTAAAGTAAGACTCCAACCAACATCACCCCTTCAACTTCCGGTTCTCTTCAGCAGAACTGATCATCACTGGAAACAGACTGTACAGTTTTCCACTATTTTATTGGAGGCATATCTCTCTGCCCAGAACCCTGCAGAATTCCAGTGTCTTCTTCAGCCTCTTACAAGATGTCCCATCTCCTCTGAAGCTGTGCCAGACAGCCAGGGGGGATGTGTTTGTTCCCAAAGCACTTTGCTTAGCCTTCCTAGCATGTCCTGGATTATAGAATTGTCTCCTGCATGGGATTTTGTCCTCCTTAAGGACAAGGGCAGGGACATGCCCGTCAGACCCGTTTCCATAATGTCTGACACGTAAACACAGAGGAGTGTTCACACACTGACTATGGGGCTTGCAGTCCTGTGCACAAACAGCGAGGTGGGTCCTGAAAAGGTCCTCGTAGCTGGTAATTCCCAAAGGATGGGATGGTGGAGAGGATGGACATATAACACCGATTGGGTGAACACAGAAGCACAGTGACTATCTCTATCCCTTTTCCTTCTTTCTTGACCCCATTTAACTCTCACTCTTTTCATCAATGCACACCCCCCCCCACACACACCCCTTGTGACTTTCCCTTGCTGACCTGACCCCCACCCAGTATTTAGAATTGGCTCACATCTCAGTATCTTCCAAGCTATTCCATTCAGAGTCTTCTCCATGCTTGAACTGCCAAAGGGAACCCTCCAACTCAAAGGTGAAAGAGAAAAGGAAAAGAAAAAAGGAGAGAAGAAGGAGAGAGGAGGTGAGAGAGAAAGTAATATCCAATTTCAACATTTTATTCTTTGCCATTGAAACTTCCAGAGGCAGCAACTGTACAATTTGTATGTTTTGTATCATGTCTGCTTCCTTGTGGGAGTTTCATAAATTGATGATGATAACACAGCACATTTCTTTTAAGTCCTTAGACATTCAGTCTTTATTGCTTTATGAAGTCTGCTCGGGGCAGAGATGAAATGAAACTGGTGAGATTTTGCTCTGTCCATTCTGCCAATTCCATCACAGAATTTGCACCTGCTATGCAACTTGCATTCAGAAGTAGCAAATCATGTTGCAAAAGGTACTGGAGGCAAGAGCTGGGAGGCTCAGGACAGTGGGTGACCTGGGGAGATTGAGCAGGGTCGTCTCAGTGGCTGCTTGGAGAGGAAGGAACTTGATTAAGGATCAATCTAGGGCAGCAGCCCTGGCTTTCTATAACCTCTACCTGCAACTAGGATTTTTTTTGAAAAGTATGCAAATTCATTTCCTTCCAGACCTATAATAAAATATATGCAATATGTAAATAGCAGAGTTTCTAATGTGAAAGCCATAATACTCACCTGCTCTATTTAATTATTGGAATGCAATGATTTTTTTTTTTTCTGCAGCTAAATAGCTACACTAATAGGAATATTACACTGATGGACCAACTCACTCCCCAAGCCAATACATTTTTGGCTTTTATGCTAATTTTATGAAACAAATGTGTGTCATTTGTAGTTCACAGCAGAAAACAGTGAGTCCTGCAGTCTATCATTACCTGCCTGTGCAGAGTCAGTGTGACTCTGAACTTCAGACTGGGAGAAAAACCTTCAGGTATTAATAAAAGGAATCAGACCTTTGCAATTATAAAATTGTGACGGATGAAAATAATTCCAGACAAGTGGATTTCAGCTGTCTTACCCACCCTCAGTTCCCCCAAATAAAACCCTCCAACACACACACACACACACACACACACACACACATACACACGCTGGAATTCTTTCCTTCTTGAATGAACTAATTTATTCCTGAAGTGCAGGAGTGACTTAACTCAGGCTGGTTGCATGCAAATGACAATCTGTATCTGGTTCCTTTTTGTGTGGAGAGAACAGACCATACCCCATAGTGTGGCATTACCCGGCCAAGCTGGGCAGTGTTGACCCAGGGTGCCCAACCTGGTAAACTTGCCCTTTCAGCTTCACACCCCTCCCCCCCAGGGTGGAGCATTTCAGGTCTCAGAAAGACTGAACCAAAATGATGCCTATCATTTGCTGAGCACCTTCAAATCCTGCCATTCATTCCCAGAGCTGGTGTTGCAACTGTTTTCATATAAAACGGATGCAAATAGATCCACGGGACGCTGCGTGGGCATTGTTGATCAATATAATGAAGTTGCATTATGGCCGGGCTCTATACGTATGTACATTCACTTGTCAAATACGATCCTGGATGCAAAAGAGCCTGCCAACCCTCCAGTGCTTTGTAAACTATGAAACGCTGTAGACACACAGGCTTGCTCTTATCAGCGTGGTGATTATGAGTCCCTGAAGGGCAGAGCATTACAGCAGGCAGACCCAGGGTGCTCTCAGACATGGAGCAAGTTGAGCTTGAAATCAGAAGTGAGCTTGAGATTTACTGATTTTATTATAAGGAATAAACGCTTAGAGACAGAGGGGGATCATTTTTGACTGCCGTTAATATCTTACTTGGAAAATGCACATCGTGTTGCCTGCCATCTAGTGGCAGGAGAATAAGTTTGCAATTCCCTCAAGTCCTCGGGGAAATGACTTACAGGGTGTCTCTGAAAAGGGCTGGCAGATGAACAAGGAGCTGTCGGAGGAAACCAACAGTTCAGTGAATGAGAGAGAGAGACTGTCATCGCTGCCTCTGCCAGCCTGGGGTCCTGACCTCAGGCGCTGCCACAGCTTTAACTGGCATCTCCACTGTGTAAACCTTGAGAGCCCTGTGGGCCGTTTAGACGTTAAGTAAAAATAATAACAGAAATGATCTGGATGATGATGATAATATTCCAAAGCATAAACAATTACAATCATACTACCAGATTGCTTCCACTGTTCCTTTCTGGACTCTGATTAGCAAACATACAAAGGACTGAAGGGGTCGGGGGGGAGGACGGAGGCTGCCCAGGAGGCTGCAAACAGAATATAAAACCTTCCCTCCTTAACTCCTCACTCCAAGAGTTTACAGAATTACAATTCTGCCTCTGGAGCTCCTGGAACTTTTGAAGACAGGGGAAACACCTTCAGTAACCTCTCAATTTACTCAGGCAAGTGTTTGACTTCGGGATGCCCTGGGCTGCCAGCTACCGCGGGTCAGGCACAGCCTTCTTTCCTTTGTGGTGGACACAGCAAGCAGCTTATCTGAGCTCCCAAGAAGAGTCTGGGTAACCATTAGAAGTCAATGACAGTAATAAATAGATATAATACTTGCTTAAATTTAAAAAAACTAAGAACCTAAGTGATTTTTCAATTAATTTGAAGTTACTAACATGTATTGAGTACTTACTATGCACGAGGCCCTCTCTGTACCCAATGCCAGGTAAATCTTACCATGATGGTATGAGGTCAGTACAATCACTACCCCCATTTCACAGATGGAGAAGTCGAGGATTAGAGAGGTGAAGTAGTTTGGTGAAGGTCAGATGGTAAGTCATGGAACAAAGATCCAAACCCTATTTGCCCACTTCTCACTCTGCACCTTAATGGACTTTGGTTATCATGCCCTGACCACCAAAGGTCAGAACCTGACTGTAGAAAAGCACTTTAAAGTTCACTTAATTCAATTGCTCACCCCAAGTTTCTTCTATAGCAGTGGTTTCCAGACTCTGGCCATTTTTGACCTGTTGTATTAAAATCATTAAGAAAAACAAAGCAAACCAACGAAACAAAACAAAAAAACAAGTTCCTGAAAACCACCTCTGCCTCTATCTCCAGCTCTCCACACTCCACACCCCTATTACCACCACCTCCTACCTCACATTCTGATTCCGTGGCTTTGCACTGAGGTCTGGAGATTCATATTAAAGGCTTCCCAAGGGTTTCTCCAGCCCAGCCAGGCTGGAAACTTGTGCCCCCTATGGAGCAGGGTAGGAGTAAGAAAGGGCTTGGGGCAGGAGAGGAGGGAGCTGGCTTGAATTATCTAGCGGCGTGGAGCAGGAAAGGTAAGCGATCACAAGGCTGTACAAGAGACTGCATTTCAGAAACGGGTCAATTTTTTTTTTTTTTTTTTTTAATGTAAGGCATTAGCATCCATTTGTTTTTTTTTTTTTGAAAAGCCCAACAGAGATGCTTGGACAGCCAGCATCTTGCTTCTCTCTTACATGCTGCCTAAGCAAAGAGGCTTGTTGTTCAGGCCAAAGTTAAGTAAAACCTTAACGGATTTGATTTTTGTGCTTCTATTTTTAATCGATGGCGGGAAGCAGCCAGGGCCATGGAGCCCTTTACTCACTGGCTGATCTTCGGGCAAAGTGAATTGCTGCTGCCTCTCAGAGGCTCAGGGAGTGTTAGAAAAATACAGGCAGCTGCGGGAAATGTCCACTTTGGGGATGGCTCTGAGAGGTGCAGACCGGAGCTCACACGCTTGCTATCCCAGAAATGGGCTACCAGGGATGGGACGCCTTATGGCTGAGGGTCACTACCTCCCATGGGATGTGAGTGGTGGCTGAAGCCCAGTGATTTCCAGATCACACCTCCCTGTGGTTGGGAAATGATGCTGGCTCCCTGCCTGGCCTTTGGCTCTGTGGAGGTGAACCTGTGATTATTTGAGGACTTGGATGTCTGTGTGCAGTTAGAGTCTTTGCTTCCCATTAAAGTGAAAATATTTATCTGGCCAAATGAAGCCACCCTAGAGTATTCTAAAAGCAAATGTCCTTTAGCTATTTTGTGTCTGATGTTTGTCTTCCTGTGTATTCTCTCTTATCTGGGGACTTTGTGGATTTCCTAAAAATCAATATAAGAGGCTGAAAGGAAGTTAGCATGAGCTACTCAGAAGAGCTACATTAAAAGAGAAAAAGAGAGACAGAGAGAAGTAAAGGCAAACAGCCCCACATTCCGTGAACATCTATGTGCCTCACCATGTGTTAGTACTATGAAAAGACAGAAAATAAAGGCAGGCATGGGTCTCACAGGTATCTGAGGAGGCAAACAGCGAGGCAGCTGAAAGGATGGATTATAATCAAAGGACCTGGGTTTAAACCTTGGCTCTGCCACTTACTCACCATCTGACTAGCTACGTATCCACCCTGAGCCTCATTTTTCTCATCTGTAAACTGGGGATAAGAAAGGTATCTTCTTCTTGAGAGTAAGATGAAATTACATGAACTCTATTAGTACATTCAACAGGATAAGTTCAGATAAGCAATATAAAAAAACGATCATGAAAGTGAACTCTTTATTTGACTTCATGAAAATGAAAATTTGTGTATGTAATAAACTTATAAAAAAGTAAAAAAATAAATTAGTAAATTGTTTTCAATTCATACCACAAAACGCTTGTTTCCTAAGTATATCAAGAATTTCTACAATTTAATAATAAAGTCACAGTTTATTTTTAAATAGTTCAATACAAAACCATGCAGAAAATACAGACATATGGATGAATATGGATGACTTGGGAGATTGGGATTGACATATATACACTAATATGTATAAAATGGATAACTAATAAGCACCTGTTGTATAAAAATATAAATAAAATAAAATTCAAAAATTCAATATAAAAAGAAAATATGGACAGAAAATTCACATACACAGATACACAAACACACTTGTGCATGCGTGCACACAGAAAAAGGAAAGAAGGAAAGAAAGAGAGAAAGAGAGAGAGAGAGAGAAAGAAAGAAAGAAAGGAAAAAGAAGGAAAGAAAGGCAATGGTTCCCTTGAAAAATAGGAAAAGATGCCCAATTTTATTCATAATAAGATAAATTCAAGTTGAAACTAAATTGGTATTTGTTTCAAATAAGTTAGTAAAAGTTCTAAAGTTTTTGGATACATTGTGTTGATAAGGGTGGGGGAAATGGCTCCATCATACAGTGTTGATAAGGAATTTGGCAAAAATATATCAAAATTACAAACATAAACATGTATACCCTTGACTCTGCAATTCTACTCTAGGAATGTTTTCTACAGTTGTAGTCACACAATGATAAATCTGTAAGGCAAGGCTGTCCACATCAAGAGATTGGAAGCAAACTGAATATCCTTTAGTGCATGACTCATTAAGTAAATTGTGGTGTACCTGTACATTGTAATACAATGTATCCATAAATAGACGGCCAAGGATCTTAGAATTGTCTTCAAGATTTGAAAAATCAAGATAAGTGAAAAAATCAAGGTGTATATATGCACACACACACATTTATATGTAACAAATGTATATATAGCAGATATGTATAACAAAACATACATGTTTATGTATATATATAAACATATGATTTGCTGTATATATTACCATTTGTGGAAAAATAGAAAAAAATTATATTTGCTCATTTCTGCCCATACTATCTGAAATATACTTAAGAAACTGGTGGCATTGGTTGACCCCAAGAAGAGATGTGGGGTGGCGAGCAGAAAGGGTTGAGGAAAGAAGCCTTGAGTGTACACTTCTTGGGTTTTACAAGAGCACAGTTTTGGAAGTCAGATGACAAAATGGTCAAATGTATATTGTACTTTCCTTTCAGAAAGATTTACACAAATATTGTGGCATATGTACTCATTAGTTTATTAAATATTTATGTGGTGTTACTCTAGGTCAGAACATATTCTGGTGTGGAGGGGTGGGCTGCGATATCAAGGCATATACGATACTTTCAGTGCACCAGACCCAGTTCAAAGCGTTCTACTTTAACTCATTTAAACTTTGCAACAACCCTATGAGCATGTGCTACCATTATCATTCCCATTTCACAGATGAGGAAACTGAGGGTCACAGAGGTCGAACTAAGTTGTCCTAAACCGAACAGGTAGTGAGTGGCAGAACTGGGCTTTAAAATGTCTCTAGAGTCTGTGATTTAATACCAGGAGGAGGTCCACAATTTGTGAGGCCAAGTGACAAATGAAAATCTGGCCAAGTGTTCAAAAATGATGAAGAATTTCAATACAGCAACAACAGAGCATGAAAGCAAGCTGAGGCCTATCCGAACACAGGACCCCGTGGCACTCTACAGGCTACACACCCATGGAGCCGGCCCTGGTCACCATCCCACTCCCTTTCACAAAAAGGCCCCCTGCCCTCGTGGAGCTGACATTCAACTGGAGGGGCCAAGTGGGTGACACATAATAAATAAACAGGCCATCAGTATGTGCCAGGAAGGAAAGCACAGTGCCACAGGGTTGATGAAGAGTGCCAGGAGGACAGAAAGGCTCTGCCTAAAGACACCTGCTTAACCTTGTTTAACCCTGTGTTTCCCTAATGTGTTTGACTATAGAATTATTTCATTGAATTTAATTCAATATTTTTACTCTTTCACCTTATACTGTCACCTCTGGAACTGGAGTTCTGCCAAACTCTTTTGGGGCCTCTTATTCTGTAGATGAGAAATCGGGGGCCCAGAGAGTCAGAGGGGCTTGGTCAGGGTTTCACATGGCTGGTTGCATGCTCTCTAATGTGCCATGAGCAACTGAGGCCCTGCTAAGTTATTCCACGTCCACTGACATGTTTCAGCAGTCAGAGACCTCGCAAAGAACCAGGCAGCGTCCGATTGTGCTTTATGTATGGTATGGGTTTAATTTTTTACTGTCCAATCATTACAGAACATTCCTTTCATCACCTGGTAAAACCTTTTCCTTTTAAAGCCTTCTTCTCCTCCTTTTTTCTTGTTTTCAGTTCTGGACCACGTGTGTACCGATGTTTTCTGAAATGCAAGACAATGTCATACTTGATACCATCTTAAGAATTAAAGGATTTATTTGCCTCCGAAATAATGAGTCCTGTTAAACAATGAATGTATCAGTTAAGGCAAGAGTACAGTTTTTGCATCTGAAACTAGTGGCTTTGTCTTGTTTTGTTTGTGTGTGTGTGTGTGTGTGTGTGTGTGTGTGTGTGTATTGGGGTGCAGAGCTGAAATACAGGCAAGTGTTTACAGAATGCTAAATTCATTCACTGTTAAAAGGACACCCGAGGAAATTGTGCCAGAGGCTCTTTAGGTTGTTGAGATAGTGACATTTTAAAAACATTTGTCTTATCTTAAATTTTGCCTTAGATAAGATGCCTCCAAGTAGATTCTCTTCACAGCTGTTTGCTTCTCTTAAAGAGGGAGACTTCAAGCTCTTCGTCTTGCATTTAGATCAACTATTTGACTGAAACAGTGATTTTTCTTGACTTTATTTCATGAATTTCCTTGTTTGCATTGACCAACTCAACCAGCTGTTTTGAATTCATGTGAACTCAGGGTCAAAGTGCCGATGCCGCTGAAGAATTGTAGAAATTAATTCTGAAAATGGCAGCAAAAGGAATAAGAACCTAAGCCCGAATCCGTGCTTGGGAGGCTAAAACTGATCAATTTCCCAGTCCCTAATTAAAACAAGACACCAAACACAACAGCAGCATAAAATCCAGTGCTTTTTCCTGGTGATGAATGCAACCAGCCTGCAAATTTCTCCTTGCTGGAAGCAGAAATTCCATGTGCAACAGCAGTTAAACAGAAAGCTTACTGGCAATTTATGTTTGGTAGCATGTATGTTATCTGTTCACTGTCCGGACACTGTCCTTACCCTACTCCATTCCCAGCATAGGTGCCCTTTGAAATTGAACCAATAAAACGAAAGAGGAAGTTTCTTTCTTTCACCTATGTCTTTGAAGGGGTCCATTCCTCGATATTGAAGGGGTAAACAATTATGGCAGGGTATCTAATCTTTTATATAACTTGAGTTGTGAACATTTGCATGTGAACCATCTGCTTTTAAATTGAATCCTGGCTTTACATCAATTAGCACAGTAATTTCAGATGTAAAGTAGGTTAACTTCTGATTGATCTTCAATTAACACTAGTTCTTAACCATTTATTTCAAATTCATTTCCCCTCCTAGTTATACAGGGAAGTTGCAGAATGACCATCCTGCTTTTGAAATGTTGATAGCTCCTTAGGATGGAAGAATTGACATTCCATCCACCAGTCCCTTTATCCCTGAATTAGTAAGAGCTCAGGTAATGAAAAGTCAGTATAATTTTATTTTCCAAAAGAGCATCAAGGAAACAGGAAAACCTCACTACACGCAGGGATGTTTGGGGTTTTTTGTTTGTTTTGCTTTGTTTTGTTTTTGCTTTACTTATTTAGATTTTAGAATTAGGAATTTTCACAAAATAACTGACAAAATCATTCCAGGAAGCCCCAAAATAGCATTTGTAAAACTTAAGGAATCTGGTGATCGTACAAAATTATTCGGCTCCTTTCCTAGGACACAAACTCTCAGGGTTGAAAGAGGCTTCAAATGTCCTCCAGCCTATATCCACCCAGGACAGGCATGCCCACCAGAGAACCCCCCCGCCAGATGGTCAGCCAGCTTTTCCTTATTGCCACCATTGGACAAAAGGGCAGAATCTCCCTGATGAGTTTGTTAACAGTGAATTCTGCCAGCTGAATAATATTCACCAAGTGATATAATTCAGATACTTCTTTTATTAGAATGCTGCACAATGTTATTGATAATTTCTGTATAGCTTATGTTAAAAAACAAAAATTCAACTGAGTAAAATTAAAGAACTAATTGGCTTTATTCAATGAATCATGGATCAGGGAGCATCCCATCTAACAAACCCCCGGAGCTGTACAAACAAAAGTGGAAGGTTTCTATAGGCAGAAGGAGGGAGGGACAAGGAAGTTAAAGAGTGGATTGTTTCAGGCAAGGTCACCTTCCTGAAGGGGAAGGCAGAGAGTCTTATTAAGCAGATTACCTCACTAGCGTGGATCAGGAAATTCCAGACTGGTGGGTTTAAAATTCCACTCATGGGAGGAGCTGAAACTGTAACCAGTTTAGATAGTATGTCTTGGTGGGGTTTGGCATAAGTGACTCCACTTTGGGCCTATTGTTTCTTTTGAACACTTATGGTAGTATATCATTGTGATATGTTATCCGACTTTCCTTTTATAAATTTGATTCATGAAATATTTATGTCCTAAAGTATATAATTTTATCACATAGGGGACTGCCTTTTCTTCAAAAAAACTTATAACTTGTTTTATAATAGTTATCATTGTAGAAATATGATTCTCTTAACAATCATTTCTGGTATGATCAACTTACCAGAAGCTTTTTATACCATTAAGCAAAGATAGTTTTTTTTCATGGAAAAGATATAGGACTTTTTCCTTCTTATTGTCTTCTTTTTTATTTTATGCATAGTTGTTTTTCTTATTAGCATGCTATGTTGAAAATAGAACAACAAGGGTCCCTGTACAATTTAGGCCAAGTAATAATTTCTGCTGTAATAAACAAATCCAAAATCTCAGTGGCTTAAAACAATGAGTTTAATTCTCACTCATGTCACGGTCCAAGGTCCATGTTCTTCCCTGGATTATGTCTCATATTATAATTCCACTGTCCTCCAGGGATTGGAAATTTTCCCCATTCAGCCAGCATATGAAGGAAAAAAAAAAAAAAAAAAAAAAAGAGGGGGACCAAGAGTAGGAGTTTTTGTGGGCCTAAAAGTGGCATTTATCATTTCTTCATACATTACATGAGCTAGAACTCAATCACTGACCAAACCCAACTGCAAGGCTGGCAGGGAAATACAGTCCAGCCATAGGCTTAGGAAGAAGAAACAGTGTTGGTGAGTCAGAGCCAGTTTCTGCCACTGTTGCTATCAGCATTTAGTTTACCTCTCTACCCTGGAGACTTATATATCCAGAATAGTATCTAGAATTTCTATTGCATGTGTGCTCTGGGACTTCACTGGAAAATAAATGAAGAGGAATATGAGGTTCTTGTTAAGTGCCCTGAATTCCTGGGTGTATACATTGAAATATAGGGCATCGAGGGCTCTGCCCTGCAGTGACCCTGAGGGTGCTCTCTCTGAATCAAGGAAGAGTCCAATAAGGAAAATGGCTGCTGGTTAGCCTATTTCCCTTCCCCTCAGAGAATTGCACCTGGTCACACCTGCCACTCTAGGCACTGTGGTCACCTTACGGAGACTCACCCCTACATGTACCAGGGACGTGCAGCACGTAGTGGTGTTATGAGTGGTGACAAAAGCATGGGGTCCCTGGCAGTCTTGCTATTCTGGGCCACACTGGTCTCATTGAAAGAGGAATCGATAGCCTTCTTAAAAGAAGTCTTGAAGGCCCATAAGCCTGGGCTGGAGGCCCCACTCAACCTCAACCTTAGAGTGTAGAATGTAGCCCAAGGAACTGGGCCTTGGAGAGAAGGGCTGCCTTTACTGGGTAGATTACTAATGCTACAGGCAGAATCTATTTTATTTCCTTGGCTACCTTTCTAAACTACAGAGAAATCTTTCCTAATTGTTAGTTTTCCATTTCCAACATATGTTTGGGGCTATACATAATCTGAATAGCAGCTGATACTCTTTGAAATTAGAAATGACTGATTGCCAGCTTCCTTTTCTTCAAGCTAATTTTCTCACCAGTGGATTTTTCCTACCATTTCGTGGGTAGGCATGTTGCTATGATGTCATACTTTCTGGACTGAGGATGGGTGATCCTTATTTTTATTTTATATTTAATTTTTTATTTGTAGAATATACAAAGCCTAATATATCATTTAAACCTTTTGTAAGTGTACAATTCACTGGCATTAAATACAGTCACAATGTTGTGTGACAATCACCGTTGTCTATATAGATGGATGATTCTTGCAGTATAATTCTTAAAACATGGAGCTAGAGAGTTAGTTACGATTATGTCATTTCCACGTCCACTATGGGATTGTGTCCGAGTTGGGTTGCGAGTTACGGCAAATGTCACCACTACCTGCCCTAGAGTCCCTCTCTCTGCCACCATCTATGGAAAGCATGCT
Organism: Balaenoptera borealis; assembly: GCF_965194805.1. Lineage (NCBI taxonomy): Eukaryota > Metazoa > Chordata > Mammalia > Artiodactyla > Balaenopteridae > Balaenoptera > Balaenoptera borealis. The sequence goes on along the minus strand of NC_138860.1, from coordinate 38,155,526 downwards.
CTCCCAAGACCAGAGAATCTCAGCATACGGTCTCTGCTACTCCATTACCTGCTGACCAATTAAAAACACTATTAATTTAAGTGAGAATAATACATTAACTTTGATTATCATTCTATAATTTGTGGTTAATCTTGTATTTTAATTTCTTGGATAACTTCTACTTATTGTCAAGGATGCTTTGCTGGGCTGTGGGAATTTTACCTGGCTTTCCCTGCTACCCATGCAGCATGCTCTCACTGAGACTGTTAATTAGTGCACTTTTTAAGCCAAAGTAAAACAGATTCAGAAGGAGAATGTTCTGCTAAAGGAAGATATAATGCTGATTGCCTCACTTATCTGGATGTGTATTGATCAGTATACCCTAGAAAATTCTCTTTTTTTGTGCAGCCTGAGCCTTGCAATGACTCTTTCTCGAATTAGACACCAGCGTTTACCTTTAATAAGTTAAAGCTCAGAGATTTTAAATTGTAGTAACAGCGACAGCAAGAACACTAGACAACATTTAGTGAGTCCTTACTACATGTCAAGCCCTGTTCTAAGTGTTTAGCTGCATATCTCATTTAATCAACCTCAACTTTAGAAAGTATAAGAAGCAGGCACTATTCTTTTTCTCTTTTTCTTTTTTCTTGCTTTGACCCAATTCTTTCACAGACTTTTTTTTTTTTTTTTTTTTGTAAAAGCCCAAATTCTAGCAAGGCAGTAACAGGTACAAATTACCTCCTTGAGTAACATATTGTACACTGTCTTTTACATTGCTTTTGAGCATTTTAGAATAGAGTCATATTATAATTTTAAAACTTTTTAAAAAGCTGCATTTTAATTAAAAATTTTTTTTCTTCCAGTTTTATTTAGATATAATTGACACAAGCACTGTATAAGTTTAAACTGTACAGAATAATAATTTGACTTACATTCATAACAAAATGATTATCACACAAGTTTTGTGAGTGTACATCATCATAGATATAAAATTTTAAAAATAGAAAAAAAATTTTTTCTTGTGATGAGAACTCTTAGGATTTACTCTCTTAACAATTTTCATGTATAACCTACAGCAGTGTTCATTATATTTATCATGATGTACATCACATTACCAGTACTTATTTATCTAACTGGAAGTTTGTACATTTTGACTACTTTCATCCAATTCCCCCTCCTCCCACTCCCACTTCTGGTAACTACAAATCTGATCTTTTCTTTTTTTTTTTTCTATGAGTTTGTTTGTTTGCTTTTGAAGTATCACTGACCTATAACACTATGTTATTTCCTGTTATGCAACATAGTGATTTGGTATTTCTATACATTTCAAAATGATCATCACAATAAGTCTAAGTCTAAGTTATAATATGTAACCATACAAAGATATTCAAAGTTATTGACTATATTTCCAACACTGTACATAGTTATCTAGCTACCTATCTATCTATCTGATTATTTTTAGTTGCTGAGCTCTTAGGTTCAAATGCATTATAACAGCCTTGCATTTTTACTCTCCTCTCCCCACATTTACTGATTTTGACATATTTTACATCTTTTTGTCTTGTGCATCCCTTAACTACTTATTGCAGATATAGATAATTGTACTACTTTTGTCTTTTAACCTTCCTACTAGCTTTACGTATGGCCGATTTACTGCCTAAGCTATATATTTTCCTTTACCGATGAGAATTTTCCTTTTGTAATTTTCTTGTTTCTAGTTGTGGCCTTTTCTTTTTGGGTTACAAAAGTCCCTTTAACATTTCTTGTAAAGCTGGTTTGGTGGTGCTGAACTCATTTAGTTTTTGCTCATCTGTAAAATGTTTAATCTCTCCATCAAATCTGAATGAAATCTTGCTGTGTAGAGTATTCTTCATTGTAATTTTTTTCCCCTTTCATCACGTTAAATATATCCTGCCACTTCCTTCTGGCCTGCAGAGTTTCTGCTGAAAAGTCAGGTGACAGACTTATGGAAGTTCCCTTATATGTAACTTGTAGCTTTTTCCTTGCTCCTTTTAATATTCTCTATCTTTAATTTTTGCCATTTTAATTACAACGTGTCTTGGTGTGGTCCTCTTTGGGTTGATCCTGTCAGGGACTCTCTGTGCTTCCTGGGCCTGGATGTCTATTTCCTTTCCCAGATTAGGGAAGTTTTCAACTATTATGTCTTCAAATGTGTTCTCTGTCCTTTTCTCTATCTCTTCTCCTTCTGAGACCCCTATAATGCACATATTAGAATACTTGATGTTGTCCTAGAGGTCCCTTAAACTGTTCTCATTTCTTTTTCTTCTTTTTCTGTTCAGCTTCAGTGATTTCCACTACTCTGTCTTCCAACTTGCTGATCCATTCCTCTGTATCATCTATTCTACTGTTGATTCCTTCTAGTGTATTTTTCATTTCAGTTATTGTCTCTTCATCTCTTTTTGGTTCTTGTTTATATTTTCTAACTCTTTGTTAAAAACTTCTAACTTTTCACTCTGTTCATCCAACCTTTTCCTAAGTTCTTTGAACATCTTTACAATCATTAACTTGAACTCTCTATTGGGCCAATTGTCTATCTCCACTTTACTTAGTTCTTCTTCTAGTAGTTTATTTTTTTCTTTCATTTTGAACATATTTCTCTGTCACCACATTTTGCCTAATTTGCTGTTTTTATTTCTATATATCTGGTAAGTTGATTATGTTTCCCAACCTCGGAGAAGTGGTCTTTTGCAGAAGACATCCTATGTGTTTCAGCAGAGCATGGCCCTCTGGTCACCAGAGCTTTATGCTCTAGGGCTTCCCCCTAATTGGGCTGCATGAATCCTTCTTTTGTGGCAGGCTGATTACTGTGGACAGTCTGGTGGGCATAGCTGGCCTCTGGTCTGCTTGGTTGCTAAGCCCTGCCTTGTGCGGAGGCTGTTGGCTACTGATGGGCAGGGCTGGGACACAAGACTGCTGGCTGCGGGGCCTCAGGGTGTCCTGAGGCTAGTGCTGGCCCACTGGCAGGCAAAGCCAAGTTGTGGAGGGGGTTGCTGTGGGACCAGTGTTCCTGGATCTAGTGTTCATCTTGCTGGTGGATTGAGGCAGTTCCTGACACTGTGAGTTACCAGTGTCCCAAAGCTGGTGTTGCCCTTCTGGTGAGTGGGGCTGGATCCTAGGGCAGTTGGCTGAGAGGTCCAAGGTGTCTTGTAGCTTATATAGCCCTGTTGATGGGTGGGACCATGGCCCAGTGGGTCCTAGGGTTGTTGCCTGCACACTGGTGGGCAGAGCTGGGTCCGAGTGTCTCTGACTGCAGTGCTCTGGGTGTCTCGGGGCTAGTGCCAGTGCACTGGTGTACAGGGGCAGGTCCCGGGCACTCCTGTGGACAGGGCCAGCTCATGGGCCAGCTCTGGGCTCAGGGGGTCTTAAGGTAGCAGGCTTGCTGGTGGGGGGACTGTGTCTCCACCTGGCTAGCTGCTTGGTCTGAGGCATCCAAGTACTTGTGCCAACAGGCTGGTGGGCAGGGCTGGGTCCCAATGCTAATAGGCTAGAGGGAGAATTTCAAAATGGTGCTTCCCAGCACCAGTGTTCACATGGTAGTTCAAGCCCCCAAAATGACTGCTGCCTGTGTCTCTGTCCCCAGAATGAGCTCCAGTTGCTTCCTGCCTCCCTGGGAGGTTTTCCAAGATCAGCAGGTGGGTCTGACCTAGACTCCTTTCAAATTACTGTTTCTGCCCTGGGTTCTGGAGTTGTGAGATTTTGTGTGCTCCCTTTAAGGGTGGAGTCTCTATTTCTCACAGCCCTCTGGGTCTCCTGAGAGTAAGCCCCACTGGCTTTCAAAACCAAATGTTCTGGGAGCTTGTCTTCCAGGTGTAGGACCCCTGGGCTGCAGAGCCCAACGTGGCACTTGGATCACCTGTTCTTTGGGAAAAACCTCTGCAATTAAATTATCCTCCAATTCGTGGGTTGCCCACCCAGGGGTATGGGTCCTGACTACACCATGTCTCAGCCCCTCCTGCCCATCTCATTGTGATTCCTTCTTTATAACTTTAGTGGCAGGAGTCTTTTCTGCTAGTTTTCTGATTTTTCTCATCAGTAGTTGCTCTGTAAATAGTTGTAATTTTGGTGTGCCCATGGGAGGAGGTGAGCTCAGAGTCTTCCCACCCCAACATCTTGGCCACTCTCCTGGCACTATTCTTATCAACATTTGAAATCAAACTGAGTTACAAGGAGGTTCAACTTTATTATACTGATATTATTTGAATATAGGTGCAAATGCCATATTTGGTTTGGAAAGATGTGGCTGACTTTGAGGGGTATAAGTTGAAAGAATTAGTGTAAGTCTTAGCATGGATCCCCAGCACATGAATATCTAACGAGTAGCCACTTCCCTCTCGGGCATCCTATCATACCTGCCCATTCTAGAACTTGCAACAGAACTGATGACCCTCCCTGACCAAAAGAGAACTCAGCACTTTTTCAGAGTTCACAGGCTACCAGGCCAAGGTTCATCCATCAGCATTGTCTTCACCCTGTTTGGGCTGGTGAGAGCTATAGACCTGGACCAGAGATGCTAACTTTTCTCCCCTCTTGGGCTAGGAGTACAGGGGGTGGCATTAAGGCTTGTTCGTATTTTACTTATGTCTAGTGAATGTATGGGAACTTCAATGTGAATCTATGTGAACCTCCTGTGAAATGACCCATTTGGTTAAAGGAAAACCCTGCTCTTATTTATTCCCTTAGCATTGGGCATTAATCTTTAATAGGACTAAAGCAGAGTGTCACTCAATGACCCCAGCTCTACTGAAATGTAGTGAAGAATAAGGAAACAAATAAAGAATACCCTCAGTTTGAAAGAGATGCCACTATCTGAATTCAATAGTTAGAAAGGAGTGTCAATGAAAAATTAATCAGTCAATCTAAGAAAGAAATAGAAAATTTTATTTGAGCCAAATTTGAAGATTATAACTTGAGAAGAGCATCTCAGAAAGCGCTGAGAGCTGTTGTGGCCATTAGAAGTCAAGGCACAGTTATATAAGTTTTTTGAGATGGGGGCTGAACATTAAATGAAGTATTAGTGACAGTTTATACAATCCAGATCTAAGTGCCATGTGACCCCTTATCAAGAAGGAATGCTATCTTTAAGGAGTTGTCTTGCTGGTACTAGGAGAATGTTGCCCTTTATGGCTGAGCAGGCATTTCTGTCTATGGGGAAGGATTGCTCAGTGCATAATGCAGATACACAATGCTCAGTTGAGGGAGAGGGGAGGCAGAGAAAACTTTTTTATGTTTAAATTTTTCTTGTCTTGCCATAAAATACAAATTTTATTTCACAGGAGAGATTATGCAGGCAAAGCACTAATTCCTACAGAGGAGGCCTTGGAGTCTCAAGAAGGTGTACAGCCCTTTCCTTTTCTTGGGCAGTTGAGAGTTGGCTCTACCCACTTCTTGAGGGTGACAAGGATGAAAGGTGTCAGGGAGAGGGCTGTGGCTCTGCTATCAAAACCATGTTGGTTTCCCATGTTCATTTACCAAAAGTAATGCATTTGACCCTCCGTTTAAAATTGTCTGCTTTAGAGGTCAATAGTAACCATGCTAAAAACTCGGCCCTTGTGCACTGGTGCCGAATCAAATCTTGGAGACAGAGTTTTGGGTGAAGTAGAAAAGGATACCTTTATTGCTTTGCCAGGCAAAGGGGGACACAGCGGGCTCGTAATCCGAAAAACTGTGTGTCCCAATCCCGGAAGATTTGGTGAGGGGTTCTGGTTCAATGGAGCAATGGTTCAAGGGCGGGGCTGCTGTAAGGATCAGGATGTGTGCAGGGCCTGCATTCCTTTAATCTGGCCTCAGGTGGTCTCCTGACCTTCTCTGAAAAATACTTCATCAAGTAGTCAGCATCTTCTATTTGTTGGGGGCTTCAGTTCTGCAGAAGAGCTCAAAGATACTGTTATGTGATGCGTATGCCTTGAGGTGGAGCCAGGACCCTCCCCGAAGGCTACACTGTTGTTTCCTGGCTGCCTCTCCCTTGTCTCTGCATCCCCTCCCTTCCCTGATTAGCAACTGTTTGAAAAGCTTCTGTGCCCAGGAGCCCCACAGGGTCCTGCTCAGTTTCTAGCAAAATGTACAGGATTTTCTTTTTTTCTAACAAATGATTCAGTCATAACACGAAATCTCTCTTCTCCTCTCTCTTTTTTCTCTATTGCCTACTGATGGAGACCTCTACCTTTCCTTTTTCTGGCCAATACATTTTTTTCTCCTTTTATTGGGGAGCATGTTCACTTCTCATTTTGACTTAAAATAGTTTATTTCCCCTTTTCCAAAAGGCAGCCGAAGACTGAGTGAGAAACTCATTCATAGGTGTTCAATCTTGAAATCTGGGGGTGGGGTGGAGGGGTGGGTTTGGAAATCTAGATTTAAATATTCTTTGATGACTAGCTGTGATTAAAGAATTACTTTGATGAGTGTCTGTTACCTGGGGGGGGTGCGGAACAAGCAAATCAGGTGTGTTAAAAGGCTCTTAGGCCATATGAAAAATTTGGCCTTTTACAATGAAAGTGCCTGTCCTTCCTCTCTGGTGTGTAGGAAGGTGAAACGGAGAAGGTTCAGAGGTAATTTGTCCCCCACTGTGCCTATCACAGTGCCTTAACCACGAGGGACACTGACTTCATGATTTTTGAGTGTTCTGATGGAGAGGCTAGCCTGCAGGTGTGAGAACAAAAGACAAGGGAAATTACATGGGAGGGACAGAGGGCAGAAAGAACGGTTTTTCGATTTTAAGACACTGTGAAATGCTTGAGGGGGCAGAGGTCAGTGCATTTTGATCTCTGGGGAGATGAAACACCCTGAGTCAGACAAGAGAAGAGGAACCCCAGAAATACACAGTTAACCTCAAATTCTATAAAGGACGTGGTGGTGAGGGTAAGAAGCGCAAATCCCATTAGTGGAGAAAGAGAGTATTTTCACAGCCACATTTTAAAAAACTGAATGGTAAGAAACAGAATTTTTCTTTCCCTCTGCCCTCCCTTCCTGTTGCGACAGAATGAGGGGACCGGAGCCGGCACACTAGCAATAATGGCACTAGAGCAATAATGAGACCTTTCTCCAAGGACTGATTTGTCTGCAGAAAGGAGAAGTCATCAGGTATCCATTGTGAGGAGACTCGCCTTCTCTTAACAATGGCCCTGATGAAGCTGCTAGAAGGTTCTTATCAGGGAGAAAATACTCCTAGCAGCAGGAGAAGGGGAGAGGGAAAAAAAATGAAAGGGTACCAACCCCTAAATCATCCTCCAGGTTCAGTGCAGTGGGGAGAATGAGGGCGGCACGTTTCCTGAATGCAAGTGATGTTGGCTGGTCAGTCAAACCAATCCTTTAAAGAGAGATTAAAAAAGATGAGAGAGGCCAGCTTTCCCACAGGCAGGCTTTTAGCAGGGAGGGCAAGGGTGGCTGGGCTTAAGCTATGGAATTCTAAGTTCCTCAGGCTGAAGTAAATAGCGAGAGGTCATACAAACTTCTCCCCTGGCCTACAGGGTGGCCCCTTCTTCAGCTGGATTCTGGGAAGGAAGAAGACATTCACAGACAGCAGAGCCTTGACAAGACTCTAGGCCCATTTCTGCAGCTCACAGACGCTCAGGTTCAGAAACAATGGATTTTCTGCATGCTGCAGATGGGAGAAGAGAATTATAATTAATCTTATACTGATTAACTTTTGTTAGATGCTTTACTGTTTTGGGTCTCACTTACTCCTCCTCACCTCCCAAGAGGTAATGCTGAAAACTTGGCCTCTGTGCACCAGTGCCAAATTGAATCTCGAAGACAGAGTTTTGGGTGAAGTAGAAAAGAAGAGCTTTATTGCTTTGCCAGGCAAAGGGGGCTACAGCGGGCTCATGCCTCAAAAACTGTATGTTCCCAACTGGGAGGATTTGGTGAGGAGTTTTATAGCGATGGTTCAAGGGTGGGGTTGCCGATAGGGATCACCGTGTGCTCAGGGCCTGCACGCCTTTAATCTGGTCTCAGGTGGTCTCCTGATGAGCTTCTTTGATTCCTTTAATCTGGCCACAGGTGGTCTCCTGATGAGCTTCTTGAGGTTATCAAGCTGTGATCTTTTCTGGAATGAGTGCTATCATCTTCCATTTGTTGGGAGTTTTAGTTCTGTAAAGAGCTCAAATATATTGTATGTGTATCCCTTGAGGTGGAACCAGGACCCTGCCCCAAGGCTGCACTGTTGTTTCTTGGCTGCTCCTCCCTTGTCTCTGCATCCCCTCCCTTCCCCGATTAGCAACTGTTTGAAAGGCTTCCACGTCCAGGAGCCCCACAGTGTCCTGCTTGGTTTCAGAGGTGACTATTATTATTTACCATGTGATCAATGGATGCTGATCAAAACTTGCCCCCTGTCCCAAATCCTTCATTGGCTCTTTATATTTAAATTGAGTTAAACTCTGCCCTTCCGCTATCCTCAGACTTTAGTTTCCAGGATGTGGCTATCACCTACCTGTCCTACTCTTTCTCTACTTATATATGTATCTCTGATTTCAAGGCGAAGTTGACTCCTTGATTTTATCCAATTGAGATCTCACTGCTCCACTTTCTTGCCTTGATTGACGCTATTCCCTCCACCTGGAATGTTCTTTTGATATTTCTGCCTACTCCGTTCACTTGTTGAAATCCTACCCAAAAAATTTCTTTTTTTTTTCTTTTTTTGGCCACACTGCACAGGTTGCAGGTTCTTAGCTCCCCAACCAGGAACTGAAACTGCGTCCTCAGCAGTGAATGGAGTCTTAGCCACTTGACCACCAGGGAATTCCCATACCCATCTTTCATATTTGGGTAAATTCTCCTCCCTCATGAGGACTTTATCAAAATGAAAGTAACTTCTCCCTCTCTGGAACTCTTAGAGCACTTTTCTTCTCTCTCTTATAGGCCTTCTCCTATTGCACCTTATTTATGATCATTTACGTTCCTATCTAACCCTCTTTAATGAACTGTGAGTTCATCAAGGGCAGGGACTGTGTCCCTCTTATCTCGATTTATCTCCCAGTGACTAGTGCATAGTAGGTGATCATTAAATAGTGACTGAATTAGAATTTTCATTAGCATCTGTATTTCTAATTTTTAAGTAGAATAAAATTTCTTTTTTTTTATTAATTAATTAATTTATTTATGGCTGTGCTGGGTCTTCATTTCTGTGCGAGGGCTTTCTCTAGTTGCGGCAAGCGGGGGCCACTCTTCATCGCGGTGCGCGGGCCTCTCACCATCGCGGCCTCTCCTGTTACGGAGCACAGGCTCCAGACGCGCAGGCTCAGCAATTGTGGCTCACGGGCCCAGTCGCTCCGCGGCACGTGGGATCTTCCCAGACCAGGGCTCAAACCCGTGTCCCCTGCGTTGGCAGGCAGATTCTCAATAACTGCGCCACCAGGGAAGCCCTTAAGTAGAATAAAATTTCTAAGCTGATTTGGAAAACAAATTTACAGGAAACAAGTGGATCTGTAGAGGCAACAAGTCCTGGATAGAAGGTCACATGATTCTCAGCTGTCACTGACTGGCATTCTTACCAGGGACAGACTGTTTAAATGGATTTGGATTTTGGTTCTTTTTACTTCTTTTCCTTCTTCTCTAAAGAGGGTAGGATAGAGGACTACAAGGTGGAATTTGTTGTGTACTTACTCTGTGCCTAGTTCTTTGTTAACCATTTTACATCATTAACTGGCTTAATCTTTGTAATAATCCTTTGAAGGAGCATTATTCCATTCCATAGTTGAGTAAACAAAGGCATAATAAAGTTCAATAAGTTGCTATAAGTCATATAGCTAACAAAGGCTCCAGCTCAGATACTGGCTCAAAACTCATGTACTTGCCCCCTACACTATGCTGCCTCCTGGACTTAATCCAGAAATTTCTCTAGGAAAGAAAGAGCCAGGGAAATCACGAAAGATGCAACACTGTGTTAAAAATGAAATTTTTAAAAGTCCCTCTAGGATAGACTAGATGGAAAGCAGATGTATCAGTGGGTCCTATGCCTATTAATCCTCATAACACCAGAGGCAATTTTGATTATCATCAGATCTGAAAGCCATAGGTCTGAAAGACAGAACGTGGGTGTTATCCTCAGAAAACTATGGTTCAAGGTCCATCTCTGCCACAAGTCAGTCAAGTGAAGTTTAAGGATGTTATGTAAACTTCGTGGGCTCAGTATTCTCATCTGTAGAATGGGGAGCATAATAATCTATAGAATGTTTGTTGTAAGGATTTAAGGAAAGTATTAAATGTAATTAAATGACCAAGGAAGAGGTGAAATTTCCACCATGATGCTTGAGACACAATCCCTTAGAAATTAAAAAAAATTTTTTTAGATGCATTCTCTTATATTACCTATAAGTGTTCAAATCCACGTGATACAATGTTTTATTTTAACCCATTTCTATCTCTGTGCAGGAAGTCTTCCCAATCCAACAATAAGTTAAATGCTCTTTCAGGGTGTTCCTGGATCTTCCTATGCACACATCTCTCTTCACTCTTCCATGCTCACAGAAATTATCTGTAGAAGAGTCTTGTCAAAATGATACTCAGGCAGAGAGTAGGGCTGGAGAGGCAACAGTATTTCATTTTTAAGACCACCAAAAATTTTTAATAACTTCTGAGTCCATGTGATTAATTAGAGGCAGAACTAGAGATCAGACCCCAGGGCTCCTTTCCCTACACTAGGAAACAGCAACTCAGGAGGACTTGTCCTGGCCTAGGGAATAGGTGACAGTCCAGAGACAGATGAGAATGGTTTTCAACTCATCTCTAATTTCCCCTGATTTCTATACTCTGGTTACATGTTAATGGTTTGGCAGAAACTTCAAAATTAAACTTGTGAGAGACATCACTGTTATTGGACCTTTAGGCAAATACAGTAGCTGTCAAAGGTTTTAGAGCCAACATCCAAACTGACTCTTTCTAAATGACTCAAAAGTGATATTTAAATGAGAAGTGAAGCAGAAAAGTTTTTTTTTTTTTCTTAAACAGGAGTTTTTATGGGGAAATTGGCACTGAATTTTACTGCCCTTCCAAAGGGTACTGGTGGGATGGGAGAGCAGAACCTAAGGCTGTGACTTTTGTTTGTTACTTCTGCTCCCTTAGTCTCTCCCACTGGAGACTCTCATGAGAAATCACACAGAGGGGTGCTGAAGAATTACTCCCCAGGAAGGCTTCATGCTCATGAGTGCATTTGGGATAGCTGAATTACTAGCTCCAGTCAATCCCATTTTTCTTCTTCATCTCTGGGCCTGGTCAAGAGTAACCTACTGGGTGCCAAAACCGAGCTACTTTTTTTTTAAGACAAAATTCATACACCATAAAATTCACCCATTTAAGGTATAAATTCAGTAGGTTTTAGTATATTAACAAAGATGTGCAACCATCATCATTATCTAATTTTGTAATATTTTCACGGCTCCAAAAAGAAACTCATACCCATTAGCAGTCATTCCCCATTCTTCCTTTCCTCAGCCCCTGGTAACCACTAATCTACTTTCTGTTTCTATGGATTTGCCTGTTGTAGACATTTCATAAAAATGGAATAATATATGTCATGTTGTGTGTCTGGCTTCATTCACTTAGTGTAATGTTTTCAAAGTTGAGAAGTTAGAGGGAACAGTTTGCAAGATCAGTCTCACTTCTGATATCAATTGCAAGTTTGGGGGTCCCCAAGACCACCCAGTTTCAATAATTAACTAGAGGGACTCACAAAACTCACCAAAAGCTGTTATACTCATGGTTACAGTTTATTGTAGCTAAAGAATAACATTAAAATCAGCCAAGGGAAGAGATGCATAGGGAAGAGTCCACAAAAGTACCAAACATGGAACCAGAGCCTTGGTGTACAAAGTCTATATTGGGGCTTGATTATGTAAACCTGATTGACTGACTACCCATGTGGCTGACTTCAGTCTCCAGTCTTCAGAGGTTAACCAATAAAAAGTGTCTCAAAACCCCATCCTAAATTCCATTGTTAGAATCTGGCTGGCCCAAGGCTCCAAGACAATAAAAACACTTTTAACAGTCAGGACATTCTAAGCCTAGATTCCCAGGAGTCAAGGGAAAAGGCCAGATCTCTCTGGATAAAAGTGAATTCTTTACTACATAAAAGTTCATCCATGTTGTAGGCTGTATCAGTATTTCTTTCCCTTTTATGGCTCAATAATATTCCATTGTAGATATACTTCATTTTGTTTATTCATTCATCAAATGATAAGTTTTGGGTTATTTCCACTTTTTGGCTATTATGAATAATGCTACTACAAACATTTGTGTAGTTTTTCCATGGACATATTTTTCCAATTCCCTTGGATATATTCTGGGACCTCAAAATTGTGTCACAGTCATTCTTTTGGAATTGAATTCCATTGTCACATCAGTTGGGATAATGAGATAAACTGTTAATGTGAATTACTTTAGCATTAATTAAGAAAAATGGACATTGAATAGATGAAGGTCCAATTCTGGTGGGGGAGGACGCAAAAAAGTTCTAGAAGGCAGAAATAGTGAAAAGCTAGGGGTTGGTTGTGAGGGTCTGTGGGAACAGTGCCAGGAAATGGGGTTATTAGAGCAAGAAGGGGTGCTCTGCAGAGGGAAGTGAAAAAGTACTCAAGGTACACTTCACACACATCACAGTCTTCTATCTGTATAGGCTTGGTTACTGAAGCAAAGCTACTTGACTTTCTGACTCAGGCTTGATTTTCCCTTAGTGATTCCCTTAGGATTCTTGTTATAGGCCAGTGGCAACAATGGGATAAGACATGTTTTCTTATCCAATTCTTTTGGAGAGAGCAAGATTGATGGGAAACAGTGCAAATATCTTCCTGGAACAGATGGGCAGAGCATTTTGTTTGGGTCAGAGCAGTCTTAGCATATTGGAGACAGTTCCAAGAACCACATCAGAAGTGCTTCAGGGAATAAAGGAGTTGGCTGGGAAAGGAATAACAACAGGAGCTAAATATGGACTGACTGTCTCATCACCTCTGAAGGGAACCAAGCAGTATGGCGATGATCTTGTGGGCAAAATACTATGGGGAATTTGCCTGGGCTGTAGGCATAAGATGAAGCAAATGAAAGGTGAAGGAGTATCCAGGAAGAATACCTTGCACTGATGGATTTACAGGGGACTCTCTCTCCTTTTTCTTCCCCCGACATTATGCATTCCTCATCTTGGTTGTGTGTGTATTTCCAGTGTAAAGAAATCTGAAAAGACAACTTGAAAATTGCCTGAAGAAAGACCACAGTGTGTGTGGTGTGTGCTCACCTAAGCAGATGATGTGAATAGCAACACCTAAGCCTCTTCCCAAGTTTATGCACCTTGATAGATGGACACCATTTGGAACAAGTCTTCTTCATAAAATGCTGGGGTCTGTATAGAAGGGGCATTCATTTTTCATCATTTCTCTTTTGTTTGCTGAAGGAGAGAAAAAAATATTTCCTTCTACCCTTCTAGGTTTTGAACTGGAGATCTGTAACAAAAGACAGACTAATAAGAGAGAAGCATACACATGTATTTAATACAAATTTTATATGATATGGGAGCCTTCATAAGGAAATGAAGACCCAATGAAATGGTTAAACCTGACAGTTTTTATACCAGGTTTGATGAAGAGCAGACAGTAGTGGGAAAATGTAATAGGAAAAAGAGGTATGAGCTAAGAGTAGTAAACTGTGGGAAACTTAGCAAGGCCCATTCATTCAGATTCCTCTTGGGGTTCCTCTGTCTTGGAGCAAGGATGCTCCTTTCCTCTGGGTGTAGGGAGAGAACCTCTTGCCTGAGGGTCTTAGGAACTGCTTCAGGGGAAATTCAGAAAGTCCTTCCTGCACTTACTGTTTCTTAAATTCCTTCAGCTTAAAATATTCAATATGCCAAGGTGTTGTATTTTGGGGTAACATGTTCTGAACCTTGTCATTGCAGAGAGAAGAACAGTGAAATAGTGAGGGTTTTAAATTTCATTTTTAAGCCCCTGAAATAGTTTGTTGGGTGAAAAAAGACTTCAATTGCTCTTGTACCTGGATCATTATCATGATGGTACTTTTAAGTTCATTGTTTTTCTTATTTTTTTAGATAGATTCAAGCTGACACTGGATAATGTCTTTGAAAGCAAACAAACAAGCAACTCTGTGATCCCGCCCATAGATTCATGAAACATTTTGGGAACAAGTCTTAGACTACTGCCACAACAAGTGGGCAAGGGTGATTACTGGGTCTGTTGTAGATATCAAGGAATTAAGTTTGCTTCAAAAAAAAATTTTTTTTTCAGTTTCATGTAACTGGGTTTGATATGGTTCCCCTGTTCATTTGTCTTAGGACTTACTGGTTGGGAGATAATTGGCTTAGACCTTTAGATTTTTGGGTGAAAGAGAATGGAGATTGAGAGGCAAGATGAAGGAGAGAAAACCAGACAGCTAGGAGCTGAGCCGAGCCATATACCTTCCTGGCAGCAACCCTAATGCTTGAGGACTGCTAGGCTTTCAACAGGGATGTGGAAGCTTGAGCACCATTATTTATGGGGAGCACCCCTGGAGCCTGGTCTTGAAGAAACGGCTCGGCCTGTTTCTCATAAACATTTACAAATCCTGAGCATTTCCAGGATGTGGCAGGCAGGGTTTTTAAATGCAGATTGTCCACTTGCCCAGCACATCTCAGGCCACTTGTAAACACTGTCTCCTTAGAAAATGTGCTGACTTCTATTTCATTCCCCCCTCAACCTCTCTTTGACTTTAGGAACAAGAGTTTCAACTAAACCACTTCTTCCTTCCAGGGCTGGCGGGATACCATGATGTGAGAGCGCGTTTTTCCACCTGCAGCCCCCTTTTATGACAATGACCTCCATCTTGTGTGTAGGAAGTATGCATGGCTCTGTGAAAGGAAGCCGGCTAATCATGAGGCAACCACTGCCTCTGGAGTAGAAAATATGAAGCTGAAGGACAGGCATCCAGCCACAGATGTACTAATTTAATTTCATGCCCCGACATCAGCTGCTCCTCTCCACTTAAAAGGAACATTTGCATCCATCTGTCATCATCAACTCTCCCTTTCATTTGAAAATCTCTTTGCTCTTTTCTTTTCCCTTTGCTCCTCCCCCACCACCACAATTTGATGAAATAATGGGGCACATTTAAAATCCAAACTCAGGCAATTCAAATACTGAACGGATGTGATTTTGTTCCATTCTAAGTCAGCCTCGAAGAGTGTCTGGGGAGTAGAAATCAAGGGACCAAACACACAAAAAGCAAGTGAGAGAGAGAAGATTTTGAATGCAAATCAACCTCCTCAACCCATCTGAAACAACCTGCTGTGAACTGGGCTAGAACGTATGGCCCATTAGCACCTTGTTAGGCTGTCAGAGCCTGAGCAGCTGAAAGGGGTAATAATGGGGAGGAACAGGCAGAGACTTTTGCAAGCCCCAGCTTAGTGCTCTTCTACCTGACCCACTCTTGGGACTCCAGGGGCAGGGCTGGTAAGAGTAGCTCTAGAGAAAAGGAAGGTTAGAGAGAACAACTTCATTAAGTTTATCGTTGACTTTTTAAAACACACCTTTCTAGCAAAAAGGAATACAAAGGTTAATTTTAGTTTTCTGGCGTGGGGAACAATTTATTTATATATTTTTGGTGGGGATATCTTTGTGCTTGCTTTCTCTCGCTTCATCAAATATTGAGGTTTTGTAAAAAAAAAAATTATAAGATAATAGGGACTGCATGGCAATATATCAGTGATTAAGTCTTAGTCTTCAGAAAGCAAATCCACAAATAGAAAATGTATCCTAGACACACATGCCAGTTACATTCATTTGCAAATGCTTTTAAGAATGGAATACTTGCTTTAGAGAGGGAAACACTTGCTAGAACTTCTCCATTTTCTTCTCTCCTAAATGCTTTGGTGTTCAGTGGGGTTAGTGACAGAGAGGTCACAAATCTTGCTAATGACAATATTTATTTCTAGATATTGAAGTTAGTAGATATTCTATTACTAGGGAATGGAAGTATTTTCTTTCTTTCCATCCTAAATACACACAATTTATCTGGTTTAGTATGAAATAGACTAGAAGAGACTTACTGTCTTTAACGAACCAATAGAAATGGCAGTGGGGAAAAAAAAATCTATTGCATGGTTTTCGCTGAAAAGTTTAACTGAGATGGTGTTGCCTTTAAAGTCAATGACCTTAAAAATTTAGGACTAGTGCACAGAGAAAAAAACCCAATCACCATATGAATTAGTATGGAAAGTTTGGGCAAAGACAGTTACTAGAGAATCTGTGGTTTCCCAAATGAACTCTGCCATTTTCAAGCCTAACTTCTTTGAAGTGTTTTAAAATTATTCTGCTGTCTTTACCAGAATGATTTTTGTGTGGTTTTCCTTGGTGGAATAAAGGGATAGATTTCATAACCTCTTGAGGGTACCAGAATATTTCTCTCTTCTCAGGCTATGCACCAACAAGAGATGAATAACCCAAGGGTATTTGTTTTAGTTTTCATTTCAGACACGAGGTGGAGATTAGGATTTACAAAACTAGGACGCTTCTTTTGTCTCTCTGTCAGGATAAAAAATGAGAAATAAATAACCATATTATACTTAATTTTATAAAGTGCAAAGTAAGTGCAAAATTTTGCAAATTTTTAAATAGTGCAATGTAAGTGCTAAATGCTAATAGTCCTTTGCTTTTATTCCTAAGGGAGCTTTCTCCCACTTTTTTCTACAGCCAGGATCTCTGAGGTTAACTCAGCATCCTGCTTCTCTTAAGGGATATGGAAATGTCCCCGGGCCAGCTGTACTCTGCTGGCTGAGGACCCCACAAGGTTAATGATCATCCACAAAGACTGAGGAGGAAAGGAGCATTCTTCACGGGGATGATTAGCATGCTGGCATTCTTTCCTTTGTGGTAACGATGGTCAAGAAGATGCCTGGCGATAGAAGGGAGAATGGAGGGTTTCTGCTTCTTCTGCTTCCAACGCTTATTAAAATTCATTTCCATTCAAAGAGCCATCCTCTGATTTTCAGCATCAAATAAGCACACACTGTACATATTTAAACAGGCAGGAGACCTGTGCCAAGTTCATGTCTTTTTGAAGTGAAGGCCTGTTCTCTTAATGACTGTCCATGCTTATCTCTGTATGTAAATTTCTCCCCCTCCTCTTTCTTACCCCCTCCACTCTACTGCTACCCCAGTTCTGGGATCTCTGATGGGCAGCCTAGATGCCTATTATAACGATAATTCATTTGGAGCGGAATGGAATCTCCTTGTCTAGTCTAGCTCATTATAAAGGTGAAGCCCTCGGGAGGACAGGCTGAGAATGAACAGGTTTACAGAGTTATTTTTTCTTCTACAAGAGGCAGAGGCAGGATGTGGGTGTGGTTTCCATACTTCTCTCCACTTTGGGTTTATCTCCTTTTGGGTCTGGCCCCCATCCCCAGACAGGGTGATTGTCCTCTAGCACTCCTGGGGACCACCATCAGCTGGAAGGCATTTCGGCTCAGCCAGTTCTATATTGAACAGCTGCTAGGAACAGCTGGGCTTGCCCTACTGTTGTCAGTGAGAAACCAAGTGGCAAACGTGAGTATATTGGGCTTCCTTAAAGGGTTCACGTGATCTGATAATTCAGTAAGTACAACACGGAGATGTTGTCCTCTCTTGTAGTGTGCCACATAGATCCTGGTAAGGCTTGTTTTAATTTTATTTAAACATAAGGGACATAAGAAATCTCTTTGAGAGCTTTGGAAATCTCAGAAAACATGATCAAGAAGGGTATCAAGAAAGCAATCATATTAATGGTGAGAGCTCTCTTAAACTCATAGTAAGACTGCATTTTCTAGCATAATTCAATTTATAAATGATCTTGTTATAATTGTAGTCCAATCAGGGTAGAATAATAAGTAATATCCTTTTTTGTTTGTTTGTTTGTTTTTCTCTCACTTGCCTTAAAAACAACCCAACACCCAACAACAATTTTTTTAGGTCTAAAATTATCTAACTCAATCTCATGGGTTGAAAAATCATCTCTACATCTACAAAGAGTCCTGGTGAGGAGAGTGGGGGAAGAAATTAGTTTTACAAAGCATATGCTGAAACAAAATATAAGACAGGTGAGATACGGGGTAAAGCAAAGAAAAATATCCCTTGCTCAGGGTCTGGTTCTTGTGATTTCTTTCTTCTGTTGAAGCATATTGTGTCTCCTAATTTTAGAAACTTGATTATTCATAGGAAGTTCATTCTTTTTTTTTTTTAATTAAAGTATAGTTGATTTAAAATGTTGTATTAATTTCTGCTGTACAGCAAAGTGATTCAGTTATACATATATATATTGTTTTTTTTAATATTTTTTCCATTATAGTTTATCACAGGATACTGAATATAGTTCCCTGTGCTATACAGTAAGAAGGAAGTTCATTCTGATGAGGCAGTTTTCCTGTTTTTCAACAAAGAAATTGGACACATTCAGAAAATTTGTCTAATCTCCTTATTTGACTGTCTGGAGTGAACTGCTGCTAGCAACATTTGGTAACAACTGCTAGCAGCTCGTCTCTAACCTTCAGGAGTCCCAAAGAGTTGCCTGGCCCAGCCTAATTTAGGCACCAAATGACCTGGCAATATCTGATTCTTTATTGCTTTGGCCACATGGTTTTTTTCGCCTGGGGAATGCCGCTCATTGTTGGTTGAACAGTAAGAATTAAGTTGTATAGATGTAGAATTATTAGAGTAGCTGTTTCAGTCTCATCAATATCAAGATTGGCAAACATTCCCCTTTCTTACCTGTAACAAAAATTAACCAAGGCAATGTGAAGGATTCCAGAAGAGACAATATGGATGAAGCCATTTATTAGATTTATAAGAGCTCAAGGAAAGTGTTAAAGCTATCCATCTTCTATACTTTATTGAGAATATGACCAATGACTCAGACTATCAGGACAATATCTCTGAGGCAGAATTGAAATCCTAAAGTAAGCTGAGAATAAGTGCATGCATTTTAGTAGAAAAGAGATCAAAGGCTGGAGTGAAAAATGCATGTAACCTTCCAAATACACTGACTACAGATCTGTCTGAAACAGTTATGCAGCTTTGTTAACATAACTTTGTAAATAAAGATCTCATTTCATAAGGCTTTAAAGATTTTTTACCCCTTAGTCCTTTCCTGCATTGAAAAATCATACCTCCAAACATCAGATGACAGTAGGCAAAATTATTATTTGGATTATGTGAAATGCATGTGTATGTAGGTAAATAAGTAAAATTAAGAATAATGTAAAGAACAAATAATACCTTTTGACTGAGAAATACACAAGTTAGCTCTTCTCTTTTGTCATGATGAATTTCTCAGCATAAGTCAAATTGGTTAAAATTTTTTTTTTTTTTCTGTGTTTAAAAGTATCCTTAGTACATATGAGTCTGGAAATTGAGTAAATCTAAAGACATTTACTTTAGAACCTTGACAACTTAAAATTCTAACATGTTCATCTAAGGGCATGAATTTCATTTTTTAAGTTACGCATTGATTTCAAAATCTGGTTTTTTTGTTTGTTTGTTTTTGTTTTTGCTTTTGTTTTTTTGGCTGGAATTCCATTAGATAGAGTCAGTTTCAGCCCTGTAGATGGTTGGTCTGCTGTTTACAAGCTATGTGACCTGGGGCAAGTTTTATTTGTCTCTTTTTAGGCTCAGTTTTGCCTGTTTTAAAATGGGGATTATAATGTCCTTAGTGCAAAGATAAAGCTTGATAATGAAATTAAGGCAGTTAGTTCAGTGTTCAATAGCAAATATTGGCTATTATTATTATTCAGAAAAGTGGATGACAGAGACCTGGACTCTTCCAGAAGAGTATAAAGCAAGAAGGAAGCTGTGAACCAGGAATTCTCTGAGGGGTCTAGTCATTGCAGAGGATTGAGGCTAAAATATTAATTCCATGGAAAAGTATTCACTGAACATCTATCAGTTTCAAGTTTCACACTCCCTGCTCTCTTAAAGACTGTATTTGAGTAAAGAGAATAAGAAAACTACACAACTTACTTTGTTCCAAGCCAAAATAATAGAAGTGCTACAAGAAAGGCATATACATGGAGCTATGGGCTTTTAGAGGAGAGACATGCCAACTTCAGCAGGGATGGAGGTGGTCAGAGAAAACTTAGTGAAAGAGAAGTGAAAATGCATGCTTTAAGAATGAATATAAATTTGAAAGGCAGCAAAACTCATTTACCTAAAGATATGTATTGAGTACCTGCCAGATACTCTTTCATGTGCTAGAGATTCAGCCATGAGCAAAGCAGCTGAATTGCTTTGCTTGGCGGAACTAGGAAGGAACATTTGAATGCATGTTCTTTGGATTTGAAAAAAAAAAATCTAAATTTTATGATTATAAGCAACATTGATTTCTGAATAAATATTTTAAAGTCACCATACCTCACCTCTATCCAACATGCATAAAATTGTGGTCCATTTCTCAAAATTAGAAGAAGACTAGAAGCAAAATTTTATAGATAGACATAAAGATATAAAATCTTAAAGCAGAAAGTATACTCTGTTTCCTTGACTCATCCCACATCCATTAAGTTTTTCTATTTGACATAAAGATAATAATTTTTTCTATATATCTATATTTATAGTTATATCTTTCTATCTCTCAGTATAAAGTGTTTTTTGAGAACAGCATATTCTACTTCTAGTTCATAACGTTGCACGCCGAAATGTCTCTCCATAATACTCAAAACAGGTTACTGAAAGAAACAAAACAAATCCAATTATAAAACAGTACTTTTGATGACGGCCTCACCTCTATCAATCTCCTCAAGGGAACAAAGTAGAAACCTAATGTTGATGGATCCTGGCACTCTGCTTCCAAAATACAAAATTATTGAATTAAAGTCAACATAATTATTAGGAAATCAGGTGACATGATGATTTCTAAACAATATTTTTTCTATTGGACTGGCACATTTGCCCTTGGTCTGCTTGAAGGCTTCAGCCTCCTGGGCAATATCGATCTTTACTGAGTTTTGAAATCCCAGCAGCTCCTACAGGCCAGATACGCCCGCCTCCCCCTCCAAATTAAGATGAATGTGTATAATTGTCATTCAAACTGTCAATATTCAATGTTGCCATATGCAGTGAGAAGTTTGCTCTGTGTGTGTCCCTGTCCTTGGTGCTAAAAAGCCCCACTGTGACCAGATGTGGGAGAGCTATTAATGAAGACAGTAGTAAATATTAGAAAAGTGTGTTTGAAAGTAAGATTCTGGCAGTGCTGTTTCTCAGAGATATATGCACTTCATTTATAACTACTTTTTTTATAGTGTTGACTTACCAACAGTCTCTTTTTAATTATCATCCTCTCTTTTTCTCTGATTGATTGACCTTGGGTCACGGGAAGAAAATGTCAGGGTTTGCAGGGGGAAAGGAACATGTATTTATTAAAGGAAGATGGTTGAACTGAGCTAGTTTGCCACTTCCTATTATAAAATCCTATTTTCAAAGGTTTTACAACTCAACCATAAAACAATTATACTGTCAGATAAAATTTAGGAAAGAAATGACTCTTTGCAAGCTAACTAATTAGGGGAAAGTCCTATAACCTACAAGTTATGCTCATGAAAAATAAAGCTATGCTGGACTATAAGGGCCTAACTATTTACCACTTATTATGTGAAATCATATAATTTGGAAATCGATAACTAGGTAGTGTATTTAAGAATTCCAACCCTAGAGTTGCACAATGCTAACCAATTAGAATTGGTATTTGGGGAGAAACATTGATAGTGGTGCCAAGAAATGGCTGAGATGTTGAAGTTCATGAGCCAGCTGTTATGCATCCATTGTACTTTTTTACCAGTATCATTATGAGGAAGAGAGTTAGTGAGTTGGCAAGAAAACCTAATGCCTGATACTTTTGAAATAATTAAATAAGATGGCATTACTTCAGCTCATATTAGGGCCACCTGAGCCCTTTAGACTAGGTACAGGGATGTCTTAAAATAGAATTTAAAAGTCAAAAACAGGGCAGGTTCAAATTCAAGATTTCTAGTCTTGTGCAATAAATTGGCTTATATACCTCTTGCTCAACAGGAAAATAAAGAGCAAAATAAACTCTTTTTTTCCTAGAGTGGCTGAAAAAGTAAAACCTATAATTCTAGTGTAAAAAATGCTTGAAACTTGTATTTCAGATCTCTACAACCATTAATATGTTTGTTCTTAAAAAAAAATACTGGTATTTAATTGTATGGTAAATTTGTCACAGCTGTGACTAGATAAAAGACAAGAACATAAAAAGGATAATTGTATGAGTGCTACATTGATTCTTGTGAATGAGTTAATTTATTAAATGACTTACATTGAGTCCTTAGAACAATGAATGGCACATAGCAAGTCCTTTTACTGCAAATATATTTTGTTTTTGCTGATATTGTTTTCTTTATTGTTGTCATTGTAACAGATAGGGTAAAAAAGCTTATTCCCTTCACCAAAACCCCACATTATCAGTTAAGTACAATCACCAGAGGTGTTTGGACAACCTTCTTCCCTTTTCTCCCTCTCTTCATTTCCATCCTGTTACCTATATCTCAATATGCAGTTTCTTGTCCTGATAATCTTGGGTTAAATTACTATAGCTTAAATAAAAGTCAATTGTGAAAAGGCAGAAAGATCTCTCTGGATGATCTCATACTGACAGAATGATCCTTGGTTCAAATAATAAAAAATATATTCAAAGGATAGTCAGCGTTTTAGTCTGGAATCCAAAAATTAAAATAATAACCTCAGTTTCTTCATTTGGAAAATGGGAATAATAAGACCTATCTCACATTGTGTAATAAGGATTAAATTAAATATCTTCAAAGTAATTAGTACTGATGCTTGGTACTTGGTGTCTAAGTGTTTTTAAAGAATTTTTAAAAATAAAATTAAGGGGGAGGAGAGAAGATGGTGGAAGAGTAAGACGCGGAGATCACCTTCCTTCCCACAGATACAGTAGAAATACGTCTACACGTGGAACTGCTCCTACAGAACACCCACTGAACGCTGGCAGAAAACGTCCGACCTCCAAAAAGGCAAGAAACTCGCCCCGTACTTGGGTAGGGCAAAAGAAAAAAGAAATAACAGAGACAAAAGAATAGGGATGGCACCTGCACCAGTGGTAGGGAGCTGTGAAGGAGGAAAGATTTCCACGCACTAGGAAGCCCCTTCGCGGGCAGAGACTGCGGGTGGCAGAGGGGGGAAGCTTCGGAGCCACGGAGGAGAGCGCAGCCACAGGGGTGTGGAGGGCAAAGCGGAGAGATTCCCGCACAGAGGCTCGGCGCCGAGCAGCACTCAGCAGCCCGAGAGGCTTGTCTGCTCACCCGCCGGGGCGGGCGGGGCTGGGAGCTGAGGCTCGGACTTCGGTCGGATCGCAGGGAGAGGACTGGGGTTGGCGGCGTGAACACAGCCTGAAGGGGTTAGTGCACCACAGCTAGCCGGGAGGGAGTCCGGGGGAAAAAGTGTGAAGCTGCCGAAGAGGCAAGAGACTTTTTCTTCCCTCTTTGTTTCCTGGTGCGCGAGGAGAGGGGATTCAGAGCGCCGCCTAAACGAACTTCAGAGATGGGCGCGAGCCGCAGCTATCAGCGCGGACCCCACAGCAACAGGGGCGCAGAGGGAAAAACGGAGAGATTCCCGCACGGAGGATCAGTGCCGAGCAGCACTCAGCAGCCCGAGAGGCTTGTCTGCTCACCCGCCGGGGCGGGCGGGGCTGGGAGCGGAGGCTCGGCTTCGGTGGGATCGCAGGGAGAGGACTGGGGCTGGCGGCATGAACACAGCCTGAAGGGGTTAGCGCACCACAGCTGGCTGGGAGGGAGACCGGGAAAAAGTCTGCAGCTGCCGAAGAGGCAAGAGACTTTTTCTTGCCTCTTTGTTTCGCGGCGCGCAAGGAGAGGGGATTCAGAGCGCCGCCTAAACGAACTCCAGAGACTGGCGCGAGCCGTGGCTATCAGCGCGGACCCCAGAGACAGGCGTGAGACGCTGGGGCTGTTGCTGCCGCCTCCAAAAAGCCTGTGTGTGAGCCCAGGTCACTCTCCACACCGCCCCTCCCGGTAGCCTGTGCAGCCCGCCACTGCCAGGGTCCCGTGATCCGGGGACAACTTCCCCGGGAGAACGCACTGCGCGCCTCAGGCTGGTGCAACGTCACGCCGGCCTCTGACGCCGCAGGCTCGCCCCGCCTCCTCTGTACCCCTCCCTTCCCCCGGCCTGAGTGAGCCAGAGCCCCCGAAGCAGCTGCTCCTTTAACCCCGTCCTGTCTGGGCGGGGAATAGACGCCCTCAGGCGACCTACACTCAGAGGCGGGTACAAATCTAAAGCTGAACCCCAGGAGCTGTGCGAACAGGGAAGAGAAGGGGAAATCTCTCCCAGCAGCCTCAGAAGCAGCGATTAAAGCTCCACAAAAAACTTGATGTGCCTGCATCTGTTGAATACCTGAATAGAAAACGAATCATCCCAAATTCAGGAGGTGGACTTTGGGAGCAGGATATATTAATTTTTCCCCTTTTCCTTTTTTTTGTGAGTGTATATGTATATGCTTCTGGGTGAGATTTTGTCTGTATAGCTTTGCTTTATAATAGCTTTATTTTACTTCACTATATTATAGCCTCTTTCTTTCTTTCTTTCTATTTTTTCTCCCTTTTACTCTGAGCCGTGTGGACGAAAGGCTCTTGGCGCTCCAGCCAGGCATCAGGGCCGTGCCTCTGAGGTGGGAGAGCCAACTTCAGGACACTGGTCCACAAGAGACCTCCCAGCTCCACGTAATACCAAACGGCAAAAATCTCTCAGAGATCTCCATCTCAACATCAAGACCCAGCTTCACTCCACGACCAGCAAGCTACAGTGCTGGACACCCTATGCCAAACAACTAGCAAGACAGGAACACAGCCCCATCCATTAGCAGAGAGGCTGCCTAAAATCATAATAAGGCCACGGACACCCCAAAACACACCACCAGACGTGGACGTGCCCACCAGAAAGACAAGATCCAGCCTCATCCACCAGAGCTCAGGCACTAGTTCCCTCCACCAGGAAGCCTACACAACCCACTGAACCAACCTTAGCCACTGGGGACAGATACCAAAAACAACGGGAACTACAAACCTGCAGCCTGTGAAAAGGAGACCCCAAACACAGTAAGATAAGCAAAATGAGACGACAGAAAAACACACAGCAGATGAAGGAGCAGGGTCAAAACACACCAGACTTAACAAATGAAGAGGAAATAGGTAGTCTACCTGAAAAAGAATTCAGAATAATGATAGTAAGGATGATCCAAAATCTTGGAAAGAGAATAGACAAAATGCAAGAAACATTTAACAAGGACGTAGAAGAACTAAAGAGGAACCAAGCAATGATGAAAAACACAATAAATGAAATTAAAAATACTCTAGATGGGATCAATAGCAGAATAACTGAGGCAGAAGAAAGGATAAGTGACCTGGAAGATAAAATGGTGGAAATAACTACTACAGAGCAGGATAAAGAAAAAAGAATGAAAAGAACTGAGGACAGTCTCAGAGACCTCTGGGACAACATTAAACGCACCAACATTCGAATTATAGGGGTCCCAGAAGAAGAAGAGAAAAAGAAAGGGACTGAGAAAATATTTGAAGAGATTATAGTTGAAAACTTCCCTAATATGGGAAAGGAAATAGTTAATCAAGTCCTGGAAGCACAGAGAGTCCCATACAGGATAAACCCAAGGAGAAACACGCCAAGACACATATTAATCAAACTGTCAAAAATTAAATATAAGGAAAACATATTAAAGGCAGCAAGGGAAAAACAACAAATAACACACAAGGGAATCCCCATAAGGTTAACATCTGATCTTTCAGCAGAAACTCTGCAAGCCAGAAGGGAGTGGCAGGATATACTTAAAGTGATGAAGGAGAAAAAGGTACAACCAAGATTACTCTACCCAGCAAGGATCTCATTCAGATTCGATGGAGAAATTAAAACCTTTACAGACAAGCAAAAGCTGAGAGAGTTCAGCATCACCAAACCAGCTTTACAACAAATGCTAAAGGAACTTCTCTAGGCAAGAAACACAAGAGAAGGAAAACACCTACAATAACAAACCCAAAACATTTAAGAAAATGGGAATAGGAACATACATATCGATAATTACCTTGAATGTAAATGGATTAAATGCTCCCACCAAAAGACACAGGCTGGCTGAATGGATACAAAAACAAGACCCATATATATGCTGTCTACAAGAGACCCACTTCAGACCTAGAGACACATACAGACTGAAAGTGAGGGGATGGAAAAAGATATTCCATGCAAATGGAAATCAAAAGAAAGCTGGAGTAGCAATTCTCATATCAGACAAAATAGACTTTAAAATAAAGACTATTACAAGAGACAAAGAAGGACACTATATAATGATCAAGGGATCGATCCAAGAGGAAGGTATAACAATTGTAAAAATTTATGCACCCAACATAGGAGCACCTCAATACATAAGGCAAATACTAACAGCCATAAAAGGGGAAATCGACAGCAACACAATCATAGTAGGGGACTTTAACACCCCACTTTCACCAATGGACAGATCATCCAAAATGAAAATAAATAAGGAAACACAAGCTTTAAATGATACATTAAACAAGATGGACTTAATTGATATTTATAGGACATTCCACCCAAAAACAACAGAATACACATTTTTCTCAAGTGCTCATGGAACATTCTCCAGGATAGATCATATCTTGGGTCACAAATCAAGCCTTGGTAAATTTAAGAAAATTGAAATCGTATCAAGTATCTTTTCCGACCACAACGCTATGAGACTAGATATCAATTACAAGAAAAGATCTGTAAAAAATACAAACACATGGAGGCTACACAATACATTACTTAATAACGAAGTGATTACTGAAGAAATCAAAGGGGAAATCAAAAAATACCTAGAAACAAATGACAATGGAGATACGACGACCCAAAACCTATGGGACGCAGCAAAAGCAGTGCTAAGAGGGAAGTTTATAGCAATACAAGCCTACCTCAAGAAACAGGAAACATCTCGAATAAACAACCTAACCTTGCACCTAAAGCAATTAGAGAAAGAAGAACAAAAAAACCCCAAAGCCAGCAGAAGGAAAGAAATTATAAAGATCAGGTCAGAAATAAATGAAAAAGAAATGAAGGAAACAATAGCAAAAATCAATGAAACTAAAAGCTGGTTCTTTGAGAAGATAAACAAAATTGATAAACCATTAGCCAGACTCATCAAGAGAAAAAGGGAGAAGACTCAGATCAATAGAATTAGAAATGAAAAAGGAGAAGTGACCACTGACACTGCAGAAATACAAAAGATCATGAGAGATTACTACAAGCAACTCTATGCCATTAAAATGGACAACCTGGAAGAAATGGACAGATTCTTAGAAATGCACAAACTGCCGAGACTGAACCAGGAAGAAATAGAAAATATGAACAGACCAATCACAAGCACTGAAATTGAAACTGTGATTAAAAACCTTCCAACAAACAAAAGCCCAGGACCAGATGGCTTCACAGGTGAAGTCTATCAAACATTTAGAGAAGAGCTAACACCTATCCTTCTCAAACTCTTCCAAAATATTGCAGAGGGAGGAACACTCCCCAACTCATTCTACAAGGCCACCATCACCCTGATACCAAAACCAGACAAAGATGTCACAAAGAAAGAAAACTACAGGCCAATATCACTGATGAACATAGATGCAAAAATCCTCAACAAAATACTAGCAAACAGAATCCAACAGCACATTAAAAGGATCATACACCATGATCAAGTGGGGTTTATTCCAGGAATGCAAGGATTCTTCAATATACGCAAATCAATCAATGTGATACACCATATTAACAAATTGAAGGAGAAAAGCCATATGATCATCTCAATAGATGCAGAGAAAGCTTTTGACAAAATTCAACACCCATTTATGATAAAAGCCCTGCAGAAAGTAGGCATAGAGGGAACTTTCCTCAACATAATAAAGGCCATATATGACAAACCCACAGCCAACATTGTCCTCAATGGTGAAAAACTGAAACCATTTCCACTAAGATCAGGAACAAGACAACGTTGCCCACTCTCACCACTATTATTCAACATAGTTTTGGAAGTGTTAGCCACAGCAATCAGAGAAGACAAAGAAATAAAAGGAATCCAAATCGGAAAAGAAGAAGTAAAGCTGTCACTATTTGCAGATGACATGATACTCTACATAGAGAATCGTAAAGATGCTACCAGAAAACTCCTAGAGCTAATCAATGAATTTGGTAAAGTAGCAGGATACAAAATTAATGCACAGAAATCTCTTGCATTTCTATACACTAATGATGAAAAATCTGAAAGTGAAATTAAGAAAACACTCCCGTTTATCATTGCAACAAAAAGAATAAGATATCTAGGAGTAAACCTACCTAAGGAGACAAAAGACCTGTATGCAGAAAATTATAAGACACTGATGAAAGAAATTAAAGATGATACAAATAGATGGAGAGATATACCATGTTCCTGGATTGGAAGAATCAACATTGTGAAAATGACTCTACTACCCAAAGCAATCTACAGATTCAATGCAATCTCTATCAAACTACCACTGGCATTTTTCACAGAACGAGAACAAAAAATTTCACAATTTGTATGGAAACACAAAAGACCCCGAATAGCCAAAGCAATCTTGAGAACGAAAAATGGAGCCTGGGGAATCAGGCTCCCTGACTTCAGACTATATTACAAAGCTACAGTAATCAAGACAGTTTGGTACTGGCACAAAAACAGAAATATAGATCAATGGAACAGGATAGAAAGCCCAGAGATAAACCCACACACATATTGTCACCTTATCTTTGATAAAGGAGGCAAGCATATACAGTGGAGAAAAGACAGCCTCTTCAATAAGTGGTGCTGGGAAAATTGGACAGATATATGTAAAAGTATGAAATTAGAACACTCCCTGACACCATGCACAAAAGTAAACTCAAAATGGATTAAAGACCTAAGTGTAAGGCCAGACACTATCAAACTCTTAGAGGAAAACATAGGCAGAACACTCTATGACATACATCACAGCAAGATTCTTTTTGACCCAGCTCCCAGAGAAATGGAAATAAGAACACAAATAAACAAATGGGACCTAATGAAACTTAAAAGCTTTTGCACAGCAAAGGAAACCATAAACAAGACCAAAAGACAACCCTCAGAATGGGAGAAAATATTTGCAAATGAAGCAACTGACAAAGGATTAATCTCCAAGATCTACAAGCAGCTCATGCAGCTCAATATCAAAAAAACGAACAACCCAATCCAAAAATGGGCAGAAGACCTACATAGACATTTCTCCAAAGAAGATATACAGATGGCCAACAGACACATGAAAGAATGCTCAACATCATTAATCATTAGAGAAATGCAAATCAAAACTACAATGAGATATCATCTCACACCGATCAGAATGGCCATCATCAAAAAATCTAGAAACAATAAATGCTGGAGAGGGTGTGGAGGAAAGGGAACTCTCTTGCACTGTTGGTGGGAATGTAAATTGATACAGCCACTATGGAGAACGGTATGGAAGTTCCTTATAAAACTACAAATAGAACTACCATACGACCCAGCAATCCCACTACTGGGCATATACCCTGAGAAAACCATAGTTCAAAAAGAGTCATGTACCAAAATGTTCATTGCAGCTCTATTTACAATAGCCAGGACATGGAAGCAACCTAAATGTCCATCAACAGATGAATGGATAAAGAAGACGTGGCACATATATACAATGGAATATTACTCATCCATAAAAAGAAATGAAATGGAGGTATTTGTAATGAGGTGGATGGAGTTAGAGTCTGTCATACAGAGTGAAGTAAGTCAGAAAGAGAAAAACAAATACAGTATGCTAACACATATATACGGAATCTAAGGAAAAAAAAAAAAAAAGGCCATGAAGAACCTAGTGGCAAGATGGGAATAAAGACACAGACCTACTAGAGAATGGACTTGAGGATATGGGGAGGGGTTGGGTTGAGATGTGACAGGGTAAGAGAGTGTCATGGACATATATACACTACCAAATGTAAAATAGATAGCTAGTGGGAAGCAGCCACATAGCACAGGGAGATCAGCTCGGTGCTTTGTGACCACCTAGAGGGGTGGAATGGGGAGGGTGGGAGGGAGGGAGATGCAAGAGGGAAGAGATTTGGGAACATATTGTATGTGTATAACTGATTCACTTTGTTATAAAGCAGAAGCTAACGCACCATTGTAAGGCAATTATACTTCAATAAAGATGTTTAAAAAAAAAAAAATTAAAAATTTTTGTTATTCTTTTCGTTCTTATTTTTCTCATTGAGACCAAAGTAGACATAGAGACCTTGGAGTGTCTGAAATTGTTTGAGTGGAAACCAGAGAGTAAAGCACTCTTTCAGCAAACTGTCTTGTCAGAGGTAATAAAATTAACTCAGTTGCCAGGGCCAAGGGAGTTCTCATGCCAGGCTCCCACTTTGTCTCTGTATAAACTTTCTCTTTTATATCTCTCCGAGGGAGGCCTTCTTCCTAAATAGAGAATGCACCTAAAATCTGCTCAGTCAACCATGAGGCATGTAAAGCCACTTTACTCATCTAAGGGGAGAAGGTCATACCTGGTAGTGATTAATAGACTCCAGAAGTCATTGAATCCAAAAAGACTCTGCTGAAGGTAATGCTCAGGATTTCAGGGTAGCCTCTATATTATATTTCCTAATTCTTCCTTGGTTTTCACCCCTACTCCAAGCTAGAGGCCACCTCTTTCTATTTCTGTGTGGATGGAGGCAGCTGGCGTGCCTAGTTTCTGGCTGGCGTCTGTAAGACTTACAGATAATCCAGTCTTCAACATTCTGAGCGTCCCTGTTCCCTTAGTTTTCCATCACTAACCATCTTCTTAAATTTCTTTTTTTTTTCCAAGTCATAAATTCTGTGACTATCTCTTTGTTTCAAGTTTTCCTGGGTGGCTTTCTCCCTGTGACTCTCCATTTTGTACAGTGGCCTGATTTCTAATTTTCCTCCATGTCCAACCCTCCACCACCAACCCTTGTTTGTTTAATTTCACTTCTAACTTTTGTTTTATTTAGGTATGCAAAAGGGACTGAGTCCATACATAACATGTTTAATTCATATTCATATTCTAATTACTTCTGCCAAAGTTAGGCATTATGTCCAAAATTTGGGAGTGTTTGCATCATAACCCAGGAGAACTGATAGAAGTATTTATAATTTAGGTGATTTGAACTAATATTTTGATCTAGACACAGGTTATATATCTATTTTCTGTATTCAACCATATTTTCCCCCAGTAAACATCTTTCTTTAACTGGTTTGGGTGCGCTGGTTCCATTTCTGTAGTTGCATATCAGAAAATGATATACAAATTCCTATCTCTTCACCACTTGACATGTGAATTGCAAACTTTGTGTTGGTAATTATTGATTTGTTTTAGGTAGGGCAATTTAAGCTGTCCATAGATTTAGGATGACAAAGTGGAAAGATAAAAGAAGGAAGAGAATCATTTTCCAGACAATAGTCAAGAAAAAGGCCTAAGCCTTCCAGGGGTGGCAGAATGGTGAACAGTCTTCTGAGGCCTCAGATCTTCTGGGTCCAGTTCTCTGAGATAACTCAGCAGGGTGACCATGCACATACAGATAAACAATCGTCTTTTATTCTTCAGAACATTCTCCAGGGCTTGCTTGTGCGGAGGGAAGGATGCAAACCCTGTTTGTTTTAATATCTCAGAAATTCCCTTGTATTGCTAAGTTGCTTTGAATAGTCAACTGTTGAATCTTTGGCTACCCCTATGTGTAGAGTAAGGAGATAATTGCTCTGATCCCAGGGCGAACCATCTGCTAGTACAAATTGCTCTGCTATGTGCTTCATTGAAATGCTTGTGTTCGTTATATTATGTTGAAATGTTCATGAAACATGATTTATACTAAGCTGTGTTCCTGGAAAATTTGATTCTATAAATGGGCAGAACACTCTTAATTGCAAAGGCTCTTCTCTCTCTTTAGATTTCTAAACTGCTGTGCTGATTTGATCTGGGGCCCTGGAGAGCCAACAGTCTGTGATAGTGTCTGATTATCGATGCCTAGGAGGATACAGCAGTGACAATCCAAATTTACAAGACTCATAACAGTTTCTGAAACCTCCTTCAAAGCAGACGTTTGTGAGTTCTGGAATCTGAAAAAAATATGTCTTGTTATTATGATATAATTCAAATGGTCTTTGTTGATGCTCCTATTGGAGAGTTCAGTTAGTGCCTCATCTATCAGCTTTATGTTTGTATTGTAATACCAGTCAGGGGAAAGTATAATTTGATAAATACCCACTCCTAAATCTTTTATTGTGCTGTGTTAATGTAAGATTAATGACCATGATGTCTTGAGATAGGATTTTTTTTGATTTGTTGCTTTATGTCTTCCAATATCACACAGATCTACAAGATGTACCTATGGCACAAAGGGAGAAAATAATGATTTAAGTAGAAAATAGGAGTAGGGCCTTCAATTAACAAGACATTGTTAACATTTGTAGGTAGATTTTATAATTTTCCAAACATGTCTGCTAGAAATTTTAGAAGTAAAAGTGGTGAGAGGCAGAGAGACTTAAGATATTAGCAATTTCTTCCTGCCACAATATTTCTTACTCCACTGTGAATAAATCTAATGCTAATTTATTTATCCATCTATCCTTTGAACTGCAATTTAAAAAGCCATAAAACAAAGATTCAGGCAGGATGGCAGACTTGCTCAGATTAAATACTCCAGTGACTTTTACCATCTGAGGTCTATTGACATATAATGAATATTAGTGAACCTCGAATCACCAGGCTGGGTCTCCCTCACTGTTATCTTCATGATCCATGATGATTTGTACACACCAAATATTTCTTTGGGTGGAATGGTTTTACAAATAATGCTTGGAAATTTTATATATAAGGCTAAAAGTTAGTAGATCCAGCTTCAAAAAAAAAAAGTATGTGAGAGTCTTTTATCACTCTCTTGTAGACTAGACAGACAGGAATTTAGGCCCTCGTGTGGTGAAATTAGCTTTAAAATTCCTCTTTGTCTTTCCCAGCAAGAGCCAAGACTGAGAGAAGAGCTATTTATTTGAAACATCTCTCTTCCATCTCTTCCTCATTTTTCATAAATTTGATTCCCTTTTTATTATCATTATTTATGTTTTGTATAACTAGAAGAAGAATTTGTCATGGATTACGTCTTATTTGCAAGAGGCTCTAGGAAGATAGCAACAAGGCATGCACAATATATCATAATTTAGCAGCTTCTCTTGTAACTCTACTGAAGTAATGGTGGAAAAAATACATATAAACAACTCTGAGGACAGATTTTGAATGATCCAGTAATTTTGATTTATTCTTGGTATTTGATGGAGCTGTATTAGCAGTTAAAGTCAATGGCTAAATGATTCCCAGCACAAAATGAGCCAGAAGTACAAAAGAAGCTTTACAATGCACAATTGAGAGCTCCAAGCCTCCCAGCTGAAATTTCCAAAGTGCAGTGTAAATAACAGGCCTGGTTGTCACTTTCAACTAACAATTCCACCCAATATGGTCTAGCTAGGTAATTTGTCCACTACTCCTTTATGAAGCAGTAAACACCAGCTTAATTCCTTTGGCCTTTCTAAAGCAATCAGCCTCATTTCTTATATCTACTGCAGAGGAGGGGTGAATCTCCTGCCTCTGGTGACAATAAGCCCTACTCAACAAAGGTGTGGAACCTGGGATTGCATAGAAATGCTTTCCATGCCCATTAATAACATTGGCTGCCAATCATGTTGAAGAGATCTCAACCTTCCCGAGTTCTCTAGGGAAAAGGACTCTCATATTCCTATATTTATTTCCCTTCCTCATCCAATACTCCCGCTTACCCCTAAACAGCCATTTTTCTCTTCATTTTTTCCCTCTATGGCTTTCCCTGTCACAAAGAGGAAATAAATGAAAGTATTGGAAATCAAAATCTAGCACTCTAACTACCAATATTAACAGAAAGGGAAAAGTGTTCCAGATATCAATAAGAGCCTCAAATCCAACCAAGCAAAATATACAATTAAGCAGGCAGATGCTGGCTCGGCAGCTACTGAGATAGACTGATTTCCACTGCTTCATTAATTTGACTTGGCTACTCTGAGCAATTTGGTTATACCCTCACAGCAGATTTCTTAGCCAGAAACAGATCCCCAAAGATTACAGATGTTATGAGGGAAAGACCATCCAAACATGAGATCTTTGATCTTTCCAGCCCAGGTGGGAAAGCTAATAAATTTGTATAAATGCTTCCCAGGGCATCTCTATTTAGCAGTGATATGGAAAGTTTAATTTAAGAAGTTGGATGTGGACTGGCGAATCCTCTTTCTTCTCTAACTTCACGATGGCATTCAAGTGCAGAGAAGTCAATCCTTACATCTACCTACTGGTCTTTATTCCTATATTTTGAATCAATGGGTATGAGCCCTGATACTGTTACCTAATTTGTTGACTGAACACGCACCGGGGTCCTAACCTGGGCCGAGAGCCCCTGTCCCATTAGGGAGGTTCTTTTTTCGATCAGATTTGTGTAGCCAATAACAAAACTGATGCTGAGACTGGAACAGCACAAACTTTATTCAATGGCCAAAGAATGGAGAAGAGGGGACTTAGTTCACAAATCGGCTTCTCAACCTAATTCAGGCAGAGACACCAAATATATAGGAGGGTCGAGATAAACGGGAGAGAACTGAAAAGAGTGGGAGGAATATTCATGAGTTATCAGAGAACAGGGGTATGGTGTGGACCTGAAATGATGCAACTCTCCTTTTCAGTACTTATGTGGGCTTTTCTGGTTGTTGGCCTGGCAATCTTCAACTGTCATGGCACTGGTGGGTGTGTCATTTAGCATGCTAATGCATCACAATGAGCGTATAATGAGGCTCAAGGTCTACTGGAAGTCAAATCCTCTGCCATCTTGGGCCTAGTTGGTTCTAACCAGTTCTTGGTTTTCCTCTTTGTAGCTTCCTCTTGAAACTTAGATAAGAGTAATTGGTTTCTATTCAAGGGAGGGGCAGGGGTATAATTCTGGAGCAACAGCCTTGGTGACAATACTATCATTCATTTGAAAAGAATCATTTGGGGACTTCCCTGGTGGTCCAGTGGTTAAGAGTTCGTGCTTCTACTGCAGGGGGCGCAGATTCAATCCCTGGTCAGGGAACTAAGATCTCACATGCCATGCAGCGCAGACACAAAAAAGAAAAAAAAAAAGAAGAATCATTGGAAACATCCCATCATTTATTCATTCACCAAATATTTACTAAATTCTTACTGTTGCTAAGCATTGTAATGGACATTAGGGATGAAAAATGAACACTGCTTGGTCACTGCACTTGCAGAACTCAAAGTCTCATGGGAAAGTCAGATATGTAAATAGACTATTATAACACAATAATCACAATAATATGTGTATATTATTATGTGTGTATACATATTATGTGTATAATATGTGTATATTATTATTGACATAAAAACCCTGAAGAGAGAGGAGGAATTGGGAGAGTTATGAAAGGGTCATAAGAGCAAGTGGTATTTGAGTGTATTTCTAAAAGATGCCCAGGAATTTGCAACTCTTGGTAAGGAGTTGCTGTGGTGGGGAGGCTCTGGGGGGGTGTGTGGTCACTACTCAGGAAGATTTTATTGAGCCATTACTGTCTTTCCAGCATTGTGTCAGGTGAATTCATTATGCCCACACAACTCCATTATCACCACCGGATCTTCCTGGGAGACATCTCCAGGATGGAAAAGAAGGGGGTGGAGTTGTGGTGAGGAAACTTTGAGCTTCATTACCTAAAGGTCATTTGGAGAACAAGGTGAATGTGTTCAGCTCCTCTTTGGAAGTTTCTCCTGAGCTGCCAAAATGCCACCATTTAAGAAGACAGGAGCAGAGTTTTTCTCTTTAATTTCTCTGCTCATTAAGCCTTCACTTCTGAGGTGTGAAAATGACTCCAGGCTGGTAATAAACTGCTAGAGAAGTCATTATTTTAAAACCGATCTTGATCCCAAAGGGGATGGGTTGGTACAAAGCACAATTGCTCTAAGATCAGCTCCTCTGTAGGACAATGATTGTTCAAATGTTTCAGTTATCATAAGAATAAGAAAGGGCTGTCTAGTTACTGCAAGAAAAGATGAAGCACAAAGCTCTCAGAGCTAGGCAATAATCACACTAGTCTATTTTGGGGGGTGGGGAGAGGGTACATTTCAATGGGGGAAAATTATAGTATTGTTAGCCTGTGTATTATAATGCAAAGGAAGCTGAAAGGGTACTGAAAGGACCAAAGTAGACAGAAGTCACTTTCAGGGAGTTTAGTGACGTTAAAGAAGGGACTGGGAAGAAGTTGGACTAACAATAATGCTGTTAATAATAACAAGATCCTCCTGAAGCAGTAAATGTCACTCACCTCCACTCCCACGAGAACTTAGTCCTGGATAGACGCACCTGGTCAGTTTTGCTTTTTTCACATTGGTTCTCATTTTGCCCCCAAATTAGTAAGGGGCAGGAAAGTTTCTCTTGACTAGCACTTTCCCAAGGCAGTAAGTCCCAGACCTTTGGTACATTGACCTTCTGTATCCTTTCTCTTCCTCCCCTTCCCTTCCTCCCTCCCTGCCTCCTCCTCTGCCTCCCTCCTTCCTTCCTTCCTTCCTACCTTTTTTCGTTTCCTTCTTTCTTCCTGTTGTTTGTTCAATGCTTAAGGCTATATATTTCCTCTTAAAACCATCATGTACAATGCAATCTCTGAATTTCTCTCTAAATAAAAGTGAACTAAGACAATTTGATTTCAAGAAATTTTTGAGCATACAGTGGAACCCAGTGAGATAATCAAAGAGCTCCTGCGTTGTTGCCTAAGTGGGGATTGTGGGAGGTGTAGAGTGAAACATGATTGATTAAATGTGGGTAAAATGTTATTCTAAGGTTTTGGCTTTTCATCCCCTTTGAGCAATCAACCCCCTCTGCTTGGACAAATTAAGGGTCATGATTAGAGGGAAACTGAAGCTTCTGGCTGGTGATATAGCGATGCTGTTCCTCAGGAGCTAATCTCTTCTCTGGGGAAAGGAACCCATCTAGTCACCTCACCTCTGACCTAGAGCCAGTGAATCTGAAGGGGAGAAGGAATAGTAAAACCCCTGTGGTCTACACAAGGTTTTGGCTTTTCTCCTGAGGTTACTAATTATTTCCTTCCATGGCAATTTGGTCACATGTCCTCATTGTAAATCACCCAGGGACCTGCCCTTCACCTCTAAAGACCCATTCTCAGCTTTCCATTGGCCACCAGGTGCATGGCCTTGTTCAAACACATAGCAGTTGTTACTCAAGGCATAAAATGATTAGTTGTTCTTTCGGTAATGGCTCTCGGATTCTATGGTCGCATCAGCAATCAAAAGTAATATCTTATAGCTCACCTCTTCTCAAACCCCTTATGTTATATGGTCAACTTCCACGTGATGGGTTATTCTCCAGCCCCTTGAAAATCAATTCAGCAACAGATGGCAACTAATGAGGAGACTGGATGTTAGGGATCTAATCAGAGCACAAAGGAAAGAAGAGAGAACACATGGTGATCTCAACTGGAGTGATGTGATCAAATTTCTCATGTTTTTTGGCTCATATTGATGACTAAGCCTTGTCTGTTGCCTAGGAAGTTTGGCAAATAGAACCTTTGTGGCCTGTGGGAACAGCTCCAAGAATTTTACCATCAAAACCCCGGCCAGAACACGACCACTACCTCCAGCCCCACCTTCACCACCACTACCTCCACCTCCACCTCCAGCACCTCCTGCATTTCCACCTTCACATCCAGTGCCACAGTGAGCACCAGCACCATCACCGTCATCACCACAATCCCACCACCTTCACCACCACCAGCACTGCCACCCGATCCACTTCAGATCAGTACATGAGTAGGCAGCGGCATCTTCCCTATATTTGAATGAGGGCTTTGTGAGTCTGCCTTGCCCCTAGTTCCTCTTCTTTTGGGAGCTTCAGCTGATCATTTATTCCTTTTTAATTTAAAATTTTTATTTACTTAATTTTTTAAAAGTGTAACCTTCATTTTGCTTAAAACTCAGAAATTATGAAGAGTATAAGCACTGAAAATTTTCAAAATATAAATATATCCCTTTTACACAAATGGTAGCAGATTATATACAACATTTATTTTTAACTCTCTCAACAATATGTCTTGGACATCATTCCAAAAGAGTCCATAAATAGCTTCATTCTTTTAAAAATATTTTTAAAAGTTAAATTTCTGCTCTTACCTATATTAATTCTTTTCCTCTCTGTTACTTGGGTTTATTTTGGTGTTTTTAATTCTAATTTCTTCTGAGAGACGCTTAGCTTATTGATGTTCAATCTTTCCATTTCTATTTCTATTTTTTTCTAGTATAAATAATTATCACTATATATTTCTGTATATTCCATTAGCTTCATCCCAGGTAAAGTATATACATAATTTTGTTATATTTTTATTCAAAATATTAAAAAAAAATTATTATGCTTTGTTCTTTGACCTATTTAAAAGTATATTTCTTAACTTTACCAAACAGGGCTTTTTCAAGTTGTCTTTCTGTTGTTGATTTTTAGCTTAATTGAGTTGTTGTCAGAGAGCATATTCTATGAAGTTTATTTTTTTTAAAGTTGTTCATTTTGCTTTATGTCCCAGTATATAATTATTTAAAAAAATGTTCTATGTATGTATGCTTCAAAATATATATTCTATAGGTCCTGAATTGAGTCTTCAACAGATGTCTATGAGATTTATTTTGTTAATTTTGTTTTTCAAATATTCTATTTCTTTACTGACTTTTTTCTTGTTATATCAATTCCTTGTAGTTGTAAATTTTTGCTTTATATATTTTGAGGCCCATATTATTAAGTGCATGCAAATGTAAAATTGTTATACTTTACTTTTATATTTAGCCTTTATCATTATAAGTTATCTTTATCCTTACCTCTAGTGAAGCTTTTCATCTGAAAGTCAGTTTTGACTGATATTAAAATAGCTGCATGAGATTTCTTTTGTTTAAAGTTTTCAATTTTTAAAAGCCTTTTTTTTTTCATAAAAGGGAGAATCTTTTAATAATTTAGCACAAAAATCAAATTATATAAACTTGGTATATTCCAGAAAATATTGCTTTCAACACTTACACCATGATCAAAATTCCTTTGGTAGCTTTTCATCAAAATGAGGCATGCTATTATGTAAAGTATAAAGCACTTTTAAATGTTCTCAGAAAAGTGTCTTTGTTTTAGTTACCAAACGAACATCATCGTCCGCTGCTCAGCCTCAGCTGCGCGCACACAACATGAAAGCAGGTGCCACCGAGGTCACCCCTGCTCACAATGTCAAGTCTCCTCCGAAACGTTTACAGTGGTTACAGCAGAGGACAGCCACCCTGCCCAGGGCCGTGAAAACAAAACCAAACTTTATTGTTGCAATCATAAAAACACTGCAATTAGAAAAAAGCAAACAGCAGTTCCCCAATGCAGAGAACGGGGCTGCTAGGCTCAATCTTAGAACAGCAAAC
Organism: Balaenoptera borealis; assembly: GCF_965194805.1. Taxonomy (NCBI): domain Eukaryota; kingdom Metazoa; phylum Chordata; class Mammalia; order Artiodactyla; family Balaenopteridae; genus Balaenoptera; species Balaenoptera borealis. The sequence goes on along the minus strand of NC_138860.1, from coordinate 38,115,988 downwards.
ACACACACACTGCCCCCCTCTAAACCCTCAAACAGAAAATCCCCAAGGGACGCAGTGGAAGTAAAGTGAAGGCGCTGATGGGCTCGCGGCATCACACACGTCGGACGTGGTGTCCTCTTGGTGCATCAGAGGTCTCGTCAAGGAGCCCCATCCTGAAAACCAGTCCTCGGAGGTTAACACTTGTTGAAAGACCTGGAACAGATGCTACTATCCAGGCTGCATAATCGACCAGCCAGCTTTAACACTGACTGTTTCTCCCTAATGTTCACCAGTAAGGGTTCTTGTTTGGGTCTAAGAGCTTGTGTCCCTGCAGCTACAGAAGGGCAGCACGGAGGGTCTCACACACACACACCGAACATCAGCTTCTGCCACGAGAACACCGCTTACAGAGGAGCCTCTTTTAAGAAACCAGTATCTGCTTGTCTGACCTCAGAGTCAGTCTGTAGAGCCATGGAACCATCCAAACGCCTAAAAGAACAGGAGGAAGAACTGGAGGGAAGGTACACAAGCCATTTAGAAATCCTTGAGCCTGTGAAGGAGGATCCAAGGATCCCCCCTTTCCTGCTACTCCCAAAGCAGCCATGTTGCTAAGTCCCAGAAAGTCCTGGAAACAGCACAGAAGTGTTTCTGCCCTAAAGATACATTCTAGTGTCTCATGGGAGGAGCCGCCACGAGCCTCAGGCCACGTAGCGGTACTGGTTGGGACTGTCCTGGTCTCTCTCCATGTAGTCTCTGTCTATGAGAGATTCGATTCTCTTTTTCAAATCTCCAGGTTTGATGAGAAACTTCAGCTGATTATACAATTCGGAAACGAGCAGGTTGTGGCCCAGCGTCTTTCTCATCTTCATTATCCTGACGATGGCGGTGTCGATCTGGTACTGCCGGTCCTGGAACACGCGCTCTGTGGTGCTGACCTGCTCTTCAACGGTTTCCTTCATCTGAATTTGATTGATCTTGATCCGAAACAACTTGTGCTTGAATTCTCCACTGAAGATGAATTTGTCTCCATCTTCGACCTCCCTTCCTTTGGGACTTTTGATCAGGACGCGTGCTTTCCCACAGGCCAGGGACTGCAATGTCCTCCGCAGCTCGTTGTCCTCTATCCCAGTGGCCAACTTTATGTCCTCAAAGCTGAATCCGTTCCCTTCGTTGAACACGAGAAGCACCAGCGTCTGGAACAGCGACACCTGGAACTCCTTCTTTCCCTCTTTAAACTCTGCTTTCAACACGGCGTGACCCAGTGTAGTTTGCCACTGAAGCTTTCAACCGCTGTGCTTTCCAAGATAAAACGTCTTGAATACTTCCTGAAGTTTAATCATTTCTGGAGTTAGATGTACTTCCATGGGGGTGTACGTTGGCCAGTATCCCATCGTAAGTATGTTCACTGTCAGGTCTATAGAGCCTGGGTCACTTTGATTCTGTATATACTGCTTGAAATGAACCATGATGTCCTTAGAGAGCTCCATGTCCTTGAACATGCCTTCCAGCTTGCTGGTGAAAGCAGCCCCACACTCGTGCTTCAGCTTCGACAGCATAGACTTTTCAGCATCAACGGAGGCACTTTTTCCAACGAGGAGTCTTTTTGCCCAATCTTTCTTATAAAATGCTTCAAAGACATCTTTACTGTGAATGAACCAGAATAGGACCATGATCTTGTCCAGGGTCCTCTCCAGCTCCTCGTCCGTTGCTTCCTTATTACCTGCTCTCAGTTTTGAATCAACATGCTTTGCTATCAGCTCTGCAGGTTTGTTTGGCCTCTTGTTGATGAACGATTCGAAGGACTCCTTCATCAGGGTGATGAACTTCTCGCTCCTCTGGAAGCACACTTCTATCACGTGGTCCACTCGGTCCTTGAAATCCAGCAGGTCCTGCGCCGTATCTTTATCTTTTTCAGGATTGATAACGATCATTGTCCCAAAAGTCTTGACGTACTTGCTCCAGTGCTGCAGCAGCGCCTGCTGGCCGCCCCGCACACGGCTGAACAGCTGGTACATCTGAGTAAGGTCGGGCACTCTGTTCTCATCCAACAGGTGGTCCAGCCCTTTCTGCAGAATCGCTGTTAAATGTTCTCCTAACAGCTACTTCTCCACACAGGCAATCAGTGGTTTCTGTGTGCTGTGGTCTAGATACGTGATCACGTGGTCACCCTCCTCCCCCAGGCGCTTACTCACATGTCAGGTACTCTGGAACCTCTCTTTCTTGCATTAACCTTTGGCCTTCTGCAGCATATAAACAATTAGTTTCTTCCAAAAATTTCAGTTCAAATGAATCTTTATACACCTGGAGGTCGGACAGCATGCCCAGCCGGCTCTGGTCCACGGCCTCCCCGCTCCCCCTCTTGATCAGCAGCAGGATGCCATCGATGGTTTTCGTCTGAACCATTTTATCACTAATAATATGGTCTCTAAATAGTTCTAATCCCATATCCCAGATGGAAGAAAGCACGGAATTCTGAAGCACGTAAGTACGATCCAGAAACAGGAAGATACTTCTGATCATGATCCTTTGTCTGCAGTGATCCTGCCAGCATGTGTTAATCTTCTTTAAAAATAAAACACTATCTAGCGAGTTCTCTAAACTGAAGGATTTGTGCTTGCACGTGGCCTTCACAGACCTGGCGCAGCTGCTGGTAGAGCACTGGGGAAACTTTGTGAGAACAAAGATTTTCAACAGCCTGGTAGAGCTCTTCCAGGTTCTATCTGATGGAGGTACTACTTTGTATGGCTTTCACTGCTTCATGAAGTTTCTGCCAGCTGTCCTGAGTGTAGTTATCAGGCAATTTAGGTCTGTCTCGGAAATTCTTTATCACAAGCTTCTTGGAGCCGCCGGCGGCCCTGGGGTTGGAGGTGGCGGCCGCGGCGAGGGACGCGGGCTTGGTGAGGCCGTTGGTGTGTCCGACAAGCGCCGAGAAGCTGCCCTTCCGAGGGGTCTCGTCGGCCTCGGCCTCGGTCTCCGCCGCCCGGACTCGCCCGCCCTCCACTGCGCTCCCTCAGCCCCGCCCGTCCCGGCCCAACCGCCGCCCGACCCGGCCCGACCAGACCCGGTGCCGCAGGCCTCGGGAGCGCGCCAGACCCCGACCCGACATAGCCCCGAGCTCGCGGGCGCCGCGGTCCGTGTGGAACCCGCAACAGTCGAGGGCCCGGCAGGCCGGGGCACCGGGGCGCCGACGAGGCGGCTTCGTGTGGGGGGCAGGGAGTCGCAGCGCAGCCCCCGACCTTCCTCCGCCCGGGCGCGCCGCCATGCCGGCCCCTTAAAAGCCTTTTGTATCCTTAACTTTTACATATGTTTCTTTTAAATAACATATAACTATGCTTTTTGAAAGTCAATCTTTTATCTAGAATATTTTGTCCATTTATAATAATATAATTCCTGGAGCTTTTGCGTTTAAATCCAACATCTTATTTTGTGCTTTGTCTGCCATACCTTCTCTATATTCATTTTTTACTTGTCTTGCAAAAATTTGGATTAATAATTTTTTATCATTGTATTTTTTCCCTCTACTAGTTTATATGTTAAAGGCATAGTTTCTATTTTTTTTCCTAGGGACCTTAGAATTTACAGCATGCACATTAGGTAAGTCTAAAATTAATTAATATGCCTACCTACCTCCTAGATAATTCAAGAATTATCATAACATTTTAATACCTCATGGATTAAATGGATTTTTTGTTGTTCTTGCTGCCATGTACTTCAATATTATTAAAAAAAAAAAAACCCACTAGGTATTGTTATTATTCATCTATAAACTATAATCACTAAATACATGTTGCTATTATTATTTTGACAAACTGAAGCTGTTATCTGTTAGTCAATTCAGAATAAGAAAAATTTTAAAATTTTATTTTACCTTTATTCTTTCTCTAATACCCTTTCTTTATGTAAATTGGAGTTTTTGATTGATATCATGTTTCTTCTTTTTATTGAAGAATTTCTTTTAACATTTCTTGCAAGGAAAATCTACTGGTGATAAATTCCTTCAATGTTTTTTGTCTTAGAAAATCTTTATATTTCCTTTACTTTTAAAGTATAATTTTGCCAGACACAGAATTCTGTGTGTTTTTTCTGGTGTTTTTTTCTTTCAACACCAAATATTTTACTCTACTCTCTTCTTGCTTGGATGATTTCTGAGAAATCTGATACAATTTTTACCTTTGCTTCTCTATAGGTTTCTCTTTCCCTACCTCCTGAAACTTTTTTCAAGATTTATTCTGTGCCTGATTTTTTGCAGTTTGAATATAATATGCATAGGTGTAGATTTTTTTTTTGGGGTATTTATCATGAGCTTGGTGTTCTATGAGCTTCCTAGATCTACAGTCTGGTGCCTATCATTAATCTGGGAATGTTCTCAGTCATTATTGCTCCAAATATTGCTTCTATTCTTTTCTCTCTTCTCCTTATGATATTCCCATTATGTCTATGTTATACCTTTTGTAATTTTTCCACAGTTCTTAGATATTCTGTGATGTCTTTTTCATTCCTTTATTCTCTTTGTATTTCCCTGTGGAATTTTTATTGACATTTCTTCAAGCAAATTGGTTCTTTCCTCTGCTGCCTCTAGTTTATTGATGAAACTATCAAAGGCATTCTTTATTTCTGTTACAGTGTTTTTGATTTCTATAATTTGCTTTTGATTATTTCTTAGAGTCTTCATCTCTCTTCTTACCTTACCCCTCTGTTTTTGCATGCTGTTTACTTTTTTTTCATTAGATCCTTTAGCATAGTAATCATATTTATTTTAAATTCCTGATAATTCCAGCATTTCTGCCATATCTGAGTCTGGCTCTGATGATTACTCTTTTCCTTCAAATTATGTTTTTTTCTTTTAGTATGCCTTGTAATTTTTTTGTTCATAGTCAGATATGATCTTCTGGGTAAAAAGAAACTGAGGTAAATAGACATTTAATGTGAGGTTTTATGTTTATCTGGCTAAGGGTTAGGCTGTGTTTTACTATTTGCTGTAATTCTAAATGTTGAAGCTAAAATTTACTCTGGTGTCCTTGTATTTGTTTCCCTCTTGTTTTTTGATTTCCCTATACAATTTTTAAAGAAGATCTGAGACAGGCAGTTTTTTTCCAGTTGTATTTCCCTGTTATTATACAGGAACATTATTGATGTAAGGTGGGGGGGAAGAGAAGTATTCTATAGTCTTATGATTAGGTGTCAGTCTTTTAGTGAGCCTGGACTCCTGGCTGTGACCTTCACAAGTGCTTCTTGTTTTGTCTTGTTGTTTTCTTCCCCTTTAGGTGAGGCAGGAGGGCTAGCATGGGCTGGAATTGGGTGTTTCCCTACCTCCAGGTCAGATAGGCTCTGTTAAAATAGTTCCTCTTAAAGGCAGGCCTTGTTAAGAAGAACAGAATGTTCTGGTGTATTTTAAAATGGTTTCTCGAGGGGATTTTTCTCTTAACATTAACTGTGCGAACTTGATATAGCTTCTGGAGGTAAAACTCACAAAAGTGAGTTTTTTACCCCCAAATACTGAGCCTCTCTGGAATTTTTAACTCTCAGATTGCCCACACTGAGCCTCCAGCAATTCATCAATTACAGCTCAGGTTTTCCTACTCCAGTACTGGTTCCTGGGCATTTTTTTGTTTCAAGTTGTGATTCTTTATATCTACCTGTCTGTCTCTCCCATTCTGGGAGTATCAGTGTGCCCTATGACCTCAATTCTCTGATGGATCTAAGTTGCTGATTTTCAGTTTGTTCAGCTTTTTTTGTAAGGATGGGAATGATGACTTCCAAGCTCCTCACATACCAAGTTCAAAACTGTTTTCCTCAAATGCTGTCATTTTTAAAAACAGAAATTTTAACTTCTATTTTCTTTAAATAGTAAGTCTAGTGGTTTAAAATCGATTCTAATGGTTTCAGTATCTGAAGTCTTTAGGGATTCGTTTCTGCTCCTTGTTGTTGTCTGTTGGTTCTCATTCCTGTTATCCTTTTTCCTTACATAATTGAAAACTGTTTGGTGTCACTCATGGCCTTTGAGAATTATTTAAGTTCTCAGAGGCCCTGGATGAAGATAGCGCCATCCAGAGTTGATCTGAGTTTGCTTCTTCAATTATTTTGAATTCTTTGTCATGCAATTCGTGTATCTCCATTTCTTCAAGGTCTGTTACTGGAAGTTTACTGTGTTCCTTTGGTGGAGTCATGTTTTCCTGATTTTTCTTGATCCCTGTAGCCTTGTACCAGAGTCTGTGCATTTGAAGAAGCAGTCACCTCAGATTTTATGGACTGATTTCAGTAAGGAAAGACCTTCACCTGGGGATGGGATGACCTGGAGTATGCTGTGACCCTGGCTCTAGGGGTGCAGGGCACCAAGTGCAGGGGCATGGGATGGTTCCAGCTAGGGGAGGTGTGATGTCTCACCAGCTCAGACTGCTGGGATCCACACACTGCCCACTGTGTGGTCCTTGGCAAGAGAGCCGTGGGCAATGTGCAGTGACTACAAGGGTTGCTGGGGTCCTCAGCAACACTTCCAGATCCAGCAGGCAGGGACCAGGGCAGGTAGGAGCGGGTGGTGTGCACATGCTCTGTTGCAGGGGCTTGGCTGCAGGTGTCTGTGTACTGGTGAAGGCCGGCTACAGACACACAAAGTGGCAAGGGCTGAGGCCGTCAGCAGAGGACCAGGCCAACTGCAGGCTCAGTAGCAGCTGTGGGGCCCTGGCTATCAGCACACACTCATGCCGCTGCAGTTTCTCAGCAAGCATGTCTGCGTGACAAGGGAGACTCATGATGGAGTCAGGATGGCAGCGTGCCGGGGCCCAGTGGCAGGGGCTAGCTGCAAGTGAGCCCAGTGGTGCTGGCCAGTGACAGGAGTCAGGGTTGGATCCATTTGGGCTCACAAACAGCTCTGGGGGCCCTGGCTGTCAATGTACTCTCCCGGGCTGCTGGGGCTAGCCAAGAGTTCATGGTGGTGGGCGTCAGCTGTGAGTGTCCAGACTGGCGTCTTGCATGCCCACAGCCATAGGGGCTGGAGCTGGCTGTCCCTTTGGGGATCCTGGGCTCTGGGGAGGGGAGAGGGGTTGGGGTGGTGAGAGACTCTTGCAGCTGGCATCTGCAAATGTGGAGAAAACTTTAGCAGTGAAATCTTCAGAGGGTCCAGGATGGCTGTGCTGACTGTTGGTCTCTTCACGGGCGAAAGCCATTGGGGTCCTCTGCAAAGCAGTGTCCTGGGGTCTGCAGCAAGGTTCTCAGTGATGAAAGTTGGGGGTGCCCGAAATATCCACCAGGGCTGTTGTCCTCAGCGGTGAAGGCTACTGGGGTCCTTTGAAGAGCAGGCCACGGGGAACCACGGTGGCTCCCACCGTGTGGCTGATACTGGTAGCCCCTGCTGTTCTTCCTTGTTCCTAGCATTTTCTAGGTGTCTCAGCCTTCCCGGTCTTTGATTGGGGTGAAATCAAAGCAGGTCCTTTGTGTAGTGCCTTGAAAGGTGGGGAATGTGGTTACTCACCCCACTCCCCCTTTGCTGGCAAAGGAAACTCTTTTGAGTTGCGGGGTTTCCTTTTGGTGCTGAGCAGTGCTGGCCTGGGGGATGGGCTGATGCAGGCAAAATGAAACTATTCTTTCTACCCCTTTTGTGTGGTATTCTCAGATATTTTTTTTTTGTTTCACTGTGTTACTGAAGCTTCTTAAATGGACTCCTGAGCTCTCCCAGAGCTGTTTTCAACCAAGGATAAGCTACCTAATTGTTGATCTTTGTTGGGGAATGGAGGCTGGGGTCTCCTATTCTGCCATCTTGGTGACATCACTGCCTCAGCTCTTCGATACTTTAAAGAAAACATTTAAAAATACTTTGTGCAGCATTTTATTTTTTCTCAGCTGGAGAATTATTTCAAATGCCCTAGCCTGCCATTACGAGAAGCAGAACTCCTCTGTATTTTTTCAAACTGTCCCTTGATTACTCTTTTGAACTTTTGCTTTAAGATGTGTATGTTTTTTGTACCAATACAAAAAGCCCATTTTCAAAACTATTTAAAGTTGGAATTCTTTAGAGCAAAGCCTAAGGCAGCCTAGTCTCTACCGCTGTTTATTCAGAGATACACAGAGAAGGGGATGAATATAGCCCTAGTGATCTGATCTGTTTGACTGGTTCTGATCGGGGGCAGAGGGTGGGAGGAGTGGTCCTGTGATCCTGACCTCACTTAGCTGGTCCAGTTGAATGTATGGTCCTAGATGCATGGGATTTCAAATACACTTAAATCATCCTCTTCACCCTCAGATTTTACTCCACCAGGGATTTTTCTCTTCTTGCATTGTTGTTGACTTTCCAGTTTTCTTTGACTTTCTCAGATCTAAATCGTCTCTTGTAGAATGTCAATTCTTTTTTATTTTTCAGACTGTTCCCTAATTTACTACTCCTTCTCTCTGAACTATATTAGGAGTCTAAAAGGCCTGAATCCAAAGTAACGCCTTTTTACTTTCTAGGCTAAATCACCTTGTTGAGTCATAAACAGTGACATTTATTGAGTGCTTACTATGTGTGATAAGTGTTTTTACTCATTATCTTGCTGAACCTTTACTCCTTTGTCACATATGATTATCTTGGTTATTTTTTTTTTAATTTTTATTTATTTATTTATTATCTTGGTTATTTTGAAGATTAAAGTTATATATGAAAGATTTGTCTTATAAATGTGCACATTTCAGTTTTCATTTTCTTGTTTTAATTGTTTATTATATTGCTTTTCTCTTTGTTTCAGTTTGAATCTTTGGGGATCATTGATCTAAAAGTTTTCAAAGATGACTAAACTGAGACTCAAAGAGTAATTTTTCAGCGTCATACAGGTAACTTGTAAGAAAGTTAAGTTTAGATGTACAAAGAGTTGCAACAATATTCCTTATTCCTTTAGCCTAGACTCCCCTATTGTTAATATCTCATGTAATCATATTACAGTGATTGAATCTAAGAAATTCATGTTGGTACAATACTATTAGTTAAGCCATAAATTTTATTCTGATTTCACCAGTTTTTCCACTGATTTCCTTCTTCTGTTCCAGGATCCAGTCCAGGATGCTGTGTTGTGTTCTTAGTTTCCTCTAATCTTTGACAGCTCCTGTTTTCCCTTGTCTTTTATGACCAGGCCATTTTTGAAGAGTGCTGGTCAGATATTTTGTACAATTTTCCTCAATTTGTGTTTGATGTTCTCTCATGACTGATTGAGATTATACATTTTGAGTAAAAACCCCACATATGTGATATGCCTTTCTCAGTACAGGCAGACCTTGTTTTATTGTGCTTCCCTCTATTGCTCTTTGCAGATATTGTGTGTTTTACAAATTGAAAGATTGTGGCAACCCTGCATCAAGCAAGTCTGTCAGCACCATTTTTCCAACAGCATTTCCTCACTTTGTGTCTCTGTGTCACATTTTGGTAATTCTTGCAATATTTTAACTTTTTCATTATTATTATGTTTGATATGATGATCTGTGACCAGTGATCATTGATGTTACTAGTACGACTTGCTGAAGGCTCAGATGATGGTTAGCAATTTTTTAGCAGTAAAGTATGTTTTAATTAAGGTATGTACATTGTTGTTTTTAGACAAAATGTTATTGCACACTTAATAGACAGTAGAGTGTAGATATAACTTTTTAAAATACTTTTTCACTGAGATATAGTTGATGTACAATATTATATAAGTTACAGGTGTACAACGTAGTGATTCACAATTTTTAAAGGTTATACTCCATTTATAGTTATTATAAAATATTGGCTATATTCCCTGTGTTGTACACTATATCATTGTAGCTTATTTATTTTCTGCATAATAGTTTGTACGTCTTAATCCGCTATCCCTATCTTGCCCCTTCCCTCTCCCCATTGGTAACCACTAGTTTTTTCTCTACATCTGTGATAGACATAAGTTTTATATGCATTGGGAAACCAAAAAATTCGTGTGTCCTGCTTTGTTGCAATATTGGCTTTATTGTGGCAGTCTGGAACTGAACCTGCAATATCTCCAAGTTATGCCTGTACATCATATCAGGGAGTACAAGACATTGATGTCTTATAAATGTTGATGTTGACATTGATCATTTGGTTAAAGTAGTGCCTACCAGGTCTCTCCCCGAAAAGGTGCTATTTTCCCTTTATAAATATATATTTTGGGGGAGATATACTTTTCGTGTTTCTCCATAAATTTCACCCACTAATTTTAACATCCATTTGTTACTTCCTATATATTTTACCTTTTATAGAGTGCACTTGTCTGGAAAGAGAATGGTATCAGATTTTCACATTCTGCCTGAGGGACCAAGGTGACAATATGGGCCAGTTTTGGCTGAAATCAAAGGAGAGTTGATATATGAGTTTGAACTGTTACCGAAAGGTGATGTGTCAGAGTAGGGCATAATCTGGAAATACAGATCAAAATTATAGGTGAAACCCAGATGTAACTGGTATCCAGTGTTAAGACCAGGCTGTCACATTAGCCGAGAAATAAAGGAAACTTGGACAAGGCACATGACCTAAAGGCATGCAAAATAATAAAAACAACTACTCAGTTTGAATATATGGGTAGAAGGTGACTGACTGGAGCTACCTAGGTGCTGTGAAAAGTGTGCTGAAGGGAGAAAGGTGTTTGCCAAGGAGGAGGATTATACAAGGATTTTGGCAGAGGTGCATTTTAATCAATTAACAGGAGGTTTTGTAATAACAGAGAAACAGTCAGTTTAGGCAGATTTTGCAATTATTCATGGAGGATGGTTATTTTCTCATATCCATTAAGAAATGAAGAATTGGAACCTAATTGTCATTGTTCTTGTTTTGCTTTACACATCCATTATTTCTTCCCCTCTCTTCTCTTTCCTTTCTAATCTCAGAGAGGGACTTTAATGGGGTCATGAACAAGATGATCCAAAGGGGACATCACAGAGTAATTCCCCCCTTTACCACCTTTTCTGGATAGAGAATCCTTTGATAGGAGAAGTAGAAATTGTGATACTATTTCTCATTGCTTCCTGGCTTCCCTTTTCCCCTTCTCTGAAAGAATGGAAGTTGGAGCACATCCTGTCATTTGTTTGGGAAGTGCCCTGCCAGGTCTAAAAGAGTTAAATAGGAAAGAGAAAAAAAGAAGCCAGAGCAAGGGGGAATCAGGAGGTCAGGAAGGGGGGAGTACGAATCTACCCAGTTCAGACCTTTGGGACAAGAGAATGATGAGGGATCCTAGGAAGCAGGGTGTGCGATTGTCAGGAGCGTCCCAGTGGCACATTTCTCAGGATTCTAAGCAATGGGGATGAGCATAGGTGGCTAGCTGAGGTAATGCTAACCATACAGATTGGGGAACCCTCAACAGTGTTTGCTGTGTACCTTCATGTTGATAACGTTAATCCCAAGGTTTTAAGTTTGATGGTGGAGAGCAGGGCTCCTTTGCGATAGGTATCCAGGTCTCAGAATCTTCCATTTTTTTCATATTGCTCCCAAGTTTGAAAAGGCAACTTCTCCAGAGAAGGGTAAGATAGCTAATCCAAAGCACCTTAAGATCAATCAGCTTATCAGAGATAAACAAAACAGCTATTTTTGAAACACTTAAGGCTCAGTACTAGTTTTCTATTACTGCTTTAACAAATTACCAAAAATTAGCTGCTTTAAGTAACATAAATTTATTATTTTACAGTATCTTTAGCTCAGAAGTCTGAAATAGCTTTCATAGGACTAAAATCAAGATGTCTGTGGGGCTGTGTTCTTTTCTGGAGGCTCTGGGCAAGAATCTGTGTCCAGTTCACTCTGAGTTGTTGGCAGAATCCAGTTCAGTGTGGTTGAAGAATTGAAGTCTTGCTGGTTTCCTTGCTGATTGTTGGATGAGGGTTGTTTTCAGCTCTTGGAGGCTACCTGCCTCCCTTGGTTCATGGCTCACTTCATCATCAAATCCTGCAATGATGGGTCAAGTCCTTTGCACATTTCAATCTCCCTGACCTCCACTTTTCCCTCACCTTTCCTGCTTCTCTTTTGTCACATCTCTGACTGACTCTGGCTGGAGAAATTTCTTACCTTTTAAGGGCTCAAGTGATTAGATCGGACCTGCATGAATAATCCAGGATAATCTCTCTATTTTAAGGCCTATAACAATTAAATCTTCAAAGTCCCTTTTGCTGTGTAATGTAACATATTCACAGATTCCAGGATTTAAGGTATGGACATCTTTGGTGAGGAGGGACATTACTTGGCCTACCATAGGCTCAAACAACACAAAAGGAAGGTTTTACAAAGGGTTGGGGGAAGAGATGTGGCGTCCGGCCAAGTCATGGAGTGCTGCCTGTGATAAACCACGGGAGGATGCTGAGGACACCACAGTGATGGGCAGGGATGATGAAGAGGAGTAGGAGGTGCTGGTCTCCTGGGTGGGTACCTGGGAGATGAGGATTTAAACTAGAGAGGCTCAGCTGGAGGCAGAAGTGATGCAGGACAACACCGCCTTCTTATATTTACCTAGGCTGACTTCACTGAGGAAAGCATGGATGGTGGTTGGGTGGGCAGAGGAGTGGGGTTGATCTCTGGAGCACTCAGCTTCCTTGAGGAGTATGTGGATGTCTGTCTAGCCCTGACAGGCCAGGCTGCACACAGGCCAGTGGCAGAAGACAAAGAAGAACTTGGAAAATCCTGGAGTTACGTGACCTGGTGGATCCAGTACACAGCTTTCCGGCTATCTCTCTGCTTTGCTAGCAGTTCTGTGGCAAGGACTCCCTTTGAGCCCTCCGCCTCTTCTTGTCAGTGGCACGGGCCCTGATGGTCCTGGCTCCTGAGAAGATCTCACATTCCCCTGCATACATCCTGACTGCCCTCCCTGCTCTCTGCTTGCTCCTAAAGGAAACTCTGGTGCAGTCCTGTCACTGAGACTAGACACACCTGTGATACTGGACTCTTCACGTGCATCATCTCACATTTGCTGGGCCCACTCTTTAGCCCAGCCATTGCCAGGTCAGCTAGCTTCACACCAATGTAACCTAATATCCCCTTGCTTGCTTTCTGCCTTAGGATGGTGCAACACTACAATAGAGATGGTTGGCACAGAAAGTAATTGTCATCCATACACACAACTTAGAAGTCAGTGGGAGTTAATATTCCATGGAACAATCTTTGCCCAATGGGAAACGTGAGCTTGTGGCAAATGCTACTCACTTCCGTCCCTGAGGTGGACATTTCTGAAGGGTATTCTATACCAGCTGCTCAGACGATCCTGGTGAAATCAATGTCCAAATGTCTACAGCTCAATAACACCCTCTCACACTGGCTTTTCACCCTCTTCAATTTTGTCCTCTCTGGGAACTCCTGTTCCTGGAGACTCGGGTGAGGGAATGCAGCTGGATATAAGGATTTGGAAGTAACCTGCATGTACATAATTGTTGCCATGAGATTGGATTACCTGCATGCAAGCTTTATCTCAGGTTCTGCTAAGACATATGCCAAATATATTAACTGGCAAAGCTGAGGAAAATCATTATCAGAATCAAACAAGTTTAATAAGATAAAGTTCAGTCTCTTTTTACAATACCCACCTGTGAGTCACAGGCCAAGACTGGGGGAAAACAGCCCGGAGCATCTCTTCCCATGACGCCTAGCTCTTGGGGAGATACATGGCTCTGTGATGCTCTTTTAGCTGCAAGCCAAGCTGGAGATGACTTGCTTGTGTAAACAAAAGAGACAGAGAAGCATAGAGGTGGCATTGAACTAGTATTAGACATAGAGTATATAGACATCATGAGGAAACAAAGTAGAAAGCCTAGGATATATCAATTAGTCAAATGAATTGATTGCTGTATTTTAGGCCTGTTCTTTGAAAGGAATTGGGAGGAGGCAGAAGAATAGGGGCAGAGTCCACATAAATCTCTTATGTAAATAAGTGTAGCAGGAGCTTAAGGATTGAATTATCTTTAGTGATGGTTGAAAGTCCAAACACTATAAGGTTGGAATGAAAGCAAACACCCTAGAAAAGAAGAGTCCTTGGCTGTGGAGGAAATACAGAGTTTAAAAGTGTTTCTTTCCTATCTGTCAGACCTTGTTCTAGTGACTTAACATATTTGAATCATCATTTTCTTGTCTGGAATTTGGGGCTAGTAATAATTTTGTTGTGATGATATGTGATAAGCATCAAATGATATGATGTCTGTAAACCAAAATTAACATAAAACAAACATTTGGTAAGAGCGAACTAGGTACCAGGACTGCCCTGGGCGTGGCAGGATACAGAGATGAGTGTTACATGGCCCTTGCCTTTGAGTAACTCCCCTGGTATGAAGCAGACAGGCACATGTGTGAATTTGTATAAAAGGCAATGGCATTGATAGAGGAGAGAAAAACCTGAGGAATCCAGAAGAGAAACAATCCATTTTTCTGGGTGTGGGAAATGAGAAGTTGACATCTAAGCTAGAAGGTTAGTAGTTTTGTCAATGTATAGAAAGCAATGAAATGTGTGAGAGAAGGTAAGAGCATTCCAAAAAGATGGACGAACAGAACTAAAGGCATATATTATGCAAGTGAGAAATTGAATGAAGAAAAGAGTAAGTTTGTTTTGGGATTTATTAAATTTAAAGTTCCCATGGAACTTCCATAGTGTTATTATTCAATAAGAAGTGGGAATTAGGAGTCAGAGCTTCAGGTGAGGGAATGGAACTGGACGTAAGGATTTGGAAGTAATTTGCATGTACATAATTGCTGTCATGAGATTGGAAAAACTGCTCAGAGAAGGCAAGTTTATTGAGTGAAGCAATAATTGACTCAGGGACAGAAATTTGTGGAATACCAATGTTTAGTGGGTGGGGAAAGGAAGATGAAACAGGATATTAAACTGGAAGCTTTCACTGAGACAAGAAAAAATAAATATAAAAATTGCAAAGTGAAGGATCAGATCACCAGACAGAAATTTAAAAGTAGATGTCTGAGAATGTTTTGCTAGCTTTCATGCCAGCAAGGAAAATATGAAAGGATCTGTAGAGATGGATAGAAGAATTTATGATGAGGGCTTCTTTGGGAAAAATCTATTCTGGGATTTCTATTATTTCTCACTCCACTCTCTTGGGAAGAGCCTCAAAGGAGATCACTTAGAGAGCTTGGTATGGAAACATTGTATTTGGGGGGTGGGCAATCACCTGACATCTAGCATATGCCTTAGGAATCATAATGTGAGGAAGCGGCCAGCTGAACTGACCTCTGACAGCAGTATAGTGAGAGATAATTGAATTTCCTTCTGATAATGTGTCCAAGGTGGATGATTCTGGAGAAGGGATGTGGATCTCATGATAAGATGTCATATGATGTCATTTAAAAAGTTATTTTGGCCAAGAGACCTTATGTCAGAGAGCAGTCTAGTTGGAGGCTTTAGTAAGGGAGCCTCCAAAATACCCACTCATTTGCTCATGAGAGGAAGGGTCAGCTTCATATTCTTGCCAAGCTCAGAGACAACTGAACCTCCTTAAGACAATACCAGTCAAGGCAGAAACTTCTCATTCCTCTGCCCTCCTTCTTTTATCCTATCCCCAGTACAAACATGGCAAGTTTAAAAATAGCAACTAGGATGAGGTAATAAAGAAAAAGAGAAAAAAATGAACCTCACCTCCTTTCTTGAAGGTAGTCAGTCCGCTTTCAACTGTGCCTTATTTGGGGTATGGGGAGCAGAAAGGGGCTATTACAACTTTGAGTGAAGATTAAAATGGCAATTAACATATTTAACTAGGAATTTCTAACTTTCAAACTGAGACTCTATGACTTAACTCATTCTTTGGTTTATTTATTTCCCAAGAGTGACTGTTCCAGTGTTTTATCCAGGGACTTGGGAGAGACATCTTCTAATGAAAAAGTATAAATGGACAGTGAAATATACAAATAAGTTTGTATTTTGAATAGATCCCACAAATTGTGCCTTTTCTCCATATGAGGAGGATTTAGACAAAGAAAGAGAATAAAAAGCCAGAGAAGTCAATAAGATTAGAGTTGCAGAAACTAAGGAATAGAAAAGTATCAAAAATAGGGCTGGTACAGGAGACAATTGTTTTCATCCTAACAATGAGGATAATCTGGATAAACTATAAAATCATAAGTGTTTTTTAAAAATATTTATTTATTTAATTTATTTATTTTATTTTTTAAATTTTTGGCTGCATTGGGTCTTAGTTGCGGCAGGTGGGATCTTCATTGTGGCATGCTGGATGTTTCGTTGTGGCGCGTGGGCTTCTCTCTAGTTGTGGCGAGTGAGTTTTCTCTCTCTAGTTGTGGTGCGTGGGCTCCAGGGCACATGGGCTCTGTAGTTTGCGGCACGTGGGCTTCTCTCTAGCTGAGGTGCGTGGGATCAGTAGTTGTGGCACGTGGGCTTAGATGCCCCATGGCATGTGGGATCTTAGTTCCCTGACCAGGGATTGAACCCACTTCCCCTGCATTGGAAGGCGGATTCTTTACCACTGGACCACAAGGGAAGTCCTCTATAAGGGTTTTTTGAAAAACCCGTCAGAGATCTGAGGATTCGAAGAATTCTAAATGAATTAAATCCAGAAAGAGATGAGTCCTTCCTAAGAGAAAAGAGTCTCACAGCTGCTTTAACTGCTGGAGACATATTAGAAAAGAAAGTGAACCCACCATGAAAGGGTAATGAGAAGTCAGCCTAACTCTTTTTTTTTTTTTTTTTAGGCCACGCCGTGCAGCATGTGGGATCTTAGTTCACCAACCAGGGATTGAACCTGTGCCCACTGCAGTGGAAGTGTGGAGTCCTAACCACTGGACTGCAAGGAAGTCCCCCAGTCTAACTCTTAATGAACATCTCATGGCGGCATATGGAGTGACATGACAAGTCAGAACAGAGTGATTCTGCATATACCCACTAACTCTTTTCCATGGACATTCTCTGTACCACCCTACCATACCAGAGCAGTGTGCTGAAAGCTGGGGCAGGGCAGAAAAACTGAGAGAGGTTTAACCCCTGAGTGCAAGGGGTATTTTCTAAGGGCAAGGCAGGAGTTCAGCAGGGCATAGGTAGAAGAGGTGGCAGAAATGCCTTTAAGTTCCACTAGAACTTTACCAAGTACAAGTACTAAGTGACTCAATAAAGCCTAGGTACAGTCTTACAGAATAGATAGTTCTTCTGAGATACAGAGAGCCAGCATGAGAATTAGAAAGCAAAGAAAACTATCCAGTGACCCAAAACTCTGACATCCAGGCAAGAAAGGAGAGAGATATCCACAATTTGGAAAGATAGTGCCTAGAGAGGTCTCCAGGTTATCACAGGTACACAGATTCCAAGCCCCGCTGAAGGAAAAAAAAACATAATTTTGCTTTCAAAATATTTGGCAAGGTGAATATAACTAAAGTTGCAAAAAATCCCAGACCCAGCTCAAGTGCAGATCAGATTTAGTCTGTTCACAAACTCTAGCAGTCTGGCATATAAGGAGGTATTGCTTTTTCTGAAGATAAATTTTATTTACTTCAGTCTTTATTGTTCTTTTATACATGCTGTCCTGTATAAAATAAAAATTATAAAACATGAGAAGAGGCATGAAAATATGACCTATAAAAAAAAAAAAAAGTCAATGAGAGACCTACAGATGGTCCAGATATTGGAAGTAGCAGATAAAACTTTAAATTAACCATTATAAATATATTAAATATTTCAGCAGAAAAATGAAAAGTATAGAAAAGAACCACACGAAAATATTAGAAATGAGGAATACATATCAAAAATAAAAAATTCATTCAACAGCCCAAATTACAATCCGGTACAGCAGAAGAAAGTATCCATGAATTGAAATATAGGTCAATACGCTTATCCAAACTAAATATCAGAGAAAAATAATAGAAAAAGACAGAGTGTCTGAGACTTCTGGGACAATACCAAAAGGTCAAGAACACATACAATTGGAGTAGGAGAAGAGGGAGAAAGACTAGGGAAGAAGAAATATTTGAATAGGTAATGATCTGGAAGTCTTCAAAATTGATGAAAGATATAAACTCAATTCCTAAAAGCTCAGCAAACCCCAAGGAGGATAAATAGAAAGAAAATTACACTTAAGTACATCATGCTCAAACTGATAAATATTAAATATAAAAATTGTCTTAAAAGATAAAAAAGATACATGGACTGTGGAACAACAGGAATGATGACTGACTTCTTATCAGAAATAATGGAGGGAGAAGACAATGGTACAACACCTATAAAGTACTGAAAGAAAAAAAAACTGTCAACCTCAAATTCTATATTCTATATCAAGTGAGATTATCCTTGTTTTTCTCAGGCAGATAAGGGCAGAGATAATTCTTCTCCAGCACATCTGAACTACAAAAATGATAAAGGGTATTCTCCTGAAACCAGATAATTTTCCAGGAAGGAATAATACCACAAAGGGTAGAACTGTGGGTAAATCTAAAAGATCTTTATATTTTCTTTATTTTTTAATATTTATTTATTTATTTATTTGGCTGCACTGGGTCTTTAGTTGCAGCACACGGGATCTTCATTGCTGCATGCATGCAGGATCTTTTAGCTGCGGCATGAGAACTCCTAGTTGCGGCATGTGGGATCTACTTCCCTGATCAGGGATCGAACCTGGGTCCCCTGCACTGGGAGCATGGAGTCTTAGCCACTGGACCACGAAGGAAGTCCCTATATTTTCTTTAAACTTCCCTAATGGACTAATGACTGTCAACACAAAAATTTTAGCAATGTAGCTTGAGTGTGAAGAACTGACCAGTTGTCCAGTATGTCCTATGGGGCCAGGGCCAAGAATTTACTTGGGGTTGTCTAGTAGGGCCAAAGCCAATAAAGCAATTTGTGTGGTCAGGATCAGTGTGGCCGTGGCTAAAGAAAGGACCTGATATTAGCTAAATGCAGGGAGATTGAGCAAATAAGCAAAAGTTTTGAGGAATGGTGGGGGCCAGTTTCTGACTGTTAAAGAAGTGAGTTACAAATATAAAAAGAGGGGAGGCCATAATAAGCCTTGTGGTATTGGGTTAGAACTGGAAGTATTGTTGTGAACTCATGGATTTATAACTAGCTAGCTAGCTAGCTAGCTAGCTAGCTACTTACCTACCTATTGATATATATATAGATGGAGAAGTGGAAATAAATATAGATGCCGTGTGTGTATATACACAAATATATTTGATAGCTTTGCCCCGTGAGAGGACCTAGAATCAATGACGTGTCAGGAACAATGGACACACCTAGATTTTGCTTTCTAAATACCGTTATTCACTAAAAGAAACCAGGACTTCTTGAGTCTGCCACATCTTCATGCATCAGAAAGTAAGAAAGTGCTCAAAGAATGTTGGAAGTTATGACAGAAGCATATAAGAACCTACTTGTGTGAACTCCTACTAGCTATATCTGGCAATTTGAGTATCAAAATAAATAGTGATAATAACAGGCTGTGACCCACTGAATAAAATAAGAATCCATGTTTCCATATTAATACAGGTGAAGGAATGAATGGAAGAGAAGGGAAAGCTGTATCTTATGGTAGGATGACAACTAATAAATGTAGAAGTAATATAGGCATTAGAAAAACCACCATTTCAGTACCATCATAATATTAATTAATTCAGGCAAGTATCATCAACAGATACTTAAACTGGTGGGTAAAAGTGTAAATAGAAACAAGGTATCTGTGTAATGTCAAAGCACCTCCTCACAAATTTACCTATTAATTAATAAGTACAAAATACTTAGTAACTTTACAGTGGAGTCACCTGGCAGACTCCATTTTAATCAAGGGATAAAAGTAGTTAACATCATCAGTAATAGGACAAATAGACATCATGCTTCCTGTTGTGTTTCTTTGAGAAGAACACAGTATCACTTTTGTGGCATTTCTTAAAAAAAAAAAAATACATAACCTGAAAATAATTATGAGGAAATGTCAAACAGATCCAAATTGAAGGTTATTCTACAAAGTAACTGGTTGTACACAATAATGATTTTTATTTTTAAAGAAGCAGCCAGATGAGTTGCCAGCGTCCACCCCAGTTCAAAATATAAATGGTAAGCTTTCAATGGGCCAAGCCAAAAAGGGCAGCAGTCAACCAGAGTAGGAAAGGTTTAGAGAAGGCCCTTTCCTCTCCATGCATTTTGAATATCCATTAAGGACTTACTTTATGGTTAATGAGCTCCTCCTTTAAGACAAAAACCCTTATAAAAGTTAAATTTCATATTCTCACCTAGTATGAATTTCTTTAATCAGGTAATTAAATGCTTTCTTTTGGACACATCTCAGAACCACAAACTGCGAGAATCTTTTTTTTTTTTTTTCCTTTAATTAAAAACTTTTGGGGTGGTGATTACTTGGAGCATGTGGCATTTAGTAGAAAGAAAGTACCTAATCAGAGGGGCGGATGTTGAAGGGCAGCTGCTCAGTCTGCAATTGTGAGGAGGATGGGGGAAAGTTGAAGACTGGGAGGAGAGAAAACTCCACCAAAATTTCTGTCTTTTCGCAATGTTTTTTTTGTGTGTGGACTCAGCTCTCTGCCTTTATGGCCTGGAAAATCACCCAAATGGCCATTGTCCTATGGGAAGAAGGTCATTACCAATGCCCTGAACAGAACTAATGGCCAGTCAAGACAGTTTCCAAGGAAATAAGTGGTGAGGTTGCTGCAACCACCTATCCGATCAGAGGACTAAAGAAAATGATTTTCATGGGGAGGGATTGTTGCCCTATCAGATACATGAGGCTGGAAAGCCATCTGGGTCCTAGGAAGATTTTTACAAAATGCCACGGAGTCTGGTTGTTCTATTGCCTCAGAAATCTGTCTCCTCTGGCTATCTGATCACCAGCTCGTAAAAGGAAGACTGCTTCTGAATGGGATCGGAGACTTTGGAATCTCAGGTAAGTAAAAAGCAAAACAAAGCAAAAAATCCTGCTCTCCAGTCACTTAATAATGCTTCCTATAAGCAGCCAGGAAGAGAGAAGAGGCTCTCATCAAACAAAGCTTGACAGAGGAAAATCATGCTTGGAATGCCTTGCTGTGTCCAAATAGCTTTTAACTCTATTATCTTCTCAGATTCTGGAAGAGAGGACTGGTATTTGAATGACTGTGGGCAGTCGTCTACAGACCCTTCCTCTTGTTCAGTGGGACCCTAAAGGGCAGAATGCAGACGCATAGTTATAGCTTGAAGTCCCAGCAATGCAGTTTACTAAATGAGGATGTCACAAATGCCCTAATGTTGAAGACATTCAAGTTAGAATGCTGAGGGGTGGAGAATAAAATGTAAGCGTCATTTGGCGATGAGCTTGGGTGACCAACCCATCCCAGTTTGCCTGGGACCCTCCTGGTTTTGATCCTATGTCTTAAACACCCCCTCATTCCCTGGCAAAAGTAGATGTCTGGTCACCCACCCAGCGGGTCAGCCTCAGTGTTTCATAAGTCTTTCTTCAAACCCTAGAATACTTTCAATCCGATGCCTGTATATGTAAGTGCAGTATTGCCTTCATGAACTCTGGACTTGGTATAACAGAAAACAAAAGTTGTGGCACTACTTTGGTCTAGAGGGCAGAGTGTTGGACTGGGAGTTGGTGGGTCTACCAATAAACAACTGTGTGGCCTTGGGAAAAAAAATATCTCCTCTCTGAATCCTTTCCCCCGCCCCACCCCCAGAGTGAAGAACCTCAGATGGATGTTTTATAAGATTCCTTCCAACTCTACCACACTATGGCTTTTTCCTATGAATTTAAATTATCTCATGTGAGAAGATGCTTTTGCATACCAATTCTCTGCTTCTCTGTGTGTATGTGGGGTGGGAAGGAGTGTGGGCGGGGGGTGAGGAAAGCAAGTTGGTAGGAGCCAAAATAGGGTGTAGAAAGGACAACAAAAAAAATTAGGAGAAATTTGGAGCCTTTATTCCAAGGAGGTCAGAGGACATATTATAAATTTATTTACTTACCACTACAGAATTTTTTTTTTAGGTGCCTAACAAGCAAGATCCATGCTTTCCCCACCTTACGCCCAGAGAGGAAAAGAAGTTTGTCCAAGGTCACAGTAAATTACTGGCAGAGGTAAGAAGTAGAGATTACGTGTCCTGAACGGTGCTGTTTTCCTGCCAGGCTGTGCTGCTTATGAGGTGCCCCTAATTAAAGTAACTGCTCCTTTCTCCTTTCATTTTGAGCCAAAGAGAGGAGTGTTATGTCTGATAAAAGAAAACACAGTAGACAGGCACTAATTTTCAGGCTCTTGCCTTCTCACAACTCATTGTCCAACCCTTGGCTTTGTTGACAATTTCAGATGGGTTAAATACAGCAAGGGGAAGTCAGTGCTACACCTTAAAAATTAGTTGTTCAAGTACTAGGTCATTTCAGAGTAATGCACTGTGAAATTATGTTATTCTCCACAAGAATTTCCATAAAGTTTAACATGCCATGACACATTCTTTTGCCACTGGAGTTCGTTTTTTAAAAAAGTACATAAAAAGAGTCTTTGGAGCCCAGGGGTGTGTGTATCCCTGGCTGCAGACAAAGCAGGACGTGTTTTGTTAGGCAGGACTCTCAAAGCAGCAGATACTGTCAGATCGCTGCTAAAGAAGACCCCATTACCAAGACATGTTCCATAAAAGTGCAGCCTGGCTGGGATCGGTGGAGGCAAGCGTAGAAGAAGTCATTAGTCTTGGTGCTTTTTTTTTTTTTTTTTTTTACTGTTATTCACACTGGAATAATGAGATTATTGGAATATTTTTTTTTCCTAATGAGAGTGAGACAGAATACCTTGGTCTCTAAATGATTTAGTCACAGAGGGAACACATTACTCTTCCCTTGATTGCTGTCAAATGCTAGAAAATTGGAATATTATACTGATATTTATCGTGATGAGCAATATTTTTCCTGCCTTTTCAGTGTCAAATGAGATGGGAAAAATATTTGTCTGAAAAGCAGACTCCTTTACAAGGTTTGTAGAAAGGAAGACAGATGAAGATGCAGGATAAGGAACTGGGGGCGGAAGTTAGGAGGAGGATAATTGGAAGATGGCTTTTTGCTATTTCTTCTTTT
This sequence comes from Balaenoptera borealis, assembly GCF_965194805.1. Lineage (NCBI taxonomy): Eukaryota > Metazoa > Chordata > Mammalia > Artiodactyla > Balaenopteridae > Balaenoptera > Balaenoptera borealis. Next base: position 38,093,041 of record NC_138860.1, on the reverse strand, counting down.
TTTCATCAGTAAAGCTAGCCCCCATTTTAATTTCCTAGAGCTTTCTCTTCTAGTTAGCTCACCAGTGCTTGGGGCTAATTAGACATTGTTTAGATTCAGAATAGAAGGTTAATTTCAAGGGGAAGTGGGTTTGTGTTGGTCTGGAGGTCATTAGTGGCAGCTAGTTAATTTGTGTTTCTTGCAAAGAAAGGACATCCTCGGGAGGGAGAGTTCCTTGTAGAGGAAAGAAGGTTTTTCTGCTCTTACTCTCAAGAGCCTTTCACCAGAGGCTCGTCAGCCCAAAGTTTATGGAGCTGGTACAGAATAATTGGGCGTCCTGGTACACTGCAGCCAGGGATACGGGGTTGAAACTCAGTGTAACAGGACAGGTCATAGGTGGCTTTGCAGCCACGCCGGACAATGGTCCTGGGGTCTAGCTGCCGGTCCTGCCACACCCCCACCTCATCCTTCAGGAAAACAACCACCACAAGAAATCAACAAGTGAAACACTCCCTGTCATCATTACCTGCTGCTATGCAGAAGGGAGATGTCACAATATATCTATATCATAATCAGGAAATTTCAGTGATTTCAACTAACAGGAGGAAGAAACTTACACAGTGAGCACTGGTCCTGTGAGTTACAGATACAACTATTCCTTAGATTCATTTAGGCATACTGTCATAAATATAGAAATTCAGGTTGACCCACTGTGGTCCTGATCAGTTAGTTGGGGTGAGGGCCGATTCATCTGTATTTCAACAGGCTCCCAGGAGACTGTCTTGCATCCAGGGACATAAACAGTGCCTCTTCCAGGGATAGGAGGTACTCTAAATTCTTAGGAGATTTGAGGAGGGGCCCAGAAATCAACGTAGAAGACAAAGTCAGAATGGATGAGATACATGACTGTGGATGCATCATGTGAGCAAACTTTTACGCCTAGAAATATCTGGAAGCAGTTTTACATCATCAACTCATTTGTCATTTTGTACCACTGTTTCCTCTGAGATGAAGAATTGTATCTTTTTACCATGAATCCCTGGAAAGGAAAAATTCCTCCATGCCAGGAAAGAGGGCATTCATTTACCTTAGATGATGCTCAAATTTCAGCTCCGCTAAGAAATTTCCCACCCCCTGCCAAGAATCTCTTCTTCTTTTAGTAATGTCCAACTTGTAATATTGGTATTTGTGTCTATAATTTAGCCCCAATTGAACTGTATGCAAGTTGAGAGCTGAAAACATATATCTTGCTCATCTCCATATCTCATCCATGAGGATTTCTATACAACCTTGCTTATAATTGGTGCTCAATCTGTTTGTACTGAATTAATTAAGTGGATAAAAAAACTGCCACAGAGAGAGACCACCTAATGCAGTGAATGGCCCTCTGCTGTGCCTGTCATATAACTTCTTTCTGTCTCTTACCACTTTTTTTTTCCCTACTCTGATGTCCCACCCTCCGCCTTCCATCATCCCAGGTTCCCAGATGATGGCTTGTGTTTTTCTTTTTTTTATTGCTTCTTCCTCTTCCTTATTCTTTTTCCTTGCTTAGAGTCACCAGTAGGGATGTTACTTAGCCCATTACTGGGTCAGTGTTCCTTACTGCTGCTGAGGACCATGGTGAAGTTTCGGATTCTAGCATCATTTTGCATCAGAATGCAAATGATTTCCTGGGAGGTAGGGGATGGTGTATTCTGGTCACGCTCAGTTAGTTTCAAGATAGCTTGCATCTCACTTCCAGTAAAACCACTTATTTATAACATGTCAATATATTGACAAGGTTGCAGAACAAGACTGTCCTGTGGTGAGATGAGAATTCCAAAGAGGTGAGCACTAATTGTTCAAGTGATTATTTATTGGCCACAACATAATTACTCTCCTTGGGGTCATGCATTCGCCTCCAGGTTACTACGTGGATGTACCCTTGGGGTCAGGCCAGGACAGAGTGTGGTCACTGAGACTCAAACTCCCAAAGCAATCAGCAAGAACCTCCTAGAGAAGGTGGGAGACCCTGCTTTCCCAGGGATGTTGAGTGGTGCATGGGGTGGCTTGGATCTTAACCCTGCTCTGGAAGCTTTCCTGCTCTTCTTGGAGTATTGTAAAATACTGTGTGGGCCCAGTGTGTGTCTCAAATGACCACAGATATACGTGGGTATAGCAGATGAGTTAGGAGCCTGGTCCTGGGAAATTAGTACGGGTCTCTGCATTCAGAGATGCGTGACAAGCATCTCCCATTACCTGTCCTTTATATTTTGTAAGGACCTGAAGCCCTACAATTACACAGCTAGTGATGAACACCTGTCAGGTAATACATGGATATTTTTCAAGCAGACTCATTTGACCTCTATCCATCCAGCCCCAGAGAATAGATATCAGGCTCTGTTTCTGATTGGTAAGCAGTCATTTCCTGGCAGCCTGGCTGAGATCATTCTGGACCCCTTCAGGGACCCACCGATATCCTTGGGATCAGGGAAGATGAGACACTTAGGGCTCATCTGCCACAGCCTCCCCTGGGGGCTTCGACATGAATATGAATAGGTCTGTGATTTTTTTCCAGCTGAAGCACACTTGCAAGGGTCAGCACAAAACTGGAAACCCAGTGGGCTCCTCCAGCTGCAGCAGCCGGCCAGCTGGACCCCAGGCCTGCAGCAATCTGTGCCCTGCAGCAGACCTAGGTTGGGGCTTGGGGGGTGACTTTCATTTGCACTGTTGTCTTACATGGCTGGCAGCTCTCTCTGGGAGCGTGAAGAGCTGATGCAGGGAAATAGCTGAACGTGGGAGAAATGGGTTTCCACCAAAACAATTTGCCCAATTTTTTTTCTTTGTTTCCTTATGCATTTTAATTTTATTTATTATTTATTTATTTATTTATTTATATAACTTTATTTTATTTATTTATTTTTGCCTGCACTAGGTCTTCGTTGCTGTGCACAGTCTCTCTCTAGTTGCGGGGAGCGGGGCCTACTCCTCACTGCGGCACGCGGGCTTCTCACTGCGGTGACTTCTCTTGTTGCAGAGCATGGGCTCTAGGCACGCAGGCTCCAGTAGTTGCAGCATGTGGGCTTCAGTAGTTGTAGCATGCGAGCTCAGTAGTTGTGGCTCATGGGCCCTAGAGCACAGGCTCAGTAGTTGTAGCGCATGGGCTTAGTTGCTCTGCAGCATGTGGGATCTTCCCGGACCAGGACTCGAACCCATGTCCCCTGCATTGGCAGGCAGATTCTTAACCACTGCACAACCAGGGAAGCCCAATTTCTTTATACATTTTTAAAGCAGATTTTTTGCTAGGAAAATTGCTAGTTGGACATAGCTCTCTCATGCTATGTGTTTGTTTTTTCCTCTCTTGAATGTTTTAAACCTCTCTCGGTGTTTTGTCTCTCTGACATGGATCGGCAGAGAAACTACGTAGGCAGCCTGGATTCCCAGATCACTGCTATAAAGGCTTTGCTGCTTGCTGGCTGCGCTGCCTGGCTGGCCAGCTCCAGCCCTGCAGGACCCACGCAGTAGGGCGTGCAGTGCCAGATGGAGAGGAGAGAGGGAAGGCAGACCCAGAGAGAATCCTCTCGAAGAGGAGCGAACGGCCCAGGGAGACGAAAGATGGTGCCGGACCAGTTGGACAAGAGCCCAGCTCTGAGTAACTCCCCCCATTCAGGGAAAATAAAATCACAAATGAGAACAGTTAGGGACCAAGAACCAGCTGGAGACAAAGGGGTGTTAGTTTCGGGGGGGTTGGGGGCTGTGAGACAAGAAAGGCTCTGACTAGATGTTCAAACGTCTGGCCTGCTGTGGACAGCTGCCACCCAAGCTCCAGGCCCGGAAGATAGTCACAAGCCCAGCGAACTGCACCGTTTGCCTCAGCCCAGGACGGGGAAGACTGATGAGATAGGAAAGGCCTCGGCCTCCTGCCCTCCTCACCTTTTAGCCTTCTCGGTCCATCCCTGGCCACTTAGAGGGTAGGGCCAAGATCCCTCCCTTTAGGCAACTGGTACCAGGAGGAAGAGGGGAGGAGGGGGTGGAAGGAGAGAAGGGGGAGAAGGAGAAGGATGAGGGGGAGGGGAGAGAAGGGGAGGAGGGAGAAAAGGACGGAGAGGAGGAGAGAGTAGAAGAGGGGGAAGAGGAGGGGAGGGAGGAGGAGGGAGAGGGAGGGGGAAGGAGGGGGAGGAGGAGTGGGAGGAATGAGAGGAGGAGAAGGGAGGGGCAGAGGGAGAAGAAGAGGAGAGAGAGGAGGGAGAAGAGGAGGAGGGAGAGGAAGGGGAAAGGGAGGGGAGGGAGGAAGAAAGATTGGGAGAGGGAAGGGGAGAATTGGGGGAGAAAGAGGGAGAGGAGGAGGAGGATGAGGAGGTGTAGGTTGTGAGATCCAGTGAGTTTCAGAGCAGAGGCTGCCTCTCACCACCCCCATCATTGGGACACTGTCTCTCATCAGCAACTGAAAGGGTCTTTCTGGAATGTTTCAGGCTCTCCAAATTTCAGAACATGGAATAGAAACAGAAATCCACAGCAGGAGGATGGCCTGGGTCTGGCCATCCCTGTCCTGTTGTGCCCACCACTTGTTCTGTCCCATTCTTGATGAGCAAATTATTCTGGCTGAACTTTTCATCCTGGAAGATCACGCGGCCTGTCCCAAGTCAGAGAGCTTCTCCCTGCTGCCTATTACTGCGCTACTCGGGAATATTAAAGATTTCTTACTCCTCCAGCCCTGCTCAGAAACAAGGGCAATGAGAAGTGCCATTTAGTCATTTCTTCCCATTTACAGGTGGTCATCCCTTGATCTGGCTTGACGGTTCGAGGGCACTTTCCTACCTGGATAAAGATATATAGGGCTGAAAAAGAGTCCCAGTGTGGAGGAAGAGTATGGTTAGGTTCTCCTAGCATGTTATGCAACACACACACACACACACACACAAACTATATATAAATATATATATATATATATACACACACACGCACATATAAAATACAATATATATACACACATATATATAAATATATATATTATATATATGCACACATATATATGCATATGATCTATGTTTAAATGAGAGATTTATATAATCTTTAAAATATTTTTATATTTTAAAAGTATTTCCATATCTATTATCACCTTTGATGTGACTCACGTGATAGCCTGGTAGGATATATAACATTAGAATGCCCATTTTAGAGAGGAAATGAAAGTTCAGAGAGGTTTTGACTTGCATCAGGTCACACAACTACTGGATGACATAACTGGAATTCAAACCTAATTTTCTTTTTTAATGTAACAGTTTATGTTCTTTCCATTGTGTGATTCTGCCTTTCACATAGCAGGTGGAAGAATGGGGGTAGCACAGTGTACCCGTCAAAGTGGTTCCTTCATCTCTCCCAGGTAATGCGCTGGAGAACTATTTTATGTAATTTAGTTCTTAAAATAGTTATTTAAGATTAAAATTATTCTTCTTCAGTATGTAAGCAGTAGAGGCAGGGTTTGAGCCAGATCTGGATGACCCTATAGCCATGCTCTGTCCATGACTCTAGGGAACAGATAAGGTGACACTTTGCAGGTCAGTGGGGGCAGAGTAGTCCAATGGAAAGGCGAAAGCTTTGCCATCAGTCAAACCTGGGTTGGAACTCTAGATCTATCATTTATTAGCTCTGGGAACTTGGGCAAGATGGTCAGTTTCCTCCGCTATGTTAATGGGATTAACATTGATCTTACTGTGTGCTATAGGATTAAATGAGATAAAGTAGGTCTTTAGCATAGTGTCTGACACATAGTAGGTACTCAACATGTGACACCTCTAGACCTTCTGTCTATATTCTGTCTCTATTGCTGATTTAGGTATAATTCCCTAGTCCTCACTTAGACCAAATAACCCATCTAGATCCAGAAGTGTTGTCTTAGTAAAAACAGGACACTAAGATCCAGAAGAGGGAATTCAAGGCTAAAACTAAGACTCTAAGGGAAGAAGAGGAAAATTTGGGAGCAGAGAGGTTCTGAGAATCATCATTCTTGGTTCTTCCTTTTCTACTTTATTCAAGTTTCTGCTCAAGTGAGTTGGGAGTGACACAGAAGAGCCACACAGATGCCTCCAGCGCTGCTCTGTATTCCAACCAGTCCAGGGAGGCAGTGTCCATCATGCCTCCCCCTCCATGCCCCTCCTTGCAAGCTGGGGGCAGTTCCTTGGCTTTACCTTCCTGAATGACAGAAAAGAGAATAGTAGCTTAAGCAGTATATATTGGGGTGGTAGGAAGTTCCAACACAAACCCGCCTCCCCTTCCAAGCCAGCAGGATCCCACCCCCATCCTGCCTTTCTGCTCATTGACAGCGCGGTCACGGACTCTGGGCAATAACAGAGACAACTGAAAGATAATGATTAGTTTACAGACTAAGGGCTGTGCCCCACTTTCTCTTCTTTGCAGATGCTATATTCCTTGGAAGCTTCAGATTAACGAAGATTTCTGTCTCTTTTTGTTCTTTTGTATTTTAAATCAATTTTTGACTTTACTGTTTTTAAGAAAGAAACAGATTTGTTCCCTACTCCTTCTCTCCTCTGACACATGCAGAAGCTACATTTTTAGGCCTTTACTACTGTTTTTCTTCTGATGCATGTGACATCTTAATAATTCTAACACCAGGGGTAGAGAAATGAAAAAGGGAACAGCATGACAAAATACTTCAGGGCCATTTTGGAATTAGTGATATTTTTCAGGAGTGATCAATTACATTACTTAACTGGAGAGCTCAGATTATAAAGAGAAATATAATTAGTGGCAAATGTGGTGAGATATATAAAGATAGATAGGCGGACTAAGGAATGAGAGCTCATCAATTTTTTCAGGTTCCATCAGGAGGGCAATTGTTTTACTGCAAAGCTCCATCCCAATGATTGGAAAGCAAAAGCAAGCACACTCTGAGCATTGGCAGTCCTCAAAGGAAAGTGCATCAGCTGAAAGTCAGCAGGTCTGCATCTGGTCTACCATTGATTACTGGGCAATTCACTTACCCTGACTGTGTCTCAGTTTCCTCCTCTGTAAAAGAGGGTTAATGATGCCTATTCTTCCTGCCTCCCTTGGAGCTGTTGTGAGGCTTAAATAAACCATATGGATGTGGACTTGCTTTGAAAATTAAAAGCCCTAAATACATGCAAAGGGGGATTAGGAATATTAACGCTATTTGAGCTGGATCTTGCAGAATAAGTAGGATTTGACTTTCTGGAAATAGATATGAGGGATATCAATTAAAGGATACAGAACAAGCAAGGCATCAAACCCATACATTAGTTTGGCTGTACCATAGAATATTGAAACAGAAGAGGAAAATATTACATCCAAAATGTGGGCTGGAACCAGAACACAGGGGCTTAGGAGTTGCAGCTTTTTGCCAAAGCACGAGCAACCACTGACTAGTTCTGGTGGGGGAGAACAGGATCTAGGCAGCTTTGCAGGAAGGTGAAGCTAGGAGTGCAGAGCAGAAGGCATTTGTCCGAAGGGAGTTGGTTAGAAATTTATGGTCCGAAATAAAAGATGCCTACACTGGGGCATTGGATATGAGAAAAGATGCACCGTGGGAGAGTTACTGGGACAGAACTCACGGGGCTGATTGAAATGCCACGGAAGGAGCTGGGGATACGGGAAAAAGGGAGGAATCAAAGATTACTTCAAGGATTGCAGTCTAAATTCCTGGGAGAATGGCCATGCTGTTGACAAAATCTAGAATGCAGGTTGAGGGGCACTTTAGGGTGGGAATGGAGAATTTATTAGCATAAATGTGATAGATCCTGCCGATGTTGATTTTAAAGTGCTGTTGAGACCTACAGCTAACACTGCCAGTTAACTGCCTGTAAAAATTGCCAGGCTTAGGGCTTAGGAGAGTGGTCAAGACATTTTGAAATCATTAGGAAAGTGGAAAAACCAGGAGAATTGGGGAACTCTTTGAAGGGTATGAGAAGAGACAAGGGGATGGCGGCAAGATTTTCAGGAAGTTTACCAGAAAGTGAGGTGGGTGTGTAGATTTAACGCTCATGGAATTTCCTGCTGCCCTTCGAAAGCATCTTACCTTTCTCCCAAGGACAGGAAGGGGGAGAGGACTCAGTATTATCTCCTCCTGTGAGGAAGCAACCTATGGGCCACAGAGGTTGTAAGAATGTTTGTTAAGATGCGTTCAATCACTGGCGTGGCACTTAAGGAGGGGAAGGGATGCAGCTCTGTTGGAGTCCTCCAAAGCCATCATTAGCCGCTCTGGCCTCCGGGAGTCTGGGAGATTACTTTGCAGCTAATTGGGAATCACTCTTGAGGATCAATACCATAGGTTGATTCTCTGTGTCCAGAGCCAGAAAATTAGCTCTTCTCTGAGAACATGGATGGTCTGTGTGGCTGCTTTGTTAATAGAAAGCTACACAGCTCTTGACTGAAGTGTATTACAAACCAGTAGCTTCCAGATATGGAGGAGCCATCGGCTTGCAGCTTCCCTGAAACACAGTGATAGGCTCGGCACTGTCATCGAAGGAAGGAAACTAATTGTACCAGCCGACTGGAAACTACAGCCATATAACTTTCCATTTCATGGCTCAAAATTCCACTCCCGATTTGCAATGCCAAAAACTGCATCTTTGCTTTGGTATCTCCCAGTGCCTGGGTATTATTTTTATTGCTCTGTTTATGTGTGTGCATGTGTGTGAGTGTTTATTTTTGAAATCTCAGACACATGTTTTACAGGAAGAGTATTGGCATTTCAGAAGTCATTGATGTTTTGGGTTATTGTCTACCAAGGATGTGGGTCATTGCCGAACAACCTGACCAAACGTCGTCAGGCTTGCAAACCTGTTTTCAAGTGAGATGTTCTAAAACAATATTTATAGCAAAATTATGACCTCGAGGCATCTAAATGTAATCCATTTTTAAATCTCATTTTTTCCTCTCTGATTCCTTCAATCTAATTAGGCTCACATTATTACAGAGAGTAATCATTCCTTTCTTCTAATAACATTCATGGATAATTTTATTTCTCATTTCCAGCCTCCTACTCCTGTGGTGTAATTAGTGTCTTTGGCACCTCGTGATGCTCAGAATGAGTTGCAGCTGCTAATTGCTAATTGAAAAATTAGAAACTCAGTTAGAAAAAAGATCTAATTAAAATGAAATTAGATAAAATCCCTTCAAACCAGCTCCTTTGTCTCTCACTCTCTCTCACTCACTTTTCTTTTCTTTTTTTTTTTTTCCCTTATGCCTTCAGTTTTTCACCACAGAACTATTAGCACTTGCAAAATATGTGTAATTGCTTAAAGTAAAATACCTTTCTGTATCAGGCTATCCAATGGTCTTTAGGAGGGAGCTAGGGAGAGGTTTTTTTTTTTTTTAAACTTTGGGTTTATTTATTTATTTATTTATTTATTTTTGGCTGTGTTGGGTCTTCGTTTCTGTGCAAGGGCTTTCTCTAATTGCGGCAAGTGGGGGCCACTCTTCATCGCGGTGCGCGGGCCTCTCATTATCGCGGCCTCTCTTGTTGCGGAGCACAGGCTCCAGACGCGCAGGCTCAGTAATTGTGGCTCACGGGCCCAGTTGCTCCGCGGCATGTGGAATCTTCCCAGACCAGGGCTCGAACCCATGTGCCCTGCATTGGCAGGCAGATTCTCAACCACTGCGCCACCAGGGAAGCCCCTAGGGAGAGGTTTTTGACAATTAAATTCAACTTCAGAACTTGGGTTTTCTTTCTGTTCCTGTTCCACTCGTGAAACATGAGTTCTACCTTATAAATAAGACTTCCAAGCTCTCTCTGGGGGACAAGTGTGTGGTCAGCCCCAGGTCTTTTTCCTTTGTGTTTGGAGGGGTCATTGCCAGCCTCGTAACTGGGAGCTATAGGGATCCACTCACTTCTTGCTGCAAATCCATTCCCACCCTCTCCTCTATGGCGTTGTCCCACCTGACAAATAATGATCTAGCAAATTCCCAGCACTATAGGAGACACAGAGTTAAATAAGTCCCTTCTGCCTCCAAAGTGCTAACAATCTGTTGAGAAGTCTAGATGGAAAGGCGTAACAACAGAATAAGAAAACATATCATCAAATGCAAAACACTTAGTTTAACCTTTCAAATGTTTTTGAGCACCTTCTTACTACGTGCCAGGCGCTAGTCATACAAAATATACGCCACATACTGCCTGTCCTCAAGGAGTTCATATCTTGACATACATGAAAAAGTGATTTATAATATATGAAAAAAGCAAAAATAGCAACCAAAAGTTGTTGAATTAATGCAGAAATATGGGTGATGAATTCTTGTGGGTTAAAGAGGTTATCAGGGAATACTTTACTTAGAAGTGACCCACCCATAGGATTTTGAAGGATGAGTAGGAGTCCACCAAGAGGACAAGAATTTTAGACAAGAAAACCTGTTCCAAAAAAGACACATAAAACAATATGGTGACTTCTGCAGCTATGAATTATTTGGTATTTTTGAAGCCTAAATTGAGAGGTGTGTAGCAGGAGATGAGGCTGGGAAAGTGGATTAACCCAAATTACGGTTTGGATTGCAAAGAATCTTATGTGCTTTTGAGGGTTAAAGGAGACGTGCGCTTGAATATTTGGGGGAAAGTTTCTTAGGCAATATAGGATTTAAACAATAGTAGGATCCATAGAAGTGTTCAGGGGGGAGATTTTTTGGAGTAAGAGGAACATTCTAGATTAAACAAAAAGATAGGAAAGACTTTGAATAGTTGAGTTTGACTACAAGAGAGGGAGTAGTTTAGGAATATATATAGAGAAAAATAAAGTGAATTCAGATTATGATTAAAAATCAAACAAGGAAGTTTATTTTATAAAACAATAAAAGTAGGCACTTTCATGCCTTCCTTTGCAGATGTGAATACTGAGACTTGGAAAGCTTAAATAATTTATCCAAGGTCACGCAGCTAATTTGTGACTTTGGGGGATTCCAACCCAACTTCTGAAGCGATTCCGTCTACACTTCATCAGCCTACTGCTGTAGGCTCCCAACTCAGGTCAGTGTCCATTGCACCATCTCCACCCTCTATACATTCTGAAGGGGGCGACTGAGACTCTGCAGACTCAGCAGATGCCCTCTCCCTCAGTCCGTGGCAGGACTGGGGAACGGATCCTGGCATTCTCTGACTTGCCAGCCCCTCCTGGTTCAGCAAAAGAGGCAGTCATTACCAACTGATCTGCGAGCTGGCACTTAGGGGAAGCTATTCTATCCTTTAAGAATTCTCAGTCGACAAAAAGCAAGGAGATAAATGAGAAAAAGTGGTGGACTCATGGGCCAAGGGACTGCTTCCCTGCATGTGCTGTGGAAGGAGAGAGCTGGGAACAGCCAAAACCAGGAATTCATTCACACAATAATACTGTGTCTAGAAAGCTTCTACATGAGTAATCTTATTTTCTGCTTGAGGAATGACTGCCCAAACAGAAAACGTAAGTATAAATGTTCTGTTCCTCATAATTTATTCTAATCCTAAAAGATAATGGAATGACAATTAAAATATGCCTTGCCTTCAAGGAGTCCTTCTTTATAGCTAACTTACATTTTTCATGATGCAATTCAGCTTACTTTCTTCTAGTTTATCACAAGGAAACCCGCTGCTTTTAACCAACCTACAACTTCTAGAATAATTAAAGCTCTCTGGTTTGTTCATGACTCAACATGCTTAACAGAGCTAAGGTAAATGGGTGAGGAAGATATAAAGTTATGTTAGTGTGTAAGCATCAGATCAGACTACCTGGATTCAAATCCTAACTCTTCTACCTAATTGTGTAAGTTGATAAACCCCTCCATGATGATGATGATGATGATGATGATGATGACAAAAGTGACAGTAAGTATTTGTACAGTTTGGGGACAGTCAAATGAGATGTATACTTGTTCAGCACATGTTTGACACAGCCTGTGCTCAGTAAATGTTAGCTATTATCGTTATTGGGACAAGAGAGTAGTAAGGAAATAAAAAAAGGTGAGGAGAGAAGAATAGAAGAGAGTGATGGCTGATCTTATTTATAGCACTTAGCTCCGTGCCTGGCAGAGACGAAGCCCCCTGTGCTTATGGCTTGATTACAGAATGGATGCCTGGATAGCACCAATTCTTTGCCTGATTTGCTACACGTCATTTTTAGTCACCTAAGCTGCATTGGTCCCATGCTATTTTTTTGGAGTGAGGTGTTCTAAAGCATACTGAGATAGGAAATGATACACTGACAATCGCCTGTTTGGCATTTCTGGAAGGAGGCTGAACCAGTAAGAAAAAAGGATGGTAAACTAGTCAGGAGAATCAGCCTAAATTCAATTTTAGGAACTGACACCAGAGGGAACTCCTTCTGCTGTGGCAGGAACAGATGCCTGTGCTCTCCTGCTCTTCCGCTTCTCCATGCTTGCTGAGCTCCTGGGTCTTCTCTCGATAGGTATACCCCGGGGCTCTTCTGTAAAGTTTCTGAGAAGTTTTCTTCACCCTCCTACATCTTACTTTTGGGGAGGAATCTGATAACTGGATAAGATGTAGATAAAAACTATGGGAAAGTTAGGTAAAATTACCCCTTCCTGGAAAAGAAAGTTAAAGAAGGATTTTCTATACATGCCAATTTACTCCAAGGGGCATGTTTTAGAAACAGGCTTCTAAAACTGTTCAAAGGTAGCATTTATGGATTACAAATTGTGATACCCTTAAAATTCAGCAATGATCAGCTCAAGTCTCGAGAAATAGATTGGGTAACTTGCCTCTTTGCTAAACGATTCCCTTGTATATCACCTCTTTCCATTTTCCTCTTACACAAAGCATCCTTGCACATCAACACAAAATAATTCAGCGTAACATACCGGGGGAGAAGCATTTTCCCCCCCTTTGACCTAAAGTCTCTCTTCTCTCAAATAGGATCTGGGGAGCTCCCCAGCTTTTCAGACTCTATGCTCTAAAGGTGAAGTTGAGAAATTGTGCAAAGGAAAGACAGAATGTGAAGCACATCCATATTCAAAGCATGATTCTGTTGGATAGGTCAGTCCTTCCAGTGTTCAACTTCTACCTCCACACACCCTGCAAACAGTAGCCAAGATGGCAAAGCTATTGCTATTCTACATCATAGCAAAGGGATTTAAAAAGAAAGGTGACTTTGAAGGATTCAAGGTGAAAGTCACTGTCAGCTGGCAGAGCTGGCTGTTTGCAGAGAAGGAATTCACTAGGGGATAGAAGATGGGCTGGGGGCTTTAAGTCCTTGATAAGACTAAGCTTCCCATCTCAGAGAAACAGGTCATCCTACTAATTGTCTGTCATGTCACTCTGGCTCATCATAGAAACAGATAATTTCCTTCTCTGGGTTTTTCAAATCCATTTATAGTTGTGAAAAACCCTTCCCACCCTTTCTTCAGAGATTCTAGGAACAAGAGTAAAGGTGATAACCACTGGAACAATTTTCTTCAAGGAATTTTGTTAATATCTTTGCAGGAAGGCAGATGCTCTAACTCAGTCACCACAATACCTTTAAGAAAATAGATGCAGTTTTATGGTTTCAAGCTACTTAGAGGCAGAGATAAAATAGTGGGAAACGTACTCAAGGGGAATAATACAGCGTATTATGAGATCTGGGTAAATGTACATAGGATTTGGACAGTCTGGCCCAAGGGCTGCCAACATCAAATATTCAAATAATCTAGATTCTATTATATGCAAACACCTTGAATCATATAACATGGTGTAGAAGCTATTAGAGAGAAATAGTGATAAGAAATGCAGAGGGATGACACCAAGGGAGGCCTGGCTTCTAGAAGGCCTAATAAGACTGTGGTGAATTTGCCAAGGTTTAGAGACTACCCCTCAGCTTTACAGGTTCAGAGGCTCAATTTTGTCCATTTCCTAGGGTTCATTAGGGAGACTGATACCATCAACAATAACATGAGATGTTCAATAAAACTGCACCTATTGTGTGCCCTTCACGATGTTAAAGAATGGCAGAGTCCAGTGCAGGGGAGAGAGTGACCCCCTGGAGAGGGGATCTGGGTACTATTTATCTCTGTAGCTTCAGTGTCCAGCCCTGTGCCTGGTCCCTAATTACATTTTGATGGATGACAAATGACCACTCAATGACCTAGTGATTGGCTGGCTGGTTGAGTAGATGAGTGAATAGATGGGGATAAATGGGTGGAGAGATGAGAGGCATGGAGAAGAGAGAAAGAGTGAGGGAAGGGACCATAGTAATGGTCCTAGCTGATATTTATTAGACAGTATTATGTGCCCAGCTCTCTGCTAAGTGGTTTTGCATACATTAATCTCTAAATCCTCACTACAACCCCAAGAGGATGGAAAGGTTGTATTTCCCATTTTATAAGTGAGGAAGCTGAGGTTTAGAAGAAGGTAACATGGCCGAGGACACCCAACTAGTAAGTGGTAGAGTCAGAATAAATTCACAAGAGATTAAGGCATAAAAATAGAAATTTTTTATTGTGCAATGAGAACTAGAACTTCTAAGTTGACACTACACTTTCATTCTCTGGCAAGCATAGTATCTTCCTCTTGACAAGCTACATAGGAAGCCAAGTGTAATTAGAAGTGTTCTTGTGGAGGATAGCCTCAGAATGAGGAAGTGCCTATGTGGTTTAAATGTTTAATATTGTCTAGTGCCTTCCTGCAATGTCCATAATAGGGATATACCTGCCAGGTGGATCAAACCCGCATTTGACTCTTTGGAATATCTTCTCCCCTGGACATTGCTCAGATGGATGTGTCTATGTTCCATGCTTCTATTGCTCATCTTTTAAGTTTATCCTGGTAATCAGAGACTCTTTAATACCATTTTTAATGTTCCTATTCTTATACACTTTGTGTGGAATGTATAGTTATAAACAGCTACTCTTGTTTCCCTCATTGTTCAATTCCTTGGGTGTGTCTCAGTGTTATCTAGTTAGTGCTTCATTATTTGCAGATGACATGATACTATACATAGAAAATCCTAAAGACACCACCAGAAAACTATTAGAGCTAATCAATAAATTGGCTCAAGTTGTAGGATACAAAATTAATATTCAGAAATCTGTTGTATTTCTATACACTAAGAACAAAATATCAGAAAGAGAAATTAAGGAAATGATCTCATTTATGATTCCATCAAAAAGAATAAAATACTTAGGAATAATCCTACCTAAGGAGGTAAGAGACCTGTACTCAGAAAACTATAAGACATTAATGAAAGAAATTGAAGATGACACAAAGAGATGGAAAGATATACTGTGTTCTTGGACTGGAAGAAGAAATATTCTTAAAATGACCATACTACCCAAGGCAATCTTCAGATTCAATGCAATTACTATCAAAATACCCATGACATTTTTCACAGAACTAGAACAAATAATTTAAAAATTTGTATAGAAACACAAAGATCCAAAATCTTGAGAAAGAAGAAAAGAGCTGGAGGAATCATGGTACCTGACTTTAAACTATACTACAAAGCTACAGTAATCAAAATAGTATGGTACTGGCACAAAAACAGACCCATCTCTCTCTCTCTCTCTCTCTACACACACACACACACACACACACACACACAGAATGGAATACTACTCAGCCATAAAAAAGAATGAAATCTTGTCATTTGCAACAACATAGATGGATCTTGAGGATATTATGCTAAGTGAAATAAGTCAGATAGAGAAAGACAAATACTGTATGATATCACTTACATATAGACTATAAAAAATACAGCAAACTAGTGAATGTAACAAAAAAGAAGCAGACTCACAGATATAGAGAACTAACTAGTGGTTACCAGTGGGGAGAGGGAATGGGAGAAGGGCAGTATAGGGTAGGGGACTTAGAGGTACAGACTATTATGTAGAAAATAAGTTACAAGGATATATTTTACAGCTCAGGGAATATGGCCCATATTTTATAATAACTATAAATGGAGTATAACCTTTAAAAATTGTGAATCACTATATTGTACACTTGTTAACACATAATATTGTACACCAACTATACTTCAGTAAAAAAAACATAAAGTTAGTGCTCAGTAAGTGGTGGTTCATGGGGAAGGAAAGTGATTTGCTTAGCTGGATGAAGCCAGGCCTCCTGATCCTAACCTGGTGCTTTCCCACCGTATTATACCCACTGGATGAGTGAATTAATATCATTTCACAGAATCTTATATCCATCAAATTAAAGTTGTTTTTAATGAGATGTGTCATGGTTTTTTCAATGTTCCATGAGTTCAGTGGAGTATGGGGTTTTTTAGCTCTAAAGGCTTTATGCCTGCTCTCTCTGATCTCCTCCAGCCAGCGACCTGCCCCAGCCTGCTGGCTCCCAGTACTTAGTGCTGAGTCTGAGTGGGTCTCTGTCTTGTGGCTTACGTACTTTGGAAACCCAACTATAAATCATATAAATAACTCTTCATGTGAAATAAGCAGATGCCAAGTCACGCATCTCTTAAATCCACATACCTTCCCAATATGTCTATTTTTACAACAAAATATCAAGATTACCAGGTGTGCTGGATACCTGTCAATCCTACAGTTAATCACAAATGCTCCCTTCTGTAGCAAGACTCTTCTCACATGCCCTTCTTAACCTTTCAGGACTTTGAAGGTAAAGTGATGACACGAGAAGTTCTGGGGAGGCTGAGTGTCTTCTGGGATTTTTTTCCCACAGTGAGGAAGCTGGACGAAAATATGACTTACCATGGAGGATAACTGATGAGTTATTTTCTACAAAAAACAAGGAGTTATTTACAGGGATTTTGCCCATAAGGGAAGAACACTGTCCATTTGTTCCATGGTAGGTATATGTATTAACAAAAGAATTCCTCATTTTCCTGTCCTCTCCCATCTCCCTACACACACACACACACACACACACACACACACACACACACACACACACAACCCTCCAGTGGAAAGCCTGAGAATTAATCATGGCTGGGCTTACACAGGTAAATAGGCCTTGCCATCATTTTTTTTCCTATATTTTTTCTACTTCTGGGTAATGTGTCCTATATGTTCTCCAAGTACTTTATTATCTGCTTATTTTCTTGATTCACCTCCTTCTCTAGCTAGCAATTTCACTGGTACAGCTAAAAATTCCTTTTAATAGTTTCTTTTAGCTCATTTAAAAACATCTCTCTTTCCCCAGTCCTTTCATGCTAGACTTGGCTTTATCCTAAACTAATCTCTGTGGCAGCAAATTAAGGTCAATATATATTAAATATACCACCAATCAGAGTTTATAATGAGAATCCTTTCATTTATTAGTTTTGTTTTAAATTAAGTGGAATGATCAATGGGAGGGACTCAGAGCACTGAGGATCACACTTGGAATTCTTCCAGCTAACAGCAGAATGGGAGTCACTTGTGTACCTTCAGATATTCCTATGTTAGCACATTCTGAGGAAGTCAGCTTAGGCGAATAAACACTGCTCAACCTGTCCATGGGTTTGGAGCAACCTAGCTTCTAGCATTTACAGGACCCCAGGGAGGAAGTACCAAATGAAGTCTCACATGCTATGTGTCTATGTGTCTAAATCTTCTAAATCAAGGTAAAAAACTATGAAATGAAATATGTTCTAAATGTCTACATTGACAATTATATCTAAGTAATAACTTGAAGACCAGGTTTTCATTTAGAATTCTTAGACTCCTCAGAGTTGTTAAATATGATAGCATGGGGGCATGGGAAGGCCTGGCCCCTGCCTGGCCCATGGTCCTCCTTCTTTTTCTTTCCACTCCTGAATCTGACTTGCAAGGGATCTTGTGAGCATTCATGTGATGTCATAGCCTGCACATCCAAGCTCTGTCCAGTCTTCACCACCAAACCTCTCTCTCCCCCTCAGCTTGTTGTGTGGGAAAACAGCAGACCTGGAGAAGAGGCTTACCTAGGTTCTAGAAGTGAACCTCAAGCTGATCGGGTAAGGGGTTGGGGGCCTAGGTACTCTTGAGTGTGGTCTAGATAGATGGGGTTGGGGGGGACACATAAACTCTGAGTAGACATTCCCCTTGGCCCCATGGACTTCTTCCTCCCTGGGGTGGGGAGCAGTTGGAGAAGGGGGACAAAGAGGGGCCCTCTAAAGGTGGGGCCCAGGGTGGAGGCTCCTCTCATGGGGTCAAAGCATAGCATTGGTGTTAGAAGCTCAGTGGAATTTGGAGGAGTTAATGTGAGAAGAATCAGAGCCGACATCAAATGATTATTTTAAGGATATTTCTATCTTATTTTTATTAGACAGTTTCCATTATTATAAGCAATAACCATTTTTATTAAATTAATAAGCCTTATACACTCTCAAGAATTCTCATAAATCATCCAGACTGCTGCAGTTTTAGCTCAATGAAACAATCCTCCACCCCTGTAGCGTCTACTCTCCTGCATCCGTTCAACCCACCCCACATCATAACAATATGTACACATGTGCACACACATTAACACACACGGATTGTCAGAGACAAATGGTCATCTCAATTGAGCCTTGGAAGTGCAACTCATACAGTAAATATTTCTGAGCTAGAAGAGCCCTGAGAAATTCTTATATCCATCCCTCTCCCTCTGTGTAGGGTAAGAACTGAGGTCAAGAGAAGGAAATAACTTGCACATGTTTGTTTGCTGACCCTCATTTCTTCAGAGCTGACTGTGACTCTGTGAAAACAGAAATAGTGGGGCCACTGATGGGGTCAATTCTGAGGAAAGGAAAGTAGTCAGGTGTCCCTTGACCAGTGGCTAACGGGGTGATCCACTAAGAAATCAACTCTTTATTTTTTTTCCTGTGTTAGAAAACTTCTGGTTACTCTTGGGGGAGGTTAACTAACCAAAAGGCATGGAAGTGTTTTCACTTGACTCTAGAAAGGGGAGATAGGCTATTTTGTTTCTAAGAACTGAACCATTCTTACCCAGAAGGAGGACAAAGATTTTTTTACAAATCAGGATTATAGAGGTAAAATTTACATATAATAAGAATCAACAATTTTAAAAGTACAATTTTATGAGGATTGCCATATGTTGACAGTCATAACTACCATCACCATTATGACACTGACCATTTCATACCCCCAGAAGTTCCCTCCTGCCCTTTTGCAGTCAATACCCGCATCTACCCTCGGCATCCATGATCAAATGATCAGCTCTTTGCTACCACTGTTTTGCCTTTCCTAAAATTTCATAAAAATGGAATCATATAGTACAGGAGTCCCCAAACCCCGGGCTTGGGACTGGTACCAGTCTGAGGCCTGTTAGGAACCGGGCCGCACAGCAGGAGGTGAGCAGCCGTCAAGCGAGTGAAGCTTCATCTGCTGCTCCTCATCGCTCGCATTATGGCCTGAACCTCCCCTCCCCCGAGGTCCATTGAAAAACTGTCTTCCACGAAACCAGTCCCTGGTGCCAAAAAGGTTGGGGACAACTGAATATAGATTTTTATGGTTGGTTTCTTTCCCTTCTGAGATTTATCTATATTATTGCATATAATAGAAGTTCACTGATGAAATTAACCCATGATTCTTTAGCAAAATATTATTTACAAGGATTTAATAGTCCCTCTTTCTTTTTTGTTACTTTTTGTCTAGTTTTATTGCATTATGGTCAGAGAATATGGTACCCTATCTTTCAGAAATTGTTATAATTTTTTTTTCACTTAATGTACAATCCAATTTTATAGATGTTCTTTGGCACTGAAAAATGGAATGGTAATCTTTGTTTGTAGGGTACAAATCAATCTTATAATATTTTATATATTTTAAATTCTTCTTTTTTGTCTACTCTAAATTAAATTGTCTCATTTGTAAAAAAAAAAAAAGTTAGAAATCATTAACAAAAAATTACTGCAGTATGCCAAGTATTTGAAAATGACACAGCAATACACATCTTAAAAAAATAAAAATAAAAATTTAAAAATAAATAAATAAATTGTTGGTTAGTATTTAATTATACAGACACCCCACGATTTATTTATTCAATCACCAGTTGATGGACATTTGGATTGTTTCCAGTTTTTGACTGAGAAAGAAAAAAAAAAAAAAAAAAGAGCATCCCCTGACAGTTGAAAGCTGACCTGACACTCACAGCTAGATCTTGTTATTCTCCTACAGGACGTAAACAAACTTACAAACACAAAACTCAGACAAGGTTACTTCAAGACCATGATACAATGAGAGAGCAAGTCTACTTTGTAATTTTGTCTGAGTTCAGAAAAAAACAATGTCATCTGCTACCCACAAGATACTAAATGTCCTTTTTCTCAGCTAAAATGAATGACTGCTACTTCTTTACTAATTAGAGCTGTATGTTTGTCTGCCCTCCCTATAGATTTATTATTCAGACACACATCATAGAATCGACTTTACTTTCTGACAGCCTCAGTCTAGAGTCAGACCCTACTTCATTAGGTTACCCCTCAAATCACCCGACTAGAGTTAAAATCCTATAATAGTTTCACTCCAGTGTCCTCTTACTAAGAAACCCCAAGATTCCCCATGGTATGTGTTGCTCCCTCACTGCAGTGAGTAATCAACTCAACTTGCTCAACTACAGACTTCTTCCTGGGGATTTTTGGCTGGAGGGCTGTTACTTTATATTCATGTACAAGTCTTTGTTGTGTACATGTATCTTCTTTTCTTTTGGATGAATCTGGTGGGGGGGATAGTGATTGCACTGGTAAGTATATGCCTAACTTGATAACAACTTGTCAAATTTTTTCCCAGAGTGATTGCAGCCTTCTGTGTTCCCAACAAGGTATGAGCTTTTCAGTTACCTCATCCTCCCCAGTACTTTATGTTTTTGGTCACTTTGACTTTAGTGGGTGTGTAGGTATTCCACTACAGTTTTAACTTTTATTTCCCTGTTCATTATTTATATTGAGTATCTTTTAATATACTGACATGAATTTATATATCTTTTTTTGGTGAAGTGTCTTCAAATATTTTGCCCATTTTTAAATTGTGTTGTTTATCTTTTATTGTGTTCTAACAATTGTTAAGAGTTCTTTATATATTTTGAATTCAAGTCTTTTATCAGTTATATTGATATTTTGCAGACATTTCTCCTGGTCTGCTTTTTACCGTCACATGTTTTTAACAATTTTTTTTGAAGAGCAGACTTTTAAAATGTTTGGTAATATCTACTTTATCATTTTTTTGTTTATGGTTTGTCCTTTTTGTGTCCTAAGATATCTTTGTTTACCTAAGGTGATAAAGATTTTCTCCTATTATTTTTCTAGAAGTCTTTAAAATCCTGTATGTACTTATTTAATTTACAGCATATTTATTTCATATTCACCACATTTTAATTACTCAATAGTCTGATATGGCTGGTAGGATCCATACTGGACAGTTCAAGACTTGAGGTGTATCAATCTTATTGATAAAGAATTGGCTTATAATTCTTTGATTTTTCTCTGTTGCTGTCCTTTTTTCAACTTCACTTATTTCTGCTCTCACTGTTCAAATTTTTGCTCTTCTGCTATTTTGGGTTTAATGATTTCTTCTTTGCCTTTTTTCTAAAGGTAGAAATTTATATAACTGATTTGACACTTTTTTCTTTTATATAATGCTTTATCTACAGATTCTGATATATTTCACTTTTATTTAAAAACACTTCAAAATATATTCTGATTTTTCTTTTGATTTCTTCTTCCACCATGTGTTATTTAGAAATGTATTTTTGTTTCCAAATATTTGGGGGTTTTCTAAATAGTTCTTTGTTATTCATTTCCATTTTCATTCTGCCATCAGAGAACATATGATTTTAATTTCTTAAATCTATTGATACATGTTTTATGGCTCAAAGTATAGTTTATCTTGTGAATATTCCATGTGTACATGGAAAAATCGTAGGAGCATTTACTGCTATTGGGTATTCTATTAATGCCAATTAGGTTACATTTGTTGACATTTTTCCTGTGTTCTATATCCTTATTTTTGTGAGTGTTTGACTAGTTACTCTAACAATTACTGAGAGAGGAGTGTTGGAATATCCAACAATAATTCTGAATTTGTCTATTCTTTCATTTCTATAAGCTTTTGCTTACATATTTTGTAGTTCTGTTTTTATGAGAATACACATGTAGAAAAATTATGTCCTTATGATGAATTGACCTTATAACTATAATTTCCTTATCCCTGGTAAGGGATAAGTCTACTTTGTCTCTACTAATGTAGCATTTCAAACTTTTTTATTAGTGTTTGTACAGTCTATTTTTCATCCTTTTACTTTTAAGCTATATCTCTTTTTTTTTTTTACATACTTAAACATTTAAAATTTTTTATTATGCTTTTATTTATTTATTTATTTTTTATGTCTTTATTGGAGTGTAATTGCTTTACAATGTTCTGTTAGTTTCTGCTGTATAACAAAATGAATCAACTATATGTATACATATATTCCCATATGCCCTCCTTCTTGTGCCTCCCTCCCACGCTCCCTATCCCACCCCATATCTCTTTATATCAGGTAGCTTTCTTACAGACAGCATACTGTTTGGCCTTGGTCTTTTATCCATTCTTATAATTTCTGCCTTTTCATTGCAATGTGTAAAGCATTTACATTTAATGTAGTTATCAATATAGTTCTGTTTAAATCTACCATCTTGCTACTTCTTTTCTATTATTTACATCTGTTCTTTGTTCTGTTTCTCCCCTTTCTTGTCTCTTTTGGATTAGTTGAATTTTAAAAATTAATTTTACTTTATGTCCACTGTGGGTTTATTATCCATAACTCTTTGTTTTATGTTTTTAGTGGTTACTCCAGAGTTGCCGTATACATTTTTTTTTTTTTAAAGCGCTGTGAACACTTGCATGACCAAGATCAGGTTTAATTATTATTATTATTATTATTATTTTAATTATTTATTTATTTTTTTGGCTGTGTTGGGTCTTTGTTTCTGTGCGAGGGCCTTCTCTAGTTGCGGCAAGTGGGGGCCACTCTTCATCGCGGTGCGCGGGCCCCCCACCATCGTGGCCTCTCTCTTTGCGGAGCACAGGCTCCAGACGCGCAGGCTCAGTAATTGTGGCTCACGGGCCTAGTTGCTCCGCGGCATGTGGGATCTTCCCAGACCAGGGCTCGAACCCATGTCCCCTGCATTGGCAGGCAGATTCTCAACCACTGCGCCACCAGGGAAGCCCCCTGCAGTATACATTTTTAACTTAACATAGTCTATCTTTAAGTAATATCAAATCACTTCCTGTATAGTGTAAGAATCTTATAATACTATAGGTCCCTTCTCCGTCTTGACTTTTCTGCCATTTTTGTCATTCATTTTAATTTTACTTATGATAAATGCCACACATTCATTGTTATTATATTTGCTTTTAATTGTAAATTATTCATTAAAGAGATTAGAAAATGAGATAAAAGTCTTTTACATTTAATTCTATATTTACTATATACTGGTGATGTTCATTCCATTGTGTAGATCTAAATTTGCTTCTGATATAATTTTATTTCTGATTGAAAAACCTCTTTTACCATTTCTTGTAATGCAGGTCAGCTGACAATAAATTATGGCAGCTTTTTTTTATCTGGAAAAATGTTATTTCACCTTCATTTTTTTCTTCCAGTTTAAGGAGATATAATTGACATACTGCACTGTATAAGTTTAAAGTGTATGGCATACTAATTTGACTTACATACATCACAAAATAATTATCACAATAAGTTTTGTGAGCATATATCATCTCACATAAATACAAAATTAAAGAAATAGAAAAAATATTTTGTTTGTGATGAGAACTCAGTATTTACTCTCTCAACAACTTTCATATATAAGATACAGCAGTGTTCATTTTATTTATCATGTTGTACATTACACCTCTAGTACTTATCTTATAACTGGAAGTTTGTACCTTTTGACTGCCTTTATCCAATTCTGCCTTTCCCTACACTGCACACCTCTGGAACCACAAATCTGATCTCTTTTTCTATGAATTTGTTTGTTTGTTTGAAAGTATAATTGACCTATAATACTATGTTAATTCCTGTTATACAATATAGTGATTCAATATTTCTATGCATTTCAAAATGATCACCATGATAGGTTTAGTTACAATATATCACCATCAAAGATATTACATAGTTAATGACTATATTCCCCACACTGTACATTTCATACCTGTGACTCCTTTTATTTTGCAGCTGGAAGTTTGTACCTCTTAACTTCCCTTACCTCTTTCCCCAATCCCCTCCCCTCTGGCAACTACCTGTTTATTCTCTGTTATCTATAGCTCTGTTTCTGTTTTGTTATGTTTGTTCATTTGTTTTGTTTTTTAGATTCACATATAAGTGAAGTCATACAGTATTTGTCTTTCTCTGTCCGACTAATTTCACTTAGCCTAATATGATGTCCATCCATGTTGTCACAAATGGCAAGATTTTATCTTTTTTATGGCTGAGTAATATTCCATTGTGTGTGTGTGTGTGTGTGTGTGTGTGTGTGTGTGTGTGCATGTGTGTGTGTGTTTTATATCTTCCTTATCTGTTCATCTATTGATAGGCACTTAGGTTGCTTTCATATCTTTGCTATTATAAATAATGCTGCAATGAACGTAAGTGTGCATATATCTTTTCTAATTAGTGTTTCTGTTGTCTTTGGATAAATACCCAGAACTGGAATTGCTGGATCTTATGGTAGTTCAATTTTTAATTTTTTGAAGAATCTTCATACTGTTTTCCATAGTGACTGCAGAAATCTACATTTCTACCAACATTGTGCAGGACTCCCTTTTCTCCACATCCTTGCCAACACTTGTTAATTGTTGTCTTTTTAATAATAGCCATTCTGACAGATGTGAGGTGATTATCTCATTGTGATTTTGATTTGCATTTCCCTGATGATTAGGGATGTTGAGCATCTTTTCATGCGTCCATTGGCCATCTGTATGTCTTCTTTGGAAAAAGTCTACTCACATCCTCTGCCCAATTTTTAATCTGGTAGTGTTTTTGTTTGTTTGTTTGTTTGTTTTGATGTTGATCTGTGTGAGTTCTTTTTATATTTAGGATATTAACCCCTTATTGGGTATATCGTTTGCAAATATCTTCTCCCATTGAGTAGGTGGTCTTTCCCTTTGTTGATAGTTTCCTTCACTGTACAAAAGCATTTTAGTTTGGTTTAGTCTCATTTGTTTATTTTTGCTTTTTTTCCCTTGCCTAAGGAAAAATATCCAAGAAAAAAAGTATTACTAAGAACAGTGTCAAAGAGCTCACTGCCTACGTTTACTTCTTCTAAGTTTTTTGTTTCAGATATTACATTTAAGTCTTTGATCCATTTTGAATTTATTTTTGTGCATGGTGTAAGAGAGTAGTCCAGTTTGATTCTTTTTTTTTAAACTATTTATTTACTTATTTATTTGGTTGCCCCTGGAGGGCTCATTCCTTAGTTTCAGCATGTGGGCTCCTTAGTCGTGGCATATGAACTCTTAGTTGTAGTATGCATGTGGGATCTAGTTCCCTGACCAGGGATTGAACCTGGTTCCCCTGCATTGGGAGCGTGGAGTCTTAACCACTGCACCACCAGGGAAGTCCCGCAGTTTGATTCTTTTGCATGTAGCTGTCCAGTTTTCCCAACATCATTTATTGAAGAAGATGTCTTTTCCCCACTGTATATTCTTGCCTCTCTTTTTTTTTTTTTTTTTGGCCACACTGTGTGGCTTGCAGGATATTAGTTCCCTGACCAGGGATTGAACCTGGGTCCCCTGCAGTGAGAGCGAGGAGTCCTAACCACTGGATAGCCAGGGAATTCCCATATTCTTGCCTCCTTTGTCATTGATTAATTGCCCACTTAAGTGTGGGTTCATTTCTGGCCTCTCTATTCTGTTCATTGATCTATGTGTTTGTTTTTTGTGCCAGTACCATACTGTTTTGATGACTGTAGCTTTGTAGTATAAATCAGGGAGTGTGATACTTCCAGTTTTATTCTTCTTTCTCCAGATTGTTTTGGCTATTTGGGGTCTTTATTGTTTCCATACAATTCACCTTCATTTTTGAAATACATTTTTCCTGGATGTAGAATTATAGGTTGACACTTTATTTCTTTAGATAGTTAAAAGATGTCATTCCATTAACTTCTACTTTTATAGTTTTATTTGATGAGTCTCCTGTCTTTCTTATCTGTACATAATGTGTCTTTTCCCCCTGTCTTTCAAGATTTTCTCTTCATTAATGGTTTTCAGCAAGTTCACCATGATGCACCTTGGTGGCTTTATGTTTTTCTGCTTGATTTTCTTTGAGCTTGTTACTTCACAACTTCAACTCAGCAAAACCATCGGGCTCTAAATGGGTTTACCTTTCTTGAACAGTAGCCTAGAAATTGCTTCCAGAAAGTAATCTTGTGCAATCATGCAGACTACCTCATATTTTTTTTCTCTTAAGATTCACAGTAGTGTGCTGTGTTCCAATGACTGAAAAAAATTTTTTCTGATTTTCTGATTGTTTAAGGCAGATGGATAAATCTGATCCCAGTTTTTCATCATAGTCAGAAGCAGAGGTCATTAGTAAATGAAGTTTTATCAACTTTTTCTCCTAAGCTATCAATATTTTTCTGATTGCCAGAAAGGACCTATTACTGAGATAAAAGGCAGGAACTAGACAAAAGCCTTAGGGAAATAGAAGTAGGGAAAGGATAATGGGTTTGGAGTTTTAAGCATATGGGCTCTCTCTATGTAGTTACAGGATCCTTCAGTGACCCAGAAGGACTGAGATTGGAGGGCTTTGTGTGGAGTTCCTAATGGGGCATGTTACCTGTGTTCTTGTGAAAAAGGGTCATCAAGGCAGGTGCCATTGTGTAACTGGGGACATTCTATTTTCACCCATCATGAGATCTGAGCATTCTGTAGGATTTCCACCTTACAATATCCCAGTCACTGATTCTGGAGTATGACAAGGCAGCCAGCATGATAGGTAAGAAGCCTTCTTTGCTAAGCCTATCCTCAGAAGCTAGACTAGGGCATATGAATACACTCTTATTATAAAAAGAAGGTTGCTTGCTTCAGAGTTGAGTTGGGCTGTTAGCTTTTTCATTTTAAAGTATTTTAACCCTTCCTATGTTGCATCACTAGGTGAAAATATAGGAGTAAGTTAATGTATGAAGCTCAAGCTTAGGATACTCTGTTTCACTTTTAGAATTAAACAAAAGTAGGCTAAGAGGGCCATTATTCCTAATAAGAGGTTTATCAATTCTTTTAGAAGAAATTAAATACTTATCACTTTTCAACTTGAATTTTTTCACCTTTCTTTATAATTCTAACTATTTCATAAAAGATTTGAACCTGCTTATCTAAGAATATATTTCTGATCCAACCTATTAGTTAATTAACTACTTTGTTAGGTCAATGTCTTATTTACATATGTGCATAGGATAGTTTTTTCTAAATTGTAGGTTATGCTATTTTGGTTCATTTAGGTTGTGGGAAAAGCAGATCTTTGCTGTGTCTAATTACTCTAATTTACAGGATTTTTAGTCATGTTACTAAGAAACTTAGGAAGATAGGAGATCTTCTCAGGACAACTCAGCTAAACACCAAGAAGAATGAGAACATACTTCAACATAGACTGTGGTTATGACAACCAGGTATTATATTCTTGGTAGTTCATGATCCTCTACAGCTCCCCACCCAATTGCTCTGCTATTGTAGTCACGATGTGCCTCAGCTTCTCTCTGTCTTTCCTTCTGCTTTTTATCCTTCTATGGATTGACTGTCTTCTCTCTCAGTCAATCCATAGAAGGCTTCTAGTAACAGCCAAGTAGAAGATTGGCTTCTACTTATTTATGGCTTTATTGCATCATAGTTTTAACTTCCTGCCTTCCTTCTACATGAATCTCCTCTTCAGCCCATTTATTTTCTGTTCAATCTAACTGAGCTGAACTCTCATTCTGGGTTACATCATAGGCTGCTGACAAGATGGTTGCTTTGGAATAAGTACCTATCCTTAGTCCAATAACTTGTTACGATGGCACATGAATATGTAGCATCAAACTGGTGGCTTATACAAAAGAAACCACTTAGAAAGGTGCTGAGATTACTGAAGGCACTGTGAGAAATTCCAGTAGGAGAAAAGATAGGTGTCTGATATTGCACATTGTCTGCACAATGTGTAGATGTTAACTAAATTATCGTTGAATGAGTGAATTAATTAAATATAAATCTATTCTACTTTGTGTGAGTGGATGAAGAGCACTTAGCTAGAACCTCTTTAAACTTCCATCTTATTTCATCTCTGTCTGCTTTTCCTCACTTTGTAACTCAAACTGGAATTGGGTAACTCCAGGCAGGGTAGATCCTTCATTGTCGAATGAAGTAAGGTGTTTCATTTCCCCTGGCATCCTATCTCCTGGCAGCTAAGTGCCTCATACCTCATTTGCTTCATAGGGTGGTTGTGAGGATGAAATGGGATCCTTTATCTAGATTCACCAAACTTGGTGTCTGTGCCATAAGAAGTGCTTCATATTGGTTGGGTATTACTTTTCTATGCTCCTCATTATTAGTTCCTCATTTAGGCATATCCCAAACTCCAAAATTACTTAATTTTTTTTTTTTTTCTGTCATCTCAGGCAGTCTTCCTATTTCTATGGCATCAATGAAGTTGGGGAACAGTAAACTGATTAAAATAATCAGATTTAGGGGCTAATAATTTATTTCCCCCTCTTCATAAGATTTTTGTTTTTAAAAGAAGAATTTGTTAACTCCAAGGAATTAAACTCTAAATGTATTTGCCCTTAGCAAATATGGGCTCGGTAGGGGATATCTCTTTCATGAATGTTCAAAGTTAGGAAAATGCAATGGGAAATACTTATTCTGCCTTATTTGGCTTTCTCAATTCAAGCATTGAATAAATCTAATCAATAAAGTTAGAATCAGGATTAATTTCTACAACTCCTAGAATTCAAAGACAAGATCTATGCATTATCTCGTTTAAAAACGTCATTATCATATACTTAAAATTTTTTGTGGCAACTAAGTTCACAGCATTGTAGTGAGAAATATTTTCCTGTTTTAGGGAGGGGTAAATAAGGGCCTGGAGAGTCTTAGTCAATCTCTAATTGATGAGACAGGTGCAAATAAGAACACTTATTCCTAGACTACTTTTATTGGCCCTAGAGCCCCTCCTTGTTTATGATATCATCTGTGCAGTGGACACTTCCCTTTGTTTGAAGCTTGATGAGAAAGTGGTCACGGTGGAGCTGAGCTGCCAGATGCAGTGAGGCCCTGGCGCATTTGCAACTTCTCAGAAAGTAGTTACTTTTTTATCCAAAAGAGAGATGGATAAACCATAGACAAACTCCTGCTTGGCCCTCACATGCAGCTGCTAGCTTTGGGGATGTCTTGCTCACTAGTTATTTTAGCAGTGTTTCAGCAGGCTGTGCAGCCAAGCAGAAATACCACACATTTTGTGAAAACCTGAGGTCAGCACATTTTCTTCCCTGGGAAATTGTAACCTTTTGCTGAGATTGGGATGTCTGGGTTAGAGAAGGGGAGAGGAAAACCAGTTTCTGGGGTCCCCAAAGCCCTTATCTCTTTCCAGAACACCAGAGCTAAGAGCACAGGTTCATTCTCGGCAACAGGGCAGCCTCCCATCTCTCAGGACTGCTAAGAGAATGCAGGGTATTTTGCGAGTCACACTGCCAGGAACATTTACATCTAAGTGACATATGCTTTTGGGTTCCTTGATGGCTTGCTCTTGCCTCTGTGACTTTGGATGTGCTCATTCTTCTTTGTGAAATGGCTTGGCTCTCCTGGACTAATTACTCTTCATCCTCGAAGATTCAACTTTTCAAAAAAGTCTTTCCTGAATTTTACACATTATCTGTTTTTCTCCACCAAGTCTAGGTAGTTGAACTTCTTTGCTCTTGCAGCCTTCTGTGTTTGTTTCCAACCTAGAGAGCACATAGGACTGCGTTAACATCTTCTATTTACATGTCTGTGTTTCCCATTGGTCAATGAGAGCAAGGGACATATTTTATCCATCACTGTGTCTGGAGGGCTCAGGGTTTAGTTAAAAGCTTTTGAATCAGAGACCTCTGGATTCAAACCTATTCTGTCTCTTACTATCCTCATGAACTTTATTTCTTCTTCTATAAAATGAAGATAATAATGCCTTGAAGGTTGATATGATTTAAAAAAATATGAATTCCTTAGCTTATTCTATAACAAGCTTATTTTTTATTGAATGAATGTTTTGCTGAACATCAGGGACCTCTCTGAAGGGGAAGAGATAGTATATACAGGTTGAGGGGGATATAAAAGAGGGGAAGTGTGGATTGTAAAGCAGCCAGCCTTTTGGTGGCATGGGTACAGAAGGTAGTGGTGCAGGTGTTATGGGCTAATTTTAAAAGTTTAGGTCTGCCAGATCTTTTGTGGTGCAAGCTGGCTGGGCGACCACCTTCTTGTAAGCCCCTGGTTTCTTCCCCACTGATGTCTCTACCTTCACACTCCTCTAAGAGTGGCCCTGAGTTGTCTCCTGGGATGACCAGATTTTGTGGACAGACATGGTGTCCGAATAAGGTCTCAGGAGAAAGGGCCTTTCTTTCTTGGCTCAGATCAAAGCTTATGCTGTATGGCTGCCTTTTTCTTAGAACACCTGTAATATTTCTGTAATTCCAATAGATTTCATTTGTGTAGAAACATGTTAATCATATAGGCCTATGTCTCACCTTTCTTGAGGAAAAAAACCTAA
The DNA here is from genome assembly GCF_965194805.1 of Balaenoptera borealis. Classification (NCBI taxonomy): domain Eukaryota; kingdom Metazoa; phylum Chordata; class Mammalia; order Artiodactyla; family Balaenopteridae; genus Balaenoptera; species Balaenoptera borealis. The sequence goes on along the minus strand of NC_138860.1, from coordinate 38,062,464 downwards.
CCAAACTATGATGACTTTGTCAGTCTATGAGCACACCTGGGAAAGTATCAATTTAGGTGGCAAGATTTCTGAGGTGGGAGATGAAGTAATGCCTCTCAATGTTCTACTTCTTTAGACACACATTGAATAAGCATTCCTTGAAGATTCCAGGGAAACATGACACACAAATGTTTTCATATGTACTGTTCCTCTTCATTTTCAGTGACATGTGGGATAGGTATTAATATTACCATTTTGTAGAAATAGAGTCATAGAAGTAAAGTGACTCACCCAAAGGCACACAGAAAGTAAGTGGAAGAGACAGGATTTGAACCCAAGTCTGTCCGACTGTCAAGTTCAGGTTTTCCCCCTTAACCTCACCTACAGTGTTAAAAAATTCTTTGCCCCAAAGCAATACAAACACCGAGATCTAGTACAACCCTCAATTTCATTAATGTAGGGAGCCATGGACTTACTTGTGAATCTGAAAAAAGCTATGCTCCTTCTTTCTAGGAAAAATGTACATAGGTATCAAATTTTACATCTAATTTCTTAGATTATCAGAGCTCTGAATCTCATCCATGGGCCTCAGGTTAAGAATCCCTAATCTGGGCTTCCCTCGTGGCGCAGTGGTTGAGAGTCTGCCTGCTAATGCGGGGGACGCGGGTTCGGGCCCTGGTCTGGGAGGATCCCACATGCCGTAGAGCGGCTGGGCCCGTGAGCCACAATTACTGAGCCTGCGCGTCTGGAGCCTGTGCTCCACAACAAGAGAGGCCGCGATAGTGGGAGGCCCGCGCACCGCGATGAAGAGTGGCCCCCGCTTGCCACAGCTGGGGAAAGCCCTCACACAGAAACGAAGACACAACACAGCCATAAATAAATAAGTAAATAAAATTAAAAAAAAAAAAAAAAAAGAATCCCTAATCTGAGCCATATCATCGCTTTACTTATGGAGAAGCCAACACCAAGAGAGAGGAGAAGGAAATATTAGTCAGTCACCTGGGGGTAGAACCCAGGCCTTTCAAATCTTAGTCCAGTTTTATTTTACTACCTGATGGGGTCTCTCATACCCAACTGTGCAAAGAGAAAGAAGCACACTCAGGGAAAGGATGAAATTCAAGGTAAAGGAAGGTAACTGCTTTAATTATATGAATCCCAATTTCTAGGCCCAAATTTCTGTTGGCTGTGAGGGCCCAGACCTACAGAGTGGAGGCAGAACCTGCTGGTAATTTTAACTCCTTCAGGTGTTTATTAGTCCAAGGAGCCTGAATTCCCAAGGCATTTCATTTACTAAGGAACAGCTTATACATAGAGAAAATCTGTGACATCAGTATTCTAGCCTTGCCTCACACCCTATAGATCAATGGCTTGTTCTTATCTGACAGCATCCACTGAAATGTTTCCCCAGGATCGAAGAAGGAAGAGAAGAAATTGCAGGGAGGATTTGCAGCTGGCTGGCATATCGTGTTTTTATTGAAAAGCTTTACTGTCCCCACATTGCCTGGATCCCCCAAATCCATGCAGTCAAGAGTCTCGTCATGCATAGGAAGGCGTAGGAGGGCCCTGCCAGTGAACTTCCGCAATTCCACATTAGTTGGCTCCTTGCCATATTGGAATATTAGCTTCAAGGGCTCTGACTCTTATCCTGACAATTCTGTATCTTTATGGGAGAATAAGCAGAGGAAATCCATGTCATGTGTAAATGTAGATCCATATACAGACTTGCCCAGGGTACTCTTTAGGGTGGACAACATACACGGTTAAGTTCAGGGTCCACATGAAGATATACTATAATTTTGATTAATTGCACAAAAGCAACTCTCAGGTAAAATCAACTCTTACAAATTCTTATTGAGTATGTGCCTGGGACTGTGTTAGGTGATGGGGGTGTAAGATGAATGAGTCAAGGAATTCATCCATCCATCCATCCATCCATCCATCCATCCATTTATTCTTTCAGGGAAAAATGTTATAGCTGTTCTAGGGTTTCTACAAAAGCACAGAGAAGTAAATGTAAATCAAATTAAACAGTCAGGTGGGACACCCTGGAGGAAGTGGCCATTGAGCTGAATTTTGAAATGGAGTAGGGGCACTCTGGATAAATTGGAGATTGAGGTGAGATGTTTGGGACATTTATTTGATGCCAGGGGGTATGAGGCATGTAACTAGCATAATGGGTTTAGGGAATTGCATGAACTTCAAAATCATTGAAGTAAAGGATGTATTTGGTAGAGTAGTGGGGCAGGGAAGGGAAGAAGCTAGAGAATTATTCAGGCACCAGATCACAAGAGTTTTATGTGCTAAGCAAAAGAGTTTGAACTTTATCTTGAAAACTAAGGGGAGCTGTTGAAGGATTTTAATAGGGGTGAATTGAAGTATCAGATTTATGTTTTGGACAGATTACTCTGTCTACAGGGAGGAGGATGTGTTGGAAAGGGACCAGGCTGAAGGCTGGAAGATGAGTTAGCAGTTATTGCTGTAATCCAGATGGGATCCAGAATAAAGCAGTAACAGTTGCTAGAGATAGGAAGACTTATATATTAAAAAGATATTTAAGAGATAGAATATAAATGACTTGAACTGTTTGCATGTAGGGATAAAAGGGAAAGAGGAATCAGGATTCTGCTTTGGGCAATTATTTGTATGGTGGTGCCATTCACTGAAATAGTGAATATAATCAGAACTGCGCATGGCAAGAGCATTAACCAAAGCAAAGTAATTAATTCTTTTTAGGATATTTTGAATGTGTAGTTGGAAGAATGATCAAGTGGAGATACCAGCATAGCTGTTGGCTTTATGGGTCTCAGGGAAGAAATCTGAAAATACAGATTTTTGATTTATCATTCATAGAAGACTATGGACAAGATCACCTGATGAAACTGTAAAGCCTGAGAAAAATGAAAGATGAGGATGGAGTCCATGAAGGAGGTCAAGGAGTTGCCAGAAGGAAAACTGGAGAACAGTGATTTCAACAGAGGCCAAAAGAGGAGGAAGTTCTAATAAGGAAGAATTCTACATGGTTAAGTGCTTTAGAAGACAGAGATAGGATGGTTTGGAGAGTTTGGTGATACAAAGGGCTTTAGTGTCCTAAAAGGATCAATTTCATGAGTGAGGTATTGTTGTAAGCCCTATAACAAGGAGATGAATCACGAGTGGGAGAAATTATGCATTATAAGAAATTGGAAACAACTGATGTAGATAATGCCTTCAAGAAGGTAATACAGAGGAGGAGGTAGATAGGAAGTTTGCACGAAAGGATATGGTGCTTTATATGGTTTTTAAAAAAAATAATTAATTAATTGTTAATTAAAGTATAGATGATTTACAATAGTGTGTTAGTTTCAGGTGTACAGCAAAGTGATTCAGTTTTATATATATATGTATAATATACATAATATATTATATATAACACATATATAAATATATAATTATATAATATATACAATATATATAATTATGTATCAGCAAAGTGATTTAGTTTTATATATATATAATATATATTATATGTACATTTGTATATATATTGGGTTGGCCAAAAAGTTCACTCAGGTTTTTCTGTGTATATATGTGTGTGTGTGTGTGTGTGTGTGTGTGTGTGTGTATATATATATATATATATATATATATATATTCTTTTTCAAATTCTTTTCCCACATAGGTTATTACCAATATTGAGTATAGTTCCTGTGCAATGCAGTAGGTCCTTGTTGTTTATTTTACATATAGTAGTGTCTATATGTTACCCTCAAATTCCTAATTTAACCCTCCCCCCTACCTTTCCCCTCTGGTAACCATAAGTTTGTTTTCTATGGCTGTGAGGTTATGGTTTTGATCTACGTTGTTTTGTTTTGTTGTTGTTTTAATGGGTGAGACCTGAGAGTGTTTATTTTCCATCACAAGGGGAGAGGTTGAATAAACAGGAGAGATAAAAGATGACGCAGCATGGTTAGGAAGTACAAAGGATGGGATCTAAAACATTAATAGAGAAATTATTCTTAGACAGGAGAAGAGAAGAAAGAGTAGGTACAGATGGAGGTAAGAATGCAGCAGCAGGGGAGAAAGCTGAGGGGGCCGTTGCTGGTGGCTTGTGTTTTCACCACAACGACATGGGCAAGTCCTATTTGAGACATGGCTGGGGAGGGACCACTGAAGGCACAGGATAATTGGAACTGGAAGTAACTGGAGGCCATTAAAGGGTTATTGGGGAGGTGACAAGGCCCATTGGAGATAGTAGTCCTCGAAGCTGTAGTGACACCAGTGTGTGCTTCAGAATAACCAACAATAGAGTCACCTGAGTACTGACCACACATGAGACAGTGGTCTGGAGCCTGACCCTACCTTTCCACAATGCCAGGGAGATGACATACTGAACAGGGAGACAGAATATCCGGGGTCTTAATCTGACTAGATCATGTCCTAGTTATGTGACCTTGAGCTGGTAACTTTACTCTCTGAGCCTCATTTTTCTTATCTGTAACAGGGCTAAGAGCGCCTATCTCAAGGGTAGTTACTATGTAGGGGAATTCACTCTGTCAATTATTTAATGATATGTAAAAATGATGGCTGTTTTTCTGAATATGAAAAATGAATACAGAATCTTGGGAACTCTTACTCTCGACATAAAATGAAAGTAAATGTGAGGTGACGTGGTTGAAAGGCAAAGCTGAAAAGGTGCTGAACAGAAAGGACTTTTAAGACTAAAGACAAAGGCACAGGAAAAGTTTTTCCTTTTTTTTTTTAAGCAAAATTTTTAAAGTTACAAGACAAGGTGGAGTAACCAAAGTGCACAAAATATCTCATCTGAGAACAAGGACCCAAGGAACCTTTGATGGCTGACCAATAGGGAGGTAAATACGGGCATTAAGGAGGGGAAATGGAGGACAACGCTGGCACTGGCCTCTAAGAAACCCCAGGGGAGATGTATCCAGGACACCGTTCAGGTCCCATGTGGAGATAAAGAGGGAAGGAATCTGCCATTTTGAGGGAACCTCCAGGTCTTTTTCTGAAGCAGCTCAGGATATACCCCCTTTTCTCTAACAGCCAAACAACCTGGTACTGACCCACCTAGACTAGACTGCCCACCGGAGCATCATGTCAGATACTGAGCGTGTGTGCATGTGTGTGTGTGTGTACACATATGAGGGGCTCCTACAACTAATCTCTTATTCATCAAATTGATTCACTTTCCAAAAAAACACTATGTTCTGAAATGCCATTTTGTGCAACCAATTTTGAGGAGGAAAAAACAGGAAACGATTATAGGGCAATAAAAGTTGGCATATAACCTGGAATGAAATTGTGCTTTACAGGTGACAAGACTTACAGAAATCCATGGGAAGGGATCAGGCATTGTGGGCTGGAAGATCGGAGTTGGAAACAATGTCAAAACTGGAAGAGCCCTGGAAATAATGTAGTTCAATTATTTTGCCCCTTTTCAAATTCAACTCCATTTTTCAGGTGAGGAGACTGAGACTCAGAGGGGTGAGCTCACTCACCTGGGGTCACAGAGTGAATGAGCGGCAGAGCTGTTGTAGAACGAATGAAAATGGGTGGAAGCAGCCAAAAAGTGGTTGATCAAAGGCAAGAATGATGGAGTAATAGTAGCAGAACAGTTTCCACTGGTGGAATGCTTACTAGGCACCATCACTGTGTAAATCATTACATATGGATCATTCTTTTTTCATACATGCAACACCTCTGTGAGGTAAGTTGTAGGTTATGGACTTTTGTCTTTTTTTTTTTTTTTTTTAATTTGGTCATTCAGAATCTGAATACTGTTCTCATGTTTGAAGAATCTGTTGCCTTTTGAGGTGGACAGTGGCTTTTCTGTAGAAGTTGGAAATGCCAGGTGAGGAGCAGAAAGGAATACTCCCAAAGCTGACAGTCTCTGGAGGCAGACAACTTAGGTTTTAATCCCAGCTCTGCATATACCAGCTGGGTACCTTGGTCAAGTTACTCAGCTTTACTGCACCTCAATTTCCTCACCAGTGAAAACTCGGTTGACATAACTGTCTGCATAGAAGCCTTGTGATGATCAAGTGAATTAATATATGGCAATACAGAAAAGTGCCTGGCACATAGTAAGTGCTCAATAAATGACAGCTACCATTATCGTATTTACTTTCCCAGTTGCCCTAGCAGCTACAGTATGGACCCATGACCCATGCACCAGTCAGACACATTCACTTCACATGCTGACAAGAAAAAGCAGAGGTTACCAAATATAAATCCCTTTTAGTTAATGTCAAGTGGCTGGCTGCAAAAGCAGTAACTATGACTAGTTTCTAGAGACATCAGTGGCAGCAGTGATTACTGGTGCTTCCTGTGAACTACCCTATGTTCTTCTAACTCATTTCTTTTCTCCTTAAAATATCAGCTAGTGTCAATTTCTTCCATCTAAGAATGCTGACTCATTAAAGAAACATTATACTTTTTTGGACCTTAGAAATTAAGAAATTTGTTCAAGGTCAAGTAGCTAGTGTATAGTGAAACCAGGATGCCAATCCAGGTTTTTCTCATTCTAAATCCTTGCTGTTAAGCACGATGCTGTCTGCTTCAGAGATTCAGAGGCTCCTAGTGTTTATGAACATGAGGAAGTCATCTGGTCCACCCTTCAGTGGGAACCTCCCATACGATATCCTAACTGGTGACCATCCAGCCTCTGTTTGAACCCTATCCATGATGGGAAATCACCTATCATTGACCTTTCAGTTTTGTCAATTTTCAGACAACTTTTTGACACATGCACAGAGTGCCTTGTGGATCAAAGAACATAGCTTTCAGAAATGCTATTTTATTAGTTTCCTGGGACTGCTGTACCAAGTCACCATAAACTGGGTGGCTTAAAACAGCAACACTTTCTTCTCTCACAGTTGTGGAGGCTAGATGTCCATAATCAAGGTGTTGGCAGAGTTGGTTCCTTCTGGAACTCTGAGGGAGAATTTGTTCTTGTCTCTCTCCCAGCTTCTGACAGTTGCTGTCAACCCTTGGTGTTCCTTGGTCTATAGCTGCATCACTCTAATCTCTACCTCCATCATCTCGTGGTCCTCCTCTTCCATCTGTTTATTCTCTGTGTGTGTCCAAATATCCCTCTCTTTTCTCTTGCAAAGACATCAGTCATTGGATTAGGACCCAGTTTATTTCAGTATGACCTCGTTTTAACCTGATTAAAATGTCAAAGACCCTGTTTTCAAATAAGTTCACGTACACAGGTACAAGGGGATAGGACTTGAACATATCTTTTTGGGTGACACATCAACCCACAACTGTGATCAATAAAATTAAAATATGAAAATATTTTCACGTAAACACGTATGACTTTGGCTGCACAAGAGAACATTGGTGAATGTGAGGAAGAGGCAGCTAGAAAAGGGAATGGGCAAGGGGCTTGCAGGCAGACCTGTCTGCTGGAGATGGATCCTGTCCCTCCCACTGACAGACACGTATAGATTAAACATTAACATTCATTTTCCCTGTCCCTCCCTCTCCCAGAGGTAACCACTACTAAAGGATCTTCTTCAGACCTGTTTTAAAAATGCATTTTCTCTATTTCTCCATATATATATAGTTTTTTTTAAAAAAATGTATGGGCTCATGCTATGTTATGTATATTTATTTGTATTGTTTTCCATCTTGCTCTTTTCTGTTAAATTTATATCTCATATCAGCATATATATAGGTTTACCATATTCTTATCCTTCTTTTGGTCTGCAATAGTGTTTCCAATTTTTCCGCCAATACAAACTTATTTAACAAACTTATACAAAAAGAAATCTTTGTACACATATGCAAGTACATCTTTATTTATATTTATTTGTTTGTTTATTTATTTATTTTTGGCTGTGTTGGGTCTTTGTTGCTGCACATGGGCTTTCTCTAGTTGCATTGAGCGGGGGCTACTTTTCGTTGAGGTGCACGGGCTTCTCATTGTGGTGGCTTCTCTTGTTGTGGAGCACAGGTTCTAGGCGTGTGGGCTTCAGTAGTTGTGGTTGGCGGGCTCTAGAGCACAGGCTCAGTAGTTGCGGCGCACAGGCTTAGTTGCTCCGTGCCATGTGGGATCTTCCCAGACCAGGGCTCAAACCCGTGTCCCCTGCATTGGCAGGCAGATTCTTAACCACTGCGCCACCAGGGAAGTCCCTGCAAGTACATCTTTAAAATAGATCTAGGCAGGTGGTGTTACCATATCAAAGGGTATGTATGCATCTTAAAATTTTATTAGATACTACTCTCTTCTAGAAATTAGTTTATCAATTCATTTTCTCACAAACAACCTATTTTTGTGTGTCCTCGCCTACACTATTATTGCATGTTTTATTTTTGCTAATCTGATAGGAAAAAAATATCTTTCTTTGTCTCTCTCTTATTACTGGTGATGTTGAGCAACTTTTCTTATTTTTATTGGCTGCTTAATTTCTTCTGTGAATTGCCTGTTCATATTCTTTACAGTTTTATTGGTCTATTTACCTTTTTCTTATTAATTGTAGGTGTGATTTATATATTTTGGGTATTAATCCTTTGTTTTCTATGATCGTTGCAAATACTTTCTCACAGTCTTTCCTGGTGTTTTATCATTGCTTGTGGTTGTTTGAGCATAGAAATTTTAAAGTTTTATGTAGTCACATCTATAATTTTTTTCATGTTTTTACATCTTCTAGATTTTTTTGATATTTTTATAGTTTTCATGTTTACATTTATTACATAAATCTTCGATTTAAATGGATTTTATTTTTGTGCATGATGTGAGGGTGTAGATATTTTTTTTGAGATAGCCACTAATTACATCATCATTTATTGAATAGTTAATATAAAGGGTTGAATTCTGCTTGGTACCTGTTTTTGTAAATAAAGTTTTATTGGAACACAGCTGCATTCATTTGTTCAGTTTTGTCTGTGGCTGCTTTCACATCATAACAGCAGGGTCGAGTACTTGTAACTGAGACCATATGTCTCACAAAGCCTACAATACTTGTAATCTCTTCCTTTACACAAAGGACAAGATTTTTAAAAAGATTTAATTTAATTTAATTTTTTCAGCTTTATTGAGGTATAATTGAAAAATAAAAAATGTAAGATAATTGAAGTATATATCATGGTGATTTGATTTACATATACATTGTGAAAGGATTCCTACCATCTAGTTAATTAACATATCCATAACCTTACATATTAATTTTTTCTGATCCCTGATTGCCTACTGATTTGAAATATCTTCTTTTGTATACTAAATGTCTGTTTGTATAATGACTCTGTCTGGGTTCTCTTCTCTCCATTGATCTACATATCTATTCCTGGGTCAATGCCATATTGCACAATGATAGGTTTATACTATGTTTTGATATCTGATATAGCAAATACCACTTGTTTTTCTTTTTCAAAAATGTCTTTGCTCTTTCACATATATTATTTTCTACATAAGCTTTAGAATTACCTTGTCAAACTGTAAAACGGCAAATAAACAAAAACTCTTACGATTCTGATCAGAATTTCAGTGAGTTTGTAGATCAGGAGAGAACTGACAGCTTAACAATATTGACACTTCTCTTTCAGAAACTGTGCCTCACCATTTACTTAAGATTTCTTTTACTTCCTGTGGAAAGTTGTATAGTTTTCTTCTATAGGTCTTGCACATTTCTTGTTAGATTTGGCACATTCATTTAATGGATCTTTATTGCTATTGTATATTGACTATCTTGCCATTCACACTCCTTTTCTATTTGGGGGGAATTCTATGGTAGGAGAGAGGAGTTGCTTTGGTCCTGCCTGCCTCTTACTATAGAAGATAAAGTAAAGGAGAATTATCTCCCCACTTCTGGCAGCTACAGAATGGGCATATAACTTAATTTTGGTCAATGAAATGCTACTTGGAGGGACTTTAAGCCTTAAGAGAATAATGTAATGGGCCAGTTAGAGATATTTTTGATGTAGTAGCTGCTTGAAAGCAAACATTCCATTCAGCTGGTTGGTGGTGAGTGTGCTGGGCTAGAGGGATCCAGTGACATGGCAGCGAGTGTTCAGCGGTGACACGGCCACAAAAATTGCCTTTGGTGTGCTCTTGACCGCATATTGCCTGTCTTGGTTTCTGCTTGAACCTCTCCTTCTAGTCAGTTCAGTGCACTACCTGATACCCTTCCAATAAACTTTCTTTCTGCCTAAGATAAACAGAATCAGTTTCTGTTGTTTATAACCAGGAACTTTGACAAAGGATCATCTTACCACTACAATTTATAATTGGTTACTATTGAAGAATAGATGCTAGTGATTTTTCCAGTAGTCTTAGAAGTCAAGGTAAAATGAATTATTTGATCTTGTGACTCATGTTTAGAGGATTTTGAAGTTGTCATAGTCCTGAGAGCTTATGTCTGTTGAAGACCTATGTGACAGATACATATGTCCTTTATTGCATTTAATCCCTGTAGTTATCTTGGAGACCTAGGATTTTTATTTCTGTTTTTACAAATAAGGAAATGGAGTTTTAGAGAGATTAAGTAACAGATCCATGGTTATATAATTAACCAGGGGTGAAGCCAGACTTTGAACTTGCATTTTTCTTTTTACCAAGCCCCTAATCTTTTCAGTTCATCAAGCTGACTTTCTAAATAAGTGTCGTCTTTTAAATATTTACTTCGCAGATATGCATATGCAATATTCATCACTTTTTTTCTCTAAGGACATAGACATGGTCCCAGGTCTTCACTTTAGACCTTCCAACTTTGTTCATGTCCATCCTCTTTGCCCTCTGCTGGCCTCACACTGTAAGTAGACAGTTTTTGCTGCACTGTCATAAACACATCACTCTTCCCCTCCCTGTCTCCTTTTCATATGTCTGAATTCTCCATGAAGCCTCTGTGAGTTCCCTGACCCATAATGTTCCTTCTTCCCCCTCTCTGCGGCAGAGCTCAGTTTCACTCACCTGGAGTCTTACATAGCTTTGCATTCTCATTGCCTCATCACCCATACAAAACGGTTCTGATTCTAGAGGGCACGGATTTACCCTGTTCATCTTTGAGGTCTCCTATGGGGACGTGCATCCATGTTAAATGGCCAGCCTGTGGTAACTCTTTTAAAAGCATCAAAAATCATCAAGTCTCTGAGGTCTTAGAAAACAGTTGACCCTTGTTTATGAGATGGTCCAACGTGCCAGTGCTCTGAGAGCTTATATCTCTGCGGAGGCGGTTTTCTCATTCTGTCTTTAAGTGACTTCAGATTTGGGGGATTTTCTTACAAATGCCTAAGGCATGGATTGCGGGCAGTTGGCCATCTCCTTGGCCCTAAGACCAGTACAGAAGGCTGTGGGCAGAGCTGAAGCACGTGGCCGCCCAAGGGCACTGTGAGGCACCCCTGCCTTCCAGCCTGCATTTCCCTCCCAAGCCTGGTGCCCTGACCTGTGGCTGTGCCACCAGGAGGGAGAGACACCTTTTTCTAATTTGCACAGTCTCCGTATAGTTTCTCAGAGGCCGTGGGTGTGGGTTTTGCCTAAAGTAAGAAGTACTGGTAGCCAGTGGCGACTAAGTACTTTCTTACTCAGAAATCAAGACACTGACATCGCTGGTGGTTTTTCCTTGTATAGAAATTTTAAGAAACAAACAAAAATGACCATGTCCTCAAAAAGTTTCATTTTATATTTACCTGAATACAAGGAGAATAGATGTTGCCAAGGACTGCTGATTTTAGTAAATTGCTTACCTTTATCATGATTTGAAAGGGTTTTGAGAGTCATTGCTCAGAGTATGTCGGGGATCAGGGGTGAGGGATGATATACAAGGCTTCCTCTGACTGAAACTGGAAAGGAAAGGGATCAATCTCCCCAAGGTCACTGACCCTTTCCATATGAACTTCTGAGTGCCTCTCACCAACATGCATGCAAGACTCATACATGCACACACACACACACACACACACACACACACACACACACACACACTCACTTGACCCATCTAAGCTCTGTCGCATCCCCCAACCCCTGGTGCTTATCAAACTTACGCCGTACCACAAACTTTCTTTTATAGGAGCTCAAGCCCTCTCTCTATTCTAACCAAGGAGAGGAAAATACTGTCTCCTCTTTCTCAGAAAAAATGAGGTTTGGAGTTTTATAAAGGGGCAGTAATTAGAAAAATGAAACAAAACCGGACTCCACAAACAACTGAAGAGGTATTTCGTAGAAAATAGACATCTGAGCATAATGTTATACACAGTTTAGCCAGAGAACGGGGATGCATTTTTCAGAGTCCTTAGAGAACAGTTCCTTTATTTCTATTCACCCCTCTCTGGGATGGACACTAAATGATGATGTGCAGATTTCTGGCCTGTGGTAGATTTCAGTTGGTCCAACTTTGGGTTAAAATGGAGTCCTCAGTCTCCGTCCCCAAACCCGTGTGTCGGGCCAGTTGTCCTGCCCAGCCCCTCAGCTCATCCTCTCTGGCCTGGCAGGGTGGGGTTGGGAGTCAAGGGCTTGCCCACACTCATGCTCTGAGACTGCCGTCCCTCAAAACTTCCTCTCCCCCATCTACCAGGAAGGGGGTCCCATCCTATCTGATTTTACAGATGCCTCTCAGGGCAGCAGAAACTCTTATACTGACTTAGAGTCATTATTTCCCTTTTGCTAGAGGTCTCTATGGCTTCAATTTATAAGCTCTAATTTTGCCCCTGAAAAAAGAGGTTTATTTTTCTGAAACGTATTCATCAATATTATTATGACTGGTTCTATCCCCTAAGTGAATATGCTGATCTAGTGTCTGAAAGATTTGGTGGCCACATTTTCCAAAGGCAAAATTGGGATACATGGTCTGACAAGGTGAAAAAAGATTTGGAATTGGGACTGACCTAGAAAATTCAGGACAGGCGGCTGTCATACATAATGGCCAAGCTGCCTAGACAACACACACCATTCTCCCTGAAGCCTGTCTGCATCATGACAGCTTCATTTGATGGTCCGAGATAGGCTGCCTCTTTCTGTTTTGGGTCACCCAGTTCATAAATCCCCACTTCCTCTCAGAGGGATGAATCCTGCTTTCAGCTTATTTGTAGCCCAGAGATGATTGACAAGTTGTGTACTAAGTTCCACCCACTTCTCCAGGTCAACTTGGCTGTACAGAAAGGGGAGATTCTCGAGAATTTCTTATGACTGAGGGAACCAGCCAACCACACTGAAACTCAGCCCATGGTAGACTGACAATCTCTCCTTCAGTTCCTTTGCATGAGCTGACGTGCATAAAATCCTCTATTTAGGGAATAAAAGAAAAGACGGAATTTTCTCTGGGGAAAGACAGGGGAAAATGAGAATAAAAGGGGGCAATGCTTGTTTTTCTTATGCTAGACTGAGAAGAGGAGCTGAAATTGATCTTCAGGGTAGAGAGGGCTGCAGGACCAATTTTCTTGGGAAGCTTCGTGAAATTCTAGGCACAAGTATTGTTGCTTAAGATCCAGGTGGCAAAGGAAATTTAGGAGAGAGGCTCTCTTTTTATTTCTGAAGCTCAGGCACCTGTAGGATTTATGGTTTGAGAGGCACCAGAAGAGAGCAACTGCTGAGTTGGTTGTGTCCCCCCCCAGATTCCTATCTTGACACCTTAACCCCTCATGTGTCTGTATTGGGGATAAAGCCTTTAGGGAAGTGATTCAGACTAAGTGAGCTCATAAAGGTGGGGCACTGATCCATGATCCAATTGAACTGGTATCCTTATAAAAGAGAAAGAGATACCAGAGAGCTTGCTCTCTCTCCCTCCACCATGTGAGGACAGTTGGCCACATACAAGCCAGAAAGAAAACTCTCATCAGGAACTGAACTCTGTTGGAACCTTGAACTTTCTAGTCTCCACAACTATTAGAAAACAAATGTCTGTTGTTTAAGCCATGCAGTCTCTGGTATTGTGTCATGGCAACCTGAGCAGAGTAAGACAGCACATTTATCGCAGATATCCTTGCTTCTTTAGAGTACACTGGAAGGGTGGAGAGTTTACGCAGGCTCTGGAGCCAGATTGAAAGGATTTGTATCTTGCTGTGCCACTCACTCGCTCTGCAACTTTGCACAAATTACTTGACCTTTCTGTGCCTTGATTTTCTCATCTGGTAAATGGGTCTAATATTTGAAGATTAAATTAGTCTAAGTGCATGTTAAGTGCTTAGAGCAGTGACTAACATGTAGAAAGTCCTCAGCAAGTGTTTTCTATCATTGATTTGCTATTGTTTTTATTGTTCCTATAAGGGATTCAGAGCAGGGTACCATTAATGCAGTTATTTTTGAGCTCATTAGATACCTTGCTGGAGCTCCCATAAGCACCTGCGTAAGCTTTTACAGGGGAGCACTGAGGATCTGTAGTCAATCAGTTGATACACAATTCTTTACAAAGTTGACATAAATATTAATGTCATCTCATTTATATCCATAGGCTGATGAGGCCTGTGAGCATCAGTGTAACATATAATTAGTTTTATAATGTTCCATGAAGTAGAAACTGCTATCTTCTTACCAAAGTCCATGGTTTCCTCTTCTTCCTGGGAAGGCAGAATGTGATGCCAGCCTTTCCTGCTAGCAGGTGCATCTGTGTCTAGCAGTAGAATGTGACACATGGAAATGATGTGAGTCACACTCAGGCTTGGCCGACACACATCCTGTGCATCTCTTTATCTAGGTGACAGGGATATCTCTGAAGAGCAACATCCAAGTCTAGAAAGTGGCAAAACTCCCATTAGTCTGGGTCCTTGAATAATTGCGAACTGTTCAACCAACCAGCAAGAAATAAGCTTTTATTGTGTTTGTTCTATACATTTTTGAAGGGTTATTTGCTTCTTCAGTTAGCCTAATTTACTTCAAATGTTGTAAGCCTATCATAAGCTGAAAATACCTCTTCCACTTTTCTTCAAAGTGGTTATTTACTTGTAGCATTATAAATGTAACTATTATTATGAATAAGCAGGACTCATGGGATCTGATCAGAAAGCACTTTTATATTTATTTTCCATTCTCTTTATACCTGCTCAGTAGTAAAGATCCTTCCTTCCCCATTGGTACAAACAAGGGTAAATCTCACAACTTTTCTGCTCACTTCTAGAAAAGACAAAGTCCTATGTTTACTTAAAATTGCAAATCCAGATTCAATTTGGTGATTAAACATGTCTATCCTACATAGTAATCAAAGCTTCCAACATCAGCAAAAGGTCACATTTTACTCCTTCACCTCCTGCCTGCTAGGGGCATGCTGCAGATGAGTCTCTTGCCTTCGGAAAGATGGTGTGGTTGGTTTCTTCTCTTTTTATATCTGACCCTCCTGGGGTAAAACGGGGTGTGGAATTGGGGGGTGGTGTCAGGTAGCAGGGCATGAGGAGAGATAAGGGGAGTGGAAAAGTTCTTACCTTACAGGCACTTCTGGACCTGAGAGGTAGATGTATATATCTCCTCTTTCTTTTGTGAGGCTCATTTATAAGTTCTTTGGAGACTTTCCATCACTGGTAGTTTCTCACCTGCAGTTTCTTAATCTAGGTCTATGCTTCTCTAGCCCAACTTTATTCCTTCTCAGTCCATGATCCATCTCCACATTCTCTCTGTTGAGGTTTCCGCATCCTTTCAGGTGAACTATTTTGAAAAACATTTTTTAAAAAAACCCTCAATTTTGACTCTCTCTTTAATATCCTTTGATCTGCCAACATTTATGTATTGCTGGTTGGATGAACAACAGCAGAAATCCTCCTTTGTTCTACCCCCAAAGCAGCTAGCCAGTTTATCTTTTGTTCTCTTGATTTCCAGAGTGGGTTTAAGACATCAGTCCACTGTGGCACCCTTCTCCCACATCCAACTGCAGGGACACATATCAGGCCCACTGAGTGTTCTCATTTAATCCCTCTTTTGAAGTTAGGTGAAGGTCAAGAGGGGATATTCATGACGCCACTTTCCCCAAAGAGATTCTCATCACAATTCTCTTCATTTCTATTCTCTTGACCCTTGTATGTCCTTCATGGGGCTGAGAAGGTCTAAGAGTCATGACACTGGTTCTTATCATTTCCTCTGAAAATTTGCATCTTAATTGTCTATCTGAACTTGGTGGCCAATATAATTGTAACTCATGTGAAACTTCCAATTTAACATTCTGCTATAAAGAAATTAAGTGAAATCTTTGTCAAAAACTAAGGCATGAAGTTCTGAGCCTCAGCAAGTAGGCAGAACAATGAACAGACATTAGGATTTGTTAATTAATTCAACAAATATTTATCACATCTTTATTATATAATAGCTTCTGAAAAATGTATTAGAGGTAGAGTGAAGTAGAAAACATACATAGTCACTTCCCTCATGCAGCTTATAGTCTAGATAGGGAGACAAATATTAATTAAATAATCAAACAAAATGATATATAATTTAAACTAGTCATGATTGTATGAAGGAACATTATTGGATGTTACAAGAGAAAATAAGAGAAACATCTGATTTAGATGGAAGGTTTTTAAGGAAAGGTCATTAGGAGTTAGAGGTGGCTAGATGAAAATTGGCCAAAAGAGTGTCCCAGGGAGAGGGAAGTTTTTCTTCAAAGTCTGTGAGGCTACAAATAGCACAGCAAATGTGAAGAATTAAAAGAAGACCAGAGCTGGTGCTCACATAGGAGTCCAGTCATGTAGCACCTTGGAAACCACATGGGACATTTTAGACTTTAATCCTTAGAGCAATGGAAACCCATTAAAGGGCCTTAAATAGGGAGTGAGGTGATCATGTCGTGCTTATAAATGATCACATTAATGCTGTAAAGAGAATGGATTAGGTCCAGGAGTAAGCCTAGAAGAGACATCTTTGTGGTGTCCAGAAGAAATGTGCTTTGGACCAGGTATGGTTATGGAGATAGATGGAAAGAAGAGGGTTAATTTGGGATCATTTTGGAGGTATAAAGAAAAGGATGTGGAATTAAATTGGATGAGAGATAGGGAGGTGTTAAGGGCAGCTCCCATGTTTCTGGCCTGGGCAAAGGTGAACAGAGAAGCCACTTACTGATAAAGGGAACTCTAAGTAGGAACCAAGTTTAGGTTGGAGGAAGATAAGGAGTTGAGTTCAAGACACACTGGATTTGAGGAGTCTGTGGGACACCTAAACAGAGAGGCTAAATAGACAATTGTGTATATGGATCTGGAACTGGAGACAAAAATGTGGGAGTTGGTGGCATACACTTGGCACTTAGAGGTTGCATAGAGAAGCAGTCACCAGTGAGGTGGGGAGAAAACCAGGAGCATGTGGGTTTATCGAAGCAAGTATATCAAGAAAGAACAGCTGGCCAGCTGCATTGAACTGTAGCTGAGATATCAAGTAAGAAAAGGAGCCATTGGATTTTGCAATATGGAAGCCATTAGTGATATTAGTAAAACATTTAGAAAGAAGAAAGGGCTTGGAAGAAAGGTTATTGAGTGGGTAACCATCATTCCAAGATCAAATACTGGAATTATAGAGTTTATGAGGACATTATCAGAAAGTGAGATTCAAAAAATAGAAAGTAGACATAAGCCAGGAATCAAGCATACAAAAGGAAGCCAGGGAAAAATACTACATGCAAGTAACAAAGAATAATTCAAGTAAAGGGATCCTTAGTGATTACTTAATCAAACCCTCACTGGATAGATGGGAAAGCTGAGCCCTAGGAATGACTTTGTCGAGGTCACACAGTGAAATAAGGGCTAAGCCAGGATTAGAACCCTGTCCAGAATGTGAGTCTGTTGCTCTTTCTGTGTCGCCTCCCATGGTTGGCTTATTACAGGAAAGAGATTCAGGAAGGGGACTGCGGCTCAGTTGTCAGGCAGCACCTGACATTCCCATCTGGAAGAAACTCATTGGAGCAGACTTAAGTGACCTGTAACACAACTAGCAATCCAGGGTCAGACATAATCAAAAGCCTCAGCCTCGTAATTTATCAGCACCTGGAAGTGCACTTCGGAGGCTGCCTGTCTCTTTGAGTTGCTCAGGCGCAGGCCACACAGCTCTCCCTCAGTCCTCCGGTGGCTGGAGGACTTCATAAATGACATTTGATTATGCTCAACACAGCAGCCAGGGGCCGTGCACCAACTTCAATAAAGACGACAAACATGAGCGATCTCCATAAAACACGGGAGCCCGGGGGAATGAAATCGAAATCTTAATGTAGAGATCCATGGCCACTAAGGCAAATGACAGCAAAATGCGAACAAATTGCAAAACCAATAAAAATAAAATGTCTGCTTGTGCCACCTGCAAGGCATCAGCTCTCCAATATCACCCCCAGGGAGCAAAGTCAACTCTCCATGGGGTCAGTGGAGGCTATTAGAAGCCTGCTTGCTGGGCTTCTCAGCTGGAACCCACAGTTGCTGAAATAGCTTTGTGTTCAATTGACTTCAAATTCTTTAATCCTTCCTGGCTGCCTGAGGGGAATCATAGGCAAAGGTAGCCTTAATTCCCAAGCCAGGAATAGCCTTCAAGATACACGAAATCTTGATTTTTTTGATTTCTCAATTATGACCACGTTTGATGAAATTTTTGAGTTTTAATGCTAGAAGAAGTCTTAGAGAAATCAGTTAGTCCTACCCTCACTCTCTACTCAGAGAAACTAAGAGCCAGAGAAATAGACTTTGTCCCGAATCACACAGCTTGTGACAGCTCTTGAATTAGAATCTGAGGTTCTGAATACACGGTCAGGGCTCCAAGGCAGACGCGGTGAAGGGGAACTCACTATTAAATAAGGAACTAAATATAGATGTACTTAAGAAATTTTTTTTTTTTTTTTAAATTCTAGAGGAGTCACAGAATTTACCTCAAGGGGAAATTTTATTCTTTTGTTTAGAAATACACTTTAATGTATTTTCTTTTTTCTTTTGGCCATAAAAGGCACAGCCTTGGGTTTGTCTAAAATGGGGAAATTAAGTCGACTGTATAAAACTGCATAGTAAAATAAAAGTGCATACTCCCTGGGGCTAGAGAGATTTTTTTGATGTGTTCTGACTGGGGAGAGTGGTGGGGTAGATTTCCTCTTGAGGAGAGTTTTGGTGGGTTCTTTGCTTGCTGATAGAACGAAGAATGGACTGGGCTGAGTGGAAATTGGCTGTGGGTTCTGCAGATCTGGATAAGGAGGGGAGCAGTGGCCCCCTTGCAGTGGAGGTGGCTCTGGACCTTTATTAGGCAGAATGTTTGATGTCGCTCTAACATTATCCCATTAGCCTTCAAGAAAATGTTTGCCTACAGCTGAGCATTGCATTCATGGTGTTGGGTGGAATGAAAGCCCCTGCCTGGGCCTCTGTGCAGTGAGGAGGAGGGTGGCCTTCCTAGCACCCCATCCCTGGAGTCTTTGAGACCCAGAAATGATAGCAGCATCATAGGAAGAGAGAGCTGCATCTCAGGATCCTAGCAGCTGATAAGCTGGTGGAGTCCTCAGAAAGCAAGGGCGGTGATGACCAAGAGCCAGGTGGCAGCAGAGGCGTGGGCAGCAGTGGGACCTAAGAGGGACAGACTTGATGCCAAACCAAACTTATTGGGGGAGGGTAACGCTCAAAAGGGTGGTGGGTGTGGGATGAAAAGTGGGAGGCACTACATTCTGCTTTTGGAAACTAGAAATTGCACAGATAGTTAAGTATCAGAGGTGACCCTGGCTATAGATACTAGGGTTAGTCATTTAACTTTGCTGAACTTCACTGTCTTTAAGCTAAAATAGGTTCAGTTATATTTTTCAAAGTTCTTTTTCTGATTTAAGATGATAATATGCTAAAGTGCCATAAATAAAAACGTGTTACTATTTAGCTCTAAATTAATATTTAGAATATGAATATTTCTGCTACATAGGCTATCCCAACCCCAAAGCCAATCTGTGCTGGCATCAGTATAATACTTTGTTAACCTGTATGTTCTGGACCCCATACTTATTTCAGCTGCAAGATCATTCCAAAGAGCAGACGAGCCAGGGTGCTGTACTGTAGAAGTACTCTAGGCTCACTTTTCCTCAAGAAGCCAGCATTTCTCTCCTTTTACCTCCTTTTTTATTTGGGGTTTCAGAATGAAAGATTGAGGAGCTGAAATCTCCCCTCTTCTACATTCTGAGTTACGATTTCAGAGACACTCACGGTGGGAAAAAAATCATGAAGAAGATGAAAACTGTTCTAATCACCAGATGCTTGCATATGGCCAAAAGCAGTAGAGAGAGCAAGAAAGATGGAGAAGAAAAATGGAGTCAGAGAGGGTCCAAACCTCTTTTATTGGGAATTCTCTGGAGTTTGTGGGAAAACACAGTATGTATCTTGAGCTGTGTACATCTCATTTCACTGCTTCAAGGAAAATAGCAGGCCAAGGCCACAGGGGACCCAAACAGAGAGAGGGGGGCCTTGAGGTATATACACACTCAATACCGTGAACTTCTCAAATATAAACATTCCAGAGATGAATAGTTTATGACTTCTGTTGGTGCCTGAGATAGCTTCATAAATGAATGAATTAGATTTGGCCACAGTAAATACCAACTGTAAGAAATTTGCAAAGCCAGCAGAGGAAAAACAAGGGAATGGAAGCTTCTAGTTATCCTTATAAGAAATGTGATTATTTCTCATTTGTAGCCTATGTAATATAAATTTTCATGCTGTACTTTGGGTCTAAAAAAAGAAAAGTGTTCTTGCTCTTTATGGCTGCTACTGCAGATTGTCTCTCCTCTCCTTTTTTCTTAATAATTCAACTCTGCCTTTAAAAATTTTTTATTTATTATTTTTTTAATTTTAATTTTACTGGAGTATAGTTGATGTACAATGTTGTGTTAGTTTCAGATGTACAGCGTAGTGATTCAGTTATACATATTCATATATTTGTTCTTTTTCAGATTCTTTTCCCATATAGGTTATTACAGAATATTAAGTAGTGTTTCTGGTGCTATCCAGTAATTCCTTGTTGGTTACCTATTTTATATATAGTAGTGTGTGTATGTTAATCCCAAGCTCCTACTTTAACCCTCCCCCCAGCTCTGCCTTTTTTAGGGTGGCAGTGACCCCAGTTATTCCCAGCCTTTCCCTGCACATAGGGTTGGCCACATGGAAGAATTCTGGCCAGTGAGATATAAATGCAAGTCACTGGATGGAACTTCTGGAGATGTCTTGGGAGGGGTACAGATTAATCTGGCTCTCACATCTCCCCCCCTTGCTCATTCTACTTTCTTCTAGGAATTGAAGCCAGGAGGCTTGTGACCCTGAGGATGACAGATGACCACTGAAGTGGCTGAGAAGAAGCCCAAGGCACCTGGTCTCTGCTTATTTCAGCTGCAAGATCATTCCAAAGAGCAGACGAGCAAGGGTGTTGTACTGTCGAAATATTCTAGGCTCACTTTTCCTCAAGAAGCCAGCATTTCTCACCACACTATTCCTCACTATTCCTCAGCAGCCTACCTCTGGACTTCTTTTTGCACCAGAAAAATTAGCCCCTTAGTGTCTTTATCAATATGTTGAAGCCAAAAGCAACTCTAACTGATAGACTGGTAGTGTTTAATTTCAAGATGCATATGGAGAGAAATGAAGTACCCACTCTAGCAAATTCGTCATGACTCCCTCTGCCGGATGTCCAGGTGGAATTGCACCGGTGGCTAGGATTTTCCTTGGAGCTGAATACCCTCAGCCCAAGGCAGTCATACCAAGGAGGAAAAGCTGCCTCATCCTAGACATTTAGTTCATGTCTTTCGTGGAATTAGAGGCAAGTGATTATAGACCTCACAACTCACCTCAGGTAAGACAGTCTGTAAAACATAGGAGAGAATCCAAACTCACACATGTGGACTAAGACCCCAACCTGAACCTTTGCCTATCATTGGCTACCAGAAAGAGAGCCACAGTTGCTTGATGGCAGCTTCATAAGCATTATCAGCAGTTTTCATGCTAAGCATGCACCTCCAAAAAATTTTGTGGGATGGAGTGGAACTCAGAAGTCTTTAATTAGTCTATGGCCATACCACCATGAACACGCCTGATCTCATCAGAAGTCTCTTTCGAATTGTCCAGGAGTTTTGCCAAATCATGGAAAAAGTATATGTATATACGACAGAGACTAGGACACTGAAGACTCAAGGTTATCTAATTACTGAAAAACCATGAACCACAACTCCATTCCAATAGGGTCAAATGCTATGCCCATGTTGACATGAACTGTTCTTCCTATAATGTATAGTTGCCATTAGATTGGTGAAGTCTATGTGCTATCTCTACTTTTATACAGGAGGAGGTGACTCGTGTACAAATTAAAATTGTAAGTTAAGTCAATCTTGAACGAGCACAAAGGGAGCATGCCAGATACACGAAGAATATTTTGTGAGGTGAATCAAAGCCTCGTCTCCACTTCATGTAATTTCTACTCTTCTTCCATCAAGTTACCTATCCGATTTTAGTTTTGACTTTTACCGCTCAGGTTTCCTTAAAAGGAGCATGTTATGGGCAATTATTTGTACCCTTGCGAACAGACAGAGAAACTCCATAGAACCCCAAGGAAAACACCAGCAGTTGAGTAGTTAAGGGAGGCATTTGTTGGTAAAGGAAGCAAAAGTAATTGTGTAAAGCTTTTGTGAGCTTTTTGAAACAGGCTGGAAAGTGATGATCTTTCTGACTGATCTGCTCAGCCTGAATGATGAGGAGAAGGTAAATACGCTAACAAATGGTTCTCCAAATGTGGCTGCAAGGTGACATTTTTCAAAAGAAGAATATTGGAGATAAAATGAGGTGACCTTTTAATGTTCTGCTCCCAGTCAAGTTATTATGAGTTGCTTTATAACAAACAATACCCTGAGTAGCATCCCCAGGCAACTTCCCTAATGTTTCCCCCAGAAATCTAATCGGTAGATCTGATGGGGACCCACTAGAAAGGGCATCTGAACAACTCCCATTCTCAAAGACCTTCACACACACACACACACACACTTCACACACACACACCCCTTCACACACGCATGCACACACACACACACCACACACACAGGAATTAAAATTGATTTTCAATATTTTGGCAGCCACAGGAGACTCTAATCCATCCAGCAGCATTTCCCATAGAAGACATCACTTATCAGAGCTGGTCCACAACAGCAATCTCTCAGATAAATAATTTATATGGGGAACGAATAAAATAATGGAGTACTTCAGGGGATGGTAATAAAAAGGCAGAACCAGAGCCTCCTGGGGATACTCTAGAGAAAAGACATACATCTATAGATGGGGTGCACTGCTTCTCTTTGCTTTAACTCCTCACTGCCCCCACCCCTCCCCTCACCCATAGAATGTCATCCCTCGACTGTATTTCTTGTACTAAACTTGCATAAATCCTCCCCATACTCCAATGACCAGCTCAACTCTCTTCTTTTTGATGTAGCGTTTCCTGCCCCTCCAAACCCAACCTCTCTGTCCTTCAAATGCCCATAGTACTTGTGTTTATAGGACTTGTCTAATGTCCCTTTGATACAGCCAGGTGCTACCCCTTGTATTACAATTTTTTTTTTCTTTGGACTCTAATTAGATGATAAGATCTTTGGAGGCAAGGCATGTTGAATAATCTCTAAATTACCAACAGTACTTAGCACATTGCTTCCTATCTGCCAGTTGTATACATACACTGACTCACCTCCAGGGCAAGAGTCCTCTCAAGGAATCATGTCTTACATTGTGTGAGTCTAACACTTGAGGAAAGGTCTAAATGTACTGGATTCGGTGGCATTTTCAAAGGCAAGGATTCCTCCATTTTTGAGGAGGTATACAAACTATGCCCAAGAAACAAAAATATCAGATTATTCTGGAGGAAATTAGTGAAGAACAGGGTTATTCTGATCAACAGTCAGTCAAAAAAAAATGTACTTTCTAGAAAGAAGTCTTTTTGTTTCAGCTTGCCTTTGGGCCAATGGAATGGCATCAAAAGGAAAGGGCCTGAAAGGCAGGAAGGAGATAATGGTACCCATGTGGAGCACCATTTTTGCCCACAAAGAGGGCTGGCTCCCTTGTTTGATGTCTGCAATTACTGGCTTTCTGAATCCTTAGTTTTTACCTGGGGGTCTTCTTTGCACAGCAGGGATCTTTCATGGAATCCTCAGGTCTAAGAAGCGGTTATAAACCTTACTCTCTTACAGCCCTGAGCTGGCCTCCCTCCTGTGTTTCCCGCTTGTTCAGGAAATTCCAAGGTCTTGGGTAAAAGCAGGTTCTCCGATGCCTCTGGTCCTCTTGTGTTCTCCTTCCCTGTAGCACTCTAGACTCATCCCAGAAAACCCATGCTCTGCAGTTCCCAACCCGTGGTGCTTAGTGTTCTTTAGAACACTCACAGTTCATATAATTTCATAGCATATGTAGACTTGTTGGTACCTAGCAGCAGGAAAATAAAAAAAGAAAAACCAACATCCTCCAATACTCGATGACTTGGAAAATATGTAGCTGATTCCTAGTTAGGATCTTGAATTGTTTGGGAAAGAGGAAAGAGATAGTGTCTGAAAATGAAGGGAATAAAATATTAGAGAATTTTAGTTTCTGCCTCTAGACATTTTAAAAGCAGGGACAATAGCTTTTGGTGTAGAACAACTCAAAGGAAATCAAAGGAAGCAAAAGATAGAATCGACAAGCTCAAAATACCTTCTTTTTTTTTTAAGCTGGGAAAAGAAAAGCATGATTATTTCCATTTGCAAAAATTGTACTTTTGGGCAGTGGGAAGCTGGTTCATTTCTTTGATCAGTTCACCACAAAGCAGCAGCCCAAACTTCTCACCGCTTTGCTAGTATAGCACAGAATGTGTTAAGAAAGTACTGTGTGGTTGTCTTCACAAGCTGGGTCCAAGGAAGATAAATCTCTTATTATTTAAAATTTCTGCTTGGGGTGGGGAGGGCTTCAAATACTTGGGTCATTCTACTTGATTTACAAAATGAGCCCAAAGCTGGCACCACAGGGAAAATAGTGGGAGCAGGCTGAGAGTGATCATTTAAGATCACAGAGGTGGTGTTTTCTTAGTTAACATCTCTGGGCAGAGCCCCTAAACCTTTTAACTGCTTAGGAAAATATATCTTCAATGACATTATGATCAAGTGGGCCCACCTGTGACACTGACTTAGGCTTGGAGTATCATTTCCACAGGAATAAAATGGCTCAGATACACTTCAGTTTGGGTTTAGTTCCTGAGGGTTGAAGTCTAAACCACAAGCGTTCTTTGACTCTCTCCCGTAATTGCCAGAGGGTCTTTCACATTTGCAATATTTTTGGATTTTATTCATTAAGCCAGCAAGTAATAAGTGTCCTCTGTATACCAGGCATTAAACCAGACATGGAGGATACAACGAGGAACAAGACAAATATGGTCTCTTTTTTTCACTGAAAAATCTTAAAAATAATGAAAAAAACCAATTCTATCTTGTATTAAGTACTATTAAACCAGTAAGTAAGGATATGTGAGAGTGAGAAACTGGGAAGGGGCTTCTTTGAGCAGGGTGGTCATGGATGGATTCTCTTGGAAGCTGACACTTACACTGCATCCTAGTAGATAAGAAGAGCCAGCTGGCTAAGGGAAGCAGACTCGCTGGTTACCTAGGTAACACTTCTCAGCCTCCCCCGCCCCTCACCAATGATTCACACATATGTGTATATGATGGTGGGGGAGTATGTCTTCTCTTCCAGAGGGTCTTCCAGGGTTAGAACCCAGGAGAAATCAGCTGGAGTGTTATGATCAATAATGAGTGGTGACTTGAAAGGGTTTTGGGATGTAGGGGAATCCTTGAGGAGAAAGAAGGTCTTCAATAGTACTGAAAAAGGTCAGCAAAAAGACCAGATGAAATGTGGAGTGTGCACACACCAGTCACAATAGCTTAGCCAAGGATTTCCAGCTATGCAGACACAAGTCTTCCTCAGTCCTCACTTTGGGCATGGGTCACCTGTATTTTCCCCTTTTATGTGTGTGTCTGTAACTACTGTGGCAAAATCAATGCCCACAGAAAGGAGCAGGGGTAATATATGAGTCTAGAGACAGGGGGACGGGGGCAAAGGGAACATCACTGCTGGGCTCTAGGAGATTCAGGGATATTATCTACTGCTGTCATATGTAATCATCTTTTCAGGACAAGCTAAACGTCTGGATTTTCATGTGAAATCTACTCATTTCCAAATGTTAACAGCTAATTAAAACAATCCTTTGTGAACTAAGAAAATGCCTGTTTGTAAACTGTGTGAGTCACCTGTTGCAGTCTAGCTCAGGACTGAAGGCAATGTGCAGGTGAGAATTGGGTCTATTTTGTATGCTGTTATCTCTCCAGTCCCATGTGGTGCCTGGGACCTTGTTGTCTCCAACGTTCTGAGAGGAATGGATACCTGGGCACCCTATCCTCTAACTGCTGTCATGCCCAGCTCATCCAAATATAGTTAGTCTTCTGTTGTCTAAAGTCATACAACACCAATTTAACAAAAGAGAGTCAGTGTAATTATTATTTTTTTCTTTTTTAGAGGAGGAAATTCCAATATCCAATTTTTCTCAAACTCAGTCACAAACCCAAACACTTCCAGGTCTCTCTGAGTCAGATGGAGATTTTTAATGCATTACAGCATTTTCTTTCAAGCAACCATCACAAAGTAGTTATTTTTTCCCCAGTCTGGCAACTCAAAGTGGTTTTTTACCAAACGGCTAATTAATTAATCTTAATTAATCGGAATTTAAAATCGCTTTCCAAATCCACGGTAACGTAAAGCTGTCCTCTCTCATTTGTAGGCAGATTCAGTAAAACGTCCTGCATTACTATTAAGAACATGAGATTCTCAAAGTATGCCTCTCGTGAAGACTATGAAATTGTTCAAAGAGAAAATCAGCAGAAATTTTCTCTATCAAGAGGTACAAAGCTATTTAGATAGAATTACTTTGTCTAGCCAGCTTTGAGCTAAGTTATTCTTTTGTCAGATTTCTTTTTTGCTTTGAGCAGTTTTTTTTCTTTTTTTCTACCCTTTCCTCTCTCCCTGATTCTTGTTAAAAAAAATCAATATTTTCTGGAAGAGCAGAGATGAGAGCCTTTGGAGAACTCCTCCTCTTGTTTGCTGCAAAAACATTAATAAATGTCTCCAGCAAAGTTGGGTACCAGGGGAAACTGGACGACCTCATGAATATATTTTCTAAAGAGCTTAAAATGTCCATCTTGTATATTATTCGTCCTGTAAGGAGTCTAAGAGCTATTGATCCCTTTGACTGCTGCAAAAAGCAATTTAAATGCACCAAAAGCTTTAAGTATGAATGTATAGACCGAGCAGCACCTGCTCAAAGTGACTTCTAAATATCCCCTTTGTCAATGTGGAGAACTGCTCTGCAGTAAAGGATGCCTCTTGGTAAGGTAGCTGGTATCATTGAGTCTATTATAGCAAAATAAGAGGAAATTAGTGCTGCTTTCATTTAAAATGGTATTATTGTATAGCCATGTTAAAACTCAAATGTTGATAAAAAATTGATTTTGGGTAGCAAGGCTATCCTCTTGTCTTCTAAAGGGGCAATCACCAGACTCTCTTACCCATTGTCCTCTATCTACGTGCATTCATGATAGGTACTGTATTCCAGAACAACATGTAGCCTAAGAAGTGGCATAGATAGGAAGCTACAAACAAGGATCTAGGTGTAAAGGGATATTAAGTGATATATTTTTATCTCTGCCCAAGATCTTCTAAGTGATGCTGATCACCTACTTCACTTGTTTGCTGTGAAACTGACCAAATGTCCTTTCTTCGTCTCACAAAGGTAGTGGGAGGTGACTAATGAATGTGCCCTGAGATTAGTAGTGTACTTTGTCAAAGTGAGGCAACTGTAGGTCTAAGCTTACAGTTTCCAGGAGAAAGAAAGAATGCTTTTATCCTTCAGGAATTTCAAGGTGTTTTGAAGCTCTTGGTTCTGGCTTTGTTGCTGCCACCTGAGAACCTTCAAAGGCCCACCATCAGCCCAAGGAATAGGAGGTTCCTTCTATTACTGTTGCCTTATTCACATTGAGACATCTCAACAGGGATACACAATGAGGCCTGTCATTTGAGTGCCCAGTAACGTGAGGAATCAGAGCTATCTCATACCGCAGTGGGGTACTGCAGACGAGAGAGTCAGGTCTCAGAAGATCTACCAGCTCTACTACTAACTGTGTGAACTTGGCTGAGCCATTGACCTCATGGAGTTTCAGGTTTATCTATATGTAAAATGTATAGATTATAAAATTGTAAGGATGAAATAAATAATGTGAAAGCATTTTGTAAGCTATACACAGAGAAATTATATTTGGAAGATAGATTAGTCATAAACAACTATTTTACCTTTGGGGAGAGTTTCCTACTGGTTTCATCTGGATCTCACTCATGTGCCCATGATCTATAATTGATCTTGACTCAGGCTCCTATTCTAAATTTTTCTCATAAACTATCTCATTCCTATTACTTCTCCTTCAACCCCAGTTTGAGTATGAAAACTCTTAAATGTTTACTTCAGCAGTTGAAAATCCATTGGTTTTCTCCAACTTCCATTTTACCCAGGTAGAAGTACCACCTACCACTGATTCCTGGGAATGTTAGCAAAAAAAGACTTAGGATTCATTATATTACATCCTACATACATAATGTGTTCCACATTTTAAAAAAAAAGGTCCTGAGTTGGTAGCCTCATAGTTTCATTCTGTCCCGTTGTGCCAGCCTCTTGTCATATAGTAGGTTCTTTTTTCATGGACTCTTACTCTGTTGCCCTTGTATTTGCTGCAGCTTTGAAAGGTTTGAACAGCAGCTGCATATCCATGTGAAATCTCACAGGTGCTACTATCAGGCTGCGCAAAGGCCACACAGGTTCACAAAACTTCAGTGCCAAAAAAAGGGCAATGCTTCTCTTTGTAAGAGGGCTTCTAGTTTTCTATTACACTCATGGACACACCCAGCCCAAGCTGGCTTTGTTTTGGGTGGTCACGGTGTAGAAAACTGTACACAGAACTGTACAGTTATGCTCAGGCCCTAGCTTGTGCTTGGCAAGGATAAAGCCATGACATCTGTTATTCTGTCCTAACATTCTGGTGATGTTGTCCTCAAAAGATTTGGAATATACCATGAATTCTTCTAATTTTCTGTTATGTATTAATTCATCCAAACTTTTTGAACTGAGATATTTCTTTTCTAGGCTGCATTACTTTCAGAGAGCAATAAACGTTGAGCTACATTTCTAAAATGTGAGTCTGATTGTGTCATTCTTCTGCTTAAAAACTCCAATGGGAAAAAGGGAACCCTCCTACACTGTTGGTGGGAATGTAAATTGGTGCAGCCATTATGGAAAACAGTATGGAGGTTCCTTAAAAAACTAAAAAAAAGTTACCATATGATCCAGCAATCCCACTCCTGGGCATACATCTGGAAAAGAAGAAAATTCTAATTTGAAAAGATACCTGCACCCCATTGTTCACAGCAGCACTATTTACAATAGCCAAGACTTGGAAGCAATATAAATGTCCATCGACAGATGAATGGATAAAGAAGATGTGATACATATACACAATATTACTCAGCCATAAAGAGAATGAAATAATGCCTTTTGCAGCAACATGGATGGACCTAGAGATTATCATACTAAGTGAAATAAGTCAGACAGAGAAAGATGAATATCATATGTCACTTATTTGTGGAATCTAAAAAAAATGATACAAATGAACTTATTTACAAAACAGAAACAGACTCACAGGCATAGTAAACAAACATGGTTACCAAAGGGAAAAGAGGGGGAAGGATAAATTAGGAGTTTGGGCTTAACAGATATACACTACTATATATAAAATAGGTAAACAACAAGGACCCACTATATAGCACAGGGAACTGTATTCAATATCTTATAATAACCTATAATGGAAAAGAATATGTATTTTATATATATATGAATCGCTTTCTGTACACTTGAAACTAACACAACATTGTAAACCAACCGTACTTCAATAAAAAACTCCAATGGATTTGTCATCATTTATCCCTTGGTAGTGTCTCAAAAGTTCCTTCCACCTGGGCTGGAGACTAACTTGCAAGTTCACCATCAGCCCCTCACACTTCCTGTCAGACCATCTATTTTCATATCCCCATATGTTTTCTTACGTCTTTTTCTGTTTCTGAAATGTTCTTTTCCACCTTGCCTGATGACATAATCGTATTCATTCTTCAAAGCTCAGATCAAATGTCACCTCAACTGTGAAACCCAGTGACCCTTTTCTCTTATTACCACACACTTACAATAATGCAATCATGTCAATTTTTCTATAGTGCTTTCTCTTTTCTTAAATTTTCCATCAGGGGCAGAGTCACATCCTGTTTATCTGGGCATTCTGAGAGTCTAGTTGAGTGCTTCACACATAGTGGGTGTTCACAAATCTTTAGGAAAAGAAACAATAAAGAATCAAGTATTGACAAACGCTGAGTCTTTTATTGGTTTCAAGTTTATTTTTTTAAGATCCAAAAGTTAGCTCCTACCTCACATATATACTCAGTACCTTCAGTGGATACTTTATGTGACACAATTTTTTCATATTCTGTAGTCTTTTAAAGAATTCAAAACACATCCCCTCTCAGCTTTTTTCTTTCCAGATGGTTCTAATCTTTCTGATTCATTTTCATGTATTGCATCCTGTTGATAATTTTAGTTGTTTTCTCTGGAGCTTTGCAGTGTTGTTTCATCTTTTATAAAATGAGGACAGGTTAGGCAGCCTGAGCTGAATCCAGGATTCCAAGAGTGGAAGATTTATGGTTTGTACAAGGATGCAGCAATGTTTTCTGTCTTATTACAGTATCTTCTTGCCCCTAAAGGACAAAGGCTCTCTTCAGGGAAAGGCTACAATGTCTCCTGAATCCCCTTATCAAGTTCTAATGATCACTCAGATCCCAGTGTCCTTTGAGACTAGATGGATTTTTGTTTGTTTGTTTTGCCTTATTCTTGTTCATGTGGAAATGTTCCTCCACCTTTTGACCTCCACTTGGTTTCTCCTGACGTTTTACAGAAGTACATCAGAGGAGTTTTCTTTTTTCCATGTGAAGAAATTCTGTTACCTATATACAGACTTGGAGATTTCGCTAGTTATTTCTTCTTCTACTTCATTAGCTAAACTTTTAAATAAGAGTGATCAAGATACTAATATCTTGGTGATCCTACCATTAACATTTCATCACAGAATGCTCATTTATTTTCATCCTTTCATTCCTGGTTCTATGCCAGTTCCTTAGATAGGAAGAGAAAAGATCTCTTTAATTCTGTGATGTTTTTAGAAAAAAATTCACATAGTGTATAATTTAGTCAAAGGCTTTTTGAAAGTAAAAATAATTGCATCTCTTAATTCTGTTTTACCAAGTTCAATTTATTCTTTCAGCAACACCATGAGTATCTGGTAGCTGGGCCAAGCTGGATGAAGAATAGATCTAGCTGCCTGTGGTAGTGGGCAAATAAATGCCCACTGCACCAAGGCTGATAGAAATGAACAAACAGCTAAAGGATGGGAAGTAGATAAAGGTGGTGGGGCGGTTCCTTGGATAGTGGTTATTTTTAAGAGCTAGGACCTCATGTTTTAAGGGTTTGCATCTTCCTTAAGTGCATGAATCTCTAAGGTTGACTTCTCAAAGTATAGGTATCCTAAGTATGGTTTTTACCCTGCTGATACTGTGATACTGTGTTTTAAATTTGCTCTAGTCACTGTTCAATGCTTCTGTCCTTTATTATTCAGCCAATAGACACTTACCAGATACCTATAATTTCCTTGTAGAAAAGAAATGAGATGGAGAGAATAGAGTTCTTCCCTGCCCTTAAGTCTAGTAGACAGGATAAGACAAATAACCACAAAAGTTGCATATAAGATAGACTAGAATAAGTGTAGTAAGAAAGGCAAAAACAAAATGTTCTGTATTATGGTATCTCTGTTTAGAAAGTCCTTACCATTACCAATCACTGGTTTTCAAAATATGGCTTACCTTTCCAAACCCTCTCAAATGCCACCTGTCCTATGAAGTCTTCTCTGATTGTCACCCTCCATAACCTTTGTTTATACCTTCCGTAAGGTATAACTCCCTTGGGGGAATTATAAGAATTCTAATTCCCATTATTAACATGATGATCATTTATCTTAGATTTTTCTGGACAGTCTCAATTTTATGTAGTTGTATTTCTTTTTTTAGCAGAATGAATTTAATATTTGCATGATTTAATATTTAGACCTAGTCACTTATTAGATCACATGTATTGACCTTGACCATTGGTTTGGATAATGTGGTCACTGTGGCTAGAATCAGAAGTTGAGGCATAGTCACCTGAAATGACTAGTATACTATCTGTTTACAATTGGCAGCCATGCTGATTGATTAGCAAAAGTCTATTCTGACTGGTCAGAGACCATGCCATTTAAGTTGTTAACTGTTTTGAATATCATTCTAGGTAGAGGGCATAAATGGAAATGTGATTGGGTTCAGAAAAGTAGAAACATGCACACTAAGTTAGGGAACTAGGGGCTTGGAAGGGCACTGCAGTGTCATCATGTCTGTGTAGGTAAAATGATTCACTGGTCTGCAAACTCAAAAAATCCTTTTATCAATCTAGCCATTATTTTGCATTTATGTTTGTTCAGTTATTCAGCAAATACTCATTGAGCACTTATGTGCCAAGGATTACTAACTCTTTACCAAAATCCATTTCTTATTTCTGGGCATAGTTATACATTTCCCTGCCCCCTTTGCAATTAGGTGTGACCATGTGACTGAGACTTCAATATGATATGACTGGGATGGAGAGGCCCCTAAATGACCTTGAAAACTGTATATTCAATAAGGCAAAGTGGCCACCATCCTGGATCATGAAAAACTGTGGGGACCATTGTACCCTCCTATACTTATCTCACCAATGTGACACAGTCAGTGAGCAAAAATTTAACTTCTACTCTATTAAACCATTAAGTGTTAGGATTTATTTATTACTCTAGCCTAGCTATAGTAATTAGGATAAACTAGGTTTTAATTTGTTTCTTCAACAACCTCAGTTGTTCAAACCACAAATGTGTATTTCTTACTCATATTGGAGGTTGTTGGAGTGAACTTCTCCCATGTTGCTCACTTTGTCACCCCCTTTGTTGGATCATTGCTGGTCACCTGACAGAGGGAAGAGTCCTGGAGAGTCTTTCATCAGCCATTCAACTAGCAGCCAACGAGTCACACACATCACTCCCACCCACAACTCATTGGTCAAACTTGGCCAAATGGCCCCAGTCAAGACCAGGAAGTACAACCCTACCATGTGCCTGGAAGCAAGACAGCCTGAAGAATTCAGAGTATCGCTAAAGACCACCACACCAACCTAAGTGATCTAAAACAGGTTACCATGTGCTAAACACCAAGTGAGATGTTGGCATTTCAAGATAAATATGTCACAGTCCTAATTTTACAAGTCCACAACGCATTTTCTTCTGAACTTGTGAGTGGATACCATCTTTATTTGATGATTTTCTGTAATTATTTTGAAACAGTATATATAGTATTAATTAACTCACATTCATTTATTTCATCAGTAATATTTATTAAATATTTTTTACTACATATATCTGTCCTTGGAGCTGTGGGGAATACAACTGTGAAGGTGACATGGATCCTGCCCTCAAAGAACTCAGAGTGTAGGAAATGGTTTGTTCTCCAAGCTCTCTCCAATAAATATCTCCCTGGTCATTTTCTCAATTAAACTTAGGCAGAGATTAAATTCTGTTACTTTGCTCTTACCGTGTGGGAGTCAAGTGTTAAACTGGAAGAATGGTTACTTTACTGCCCAAGACTCCGGGAGAGAGCCACCACCAGTGATCCTCCACCATTCAGTTCTTGCCCCCTTGGCTCACTTTTAGGTTCTGTGAACTTCACTCTACACAAGACGTGGGCCAGAGAAACAAAGGTAGGCACATGGACTAAAACAATGTACTTCACTCTAACTCATTCTTCTTCAGGTGAAACTGTGTTCAGTTTATGTGTCTCTTTGCAAGGTAATAGAGCAGTGGTTTTCACACTAAATCCTATGGTGTCTGAGGATTAAGAGGAAGGTGCTCCAGGGAGGGGAGGGACAGTCCAGGCAGGAAGCTGCAGGCCTTCTGTCTCAACTCCAACCAGAGCAGCTTCGCTTTTGACTGTTTTTATGGGTTGGAATTCTGCATATGATTCTATTATTAGAATGGTTTAATTTTTTAAAAAAGATTAAAGATCTAATGAGTTGTTAGTTCAAAACATTGCCAGGAGCCCAAAAGAATTAACAACGTCACTTCCTTAACAAATCACAGACTGTGAAATCTGGAAGGGACTCAGAATCATCCAAATGCTTTGGTGAGAGCAGCTGTGATTTATGGCTCACTGTATCGTCTGAAAAGTGCCCAAGATCTCATCAAATAACATCCCCCCACTTAGGCCATGGGTTCCCCAAAGGAAGCATTTAGCCCCGTGCCTTGCACACAGATGATCAAAAAGTGTCTGTTGAATGAATGAAGGAAAGAATCAGGATTAGCCTTCCTTGTAATGGGTAGGAAAAACAAAGCTCAGTGGTGAAAGTGTTGGTCCAAGGTCACACAGTAAAAACAAAGGCAACATTAGGAGAAAACACTAGTACTTTTTACACTGGATCATGTCATATTGATGCCTAAACAACAATTAAAAATGTCCAAACTCAACCTCTCACTTCCTATCCTTTGCTTTGTCTCCATAGCCATCCTAATGACTTAACACAGAGATGGTCCAAGTTCCAATGCAAATGATCAATGGCCTTGTCTGTCTGCTATTTCTGTTATTGTGGGATGTGAACAAAGCCTTTCTCTTTTGTCCTCCATGATATAGAATGTCTCCCCCCTCCATCCCCCTCCCCGACAAGGGTATGGCAGGCTCAGAGAGAGACCATCTAGCCCCTGTAATCCGGGTGGTACTGAGCCAGGACAAGGGACGCAGGTAAAGAAGGACAAGCTGTGCGAGAGTTAGGTTGTTCTAGTTTCTCCTTCCTTTGTGCCTTTCCTTTCTTTGCATCACCGATGCTGTTATTTATGGAATGCCTGTATGTTTCTTTTTTTAGTTAAAAGGAAGAAAAATCCAGTCTTGCACAGGAACAAGAGTGATGACTCATCAGGACTGCTCAAAGCCAAATGACTTCTTGTAATCGCCTCTGTAGCAGTGTTTCTTACAGAAGCAGGCCTTTGGGTGCATGGTGAGACTGCACCCCAGGATGCCACCTGTCCAAGCGGCTCACTTTTAACACAGCCTGTGGTGGCTGACATGTCCATAGTCATGAAGTCTGGTCTGGTGAACCTAAGCTGACCAAGTCTTGCTAAACCATGAGCAGGGAGAGCGGAATAATTTAGTAGACATAATGCAATTTTTTCAGTTGAATTTTTTTTTTTTTTTAGGTAACCTAAATACTAGGCTTTTTTGGCATTGTAACACATCAGAGGATCATATATATATATATATACCACATCTAGTTTATCCATTCATCTGTTGATGGGCACTTAGGTTGCTTCCAAGTCTTGGCTATTGTAAATAGTGCTTCTATGAACATTGGGGTACATATATCTTTTCAAATTAAAGTTTCTGTCTTTTCTTGGTATATGCCCAGGAGTGGGATGGCTGGGTTGTATGGTAACTGTATTTTTAGTTTTTAAGGAAACTCCATACTGTTTTCCATAATGGCTGCACCAATTTACATTCCCACCAAGAGTGTAGAGGGATCCTTTTTCTCTACACCCTCTCCAGCATTTATTATTTGTAGACTTTTTCATAATGACCATTCTGACTGATGTGAATACCCCATTGTAGTTTTGATTTGCATTTCTTTAATCATTAATGATGATCTTTTCATGTGTCTGTTGGCCATCTGTATGTCTTTTTTTGAGAAATGTCTATTTAGTTCTTCTGTCCACTTTTTGATTGGGTTTTTTTTTGTTGTTTTTTTTGGGTTTTTTTGCTATTGAGCTGTCTGAGCTGCTTGAATATTTTGGAAATTAAGACTTTGTTGGTCGCATCATTTGCAAATATTTTCTCCCAGTCTGTAGGTTGTCTTTTCATTTTGTAAGACCTGTATCTTAAAACACAGAGTGCTCGACAAAGCACCTCACACTTAAAGGTTCTTAATAAATTCCTTCATATAACATAATGTATTAATGGCTTGCGATGTGTGAAGTCCCTGGGTACACAGGTATGAATAGTACCTAGTTCCCTTTTGCAAGGAAGCTACTTAAGAGTATGGAAAATACGAACCTATCAGAAGTGGGGGCGGGGCCTGAAATATTGGCTATGGCAGATGAAGATGCAGGAGGGCAGCAGAGACATTAAATGACGTGCTTTAGGTCACATTTTGATGGATCAAAATAGGACTAAATTTCAAGTTCTGACCACCAGCCCAGGATGTGGTCTTCGGTGGGACCTGTGGCTTCTCAGAG
This sequence comes from Balaenoptera borealis, assembly GCF_965194805.1. NCBI lineage: Eukaryota > Metazoa > Chordata > Mammalia > Artiodactyla > Balaenopteridae > Balaenoptera > Balaenoptera borealis. The sequence goes on along the minus strand of NC_138860.1, from coordinate 38,026,126 downwards.
TGAGTGAGACTTTGGAGCTGGAGGAAAAAGCATGCCTGCCTGTCCCTGTAACAGTCCCCATAGGCCTCCTGCTACCCTAGGGGTTTGTTTGTGTGGTACTTAAGACAAAATATTCATGTCTTCTTTGGTCTCTATTCTACATTCCATATTCATTTATTTTCAATAAACTGTTTCAGATTCCTTATTTTTCCCCCTAAAGCTTACATATAAATTTTTCTGTCTTGCCTTTCTTGCTATATTTACATAAAAGCCACATTGAAAAATTTATAACAGGAAGGGAGATCTGGAGAGAAACAAAATGCTCCAAGGACAAAGGCTGCCTTAACCCTTTATTTGGGAGCAGTGCCCAGCTCATGAGTGGGCCATTGCATGGGGAGGAAACACAGCAGAAGATTCTCATTTCACCTATGAAATGCTAATAATAATGGCATCAACCTGGGGATCCTCATGACTTCATTCACCAAATTCTTTAGAATAAAAGTGAATTTAATTGCTAAATTTTGAAGCAGTCATGTAAATTCTATGAAAGTTGGCTGTTTGGAAATGTTGAAAGGATAGGGTGCAGTTTTGAGCAAAACATGCCTTCTGGAAAAGTCTGAATAGCAATCTTTTATAAGGATTACTATTTGACCACTTTAAAATATAGTACATATAAAATAAAAGACAAAAATCATTCCTCATTTCCTCCAGTGAACATTTAATGAGCATCTGCTAGGTATAGGTCCCTTAAGATATGGAGAATTCAATACATTCTTTGCCCCAAGGAGTAGGTAGCCTAGTGTTCATTGATAGAAAATTGGTACTAATAAGCCAAATAAGTTAAGCTAGTAAAAATAGGTTTTTATTTTATAATGTAGCATAAACATGAAAATACTCAAGCACATGAGAACTAATTTCTGAATGCCTGGAAGTAAAAGAAATCTTTAATTTATGGCATATTCAATTCGTAAAGATTTCTAATCTTAGGTTGAATCCCCTTTGTGAGTAAGACCCAGAACATTCAGAGAGAGACCTGATTCAAAACTTTGTAGTCACTCTGATCACATACACATTGCCTACTATGATGGATTTGTCACCAAATCCACATTATGAAAACTGGACTTACTTAGGCTTTGCTGGCAGCCCTAACATTGGTCCCATCCAGGTCTTGAGAAGGGACACACGCTGTCTCTGTCATCTGGTCACTTCAACCATTTCTTTCTTTGGACAAATGGGACAGATCGATGTGAAGGTTTTGAAAACCCTGTACGAAATATGAAATAGTGGCTTCTAACTCCTAGACCAAAAATGATCACAGATAACAGTTAAAAAACTTACCAATGTTTAGGATTTGCTAGCCCATTTGCCCCAATCTTCCATCTTGCACTCTTTACCCCTTCCTACCCAACCCCCAAAGCTTTGACTCTGTGTGCTTCTATGTAATCTAATGAATTATCTAAGCTCACTAGAGAGCAAGAGAGTTACTCCCACCTAGGTACATGCTGTGTGTATAGGGTGTCTGTCCTTTTCTACCTATAAATACATTCTGATTCTACCTGGAGGCCTAGGCTGGGGGTAGCTTCATCAACTACAGGGCATACTAAGGGGAGGCCAGCTGAGTAGCTGCTGAGGCAGCAAGTATATAAGGGGTGCTAAAACACTCCTGGAAATATGACCAGATGGATCAATAGTATTTAACAGAACACCTTCCTGGGATAGGACTGTATATGGTGGGAAGGAAGATGACTAAGGCACAGTATTGGCACGAGTAAGAACAACAGATAGTTGACACACAGCCTCCAAGAAGAGTGGATGCACTAGACTACAGGACTTTTCTTTTGCTCGCCGGGTTATGCAAGTGTGGAACCAGAGCTGAGTTGCCCTGGATAACAGAAGAGAGGTTGAGTGATGCTGTCTTTGGTTCTACTGCTAAGTATAGCATTTGGATTCTCCTCTATGTAAATGTTGACAAATATTTTAAAATATTAGTCCACAAGTTTCAATCTGCCCCTAACCATACATTGGATACTTGGACAAATTAGTACTTCAGTGTCCTCAAATCACATGGGTTTGATCTTTTTAATAATAATAAAAATAATATTCATGGACCTCCTCCTTTGTCTCATATGAGGAGATTTGGAATGAGGATTCTGGATTCAAAATGCCTGAGTTTAAATCCCAACTCTGTCATTTACTGGCTGTAAATGTAGTCAAATTATTTAACCTCAATGTACCTCAGTTTCTTTATCTTTAAAGTGGAGATAATAATAGCACAGTACTTCATAAGGTTGATACAAGGACTAACTGAGGTAGCACATATAGAGAGTTCCTGGCATGTAATATGCCTGTGTAATTATTTTATATATTCCTCATAATGACCCTGAAAGGGATATGTAATTCCCATTACATGGTTAAGAAACTAAGGCTCATGAAGTTAAACAATCGGTTCAAAATCAAATTGTTAATAAGTGACAGAGCCAGAATTTGAACACAGGTCTGGCTAGTACTGATGCCTCATTGACACTGTCTTCTGTCACTGTTGTGTAGTTCTTGAATACAGCAGCTCTGGGGTTAGACTGAGTTCAAATAACAGCTCCATCCGTTTTTAGCTGTGTGACCTTGGGTGAGTTAATTTTCCATCCTCTGCCTTAGTTATTTCATCTGTAAAATGAGAATAAGAGTAGTCCCTATCTCAGACGGTTAAATAGTCAATATACATAGGGTACCTTGCACAGTGCCTCACACATAGAAAGTGCTCAAATAAATGTTATTTTCACTTTCATCTCCAAAGCCATTTGTATATTGGGAGCTTTTTGTGTGCAGAGTACTAACTCTTGTACCTTTTGTTTACCCTGTATCCTTTAAATAAACACATTTACACTAGTAGAAGTTTGTTGAGAGTGTATAAAATCTGGGTTTAGATATCCTCTGTCACCTTAGCTTTCTCTGTCTCAGAATATGCCCAGATTTCCTCCCATTATGCGTGTTGTGACCCGCTTCTCCTTCTGTCCAATTTGTCAATCCACATCAAGGTCTATTACTGGCATTTTAGGTTGAATTTTGTCTCCCTGAAATTCATAGATTGAAGCCCTAACCCCCAGTACCTCAGAATGGGTCTGCATTTGGAGACAGGGCCTTTAAAAAGGTAAGTTAAGGTACTGGATAGCACAGGGAACTCTGCTCAATATTCTGTAATAACCTAAATGGGAAAAGTATTTGAAAAAGAAAAAAAAATTAATGATGTGGACTTGTATGATTCCACTTATATGAAATGTCCAGAGAAGGTAAATCTATAGAGATAGAATGGTGGTTGCCTGAGTCTGGGGGTGGGGATGGGGAGTGACTGCAGTGACCGTGAGAGAGATTCTTGGGGTGATGGAAATGTTCTAAAACTGTATCATGGGATGGTTGCACAACGCTATAAATTTACTACAAACCATTGATTGTTTCATACTTGAAAGTAATGAATTTTATGGCATGTAAATTAAACCTCAATAAAGCTGTTAAAATTTTTTAAAAAAAAGGTAGTGAAGTTAAAATGAGGTTTTCAGGTTGGGCCCTAATCCAACATGACTGCTGTCCTTATAAGAAGAGGGAGCGACACCAGGGATACCCAGGCACAAAAGGATGACCAGGTGAGCACAAAGCAGCAAGAGGGCAGCCATCTGCAAGCCAAGGAGAGCGCCCTCAGGGGAACCCCCCCCCCCCCCGCCAGCACCCTGATCTCGGACTTCTAGTCTCCAGAGCTGTGGGAAAATTAATTTCTGTTGTTTAAGGCAGCAGTCTGTGATATTGTTATGGCAACCTCAGCAAATGAATCTACTTGGCTTTATGTGTTTGCTGCAGCATCCCTGGGACCTCATGTGCCCCATTTAAGCCACGCCCCCCTCCGCCACAACTGCTCAATCTCAGTCTGGTTCAAACCATGTTCAGATGTCAGATGTACAACAGGAGTGTGCGCAGAGGTTCCTCCCCTACCTCCCTGCCTCTCTCTGGTCCTTCCCTTGCTTGGTCCCAGGACCCACAACAGATAGGCCTTCTTCCTTCCTCCCAGGCTTCCTGGGGTGAGGCAGTATTTTATGATTCTTCCTTCCTTCCATAGTTGTAGTAATACAGGAATGGATTAATACAGAAAAGAATTATGGTCAGTCCCCAGTCATCTATACTTTAAAATAAAAACATTATGACTTTGTTAGGAAGTCGTACAAAGTTCTGACTTTTCCCACGGTGATTGTTTCGATGCCTTAAAAAAAAAAAAATTCTTCCTGATCTTCATGTCACCGCCAATCTATTTTATTGTTTCTTGGCACTGCCGGTATCCTGAGCCCATATGTATTCTGCCTGTCTAGTGATAAGATGTGTAATAAGAGGACTCCTAGCAGTCCGTAGTCTCCCCGGTCTGGCATACTTGACCTGCTTCCTTGACCTCTTTCTCACCTTGACCCCATCATCTAGGTTGACCTCCAGACCTCCTGCTTCCTGTCTCTAGTTTCAGCTCTTTTTTCTAGTTTGCTGCCAAGTTGCAGCTCCATCACTTGATGGCAAAGTCCACGGTGATGGGCACCAGCTCTTCTAGTCATTCGCCATGAGATTCTGCTTCTACATCACCATTTTGCATTTTGTTCTGTAGAACCTTTGAACCAGTTTAGAACCATCGTAGGATGGTATGGTATGAGAGAAGTCAAGAGCTTTGGAATTTGACAGACCTGGGTTTGAATGCTGGTTCTACCTTCAGCGCTGTGACCTTGAGGAATGCATTAGTGTCCTGTGGCTGCTGTAACAAGTTACTACAACCTGTGTGGCTTAAAACAAAAGAAACTTATTGTCTCACAGTTCTGGAGGCCAAAAGGTTAAAGTCAGTGTGTTGGCAGAGCTGTACACCCGACAGAGGCTCTGGCCGCCCAGCATTCCTTAGCTTACAGCTGCATCACTCCAGTCTCTGGCTCTGTGGTCATATTGCCTTTTCCCATTCTCTATGTGTCTTCTCCTCTGTATAACTATTTTATAAAGATTCATGGAATTGCACTGAAGGCCCACCAGGATAATCCAGGATAAGCTCCTCCTCTCAAGATCCTTAGCTTAAAGACAACTTTTCCTATATAAGATAATTCACTCTTTTGCCATTTAAAGAAATGTTCACAGATCCAGTAATTTAGCACATAGATCTATCTTTCTGGGAGCCACCACTTAATTCACTTCAAGCAAGTTAGAGTGCCTCACTTTCCTCAGACACAGAACAGGAGTGATAACAACTACCTCACAGACTGGAAGTAAGAATTTAATAAAAAGACTCAGTAAATGGTAGCTGAATTATTAATGAATTATTATTAATGTAATATAATCAACAATTATTAATGAATCAGGAAAAACCTTATCTCCAAGAGCCCACAAATACTGCTGGGATATAAACTGTGTCTGTCTCCAGCTGCCCTCCCACCCCAATCCAGTTGTGTTTCAAAATATGCCACCCGCAGCCCTGGTCTCACTCAGTCCTGGGCCATATATTTAGAAGCTGTGCCCAAGACACTGGCCTTCAGGAACCACTGGCACCTCTAGGCTCATTTTCCTAGTTTTTTGGGATGGATTTAGTTTTTTGGTTAGTCTAGTAGCAATCGCAAGTTCTCTTTTATCTAACTAACCCATTCTTACCTATTGATAAATGACCTTTGGCCTTGGTCACTATCTTAAGCGTCAGTGTCTGCAGTGGGTTGTGACCAGAGCTGGCCTCTGCCAGTCTCTTTCCTGAGACATCAGACTGCTTCTCTGTGACCTCCACCCTGCCTTGCACGGATATGCACTCAGCCTCTTTCCCAGCTTTTTTTGCCTACTCTCTCTCCATTTGAGCCACTCTCTGACTCACCTGTCCATTCCTACTCCACCTGCTTTCCTCCTTCTGAACCTGAGTCATTGCATGCCTCACCTGCCTCATTCCCTCTGCACTGATGCCATGGCCTATGTTCTCTTGGCAGCCCCATTCTCTTTCATTACTATCCCTTTGCTTGAACAATCTTATTTTCTTGGAATGCACTCTCCACCTTGTCTATCTTGTTACTAATATTTGTCCTTGAAAATTAGGAACTTTTCTCTTAGTGGGGTAGATGTATCTCCCCTGTGCCTCCACCATGGCTTTGATATTGTATCATCTTATTCTTTTAGCAAGCTTATCTCCCCTAAGAAGCAGTGTGCTTCTTGAGGCTGAGATAGTGTCGTTTCATACCATTGGCCTCTAGCTCAGTGCCTCAAGATATTAAGTACTTAAAGAAGGACTATCGAATGCCACTTATGCCAAGAACTATCATCTCCCTGAAGTCTTGATGCTGAACTCTTTGAATTAGACCCTCTTTAACAGACAACAGGCCCCAGTTGTACTTTAGAGATCGAATTAAAGTTGTTTTCGATCTCCAGGATCCTCTTAAAGACCACCTCTGCCACTGTAGTCAATTTTTGTTCTTAGACCCATCTTGGGTCAATCCAAACAGGTTCCCAAATCTATCCTTCTTCTTTCTGGAGGCTCTTAAGATATGCTAAAGTAGGTCTGTGATGCATTTGACAAATCAAGACCTTTAGGAAATGAAGCTCACCAATCTAGGTGAGCCTACTCAGCTAGGAATGAATGCGTTTACTGTGCTCTTCTAGACTCGGAAATGGGTCTCATTTTTATTGTTATTACCAACAATAACATAGTGCCTCACAGTTTACAAAAGCACTTTCTCATATGTCAGTTAAGTCTCACATTAACCCTGGTAGGTAAGTCTTCTTCCTTTTCTTCTCCTCCTCCTTCTTCTTTTCTCTTTCTCTCTCTTTCTTTCCTAGAAAAGTACCATGGTGAAAGATCATGGTATCAGAATTAAATAAACTTAGATTGGATCTCACCTCTGTCAACTACTAGTTGAATGTCTTTGGGAAAATCAGTTAACCTCCCTGAGCCTCAGGATTCTTAAGCAGCAGGATATTTTAACCATACCGATTTGAAACTGCCATTTGACTTCATCATTTAAACTTAAGAGATAGTTTAATCTTGCAGTAAATTTACAATGGAAAAAAAAATAGTGCTAATGAAAATGGGAAAAATTACGAATGATTAAATTGTGCAGTATGGGACATTGATCAAAGAATTAAATTGGCTTAATGGAGTTCACTGGGAAAGTACTTCCTCCACAAACATTTTTTGAAGTTAGCACAATTGTGATTAAAATGTTTGTACCTGAAATGTACTTGGGGGCCAAAATGAGATTGAAATGGTGAGCACAAATAGACTGATGCCTGATGATCACAATAATACTGTAATAACTCTTACTGAGCATTATTTCAAATGCTTTGCATGAAATATCATTTAATAATCATAAAAGTCCAGGAGGTAGGGAGGTTGTATGACTCCATTTTACAGAAATGGAGCCAAGTCTGGCACATGTTGTATAGTACATACACACATCACCATGATCACCTTCATCATCGTCATCATCATCATCTCAATACCTCCAAGCTGACATCTTATGGTTTCCCAATACCATCAGAATAAAATCTAAACTCTTTGCCAGAGCCTATAAGGCCCTCCCTCATCTGTTCCCTAGGTTCTTTACCATTTTTTTCACTCTTCCTCATGCTCATCCACACTTATTTCTTGCAGCTCTTACACAACAAGCTCACTTCTGCTTTGTGCCCTTTCTAGTCCTACTTATGAAATCCTCGTTCCCAGATAGGTGCATGGTTCCCACCACACACTATTCACTACTCAAGGGCCACCCCCAGGAAGGATTTCCTGACAACCTTGTCTCAAGTAACCACACCACCTTGTGATTCTCTACTTACTCTGCTTTTTCCCCCTTTGTGGGTCAGATGTGAAACTATTTTTATATTTATTTATTTGTCTATATCCTCTGTTAGATTATAATTGCCATGAGGGCAATGATTATATTGTCCACTGTTTTATTTCTAGTGTTTAGGACAGTGTCTGCCACGTAGTAAGTGCTCAATAAATAATATTTGAATAAATGAAGAGATAAATGAGTGTGAGTTCTTTGTACAGAAACATCTTTCTAAGTGCTTGATCTTTGCTTCCTGTGTCAGTGACTTGTCCAAGAGCCTGAAGTGAGAGGTTCCTGAGAGGCATATACCAGAAAGCAAGTCTTCCTGACCACCCAGTTTTACTGTTTCAGTGGTACTTCCCAGGTATTTTGCTCTCCTTTAAGAGGCTTTTCATCCAAATCTTGTACTCTCACCAGTCAGTCTTCTTGCCTTCTTCCCTTTAGCTCCAACCTGCCACTCTGAGAATGACACAGCTTACTGTGGATTGAGAAAATACAAAAGTCACTCCTGTGGAAGTCCTTTTCTGCGTGGGGCCATGGTGTTTTATTTACTTAATGGATTTTCATGTTTGGATTATGGGAATAATTTCTGGGGTCTGCAGAACATGTAAACAGCCTACACCTGTGGAAGGAAGACTGAGGAAACAGTAGGTAAGGGCTGGCTTCCCAACAGGCATGCCTGTGGCATCAGTCCACGCTCTTGCTCTGGATGTTTGCTGCTTTATAGATTGCCCATCTCATTCTTATCGGCAAATGTTGCACAACTCATAGATGTAGTATGTTCAGTCTCCCAGGTGAAACTGATCACAATTGAATGACCAGGAAGTTGGATTTACATTGCTTGCAGAAACAGCCACCTTTTCTCTTCAGATAAAAAAGAAAAAGAGAGATAATGAATAGGACATGTCATGTTCAAGGAGAGGGATGAAGACAAATGAGAAGAAAAAAAGCCAAATATTGATTAAAATTTAAAAATATTGAAAATAGACAAAGATCTTTTATTCTTCTGAGCAGGGTAAGAAATCAGAATTTTTAAAAAATGTGTGGCAGCCTTGAGTTGGAGGAAAAGAGGCATGGTGGAATTGAAAAATAACCTAGACATCCTTATTTTGGATTTTGAAATATTTATTTGTGTAAGTAGAATCATAAATTAGAGAATGGAGAAGAGGGAAAAACAAAGATCCCCTAAATCAACACAAGAAATGAAGTCCAGGACCTGAATGGTATTTTGGCTTTTAAGTTCACTGTGTCAATAAGCGTCTTTAAACAGATCTCCTCTTATCTGGCCCAGAAGCTGTATTTTAAAAGTGAACTGGTGTCAGATTAATTGTCTCCAAAACCATTGGAACAACTTTTAGTCTCTCAAGCATCCACCAATACTTTTGTATCACAAACCAGTCACTGGGTGGGATAAACTGCAGAAATATGGAAATCAAAGGAAGTGGAGGGAAAGTCTAAGACAGTCCAGGAAGCAAGGATAGATATGAAAGAATGACACCAGACTTAACTAATGAGTATCAGGAAAGAAGGCAGTTATAGACAAGGATGAAGATCAAGGGAAAGAACCTGCAAGAAATAACAAGGTGGTAGGAATAAAAGACTTGAGAAGGTGAGGTATAGGTGGATGAATTTACTAGGTACAATCCTGCTGATATAGATTTCTTTTGATACTTTGAAATTTTAAAAAGTAAACAATGGAATACATTTAATCAGTTTTTTTTTATGGTAGAGCTTCTTTTAGAGGTTTTAAGTATGTCATACATAACTTTTATGCATGAAGCAGTTTGTTTTTAAAAGCTGATCCAACATGGGAGGGGCCCTTATCTCAACATAGAAATATGTGACTTATGTTACATGTCTCTCCCTTTAAATTAAGATGTGAGCATAAATGGTGACATTTATTGTATATTTCAGTGATTTAACATATAAGAAGATTTCTTTTTCTGTGGTTTGTGACATTTTCCAATCAATGTTTTCTTTGGTTTAATGAGAAATGAATACTTACACCATTGCAAAATACACTTTATTTCTAAATATTTCGTAGTAATGAAGCCAAGTGCTTCAGTTACAAGAGGGTGAACATCAGAAGCAAGGATGAGAAGCTGTGTTACTTAGGCTTGGACATGGGAGCTGTGCATGATACTTGCCTGGGATGTATGCCAGGCCCAAACCACCTCTGCTTTATTCCTTTGTCAAATTTTGTGATGTCAAGAAAGCAAAACTGACAGAGACTCAAAGATCCCACAGGGAGCTCTGATCCCCAGTCAGAACCACCCGTGCCATCAGGGTCTAGTCAGGGGACAGAAACCTTGCCAGTTATTTGAACAGAGAAAAAATTTTTTTATGTTTTATTGAGATCTAATTGATATACAATAAACTGCACATGTTTCAAATGTACGATTTGATACGTTTTTTTATAAGTATACACCTGTGAAAGCACCACCACTGCTGTGATCTGAATGTTTGTGCCCCCCCCGCAAATTCATATGTTGAAATCCTAACCTCCAAGGTGAAGGTATTAGGAGGTAGGACCTTTGGGACATGATTCAGTCATGATTGTGGAGCCCTCGTGAATGGGGTTAGTGCCTTTATAGGACTCCATAGAGCTCCCTAGCCCCTTCCACCATGTGAGGACACAAGGAGAAGTCTGAGACGTGGAAGAGGGCCCTTACCCAACCGTGCTGACACCCTGATCTCAGACTTCCAGACTCTAGAATTGTGAGAAATACATTTCTGTAGTTTATAAGCCACCCAGACTGTGGTATTTTGTTATAGCAGTCTGAACAGACTGAGACAACCATGATCAAGATAGTGAACTTATCTGTCATTCCCAAAAGTTACTCCTTCCCTGCCCCCAACCTCCATCTCAGGCAGCTGCTGATCACTATAGACTAGTGTGCATTTTCTATAGTTTTGTACAAATGGAATCATACAGTATGTATATTAAAAAATCTGGCTTCTATCATGCACATGGATTATTTTGAAGTCCACCCACGTTGTTGAAGATTTTTTAAAGTATTAATTTGAACCCAGATCTGCCGGACTTTGTTTTTATTTGTTTGTTTGTTTGCTGTGTTTTATCATTTCACATTGCCTAATCAATATCTAAATATCTGCAGTCAGAGTCATTTTTTTTTGAGAAATGAGGTCCAGGACATTTCCTAACTCATTTAATGGTTTAGAGAAAATAATTCCCATTTGCCTCCATTTTTATAAGGATTTTATACATGTTAACATACCAGCTTAACAGGAAAAAAAGACATAGCTTTTAACTTGGGCTTTGAATCATTGTGAGTCTGTGGCAGGAAAAGTAAAGCACCATCTACTTTGAAGCTTATCTTGAACATGCCAACATTGTTTCTGCCCCCTTGATGTTAAAGAAGCCAATGGGCTTTATTCTGGTCAAGTATCTTTCATCCCAGGGCACAGCTGCTTAGACCACAGGTAGAATCTGACCTAATGGCAGCCAATATCCACAATAGTCAAAGGCCTCTAGCATTGCTTGACAAAGAGAGGGGTGCTGGGCTAACCAGATTCATTTCCTCCAGAATTCAAATTAAGAAATACTGTGGGATCCAAGTCAGTAGGAGCAAGTCAGTAGGAGGAGAATAGAGCAAATGCACAGAAAAAAAAGAGATCACGAGAGAGTGGTCATATGGCCCTTGAGGAAGAAAGAGAGCAGCTGAGTCCAAGAACTGCATTATCTTAAGGTGTTCTGAATGAATTTCTGTTCCATACAACCATACAACAAAACAAAACAAAACAAAACAAATGCTAACTCTAAATGAAACAAAGGTGATATGGGCAGAAGTTATATGTTGTTACCTCCTGTAAAACAGGAAATTTAGGCCCCAAATTTCAAGCATGCTTTGTGCTAGGGAAATGGTGATTTCTAAGGCAGTGGATCTCATTGTGGCTTACTGAATCATGGTTGGTTTGGAGTTATACCATCCAAGGAAAGTTGTACTATACAGGCAGGAAAGTAGAAACCAGTCTAGGTATTTCTAACAGATAAAATTTTATTTAGGGACTTTGTTACAAAATTATTGGAAGGATTGAAGAAGCAAAAAGGGTGAAAAAGAGATTACCTAAAGGTGAATAACTGTAGGCAACCATTATCACACCTTGAGCTGAAAGAACAGGATAGAAGATGGTGTTATTCAGAGCTCAGACATGCTGGTTGCTGAGGCTGCCCTGGCACCACTTCACAGGACCCCCAAAGCATGGACATAACCCTAACTCATATTAAGAATCTGTTTGTAGAACTTGCCCTTCATGACATACCTTTCAATAGAACAATCAGCACCTGACACCCCAATGCCAACAACCTAGTTCAGACAAGGGACCAAAAGTCCCTGAGCCAAGATCTTCTTGAAGAGTGAAAGCATTCTAATAATTTTGTGACTGATTGCCTGTATTAAACTCCCTCTTTCAAACAGAAGTCGGTTTCTATTTTCTTGACTGAATACTGACTTATACCCCTCCCATTTGATTATGGCTCAGCAGAGAGTCACAATGGGAGATTCACTGCCATGAGAGAAAAAGAATAGCAAAAAGAATAAAGATAAGGTTTAACACCAACAAGTGTGAACTTATAGATTATGAACTTAAGCGGAGAAGATCTTTCTTTTGTAAATAAGGTCTTTATTGGAAGAATCTTGACTTATGTTTGGTAATGAATAAACCTTCCCTAAGCGATATCCTACAAAATATGAAGTAACAAAACAGATATAAATAAATTAGGTAGTGTGTAAATCATCCATTGCCTTTATCCAGGGTGCCCTGAAGGACAAACATAAGTCCACTGACTAATGAGATGTTATGAGCATTGAATCACTGGTTGCTTCCTATCACCACTCCTGTTAGAATTGCACTACCTGCACTCAGCAGCACACACACACCCATATCTAGTAATGCTTCTGTTGGAGACACTGACAGAAACAGGCAAATAATGTATTCTTCCTAGTGGGAGATAAAGGGGTGGAGTTTTATCTAGGACATTAGGGATTGTATGTAACATCAGGCACACCTATATGACTCTGATCCATTATGTCTACTGCAGTGGTTAAAAAAAAAGGTAAGTATTATTCTAATTATTAGGACATTAAAAGAGGATGCAAAACCATACTCAGCTGAGAGAATGTTTAACCAAGGGATGGACAGATTTGTGGAATAGCTTTCTTTGAGCTTCTTTGTGATACAGGAGAAAGATTCTGCCACATAGCTCTACAGATTGGAGCTAGAGATTGTCAGATTGGCAAAACTGACAAGGAGGCAAATTTCAGTGCATCAAAAATTATAATTATTGATTCAGGGCTGCCCAGAAATGGATGTGGCTTCTTGTAGAGTAGAAAGTGAATCCCTTGTCATTGTAGATAATTAAGCAGAGATTGAATGACCACTCTGGTGGTGTTAGAGAGGAGAGTCATGTTGTGAAAAGGGGTTAGAGAAGATGACATCTGAGTTCTTTCCAGTTCTAAGATTGAATGATTTAACTGCAGCTGTAGTTACCATTGAGCCAATGAAAGGACATTGTACTTAGTCGCCCTAAAGATGAACTGCCAACAGACAGCTCACCTTCTTCATAATCTCAAGTTTAGACTATGCTGTATACTTCAGAAACAATTATTTATCTTTGGGAGAAAGTTGAACTCATTGAGTAAAATGAGATTTTTAGATTTTCATGGGCTTCCCTTATACTCAACACCCCTGATCTATCCCAGGAGTGGCTAAAAGTTGGCACAAACCACACCACAAACATTAGACAATATACACAAAGCCCAGGCAAACTGATGCCCACACAGTTCACCCCATGAGGCATTCCTGGAAATCAGCATAAGAGCAATAATTAAAATATCACAAGATGAGTTGTAGACCCCAGTAGGTAGAGCTCCGTTGTCTAATGACCTTTTTCTTAGTGTGATAGCAAATACAATAGGCTGGCCTCATAAATCATACCTCCAGAAAACAACCACAGGGCAGACTTTGATGCTGTTTGCATATTCAAATGTCACCCTGTACATAAGAGGAAAGACAAACACATTTTTTTCTCTCAAAAATGTCAGCATGGCTGGATTAGAAAAGATAATTCGGAAGTACTTCTAGACAATAATTACCTCTGGCGCCTATCTTCAGTGTACTTAATGAATGGGAAGAGGAATTTTTTTAATTTTTAAAAATTATGATTATTACAGTAATTAATCAGCTGCTCAGTGACAGCTTCCTTGAGGGGGAAAAAGTGCCTCAAAGGCCATCTTGCTTCTGTAGGGCACCTTGTTGATTTCACATCACATATGCAAAACATATCCTATTATTATTATCAACAAAAATGCTTGTGGAAGTAGAATTAGCCTCAATTTCCTAAATAGGAAACTCTCACATTTTACAGTGAGAGAGAAAAAAGTTCCTAATCTCAAATGCTAGTTGGAAAAAAATGTTTCAGACTTGCTTAGCTGTGGTTGTTAAACCAATCTCTTACTCTTAATTACATGCAAAAGGTTCCTGGTTCTAATTATGGACCTTGGGGAAATAACCCATCTCCCCACACCAATAACGCCTCATGTTAACTTCAGCTCTTTTGTGTTTAATATCCTACTGCTGGATTTCAGCCTCCCTAGATGATCTGTAAATTTGGCTTTTTCCACTTAATTTTTCACAGTGCTGCTCAAAGCCGGGGATAGGAGACCTCACTTTCCCCAGCGATTATTTTATAACATTTCTTGCTACTTGAGCACAAAATCCTTTAACCTAAGATACCTACATCAGAGGCAAATTCTTTCCTGAAATTCTTTCCTCCACTGTGTTCCTAACTCTCTCCTTCCACTGCTCACAGCTCTGCGGTTACTACATCAAAGGCCCCTGGAGTGAAGTGAATGTAGCATTCTTATGGGGACTCCCTGTCACAGATGTGGAGGTGGAGCATGGCTCAAAAGGTCTACTAGCCCAAATTCCTTCCCACTTTGACTTCACTGAACAGTCTGATGACCAAGCACAGGAGAACACAGCATGAGCTGCCTGGGCACTTGGAAGTAGAGACTGATTGCACACAAGAGGCATTAGAGAATGTCCAGTCCATATCCCTCATTTTTCAGATGAAGAAGCTGAGATCTGGAAAGGGAAAGAAAGAGACTTGTTCACATCACTTGGTTAATAACCAAGCCAGTAGTTCTATAGACACCACGGCTAGTGCTTGGGAATTTTTGTCTAGACTCTAGACTCATCTCAGTTCCACAAACAACTCTTCCAGTAGAGAGAAGGTAAAGTAACATGAGCTAGGGTTCATAGTGCTGGCCCTGGATCCTGTTTCATCTCTTCTGTTCAACGCTTTTAAACTTCATGGATCTTAGTTCCCTCACCAGTGAAAAGGGGATTATAATACTCACTAGTCAATGATATTTTTAAAGGGTAAAAATAGGGAAGTGGGAGAGGGGACAAATGTGAAAGGGTCTTTAAAAGGTAAAAAATTGAAAAGAATTATTTTCTATAGGTTTTGCAAATATACCAGATCAGACTACCTCTAATATTTTAGAGGATACACTTGGGTAAATCTCACCTAAAATTTCTCAGTAAAAAGTACTTTGAAAATATTAAAATAATGAAGAAATTCTGTGGTGTGTATATGTGTGTGCACTTTCTAAGAAGGAAGTCAGGGGTTGTAGTGTTTTGCATTTTATATGAAACTGATATTTACTACATTACCCATAGTAGATGCTCAATTCAATCCAATTTTGTGAAATGAGTGACTGCTCCTCTTCCTGCTTGCTCTCTTTTTTCATTATCCATCCAAATCCTACCCATTCCTCTAGCTCAAGATTCACCCAATAACTTCAGCCCTCAGTGATTCCTCCCTTCTTTGAATTAATGTTTACTGTATCTAAAGTCAGTGCTTTGAAACCTAGAGGCAGGGTCTTGTTTATAGACAATGTTCTGTTGTGATATACTTCTTTCATGTAAGTTCACCTTAGCTTTTTGTTAAAACTGTGAGATCTGTAAGGGCAGGGGCTGTGTGTCATAATTCTCTCATAGAACCCACAGCACTTGGCACAGACCTCATTTTTTAAGCAGGCAATCAGTCACGCTGAAATTCATTGATTGTTGCTGACACTATAACCTTCCGTAAAACAGATGCATATATATATATATATGGAATCTATTGCCTATAATCTGTGTTAAACATTTGTTTTGCCAACTCTTAGGTAGATAGGAGGTGGCTAACTGCTAAGAGATTTCTGTTCTTCCAGGAGACAGAATCTCTGAGTCACAGGTAAAACCACATATTAAACAGAGCCGAGAAATCTATCTGAGCTGAAATTAAATGTTAGTTAGCAAATGAGAAATGGTTGCGTAGAAGTTAGGAAATGAATGAACCATCTGCTTAGAGAACAGGAAAATTCTAGTTTACTTCTAGACAAGGTGAGAGAAGGATTCCAAGAACTAAATATAGACTATTTTGTCCTTGGGTGGTTAAGAGTGTTTAGTGTGAAAATTTAGCTTGGATTGGGAACAGGGGCATGAATTAAGCCAATAAATATGTAATGAGTGACTAAAATTCCAGATATAACAAAAGGAAAGACTGGTAAATTTTTAAAAATGTTGGCATCAAAAAAATACCATAAAGAAACTGACAGCTTGGGCAAAAATGTTCACAAAATATAACATAGACAAAGAGCTAATATCCCTAATAAATAAAAAAAAAAACTTTTAAAATTGAAGAGAAAAGGACCAAAAACTTGATAGAGAAATGTAAAAAGACGCAAAAAGACATTTACAAAGAAGCCCTCTGATAATGAAAAAATGTTTGCGCTTACTCATAATAAGTGGTATGTATATATATATATATATATATATATATATATATAAAGAACTCTGAGATGCTATTTCTCATCTGACAGACTGGCAAAAATTTAAAAAAATATGACAACACATTCCGCTAGTAAAGCTGCAGGAAAGTAGAACCTCTCATTTCCTCTGGAGGTAAATCTGTCACTATCTAACAAAGCCCACAATCCCACAGCTAGGAATATACCTCCAATAATAGGGAAATATATATATGTACAAGGTTATTCACTGCAGCATTGTTTACAATTACGAAATATTGAAAACAACCCGTGTCCATTCATAGAAGAGTGGTTGTATAAACTATACTAAAACCACACAAAGAAGAGCTACACAGCCATAAAAATAAAAAGAATGAGGAAGATACCCATGAAGTGATAAGGAATGATTTCCAGGACATGCTGGTAAGTGAAAAAGCAAAGTGCAAAAAAGTATGTATAGTATACTACTTTCCTGTGTGAAAAAAGAGGATATAAGAAAATGCACAGGTACCCACTCATTTGTACAGAAGAAATAAAGGAAGGATAAATCATAGATTAAGGAAATTGGTTACCCACTGGAGGGAACAGGCAATGGGAAATGTGTAAAAAAGAAGGGGAACTCAAAAGAAAGTGGGAATGGGGTAGTAGGAATGAGAAAGGAGGTTACTTCGGAGTGTAAATTCTGGCTCTTGACATCAAACTAATGTTTCACATATCCTTCAAACTCCAACAAAATAAACAAACCAACCAGGATAGGGGTGGGGGACCTAAAATGAAATGCAAAAAGTAACAAATGAACTTAACTCTATAAACTCTATAGTGAATGAATAGCATAACCACACTAGAGAGAGAAGAAAAGAACTAACTTTGGTATACAGTATCTTGACTGGATACTATAAGACTACAGGCAAAAAGAACTGTGTACAAATGCTGAATTTCCTCAGTTAATTTGTTTCTCACAGGGATCTGGGTTAACAGTTGTAAAATAACTTTTGTGTATACCAGAACAATCAAGTTAGTAAGTATATTTTAAAAATGAGAGTCAGCTTTCTTGTTATTGGAGAAGTTAGAAATAAAGAAAAGGGGAAGGTTAAAATAAATTTTGTGGAGATTAATTGGAATCAGTTAGTATAAACCCGTGATTTGTATGTGTATATACACAAAATATCTCTCTGTATATATACATATATAAACAAATATATATATAGTTGACCATTGAACAACATGTGTTTGAACTATATGGGTCCACTTATACATGGATATTTTTCAGTAGTAAATACTACAGTACTAGATGGTCTGTGGTTGGTTGACTCTGGAGGTGTGGAGGGCTGACTATAAGTTATATGCAGATTAACCCCCGCTTTGTTCAAGGGTCAACTGCAAACAAATATGTACACCAACCCACATGCACATGCACACACACATAAAGGTAGATAGAGAAATATTATGTCTCTGTGTGTGTCAGTTAGTATACATATATATCTATTTTCCAGTTCTGTCTTCTGAGAGGGTCTAGAAGCAATGGCAGTCCAACCATGATGAGCACACCTAGTTTCCAGACCTTGGTTTCTAAACATCATTCTCTTAGAAATGATTGATACCAAGTCAGTGGCTTTCATGAATGATACATCACTCTCATGTTTTCCTTTATTCACTTGGTCTTTTCTTTTGTCTCCTTTGCAAATTCATCCTCCTCTATCCAGATATAAAATGGATATCCCAAGGTTATAATTCCTTACGCTTTGATTCTTTCTTATCTCACTCTACACTTCTTTCTTAAGCAATCTCCTCCATGCTCAAAGATGTAAAGCTAGAAGACTCACAATTTTATATTTCCAGCTGCAGTTTCTTATTAGAGCTCCATATCTACCTATACTTGAGATATGAATTTCTTACTTGTTCCTTAAACTTAGTATATCAAAAAATAAGCTCATGATCTAGCACCTTCTCCCATGGTGGTTTAAAATATGTCCAGAAATTATTTGACATACCCTTCAAAACTGGGGCCTAATTCTACCTCCAGTGTGGCTTGAACTTAGTGACTCACTTATAATGAATAGAATAAAACCAGAAATGACAGTGTGTGACCTCAGAGAACAGGTTGCATAAAGCACTTCAGCTGCCTACTTCCTTTCCCTTTCTTGGGTCACTTATTCTTGGGAAGCCAACTGCAATGCCCTCATGGAAAATCCCATGTGGTAAGAAAGTGAGGCCTCCAGCCGACAGTCACATGAGAAAGTTTGGAAACAGATTCTCCAGCCCCAGTCAAGGATTCAGACGAATGTGGTTTTGACCAACATCTTGATTCCAAGACGCTGAGCCAAAACCACATAGACACTTTTAAATTCCTGATACTTAGGAACTTAGATAATAAATATTTATTAATTTAAACCACTAAGTTTGAGACAATCTATTATGCAAAAATAGTTAATATATTCCACACTGCTGCCCTCCTAATAAACAAACAGGTCATATTACAGGGCTTCTTTTGGTGAATAACTCACTATCCATCCATTACACAGAAAAAGAGGCATCACTCTTGACAACTAACTTTATTACTCATTTCCCCAATTTGAAATCCATTATTAAGGCCTATTGATTTAAGCTCCTGAATAAGTCTCAAATGTGTCCACTTCTGTCTCATTTTCATTGCCTCCACACTTGTCCAAACAACTATTGTTTCTTACCTGTGTAGCCTTGTAATCTTCTGACTCTGGCGTCCCTCTGATACACTCTTCACATTGCTGTCAGGATGATCTTTTCAAAAACACTCACTAATCACCAGTTCTAAGCTAGAAACACTGGCATGGATCCCTAGACATCCAGAACTCTCCCAAAAGCAGGAACAACAAAGAAAATGCACTGATACAACAGTGTCTTTCCCTAAACTGCCCATTGTTTTACTTCCTGGACAATTTGAAAGGCTACCATTTGGGGTTGGGAAACTGGTTTTTGACCAACTTGAATGTTATTGCTGATTGGAGGGTTTTGTTTTGGTTTTTAAATTTTCATACTCTAACATTACTTTTATTTATTTCTTTATTTTTAACATCTTTATTGGAGTATAATTGCTTTACAATGGTGTGTTAGTTTCTGCTTTATAACAAAGTGAATCAGCTATACATATACCTATATCCCCATACCTCCTCCCTCTTGCGTCTCCCTCCCACGCTCCCTATCCCACCCCACTAGGTGGTCACAAAGTACTGAGCTGATCTCCCTGTGCTAAGTGGCTGCTTCCCACTAGGTATCTTTTTTACATTTAGTAGTGTATATATGTCCATGCCACTCTCTCACTTCGTCCCAGCTTACCCTTCCCCCTCCCCGTGCCCTCAAGTCCATTCTCTACATCTGCGTCTTTATTCCTGTCCTGCCCCTAGGTTCTTCAGAAACATTATTTTTTTAAGATTCCATATATATGTGTTAGCATATGGTATTTTTTTCTTTCTGACTTACTTCACTCTCTATGACAGACTCTAAGTCCATCCACCTCACTACAAATAAATCAATTTTGTTTCTTTTTATGGCTGAGTAATATTCCATTGTATATATGTGCCACATCTTTATCCATTCATCTGTTGATGGACACTTAGGTTGCTTCCATATCTTGGTTATTGTAAATAGAGCTGCAATGAACATTATGGTACCTGACTCTTTTTGAATTATGGTCTCCTCCAGATATATGCCCAGTAGTAGGATTGCTGAGTCATATGGTAATCCTAGTTTTAGTTTTTTAAGGAACCTCCATACTGTTCTCCATAGTGGCTGTATCAATTTACATTCCCACCAACAGTGCAAGAGGGTTCCCTTTTCTCCACACCCTCTCCAGCATTTATTGTTTGTAGACTTTTTGATGATGGCCATTCTGACCGGTGTGAGATGATATCTCACTGTAGTTTTGATTTGCATTTCTCTAATGATTAGTGATGTTGAGCATCCTTTCATGTGTTTGTTGGCAATCTGTATATCTTCTTTGGAGAAATGTCTATTTAGGTCTTCTGCCCATTTTTGGATTGGGTTGTTTGTTTTTTTGATATTGAGCTGCATGTGCGGCTTATAAATTTTGGAGATGAATCCTTTGTCAGTTGCTTCATTTGCAAATATTTTCTCCCATTCTGAGGCTTGTCTTTTCATCTTGTTTATGGTTTCCTTTGCTAGGCAAAAGCTTTTAAGTTTCATTAGGTCTCATTTGTTTATTTTTGTCTTTATTTCCATTTCTCTAGGAGGTGAGTCAAAAAGGATCTTGCTGTGATTTATGTCATAGAGTGTTCTGCCAGCCCAGAGATAAACCCATGCATATATGGTCACCTTATTTTTGATAAAAGAGGCAAGAATATACAGTGGAGAAAAGACAGCCTCTTCAATAACTGGTGCTGGGAAAACTGGACAGGTACACATAAAAGAATCAAATTAGAACACTCCTTAACACCATACATAAAAATAAACTCAAAATGGATTAAAGACCTAAATGTAAGGCCAGTCACATTACTTTTAAATGTAATACTACATGCTCATGTTTTAAAAATTTGGAAAATGCATACATTTTTTAAAGAGCTGGAAGAATCATCTTTAATTCTACCATCCTGAAATTTTGGCTTATTTCTTTTAAACGTCTCCTCCATGCTTTTAAAACCTTATTAAGAACATTCTGTGTGTTAATGTAATTTTCTATTCCGTTTTTGTGCTTAAGGTTATAAGATTCTTTCCATATCATTAAAAACTCTATGTAAATATCATTTTAATAGCTGCTTAACATTCTATGATATTAGAAATTTCATTTTGAAATTTGTCTTCTTGCCCAATATTAAAACTAATTATTTTACTTTTGGGGAGGGTAAGTGGTGGTAGTGGTAGGGATCTCTCTCCATGGCTTGATGACAGTTTGAGGTTGCTGTTTAAATATGTAACAAAATTGCTTTTCTCTCTTTAGCTATGGCCTCAATCCAAAATGTAGCAGCCAATCTGCTTGGCGATTCTAGTACTTCCTAACAATATTTACTCCTTGAGGCTTTTAAAGCTAATGCACTCTTGGTTTTCGAGTGGATAAGCCAATAATGTCTCTAGGATGTCACTTAGGTCAGACACCCTAAGTGAAGGGAAGAGTAGAAAGGCAAGAAGGTCCAGAGGAGGCTGTGTTAAAGTATGCAGACACACATGTGCCCCCCCCAAAACCCAAACCTAGCTGCATATTTTTTCTTTACAATGCACAGTAATTAGTAATCCATAATTTATGGCTCTAATTAATTTTTCCCTTTATCATGGAGAGAGGCTCACCCAGGCATGTCACTCTGACAAAGCTTGGATACACTGCTCCACTCAACCCCTGGATTTCCATGCTGGGAACTCATTTTGCAAAGCCCATTAAGCTGGCAAGAGATCCAGAGCACTAGAGAGATGGCATCCCTCCCCCATTCTGCTTTATTTCATGAAGGAACAGACTAACAGAGAACAAATCTGACTGTGCCATTTAACTGAGGCCACATCTCCTTTAAGAGGACCCAGTGTCCTCCTGAGAGTAAATAAGGTGTAACTGCAACCAGGGCATGTTCACCAAGAGCAGATACTCTGTAGCCCAAAGGCTTTGAGACAGGTCCTCGGCGGGGGTGGGGGGGGCGTGTCAGAAAATCAAGTGGCTTCTCATAGCACATCTCTGGATATTATACACTTTCCCAGCTCACCACGTGTTTGGCTACATGAAACCCCAACAGCCACTCTCTCTTGGAGCCTGTTGAGCACATCCAAGCATATCCCAGTCTTACAGAACTTCACCACGGGTCTTTCCATCACCAGGCTGTAGCCCTGTGTAATGGCAGACTGAACATTGCTCAGTGACTGGATCCTGGGCTGAGGGGCCTGCTAATCTGTAATGCCTTTTTATGTGGCTTTAAACCCTACTTGTTCACATTTATTTAGAACTTACTATATATCAGGGATATACTCATTCAGTTAATGCTCATGGCAACTCATTGAGGTAGGTACCGCTATTGTTAACCAGAGGGGGCATTGATAACCAGAGGGCCTTTGTTTTGTTTTTTTCCCTACTGTATCTCCCTAAGCTTGAACTTGCCTGGCATATACTAGGTAATCAATGTTTGTTGAATGCATGAATACCCATTTTACACATCAGAAAACTGAGGCACAGAGATAGTAAGTGGTAAAGTAAAATTCAATTCCTTGCATTCTGGTTCCAGAACTCATACTGTTAAGCATCGCTCAGTGGTATATCCTTGACCTCTGCGGAAGTTTGATATTATTTTCTTCTTTGCAGAATGGTAAATGTATCAAAAGTCCTCAAAATAATTTTGAGTTCAAGGTACAATGTAGACACGGGGTGTTAATTACCACCAGCATAGAATTGGGGCACGAGACAGGTGTACGTGTTGATTGATGATGGCATTGCTATTACTATTATTGAAATGATCATGGCCTGCCTGCAGAGGAGACATTTATTTCTCTCCACCCTGAGCCACCCTTGAATGCTCCAAGTCCCTTTCTTATGACAGGCTGTGTCAACGTTCAGACAACTTTTACCCATAGGCCAAAGAAAATGGCCCATTTCTACAACCACAAGGACAAATACCCTTTCTTACCACCTTACCTTTGTTCCTTTGCCCTCTCAGGTTGGATTTAATTTAATTTCTTTCTGATTTACAGATTGATAAAAATCTCTCATCTTCTCCAAGCCTGCCTGAGCCCCAGACTGTGGCCCAGGTGGGCCACGTGAGAGCAGAGCCCGCAGCCGCAGAAGAGAGAGGCATTATTTACATATTTATTAGAAATTCTGTCCTGCTGGCAAGAGACGCTCACTTCTGACTTTTATTCCAATAAGTAAACAACCCCATTGGCAAGGAAGAGGGGGGAAAACAAACCAGAGTAGTTTGCACAAGATAATACAGTAAAGCAGAAAAATATCCGTAATGCAAAACCATTTGCAGTGCAAAGCAAGAGAGAGAAAAAAAATCCATCTCCAAAGCCTAGTTTAGGTTAAATACTCCAAAAGAAATAATTACAAAGTAATTCAATTATATTTGGTATCAGTTGCCTCACAAGCCAGTGGAAGACAATTAATCTCAGGGTGTCTTTTTTTTTTTTTTTTTTTTTTATGCGCTGTGGTTTATTGAGAATTGCCCTCCAGCAGTTAACTGCACTCTGTTATCCTCTGGCTGACAGTGTCTCTTTTTTTTCCCCTCATCCATTCTGGCCTGATAACGCCCCATACCAGGGAGCCATACTACCAAATTCAACCTTCTCTGACCCTACTCTCAAACTACTAGGATCCTAACATTTTGCTTAGGTGCCCTTCTGCTTCCTCTTAATTATATTGTATTGTGAGAATTGCAACAGTGGGAGAGTTTAGCATCCTATGGCTTTCTCCTAACATCCGAAATTGAGCCAACATCATCACCCCTGTGACGACACAGTGAATTAAATCTTTTTCAGCATCGCATGTCTAGCTATCCTCAGAAAAGAAATTACATTTTAGTAACATTAAAATGGACTGACTTTAATCCACAATAGCAACGGAAGCAAAGATATGACTTAAATCCAGGCTGCTGTTCTAACCTGAGCTTATTCTGCAGATAAAATCACATGGAATTCTTTGCATTGCTATAGCTTCTTTCAGACAGGGATTGCAAGGTACTTTACACACAGTAATAAGCTCTACAATCTTTCTTTGATGCTGCTCCCCAGCTTTAGGAAGGGTTCATGCATCAGAAAACAGGAGTGATGGACAGAAAGGGACTGGCCCAGACAACCTCCCCAGCTGGCAGTGGTGGAGAGATGAGAACTCAGGCATCTGGACTGCAGCACTGACGATCAGGAAAATCATCATACTTCTAATGTGCAAATGTACTTCTAAAAATAAAAATTAAAAAAAAATTGCAGTGAGACTAAGATTGTGACTCGTTCTGTAGGAAAGGAAAAAAGAAAACCCCAACTTTTCCTCTACCTTTCTAGGTTTTCTGACTAGGACCCTGAAAATTAGACTGACAAAAGACAGCTTAACAAGATAAAAACAAAGAGAGGTTTATTAACACTTGCAGCGGGCATACATGTGGCAGAAAATTAGTGAGGAGTAACTCAAAAGAGTGGTTAGCACTTGGGGCTTAATAGCATCTTAACAAAGAGCAATCAATTTATGAAGAAGTGACAAAACAAAGGAAACATTTTTAGGCTTTTAGGGGTGGCAAATTGTGGAAAGGAAAGCAGATGGGGGAAACTAATGGAAGATAAGTGTTGCTTTAGGAAGGTTTGTTACATTGCTGGCTCTGGTGACTTCTCTGGGCTGATAAGAGTCTAAAGTTGTCTCCAGTGATTAAGAATCATCCTGTCCTTCCTAGTAGAGAGTTTGTCCTGTGTCTGTTTTTTCTCAATTGCTTTCATCTCAAAATAATCCGTAAACCATAGTGGCATATTTTGGGGTGCCATGCTTTGAACTCCTTCAATTCTTCAGCAATCTAGTTGACCAAAGAGCATGTGAACACAATGACTTAGAGTGAAAATTATTTCTGTTATTAAACACACATGGTATTCCTTCACAGTGATTCTTATGTTCATGAAAGAAATATGTTCCCAACAATGCAATGTTGCCAAAATCTTGTTTTACAAATTAGAAAAGTGGGTTTATAGGATGAAAAAAATACCATTGAATGCCAACTAAATCTGTGTCCAACAGTAATAACTGCAGCTAATTCAGTGCCTATTATGGGGCAGGTACTGCTCTGAAACCTTTATATGCATTAAATAAGCTTAGTACTCCCAACAAATAACACAGATATTGATCCCATTTTCCAGACAGGTAATTGAGGCTCAGAGAGTTCAAGTAAGTTCCCAAGTTCACACAGACTGTAAACGGTAGAGCTGGGATTCTAATTTAGGTAGTTTGGCCCCAGAATTCATGCTGAGTGTTTTCTAACATGACAGTGAGCATGAAAAATGCATCCAGGGATACATAAGGTGGGAGAGGGAAGTGGGTTCAGATGGGAGTAGGGGTTCAGATGGAGTTCAGATGGGAAAGTAGATGAGGAATCTTTCTTAATCTTAGATACAAAGTGGCTCCAGTTCTTGGAAGAAATCTTTGCTGGACCTTCAAATTCCCTCACCTCCAACAGAAAAGAGCCAGTGTCTTGAAATACTTAAGAGGATAGGTGCTAAGTGGGACTGGATTCCAGGTCTGCCACTTTCTAGTTGTGTAAACTTGACTTCTTTGTGCCTCCATCCCATCTGTAAAATGCAGGTCACAGTCACTGTCTCCAAAGATTATGGTGAAGGTTGAGATGATGCATGTAACCTGCTAGAACAGTGCTTAATACTCAGTAAGTTTTAGCTAATACGATTCATAATTATTTCACAAAGACCCCTACAGTAGGTTCAGCTACCAGTCAATATATCTTCTTTTGTGTTCCCCAAAATTAGAGAAGCAAGAACCTTGGAGTGATGGTGGGGCATGACAATATGGTTTTTAGGGCTTCATTTCTTCTTGGTGACTCTAAATGGGCTTAATCAAATTTACCTTCATATCAAACCTTAAATACCCTTCCTGCCAGCTTACTTACACGTTAACTCCTATAATAAGGAACTGAGCCTTTTATCCTACAACTGGAGAATATATTGAAGAGGCAAACTCCTGTGATTGAAAGGCATCCACTGACTCATGAGTGCTGGTGAGCAAAAACAAACCACTTTCTTCTCTTACAGAGTTTTTTGTCTAATGGCTGACAGAGTAATACATGATGATCACACAAATAAGGGCAAAGTTACAACTGTGATTAATATTACAAGATAACATTACAGAAGTTGGGGGAAATGCTGTTCCTGGCAAAAAAAAAAGCAGCATGTGCAGAATGATGGGAGGGAATGTAGTAAATCAGTGGAACATGCCCAGTGTGGTTGAATGCAGGCTGAAAGGGAGGGGGAGAATTTGGAAAAGATGAGACACTCTAGATACAGGTAGAGGCCAGTCCACAAAGATTTCAACCCTTTTCTTGTGAGCAAGGGTTGAAGTAAGGATAGCACATAAGATTTTCTTTTTAAGAAATCATTCTGCCTCTTTTAATCCAGTATCCATAACATCAATAGACAGACATTTAAATAGCCAGTTAAAAAAGTGATATTCTCCCAGTGCCTGAAGTTCTTTCCCAACTTCCTTTGTTTATTTATTCATTCTTTCATTAGCTATTATTGAGCACCTACTCTGTATGAGAATATTTTATTAGAGGACTTATTAAGTTGATTAAATATACACTGTCCAGTGGGGAAGTCAAGTTAGAAAGATAAATTATGATAAAGTGTGCTAAGAGCTAAGAGAGAGAGACCACCGAAAGAGGATGGGATAACTGAAAGGTACTAAGTCCTGCCTTGGAAGAGGGAAAGCTTCATGGGAAGTAATAGCTGGGTTGGTCCTTGAACAATTAATGTGAATTTATCAGGAAGAAAAAAGTGGTATATATTTATTGAGGAAAATGCAGAAAAAGAAAATACAAAAAAGACATCAAATCACATATAATTCTTCAATTTAGATCCTAAGAAGTTTAATGAAAATATCAATTAAAATTTTTGTATTCTTTTTTTTTTTTAATTTATTTATTTTTATTTTTGGCTGTGTTGGGTCTTCGTTTCTGTGCGAGGGCTTTCTCTAGTTACGGCAAGTGGGGACCACTCTTCATCGCGGTGCGCGGGCCTCTCACTATCGTGGCCTCTCTTGTTGCGGAGCACAGGCTCCAGACGCGCAGGCTCAGTAGTTGTGGCTCACGGGCCAACCGCTCCGCGGCATGTGGGATCCTCCCAGACCAGGGCTTGAACCCGTGTCCCCTGCATTGGCAGGCAGATTCTCAACCGCTGCGCCACCAGGGAAGCCCTCAATTAAAATTTTTAAAAGAATGTCCTTTAAGTATTGAAAATCCTCAACTCACCAGTGCATTGTATTTCAATAGTTTGTAAGGAAGTTTGTAAAATTCAAAGCATACCTGCATACTTTCCCACAGGAACAACATTATCACAGGAGTCCAGATTCCCAGGCCAACCTGTAGTAGTTGGTTTAAATATATACATATTACATTATATTATATATAATATAAATATAAATTTATATAATTTATATTTACATGTAAATTTCATATAATTTACAGGTTATGGTATTAATTATCTTGCTGTGTAACAAATTACCCCATTTGTTACAAAGCATTTATTGTTTCACAGTTTCTGTAGGTCAGGAATCGGTGCACAGCTTAGCTCAAAGTCTTTTGTAAGTTTGCAATCAAGGTGTCAGCTGGGCTACAGTCTCACCCATGGGCTTGACTGGGGAGGGATTTGTTTCCAAGCTCATTCACATGGTTGTTGGCAAGATTCAGTTCTTCACGGGTTGTTGCACTGAGGGCCTAGTTCCTTGATGGCTGTTGGCTGGAGGCCTCCCTCAGTCCCTTGCCATGTGAACCTCTCCACTGGGTATCTCACAACTTGGCAGCTGGTTTCATCAGAGTGAGCAAGTGAGAAGAGCCATAGAGAGGGTACAGGCAAGAATCTAAAAAGGGTAGAGGGTATCTGTACAGGAATCTAAAAAGTGACATTTCATCAATTTTTCTATGTTATAGATATATATTTTTTAGAAGGAAGACTATGTTCAGTCCACATACAGGGGAGTGAATTACCTAAGGGCATGAATAGCAGAAGGCAGGGATCATTAGGAGTATTTTAGAAACCACCTTCTCTATCTCTCTCTCCTTCTCTCTAGATGTCTATCTATCTACATTTACATATCTCTCTATCTCTCTCTCTAGATATTTATTTATATAGATAGTATAGATATGATATCTGTTTCCAGTAGAATAATTTTTTTTAATGAATGGTTTTGCCAAAACCCACTGTCCAAAGTAGACACAGGTATTGCTACAGTGATGGGGCAGGAGAAGTGGAGGTGGAGGCCTGGCCTGTAAGGATCTGAAGATACAATCTAAAAATTCCTAAACATTTGAACTACTAGCACTCCCCTGAAAATAAGAGGGGAATAAGGGGTCTTACTAAGAAACAGAGACAATAAAGACAGCATCCATTCAATGTTTGTTGGAACTCAGAGTTGGTCCAAGTTACAACTTTGAAAAAGGTACCATTAATTTTGGCATTGTCTTTTTTGTGGACATTTTTTTTTTCCAGTTCCTACTGCTTTGGCTCTAGACAAGTCCTGTGTTCATGCTGCTTTATCTCAGTCTCAGGTATATGCTTGACATCTTGAAGCTTGAAGCTCCAGATTTACTTCACTTTTCCAGTTCAGTGCTACCCTCCCGCATTTTCAACCCACCCTTCAAATATCACTCCATTGTTTGAGCACAAGGGAATCACTGGTATAGGATGGGGCAGAGCACCTTACTAATCAAAGTTACATTAAGAGAGGGATGACTGATTGAATGCCATTCTATGTGTTATAAATGGATGTCTAATTTACGGAAATCCAGTTAGTGCAACTAATGGAAGTAAGGTTTTTCAAGTTGTTGAGATAAATTTTTGGTAGATTTAGGACCATATGTGAAGTTTGTAAGAGGATCATTTTCTTTAAGTTGCTATTATTGACACTTTACTTCTGAATCTGGAGATTATCTAAGACATTGTGCTTTAACCCAATTTCCACCCTTCAAATTTCCAGGCGAGTGATGTCAGAGATTTCACCTATTATATCAAGAAGAACAAATAATGGTTACCTCCTAATCCCCATTTTCCACCCCTTGGAATGTCTTATGTGAGAAAATAAACTCTAGTACTTCCTTCCTTCTACTAGGAATGAACCACAGGTCAAGGTATTGGGAAAGGTGATTTTGAAGCTTTTACTGGGCAGTTTCCAGGGGATAGATGGCTGGGTAACTTGAAAAAATACACACTCATGGGGCCTTTTTCTTATGTTCCCAAAGACAAGTGGGTAAACTTTAGAAGCAGAAAATAAATTGTGTAAAACTGGTGGTGACTGAGGGGCACTTGTGGGTCAGGGCGGTTCAAGGGACAAATAACACTATTCTGCTTTAATGTAATTTAAAACACAGTCCCACTTAGGCAAGGGTGTCTGTAAATTATGTTGTATTTAGGGAAATAATATCCAGGTACAGAGAACTAACATTCCCTTTTCATAGAGTTAATCTAGATTTAGGAATTGTATTATGATGAATGACCTGGGCCTGAAGTGGTAATGAAATGGATCCTTGCATCAGGTCAGTTCCTGTGGTGTTGATCCTTGAAGAATCATGAGGGATTTATATTGTAGATAATTGAAGGAGGCATTTTTGAAAGTAAGACAGACTTGAGGAGAAGAGAAGCAAGCCTGCAAACAGGTTGGGAACATATGTAGAACTTCTATTAAATGCTTCTGAGCTTTCCCTTGGATATGAAAACAGATTTTTTTCCTTTCTCTCTCTTATACTGCCACTCACTTTAGTTACTCCCCACCTCAAATTGTTTCTCAAGTTGGATACAGTACCATGGTCTTATTTACAGCATTATGAGGAATAGAGAGAAACACACAGAAGTAGTGATCTTCCCCACATCCAACTTTCCGTTGAGAGCTGTGTGGGGCAGGGACATCGTTTTGAGAGATACCATAGCAGGGAAGTAAGTCAGAGCGATGCTCAGTAAAACTAAGTGAGGAGGGAGGGACAGGTGGTACAGAAAAGCACGTGTCAGATGGACCACTCGGGAGCAGCTCTACTTTTACTTGTTGTATCAGTCAGACTTCAGCCAGAAAAGCAGAGCCAGCAGAACATACATACAACAAGAATCACTGCTTCTGGTCTAGTGGATAGAGCTAGGAAATAAATGTATGAAAGCTAACTAATGCATGCATACATCTATTTTTACCTAGCTAGCTAGCTAATCTATCTAATTTTTTTTTAAAAAAATGCATGAGTTGGGGAATTCCCTCGTGGTCCAGTGGTTGGGACTCCTCGCTTCCTCTTCAGGGGCTGTGAGTTCCATCCTGGTCGGGGAACTAAGATCCCACATGCCGCGTGGTGTGACCAAAAAAAAAAAAGAAAGAAAGAAATGGGATTGTTAGTACACAATTATCCTTCCCAAATGCTGTGCTATTTAAAAAAGAAAAAAAAAAATGCATGAGTTTATATGGATAGCTTTGACTCCAATCCAGGACCACAGGGTTCATTTTAGCTTTTCCCCTTTCCTTATTTGTAACTTCCTTCTTGACAATGAGAAACCTAGCTCTCATTAGATAAAATACATTTACTTATTTTTTCAACTCAGTATATTAATATTTTCTGTTTTAACCCATACCCCTCTGAGAAACAAATTACTCATTAGAGTATAATGTTTCTGAATAGTTCTTTTGTCTTTAAGTATCCAGTGAAAATGTTACTTTCCTAATTTACTTAGGTCATCTCCTTTCTTCCCCCTTCCCCTTAGTGAGGTCATGTGATTCATTTGAAATAATTTAAATTCATCCTTCAATCTGTCATGACCTGGAATCTATCCTCCCTTCCCAACAATTTGAGTTTAAAAAAACAAAGAAGAAAACTAATATGGTAAAAGTCATTCTTTTTGGTGAAGAGCTGTATGAGTTTTGACAAATGTATAGATCCATGTATCCACCACCATATTTGCATACAGAATACCATTGGCTCCCAAATTTCCTTGTATTGCTTTTTAACAGACAACTGCTCCTCCCACCATATAACCTCTGGAAACCACTGTTCTATTTTCCTTCCTTAAGGTTTTCCTATTCCCATATAAATGGAATCATATAACATGTAACATTTTGAGTTTAGCTTTTTTCACTTAGCAAAATGCATTTAAGATTCATCCATGTTGTTTGTGAATCCCTAGTCTGTTCCTACTCATTGCTGTAGAGTGTTCTGTTGCACAAATGTGTCACAGCTTGTTTATCCATTTGCTGGTTGATGGGCATCTGGATTGTTTCCAATATTTGGTGAATTTGAATAAAGCTGCTACAAATTTTCATATACATGTTTTTGCAGGTACATAAGTTTTTATTTCTTTTGGGTGGATTGAAATATCTTTAAATTTATAAGAATTGCCAAACTGTTTTCCAAAGAGGCTGTAATATTTTGCATTCCCACCAACTATGTAATAAAGTTTCAGTTGCTTGGCATCCTTCTAGGTACTTGGTGCTGCCATTAAAAAAAATAATAATAACCATTTTAGTAGGAGTGTAGTGGTGTCTCATGGTAATTTTAACTTGCATTTCCCTGTGCTAATGACACTGAACATCTTTTTGTAGGCTTATTTGCCACCCTCGTCCCTTCTTTGGTGACGTGTCTGTTCAGATCTTTTATCCATTTTTAATATTGGTTTGCTTAATTTCTTATTGTTTAGTTTTGAGAGTTCTTTATATATTCTGGCTAGAAATTATTCACCAGAAATGTAATTTGCAAATATTTTCTCTAGGCTATGGCTGTCTTTTGCAAAGCAAATATTTTCATTTTGATGAAGTACAATTTATCAAGTTTTTAAATTTATGGATCATGCTT
Organism: Balaenoptera borealis; assembly: GCF_965194805.1. NCBI lineage: Eukaryota > Metazoa > Chordata > Mammalia > Artiodactyla > Balaenopteridae > Balaenoptera > Balaenoptera borealis. The sequence goes on along the minus strand of NC_138860.1, from coordinate 37,994,047 downwards.
TTGGTGACATAACTAAAATTCTTTGTTCACACATGATTTCTTCTAAATGTTTTATATATTTATATCTATAATCTATTTAGAGTTAATGTTTGAAGTATGGCTAAGATTACTTCTTTCTTTTTCTGGGAGGGGGACATATAAACATCCAACTGTTCCAGCACTATTTGTTGAAGACACTATACTTTCTCCATTGAATTGTATTTGCACCTTTACCAAAAGTCAGTTGACTGTTTTTATTCATGTGGATCTAATTCTGGTCTCTCTTTATCTGTTCTATTGTTCTATTGATTTATGTGTTTATCCTTTTACCAATACCGCATTGTCTTGATTACTTTAGAGTATATCTTGTGATAGAGGAAAGTGAGTCCTTTGGCTTTGTTCTTCTCTTTTAAAATTGTTTTGGCTATTTTAGCTCCTTTGCCTTTCCCTATAAATTTTAGAATCACCTTGTTAATATTTACAAAAGAACCTACTGGGATTTTATTGGGGGTTTTCAATTGAACTGGGGATAATTGACAGCAATATTGAGTCTTAAAGCCATTAACATGGTGTGACTTTAAATTTATTTAGGATTTCTTTAATATTTTTCACCAGTGTTTTGCAGTTTTTAGCATACAGGCCCTACACATAAATTTTTAGACTCATATCTAAGTTTTTTTGGATGTTATGATAAATAGCATTATTTTTAAAATTTTGAATTCCCGTTGTCAATTTTCTATCTTGTGACTTTGCTAACCGCTTTCATTAGTTCGAGGAGGATTTCTGTAGACTTCTTTGGGGATTTTCTACATAGACAGTCATGCCATTTTTAAAATAGAGTTTTTGTTTTTTGGGTTTTTTTTTTTTGGCTATACCATGTGGCATGTGGGATCTTAGTTCCCCAACCAGGGAAGCTTCTACTTCCCAGCAGTGGGAGCACTGAGTCTTAACCACTGGACCCCTAGGGAAGTCCCTTAAATACAGTTTTATTTCTTCCTTTTTTGACGTGCAAGCCTTTTATATCTTTTCTTTGCTTTATTGCACTAGTTAGGACTTTCAGTATGATGTTGAGAGAGAGAACAGCCTTACTTTGTGTTTTATAATAGGGTGAAACAATTCAGTCTTTCATCATTTAGTGTAATACAGCTGTAGCTTGCTGAATATTCCATGTATACTTTGCCAAGTTAGGAAAGTTCTCTTTTATTTCTAGTTTGCTGATAGTTTTTTTTTTTTTTTTTTTAGCATAAATAGAGACTGAATTTTGTCAAATCATTTTTCTGCATCTATTGAGGATCATATATTTATTCTTCTTTTCAATTTCATTGCTTTCTGGTATTATTTTTATTACTTAATTTACTCTTGATTTGGGTTTAGTTTGCCCTTTTTTTTCTAGTTTCTTAAGGTAAAAGCTTAGATTATTGATTTGAGATTGTTCGTCTTTTTGTTTAACCATTTTATGCTATATGTTACATTTTAACTATTTTATGTTATAGCCATTTTATGCTATACATTTCCATATAATCACTTTTTTAGTTACATCCTACACATTTTGTGCTGTTGTATGTTCACTTTCATTTACATCAAAATATTTTTAAAATTTCTTTGAGATTTTCTTTTCCACCCATGGGTTATTTAGGATTGTGTTGTTTATTTACCAAATATTTGGAGATTTTCTAAATAGCTTTCTGTTATTTATATCTGGTTTAATTCTTTTATGGTTTGAGAACATCTTTGTATGACTTTCTATTCATTTCAATTTATTGAGGTGTATTTTGTGAGTCATATGGTCTATCTTTGTGAATGTTTCATGTGTACTTGAAAAAGAAAGTGTATTTTGCTGTTGTTGAATGGAGTGTTTCATAAATGTCAATTAAGTCTATTTGGTTGATAATGTTCAGGGCTCCTGTATTCTTACTAGTTTTCTCTCTACATGTTTTTTCTATCAGTTATTGAAAGAGGAGTGATAAAATCTTTAGCAATTGTGGATCTATTTATATTTCCTTTCATTCTATTTGTTTTTGCTTCATGTATTTTGAAACTCTGATGTTATGGGCATACATGTTTAGGATCGCTATTTTTTCTTGGGAAAAGTGATTCCTTTATTATCATGTAATATCTCTCTTTAGCCCTGACATCTATTTTGTTTGATATCAAAATAGTTATTTCAAACTTTCTTTTTTGTTAGTGTTTGCATGATATATCTTCTCTTTTACTTTTAACTTATATTTATAGTTATACTACACTTATATTTATATTTAAAGTTAGTTTCTTGAGGAAAGCATATAGCTGGTGCTTGCTTTTTGATCTAATCTAACAGTCATTTTTAACTGGTGCATTCAGACATTCATATTTAATGCAATTATTGATATGGTTGGATTAAAATCTACCATCTTGCTAGCTGTTTTCTATTTCTCCCATCTGTTCTTTATTTCTTTTTTCTTTATCTGCCTTCTGTTGGGTTAATTGAGCATTATTATGATTCAATTTTGTTTCTTAAGTTGACATTATTTATACCACTTTTAAAGTGTTTTTAGTGGTTGCCTTAGGGTTTACAATATACAACTTTAATTGCATAAAACTTTTCGGTAGAAAGTAGCCCACAACTAAAAAAAAAAATAAAATAAAACCACTGAGCTTCATTATAGGTGATAAAATTCATATTTATTGAATGTTTATCATGTGCCAGTTATTATTTTAAACACTTGCATTTATTAACTAATTTATTGCTCTTAACAACATTAAAAAAGTATAACCAAATGTTATCCCATTTCACAGATAAAAAAATTGAAGCACAAAAGATTAAGTCATTTTCCCATGGTTACAAGCATAGTCGGTCTCCCAAGCTTATGCTTAAAAGCATTATGTTATATTTCTATGGGCAAGACTAGGACGCTGCAACTTAAATTTTGAGACCAAAACCATCAACTTACAAAATATCTTTTGAGAGTATTTCCCCCAAATACACTAAAGGAAGTTGACTTTTAGAGGTAGTGGGGGTTGAGGAGAAGAAATTGATATGCTTAGCTTATATTTCTATGTGCTGAATTTTATAAATCAAGTATGTTTAAGTTATTGGAATCATAAAATGATTGCAATTTTTATGATTGCATTTTTAATCACTTAATTTTAAAACTGAGAGCTTACTTGTATATCATCTAATGTTCTCATTGTTTTGATAGGGGCAATGAAGCCCCAAGAAATTACATTTCTTATCTAAAATCATAGAGCTAATAATTAGTGACAGAGTCAGAACTTGAACCCATTTTTGAGCCTCCTCCCCAGAAATCTACCATATCCCTCCTCTGTGCTCCTATACTATTTATGCTTACTTCTAATCATTAAACATGTCACAATATGGTCTACTTGTTCTTTTATATATTTGCATCCTCTACTAGTATTTAAATTGTTTTGTTTTGTTTTTTTTTTTAATTTTATTTTATTTATTTATTTATGGCTGTGTTGGGTCCTCGTTTCTGTGCGAGGGCTTTCTCTAATTGCGGCAAGTGGAGGCCATTCTTCATCGCGGTGCGCAGGCCTCTCACTATCGCGGCCCCTCTTGCTGCGGAGCACAGGCTCCAGATGCGCAGGCTCAGTAATCGTGGCTCAGGGGCCCAGCTGCTCCGCGGCATGTGGGATCTTCCCAGACCAGGGCTCGAACCCGTGTCCCCTGCATTGGCAGGCAGACTCTCAACCACTGCGCCACCAGGGAAGCCCCTATTTAAATTGTTTGAATGGTCATTTTTATTTGACTAAGTATCCTGAGCAACTGTCATACAGCATGACACATTGTAACCACATTTTGTTTTTAAAGTTTGTTGAATGAAAAGTCCTACTTTGGTTGCAGTCAAGAACCCTGCTCTTAGTATCATTTTATATGCCATGAAAGACAAGGAGCCATCACTAGTCTTCCAGCCTCCAGAAGGGTGTTACTCAGTCTCAGGATGAGACTTTGAATTTCTCTTTCACAGAAATTAGAACTATTTCAGGAAAAGCAGAAGCATATCAGAATTTTGTTGTACTCACTCCTGAATAATCTATAGATCTTTTCTTCTATAAGATGCAAACCAGAATGACTCTTATACCTTGATTATAAGCAAAGACTCCCAGAGGACCAACATGGCATGTGAGGCCCTTCATGATGTTGCTCCTATCTACCCCTTAGCCAAATCTCCAGCCACACAACCCTTAATTCCTTCTTGTTCCTAGAATGCTCCCTACTGGTTTTTTTTTTTAACTTTGTTGAGGAATAACTGACTAATATAATTGTATATATTTATAGTGTACAATGTGATATATATACATATGTTATATATATGTATATATTATATACATACATGTATGTATATATGCATTATATATGTATTATACATATACATATGTATAATACATATACATATATGTATTATACATGTACAGATATACATATATGTATACATATTATACATAATACATATGTATATATGTATATATACATAATACATATGTATATATGTATATATACATAATACATATATGTATTATATATGTATATATTATATACATATATGTATGTATGTATATACATATAACATATGTATGTAATATATACATATGTTTAACATTTGTATATATTATAGAATAATTACCAAGAGCAAGGTAATTAGCACATCCATCACTTCACACAGTGAAAAAATCAGAATTTTTTTTTCAGATTTCAAGCATAAGTGATACCATACAGTATTCTTCTTTTTCTGTCTGGCTTATTTCACACAGCATAATGCACTCCAGTTTCATCCATGTTATCACAAATGATAGGATTTCCTTTTTTATGGGTGAATTTTATGTCTATATCTATACATTTTCTTCTAGGAGTTTTATGGTTTCAGGTCTTACCTTTAAGTCTTTAATGCATTTTGAGTTAATTTTTGTGAGTGGTGTAAGATAGGGGGGTATAGTTTCACTCTTTTACATGTGAGTATAGAGTTTTCCTAACACCGTTTATTTTTATCTAAAATTTTTTTTTGGTTTTGAACCTTTAATGAGAAAAAGATATATATAATATCGAGCTCAAGAACACTTTGTGTTTCGTGTGTCACTGGGCCAAGGGTTGGGGATACACAGAACAGAACTAACAAACAGGATATATGTAAACAAAGATACACAAGGTCACAGAATGAAAAACTGGTGCTTGGCACTGTTTTAAGTCTAGATTACCTCATCACTCAGTAGCATCTTGGGGATCCCATGGCTGATGGGGAATAGAAATCCAGACATGGTGTCCTCCAACACACCCACCTCTAGCAACACATGGTGCATATTTCTCAGAAAATTCTCCTTATGCTCATGTCCCTGAATTGGTTTTTTGGGTACCTTGAACAGATGCAAGGTGTCTGAAGCCTCCAGAAGCACCGCCCACTCCACTTTAGGTATCATACCCGCCACGAAGTCGGGCTTGGACTCCACAGGGTTAATGCGGACTTCAGTGGCCTGGAGGCACAGGGCGAAGCCACAGGCCCCCATTGCCTGCACATGCAAGCTCAGCAGGTTGTGGGTGAGCAGTTTCATGTCAACGCAACGCCTCCTATCACCATTGATTGAACAGACTATTCTTTCCCCATGGTGGGCTCTTGGCACTCTTGTCAAAAATCAGTTGACCACACATGTGTGGTTTTATTTCTGAGATATCTATTCTGTTCCACTGGTCTATGTGTCTGTTTTTATGCCAGTACCATACTGTTTTGATTAATATAGGTTTATAACAGTTTGAAATCAGGAATTGTGATGTCCTTCCGCTTTGTTTTTCTTTCTCAAGATTGCTTTGCCTATTTGGGTCTTTTGTGATTCCATACAAAATTTAGGATAGATTTTTCTATTTCTGTGTATATTACCATTGGGATCCTGTTAGGGATTGCATTGAATCTGCAGATTGCTTTGGATAGTATTAACATTTTCACTATATTAATTCTTCCAATCTAAGAACACAGGCTATCTTTCCATTTGTTTGTATTTCCTTCAGTTCCTTTCATCAATGTCTTATAGTTTCAGTGTACAGCTCTTTCACCTCATTGATTAATTTATTCCTAAGTATTTTATTTTTGATACTATCATAAATGAGATTGTTTTCTTAATTTCTCTTTCAGATACTTCATCGCTGGTGTATAGAAATTCAACTGATTTTTGTATATTGATTTTGTACCCTGCAACTTTACTGAATTCATTTATTAGTTCTGACATGTTTTTGGTGGCACCTTTAAAGTTTTCTGTATATAAGATCACATCACCTGCAAACAATTTTACTTTTTTCTTTTTGATTTAGATGATTTTTTATTTCTTTTTCTTTCCTAACTGCTGTGGCTAGGACTTCCAGACTATGTTGAATAGAAGTAGCAAGAATGTGCTTCTTTGTCTTGTTCTTGATTTTAGAGAAAAAGCTTTTAACTTTTCACCATTGAGTATGATATTAGTTGTGGACTTTTCATATGTGGGTTTTATTATGTTGAGATTATATATTCCTTCTATACTTAATTTGTTGAGAGTTTTTTTTTTAAATCATGAAAGGATGTTGAATTTTGTCAAATGCTTTTTTTCTGTATCTACTAATATGGTCATGTGATTTTTATCCTTCATTCTGTTGACGTGTTATATCACATTTATTGATTTGCAAATTTTTTTTTTAGTGGCAAGTGATTCTTTTTATTATTTCTAAGGGATCTTGGCAATAGAAGGTAATTAATTGGCACCTCTTCTTTTTTAAAATTAGAGTATAGTTGCTTTACAATATTGTCTTAGTTTATACTGTACAGCAAAATGAATCAGCTATATGTATACATATATCCCCTTTTTTTTGATTTTCCTTCTCATTTAGGTCACCACAGTGCACTGAGTAGAGTTCCCTGTGCTATATAGTAGGTTCTCATTAGTTATCTATTTTATACATAGTATCAATAGTGTATGTATGTCAATCCCAATCTCCCAACTCATCCCACCCCGCCTTCCCTCTTGGTATCCATATGTTTGTTCTCTACGTCTGTGTCTCTATTTCTACTTTGTAAATAAGATCGTCTATACCAGTTTTTTCAGATTCCACATACATGCGTTAATATACGGTATTTGTTTTTCTCTTTCTGACTTACTTCAATCTGTATGAGTCTCTAGGTCCATCCATGTTTTAATTATTTTTTAAACAGGACAGAGATTCCTTCTGCCATCAGATGTCTTTCTGCTTGACTGAACTGCACCTGTGGTCTTTGAAGAATACCTTAATTAAAAAATATTTTATTGCTAAAAAATGCTAAACATCATATGAACTTTCAGCAAGTCATAATCTCTTTGCTAGTGGAGGGTCTTGACTCAGTGTTGAAGGGTGGTGGTTTGATTTGCAAATTTTGAACCATCCCTATTTCTCAGGCATAAATTCCACTTGATCATGGTGTATGATCCTTTTAATGTGCCCTTGAATTCAGTTGCTAGTATATTGTTGAGAATTTTGCATCTATGTTTATCAGAGATATTGGCCTGCAATTTTATTTTCTTTTAGCATCCTTGTCTGGCTTGGTATCAGGGTAATGTTAGCCTCATTAAATGAGTTTGAAATTGTTCCTTCTTCTTTAATGTTTTGGAAGAGTTTGAGATTTTGTTTTCTTAATACATTCAGCCACTTTTTGTCTTTTAGTTGAAGAATTCAAACCATTTACCTTTAGAGTAATTATTGACAGGTGAGAACTTACTATCACCATTTTGTTAATTGTTTTCTGATTGCTTTGTAGTTTCTTGTTCCTTTCTTCCTCTCTTGCTGTCTTTCTTTTCAAATTGATAATTTTTTGGTTATGGTTTGTTTTAATTCTTTTCTCTTTATCATTTGCGAACCTATTATAGATTTTTGCTGTGATTATTATGAGGCTTTCAAAATACAGCTTATAGTTATAACAGTCAATTTTAAGCTGATAACAACTTCAACTGCATAAAAAACTTTCACACATTTACTTGCCCCCTTGACATTTTATGTTGGTGCTGTCACAATTTACATCTTTTTATATTTGTATCCATTAACAAAATATTGTAGCTATATTTATTTAACACATTTGTCTTTAAACTATATGCTAGAGTTCTAAGTGATTTACACATCACCATGGCAGTATTAGAATATTTTGAATTTGACCATATATTTACCTTTACCAGGGAATTTTATATTTTCATATGTTTTCATGTTACTAATTAGTGTCCTTACATTTCAGCTTAAAGAACTCCCTTTAGTGTTTCTTATAAGGCAGGTATAGTAGTGATAAATTCCTCTAGATTTTGTTTGTCTGAGAAAGTCTTTATCTCTTTGCTTGAAGGACAACCTTGCTGGTTAAAGTGTACTTGGATGGTAGTTTTTCCCTTTGAGCACTTTGACTATATTATTCCATTCTTTCTCAGGCTGCAGGGTTTCTGCTGAGGAATCTACTTATAGCCTTATTAGGGTTCCCTTGAAAGTGATGAGTCTTTTTTCTCTTGTTGCTTTCAAAATTTTCTGTTTGTCTTTGACTTTTGACAGATAGATTATAATGTCTCTCTATGAAAATCTCTTTGGATTGAATATGTTTGGGGGTCTTTAAGCTTCACGTTTGCCATATCTCTGCCCTGATTTGGGAAGTTTTCAGCCATTATTTCTTTAAATAAATTTTTATTTTCTGAGACTTCCAGAATCTGAATAGTGTTTCAATTGATAGTATCCCATAATTCATGTAGGCTTTCTTCACTTTTTTTTTAACTCATTTCTTTTTTCTCCTCTGACCAGATAATATCAAGAGATCTGTCTTCCAGTTCACAGATTTTTTTTCTGCTCAATTGAACATGATGTTGCAGCTCTCCACTGCATTTTTAAATTTTATTTATTATATTCTTCAGCACTATAATTTCTGTTTGGTTCTTTTTTATGATTTATACTTTTTGTTGAATTTCTTGTTCTGTTGGTTCATTGTTTTCCTGGGTTCATTGAGGCATCTATCTGTGTTCTCTTGACTCTTGAGCTTTCTTAAAATAATCATTTTTAATTATTTTTCAGGTAATGTACAGATTTCCATTTCTTTGGGGTCAGGTACTGAAAATCTAAGTATTCCTTTGGTGATGTAATATTTTCTTGTGTTTTGTGCTTCTAACAGCTTTGCATTGATGTCTGTACATTTGAGGAGGCAGTTACCTCCTCACCTTTTCAGACTGGCATCACTGGGGAAAGACTTTCACCTGAAGGTGGCTGCAAGTTTGGCTGGGTGGGGTGTAGTGTCTCTAATTCTTGGGAGGGCAAAACAGCATAATCTATTTGAAGATTCAACAACTGAAGTTAATATTGGTGAACAACACAGAGTTCTTCAATAACAAGGCTGAAGCAGCCCCATGGGTGGTGGTGGCAGCTAGAGCTATAGGGGCCTTTGGAGACAAAGGTTTCTGAAGTTGTCCTATTCTCCATTTTTGCCTGGGGGAGGAAGTTCTAGCTGAGGGAATCTCTTGGTGCCAGATCTAGCACACTGGTGCTCAGGGCAGCAGCAGAGCCAAGGGCTGGGATCAGGTGCACATGAAACTACCACTGTGCTTGGGTTTTGGGATGCAGGTGCAGTTGATGTGGTGGTGGCACCAGCATATGAGGTGAGGGCCTGTGCAGATCTTCTGTGGAGCTGGAGACTGTGTCTTGGGCTCACTGCAGTGAGTCAGCCCTAGGGTTAGTGGGTGGAGAAGCAGAGTGGCATGAGCCTTGGGATGACTGGGTGCAATACTGGCTTGGGACTAGAGCCAGAGGGCAGTAGCACACCCTGGGGATAATCGGTCAAAGTCCCAACTCTGGCCCCAGTTGCAGAGTAGCCCAGTGATGATGGGATGAAGCTGTGATTTAAAGCCCGGAGCAGTCACAGATCAACAGCAGCATGGCCCCAGTGATGGCTCATTAAAGCTGTGTTTTGGGACCCAGGGGTCAGGCTACAGAGAAGAAGTAGTGCAGACCTGGTTATGGTGGGTCAAAGCCCCAACTTAGGACCCATGGGCAAGGCACAGAGCAGCAGCAGCTCAGCCCCAGTAATGACGGGTCAAAGCTGTGACTTGGGACCTGAGGGCAGGGTGCAGAGCAATAGAAGCTCTGCATGCTGTGGCGTCCTGATACTAGATTGTGGAGCTCAGCAGAGACTAGGGACCCTGGGGGCAAGTGTCACCACTGGAACAGCTTCATTCCTGGGGAGAAGATGCAGCAGTAGGAACTCTGGGCAGTTCTGTCAACTAGGTTCAGCACTGGTGACAACCGTGGGGGTCCTCGGTAACAAAGGCTGCAAACATCTATGGTGGGTAAGTCTTGCTGGGGTTCTCCTGCTCTCCTTTTCCCCAAGGGGTGAAATCCCTCCAAGGATTCTTCTTGGCACTGAGCTGCTCTGGACTGGTGGATTGGGTGACACAGGTAAAATATTTCCTATGCTTTCCTATGTGACCATCCTCAGGTTTTGAGCTCCACAGGATTTCTGCTGCTTCTTCATTGTAGTCCAGAGCTTCCCCAGAGCTATCTTCATTGGTTTGTAGTTATTTATTTATTGTTTTTATTGATTTTGTGGAAGGAATGAGCAGTGGGGTCCCCTAGCCCTCTATCTTGCTGACATCACACCCCTATTCATTTACTATCCTTTCCTTTGCTCATTTAGCCTCTCCCGCAGCAATACTTTGACAACTTTTGTGTGGTTAACTTCTCCTAAGACTCAATGGTCTGTTTTTGTGTAAACTCCTTTCCAGCAATGAAGTTGTTTTACTAATTACGGTAATTCTTGTACTTAGTCTGGCCTAAAGAAACATTTGTTGGATATTCAGAAGGTAGCACAATATAGTGGTTACAAAACCAGGCTATGGGTTTCAAATTGCAGCTTTACTATCTAGTAGCTGTATGACTTGTGTAAGATAACTTACCTCTCTAAGCCTAATTTTCCACATCTTTACAGAGATGAAGTTGATTGTAATGATTTCATAGGGTTGTTGTGAAGTGAATGAAGACAACACATGTGAAGCATCTTGAAAGTGCTGGGTATACATATAGTCAATATTTAGCTAATATTATCCCATTGTTATTATATCATCATCATCATCATCAATCACAATATCAAAAAAATCAAAGTGTGGAAGGAGAGTTACAATGACACTTGATTTCATATCCTTAAATGCATAATCTTTTTTTTAAAAAGGTGGCACAAGGGAATAATTCGCTTGGTAAACCTAGAGCTCTTTAGGCCACCTGAGCCAAGGACACTTAAAAATAAAGGCTTTTATTTTTGAACCAAAGACCAGAAGGAAAATTAGATGAGTTTTTACACCAGTTTGGGTATGGGAAAGGACCAGTTCAGTTACCAACCTGTGTTTTATAAAAGAAAATCTTTGTAAAGTGGGGAAGTGTCTGTAGCTCAGGACCCAGGAGGCCCCAATTACTGGGTCTCTGGGAAGGAGATAGAAGTGTCAGAGGGCTGATGGAAAACAAGCTCTCAGAGGCTGTTTCCCAAAACCTGCTCAGACAGATCAGGACTCTAACGAGAACAGGGTGATGTTTACCGCCTGGGGCCTGACAGGATGCTCCAGAGAGCCAGAGAGCCAGAGCCAGGAGTCTAAGGTCAGGTGTTTCTGGAGGAAGGTGTGCAAAACTTGGGAGACTGACGTTCCTTGTTTTTCTCTTGCTTTCCTGCACCTCCCAGAGGCTTAGTATACTACTCAAGACACATTGATTTCCTGCATGTTCTTACTCAGTGGACGAAGGCCTCTGGGAGAGAGAGACAAACAAACACCGTGAACAATGAGAAAAATACAATGAAAGTAAAACAATGCCTGCGCTGACTTTGTACCAGATCACGTACAGATTCCTGAGGAGGACAGTGGCCACACCAAAGCCATAGAGGATGAGCCTTTTCAAAGACTGCTGCTCATTGGGCTTCACGTGGGCCATCCAGAACCCTGAGCTTCTCACCACTGCCACTTCTAACCATTGCTCTGTTCCCTGGAGTTCTCCCAAGAGAGAGAGAGAACCCTGTGGAAAGGCTTGGTGCATTAGAGAGGAGGGAGGGGGGAAGGGTGGATAAAAAGTGAGGTGGAATTTCTTGGCTGAAATGAGTTTTCAATTTCTTGGTGAATCTCAATTACACACACTTTCCCTGAGGCCTGTTACTTCAGAGAATCAAAACTCTGCAGTCATTTCTAACAGAGTGGAAATTCTTAGATTGTCAGTTTACCTCCTTTTAGGAGAGCTTTTTTCCCCAGGAATGTTTAACTAAAAGAGGTGATTACAAGAACCCCCTGTGAAAGGCGTACCCTCTCCTCACCTTTTCAGTCACAGAGTAAACATTTTCCAGACATACTGGAGCAAGTTTTCTTAACTCCATGGTTTAGCATCAGTTCTCAGTAGGTGCTCAATAAATAACTATTGAATGAATAACTTTGATGATCTGCTACATGCAGGGTAACTTACAAGGATTGAAAAGCAGTTAAGATTAATAAAAAGAAACTCCTAGTCAATATGGTGGGCTAAGCAGAAATGGGAAACTTCTTATCTAGCTCCAAACACATAGAAATGCTGAATAAGATAGAACACAAATCTTCCTTAAAAGTACATAGCTGAAATTGAAAGCACAAAGGGGAAAAAATTCACCAAGTCCTAGAAGTGAAAAGGAAACTCAAAGCCAGAAGAGTAGAATTAAATTTGCTGTGGGGATAAGTGAACCAAATATGCACCTAAGGGAGGGTGGGTGGTATCAAAACCAAGTAGAACCGAACTGTGATACAACAGTCATGGATGATATTGGGAGGGGGCAGTTCAGACTTAAAACACTCTACATTCCTCATGTGTTCAGTAGTATGTAGAGATACTGATTAGTCTTATATTTGGGTAACTTTGTGCATTAAAACTATAAAAGTAAAGATACCTCCCCTTCAAAAAAAAAAAAAGAAAAGAAAAGAAAAGAGGAAGTGGAATGTTTAACCTTGAAATCAGTAGAGGAGGAAACAGAGAAAATAAGGAAAGTGCAGTCAATTCAATAAGAAAAAGCCTAGTAAATAGAGAATGTCAAATAAGAGGATATACACAGGTATACACACATAGATCAGAAATTACTATAAATCTGAACGAATTATGTTCACCTATTAAAAGACAGATTGGAAATTGGAAATAAAAATTCTTGCTATATGCAGGAATCCCTAAAATACATATGAAACTTTAAAAGTCAGGAAAAGATATACCAGGCAAATACTAAAAAAGAAATAATAAATTTAGATGTATTAGTTGGTGGGATGTATGGCGTTTGGAAAAAATATGGGGGAAATCATAACTATAAGGAGAGAAGAATTTGGTGGCCACTGCTATGCTCCATTGACCGCTCTGGATAAAGATACCTAAAAGTTGAGTGATTAATTAGCAATTAATAACAAGAGTGAAAGCTAGAGGGCTTCCTTGGTAGTACACAAGGAGGCTCTCCTGTCCTGCAGCGGGATGGCAGAGAAATTTCAGGACCAGGCCTAGGACTTAAACAAGTGTAGCCAAGCTCTAAAGAAGGTTTAACTTCTAACCCAGGTATGTCTGCTATGCCAAGGTCAAGGCTCTTGTTGGGACATATGACATGGGGGCATCTAGGTTGATGCATCTGAAAATCTTGAATTCCCAGACACATCTGAACTTAGGGACCCTTCAGAAGTGGCCCTTCCCTATAAAGATCTAGCACTCCCCCTTGCTTAAAGATGATGTAGAGAAAACATACGTAGCCTCCACTCTGCCCCCAGGTTCTGTCCCCATCATTCTCCAGGTCAGTAGGCCAATAATCAGGATTAAGTCAAAACATAACCCAGCCATACTAAGGATACCTGAGTCCACTAGGGAGGGGAAAGGGACTAACCCCCCCCATGGAACTTTAGGACCTACTAGAATACGAGTAGGAGCTGGAAAGTTATATTTAGAACTGCATTCTGAGGCTGTTAGACTGAGAAAAAGGAAAACAAATGTGGATGAAAGAGACTTTATCAAAATGGGAGCATGTTACAGAACTGCAAGCATTAAGGCATTAACACTCTGGCCAGGACCTCAGGAAGCGCTGTGAGCAAAGCACGTAGAAACATGGGAAATGTGATGTTCTACATTAAGTAAAGAATAAAAGCCAGAATGGTCACAAAAGGCAGTGGGAAAAGGAAATTAAAAGGCTCAGAAAAGTGGATGAGTTATAGTGGATGTACCATGTAAGACCAGAAAACCTATTAGATGACTATACCTCATAAGAGGGCTGAGAGGATACATCATTTACCAGAGCAATAAGAAACATACTAGTGAGAAAAGCACTAGCATCAGTAGGAAGTTCAGTCATAGTTCTCTGCTGTAACTCAGGGCTGATGGTAGGAAAAACCACTGCAGAAGTAGGCTCATTAACACATAGCACAGGGGATCCCTAAAACACTCTGACTGCGAACAATAGAGGCCAGACGGCAAAATTTTCTACTCAGAAGCCAGGTAAGCACAATTATTACAATAAGTGACATGGTTGTAAGAACAGCCAGGGAGTCTGATATTTAGAAAGTTACAGACATTGTTAAGAGAGTGTGGCATCCCTAGGGGCAAAATATATGGGCACCAACATGAGTATGATTCTATCTGTAAAGTAAAAAGAAAATTGAGGATGATAATCATAAGGCTGAGAGCAATCATTCTAACAAAAATTATAATCCTCAGTCCAATATCCAGTTTTCAGACACAGACCCACTGACTAGAGAAGAGACTGGCTCAGAGGAAGGCCCCTGCAATATCATGACAAATATACATGGCAATGGCTTTCTCAAACCTTTCCCAAAGGGACCTGCTGCCATTTATTGGGTAACTAGGGAAAGAAGAATATTCAAGCATTTTGAGGATTGTTGGATTCAGGGTTCAAGTTAATATTGATGCCAAAGTGTTATTATGCCCCTCTGTTAGAGTGGAAACATGTGATAGCCAAGGTAAGCTCACAGTGGGTCCACTGTGTCTGTGAACCTAGCTAGTGCTCATTTCCCCAGACCCCAATTTATAGTTGTAATAGATACACTTGGGAGTCAGCGCAACCTCTACATTGGGTCCTTGGTCCGTAGGATAAGAGCTTTCTAGTGAAAAAAGCCAAGTGGAAGCCAATGAAACTACCTCATCTCCCATCCCTATTTAAAGATAGTAAATTAGAAAATAAATCATAGTCCAAAATGAATGGCTGAAATTAGTACCACCTTTAAAATCCATTAAAGAATGCAGGGATGATTCCCGGCCGTCATCATTTTATTCAGCAATCGCACACTACAAAAACAAGATGTATCCTGAAGCGTGATAGTGGATTACTGCAAACACAGCCAGGCATTATGTCCAATAGCAGATGTAGTATCTTTACTAGAACAGATTAACATGCATCAGATATATTGTACGCAGCCATTGATCTGGCAAACACATTCTTTTCTCTCCTTAAGAAAAGAAGAAAAGATAGAGTTTTCACTTACTTAAAAATGACAACAGAATACATTACAGGTTTGCTCCAGTGCTGTGTTAACACTTCTGCCCCCTGTCAAAATATAGTTTGAAGAGATGTAGATTATCTGGCTATTCACACAGAATATCATATTTGTTCATGATATTGATGATGTCACGCTAATGGAACCATATGGGCTCAAAGCAGATACTAGTTGGGGGCTTTGTTAAGAAGCAGGTGTTCCAGAAAGTTGGAGATAAGCCCTATGAACATTCAGGGCCTGCAACTTCAGTAAAATTTTAGGTGTCTGTTGCTTATGACATTCTAAGAATCATCCCCCCATCCCACAATAAAGAATAAATTATTGAAACTTGTATTTCTCAGCATGAAAAAGGAAGTGAAATTCCTGGCATGCTTCTTTGGGTGCTAGGGGCAGCATATTTCACACCCGGGAACAACATGTGGAAATACTAGTCTGGTAAAATGACATGAAAGCCTACCAGCTTTGAAAGGGTTCTAGCTTTGGCTGCTGCCTATGCACTTTGGACAGCTCATGCCAAGGTACCAGCCTTTAAGAAAATGAATTGCCATCTTGGCAAGAGTAGATAAGGATGCTGTTACCTTTTGGGAGAAGGAGGACTATATTTAGCGATCAGGTGATAAGCTTGGATATCTCTTAGTACTCCAATACCAAATTTTTACAACAAATGGACAAGTGCAATAATTCTGGCCTAAGAAGGTCATGGTAACCAGGAAAGGATTCGACCCCACAGGAATGAAGGTCTAGTTCACAACACCAGGTAAATCTCCAGACCACCAGAGGTGCTAACTGAGGATGAGGGGAATTTATAATAGACGGTGGAGAATGGAGATAATGAGGATTGGTTATGGCCCTGGGATCAGTTCCAATGGTGGGGACTGTAGTTTATTCCACTAATTTTTTTTTTCCTAAGTTTTCCCCAGGGATAGAGGCCCACTGGAATGCTAGAAGAGTTAGTCCCAAAAATCTATACAAAAAAAGTGGATCTGAGCAGTGTAAGGTATGGACTGTGGGGAATATGTACTGTTCTGTCCAGATCTCTCTTAGTAATGAAGGACTTACTCCTCCTTACTTCTAGGGGTCCTGTTGGAAGATGGCCCTCAGCTATAAACTTCTACTGGGGGATTACATCTATGGAAAAACCTGCTTCGCCCCAAAGCACACTTCTTTCCAGGGAAGCCTGAATCCAATGACTGATCAGACAAAAGGAATAAAGACCCGGCACCCTTGTTTTAACTGGAGGCAACTCCAAAAGACTACCCTAGCTCCATAACTCTTCATGGGGTCATCTTAGATCTTTATTGAGACTGCATCACAGCTCATCTCCTTCTGTCTAATGCCATTTCCTTCCCTGCCCTTCTACAGGCTTTGATTGCAAGAGTCCTCCCTAATAAACATCTTGCACGCTAATTGCTGAGTGTCTGCTTCCCAGAGAACCCAAGCTGCATCTGATAAAATACACTGATAATATAACTGAAACTACTACTATCATAGATTTATACATATATATATAAATCTATAAAATAAATGCTGATAGTATTACAAGAAGAAATTTAGAAATATATAATACTTGTGTAAATATTTTAACACGTATTTTAGAAACTGATAGATCAAGGACTCAATATTTGTAACAATGCAGAAGATTTTAACAAAGTTGTTCTCTCTCATATACATATGGAATATAATGTAATGCAACACACATAACACAACATAACATAGCTTTATTCTTATGTCCAAGGCATAGGGAGCACATATGATTTTTAAGCATACATGTATTATTTTAGAAAGTTGATCATACATGGTAAGATTACAAAAGTTCTCAAAATTTTCTAATAATTGATATCATAGAAGACATTTTATCTTATTACAGTATATTAAAATAAATACAAGTGGACTTTCCCAAAAATTTGTTGGAAAAATAATAATCTACGGTAAAAAAATAATTGAATCAGTAAAAAATTTCTTCCTATAAAATACATCAAGCCCACACAATTTTATGGAGAAATTTTACCAAAAACTGTAAGTCATAGTTCCTATCTTATACAATCTGTTTTAGTGAATGAAAAAAAAAGGGCAAACTACCTACATGTGATATCAAAATTAGGCACAGAAAATATGAGAAATAATATTAATTGTTCAGTTTCACTACCATGTAGATGAACAAATTGTGATAACATGTTAGCAAATCCAGACTTGTACTTAGAGTATATCATGATAAAACAGGGTTCATCCCAAGAATGAGAAGATGCATCAACATTAAAAATAAGTAAAACAGGTAAATAAATAGAAAATCTATTTATATTATTCAACACAGTAACAGAAAAAAGGGAGAAAAGGTGAGCATCTCAATGGATCTAGAAAAATATTCTATAAAAATCAGTACCTGTCCATAAATTAAGGTGAAAAAAATAGGACATTAACAATAGAAACAAACTTCCTTAACCTGATAAAGCACATCTACCCCAAACCCATAGCAATTGCTGTATTTTAGATTTTCAGATTTTAGAAACATTCACATTAAATTCAAGACAAGAAGCTATTCACTAAAACCACTTCTATATAGCAATTACTGGAAGCTCTAGCCATTCAAAAACACAGTAAAAAGAATTAAAGGTTATAATTATTGGAGAGAAAGAGGCACAATTGTTATCTGCAGATGATTGCATACAAAATAGAAAAGAATCCACAGACAAACCACTTAGATTAAAAAAGTTCAGGAAGTTTGCTGGAAATAGGATCAACATACAAAAATGATTAAAATGTAAGATTTTATTTAACAGTTATTGGAAAATAGAAACTTATTAAAAATTCCATTCACAATTACATTCAAATTTACATGGTACCCAAGGAAAAAATATAGAAAATAGTATTTAATACTTTTATGGAAGAAACTTATAATATCAAATAAGATAAAAACATTTTGTTAATGCATATACAAGCTCAATATCAGGGACATGTACTATAAATTATTACTCAAATTGACCTACAAAGTTAATGTAATTCCAATAAAAATCTCAGTAGATTTTTTTCATGAAATTTGGTGAACTTATTTAAAATTCCTGTGTATGAGCAGATGTTCAGAAATAGGCAGGGCAGCTATGAGAAGAACTCGGGGAATTTGCTCTTCTAGATATCAAGAATTATTTTAAATCTATAGTGATTAAAACAGTATGGCAGGGCTTCCCTGGTGGCGCAGTGGTTGAGAGTCTGCCTGCCGATGCAGGGGACACGGGTTCAAGCCCTGGTCCGGGAAGATCCCACATGCCACGGAGCAACTAAGCCCGTGCGCCACAACTGCTGAGCCTGCGCGTCTGGAGCCGTGCTCCGCAACGAGAGGCCGCAACAGTGAGAGGCCCGCGCACCGCGATGAACAGTGGCCCCCGCTCGCCGCAACTGGAGAAAGCCCTCACACAGAAACGAAGACCCAACACAGCCAAAAATAAATAAATTAATTAATTAATTAAAAAAAAAAAACCACACAGTATGGCATTTTGTAGGGTTAAAAATAGATTAATTAGACAAACTCGATAGCTTAGAAATAGACTCTGGCTTATGTGTATATTTGGTTTATGAGAGAGTTGGCCTCAAAAGTTGAAACTTATTGGAATAATTGGCTATCTGTATGGCAAGAAAGAGAATTAGATCATTACCTCTATATAAAAAAATAAATTCCAGGTAGATTAAAGGCTTAGATTTGTTAAAAAATAGTTTTAAAATAAAAAAGGACAATTTTATGATCCTGTGAAGAAGAATATGTTTAGATACATGGAAAAAAAGCACAAGTTGTAAAGAAAATTGATTCATTTACATTAAAATTTTAAATGCCTGCATGACAAAAGTTAACAAAGCCAAACCACAAAGATTTTTTGTAGCATACATAACAAAGAATCTCTCCAAAATATATAAAGAACACTTCACCAACAGTAAGATAATGATGATAGCTAACATTTATTAAGTATTTACTCTATGACAGGATCTGTTCTAAGTGGTTAGTATGTATTAACTCCCTTAACCACTATAATAATCCTATGAGATACTATTTTTATCTTTATCTTACAGATGAAGAAACTGAGCCACAGAGAATTTAAGTAACATATCCAAGTACAAGCAACTGTTAATGACACATTTGGAATCGAAACTAAAGCAGTTCAGAGTGTCTGCTGCTAACCACTATGTAGAATCGTGCCCCTCTCCCTGCAAAAGGAAAATAATTCTGTTGAACAGCAAGCAAAGATATGAACAGGTTATTCATAGAAGAGTTGCTGGAATTGCCAATAAAGATGAAAATATGCCCAACTTCATTAATCAGAAAAATGTAATTTAAAATTTTAATGATGTTTCTCACCCATCAGATTGGCAAAATTTATAAAAGTCTGAGAATACCAAATGGTGACCAGATTTCACAAGATACAAATTCATATATCCTGCAGAATAGAGTGTAAACTGGCACACAAACGTTGGAGCAAGAGGGCAATATTCAGTAAAACAGACCTATAAGTACCTGATGACCCAGCAATTTCACTTCCAGGTAAACTTACATATAAAGAAAAATGTGTGTAACGATATTTAATGCATTATTTTAAATAAGCAGATAATTGGAAGGATTTTAAGGGAAAAAATTGTGGTATTGTAATAGGATGTAATGCCATTTAGCAATTAAAATTAGTGAATTACATTTACATGTATCAATGTGGATGAGTCTAAGATTGCACCACTGAGTGAACGAAGCATTATGTAGTACATATAGGTATGTAGAATATGATACCATTTAAGTCAGCTTTTAGGACATGAAAATTCTATAAACTGTTTATGGTACTTATATGGTCCAAGTATAAATACACGGAGGGCAGAGAAAGGGAGTGAATGAGACTGCAGAGTCATACACAGCAGATTTAGTCACATCTTTAATATTTTATTATAAAAATGGTATATCATGCACATATAAAATTTATTAATTCTGTTGTTGGGTGCCCAGGTTGATTTCTCTCCATGTTTTTCTGTATATTTTTAATATTAAAAACAGAGAGAGAAAAAAAAAAAAAACAAGAGGAAGTTGATTAACACATAGTCCTTACTCTCAAAGAACTCATCTCTATTCATCCCAGTACAGAGTTCTGTAAGCAAACAGTACTATTTTAAGTAATAAAGGCACAACAAGAATAATGCTTCCTGTCTACTAAGCTTTGTTCCATCCTTCTGACTTTCTGCTTTTACCTGAGTTAGGAGATAAATTAGACCTGAAGCAGGACGCAGTGGTCATCTATGCTTCTCATAGAACAGATGAAGAAACTGAGATCTATAAATGACCTAAGATCAGACATTATATGTAGCAATTGAGTGGTAGAGTTTAGAGCAGAATCCAGATCTCAGGACAAATAAGAAGGCACAGAAAGGAGGTCAGCAGGCCAAATTAGGTCCACAGACAGGTTTTGTTTGACCCATATGTCATTTAATTAAAAAAAAAAGAAATGTGATCATTATTACAAACTGTGTGTATAGTTAGCCATAACCCCGCCAATCCCTATTTTCTCGTGTGGATACTCTATTTATTGATGTTACCTACCTGGCCCTTTAATATATTTGCATTTCTGATCCTCATAATAGAATCTTTGACTTGGAGAAGGTCACCTATATCCACCCAGCCCTCACTGTAATTCCCTCAACAACATCCCTGACAAGTGTGATGCACCTCTGCTTGCACACTTCAGCTATGGGGAGCTTACCAGCTCTCAACATAGCCCAGCTAATTTCTGAACAGCTCTGAATGTTAGAAAGTTCTGCCTTATATGGAGTCAAAATGTACTTCTTGTAACATCCCACTCATTATCCCTAGCCCAGCCCTCTAAAAAGTTTCATGAAATAAATCTAACTGCTCTTGTAGAAATATTTGAAGACAGCTTTTACTGTTAAACTAAATCATTTCTTCAGGATAAACACTGTAGATTTGTCCAACTCTTCTAGAGTTGCTTGGTTTTCCTATTCTTTGCTAACTTGGTTTGCCTCTGGAGCTGCCATCTTGAATGTGGTCCAGCTCCCCACTACTGGAAGGCAATCAAGAGAGACTGTTCATGGTGATCACCATCAATACTCTTCATCTACTGTTTAAACCATCCAGCTATTTACAACCAGAAGAGTAACATGACTTCATTTCTGCCTACTTCTCCAGACTTTTCTACACTTTCTCCATTTTTTTCTCATCTTTTCCTTTCACCTTTTGCCCTAGTCACACATTGTCTTCACTCCAACAACAATAAACTATTTGGAGTTCCCTAAATCAACCATGTTATTTTATATCACCATGTCATTCATATCTTGTTCTCTCAACACGGAATGTTTCATCAATGACTTCTCTTTGGAACTCCTATTTATTCTTCAAAACCCAGCTTTAATGTTACTGTCCCTGTGAGGCTTTTCTATGCCTTTAATCCTTCCCTTTTCCTCTTTCACACTCCAGTCTAAGTTAATCACTCCCTCCTGCACGCTGTTTCCCCGCTTTATATACACTTCTATTCTTGCACATTTCTCACTGGATTATAATTATTGGTCTGCATCTCTCTCTCCCTCTTTTATATTACAGTCTCTTGGATGGACAGTGCCTTACTTCTTTTTGTAACTGAAACAGTAAGCACAGGGACTGGCACATAATAAGTGCTAAACAGATACTTTTTGAGTTGAGTGCAACTCTGAGACCACTGGATATATTGCACAGATAAAGTTTGTCTTGAGGACAGCTTGAGTTTTCTCCATTTTCCAAATTGAATTGAGTTGCTTGAGAACAGGAATCATGTTTTATTTTTCTTGCTCTCCTAGCATCAAGCACAATTCCCATCAGTCACTCAGATGATTGTTTAAATCAATAAACATGATTCAGAGGTATGAGTGCAATGAGATTTCACTGAAAGACAGACTTTTGTTTTGGTTTTTCATTCTAGAGAAGGAAAAAGTGTATATAAGCATAAAGATCAAATTTGTATTCATACATATATGTACACAAATATCTGTAAATAGCTACCACTCTATGTGTGTGTGTGTATATATATATATATATATATATATACAGTGTTGCCTTTGCACATCCAGGAATATATACATCTTCTGAATTGCAAAGTGCACTCCAGGTTATTTGAAGTCTTGTACAATATGTCTAGCCTTCTAGGCAAAGTTTCTTGTTAATTTCCTCTGCCTCCATGAATGTATGATTTATTTAAAGAAACTTCCATGCAGCAAATTAAACAACATTTGTTCTACCTACAGGGATAATTCCCCAGCATCACAGAGTTGGCAGGCCCCATTACAAAGGTTTATGTAAAAGCAGTGGTCCAAATCAGAATCCCAAGTACAAAAGTGTCTGCTGGTGTATTGCCACAAGATATACTCCAGTGTCTAATTAGCCCAGGGAGGAATAAGGGGAAAAATAAAAACAAAAACAAAACTCTAGTGCTAAAAATGATTGTGGTTGTTGATTTTTTTTTTCATTTCCTTTTTTCCCCTTTGTCCTGAATCTCCATCATTTCACA
The DNA here is from genome assembly GCF_965194805.1 of Balaenoptera borealis. NCBI lineage: Eukaryota > Metazoa > Chordata > Mammalia > Artiodactyla > Balaenopteridae > Balaenoptera > Balaenoptera borealis. Next base: position 37,971,080 of record NC_138860.1, on the reverse strand, counting down.
GGGATGTACTCAGAAATTGATATAATTAACTGGATTTCTTTCTTAGTCACTTCCTTGATATCTGTCCTCTTCTCTTCTTCTCTCTCTCTCTCTCTTTCTTTTAAAAAGAAAACCTATATTTTTGTTGTTTAATCAGAGATACCAAACATTTAACCATCTGTTTCAAATTTTTTTCATAGGAAAAGACCTCGAGCCATTTCAGTCTGAACCTCTGGGAAACTATCCAAGAGAGATGAGAAATATACCATACCTAATCTTTACTCTGTTCCTCTGCAATTCCAACCCAAATTAAAGAAATCATAAAATAAGCTGCAAAGTAAGGAATCCATGAATTATTAGATATCAACAATTAACATTCTTATCCAGCTTGCAAATCCATATCATCCTAAAGCAAGGCCAATTTATGACTGGGAAAAGGTAGATTTACTTGATAAATTCTGATAATATTTTAACTTTTACTCCCATTTTCCCTGGGCTCAGTGTCTTAGGAGATATTCTGTGGTGGGGGGTGCACTCTTGGCACATCTCATATCTTAGTTCATGATTGAACACACTCTTTAAAACACCTATATGCATTCATTGATACAATCAATATATTTTGAAAACTTACTTTGGGAATATAATCATGCATGGTATTATTCCTATCCTTAGCAGTATTCCAGTAAACCATTGCTTCATAATAAGCCACTCCAAAGCTTTGTGCTTTTCTCTATTTTTCTCACAGTTTCCATGAATCAGGAATTCAGAGGGCATGGTGGGGATGACTTGACTCTACTCCACAATGTCTGTGGTCTCAGCTGACAAACTCCAGGCTGAGTGTGACCAGATGGCTGAGGGCTGAAATCATCTGAAGTTGTATTTAGCATCACATGTCTGGCAGTAGAATCTGTTGGTTGTCTGGGACCTCAGCTGGGGCTATTGGCCAGTGTTCATGTGGCCTTTTCATGTATTGGGTTTCTAATATGACTCCAAAGGAGAATGTCCTAACTATAAGCAAAAGTTGTGTTGCCTTTTCTGACCTTTTCTCAGAAGTCAGGTTGTATCACTCCTACTGCATTCTATTGGTTACAAGAAAATCACAGCCCAAATAGATTCTGGGGAAGTGAACATAAATCCCATCTCTTGATGAAAGGTGTGTCGAGATCACATTGTACAAGAACATGTATGATGGAAGATATTTTCTGTGGCCATCTTAGAAAATGCAACCTGCCACAGGTAGCTTATAGTGCAGTAGGAAAGTTAGACATGTAAACAAGTCAATGCAAGAAAGGGTCATAGCACTGTAACAGAAGACTGTCTTGAGTGCAGTAAAACCCCTGCATATCTGGAGAAACTGTGGAGGGCAGGAAAAGTTTCCAAAAGGAGGTGAGTCTTAGGTGGCTAGGTTAGACATAGGGTGATATATTAATACATTTTAGTGGAAGTTGTTGAATTTTCGGTTTTTGAGGCATAACTTACATAAAATACTGATAACACATACATTTAAAACATAACTTAGGTTAAAAAACAAAATAGAAAGCCCTTGTACTCTATAGTGCCTTTCAAAATCCCTTTGCTAGTTAGAGGATGAGCTTGAGAAGGGTTATAGTAACTGTTCTGGGACTGCAGCAAACATTGGGCATGATGAGAAGTTGCAACGTGCCAGGCAAGTTATCACACAATCATGACAAATCTTTACCTGTGTAGAAGTTCCAGAAGTTGTGAAGGGCCAGCAGGAGAATGTCAGCCAGCCAGGAATCACACTATTCTAAGGTATATCTTTATTCCCACTTAGCAGATGTTACCCCAGCGGTCACTGAATCCAAGTTGCCACAAGCTGGGGGTGTTGTCTGTTCTCCCCAGGTATTGGGACTTGATGGAACTGTGGATTTGTGGAGATTTCAGGGGCTGGTACTCAAGGAATTCAACCATTTTATGACTTTATTTGAGGATAAGGTCAATCCTTGCAGCTTTAGGGTAGTACAAAGGCAATAAGAGAGGGGCTAATATTCCTAGACAGGAGAGAGGCAGAACATGTGTGCATGAATGTCCTCCAAAGAAAACGGGAAAACCTTTGTGTTTTATTTATTTTGTGTAATTAAAGGAGCATCACTGTGCCATCCATGCTAAGCCAGAGCTTTTAATTCAGTAGAAATGAAATTCTAACCCAGTGTGTGCTTAACTTCCCCAGCACAGTAAAACCATTTCTCTCTTTGTCTCTGTCTCATCTCCCACTTTGTAGTGAAGAGATGTACAGGGCTGCAGTACAGTCTGAAAGTGGGAAACCACACTGGCAATTTCTGAGTGATGTCTGAAGGAATGAATTGAAGGACTTGCCTGGGGTGGAGACACAAGACAGACCATGCATTTATAGTCACCGCTGGGTTTGCATTTTGCTTGCACTGCTTATCTATGCATATTCTTTTCTGTTCCAACATACAAAGGAAAACATGCCCAAGCAGATGCTTCCCAGCTTATCATTCCATATCAACCCAGGAACAAGACAGGTTTTCAATTTCTCCATTTGTGAGTGCAATTAAAAGTTGGCAGAGGTTGCTGTGAGGGGAGAAAATGAACAGTTGTGCATAATGGCCACTAAATAGAGAGATGACATCCATGAGGGTGGGGTGGGAGATGAGGAATGGATCTGGGACTCATCTCACCAATATCTGATGCCTGGGAGTTATGGTTAGTGATATTAAGCTATGTGTTTATGCACTTAGACTTGCTCTTGTTTGCTTCTGAGCCTGTGTCCATGTTATTTGCCTGTATTTCAAACACTTTCTTCAGTCCCCCAATGGGGGATACTCCATCTCCCTCCACACTTGTTCTTCATCTTTCTAACTCCAACTTGTCCTTCAAGTTTCAATTTTGATGTTACTTCTTACAGGAAGCCTTCTCTTCCTTTTCAATATTTGGTTTGTCACCTCCCTCACACTCCTCCCTTAGTCCCTGAACTTATTTCCAATAAAGCTTTCTCATGTGGTACCATTATTTCCTTTTTCTTTTTTGCCTTATTTGATACCCTAGACTGAAAGGTACTTGAGAGCAGAAAACGTATATTCTCTGCTGTTGTATTTCAATACATATAATAAAATACCAACTAAATTGTAGGAGCTCAAACAAAATTATAGATTAGTAAGGTAAAGAGATATAAGCCAGAAGTTGCAGAGAAGTATGTGGTCAGAGTTAAAGTCCAAATGGATGGGTGAAAAGATGAAAAATGAACTGAGATTTTACATCAACCAGATTAGAAAAAAGAAAATAGAGTGTCAAGGGAAGAGATCAAGATGGCCGAGTAGGAGAATACGGAATTTACCTCACCCCATGAGCACGACAAAAATACATATACACATGGAACAGTTCTCACCAAAGACTAACTGGAGACTGGCAGAAAGACTCATCTATAAGCAAGGCTGTAAGAAAGATCCATACGGAATCAGATAGAAGGCTAGAGAAGTGGTCAGTTAGGGACCTGTGCCTGTGGGAAGGGACTCAGAGGAAAAGGGAGATTACATAGGAAGAGAGCCACCCTGGGGGTGAGGGTTGGAGCACATATAGGGTGCCTCAGCACTGGTGTCTGACACTGGAAGGCGAGTCCCTTCGGCTGGTTGGAGGACAAGCAGGATTAATAGGTGGGCTGTGAGAAGTCTGGATTCTGCTCATGAGGAGGACACACACTTGCTTATTCCTGAAATAAGTTGGAGAGGGTAGACTGAAACTGCATGGGTCCCTGACCAATTTCTCCCATCCACCCTAGTGTGTGCCCTGACCTGAGCCCGAGTAAATGCTCCAGCCCAGCTTGCTATGTGACATAGGACCACACTGTAATGAGGGCTTCTATGGCTGAGGGGATAGCTCAGCTGTGAGGTACAAAGGCAGCTCAGGACTGGAGCATCATCTGAGCAGTGGTAGGGCAGCCACTACTTTTGCTGATACAGGCAATGCATGAGAAGTGGTCTGGGTTGCTGACTATGACTGGGGCTGACACAGCCTGTGCCCCAACCCATATTGAGCACCTGCACCAGCTCCATTGCTGCAGCACTGCTCACCTCTGGGGCAAGTGTGCTGGTACTGGGAGCAGGGAGAATCATACACTTAGAGGAAACAGAGCCAGCTCGAACTTGACCTTCAGTGTTTCTACTCCAGCATCTTGGGACCTGACCCTACTCTATATAGGGAAGTGACAGCCACTGAGCAGAGGAGAAGCCCCAGCTCACACTGGCTCTGGCCCTGGCCCATCCAACTCCAGTCCCACCTCCTACCAATCTGATAGCTGCCAGCACTCCCTGAGGAAAGATGTGACCTGTGTTTATGTCAAATACAGCTCTCCCACCAAAGCCACTGGGCACATGCAGACTGTATTGGGATTCTCCCATATAAGGATACCCCTTCAAGACTACAATATGTAACTGTTTCACATAATTTTATAGAGACAGAGAAAGATAAGAAAAATGAGAAGACATAGGAATTTGTTTCAATTGAAAGAGCAAGAGAAAACCCCTGAAAACACAACTAATGAAATAGAGATAAACAATTTACCAGATAAAGAGTTCAAAACATTAGTAATAAGAATGCTAACTGAATGAGGGAAAAGAATAGATGAACACAGTGAGAATTTTAACAGGAAATTAGAACATATGAAAAAGAACGAGTCAGAAGTGAAGAATACAATAACCAAAATGAAAAAAAAAAAAAAAAACATACTGGAAGGAATTAATAGCAGACTAGGTGATACAGAAGAACGCATAAGTGATCTAGAAGACAGAATGATAGAAACCCCCCAATCAGAACAGCGAAAAGAAAAACAAATAAAAAAATGAGAGCAGTTTAAGGGACCTCTAGGATAACATCAAATGTAACAACATTTGCATTATAGGAGACCCAGAAGGAGGAGAGAAGGGCTCAAAAATGTATTTACTAAAACTATGGCTGAAAACTTCCCAAACTTAAGAAGGAAACAGATATCCAGGTACAGAAAGCACAGAGGGTCCTAAGCAAGATGAATCCAAACAGATCCACACTAAGACATATCATAATTAAAATGGCAAAATTTAAAGATAAAGAGAGAATTCTAAAGGCAGCCAGAGAAAAACAAAGAGTCATATACAAGGGAACCCCCATAAGGCTGTCAGCTGATTTTTCTGCAGAAAATTTGTAGGCCAGAAGGGAGTGACATGATATATTCAAAGTGCTGAAAGGGAAAAACCTGCAATCTAGGATACTCTACCCAGCAAGAATATGAGAGTTAAAGACTTTTCTGACAAGCAAAAATTTAAAAAGTTAATCAATGCTAAACCTGCTTTAAAAGAAACATTAAAGGTATCGTCTCTAAAAGGAAAAGAAAAGGCTATAACAAGAATTAAGTATATAGGAATGGAAAAATCCCAATAGTAAAGGCAAATATATAGTAAAAGCTGAGGATCAACCACTTAAAGAAGCTAGTACAAAGATTAAAAGACAAAAATCTGTAAAATCAACTATAACTACAATAAACAGTAAAGGGATACACATGAAAATGTAAAATATAACATTGAAAACACAAAACATGGAAGAGGGGAGTAAAATTGTAGATCTTTAAATGTGTTTGAAATTAAATGACTATGAGTTTAAAACAAGTAGAAATATTTATAGGTCAACATATATGAACCCCATGATAACCACAAATCAAAAACTAGAGAGAAAGAAACATAAGCTACCACTGAAGAAAATCATCAAAGCACAAGAGAAAGAAGTACATACCTGTCAATAATCACTTTAAATGTCAATGGACTAAATGTTCCAATCAAAAGTCAAGGAGTGGCTGATTGGACCAAAAAACAAGATGCATCTATATGCTACTTACAAGAGATTCTCTTTAGAACTAAACACACACTAACTGAAAATAAGAATGGAAAAAGATATTTCCTGCAAATGGAAATGACAAAAATGTGGGGATAGCGATATTCATATCAGACAAAATAGACTTCAAAGTCTATAATAAAAGACAAAGATGGGTGTTATATGATTATAAAGGGATCAGTAGAAGAAAAGGATATAACACTCATTAACATATACACACCCAATACAGGAGCAACTAAATATATAAAACAATATTAGCAGACATAAAGGGAGAAATTGACAATAATACAATACTAGTAAGGGACTTTAACACCCCACTTACATCAATGGGCAGATAATCCAGATAGAAAATCAATAAGGAAGCAGTGGTCTTAAGTGACACATTAGACCAGTTGGTCTTAATAGATATCTATAGGATATTCCATCCTCAAACAGCAGAATACATATTCTTTTCATGTGCACATTGAATGTTCTCCAGGATAGAGCACATGCTAGACCACAAAACAAGTCTCAACAAATTTAAGAGAATAGAAAATATACCAAGCATTTTCCCAACCACAATGGTATGAAACTAGAAATCAATTACAGGAAGAAAAATAGAAAAAGCACAAACATGTGGAGACTAAACAAAATGCTACTAAAAACCAATGGGTCAATGAAGAAATCAAAGAGGAAATCAGAAAATATCTTAAGACAAATGAAAATGGAAACATAACTTTCCAAAATCTATGGGATGCAGCAAAAGCAGTTCTAAGAGGGAAGTTTATAGTGATACAGGCCTACCTCTAGAAACGAGAAAAATCTCAAATAAACAACCTAACCTACTATTTAAAGGAATTAGAGAAAAGAATAACAAACAAAGCCCAAAGTTAACAGAAGGAAGGAAATAATAAAGATCAAAGAGGAAATAAAATAGGGACCAAAAAAACAATAGAAAAGATCAATGAAACCAAAAGTTTTTTTTTTTTAAAGATAAACAAAATGATAAACCTTTAGTCAGCCTCATCAAGAAAAAAATAGAGGGACACAAATGAACAAAATAAGAAATAAAAGAGAAGAACTAACAACCGATATCACAGAGATACAAAAATTCATAAGAGAGTACTATGAACAGTTATATGCCAACAAAATGGACAACCTAGAAGAAATGAACAAGTTTTTAGAAACATACAACCTTCCAAGACTGAATCAGGCAGAAATAGACAATCTGAACAAACTGATCATTAGTAGTGAAATTGGGTTTTTAATAAGAAAACTCCTAGCAAATGAAAGCCTAGGACCAGATGGCATCACAGGAGAATTCTACCAAACATATAAAGAAGAGCTAATATCTATCTTTCTCAAACTATTCCAAAAAGTTAAAAAGGGTAGAACACTCCCAAATTCATTCTATGAGGGCAACATTATGCTGACACCAAAACCAGACAGACACTATAAAAAGAGGAAAATTACAAGCCAATATCTCTGAAGAATATAGATGCAAAAATACTCAACAAAGTATTAACACACCAAATTCAACAATATATAGAAAAGGATCATACACCATGATCAAGTGGTGTTTACTTCAGGGATGGAAGGATGGTTCAATATTCACAAATCAATCAAGTAATATGCCACATTAACAAAAGGAACAATGAAAATCATACAATCATCTCAACAGACACAGAAAAAGCATTTGACAAAATTCAACATTCATTCATGATAAAATCTCTCATCAAAGTTGGTATAGGACTTCCCTGGTGGCACAGTGGTTAACTGTAAATGTAAAACTGTAAACCATAAAACTCTCAGTGGAGAACATAGGCAGAACATTCTTTTACATAAACTGTAACAATATATTTTTTGGATCTGTCTCCTAAGGTAAAGGAAGAAAAACAAAGGAAAAAACAAAAACAAACAAATAAACAAGAAACAAATGGGACCTAATTAAACTTAAAAGCTTTTGCACAGCAAAGAAAACATTGACCAAAGGAAAAGACAGCTTACTGTATGGGAGAAAATATTCAACATTGATTTGACTAAGTGGTTAATATCCAAAATACATAAACAGCTCATACAACTCAATACCAAAAAAACCAAACAACCTGATTTAAAAATGTGCAGAAGACATGAATAGACATTTTTCCAAAGAAGACACACAGATGGCCAGTAGCCACATGAAAAGATGCTCAACATCACTAATCATCAGAGAAATGCAAATCAAGACCACAATGAGATATTACCTCACACCTGTCAAAATGGCTATCATCAAAAAGACCACATATAACAAATGTTGGCAAAGATGTGGAGAAAAGGGAACACTTGTATACTGTTAGTGGGAATGTAAGTTGGTGCAGCTACTATAGAAAACAGTATGGAGGTTCCTCAAAAAACTAAAAATAAAACTACCATATGATCCAGCAATTCCACCGCTAGGTATATATCCAAAGAAAACAAAAACATTAATTCAAAGATATACATGCACCCCAATATTCAGAGCAGCATTATTTACAAAAGCCAAGATATGGAAGCAACCTAAAAGTGTCCATCAACACATGAACAGATAAAGGAGATGTGGTATGTTTATACATGGAATATAACTCAGCCATTAAAAAGAATAAAATTCTGCCAATTGCAACAACAGGGATGGACCCAGAGGCTATCATGTTTAGTGAAATAAGACAGAAAAAGATGAATATTTCACTTATATGTGGGATCTGACAAAACAGAAACAGACTCACAGGTATAGAGAACAAACTAGTGGTTACCAGTGAGCACAGGGAAAGGGGAAGGGGCAACATAGGGGTATGGAGTTAAGAGTTACAAACAACTATGTATAAAATAAATAAGCAACAGGATATACTGTACAGCACAGAGAAATAGCCATTATTTTGCAATAGCTTTTTTTATTTGTGTGTGTGTGTGTGTGTGTGTGTATGTTTTATACCATACATGCTATTTTAAAATAGTTGTACATTTGTTTAATTTTATAAATAAACATATATTGGAAGGTACACACTCAAACACGTTCTGATAAAGGCAAAAATCGTTGAGTTTGGAGACACTTAGTATAGCTGTTTGTCAGGTACTATGCTAAGCATTTGATATACATTATTTTAGTCCACCAAAAATCCCATGAGGTATACACTATGGTTCCATTTTATAGATTAAGAAACTAAGGCACAGAGAGATTAGGTGATTTGCCCAATCACATACAGCTGGTAAATGATGAAACCAGGGCTTGGACTCAGATATGTGTGGCTTAACCACTGCAGCATTCTCTCTTTTTTTTGTTGTTTTTTTTTGTTTTGTTTTGTTTTGTTTTTTGTTTTCTTTTTTTAAATCAGTCATCAAGTTTATACACATCAGTGTATACATGTCAATCCCAATCGCCCAATTCAGCACACCACCATCCCCACCCCACCGCGGTTTTCCCCCCTTGGTTTGTTCTCTACATCCGTGTCTCAACTTCTGCCCTGCAAACTGGTTCACCTGTACCATGTTTCTAGGTTCCACATACATGCGTTAATATACGATATTTGTTTTTCTCTTTCTGACTTACTTCACTCTGTATGACAGTCTCTAGATCCATCCACATCTCAACAAATGACTCAATTTCGTTCCTTTTTATGGCTGAGTAATATTCCATTGTATATATGTACCACCTCTTCTTTATCCATTCGTCTGTCGATGGGCATTTAGGTTGCTTCCATGACCTGGCTATTGTAAATAGTGCTGCAATGAACATTGGGGTGCATGTGTCTTTTTGAATTACGGTTTTCTCTGGGTATATGCCCAGTAGTGGGATTGCTGGGTCGTAAGGTAATTCTATTTTTAGCTTTTGAAGGAACCTCCATACTGTTCTCCATAGTGGCTGTATCAATTTACATTCCCACCAACAGTGCAAGAGGGTTCCCTTTTCTCCACACCCTCTCCAGCATTTGTTGTTTGTAGATTTTCTGATGATGCCCATTCTAACTGGTGTGAGGTGATACCTCATTGTAGTTTTGATTTGTATTTCTCTAATAATTAGTGATGTTGAGCATCTTTTCATGTACTTCTTGGCCATCTGTATGTCTTCTTTGGAGAAATGTCTATTTAGGTCTTCTACCCATTTTTGGATTGGGTTGTTTGTTTAATATTGAGCTGAATGGGCTGTTTATATATTTTGGAGATTAATCCTTTGTCCATTGATTCATTTGCAAATATTTTCTCCCATTCTGAGGGTTATCTTTTCGTCTTGTTTATGGTTTCCTTTGCTGTGCAAAAGCTTTGAAGTTTCATTAGGTCCCATTTGTTTATTTTTGTTTTTATTTCCATTACTCTAGGAGGTGGATCAAAAAAGATCTTGCTGTGATTTATGTCAAAGAGTGTTCTTCCTATGTTTTCCTCTAAGAGTTTTACAGTGTCCGGTCGTACATTTAGGTCTCGAATCCATTTTGAGTTTATTTTTGTGTATGGTGTTAGGGAGCGTTCTAATTTCATTCTTTTACATGTAGCTGTCTAGTTTTCCCAGCACCACTTATTGAAGAGACTGTCTTTTCTCCATTGTATATCTTTGCCTCCTTTGTCATAGATAAGTTGACCATAGGTGTGTGGGTTTATCTCTGGGCTTTCTATCCTGTTCCTTTGATCTATGTTTCTGTTTTTGTGCCAGTACCATATTGTCTTGATTATTGTAGCTTTGTAGTATAGTCTGAAGTCAGGGAGTCTGATTCCTCCAGCTCCGTTTTTTTCTCTCAAGACTGCTTTGGCTATTTGGGGTCTTTTTTGTCTCCATACAAATTTTAAGATGCTTTGTTCTAGTTCTGTGAAAAATGCCATTGGTAGTTTGATAGGGATTGCATTGAATCTGTAGTTGCTTTGGGTAGTATAGTCATTTTCACAATATTGATTCTTCCAATCCAAGAACATGGTATATCTCTCCATCTGTTGGTATCATCTTTAATTTCTTTCATCAGTGTCTTATAGTTTTCTGCATACAGGTCTTTTGTCTCCCTAGGTAGGTTTATTCCTAGGTATTTTATTCTTTTTGTTGCAATGGTAAATGGGGCAATAGCTTTAAATGGAGTATAATCTATGAAAATATTGAATTACTATATCGTATACCTGGAACTAATATAATATTGGAAATCAGCTATACTTCAATTTAAAATATAAATTAAAAACAAACAAAATAAAGAAACAGAGTGTCAATAATGATGAGGCCTTTGTGAAATTGTTGCATACATTCAAATGACAGCAATGCTACCATAGTAGGATATTTTTGGAAAGTAATACTTCAATATGAATCAATAACTTCAAAATATATATTCTAAATTGACTCTGTAATCTTACTTCTGGGAATATAACCTATGTAAATAATCTTAATAAATGAAAATGTTACATACATGAAGATAATCTATTGTAGCACTATTTACAATAGTGAGAAATTGGAAACAATTTAAACAGAATAGGAATGGTTAAATAATAACAATATCAATGTAGTATGATACAGCATTATGCAGTGATTAAAATGATAAATATGAGTCTTATTTTTCAACATAGAAAATATTTATTATATAATTTTACATTAAACAATGAAATTGTACCTGTACCATACTTTAAATTATATAAAATTATGTTTTTGAATGGACAAGTTCTGAGCAGAAATAAATGAAAATAGTTGTTATTTACTGGAGTGGTAGGATTTTGTGTCTTTTTAGCTTTCTTTTTTGAAGAGCTTCTTTAGCGCTATAATGCTACATGCATGAATTTAAAATAATTCTTTCAAAGAAACATCTTGAGGAAGCTACTGAGAATTGAATTATAAGGCTGATAGGTTCTTCCTTCATAGCACCCACCTAGGATGTGTTTCAGATAATCTTGGCTAATAGATGTAAAGTCTTATTTTTCTCTTCTCAACTTGGAAACCTCAAGATTAAATCAGAAAGATCCAGTATCAGGATGTCTGGATGATTTTGCTCCAAAATTCATCTTCTAGTTATTCCCACTACTGTTAGGAGTTCCTCCTCCAGCTGCCAAACGACTGCTTATTCAAATAAAGAATCAGGTTTTCAAAGACAATTATTACACAACCAGCTGTGGTTTGGATCATCTACAGAACCCCAGTGCATTTCCTTTCATTTGCCCACAAGGGCATTTCTTTTTAGCACAGAACACCACATTTTCTAAACCAACAAGAAAAGAAACTTGAGATGGCAGAAAGATGACGTCTTTACAAGTAGACAAATTTCAGCTTATTTAGGAACAAGACTGTGGGTAAGTTATGCAATCCTTCAGAATCTTGATCTCCTTATCTGAAAAAATTTGGAAATTAATATCTACCTTATGTGATTCTTATGAAGATTCAATGAGATAATGTGTGTAATGCACTCAACCCAATATCTGTCACACAGGACCCTCTCCTTCAGTTCAGCAAACATTTATTGAACACCTATCATCATCCAGGTTAACTGGGACATGTGTAGCATTGATGCTGGGCCAACCAAGTCAATTGACCAGCTCACACAGATGGCTTTGTGTTCATGACAAAATTGGGATCTCTATTCATGGCTAACTGGCAGCTAAAAGGCAAGTGAAGACATCCTGACCCTCTGAGGACTATTGTGTAACAGTGGGTGATGACTGATATATCAGGAAATAGAGAGGCAGAGGCTCTATCTATCCCTTAATCCAGTGAGCAAGTCACACTCTGAAAATGGGGGAACAACAGCACTTACAGAGGCAAAATGTGCAATTAACAAAATACAGACAATTAAATCCAGGCCTCATTCACCTAGCTTTGTCCCCCATCTGGGACTCTTTCTTCTCTTTTTAGATGTGACTCTAGGTCTGGTCAGAAGCACTTCAGTCACACAGATATGGACCAAAAGAACACTTTCCAAGTCCCTTTCTCTGTGTAGATAATTAAGATATTTTGTTGATCATCAAGCAATAATGTGGCAATAGTGCAATAAAAGGTGGAGAAACTCAGGTTGTGATCTTTCTCCCCCACAGACTCCCTGTGTGATTTGGGGCAAATAGCTAGTTTTCTGAGTCTCTGGGTCTTCATGTCTTTAAACGGTTGTTTTTGGTTTTTTTTAAATTAATTAATTAATTTATTTATTTATGGCTGTGTTAGGTCTTCGTTTCTGTGCAAGGGCTTTCTCCAGTTGTGGCGAGCGGGGGCCACTCTTCAACGCGGTGCGTGGGCTTCTCACTGTCGCGGCCTCTCCCATTGTGGAGCACAGGCTCCAGATGCACAGGCTCAGTAGTTGTGGCTCACAGGCTTAGTCGCTCCGTGGCATGTGGGATCTTCCCAGACCAGGGCTCGAACCCGTGTCCCCTGCATTGGCAGGCAGATTCTTAACCACTGTGCCACCAGGGAAGCCCTTTAAACGGTTTTTAATAACTCTACCAGACTCCTATTCATAAATAATTCCACAAGGAAGAAAAGAGAAAAAAATTTGCAGCAGGCAGCCTGGTGAGCCTGGAGGGAGAATGATGCCCCTGAATCTGTAATCCAGCATCTCTTTGGACCAGGATACTCTACATGTGTGCGCCATACTCTGCCCTAGGCTCCATCCATGCACAAGATACACATTTATATTGCAAATAAAATTTGGTGTTTGACCACCACTTCAAACTCAGCACCATCATTTTCTACTCCTCTTTTCCCATGGGAAAAAAAAATCTGTTCCTTCTCCAACTTCCTGTCTGTTGAAGGCACTTCCCGGGAGCCATTTTATACTCATTTTGCTTGACAGCAATCCTCCTACCAGCATCTTGCACTATGTATATGCGGCCTCTTTTCCACCCCCACAGTGTCTACCCTACACAAAGTCTCATTGGCCTTCCCAGTATTTCTGTAACAGATCCTGCAGTCTGCATTTTCTTCTTTCCAATTCACAGTAGCAGAATATTCCTTAATGCTCATTCTATATTGAATCTCTTCTGATATAAAAATTCAGGTCACTCCCTACTTCCTATGTCAAGTCTAATTTCTTCTCCCTGAACTTTAAGGATCTCTACAACTCCTCCACTTCAGGCTTTTCCCAATCCAACCACATCATTGTCCCCCTGCTCACCTGGGCGCCCCTTTTCCTCTTTTCAGAGTAATTTTTCTTCTGCCCCACATGACTTCTTGGTCTAGTTCATTACAGTATCCAGAAGCCCCTGTGCAGCTTTCTGTGCCATTTCTTTTTTTACATGCTGCTAGTTCTAAGGACTCAGACTGTATTCCTCTCGTCTTTTAGGGATACCACCCTCTCGAAGGGAACTAAAGAGTTGGACAACTTTTACAGAGGCATGCTCTCTGATCCATAACTTCCCCATCCTTTCTGTGATTGTTTGTTATGACTTCTGAAAGTGATGTGAGAAAACCTCCTTCTTTGGTTGTGTTGATAGAGCCATAAAATCAACTCTCATGACAAGTTGGAAAAATTAATCTTCTTTATTTTGTCTATAACACCTGCAGTGTTCCTCTCAAGCCTCCACCTGGCAGAATACAAAGAAAAAATAATTTTATTCAGTCCATTTGAATTGAAAGTGGCCTCAGAAGGGTAAATCTCCCAGCCTGCAGCTCCATGACCACACTTTCCAGATGACAGAATGGCTGTAATCCTGATCATTATTATAGGAGCAGTTTAAGGAAAACAGAGAATGGGGCAGAGATCTCCAATGTCTCCTCTCCCCATAGTGTCTTCATGATCCGATGTATCTGTTCATTCCAAGCCTAATTTCAGGGATGGAAACATGAAAATAAAATTAAAATATTTTACTTTATTTCATTTCATTTCATTTCATTTCATCTTTTATTTTATTGGAGTATAACTGCTTTACAATGTTGTGTTAGTTTCTGCTGTACAGTGAAATGAATCAGCTATATGTATACCTGTATCTCCTCCCTCTTGGACCTCCCTCCCGCAACCCCCCATCCCACCCATCTAGATCACCACAGAGCACCAAGCTGAGCTTCTTGTGCTTTATAGCATGTTCCCACTAGCTATCTATTTTACTCATGGTCATTTCCCACTGTCCCACTGCTTGATGCTTTAGCCACGTTACCATCTCTGCTGGGTCTCAAATAAAGAAAACCTGCTACCAGCTCAGAGAACTTGTCTTTGATGGTCCTTTTGTTTGGAATGTTTTCCCACCAGATTTCCGAATAACCACTTCCTCACCTCCTCTGGGGTTTGCTCTAATGTCACGGTATCAGTGAGACCTTCCCAAACCAAGGGATTTCTACTGATAACCATTCAGCTTTCCCTAGCACTTCCACTTCTCCTAATTTTCTCCATAGCACTTAACATTATCTGATATACAATATCAATGCTGGGTGATCCCATGAGAATGTAACTAAGTTCCGTGAGAGTAGAGACAGAAATAGTATCCGGGGAACAACAGGTATTCAATTAACAGTTCTTAAATGAATGAATGAATAAATAAAGGAATAAGACTGAGCATCATTTGAGAATGGCTGAACCTGTATTATATGCCACTCTAGCATGAAATCATATAGAGTTTTCTACATAGTTAACTTAGACATACATTTTTGTAAGACCATAAAAAACTACAGTGTGTAATTTACAGTGTGTAATTCCTAGTCTCTTCTCACCAAGCAAAATTAACTTAAGAATCTTTCACTATTGTGGCCAAGACAAGAGTCTCAAATTTGGAAAGATTGGATGCTTCTTCTTGCTCTGTCTTGGGCATGTGTGTTTATATTACTTTCAAAAAATTTTCTCTTTCTGTGTCTCAGTGAGAATAGTCCTGGTACATCTGAGATAGTGATGGCTGTTTCCTTCCTTTGAGGGTCCTTATTACAAAGTCCTGTCTGTGTTGACTTACATAGTTGGTTTACATAAATTTTTATGGAAGCTTTATTATTTCCCCAGCAAGTTCTGCATAGTACGTGCTGCTTTCTTTGTGGAATCCCCTGGGTATTATCCCTCTTTCTCTCTTTTTCTTTTTCTCTCTCTCTCTGTCATCTGTGTAGATTTTTATCTGCATACTGTGGTCTCCTGCCACAACTTCTGTATTCTCCGTACCTTCTCTGGTACTCTAGATAGAAGGTGAAGGTTTTATTTTACTCCCTTTAGTTAGAAGAGTCATTTTCTTTTGTTGTTAAATTACAACAGCAATAACAAAAAAGATTCTCCTATGTAGCATCACCAAACATCTCCCCGTCTGCTGGGAGTTTATAAGGATGTCTGGGAAAAAGAGTATTCCAGGCAGATGGGGTGACAAATGCCTGGGTTTTTCTTAAAGGGAATATGCTTTTTGAGTTCAAGGAAACTTCAGGAAGCCATTATGGCCAGCAAATGGAGTAGGCAAGGTGCAGAGTATTGGAAGATAAGATCAGTGAGGTACTGAAGAGAACAGACATGAGACCCTTGAAGGGACTTTGTATATTACTCTTGGGGAAGTGGAAAGTCATTGGGGGTTTTAAACAGAGTGATTTGACTAACATATTTTAAAAGAATCATTCTCAATGCAGTGTTGAGGATAAACTAGAAGGCATAGGGCAGGGGCAGGGAAATTAGTTAATAAGCTCTTATAATAATCCCAGTAAGAGGTGGTATATAGCTTGGAGCAGGGTAGTAGATGTGGAGGTGGTGAAAAATTATTGGATTTTAAGTATATGCTGAAAATGGAGGTTACTGTATTTGTCAATTGACCAGAGGTAGGATATATAAGAAAAGTAGAGTCAAAGATGACTCCAAGTTTTTTGGCCTGAGCCAAAAATGATTGGCCATTGTAGGATGACTGTACAATTATAGGAACCATTCAGTAATGAGAGAAAATTTAGTGATGTAAGAGGAAGATTAGAAAATTGCTGGAGACACATTGTTGAGTAGGTGGGAGGAGATGGGATCTAGTGCATGAGTGAAAGCTTAGCAAGCACACAGACAATTCACCCATAAAAATGTAAACCAATTATTTATTATATTTATTATACTAAGTAAGCCAAATGTAGGCCAATTATTTAGTGACAGATGTAGATAAGTGATTGGGAAAGCTTTTTAAATTATCTCTACTATCTTAGTTAAATGAGAAGAAAAGCCATCAGTTGAGTGTAATAAGCAGGAAGCAGAAAATGGAAGTTTAAGGAGAGAGGAAAAAGTATGAAGTGGTCTTCTAGAAAAGTGAAAGAATAAAAGGTCTTGGGAAATATTGTCTGGCAAAGCCAAGGGTTTACTTGAGGCTGTTGTTGATTTAGCAAAATCGTGTTTTTCTCTAGGCATTTAAATGCTTAGATGGGAATTTTGCTAGATGATTGTGTTGACGAGAGAAAAAAAGAGAAAGTCAAGTGTGTTGAGATTGTGGATAAGAGAATGATTATAATAGTTCATCATGAACAATCCCATTTAAAATCACATCAAAAAGAATAAAATTCCTAGGAATAAATTTAACCAAGGAGGTGAAAGACTTATACTCTGAAAACTATAAAATAATGATGAAAGAAATGGAAAGATACCCTCTATTCATGGATTGAAAAAATTAATAGTTAAAATGGCCATTACTACCCAAAACAATCTATAGATTTAATACAATACCTATCAAAATGCCCATGACAGTTTTCACAGAACTAGAAAAAATAATCCTAAAATTTATATGGAATTATAAAAGATCCTAAATAACCAGCACAATCTTGAGAAAAAAGAAAATAGCTGGATGTATCACACTCTCTGACTTTTGACTCTACTACAAAGCTACAGTAATCAAAACAGTATGGTACTGGCACAAAAACAGACACATAGATCAATGGAACAGAATAGAGAGCCCAGAAATAAACCCACACAATTGCAGTCTATGACAAAAGAGGCAAGAATAGACAATAGAGAAAAGACAGTCTCTTCAATAAGTGGTGCTGGGAAAACTGGACAGCCACATATAAAAGAATGAAATTAAAACATTTTCTCACACCACATATGAAAATAAACTTAAAGTGGATTAAAGACCTAAATATACGACTAGAATCCATAAAATTCTTAGAAGAAAATACAGGCAGAACACTTTTGACATAAACTGTAGCAATACTTTTTTGGATCTGTCTCTTAAGGCAAAAGAAACAAAAGTAAAAATAAACAAATGGGACCTAATTAAACTTAAAGGAAAGGAAACCATTGACAAAAGGAAAAAACAACCTACTGAACGGGAGAAAATATTCACAAATGATATGACTGATATGACCGATAAGGGGTTAATATCCTAGATATATAAACAGGTCATACAGCTCAATACCAAGAAAGAAAAAAAAAAAAAGTTAAAAATGGAGAGAAGACCTGAATAGACATTTTTCCAAAGAAGACACACAGATGGCCAGCAAGCATATGAAAAGATGCTCAACATCACTAATCATCAGAGAAATGTAAATCAAAACCTCAATGAGATATCACCTCAAACCTGTCAGAATGGCTATTATCAAAAAGACCAAAGGTAACAAATGTTGGCAAGGATGTGGGAACACTTGTACACTGTTGGTGGGAATGTAAATTGTTGTAGCCACTATGAAAAACAGTACAGAGTTTCCTCAAAAAAAAAACTAAGAATAGAACTACCATATGATCCAGCAATTCCACTGCTGGGTATTTATCTGAAGGAAATGAAAACACTAACTTGGAAATATATGTGCACCCCATGTTCATTGCCCCAATATTTACAATAGCCAAGATATGGAAGCAACCTAAGTGTCCAACAACATTATATATATGTATATGTAATGGAATACTACTAACCCACAAAAAAGAATGAAATTTTGCCATTTGCAACAACATGGGTGGATGGATGGACTTGGAAGGTATTATGCTTTGTAAGTCAGACAGAGGGAAAATAATACTATATGTTATCACTTATATGTGGAATCTAAAAGGTAATCAAATGAATTAATATAACAAAAACAGAAACAGACTCATAGATATAGAGAACAAACTAGTGGTTACCAGTGGGGAGAGGGAAGGAGGGAGGGAGGGAAAGATCGGGGTAGGGGTTTAAGAGGTACAAGGTACTATGTATAAAATAAATAAACTACAAGGATACATCGTGCAGCACAGGGAACATAGTCAATATTTTATAATAACTTTAAATGAAATATAATATATAAAAATATTGAATGTTGTATACCAGAAACTAGTATAATATTGTAAATCAACTATATTTCAATATAAAAAATAAAAAGTAAATGTACGTATTGAATATTGTATGAGTATTGGACATTTAAGAGTTACAAAATTAAAAATTTTATAAAAATTGAAAAAAAATTCAACATGAAATGTAAGCCCATGTGAGGGAAGTGATGATAAGAGAAGGGTGAAGGACATTTAAGAGATTGTGAGATCAATAGATTTTTTAGGTTTAATTTGACAAGTTTGGAAGGAAAAATTATTGGAGTTGTGGCACTTAGTTGGAAAGACAATAGGTGCTGGTAGGACAATAGGATGCTTAAAATTTATATTAAGAATGAGGTACAGTTATGGGTAATGACGGGTCTAGGAAAATACCATGGGATTGGATGGCTGAGACATTGGAGAAAAGTAAGTCATGGAACTGAGAGGCCAGGGTATTGGAAGGATCATCTTCAGGCATGTTGAAATAATGAAGAATTGTGACAGGAGTAGTATTGGGCAGAGTCTCAGTACACCAGGAGCTAAAGTCATCAAGGAATGAGGAAGGTTGATCCATCTGGGCATCTACAGTTGAAAAGTACGGGTAGAGGATGATATAATTTGATGGCATTAGTATCGGAGCTGGAGAGGGGTAAGAGGGAGTTGGGTAGGTAAGAGGGCTAAAGGTCGGGAAGTGGCAGAAGAATGGATGACACATAGCCTCCCTATAAGCAGTGTTACCTGTGATATGAAGGCCTGGAATTTTCTAGAATTTTCTGACTTAAACCATTTGAGAAAGCTGTAGGGAAGGCAGTATCTTGAGGCAAAAGTTAGTAAAAAGCAAAAAGCAAAAACGTTCAAAGAAGAGATGTAAGTATGCAGGAGCTTTTGCCGATGACTCCAGAAGCATTTCAGAACATATTTAGTGCCTTGGAATCTTTATTTAAATTTTGATGATCTTTGTACTGTAGATATGCTTGAGTGGCAGTTAATAGAGAACTCCAAATAGCCAAGTTTACTGTTTTATTGTTTTGACAGTTCTAGGTTCTCATCACATAAAGAACAGTGTAATCACCAGATCCTCTCTCTGTACATAACGATGGGAATGGTCTTCGACTTTTCACCCAGAAGCATGATCAGACTTTTCCCCAGAGCATCAAGGCTCTGGGAATCATGTGTCTTTCCCCTAGACTGGGCTCTCAAGCCAAGATGAAAAACAATCAACTTTCAATTTTCTGTGCTTGTTTGCTTTCTGCCCAGAATACACAGAAAATACCTTTAGCAAACTTTTGGGTTAAGTTTTCAAGGACAACTTTCTGTTTCTGCCTGCAAAGGATTTCAGAGCCAATTGTTCCTCGGTTCCAGGAGCCCATTTTTATTATTTAAATGTGGGTGTCTTCACAGCAAAACAACCTCAAACATTCAACCCTAGCCCCTCAACCCACCACCATTTGCTAAATGAAGCAAAACATCATAATGGTCTTAATGATGTGGATTTATCTCTTAACTGTTGTCCTGAGATCACAAGAAATCACTAAAATCATTAAGTCTTCTAGCTAAATTAGGGTACAGATCTTTTGGAGTGCACGGCCAATGTGGTTTCTTCCATAACACCCTCCCCTCAGCCCCCCTCCACACCCCATAACCTCATCACCATCCTTCTCAGATTTCCTCTATGCAGAATGAATTGGCTTACTATATTCAAAGTCACAGTTTTAAACAGCTTTGTTACCTTCCTCCACGCTCATTCCTCCCCTGTACCCCAGAGCTACTTCCCTAAGAAATGTAGGCAGCAGACAGCTAAGCTTAGGGGTTTAGATCAGTGCTGACTCTGGGATCCAGCACAACAAAGTGTAACAGAGGAAAGAAAATAGCCAGTGGAATTTTGGCTCTCCCAGCACTCCAATGTAAGCAGGAACTCTCACCACTCACCTTCTACTAGGTCTAGCAAAGGTGGACGATGTATCAGCAGATGCCACTCTCAGAAGGAAGATGGGGTAGAGTTGGGATTCATTCTGTTTCTTCTTAGGTCTGTCACTTATTCTCTCCCCAGCCCATTCAGTCCTACAAAAATGGAAGTAAGGAAGCATGTCCTCAGTTTCTGGCCTAGACACTGTGGAAGCATGAAAAACATGGCTCATGTGGGTATTGAGGAAATGGATGGGATCTCTCAGACCTATATAAGTTGGAGAAGGTTATGTTCATTTTTCTAGAGGATCCGTATGGAAATAAGACAATGTGGTACTCGAGGAACTTGGGGACATTTATTCATCTCTCCTCTCGGTAAGAAGAGCAAAGGGATATGTATCATGCAGTGAAGAGCTGGTTTAAGGAATCCAGTGCTTGATAAAGATAGTGAATTAAAAAGGGGGTTAGGGTGATTGGTTAAATTCAGCTGGATGAAGGGATTCAAGTTTACCTTACACTAACTGCTGAACTAAGTTACTGTAACACACAGCTTAGTGCTGGTCAGACACCAGGAGATGTCCAATTAATGTTGGTTGAATTAAAGACTGTATCTAACAATCTCCTTGGGGGTCCTAGGGTTTTCTAAGGTAAACCCATTTTATAAAGAGGTTAATTTTGTACTTAGTCACCAGTGTACCCTCTGTATAGTTAGAGCCTGTAGATCTGTTACAAAGCTGGTGGACCCAACTTTCTCAAAATTCAGTAGTTTGAATTCAGGTGCCAAAGTTATGTGCGACATCTAAGTGTATGATTTACTGTTAGGATGGGTGAGGTACTTTTGCTGGGGAGACCCTGTCCTGGCCAACGCTAAACCCTCAACTCCTGGTCACATGCAGTATGATTAGACTCCTCAACCCGTGCTTGGTAAGGATAGTGAATTAGAAGGGGTGGTAAAATAGGGAAAAAATCAGCCCACTGGAGTCATGAGAAACACTCAACTCACTTCCATGGTTGGAAACTTTACCTGCCTCTTCTGCAATGGGCTTTCAGAAGAACTGGAGTGGCATTAAAGCTCCCTTATGTTTTAATTACATTCAGTGAGTCCAAGTGTATGTGTAAAAGTCCATTTATCTCTAAATAGAAGAACCTGCTCTGAGCTCTATCTTTGGTACTAGAAAATTAGTCTTTTATCGGGAGAATTCAAGGGCCAAATGAAGGACGACGGAATATAAAATCAATGACCTTTTGTAGACAGGCAAAGTCAAGAGGATGAGAGGCTGTGAGCTGGGCAAAAGGAATATATGTCTACCCTAAGTTGCTGCTTATAGGAGAGAAAAGCATAGGGTGAACATAAAGGCATGGATTTCCCATTTCAGGACAGTTCTACACGCAGCCTCAGAGAGATTGATATCTGGGTTCAGCACATATATCTGAGTTCGTTTCTCTGGGCAACGTGGGAGCTCTTGCTTCAGACTCATCTGTGTGGGCAAGTATCTCACGATGTGGCCCTGCTATGTCACTCCAGACCTCTGAGAGTCTTGTTTGTGCTTTTCTCAGTCCAGGAGTTTGTGAGAAGGAGAATGGGGTGGGGGGAGAATGGTGGAGGGCAGAAAACATATCTAAGGGTAAAAGCCCAGAGTGGCTCCTGTGTGTGGCTACTCCAGGCCTGACCCTCCGTGCCATGCCCAGCCCTATCCCAGTCCCTTGCCATTTTCTAAGTGAATCTGAGCAGTCTCTGCGGTGGTCAACCCTGCAGAGCGAAGCTGAAGGAGCCGTGAGTGGCAGCGGGTGAGCCTTGTTTACAGCCCAGTTGTTACATCCGGGGCTGTCCCATGACTCCAGGGTGCTGCTCTGGGAGGTGGGGTCAGGAATCCCTCAGCAGATGTCCTCCTTTGCTCCAGTGCCTCTGCCGAGCCAGCCCAGGATTAGTGTCTGCCTCACTCCCGGACGCCAACCTCACCAACTGTCAGAACTGCAATGAAGGAAAACATTAGCCGGCGGGGGGGTGGGGGGGGCAAGGATGCACACATAATGCATCCACAAGATATTCCTTGCTTCCTCCTCTCACCAGTTCTGTGAAGTATTATGATCTGCAGTTTACAGCTAAGGAAACTGAGGTAGAAAGAGGTTAAGGGACCTGTATAAGATCATAGAGCTAGTAAGATGCAGGGTTGGCGTTTAAACCCAGAGTCATCCAGTTCCGATGGCAGGATTTTGCTACCACCGCAGGTGGCCTGGTTGAGCTTGTTAAGATAAAGGGCAAATCATCCAGGATACTGGCTGACCTCTAAGGGCAAGCTGAACAAATAGTAGGGTCAACTGCCCCAGACACACACAGACACACACACTCACACTCCCTGCCCTGCCTGTATTTTTTTCAGTTTTGCTCTTACTGAGGAGATCACCCAACACCCAGTCTCATATCTACATATCCATTGCCCCTCTGTGACTCTTCTCTCCTTGAGAAGTACGGGGCACCAGGTACTGTTATAATGAGAGGGCCCTAACCAAGGAATTGTTCAGTTGGCAGCTATGACTTCGGTTATTACATTTTTTCCTGTCTATTCTGTCTGTTTTGGGCAACAAAGCAGGACAGTCAGTCAGACCTGGTTCAGTTTCTGGGATGTGGATTGTTGCCCCAGGTGGTGTCTCTCTGCCTCCATTAGAGTCCATCTGGCACTGAAGTAATTTGTTTAGGCTTAGTGCAATGCTGGGCATGTAGCAGGGGAATATCCAATGCTTCTATTAGAAGCATCTTTTCAAAATATCACTTTTATCATATCACTCTCCTGATAAAATACTTACAACGGCTCCCTGTCTGCTGCCCCAAGCCCATGCACGCAGGGACCCCATGCCATACCTTCTCAAACATAGGAAAGAAGGGACATTTCATTTACACCTACTCATCTTCTTCCATGGGACTCTGGCTGGAATCCCTCTCTGTTCCTCCTTCACAGCTACAGGTTCAAGTGCCAGCTCCTCCAGGCAGCTGTACCTTGCTAGCCATTCTAACCCTCTGGAGTTTTCTTCTTGAGTTAAAGTCCTGGGTATTTACTATCTGAATAACTCTAGGTGTGTGATCACAGTCTCTCTTATTTTGCTACTTAATACTTCCTGGCTAATGTTTTACAAATTGTAAACCAATCAATACCAAGATCATATAGTAAATGCTTTCTGTATTACTCAGAGTGCTAGCCTGGTGTTATAAGGATTTTAAGATATTTAAATTAAATTAAATGAAAATTCTATTCTGGTCAGAGCTTAGGCAGTATATTATTTATCACTCTTAAATGTATGAACCCCTTGTAGAGAAAAATCGTTTCTCGTAAACACCCAATATTTATTTTTATTGAATCACTTAAACATATAAACATAAAACTAAATATAAACTCTAATAAACACTTAAGGTTCTTAAATCACTATAAAACCCAAACAGATTTATAAAATTAAGTATAAATAATAGTATAAATGCTGTAAAATTTAAATGAACAGTACAAGTTTATTGTAATATATGATGTTTGCCAAAAGCAAATCACATCAATGATATGGAATTGCTCTGACCCAAGTTCTTTGAGCTTGGCATGATTCATTTCTTACACTACTCTCCTGTGTTCAGTACACAATACAGCAAAACCTTTATTCGTGTTGTGTGGTATCAGATCATTGGGGACTTATTTAGCCAAATGACACCATTATTTTTAAGGCTGTTCTTTGCTTCCTACATGAGACAAAGTCATGATGTGCTGAAACCATTCGGCAGTGTTTAGGTTTATGTGATTGTCTAGAGGGTCCAGATACACTTATGTTAATTTTTTATCTTTGAAATTAGAAATTTAAATTAAAATATTTTATAAGAAAGCTTTTGGACCACCTACAGAATTTATCTGTAGATCCCTGCTTAACATTGTCTAATGGGAGAAGAATTATTTAAAGCAGAAAAAATGGAATTGTTCTTTCCTTTCCATGGAAGGCTGTTGGCTAGAGATGCATCATCTTATTTTTTTCTATTACTAAATAGATTATTTTAAAATTGTTACTAAAATATGTCTTACACACACAAAACAACGTATTTATCATAGAAAATTTAAAAGTTATTTATAAGTTTTTTCAAGAAAAAAAACTGAGGACCCCAGAATCCACCTTCCAGAGATAACTATCGATGTCCCATATGAGAGTAATACTTCTATTGCTGCTAATAACATCAGCAACAGACACAGATTGATAGCTACATGCCAGCAAATATTCAAAGCATTTTGCATATATTAATTTATTTACTCTGCACAACAACCTTATGGCATAGGTTCTAGCAGTATTCCTATTTTACAAATTATGAAACGAGGCCTAAAGCTTGTCGACTGAAAAAAATGCACAACCTAAATGTTGAGAATTATATTTTATTCAGTGGACAAACTGAGGACTTAAGCCCAGGAGGCAGCCTGTCAGATAGCTCTGAGAGACTGCTCCAAAGAGGTAAGGGAGGATCCAGGATATATAGGAGCTTTTGCAACAAAAACCAGGTAGTTGGAACATCAAAAGATTACTGTTAATTAAAGAAGAACCAGATATCTCAAGTTAATGAATTTAGCACTTTTCTATGTATGGGAAGTTGCAAGAGTCTGGGCTCATTAAATTATTCCTTTGATATTAACCTTAACTGCCTAGGGCGAGTATCATGGTTTTTTCATCCTGAATCCCCTAAGGGTGCACAGTTGGGGTAGCTGCAGTGGCTTAAGACTTGATGGCGGAAACATCCTTTGTTTACTGACAAGAGTTTAAGTAACTTTCAAACACATAGTTACAGTAAGTTGTAGAGCAAGATTCTAATTGAGGCAAAATACAACAATATATAAATAAGACAAATTAAATCAAATATAGGATCACTTATTTTCCTTATAAATACATTAAACATCTTTTTGTGTTGATACCAATAATTTTTGTGGGTATCAGATGGGTATATTCCATTATAAAAATACTTCACATTATCAACCCATATTCCATTGACAGCATTCTAGGTAGTTTTCAATCTTTATTATAAAAAGGGCTGAGATGAACATTCTTACACCTAAATTTTTGAGCATATTCTTACTAGGGAAATATTTTTTATTTCTTATTTTGCTAAAGAATCTAAGAAAAGAATTGCTAAAGAATCTAAGAAGAAAATAATACAGAAATCTCAGTGTGCTCAGTCTAACATTGTTGTAACTGTTGATCTTATTCACTGGAAAAGTACTTAGTTTCACATAATATTTTATTATATGTATTTGTTTAGCATTCAATCATAGTTTAAGTTTTCCATAGTGCTAATAGGTGCTTTTCAGCTTTAAGTAAGAGAATGAGCTAGTATAAAACACAGAGTAACGCTTTAATATATGTGTCCTAAATATTAGAAATTAAGAAGCCTCCTTTCAATTGTTCTAAACCAGAAATTGTTGTTCCCAGGGGGTAGGTAGCATTTCATTAGGTATTTTTAAAGCTCTCTTTTAGCTGTTTATTTGGAAGAGAAAAAGGGAATAAAGTTTTCAGACTAACCACAAATCTTGTTGCTTTTGCAAGCCTAATTCTAAATGTTAGTCAGTCTTCGAACATTTTATTTTATCAAAGTAATACATACTCGTAGTTAGAGTTAAATACTACTAAAAGTTTTTGGTTTTGTTTTGGGAGGGAAGTCCCTTCACCCTCCAGTTCTGCTCTCCAGAGGCAACAAATTCTAACTCTTCTTTGTTGTTGATGTCTTTCCTTTTCCTCACCCCTTCAGTTGTCCCTCTCCTTCCTCCTCCCCCTCCTCAACCTCCTCCTCCTCCTCCTCCTCTACCTCCTCCTCCTCTTCCTTCTCCTGCCCTTAGGATGAAAGAAAATATAGCAATCTTACAACCCCTCTTGCCAGTATAGTTATACCACAATGCTTAATTCCCTCATTTTTTCTTTCCATTTTCTTATTTTTCTTTGAAATGTTGACTATCTTCCCAAAACCAACACAGTCTCTGAATACAATTTTCTGTATAGTCAAATGTATCAGATGATCTGTAAGTTCCTTTACTATTATTTCATTTTTTTCTGAAAATATTCTTTCTGGATCTCTCTGGACTCCTGCTCCAATCTGGACAATTTAGTCTCCAAGTCTGTTCACTTTATCCTATGTTAAAGCCCCTATTTCCTGGCTTCCTTGCATTCTTTTTTTCTTGGTTTTCTTTCTTGTTTTGAAAGAACCCACCTTCTAGAGTCTTCCAAGGAGAAAGGATGTGTGAGAAGCACATTTTTTCAGACCGTTCATATTTGCAGATATCACTATTCCACCATCACACTTGATTCCTCATCTAGCTACATTGAGCATTTTGAGTAGAAAATCATCGTCTCTCAGAATTTGAAGGCACTGCTCAGTTTTTTCTGAGTCCTGTTGTTGCAATTGAGATGTTCAATGTCATTCAGATCCTGGATACTTTAGATACAACTTCTTTACCTTTGGAAGTTTGTAGGTTTCTTTTATCCTTAAAGTTGAAAAATTTTTATAATGTTGTGACTTGCTGAGATCTTTTTTGATTCATTGGTCTTGGCATATATTTAAAATAAAATCTCCTTCATTTCTGGGATTTATTATATTATTTATTTCCTAATTTCTTCCTTTTTATTTCTTCTTTCTTTCTAGAATTCTCTGTCAAATGTTATATTTACCTAATTAATCCTATTTTAAAAAATTTATTAACTACTATTGATCATACTTTTGTGTTATTGTCCAGCTTCCTCGTAGATTGTGTCTCAACTCTATCCTCCATCCTTCTATTTAAGTTTTTATTTGTAATTAACTATTATGTACTTAATATCCAGGAGACTTTCTTATTCTAAAATTCTTCTTTTTCCTCCTCTTTTCTTCTTCTTCCTCCTTATTCCCCTGTCCCTCCCATCCCCCTCCTCTTCTCCCTCCCTCTTCTCTTCCCCCTCTCCTCCCTTCTTCTCCTCCTCCTCCTCCTCTTCATAACACCATCTTCATAATACCATCTTCTTCATAATACCATATTCTTTTCTGTGGCAACATTATCTTCCTTTATCTCTCTGGGAATATTAATTATCATTTATTTTATGTGTTTCTTCTATTCCCTGCTTTATCTATTGTTTCATTTTCCTTGCTTGTTTTATGTCCTTCATGTGAAATGATCCTTGACTGTCTATTTCTATTTATGATTGAAAAACTATAAAAAGTATATTTTAAGATGATAGTTTCCTAAGTTTGCCAAATAATTTCACACATGTTTGAGGTAGGCTCTACTATAAGATAACCTATATTAAGGAACATCAAATATTAGTATCCGGGGGTTTTATTCTGAGACTGTAGATATACTCCAAAGAAGGTTCTTCTAACCTTCTGCCATGGGTAAAGGAAAGTAGTTGGCTGGCTGGGCAGAGTTAGGATGAGGACATAGCATGGAAACAGAATTTTAACCAATCTCCTTGATTTATACACCACATCTGATTCCAATTCATTTTATTTGTTGTCTACAACAAATAAATTTGTTTAAAAATTTATTTGTTCTGAGATTTTCTGGGTTTCTGTTGGGTGAGGCAGCTTGCCTCATTGGTTTCCCTATTCCTGTTCAACTGAGTTTTAAATGTATTACTACTTATTCATCCACTTCTCATTTTCACATATTCTGCATGTGAGTTATAGGTGTCCTGCATTCATTAAATGCAGAATTTATGTGTCTGCTTTTTGTTTGTCTACTTATTCATCCACTTCTCAGTTTCACATATTCTGCTTGTGAGTTATAGGTGTCCTGCATTCATTAAATGCAGATTTTATGTGTCTGCTTTTTGTTTGTGTGTGCATCGACACCTGACATCTTTATCCACTTAACTCTAAAATGTGCTCCTATTTTTAAAAGCTTCTTCAAGAGTAAAAAGGAAGCCTACTAAGAGGATGTTCTTGGGCTAGAACTAGTGTTCTTTGATAATAGACCTTAGAAAGAATCCAGACAGAGAATAAAATGATTAATTATTTAATGAGATTTTTTTTTTGAGAATTACTCCATGAGATAAAATTCTGTAGTTTTACTTAAAATTTCCTCCTAGAGTGTTTCACTGTACCCCAACATTATCTGTATGACTTCTACTTATTACTTTAAGTCTATGTTAAAATACTGTCTTCTCCATGAAGCCATCTCTGATCATTATAACTAATAATAATCCCTCCATTCTCTGAAATACATGGTATTTAATGCATTATTTTCTTATGGTGGTTATTCATTTTTTTACCCAGAATTCTAATTATGTTTGCGTATCTCCAGCAGGAGCATTTTCTGATGAATTATTTATTCCCTCTATCCTTGAGGATTGGATTCATATCTATTTATCTTTGACTAGCTCATGGCTCCCAACACAGTGCCTGAAAAAGAACATGTACACAGTAAATGTTGAACAAATGTGTGACTGTATAGAGGCTGCAACAATTCTTGCTCCTGGAAAAATGGAAGGCACATTTTGAAGTTTTCTATTTTGCTGCTATTAGGAAACTTTACAAAGAATGAAGCAAGTGCACTTCTTAACTGTAAGTTTCTTGGTGTTCTGAAATTTGATCAAGAACTATCATGCTGTATCAAAAATGTTCCTCTGAAGTTCTTCACTAAGGTTGTTACCATTTTAGGAATAATCACATCAAGGGGTTGGCCAGCTTCTTCTGAAAAATTGCTGTAGGCACAACTTGTCTTTATTGCCTTCCTGCTGGACCCTCTTTCTCACCTTTTCCCAGTGATCAAGTACCTGGAACACTCTTGGGAGCTCCAATTGAATAATGAGAAAAAGTATAATTTCTTAACAGACATAGGTTTGAATGTTGCCTTTATCAGTACAGGCTGGGCAATCTTGGGCAAGTGAGCAAATCTTTCATCACCTAAACATCCATTTGTACAAAATGGAGAAAACATTATCCTCCACAAGATTGTCATAATGGTGAAATAACCACTAAAGTCCTCGGAACAGAAAAGACATGGAATTGATCATCTTTGAGTTTCTTCTTAAGCTATGCATTGCATTCTTTCCAGGAATATTGGCATTTTTAAAGTAGATATAGTGAGAGAGCAATGCTTAACTCAAAAGAAAACTTCCCTTGTGTGACATCTCATGATTTTTGTGTCAAGGACTTCTGGACATCCTATGTTAAAGCACCCACAAGTGCAGAATCACTTTCCATGCCCCCCCTTCTCAAAGAAGAAAATATTTAGGGAGATATGGTTCAGAAAGTTGAAGTAAGGCAAAGAAAACCACCTTTCCCAATCTTGCTTGGAATTCTTTCAAGAATGTTTGGGGTGAGCAGGTAAAATTTTGCTTCCTGCCTATGTCCCACCTTCAAAGTTTATCTTATCATAGGATATAAGCATATGCATTTCCAGGGAATCTGTTCTAAATACAATGTGTCTCTGTTTGTCTTTTTGAAGTTGGTGAGGCCCCAAATGATGGAGGGAGAAAGGAAAACTTTGTATCAGTAGGAAGACTGAAGTGTGGGTGCTGTAGTTGTGGGGACCTACTATTTCAAAACCTGCAGAGTACCAGAGTGCTTGGGAAAGCAGTGCTTGACAAGGTAAATCTGGCTTGTGATTAACTCTGCCAGGTTTCCTCCTGTCCTCCAAGGTATTTTCAGACAGTTGTCCATCATGTGTTCTAATGTATATATTTTATTCTCTGCATGAAGGTGGGATGGATTATTGTCCTTTCATAAAACTCTCTGGCAGTCTTAGGAAAATCCATCCTGCCAGATTTCCACCAGTTAATGTTAATGACTAATAGACTTATCCACCTTCTTGTTTGTCTCAAAGTCAAGACAATTACACTTTTAGATGTGACAAAAGTGAAATGTTACTTCATGACAACAAAGTCTGTCAAAATCTAAGGAGAAGCCAGAGATTCTTCATTCTAATAATTCATTAGGATGAAATACATAGAATGCTCTTTGGGAAGGGAGAAAAGTATTTCATCTCAAATGTCACAAAGAGGAAGTGATGTTTACTGATGCCTATTATGTGCAAGGGGTTGAGCCCAAACTATCTGATGTCATCTGCCCACTGGTCCTCTGAGGAAGGTGATAACACTTTCGTTTCCAAAATAAAGTAGCTCTGCAAGATGGAAATTTACACAGAGTGATAGAACCCATTAGGGATCAAGACAGGGACTGACTGTTCTTTTCTGATGATACAGACATACCTCATTTTATTGCTTCTCTCTTTGTTGCACTTCATTCATAGTGTGGGCTTTTTGAAGTTGGGGATTGGTGAACCTCTATTTTAAAAATTATTCTTATTATTTATTTATTAATTTTTAATTTTTTACAGTTTTTAAAGGTTACTTTCCATTTATAGCTATTATAGAATATTGGCTACATACAAGTGATATCACACAGAAGGTTTGTGGCAACCCTACACCAAGCAAGTTTATTGGTGCCATTTTTCCAACAGCATTTGCTCACTTTATGTCTCTGTGTCACATTTTGCTGATTCTCACAATATTTCAGACTTTTTCATTATTCTATTTGTTATGATGATCTGTGATCAGTGATCTTTGATGTCACTACTGCAACTCGCTGAAGGCTCAGATGCTGGTCAGCATGTTTTAGCAATAAAGTATTTTTAATTAGGGACTGTATATAGTTTTGTTAGACATAATGCTATTGCACACCTAGACTACAGTATAGCATAAACATAACTTTTATATGCACTGGGACACCAAAAAGTTTGTGTGACTCACTTTATTGTGATATTTGCTTTACTGCTGTGGTCTGGAATAGAACCTACAATATCCTGAGGTCTGTTTGTGTTGTGTTCCCTTCCAGGGTGGGATGGACCAGAGAGATCCACAGAGAAAATGTCAAACAAATGTTTAAAGGTAGGTGTGAGCTCCAGGTGTCTATCACCCCTGCAGTTGACTGGCTTCTTGCCACTCCTGAGAACAGGTATGCCCTCACCACCCACTTTCTCCTCCTTCCTGAAAGCTGAGTTGCACCCACAGTTCACTAACAGTGTAGAAGGAGCTTTTCCTTGTTTTCATTTTCTCATCGACCTCTACACAAGAAAAACATATTTTCTCCTGGAGAGAAAAGATTGCTTTGTTACCATCTGGTCTGATTCCAGAGTCACCATATTGCAGGAATGAAAAGCTAGAGCTCCCAAGGATTCCATTTGCCATCATGTGGCTCCTATCATTGCAGCCTTGGAGCGCCCAAGAGACAAAATCTCCTCTCAGAAAGGAACCTAGGCAGGCAGACTAGGCTTAACAGTCCTTCTCTGTCTGGGGTCACACCCACATGGAGCCGCTTCTCTTGTTCTTTTTCTTAGACCAAACCTTAGAGGCTGCTGGCCAACGCACATACAAAACAAGTTCACCATACTGTTTAGTTGCTGGTGGCAGAGTTAGAACTTCTCTCTCTCAACCTTTAGAAAACTCCAAACCCTGGTCACATGTGCCAAGCTGGCAGATGTGGTTCTTTTTGGTCCAAGGTGGGCTTCAATAATGGATGCAGAGCATCAACTTCTCTTTTCTGGTTACCTTGAGCCAGGCATTGGCACAAGGCAGTATTGCCAGCAAATGACATTTTTGTGCCATTTGTGAAAATTAACTTCCCTAATTAACTTACTCATACAAAGGTACTCAGGATAAAAACATCAGGATGATTACCTAGAAAATTACTACGTTGGTACAGTCCCTTGTGCACCCTTTTGCCTCTTAAATGTGCCAAGAACAAAATTGCTCTGATGACATTGTTAGATCTCTGAGAGCAAATACTTGATGAACGAAAAGATGGTGCCACTTGTTGGGTCCTTTGACCCTAATTTTAGCTCATGGATTCTGCTTAGCATGGGGTGGCCAAGAAATTATTTTCTCCTTCCCAGAGGGGAGCACTGGTGAGGATCAGAATGACTCCTTGGTGCATATTCAAGCACCTTCTCGAACACCAGACTACACAGCAATTATGGCTAAATGAGTTTTGTATCAGTTAGGACTGCTAGGAGGGTACTGGGGCGGGACCAGCAGGAGGCCTACATTTCTGAAACAAGAGGTTATAAAATTTCATTTGTTTACCCAGCCTCCAAATGCAGCTTTATTATTTTATTTTATGAACCTGGGTATCTTCATGTAGAACCTTAACAATCTGAAACATTTCTAGCCCCGGGGGATTTTACCTCCTCTTTTTGAAATACCCTTTGTTCAGGTGTTGGTCATTCTTATCAGGATCAAAGATTTCTGGAAAATTTCATTTTTCTGTGGTTTTACTTCTCTTTACTGTATCATATGAGTGGGTAACTCTTGAAATAAAATGTACACTTTCCCCAAATTTTGTTCTATGTTCTTTGCTAGGTCAGGCATTGAAGGAAGTCAGAAGATGTGGCATGTGGTTCATGTTATTGGTACATGGAGGTAATGGTGTGTCCTACCTGCAAAATTGGAGGTAAGTTGTATTCTGACTTCAAATGAATGGTTTTCAACTCTGCTGCACATTAGATTCATCTACTGAGTTTTTAAAAGTGCCAGTGCCTGAGCCCCATCTCAGACCAGTTAAATTAATCTCCCTGGGAGGTGGGGTCAAGATATCTCGAAAGTTCCCCAGATGATACTGATGTCAGCCAGGGTTGAGAACCAATTATTCATTACTTTCATAAATATATACTCATCACTTATTTTGTGCTAGGCACTATTCTAGAGGCTGGTGATGCAGCAGTGAACAAATCAGACAAAAATCTCTGCCTTTATAGAGGTTACATGCTAGCAGATTTTGACTGATGGCAAACAAATAAATCAATAGCATGCATGGTATAAAAGTTGGTGAAAAGTGCTAAGAAGAAAAATAAAAGATGGAAGGGAGGTATCACTTATGAGGGGAGAGGTATTGCAACATTGCATGGTATCCAAGGACCCCTCATGAGAAGATGATATTGCACAAAGGCCTGAAGGAGGTAGGGAAAGAGTCTCTGAGCAGAGGAAACAGCAAATGCAAAGGTCTTGAGGTGGAGCATGGCTCTTTCAGGAAAAGCAAGGGGGCTAAGGTAGAGTGTAAATTTCTGGTCTAAACTAACAAAATCCACACACTAAGTATAAGATGAACTACCTGTAGGAGTAAACCAGGAGACTATGTATAAATGTTTGACTAATAATTTTGAGAATACTCTGAACCAAATCAAGACAATCTGGCTATAATCTTAAGGAAACAGGCAAGGATGTGATGACAAGTTAGTAAAGTGATGTGGAGTATATTCCATTCTAGCCTACTTGGAGAAAGGAGGTAGGAGTAGAAGACTGGTCAATCTAGAGAACAAAATAAGGAAAGTGAAGGAAGCAAGAGTAAGAATGGACCTCTATGCACTGGTGGGGGGTGGGGTGCATACAAGGAGGCCAAGGGTCACGAGAGGTCATGGCAAGTGTGTGGTTAACATTTGAATCACATAATTGACAATCATCATTGTTAGTCAGTGGTCTTCAAGCTAACAAGAACATTGGCTTAACATAATAAGATAATCTCTACGTCCATCCACGTTGCTACAAATGGCTTTATTTCATTCTTTTTTATGGCTAAGTAATATTCCATTGTATATACATACCACCTCTTCTTTATCCATTCATCTGTCAATGGACATTTAAGTTGCTTCCATGTCTTTATCATATTTAGAGAAGTAAGTCAGACAGAGAAAGACAAGTATCATAGATATCACTTATATGTGGAATCTAAAAAAATGATACAAAGAACTTATTTACTAAACAGAAATAGACTCACAGACATAGAAAACAAACTTATGGTTACCAAAACGGACAGCAGGAAGGGGAGGAGATAAATTAGGAGTTTGTGATTAACATATACACACTACTACATATAAAATAGGTAAACAACAAGGACCTACTGTATAGCACAGGGAACTATACTTAATATCTTACAATAACCTATAATGGAAAAGAATCTATAAAATAATATATATATATATATAAAATGAATCACTTTGCCATACACTTGAAGCTAACACATTGTAAATGAACTATGTTAATTAATGAAAAAATTAATAACAAAAAGATATCTTGAAAAAAAAATTGGCTTCTAATATATTTAGCCCATAGGGAATGGTTGTGTTGATGAGTCAGTGTGAACATATAGCCTAACTGTATGCTATTTCTTATGATAAATAAAGGAATTACGATTGGGATTCTAGATATCAGTGTAAGTGAACTTTGTATGAGCTAGTTTCCCTGAGCCAGATCACTCCAGTGTTAAACACTGAGAAGGTAAGGACTTGGAGCCTGTGGATGTGGGACAGTGAATTTGGGGCAAGACAAATGCCTCTTTGTTAGACCTCTCAGGCCCCCCAGCCTGCTGACCTCTTCGGCTGCTGACTTTGATTGCCATGTGACATTCACATTTTCTATCCAAAGCTACAACACCCTGTTCAACCCCTATCTTGCTGCCTGGCTGTTGTTTTTCCATAGCATAAATCAGAATAATACCTAATATCTTCTCTCTCTCTTATAGGTAGTAAGAAAATCAGATGTGATAAAATATATTAAAGTAATTTTAAATGTTAAAGTGGTGTGTAAAATAAGACACTATTTTTATTAACAATGATAAGAGTAAATCTAGGTAAATGGATAGTCAGAAATCTAATAAATCCACCTGGTATTTACCATAGGTATAGATTAGACTCAATGTCTCTTGTAGATAACTATTTTTTATTTAAAACTAACTCTATGTGTACAGTTACATATAAAAATATTTAGAAGGTTAATACATCAAACTATAAATAGTGGTTATATCTTGATAATAGGATTTTAAATCATTTTTTCTTTTTTACATGAATACAGTTACTGTTTATGTTCTTTTCATATAAAGTATAGATAATAATATCTTTATATTCTGAATATTCAATAACACCTATTTTGTTTTTGAAACAATAAACTGAGTTACTTTTAAAAGAACCCCACTCAGCTTTTTATATAGTTGTTGAATAAATGGAGTGTCTGAGTTAACATCCCTGGTAATGAGCAGGGTGATGAGGGTGGTGAATCAGAGTTTTCCTATGTCAGTCAAAAAATGCAGTATCCCAGAGCTCTGAACAATCGGGACATGTGACCCATCCCTCCTTTTGAACACACTACCCAAATAAGAAAACCATGAGACTGTTCCAGAGGCTATGCTTTTACTCTGAGTTTTCAAAGAGATGTTTTGTGTATTTTTTTCTTTTCTTTTGCAAATGTCAACAGTTCCTCCAGAGAGAAGAAAGGATGGAATTAAAACTGAGATAGGCGAATGTGAATTCGGTAGGTAGTAAAGCCTTCTTGACTTCAGCTAAGGAATAATTGGCAGAAGAACTTGGTTCGGTCAAAGAAAATTAGTCGCTTCTCTTCTAGGAACTCCTCTTGCTGGGACACAGTCCAGCTATGAAGACACCCTGAGAGAATGAGAGAGAAGGAAAAGGGGATAGACTGGGACCTTTCATCTTCTGTGAAGAGCAAACCTTAAGTCAGTTAACAGAGCCATACGTGTTCATGTCTGCTGGCCAGAGCACCAGAACACACCTGTAGTTAAAGTTCAATTGATGGGCTTGCTTGCAGCAAGAGAGGATAGTTATTAATAGGGAAATATGGGGTGTCTCAAAAGGGAGCAGTTAGGGAAGGATTCTTATAGGTTGTGGGGAGGGGGCTGGGGACAGATTCATCATAGGATGGTCTTTGCAGAGATTGCTTAGAATTCATAAATTACAGAGTTGCTTGCTCAGTGGTTTAATCTATAGAACACATGAATCTGTACAGGGTTACTGTGTGGTCAGTTTTTCTGCAGACATATAGAGCCTATGAGTCAGAATGAGCTGGTGTTTAAGGTTTGGGCTTACATAGTTTTCTTCCTTTTATGGTTTAATGCAGTTGATCTGTTTTGTGAGTCACGGTATAGTTCTGCAAATTATGGTTTCTGTTTCAATTCCATTGGGTGACCACATTTCAGGGGAGAAACAGGGGATAGAAAAGTGCAGGAAGAAATGGAGGAGAGGAAATAGGCACTTGAGCATCCCATATATGCTGAAGGATAATGCTTGTAAATATTGTACATATGCTTCACTCTGTACACTTTACTCTCCTTCCACTGATCTTTATTCAACAAACTGTTTTCCAGCAGGAAAAAGCAATAAATTCTAGGAAATGTTTCCAGGGGTTAAAGTAGGGCTTTCTTCTCATTTGTTTGTCCTTTATAAAAGTCAGATGCTGACCAAACCTCTCCATTTCTTCTCATCCACATGATCAGCCATATAGTCCTTGGACTTTGTCCCTGTTTCCCATTGATCCTAACAGACATAATACAATCAACTTGCCTGATGGGGACTCGTTACCCAAATGGTCCTGAGACTTCCTGTTTGGGTCCATTCCCACCTTCAAGAGACACACTCTTTGTGAATGAATCACTGTATCTTTTGTCAACAGCAGCATTTCTTTCTCCTATCAAATATTTTACCCATTGGATCAGAAAGCATGACCCATGAAATCGACCCCCCACATATTTTTACTTGTCTTTTCCAAAGTTGGCATCAGATGTGTCAGGGTCTGAGTTACTCCATATTCCTCCAGGCTGTTCATGTGATGCAAAATCGTGAGGATACAATTGGCATTTCTATAGCTTTCTCTTAGATCTTTCTTCAGCCTGAGAAACACGCCAGGGCCATAAAGGGTAACGTGGAAACCCATTTTGATCTGGGTAAATAGAGGGAAATAGAATTTGCCTGAAGGTTCAGACTGGGCTCAAAATTAGGGACTAGAACACACAGTAACTTTCTGATTTTCATTTCCTCTTCAGGCCCCTCAATTTGGATATCATACTCTAGCCCTTGGTTTTCTCTCTGATACAATCAACTGAGAAGCATCAGATACGAAGAAATCATTAAGGAGCCACAGTAGTCATTCTTTTTGCAAATCCTCATAAATTTGCCACAAGAGTGAAGTGGGGGTAAGATGCAGGAGGAAGAGGCTGAAAGTTAAATCATGGCTGTGGCCATTGGCCTTTTGGTAGGGTTTCCTTCATGGCTTCACTCAACTTTTCTTGAGTTATGCTCTTTGCAACACATTCATTCACTGTGGAAAGATGGCAAGTTGCAGGTGGAAAAAAGACGTGTCCTTCATTAGATTTGTCTCCTTTTTTGTATTTATTTCTTCCTGGGAAAAAAGTAGCTCCCTTGTTCCAATCCCTTTCCTGTTGGTGGTTGTTTCAGCATAAGACCATACAATAAAAATGAAAGAAAACACTCCTTTAACAACCCATATTCTTTATTTTAAGCAGACTCAGAGCAGGCCAAGGACCCTAAAGAGATCAAAGCACTGCCATGGCTGGGCTAGGGGGCACAAGGGTGGGTTAGTGTAGGGTGGGTAATCTGTAAACTAATTTTGCACTCAAAACGTTTGTTTAATTTCTTTACACAGCAGCTCCCCAGAGTCACATTACATTAGATATGAATGGAGGGGGCAGTGCCTTGTGCAGGTAGAACAGGCTGGCCCTAAAACATGATCCTGGCACTGAAGAATTGGCTCTTTGGGATTCAGATATCCCCCTGGATTTGGCGGATTTACAGTACTAAGCCACAGACTCCTCTGATGCAAACAGCAACCTGGGTTGCTGAGGAATTGAAGAGGGTCTTCAGAAAAAGGTCCACCACCAGGCAAGCAAGTTATGGATTTGGCTCACCAAGACAATCACAGAGACCAGTTTCATGGGCCTGGTGAAATACTGTTTTTTTCTTTCAGTCCAAATAAGTGGTGTTGATTTGTGTCTTTTTACCTCCTAGAGAGATTTATTGAAGAAAATTCTGAACATGACATGAGTTTAGTACACTTTCAGTGCTCCTATATGTTGCTCCTGTCTGGAATGCCCCTTTTCCCAAATCTGTTAAACAAACTCCTGTTCAAACAATCTTCCCTTCTCATGCCTTCTTCCCTGGGCCTCCCACGTTGAGTCCATTACTCTGTCCCCAAAGATCTGGCTTTTTATGGCCAAATGGACTGAGAGCTGTTTCAGAGATGCTCTTTAGGCTTCTTATATCCACAGGCTTAACACAATACCTGTTCACAGGCACTCAACAAAATTGACTCCCTCTCCATTCCTCTTAGGAATATTTTGAGGTTGCCACTTGAAAGGGTGATCTCACTAAGGAGATTTCACATAAAATCCATTCTGTCTTAGCTCTTAGGCCACAACTGGGAAGTTCTTTCCTTCACAGAAGTTCAAGTGTGGAATTTTCATCTTGGACTTTATCCTTCGAAAGCTACTTGGAGAAACAATAATTTCAAGTCATTCTTTAAAGAAAAGATAGGGGCTGGGCTGGATGATTTCTCAATGACCTCCCAACCCCTGCCTTCCCTCAGCACACTCAGCTCATGAAGAAAAACTGTGATGTATTATAAGTAAGAGGACACTTGAGTGGGATCCTGAGGCCTGAGTTCCTTTGCCCAGCTCTACCATTGACTAGCTGAGTTAATCTGGATAACTACTCCCTCCCTGGGACTCAGGTTCATCATCTATACATGAGAGGGTTGGGTTCAGTGATGTCCAAATACAACTTCTGACAATGGTCTTAAAATATTAATAGTCTGTGAAATACCAAAGTTGGCAAACCAATTAATGGCTATTCTTCTAATATTACTTTAGCAGATATGTTCCTCACCCTCCTGTTGTTCAGAAGTTCTTCATCATTAAAATAATTGAGTGGGATGTTATTTTTATTCTTTTGACCTCTCTGCTCTCCACTGCTTTAATGAAACTCTGCACTGCTATTTGGTGACAAGGCTCCTGGGGAGTTCTCTTTTGTGCTGTTGCAACTTAGACATGGAGTGGAAAGGGCCCTGGACTAGAAGTCAGATATTCTGAGGTCTAGCCTGGCTCTGCAACTAACTAGCTCTGTGGCCTTGGGCTTGTCAGGTCCCTTCTTGGGGTCTCCATTTCCTTACCTGTTAATTGAGGGGTGTGAGCTAGATGATCTTTATAGTTCTTTAACTCTTGCATTCTATGAATTCTAAGCAATGATAACTCCCTAGAGAGTGAGGGCTGAAAGGAAACTTCATGTCACACTACTCCAGATGTCAAACAATTAATTACGGAATTCCAGCAATCAACCCCCTCTCCCTGCTCCCTACCCCCTGCCTGTCTGCCTTAAGGGCAATTTCAGAGCCTTCTGTTTAGAACAACATCTCAGTCCCAGACTAATTGGCATCTTTCCATCAATATCAAAGGGAGTTAAAGGGGTCTCTTTACTTAGAACTATCCTATTTTCCTTTGTGGGGTGGGGATAGGATGTACCTTCAACTTCTACGCTCCTCTAGTATCTGAAAGCCTATCCTGGCTGTATTGTCCTTGGTTCCCGTCTCTTTAGGATGTGTGTTCATTTGAGCAATCCCACCAAACAGAATAGTTGTCTATGTCATTTGATATTCATGGAATTTACCAGGCAAACTTGTAAGCATATGCTAAAAAAGATTGAAGTTCACGAAGGAAAACAAGGACGGTACCCTTTTCTGTTAGTTCTAGTACCATGTAGGGTTAAAGGACTTGGACTCTGAGGACAACTGCCTTGGTCTGAATCTTTATTTGCCTGTGAGTCAACCATGTGGCAGAGGGAAATCTACTTTCTGTGCCTGTTTTCTTATTCGTAAAATGGGCTAGTAAATAAAAGTACCAGCCTCACAAGATTAATGAAATAATATATGTTAATTAGTATAGAGTTTAACACAGGATAGCTTTGAATATTCAAATGATGATGTTTACATTATTTTTGGCTAATCAACACTTGCAGCATGCCTATTCTGCTGGTGAAACTAGCTGTCTTTCTTAGTGTGGCAGCAGCTCCTCTCTACCCACTCCCTTGAGTCCTTGTCCCTCTGGGCTCTTTATCATGACTCCTATGAGATCTCACTGTTCTTGGATGATTATTCAGTAAAGTGCTTTTCTATTGGAGGAAGCCTCCTTCCAGCACTTCCCACCCACCCAGGGAAGCTCTAACTCCTGACCTGTGCCACTGGGCAGCTTATAACTACCCTTTGTAGGAGAGAAGATGCTTAACCACAGAGGGGTTTTAATCATTATTTTTGGTGTGCACTCAACAAGCATGAGGTCCGTAATCCACACACATTTAAAGCATCTTGTGCTGCTCAAAGAGGGGAGAAACGGCCCTCATTTATAGAACTTGCTGAATAGAGGTCTAGTCGGTGTTAATTTTTCAGTAACAGATTCCATTATTTTCTCTCCCTATTTCCCTTCCTTCAATACCAACACCTGGGACTACGCAGTGTGCAGCAAAAGGAATCAAGACTTTCTCATGGGGGTGGGGGAAGTAGGAGCAATTCATTTAATGTGTTTTATCGATAGTACAGCACATTTACTCCATGGGCTCAAGGCACCACGTGTCCGTTCTCTCAAAGGCAAGTCCAGATCACTTACAGCATCTTTACGGAAATTCAAAAGTAAATGGAAATATGACTATGAAGCCATCAGCTAAAAGGCATTGGCTCCTCATGGGGGATTTTGCTTTTTTTTCTCTCTTTCTCTCTCCCTCTTATTTGTATCATCTTTCATAGCAGTAACCTTGAAGAAATATCCCTTGGGCCTTCCCTACAGATCTTGGAAGGCCAGCTTTGGTAAGAGGCAGTAAAAATATCCAGACCATAGAACTAAACTGAGCAAGATACCTGATTTGGATAATGCATCACCATGGGTAAGCAAGCAATCATTTAAAAACCAAACTAGTCTGTATATAAATTTGGTTATATTTATTAAAATCAAAATATGTATTTAACAACACACAAATTATGTAAACGTTATGTGTCTGGTTCCCATTAATGCATACTGGATGAGTATTGTGGTGATGACTTCTATGAGGACCAGCCTAAACAGTTCTGGTGGTTATCTATGTATGGCTAGGTAGGCCAAGTATCTGGAGGAAAAATGCAAATTATAATCAAGGTGAGAAGCAAGGTAACATCTAGCAGTTTGGAACTGGATGTCAGTTCTGAGAATTACACACATGATGTCAGAAATCAGAAGTATGGCAAACAGGATGGAATGCGGCTTCAGGAGAGTTGAAGCAAGTGGCTCTGACCTAAGATCATATATTGCAATAGGATGACAAAGGTCCACATTCAAATGATCCACTTATGAGACCTGAGAACAGCCCTGACACAGACTCTGTTCTCTCTTATTCCAGAAGAATTATCGTCTGTGTATTAATGGTGACTATAGATACTTTTAAGAATTAATTTGTTATGGGTCATGGATATATGGAGAGAAACTAGAGCAAAGAGGAAAAGGAGCAGCCAATGGAGGGGGCCGTGAAAGATTACAACCTCTTAAAAACTAATGCTCTTTCCTGCCTACTCCCAACTCTTCACTGAAAGACCAAAATTTGGGTCCATGCTGCTGCAGAATTCAGGTTTCTTCATAGAAGGAAGGAAACCAAAAACAATTCATCTAATGCATTTTACTGATTATACAACTCATATACTTCCTGGGTTCAAGATAGCACCTGTCCATTCTCCTAAGAGCAAGTCCAAATCATCCTTTGGTATCTGTATAGGATCTTTCTCTTCCACAGCAGAGAGTAAGAAAAGATGAGGAGTGTTTGTGTGTGTGTTTGTGTGTGTTTGTATGGGGGTTGGGGGGGTGGAGAGACAGAGAGAGAGAGAGAAAGATAGGAAGAAACCTAGAGGAAACATACTTAAGCACTAAAAGGAATTAGTATTTTAAGGAAAAGTCAAGATCTGGAGAAGGACAGTCTGCCGATGTAATGCAGACTTTACAGAAGAGGTTCTAGAGATGTCAGGGTCTGGAGTAAGGAAGAATAATCCTTTGGAAGGTTTTGGATGCATTGTTGCCTGGTACCAAAGAAGCAGCCCACAAAAGGTCTTATTTTCCATAAGAAAAATATCGTGAGAAAAACTCTGAGGAAAGAGAGTGCGGCAAGTTTATGGGTGACTGACAGCACTAAGGAAAGAGACTTTTCAGGATGAAGGGCAGCTGGGCTGGGAAGGAGCTAAGCTTTACATGCAGAGTGAACATGAAATCTGCTGAACTTAGCCTAGCTTGGGCTCCAGAATATTTGTGCTCCAAAGGAGAAACTCCTTTTACTATAAAAGAAAGATCGAGAGGGTGATTTTGCAGATTATTCCCTTCAGCAGCGCAGGGAACACTGAGGAGGATTAAAAGAAGAAGAGATGGGCTCCGTTGGGTGTTGGCAGGCTTGGTCTGCACAGAGGACAAGGAATGTATAAGGGGGGCCCTGGTCTTGGGAGCCTGAGTGTCCCTTAAAGCCAGTGTAGAGAGCTTCATTTTCTATTCTCCATACTTCAGCTGTTGGTAATTTACAGAGGCAGCAACTTAGATCCTGACTGCCCAGAATTCTCTGGGTACCTTAAACCAATTACAACTCTTCACTCTTGCTACAGATTTAAAAACGTATCTGGGATAATGTCAAACAGCATCAGGAAAAGAGTTTGGGCCTCAAATAAAGCGGCGGTGACCTCCTTAACCTCAATTTTCCCTGGATGTCAGGACACCTCTCCACGGGGTGAAGGAGTGTATAAATTTAATCTGGTTGCACATAGCAGGGTTGAATGGAGGGACCAATCAGTGTCACTCTGGGCAGTGACAAGCTCGAGGCCTGTCAGTAATGGGCAATGAAGCACAAACTGCTATTAGATACACCCACGCCACATGAGGAGGACGAAAAGGGGTGGAGAAATCCTCCCAGGATGCCTTTGAGAGGACGGTTTTTATAGACCTTGAGAGAGAATGAGCTCCCTAAATAGCAAATGAGAGAGGTCCACTCCTGGGCCAGTCAACCGATTCCTATTCAACTATCTTTTTAGGAGATGCTGGAAACCATTTCGCAGCTATGATTCTACTCTCTCTATCTCTTCAGATCTCATAACACATATTTGTCTACAAGGGACCTCCTGAGTACTCTTTTTATTGAAAACCTGGTCCACAAATTAGCAGCCTCAGCATCACCAGGGAGCTTATTAGAAATGCAGAATCTCTGACCCCACCCCAGGTCTCTTGAATCAGTATCTGAATTTCAACAAGATTTTCAGATGATTTGTATACCTATTAATCACTGTTGTATGGAATTCTCTAAATATCCAGTTTTACTGGAAACAGTCATGTAGATGTTGCAGCTACTTCTTGGACAAGGAGCAGTGACTTCCTTTTGTTTAATATGGAATACAGTAAGTCCCCTACAACCGAATGAGTTCTATTCCAAGAGAGCGTTCATAAGTCCAATTTGTTCATAAGTCCAACAAAGTTAGCCTAGGTACCCAACTAACACAACTGGCTATTTAGTACTGTACTGTAATAGGTATAATACTCTTCACACAAATAATACATAAAAAGCAAACAAACACAAAAAGCAAAGAAAACATGTTTAATCTTACAGTACGGTACCTTGAAAAGTACAGTAGTACAGTACGACAGCTGGCATACAAGGGCTGGCATAGAGTGAACAGGCAAGAAGAGTCACTGACTGGAGGAGGGAGAGGAGGTGGGAGATGGTAGAGCTGAAGGCTGGCCAGCAATAGGAGACGGAGGGCAAGCTGCAATTTCACTCATGCCTGACGTTGATGGCACAGGTTCTGGTTCCTTGCTGGATTCAATTCTACTTACCTTCTTGAAAAACGATCCAGTGATGTCTGGGTAGTAGCTCTTTTTTTCT
Source organism: Balaenoptera borealis (assembly GCF_965194805.1). Classification (NCBI taxonomy): domain Eukaryota; kingdom Metazoa; phylum Chordata; class Mammalia; order Artiodactyla; family Balaenopteridae; genus Balaenoptera; species Balaenoptera borealis. The sequence goes on along the minus strand of NC_138860.1, from coordinate 37,926,592 downwards.
CGTCATAGCTGACACTGGATTACATACTGAACGGCTGTTGCAACCTTCATGTACCGTTCTACATTTGGGTCCTGTGCCTCAAAAACTAACAGTGCCTCCTCAAATAAAGAAAATCCCCTTGTCATTTCCTGTGTCGTGAATCTCTTCGGTTCTTCAGTTACTTCTTCCTCCTCTTTGTCTCTCTTCGTCCTTTCTCTGGACCTCCAATTCCATCAGGTTTTCATTATTAGTAAGCTCCTCATGTTGCACAGCAAGGAGTTGAATGTTATAAGAATGAGCAACATCTACCATCTTTTCGCCTCGCTCCACTCTCTCAATTATTTTCACTTTTGTTTCCATCGTTACTTCTTGGCGCTTCTCAGCAGTACCAGCTACATCACCGCTGATTTTATGCTTGCTTCCAGACATCCTGGGTTTGAAATAAAGATACTGTACTACTGTAGTCTGTACAGTACTTCACAGTAAAGTACACAAAGCACAATCACTTGTAGAGGATGCACGCACATGACAATGTACACCAGACACATGAACTAAGTTACGTGATTGGACATGTGAACACATGTTCGCATGTTTGAAAGTTCGCAACTTGAAGGTTTGTATGTAGGGGACTTAGTGTATAAACTTTTTCAGCCAATTAAGCTGAACTGGATCAAGTAAGAAGAGAACATCAGTTCCCTCCAGCACCCAGTTGTAGCTTCCTGTGGAAGCCCAACCCAAATCCAAGAGAAAGGAAATGCTAGGAACTATTCAATTTCTTTTTGACTTGAAACTTGATTCTTTTCACACTCAGGGTCAGTGTTATTTTCATGGCCCCACTGAGTTGTTCATCTGTCTGAGCATATGAGTGTGTGTGTGTGTGTGTGTGTGTGTGTGCTTTGCCTGCATAAACCTAAGCACTCTCCTCAGCAATCAGGTAATTTCTAGATAAGGCAACATGTTTCATCTCTTTGCAGCATCTTTCATTTCTTGAAAGAAAATCATGGTGCATTTTGCCACAGGAACACGCTCTGTGAGAAGACAGAGCAAATAATGCATTAGGGGAAATAAGTGAAACTGCTAAAATTGCCTTAACCCCTCTGTGCTCATCACCACCAATCCCTGTCTGCTCTCACCAACCCTTGCTCAGTGCATCCCTGCCCAAATCCCTGTCAGATCGCCTACTCCAAGGGAGGACTTGCAAGTGTCCAGAGGTGAAGACAAGAACACTGCCCTATCCTCTTTCTTTATCCACAGGAATATGGTGAGAGGCTGGTCTGGGAGGGAAGACATTGAGAATGCAGGGACTCACAAGCCCTGGAAAAAGTACAGAACTGGGGAGTTCATGTGGAGTTAACCTTTGTACTTCTTGTCCTTTTTTTCCTGCCCCACTGATCCCCATTCTACTTAGTAATCAAGATTCCAAATGTGGAATAGTCTCCCCACTTCATCCTCTACTCACATTCTAGCCATTATCAAAGGCCTATCTGAGATTCATTGCATTTATTCATTAAGATACTAACTGAGCTTTAATGAGGTGCTTGTTACTATTCTAGTTGTTCTAAATACATGAATAAATGAGGCAGAATCCTGACCACTTGCATCTCAGTGCAGAGTAATGAAATGAGTGTGGGCTTTGGGGCCTAAATTGACTGCACTTTGAAAATATATAGTCAAGTTGCTTAAACTCTGCAAGCCTCATTGCTTGTGCAAGCCAGTCTTCTCTTAAAAATGAGACTGTAAATATCTTAAATGTAATGACATGACACAGACTTCTTTTATCCTATTAGGCATATATTAGCTATTTAATAAATGCTAAACTAAATCAAATTTTGAATGCAATTTAAAAATCAATATATAGGAAAACCTGCAGCCCAGCTCTGCTACTGAGTAGCTGAAAGTCTTGTTTAAATCATTTAACTTCAGGGTATTTTATATGTAAAAAGAAGAAATTGGAAAATTACAAAGATGCTTTCTAGAAGTTCTTATACATGATTCTTCTCTAGGATTCCAAACTGCTGTGAAATGTTACATCTACTCTTCTATTACTAATGTCATATTCATAATTCACTAAGATTTGCATATATATATATATAGTTTATGTGTATACATATACATATATAAAATATATCTTATATCGATAATGCATATATTTATTTTTAGTTACTTTCTGTACAAGGTTGAATGTTCATAAGATATTTCAAAAGATTAAAGATACAAGATACCTTAAGGAAGCCTTTGGACTTGTTTAATACAGAATTTTCCAAACTTATCTTAATCCCTCCCTTTTTTATATAATGCCAATTAACAACTTAGTTTTCCCTAGCATATTCAACTCAAAGTTGAAGTAGACCCTCAGCTTTCTACATTTTAAAATCTCAGATTGTATTATTGGCAAATGATCTTCAAGTTCCATTTCATGTAGTGATTTTTAATTTTGCTAAGAAGTCACCAATGTGTATTATATTATAGACTAGTGAGTGAGATGGAGTTAGTTACTACAGCTAATGACCAAGTCCAGTTGACTCTCCTGCCCATCACTCCTCTCACTGTTACTACCAGCCAATATTGGCATATTGGCTAGATTGTGGATTCACAACGACCTTCTACTAGAAACCTCAAGAACATCAGGAGTTAAATGTAAATATTTCTATCTTTGGATGCAGGCTCCTGTTTTAGGCCACTGGTACCGCAACTAAAGATGGATCACCATTCTTCTCCTCAAGGCATTGGTACTCTGTTAGAGAAATGTGGCAGACAATCAACAGGCCCTTTCAATCTCATTGGTAAAATTCCAACTTTCATGAAATGTGAGACATATACCGGTGAAATATGTAGTGACTTAAAAAAATCCTGACATTTGGTCAGCAAAGTCCAACATTTTTCCTTTTAGAAATGACCTAACCACATATTCCTCTTGCCAAAACCCATCCTGGCACTTCTGTTAAGGGCAGCTTTTTGCAGTACGATAGAATTGTTTCCCAAGTGCTCCTGGTCTCAGGACTGAATCATGTAAGAGAAAATTAAAGACATTTTTTGAAAGCAGAGCTTATTTCAGAGTCTGGGGTGAGACCATCAGTTCACATCTCCAAGTGATATCTTCTCAACTCTTCCCTGTTTCTTGTCTTGAATATCGGACCCTGGGGATGGATCCTATTGATGATTATGGAGAATCACAGAAAGAAGAAGCTGTTTTTCAATTCAAATGATATGGGCCTGGTTAGAGGCAAAACTGTTTATTGGCCTGCATTGTTCAACAACTAATGAAATTAATTTTTTAAGAAGAGTTACAAGTGAAATACTGCAGTCACTCTTCAGTGTCCTGGCTTACTAGGATATTAGATGAGCCAGACTTAGGTCTATGGACTTTCCCCAAAAGACTGTTCTTAGAGAAGCCAGAGTAGATGATGCAAAGATTAAGCACTTCTCAGCAGAATGCTACAATATCATGTCTTGAGTTGTTTTATTGTTTTTGTATTAGAGCCAAGAAACATGTGGCCAGCAGTCTGCAACAAGCCCTCTTATTTTCAACATAGCAAATGATAATTCTTGCACTTGAATGCCATGTGAAATTGGGATTGAAAGACAAAATTCATTGCAAGTCAATTATTGATCTTTAAATGAAGGAAGAAAGTCATGGCTATCAGGACTCTCTAAGTCCTGTGAGCCATCCTCTAGCCCTTGAAGCTTCTTTGGTTACCAGGAAAATGATAGAGGGCTGACTAATAGTGACTTCAGTTTGCAGAGATTGTTTCATCCATCATACTGGTGATTCTGGTTTCTCTTTATAATATTACTGATGATCAGTTGGGGATATTACTTATGACTGATGAAACTGAAAAGGGCTAGCAGAGCATTCTGTGAGCACAGGTAACACAGAAATTAGAAGCTAGGTAGGTAGAAGTGTTCCAAAATCATTAGGACGCAGTTTTGTAGGATGAATAAGTCTAGAGGTGCAATGTACAGCATGCTGACAACAGTTAATAAAATGGGATTGAAACTGGAAATTTGCTAAGAGGGTATAGATTTCAGGTACACTTATCACCAAAAAAAAAAAAAAGAAAAGGTAACTATATAAGGAGAAGTTATGTTAGTTAGCTTGACTGTAATAATCACTTCACTATGTATGTGCATTTCAAATCATCATGTTGTACACTTAAAATATACAGTTTTTATTTAAAAATTAATAAATCAAGACAAAATCATTATATTTCCATACTTTTCAGATGAAAATAGAACTGAGCTAGAACTAGTCAGAGCTGGACACAGACAAGGCTTTTTAAATTTTTTAAAAATAAATTTATTTATTTATTTATTTTTGTCTGCGTTGGGTCTTCATTGCTGCATGCGGGCTTTCTCTGGTTGCGGCGAGTGGGAGCTACTCTTTGTTGCAGTGCGCGGGCTTCTCATTGCAGTGGCTTCTCTTGTTGCAGAGCATGGACTCTAGGCACGCGGGCTTCAGTAGTTGTGGCACATGGGCTTAGTTGCTCTGTGGCATGTGGGATCTTCCCGGACCAGGGATCGAACCCGTGTCCCCTGCATTGGCAGGTGGATTCTTAACCACTGTGCCACCAGGGAAGTCCAAGGCTTTTTTCTTATGTTTATTTTCTTTAGTGGGAATGAGATCACACACAACAACAACAACACAAGGAAAATCTAAAAAAGAAGATATGAAACAATGACTCTGAGACAAATTATTGGATAAGTTGGGTATTGAATGAAGAAGAATTTATCCTTGTTGGATACCCTCATTTATAATTATGCTCATTTATAATTCCTTCAGGAACAAATTATTTGAAATGAATTTTGTAGCACTTTAGGTGCAGAACTTTATTTTAGGCCATAGGTAGAATCCAAAGCAATGGAAAAGCAGAGCTTTTGATTTGAGGGGCTGTGTTTCACTCCTTCAACATTCATTCACTCAACATCTATTTATTGAGAACCTATTATGTGCTAGGTTCTCTTTTTATCTGAATATTCAGCAGTTAACAAAAAGGACAAGATGTATTTTTAAAAAAATAAAAAGAGAGCCACATTGTGGTCGGAAGAGAGACAAAAATAAGAAAATGAGAAAAATATCAGGCAAGATCATTTAAGTTAGTCATAGGTTCCAAGAAAACAATAGTTCATAGAGAGTGATGGTAGAGTCATCTACCTTAAACTGAATGGTCAAGAAAACTACTTCTTCTGGTAGGATGGAGTACTTTGCAATAGATCAATGTTCCAGCTGAGAAAAACAAACAAACAAACAAAAACCTAGCCAGACAAAAGACAAAAATCATCTGTGTAATTGCATCATGGAAATACTAGAATCCTTCAGACCAGACAGGCTAAATTTCTAGAGAGAGGAAAACTGTAGAAAGTGAGCTGACGCTCTGCATCTGCTTGGCTAAATTTAGCATAGACTAGTAACTGATATTATCCCAGGCATAAAGCCACTGCTGGGCCCCAGAAAAACCAGCAGATACTTTGGTAGTTGTACAGAGATGGGAGTGACTAAATTGGAGATTTGAGAGGCCTCAGACATATAGCCAGCATCCTGCTCAGACATTTCTCAAATTTTGAAGCCAGGCAAGGCTTTATGCTAAAAAAGCTACACTGAAACCCCCTGACAAGCAGGGCAGAGGAGACAAAGATTAGAGTCCAGCGCCCTCCAGGAGAAGAAGTCCTGATAGCTCACTGAGAGTCATCTTTAAAGATCCCTGCCTCCCAATACTTACGTTCTTCCCACATACAAATCCACTCATCTACCTTTCTAATACCCTCAAAGGCATCAGGCTTGGGCTTGAGGTTCAGAATCTTACCCTCTAAATTAGGCCCAGGTGTTGATGAGGTTGCAGCTTCCTTCAGTAAATTTCTCTCAGTCTGATGACCTATAGACTAAAGAGACCAGTTACCTTCCCTCTACCTCCACCCCACATCCAATGGTGAGACAAGGATTAGATAACCACAAGAGACACTCCCTATCAAAAAGTGGGGAGAGGTGGGAAGCACTCTGTAGTTCCTGATCCACAACGGGACACACACGCTAGTTCCTTGATTAGAGTCCAGTCCTGCTCTATGGGAGTTGTTCCATGGCACTTGGCTCTGCATTCTACTGGCTACTGTGAAGCAAAGGGCCAGCCTTCATTCAGTGCGCAGGGGACTACACAGCGGCTTGGATATCAGGGGTGTGGTTCATTGGGGCATCTTTTGAGAAAAACTACCACAGTGACATAAAACATCTTTCATACCATACTCAGAGATTTGTCTATTGGTATTTTAAAAAGAATGAGAGGGGATGTAATGTACAGCCTGTTGACTATAGTTAATAATACTGTATTGTACATTTGACGGTTGCCAAAAAAGTAGACCTTAAAAGTTCTTATCACAAGTAAAAAATGTAACTCAGTGTGGTGCTAGATGTTAACTAGACTTATTGCAGTGATCACTTTGTAATATATACAAATGCTAAATCATTATGTTATATACTTGAAAATAATATAATGTTATATGTCAGTAAGGTCTCAATATTTTAAAAGGAAAAACAAAAGTGTGAGAGAGAAAAAAGTCTCTATTTTTCTATGTGGATTTGATGCTACACTGGCCTATAAACTTCAATCTGTTATTAAGGGTAGTTGCCCAATCTTGAAAAGTAATAAGAGCTGAGCTTGTCTTATAATTCTACTACTTTTAAAAGTGTGACCTTGGATAAGTCACTTAATCCCTGGAAGTGTTACTATCTCAACTAAAAAAAAAAACAATGATATAAACTATAGAGCTCATATGGTTATTGTGAGTATTAAATGAGATAATGTGTGTTAAATACTCTGTCCAATAATGCGCATTTTGTAGATGGTCTACAAATGACAGCTTAAAAGTATTGTTTACAGGACATATGCTGAGACAGAAGGATTTTAGGAATGACCTGAAGTTCTATGTTCACAAAATTCAACCTTGCATGGACAGTTGATATAAAATAGAAGGTAAATGACTTAGATTTTGAGAAATTCACTGTTTTGGGATCACTGTGTTCTTGAGCAAGCACACAGTGTTCTATCAATATTTCTGTGGATGATGATTGGAATTCTCCTAAAGATAAAGCAGGCTATCATCTTAGGACAAGGGCAATCCTATTAGCAGGCGAAGAAGGAAGATCTTTGCCAGGTGGATGCATTCAAGAACTTGGGCAACCTGTAAGGATAGCATGCATCCCTGGGCAAAGTTAGCAAAAATTTGGTTAAGTTATAACAGTTTGGTTAGTAACCGAAATGTAACCTAACTTTATACTCAAAAAATGATAAAGCTGGTACATACCACTTGCCCATGGCTGCAGTCATTATGGACATATATCAAAGGGGTAAAGTCAGGTTGAACATAGCACCAGAAAATACTGGGCAATGAAAAGGGTTAATTAAACAGGAATTAAACACTTTATGAAGAGTGGACCAGAGGTTCCATAGTATTTATGCACATGACTATGATTTCCAAGAGTCACTGTGTGTGTGTGTGTGTGACTGTGTGTGTGCATATGTACACTTATGGACAATTCTACCGAAATTCCTAGTTTTACTGAATAGAGTAGGCAGAAAGCAATTTAAACTTTTCTTGATGAGAGAGGGTCATAAACACACACACACCAGTTAATGTACTATATCTTAGTATAGGGATCTCTTAGAATTGTTTTAGTGATAGAGGGTGTAGTTTATCTTCTGCTTTAATTACCCCCACATTCACCTGTACGTCCAAACCTTGGTGATTCTTCCAGAGCCTCCCTTGTTCTTTTTTTTTTTTTTTAATAGATCTTTATTGGAGTATAATTGCTTCACAATACTGTGTTAGTTTCTGTTGTAAACCAAAGTGAATCAGCCACATGCATACATATGTCCTCATATCCCCTCCCTCTTGAACCTCCCTCCCATCCTCCCTATCCCACCCCTCTAGGTCATCACAAAGCACCGAACTGATCTCCCTGTGCTATGCGGCTGCTTCCCATTAGCTATCTATTTTACATTCGGTAGTGTATATATGTTGATGTTACTCTCACCTCACCCCAGCTTCCCTCTCCCACCCCATGTCTTCAAGTCCATTCTCTATGTCTATGTGTTTATTTCTGCCCTGCAACTAGGTTCATCAATACCACTTTTTAAAATTCCATATATATGCTTTAGCATACGGTATTTGATTTTCTCTTTCTGACTTACTTCACTCTGTATGACAGACTCTAGGTCCATCCACCTCACTACAAATAACTCAATTTCACTTCTTTTTATGGCTGAGTAATAGTCCATTGTATATATGTGTCACATCTTCTTTATCCATTCATCTGTTGATGGACATTTAGGTTGGTTCCATGTTCTGGCTATTGTATATAGTGCTGCAATGAACATTGTGGTACATGTCTCTTTTTGAATTATGTTTTCCTCTTGTGCTTTTCAGATGTCATTTCATAAAGTATTGGTTTCTAGGAGTTTTCTATTCTCCATACCTAACTACTTTACCTCTGTTGTAGACAATAACTTCAAAGGAATTAAATATTGTTGGAGGAAATTAAATTGTAAAAGCTTGTTACATTATTTTTAAGTTCATCCTCTGAAGGTGGCCCAATGTCTCTTCTGTAAAGTAAAGTGTATGGTCTTTATGAAAGTTTCCTGTGTGTTTTCTGTTATGTCCAGCTTAACAGCTATATTCTGGATAATTTTGATTCATAGAAGGCTGACCATTGGGTTAATAGGGCATTTTTGTACTTCATGAATAAGCTTTGATTGTAAAACAATGTATAGGGCATCAGAACAGTTAAGCAGAGTGTTAAGGACTGTCATACCAGGTTGTCTATTTCACACATTAATACAGTCAGTGGATTCCCAGAGCCACTTTGAGAGACATACTGAACTTTATTGTAAGCCAGTATTTCCTGAATCACAGGTATGAACCTACATGTTGAACTACCCTTGCTTCTGACCCCCTGCACATGACAGCAGAGAAACAGAAATGAGCCAGCACTACAATGAGGGAAACACACATCTTGACAAAACTTCTGCCAGTTTAACCTGACCCCCCCTTTTTGCACCTTTATTGGCACATGCTTGCAGGGATGTGTTAAAGCTTGTGTTACAAAAATCCCTAGAGCTGCATCCAAGTTTAGACTCTTCTGAAGAAGAAACATGATCAAAAAACATTTAGGGGGTGCTGGGTAGCCCTTGTGCCTTGATATGGCCTGGAGGCTAGTGAGTTAGGAGGGAGGTGGACTTTAGGAAGCTCTGGAACCAGGATTGGCTTTCCAGCCAAAATGCGAGAGATTTTCTTTGATTTGCTTCCATTTTTCACTTCATTTCTCTTATACTCATTCCAGGGTCCCTGGCCAACACACTTCTCCCCAGGGTTCCCAGAATATCATCCATTTCTTTTTTTTTTCTGCCCATTTCTTTAAGACTCTGTCCTCAGCATTTCAGGGACAGCACTGTGTGGCAGTACCTAACAACCCCTTAAGGTGGGGTGCTTCCCATTGGCAGTGCCATTTTTATAGGAGCCCCTTCAAGGTGGAAAACATTTCAGTATTTAAAGGGATGACTCTAACGGCCCATTTTCTGGTTAGAGAGCACACAGAAGCCCCCCTTCAACCCACTATTTATAATTACCTGCATCCTCACTCCCAGCTCCAAGTGCTGCTTCTTGTGTCCTGCTGAGTGAATAATGGAGTTGGCTTTCTAACCTCCAGCAACAACCAGAGTAAGGTGAATTATAGTTTGGGGAAAAGATAATAGGAGAGGGAGGTAAGAATTTGGATTTAATTGGAGTGGAGGTCACCAGCTTTGTAGATAACTGTCTTTTATTCTGAATCTATTCAATGATTACAGCCCATACTCATCCACAAAAAAATAGTGCACTTGAGTTCAGGAAGGGGAGTACTAGGAATATTTTTCAGCCCATTTGATCTAGATCCCCTCCTCACCCTTCTTGGCTTCTGCAGGCAGATGTTGAACATGCCTTGAGCAAAGGGCTAGGGGGATTCTGCCAAGCAGTTCCAGAGGCATCTACAAACCACAGTCATTGAAGACATTTCCCAGAAGGCTTTCGGAGTACAAATCTCTTTAATTAAAATGGGAAAAGCCAGAGCGAGGGAGATGAGAGGAGCTTGGCTGAGAGCGGAAGGAGGAGGGGGATGAAGAGAAAAAAGGAAGGGGGAAAGTAATAAATATTTTACAAGTGTTTTCAAACACTGCCCGTCTAACACCCAGTGGAAAATGCCACTTGATGGATTGTATTTTGGGTTGGAAAGTGAGGCTAATTCAATGTAATGAGGGGTGAATGGGACTTCAGGCCCTTATCCAACCACAAGAGACCCCTTACAAAAGAGTCTGCTCTTTCAGTCATTAATTTTTTATGAAGTTTAATAGGCCTGAGCCTAGAGACCTTCTGTGGGGTTGATTAGCTTCATATTTCTCTCATTAATGTAGAATCTGATTAGCTCTTATGAAAATCAATTCATCTCAGGCTCCAGCGTGGCAACCACATTGTTCTGATATTAGGAATTGCAAGTTTGATTCACCTGAGAAAAGAAACATCTGCAGGGACAAAGTCCCTGGCCTCATGCTGTCACAGAATGAGAGGACTGCGGAGACCGGCTGTCTCTTACATTTTACTGGCTGCAATAAAGAACCCACAATATTTGGACCAGGATACCCTTATTGGAGGCCAGCAGTGTTGGTCCACTGCAAAGGGAGCTGACTTGAAAGAATAGACAACAGCCAATGTATCAGTCAGGGTTTAAAAAAAAGAGCAAAACTGCCAAGTGATATAGAGGAAGGGGACTATTAATAGGAATGAGACTTTATGCTATCATAGGAGCCGGCAGAGAGGTCTGCTGCCCTGAATCTGCTGTTGGGCCTGAAGTGGCTATAGGTCAGCTAGACTAGGAGTCAGGAAGGAAAGCTTGACATGGATATGAGGAGGGACACACTGAAACCCACAAGGACAAGTTGGAACCCCCAAGGACAAACTGTACTCTTTCTCTATTTCTTACAAGTTCCAGCCTTGAAGTCCAAGCCGACCAAGTGGAGATGCCTGTGCTCTTCACCATGGAGATGTGTACACACTTGGCTCAAGACTTAGAGAAACTAATGAAGGAAATCCTTCAGTTCTGGAAAGGTTCTGGAGAAGCTGCAGGTCCAGGAGCAGCCCCATATCCAGAAGAGTGGCCAGCTGATCAGCAACAATATACAAGAGCTGCCGCAATGCCTGACACACTACATTTACCCTCGGAAAAACAATGATCACTCCTCCATTTCTACCTTCTAAGTCTCATGATTCTCTATGGCTAACACTAACCAAAACCCATACAGGGAAGAGAATTCTGGGAAATGTTGTTCCAGGATAGCTAATTTGACCCAGTACAAAGCCTCCACAGCCAGTCCTAACTAATACACATTAAATAGGATGACCCGATCCTGTGGTGAGCTCTAATGTGCTAAGAGGACCAGTAAGAGGTGGTACTCAATGAAGACCTGACTTTGAGAAACACAGAGAATTTAGGCTGAAGAAATCTTGCTGGAATATCCAAACCTCAATCCTTGGCTTCTCTTTTCTGTTGACACACTTCCTTTCATGATACCATCCAGTATGACGACTGTAAATAACATCTCTACACTGACAGTTCCCAAATTTACATATCTTCTTCTGCCTAGAACTTTAGACTAGAATATCCAAATGCCTACTTCCCATCTTCAATTGGGTATCTAACTGAATCTCAAGTTTAACAGATCCCAAACCAAAATCTGATTTTCCCCCTAAATCGGTTCCACTCATGGCTTTTGCTGCCTCTGTTAATATCTCCATGTTGCTCAAGACAAGTCTTGGAGTCACTGGCTTCTCTATTTTTCTCTTATTCCTCATTCAATCTCTAAGCAAATCTTATTGACACCACCTTCAGAAAGTATCCATAATCCGACTACTTCCTGCTTCTGTTCTGCTAACGCCTGGATCCAGATCACAGGCATGTCTCACCTCAATACTGCAGTACTCTTCATGGTGGGCTCTTCACTTTTGTTGCTTCTCTATAACCCCCACACAGGCCACTCTCAGGAGAGAGCCAGACTGTCTTTAACAATAAAAATACATGCATTTTATTTCTTTGCTCAGAACTTATCAATGTCTTCACATTTTGCCAGAGTAAAAGCCAAAGTTCTACAATGGTTTAAAAGGACCCACATGACCTGACTCTCCAGTTTGCTCTTGACTCTATGCCTTATGACAGCTCTTCCCCTCCCTCCTTTATCTTTGACTGTACAGGCCTCCTGGACAGTTTTTGAATAGGCCAGACACATTCCTATCTCAGGACTTTTGTTCCTGGTTGTTCCCTCTGCCAGAAATATTCCTCTTCTAGTTGTACACATGGTCCACTTCCTTACCTTCTTTCAAGCTTTTGACCAAATGTCATCATCTCAATGAGGCCTTTCCACACAACTGTATTTATTTGTACTTCCCAGTTCTCCCAAATTCTGCAACCCTCATCTATTGTTTCTATAGAATCCATCACTTTCTCTTTTTTTTTAAACATGTTTATTGGAGTATAATTGCTTTACAATAGTATGTTAGTTTCTACTTTACAACAAAGTGAATCAGCTATACATATATATATATTCCCATATCTCCTCCCTCTTGCGTTTCCCTCCCATTCTCCCTATCCCACCACTCTAGGTGGTCACAAAGCACCGAGCTGATCTCCCTGTGCCATGCAGCTGCTTCCCACTAGCTATCTATTTTACATTTGGTAGTGTGTATATGTCCATGTCACTCTCTCACTTCGTCCCAACTTATCCTTCCCCCTCCCTGTGTCCTCAAGTCCATTCTCTACGTTTGTGTCTTTTTCCTGTCTTGCCCCTAGGTTCTTCAGAAGCTTTTTTTTTTTTTTTTTTAGATTCCATATATATGTGTTTGCATACTGTATTTATTTTTCTCTTTGTGCCTTACTACATTCTGTACGACAGACTCTAGGTCCATCCACCTTACTACAAAGAACTCAATTTTGTTTCTTTTTAAGGCTGAGTAATATTCCATTGTATATATGTGCCACATCTTCTTTATCCATTCATCTGTCAATAGACACTTAGGTTGCTTCCATGTCCTGGCTATTGTAAATAAAGCTGCAATGAACATTCTGGTACATGACTCTTTTTGAATTATGGTTTTCTCAGGGTATATGCCCAGTAGTGGGATGACTGGGTCGTAAGGTAATTCTATTTTCAGTTTTTGAAGGAACCTCCATACTTTTCTCCATAGTGGCTGTATCAATTTACATTCCCAACAACACTGCAAGAGGGTTCCCTTTTCTCCACACCCTCTCCAGCATGTATTGTTTGTAGATTTTTTGATGATGGCCATTCTGACTGGTGTGAGGTGATACCTCATTGTAGTTTTGATTTGAATTTCTCTAATGATTAGTGATGTTGAGCATCCTTTCATGTGTCTGTTGGCAATCTGTATATCTTCTTTGGAGAAGTGTCTATTTAGGTCTTCTGCCCATTTTTGGATTCAGTTGTTTGTTTTTTGATATTGAGCTGCATGAGCTGTTTCTAAATTTTGGAGATTAATCCTTTGTCAGTTGCTTAATTTGCAAATATTTTCTCCCATTCTGAGGGTTGTCTTTTGGTCTTGTTTAAGGTTTCCTTTGTTGTGCAAAAGCTTTTAAGTTTCATTAGGTCCCATTTGTTTATTTATGTTTTTATTTCCATTTCTCTAGGAGGTGGGTCAAAAAGCATTTTGCTGTGATTTATGTCATAGAGTGTTCTGCCTATGTTTCCTCTAAGAGTTTGATAGTGTCTGGCCTTACACTTAGGTCTTTAATCCATTTTGAGTTTATTTTTGTGTATGGTGCTAGGGAGTGTTCTAATTTCATTCTTTTACATGTAGCTGTCCAGTTTTCCCGACACTACTTATTGAAGAGACTGTCTTTTCTCTATTGTATATTCCTGCCTCCTTTGTCAAAGATAAGGTGACCATATGTACGTGGGTTTATCTCTGGGCTTTCTATCCTGTTCCATTGATTGATATTTCTGTTTTTGTGCCAGTACCATACTTTCTTGATTACTGTAGCTTTGTAGTATAGTATGAAGTCAGGGAGCCTGATTCCTCCAGCTCCATTTTTCTTTCTAAAGTTTGCTTTGGCTATTTGGGGTCTTTTGTGTTTCCATACAAATCGTAAACTTTTTTGTTCTAGTTCTGTGAAAAATGCCATTGGTAGTTTGATAAGGATTGCGTTGAATCTGTAGATTGCTTTGGGTAGTAGAGTCATTTTCACAATGTTGATTCTTCCAATCCAAGCACATAGTATATCTCTCCATCTGTTTGTGTCATCTTTAATTTCTTTCATCAGTGTTTATAGTTTTCTGCATAAAGGCCTTTTGCCTCCTTACGTAGGTTTATTCTTAGGTATTCTATTCTTTTTATTGCAATGGTAAATGGGAGTGTTTCCTTAATTTCTCTTTCAGATATTTCATCATTAGTGTATAGGAATGCAAGAGATTTCTGTGCATTAATTTTGTATCCTGCTACTTTACCAAAATCATTGATTAGGTCTAGTAGTTTCCTGGTAGAGTCTTTAGGATTCTCTGTGTATAGTATCATGTCATCTGCAAACAGTGACAGCTTTACATCTTCTTTTCCGATTTGGATTCCTTTTATTTCTTTTTCTTCTCTGATTGATGTGGATAAAACTTCCAAAACTATGATGAATAATAGTGGTAAGGGTGGACAACCTTGTCTTGTTCCTGATCTTAGAGGAAATGGTTTCAGTTTTTCACCATTGAGGATGATGTTGGCTGTGGGTTTGTCATATATGGCCTTTATTATGTTCAGTTAGGTTCCCTCTATGCTTACTTTCTGGAGGGTTTTTATCATAAATGGGTGTTGAATTTTGTCAAAAGCTTTTTCTGCATCTATTGATATGATCATATGGTTTTTATCCTTCAATTTGTTAATATGGTTTATCACATTAATTGATTTGCCTGTATTGAAGAATCCTTGCATTCCTGGGATAAACCCCACTTGATCATGGTGTATAATGCTTTTAATGTGCTGTTGGATTCTGTTTGCTAGTATTTTGTTGAGGATTTTTGCATCTATATTCATCAGTGATATTGGCCTGTAGTTTTCTTTCTCTGTGACATCTTTGTCTGGTTTTGGTATCAGGGTGATGGTGGTCTCATAGAATGAGTTTGGGAGTGTTCTTCCCTCTGCTATATTTTGGAAGAGTTTGCGAAGGATAGGTGTAAGCTCTTCTCTAAATATTTGATAGAATTCGCCTATGAAGCCATCTGGTCCTGGGCTTTTGTTTGTTGGAAGATTTTTAATCACAGTCTCAATTTCAGTGCTTGTGATTGGTCTGTTTATATTTTCTATTTCTTCCTTGTTCAGTCTTGGAAAATTGTGCTTTTCTAAGAATTTGTCCATTTCTTCCAGGTTGTCCATTTTATTGCATTATAGTTGCTTGTAGTAATCTTTCATGATGCTTTGTATTTCTGCAGTGTCAGTTGTTACTTCTCCTTTTTCATTTATAATTCTATTGATTTGAATCTTCTCCCTTTTTTTCTTGATGAGTCTGGCTAATGGTTTATCAATTTTGTTTATCTTCTCAAAGAGCCAGCTTTTACATTTATTGATCTTTGTTATCGCTTCCTTCATTTCTTTTTCATTTATTTCTGATCTGATCTTTATGATTTCTTTCCTTCTGCTAACTTTGGTTTTTTCTTTGTTCTTTCTCTAATTGCTTTAGGTGTAAGGTTAGGTTGTTTATTTGAGATGTTTCTTGTTTCTTGAGGTAGGATTGTATTGCTATAAACTTCCCTCTTAGAACTGCTTTTACTGCATCCCATAGGTTTTGAGTCATCGTGCTTTCATTGTCATTTGTTTCTAGGTATTTTTTTATTTCTTCTTTCCTTTCCTCTTTCCCCATTTCTTCAGTGATCTCTTTGTTACTTAGTAATGTATTGTTTAGCTTCATATGGTTGTATTTTTTACAGATTTTTTTCCTGTAATTGATATCTAGTCTGATAGCATTAGGGTCAGAAAAGATACTTGTTAAGATTTCAATTTTCTTAAATTTACCAAGGCTTGATTTCTGACCCAAGATATGATCTATCCTGGAGAATGTTCCATGATAACTTGAGAAGAAAGTGTATTCTGTTGTTTTTGGATGGGTTGTCCTATAAATATCAATTAAGTTCATCTTGTTAATGTTTCATTTAAAGCTTGTGTTTCCTTATTTATTTTCATTTTGGATGGTCTGTCCATTGGTGAAAGTGGGGTGTTAAAGTCCCCTACTATGATTGTGTTTCTGTCGATTTCCCCTTTTATGGCTCTTAGCATTTGCCTTATGTACTGAGGTGCTCCTATGTTGGGTGCATAAATATTTACAATTGTTATATCTTCTTCTTGGATTGATCCCTTGATCATTATGTGATGTCCTTCTTTTTCTCTTGAAATAGTCTTTATTTTTAAGTCTATTTTGTCTGATATGAGAATTGCTACTCCAGCTTTCTTTTGATTTCCATTTGCATAGAATATCTTTTTCCATGCCCTCACTTTCATTCTGTATGTGTCCCTAGGTCTGAACTGGGTCTCTCATAGACAGCATATATACGGGTCTTGTTTTTATATCCATTCAGCCAGTCTATGTCTTTTGGTTGGAGCATTTAATCCATTTACATTTAAGGTAGTTATCAATATGTATATTCCTATTACCATTTAATTAATTGATTTGGGTTTGTTATTATAGGTCTTTTCCTTCTCTTGTGTTTCCTGCCTAGAGAAGTTCCTTTAGCATTTGTTGTAAGGCTGGTTTGGTGGTGCTGCATTCTCTTAGCTTTTGCTTGTCTGTAAAGGTTTTAATTTCTCCATTGAATCTGAATGAGATCCTTGCTGGGTAGAATAATCTTGGTTGTAGGTTCTTCCTTTTCATCACTTTAAATATGTCCTGCCACTCCTTTCTGGCTTGCAGAGTTTCTGCTGAAGATCAGCTGTTAACCTTATTGGGATTCCCTTGTATATTATTTGTTGTTTTTCCCTTGCCTCTTTTAATATATTTTCTTTGTTTTTAATTTTTACGAGTTTGATTAATATGTGTCTTGCTGTGTTTCTCCATGGATTTATCCTGTATGGGCCTCTCTGTGCTTCCTGGACTTGATTGAATATTTCCTTTCCCATATTAGGGAAGTTTTCAACTATAATCTCTTCAAATATTTTCTCAGTCCCTTTCTTTTTCTCTTCTTCTTCTGGGGTCCGTATAATTTGAATGTTGGTACATTTAAACTTGTCCCACAGGTCTCTGAGACTGTCTTCAATTCTTTTCATTCTTTTTTCTTTTTTCTGCTCTGTGGTAGTTATTTCCACTATTTTGTCTTCCAGGTCACTTATCCATTCTTCTGCCTCAGTTATTCTGCTATTGATTCCTTCTAGATAATTTTTAATTTCCTTTATTGTGTTGTTCATCATTGTTTGTTTGCTCTTTAGTTCTTCTAGGTCCTTGTTAAATGTTTCTTGTTTTTTCTCTATTCTATTTCCAAGATGTTGGATCATCTTTATTATCATGACTCTGAATTCTTTTATAGGTGGACTGCCTATTTACTCTTTATTTGTTTGGTCTGGTGGGTTTTTACCTTGCTCCTTCATCTGCTGTGTATTTCTCTGTCTTCTCATTTTGCTTATCTTACTGTGTTTGAGGTCTCCTTTTCACAGGCTGCAGGTTCGTAGTTCCCATTGTTTTTGGTGTCTGCCTCCACTGGCTAAGGTTGGTTCAGTGGGTTGTGCAGGCTTCCTGGTGGAGTGGACTGGTGCCTGTGTTCTGGTGGATGAGGCTGGATCTTGTATTTCTGGTGGGCAGGACCAAGTCCAGTGGCGTGTTTTGGGGTGTCTGTGAGCTTATTATGATTTTAGGCAGCCTCTCTGCTAATGGGTGGTGTCATGTTCCTGTCTTGCTAGTTGTTTTGCATATGGTGTCCAGCACTGTAGCTTGCTGGTCATTGAGTGGAGCTGGGTCTTAGCCTTGAGATGGAGATCTCTGGGAGAGCTTTCTCGTTTGATATTATGTGGAGCCAGGAAGTCTCTGGTGGACCAATGTCCTGAACTTGGCTCTCCCACCTCAGAGGCACAGGCCTGACACCTGGCTAGAGCACCAAGACCTTGTCAGCCCCATGGTTCAGAAGACAAGGGAGAAAAAAAGAAAGAAAGAAATAAAAAATGAAATAAAATAAAATAAAGTTATTAAAATAAAAAATGAAAAATTATTAAAAACAAAAAATGAAAAATTAGTAAAAAAAGAAAGAAAGAAGAGAGCAAGTAAACCAAAAAACAAATCCACCAATGATAACAAGTGCTAAAAACTATACTAAAAAAAACAACAACAAGCACAACGACAACAATGGACAGACAGACCCTAGGACAAATGGTAAGAGCAAAACTATACAGGCAAAATCACACAAAGAAGCATACACATACACACTCACAAAAAGAGAAAAAGGAAAAAAATATATATATCTATGTATAAAAAAAAAAAGGAAGACAGTGACCAAATCAATGAACGAATCTACCAATGATAATAAACTCTAAATACTAAACTAAGATAAACATAAAACCAGAAACAAATTAGATGCAGAAAGCAAACCCCAAGTCTACAGTTGTTCACAAAGTCCACCGCCTCAATTTTAGGATGATTCATTGTCTTTTCCAGTACTCCAGAGATGCAGGGTACATCAAGTTGATTGTGGAGATTTAATCCACTGTTCCTGAGGCTGCTGGGAGAAATTTCCCTTTCTCTTCTTTGTTCTCACAGCTCCTGGGGTTCAGTTTTGGATTTGGCCCCTCCTCTGCATGTAGGTCTCCTAAGGGCGCCTGTTCTTCACTCAGACAGGATGGGGTTAAAGTAGTAGCTTATTAGGGGGCTCTGGCTCACTCAGGCAGGGGGAGGGAGGGGTATGGACTGGGGGGGAGCCTGTGGCGGCAGAGGCCAGCATGACATTGCAACAGCCTGAGGCACGCCGTGTGTTCTCCCTGGGAAGTTGTCCCTGGATCACGGGACCTTGGCAGTGGCAGGCTGCACAGCCTCCCCAGAGGGGAGGTGTGGGTAGTAACCTGTGCTTGTGCACAGGCTTCTTGGTGGCTGCAGCAGCAGCCTTAGCGTCTCATGCCCATCTCTGGTGTCTGCACTGATAGCCGCGGCTTGCGCCTATCTCTGGAGCTCGTTTAGGCGGTGCTCTGAATCCCCTCTCCTCGCGAACCCCAAAACTATGGTCTCTTGCCCTTAGGTATGTCCAGAGTTTTTTCCCAGACTCCCTCCCAGCTAGCTGTGGTGCACTAGCCCCCTTCAGGCTGTGTTCATGCAGCCAACCCCAATCCTCTCCCTGGGATCTGATCTCTGAAGTCCAAGCCTCAGCTCCCAGTCCCCGCCCACCTCGGCAGGTGAGTGCTGGTTGGCACCGATCCCCTGTGCGGTAGTCTCTCCACTTTGCCCTCTGCACCCTGTTGCTGCACTCTCCTCTGTGGCTCCAAAGCTTCCCCCCACCACCCGTGGTCTCTGCCCATGAAGGGGCTTCCTCGTGTGTAGAAACTTTTCCTTCTTCACAGCTCCCTCGCAGAGGTGCAGGTCCCATCCCTATTCTTTTGTCTCTGTTTTTTCTTTTTTCCTTTGCCCTACCCAGGTACATGGGGAGTTTGTTGCCTTTTGGGAAGTCTGAGGTCTTCTGCCAGCGTTCAGTAGGTGTCCTGTAGGAGCTATTCCATGTGTAGATGTATTTCTGATGTATTTGTGGGGAGGAAGTTGATCTCTATGTCTTACTCCTCCATCATTTTGAAGGTCTCCCTCCAATCCATCACTTTCTATTACAATATATTTTTTCCTTAATTTATTATGTTCAGGGTTTGATGTCTGTCTCTCCACAATAAAAAATAACTTCTATAAGGGTGGGGATTGCTGTCTGTTTTGTTCACTGATATATCCCTAACATGCTGTACAACACCATAATCAGAATTCAAATTGCTATTATGAATAGTAATTCATAACAAGTACATATTAGTTAATGAAATACTATATGAAGCATCTTGCTTACTTCAAATTTCCATCTTCTCCCAACCTCCTTCTGATTAGAAATTTCTCTAAGAAATAGAAAAAATATAGACTTTATCTCAGATTTCCAAAAACTGAAGGAAATAATAGATTTTAATCACTTATATAGATGTTTTTACTAACCAATGTTTTGGGTTCTCTAATGATTTGATCTATGATCTCTCAGCTTACTCTTTGTGCAAGGCAAGCACACATTTAATGAGTGTGGTACCCATGTGCATTAAATGAAGATGTGTCTAAAAACGATAAATTAGACATTATGATTGGATAGTGAGTTTTCTTCAAGAAGTCATACTAACATATAATTAATGAAAAATATTGTTAGTGAACTTTAATTGCTAGTTACCTTTATTTTTATATGACTTGTCTTCCCATTGTGAACATAAACTACTTATATTTTAATGTATTACTTGACATTTTTTTACCAAGCCCATCATAGATTTTGTACATAATAGACTCTGAATCAACAGAGAAAATATATTCATTGACTTGTGACAAGGACGCTGAATTCTGTGTAAGGACAGGACAGATGAAACCATGTGTCCAATAAATGAAAGACATATACAGAAGGAACTTAGTATGCCACCTGGTTTTGCTATAACTACTCAACTCAGTAACAATTATGCTTATATTTCAAGTCCTTCAGAGATGTTTTCATCATCTCCCACTCCTTGCTTATGTCTAAATTTAATCTTTAATCTGTCTCCCCTTGCTCTGTTTCAGTTCAGATAAAGTCACTTTAACTGAAAGACTACCTATGTCCTACCCAGCCCTGCCCTAATAGTGATTCAAAGCCCTATCTACAATTTATGGTTAAAGGGGGAATCTGAGAACCTGAAAATAGGGAGTTAGGATGTCAGCCCACTTCGGGATTTAATTTCAAATCTAAGGGCTTGTTTTTTTCTTTATTGTTTTGTTAAACCATATATTTACAAGGCCAACTAAAACTAGGGAAATGAGAGTCATCTCCAACTTTTTGAAGTAAGAACTCGCATAGTCACTGCTGTAAGGAGAGGAAAACACAAGGTTTTTCTGTTCATTTTTCATCCTTTAGCTCTAAGGAAAAGAAGGGGCTGAGGATCTGAATGAGGTTCTTGATGCATGGCTATTTAATCTATTCCTGATTCTGCATTTACTTTGCTCTGTCTGGAAAGGATGCAAAATTTACCATAATGAATGACCCAAGCAATTTCAGCTAATGGCCAGAATTGAAACCTTTGATAATCCCAGGTGAATAATGTTGTCTCAACAGACTGAAGGAGTCTTTTACCTGTCTGACACAATGATAGATGTAATTAGTTAACAGGGATAGTCAGAGGTTTTAGTGGAGGCATTAGCAGAGATTGCTCAGGTCATTCTTAATTATGCAAATTCTTAGTCTTCTTTAGACAGAATACAAAAAATAAAAAAAGTAAGAGTAAACACAGCTGGATGAAAAGATTTCAGGGAAACCAGAAGCTAGGAAACTCATCAGAGATGTGATTATGCATCCCTCAGGCTAGGTGGGAGGGGAAGAAATAGACACAGACAATGGCTCGAACTGTGGGCAGTCCCCACTTTTAGCCAAGCCAAAGCAGCTGGGATGCCTGCTAGGAATGCTTGTCTTAAGACATATGTCACCTTGAGCAGGCATGACTGAAGAAAGGAACATTCCTATTGGTTTTAAGCCATTTCTAAGAAGCAAGCTTGATGTCTGGGGAGGACAAACAAGTAAATGACTTTGAGTATTCAAAAGCGGGAGCCAGAGAATGATGAGTTGGGTTCTGTAGGGTTCCATTCCTCAGGACTGAAGGAAGATGAGGGACGTAGAAAGAAGGAAGGTTCTCCTCCAGCTCTAAATTTGCAGCCAACTTTGAATCAGCTGTTGTGTGCCCTTCTCTGACATTCCAGTTTGAGACCCTACAAGCCTCCACTCAGCCTCCTAGCAAACAGTCACAGCCAGTGTCAGATCTAAGAGAAGGTGAATAATTCAACCTGGCATCAAAAACAAAGGACTCTGTATCAGACGTGTTTATTTTTCTTGTAAGGCTTTGACACATCAATGGTTGTCACCCGTGGTTGAGTGAAATCTTGGCATGAAATCAATTTGATGTCCAACGTCAAGCAGCCTTGTTTAATGTCTCTAGATAAGGCAAGAGGGGCCTTGCATCCTTGAAGAGAGGCAAATGAATGACCTGGGGTCAATCACTCAGGCTTGACAAGGATCCAGCTGGTCCTCAAAAGCAGTCAAGAGAAGTGAACATTTAGCAGGACCTGTTGCCAGTTGGTTTGCAAAAGCTTCGGAAGACAACCCTGGGAATTACTGATTACCTTCTCTCCTTGCCTGGGACATGGGGGTGGCTAATTCTAGGGCATGACTTTTCAGCCTCTCTCCTCTGGTTTTCTTCTCTTTCTGTTGCTTGAAGGTGGCAAACCTACGAAATGTTTTAGATTTTAGGGAACTCACAGCCAAGAATTTGTACAGCATGAAAATATAAATTTAAAAGGCAAAAATGTATGTATGATAGATCCCTATAGGTGCAGTAGGGAATGTAAGAGAGTGAAAAGAACATTTGTATTGAAGTTATACTGCCCTGGATTTAACCCCTGTCTCTATTCTTCTTTGCTAGCTGTGTCACCTGGCAGAAGTCACTTAAATCCGTTGAGACTAGGCTTCCTCATCTGTAAAATGGAGATTATAGTGCCTATTTGAGGATTAAATGAGTTAGAGTTTAGTACACATAAATCTTAAGGCATAACTTTATGGTGAGAAAAAATTTTGAGGTAACATCAGAGAAAAGGCAAATCTTTCATACCCCTTATTGGTTCTTTAAGAGAAAGAACACAGAGCTCAATATATTTTATACTGAAACTAATGTACCATTGATTATATTCCTATTCATCAAAATCAATTTTTGGGCTCCACTTTTCTGTTAAGTCTTAAATGGAGACTAGCCATTAAGAATTTGTCTATGTGGTTAAAAAAAAGGAATCATCCAAGAAAAGTGGACAATTTGGAATAGTCACCCCATTTTCACATCTATCTAATTCCCAAATAGACATTCTTATGAAAAAATTATCCAAATTGGACTCCAGGGATTAACTTAACAAATCCTTATATGGTGCTTACTGTGTGTCAGGCATCTGTAAGCATCTGTTCATATAGTGCTTTACAAATATTAAGTCATTTAATAATCATAACAAGCCTCAACTGTAGGTAGGTAGGTATTATTATTATTTCCATTTGGCAGATGAGAGATCTGAGGAGCTAATGGGTTAAGAAAGTTGAAAAGATAACATAACAAGTAAGTGGCAGAGCCAGGTTTAATACACAGGGAGACTGGCTCCAGAGTCCATAATTTTATCCAGTTAGCTCTGCTATTTTCTTCACATCAGCACTTTTCTGTGATACTGAATTTGCTTCTTAGGTCTGCAAGAGTCTAAATGTGCTGTTTCTATGATTCCTTTCTAGGTATTCATCTATACATGAGACACTGGGTTAACATGTTACATTAGAAGTTCCATTCACCAGGATCCAGATAAAAGCATGATTTAGAGTTTCATCCTGTACATATGAGGGAGGTCATAAATTGCCTAAAGTAATGAAGAGTACAACAATGCTGATTCCCATCACTTGAAGAATTCCTGAGATAAACACATGGTATGTGCTAGTCTATGGTATTGTAGCATAAGTATAATCTTAAAATCTCAATCTTTTTATTGATCTATTTACTCAGGATTAGAAGGGATTTTAGCAGGTAAGATTCTGGATTTTATTCTCTTTAACATCCATCCCAAGGGATCTCCAATTAGGTTTCGGCTACTCCAATAACTGCAAGTTTACTGGAAATGCCAGTCCATTAGCAATCGCAAGTTGGTTCATGCATTCTATTTTTTAAAAAAAAATTAACAATAGCTTTATTGATATATACTCTTAAAGTATACAATTCAGTGGTTTTTCATTTATCCACAGTTACACAACCATCATGACTATCAAATTTCAGGGCATTTTCACCACTCCAAATTAAACCCATTAGCTGTCTCTCTCTAATCCTCACTCTCCCCAGACCCTGACAACCACTAATCTGTTTTCTGTCTCTCTGGATTTGCCTATTTTAGATATTTCATACAATATGTGTCCTCTTGTGACTGACTCATTTCACTTAGCATAATGTTTTCAAGGTTCTTCTATGTTGTACCGTGTATCAGTACTTCATTCCTTTTCAAGATTGAATAATATTCCATCATAAGGATATTCCACCTTTTGTTTATCCATTCATCAATTGATCTCCTTCTGGATGTTCTTTCCTTTTCTATGTTTTGGAAGCATGTGTGGAGGATTCGTATTAACTCTATACACATCTGGTAGAATTCACCATGAAGCAAGGCTCATCTACTCTTTAGAACATTGATGCTGGAGGAATGGATCAGCAGCATCTGCCATCATCTAAGAGATTGTTATAAATACAAACTATTAAGCTCCACCCCAGATCTATTGAATGATAATCTCAGGAAGTGGGTCAGGCTGTATTTTAACAAGCTCTACAGGTGATTGTAGTGGATACTAAAGTTTGACAAGCACTACTTTAGACAACTTTGAATGTTTTTTTTTTCTATCAAACTGTAAGTGTTGGTAGCTTCTCCCTCCCTGATTCCTTTAGGTCAAGTACCTTTTTTTTTTTTTTTTTTAAGTCTGTTTAGCTTTCAAGTGTGTGAAAACAACTATTCTAATATACCTGAATACTGTGTTCTTGATAAACATCACCCATTTCTTTGGCAAAGTATAGGGACGGGTAATATGATATAGAACAGGGCAGAAATCTTTGTCTGTTTTGTTCCATGATGCATCTCAAACTCAAATAGTAACTGGCACATAATATCTACTCAGTAAATATTTATCAGATGAGCAAGTAAATATCATTGGCAAATTAGATTACTATGGTTCACTGTACTAGTTAACACTTCTGGTTGAGAATAGCAGAAACCCACTAAACTAGCTTAAACAAAAATATTAAATTTATCATGTGGATACACAGATGTCTAATGGAACCAAGAGACTTTATTCAGAGAATGAAGCACTGAGTAGAAACTGCAGTTTCTCTCTCTGGCTCTCATTTCTTCCCTTTTTCCAGCATTTGTGAGTCTTTCTTCTCTAGTTTCCACAGAACTGACCAGCTTACATATCTTCAGAGCATAACAATGAACAATGTTCTCAATAATATCAAGAGTACCTGATATTACAACCATCATTGAAGAGTTAAGTCATTAACTAGACCAGCTTAGTCTCAATTCCAAATTCCTGAAGGTAAAGATTCTGGTTTGCACAGCTTAGATTAGTACCTTCCTCCAAATCATCTTTGGATTTGGTCAAGGGTTTGGGGTTTCAGTGTTTGAACATGACTGCCCTACCTGTTGTAACCATGTAAATAGGGAAAAATGGTATTGAATTAGAAGGTTTTGAATAAAAAATGGGGAGGTATATATGGGATGAGTAGATAAAATGATAGATGTCTCATATTTTTGTTTATCGGTCAATATCTTGATTAATCAAACTTTTTTGAGAAACCTTCTCCACTCAATGGTCTGTGCTATATGTTTCAGGTAATGTGAAACAATACGATTTAACCTTTGCACTAAGGAGAGGTAGAGTTTAGATAGAAGGTCAAGACATGGGCACAGGAAAACTTAATCTACAATCTAAGTAGTGCATGTTAAGGGTCAGTGAGTGAAATAAACAGTAGGTGTTTTAAGACCTGTATCATCAACACTAAAAGCAACAGCCATAAGGCATTTATTATTACACTTCCCCTTGGGATGTCAAGGGTAAAGACCTTACCTGCGCTATCACCAGGTGCCAGGTCCCTTTAGTAGAAACCTCAGCATACCTTTATTTCAGGTCTTGGTATCAGGAACCACTCTGCAGCTTCTGGGTAATGAGTGTTTGTATTTTATGAATATTGTGATTCTTAATTCAACTGAACAATCAAACTTTTAAAACACCTTTGGCAATTCCACAGAACCTCCTTGTTTGTATTATGCATGCTAATTCTATTTCTGATTTTATTTTATTTTATTTTTGTTTGTTACTTCACTGAATTTCCATAGTTATTTATGTTTTTACACTGTAGTACTGGTGTGTATATTTTCATATACTATATAACATATTTCCATAAGTTTCCCCAAGTCCTTTTTTAAAACAGGATATAACCAACCAGAAAAAACTACACTCTGTCTTGTGGAGTTCATAAGAGAGATGATTCACTGTAGGAAGGCAGGGCCAGAGAAAACCTTATACCACATTTTGCCTTGGTCCGCTTTGGATCTTTGTCGTCTGTATTTGGGCAGCATGGGAAACGACAAATTAATTGGGATTAAGTTACTGGAAAACCCTTTGCTAATGTAATTCTATTTTTTTCCAACTGAAAAATATTCCTTATGCTATTCTATGTAAATAGTACTTAATAATCTGGGTAGTTGTCCAAATATCTAGGTTCTTTACATGTCATAGATACAAAAGTTTTTGAGGACAACCATTCAGCAAAAATGTTTAAGAAGTTTGCCTAGGAAATAATAGAATTTGAAAACTGTGAGGAATGCTTTTTTGTTTTGGCATTTTCTATAGAGAGTTAGCTCAGCGGTACAGAGCATCTGCTTCTGGTTAGCTCAGTTAATTAGAGCATGGTGCTGACGATACCAAGGTCATGGGCTTAATCCCTTAGTGGACTCTTTGACTTTGTTTCTGTGCTTTGGCTGGAGACTCTGCACCTAGAAGCCTGCCTTAAACATGTGTGCCCTTCAGTCTATGAGAACCATTGGAGATACTCTGTAAGGGCTGGTGCTCAGTAGCATCTCTGGGCCGAAATCTTCCAAAGAATACCTGTTTGGAGTGTACAGGAAGCCAGTTATCACATATTTACCTTCTGTGGGCCAGTTCGGCCAGTTCATCTCTCTCTCTCTCTCTCTCCCCAATCCTATTGTGGAGAAGGAACTCGAAGCACAGAATGTCTTTGCAATGGGTCAGTTAAACCAGTTTGCCTTCTTAGCATGCAGAAAGGACAGTGCTTTCATTAAAGTGAGATACCCAGAATGTAGCTGGTTCTTCACTTGCATACATGTACTCTGGGATCATCAATCAATTCTCATTTGATTCCACAAAGCCCCTTTACTGAAAAACATCCAGATCTCTTCAACCAATATGACTCATGGGACACTTCTGATTAATACCAATCAGGTTAATGGCTTAGTTATAGATAATGGTGCCTGCTCTGTAGCTGCAACAGCAAGGATTAATAACAAATCCCCCACTCGTTTTGCAAATCAAAGGAAAGATGCTAAGGGCCTGAGAAGCTCTAACCTTTATGATTTAATGGAATAGTGTTAGAGCACAGAGACTGTAGAGATTGGGAAAATGAAAAAAAAAATTCTCTGTCACATCCCTGGCTTTAAAGATCTGAGCTCTTTCTAATACTCTGTCAACAGCTCACTGTCACTGGGGCTTTACAGGACAGGACAGCCCTGGTGACAAACCGTCTAGAAAAAAAGATATAAGAGCAAGTGCTTCATTAGTGCAGATAACACACAGGAGGCTTAATCTCTATAGAAGGGGACAAAAAATTTAATAGGCAACTTATCATAATGAGCTGGAAAGTGTGTCTTAAAGCCATGAAGGATGATTCATTTTGTCTCTGCTGGTGACCTTTACCGATTCAATGTCACAGACACTCCAAGTGCTGAAGTATTTAACGTTGGACAGTCCCTAGGATAAGGCACTGGGAATTTTGTAGCCAACTGCAAAGTGTACCAAAGTACCAAATGTCAAGCATTAGCATGACTTGAAGTGAGCTCTCAGAATCCCTGAAATACTTAGCACTGGGGTTTGTCGAGTCAAGCAGGTTTGCTGCAGAGGGAGGTTAGGATTGAGGTGGTAAGTGCTGGTGGGAGGAAGAGGAAGCCCTTCCTGGAGAAGGAACCAATTCTAAGCTAGGGTTTGGTATTCAGTGCATGGGCAATGATGGAGAATGGAAATCAGGGAGGAGACTGGCAAAGTCAGGCTTTATTTTAGCTGCTGCCAAAATCTACATTCTTGGGATCCTCCCAGTGAGAATGGCCAGGACATGGGGGAACATTAAGTCAACGTATGGTAACACGGTGGCTTGGTTTGGAGAAAAACCCCAGCTTTCAGCTGGAAGGAGAAGAAACAAATGTGAACAAGGACTAAGTAGTCAGATGTAAGATGGCTGGTCAAAGAATTTGGGATTCTTATAAGAAACTAGAGTACTGAAATTCATTTTTATGGAAGAAGCCAATACAACTGGGGTTGGGCGAACACCAGCATGGAGAGCTGTTTCCAGAGCAGATACCAGGAACCCCGGATGCAGGATCTATGGCAATAAGATTCATCCTAGACCCAACCTCGGGTAGAATTTCCTAAGGAGGTCTCTGCTTTTGTAAATGATGGTATGGTCAGAACCTATGGGGACAGAAACCAAGGGCGAAAAATCTAGACACAGAACTAAAGAAGGCAGTAGCGGATGGTATTTGCAAAAGCTGCCTTGCATGCTCTCTGGGTTTATTTTATTTATTTTCCTAAATGTAGGTGTTTAGTCCTTTAACGTAGAATATAACCTTAACTTATTTCAGTACGTACCACACTACAGTGAACATCACTGTGAGAATGAAGTGCATACTCAGTTAAATCTCTTTGTTGTCTTTACAACCTTACTTTAATTCTGAACTATTTTTTCTTGGGCTCTGGAAATGACAGGCTCAGAGTTAAATGGTTGTTGATGTGTCTCAAGAGACCATTAAAAAAAGGATTTTGAAGGATTGGACCTGTGCAAGGAATCCTCTTACAAAGAGTAGAAGTTTAAGGATCAGTAGGCAGTTTAGGGTTGTTTTAACCACCACTTCAACAGGAATTTCCTCTATGCCTGTTTCTCAAGTGACAACTGGCACGCACAACCTGGACAGCCAGCCTTAAGACAGAGATTGATATACCATGTCCGAATGGAACCTAGCCAGTGCCCTTGATAAGCAGTTATAAATGGAGGTCTGGCGTATTATCCATGTGGCTAAATGGATACATCAAATATGTCTCCACCGTTCCTCCACTTTCCACAATCCAGTTACATAACAGCAGTGGTTTAAGTAACTCCACTAATTCCAGAAGAGAGTAGGTAGATTAAAATCATCTTCTGTTACCTATTTTGACACTCAGAAATCCATGTCTCTAATACAACAGATTACTATTAGTAGACCCACAGACATAGAAAACAAACTCATGATTACAAAAGGGGAAGGGTGGGGGAGGAATAAATTAGGAGTTTGGGATTAACATATACACACTGCTATATATAAAATAGATAACCAACAAGGACCTAATGTATAGGACAGGGAACTATACTCAATATTTTATAATAACCTATAAGGGAAAATAATCTGAAAAAATTAGATACATATGTATACATATAACTGAATCACTTTGCTGTACACCTGAAACTAACACAACATTGTAAATCAACTCTATCTTAATTTAAAAAATTTAAAAAAATATTAATAACAACAGATTCCCAATATGACCACTACTAGCTCATATAGCTATTTACATTTAAAATTAATTTCCATTAAATACTAAGAATTTAGTTCTTCTGCCACACTAACCACATTTCAGATGCTCAGTAGCCACAATGGCTTATAGTTACCATATTGGACAGAGGCAAACTAGTACAAGTCCATTACCATAGAATATGCCATTGGACAGAATTGGATTAAACTGTCATTCTTCTGTGTACTCCAGTACCTAGCACCCAGTGAGAGTTTGTTGACTTCCTAATACAGGCTGGCTTAGCTAGAACAGAGACTGACCTCAATTACTTTTTGCCTGCCTCTCCCACCACCCTCTCTGTAATGCAACCTTCCTTCCCAGCTTATCTCTGTTCCCAACTCC
The DNA here is from genome assembly GCF_965194805.1 of Balaenoptera borealis. NCBI lineage: Eukaryota > Metazoa > Chordata > Mammalia > Artiodactyla > Balaenopteridae > Balaenoptera > Balaenoptera borealis. The sequence continues at coordinate 37,896,599 of NC_138860.1, read as the reverse complement.
TTCTAGACAAACGAGAGACATGCCTGTTTGTGATCTCTGTCTCTGTCTGTCTCTGTCTCTCTCTCTTCTTTGAAGGTTTGTTTGGCCTGGAACAGGGTGTCATTGAACTGTCACTGAGCTCTCAAGAGAGTACTTGAGAATGTGATTGTTCTGTCTAATATTTAGTGAGAACAAACTCAGGAGGGCTGAAGTCATGAGATAACTGGGGTGCTTCGGATGTCTAATTTTGTCACCCAGAGGGGAAAGGGAGGGAAGTGGGAAGACACTGGGTAGTTGTACAAAGGGTTAACTCACTTGGCTCTCCTTAGCCAACAAATAGTGGAGAGAACTGTGGAGGAAACTGACATTTATTAACCCCCCACAATGATCTAGGTCTCCCCCAGCAAACACATGAGGTATATTTTATTTTCCACACTTAGAGAAAATTATACAAAAATTTAGGGAATTAAGATTTAGGAAGGTTAAGTGATTTGTTCAATGTCACACAGCTAGTAAGAAGCAGAGCTGATATAACCAGTCTTTTTCTCTTTAAGTACATAAGCTCTCTCTGTTACTGAAGGGGACCTTGCAAAAACTGGATGGGCTGGAGATTTAAGCTATATATTGAGGGAATGGTCTTAAACAGAGAGTCATCACAAATTCATCACTCCTTATCTATGCCCTGTGAGAAGGAAACCTGAGCACTCATATTAAGTGTGAAGGGAGTTCACGGGCCTAGGCTCTGCTAACTCATGGAGTGCTCCAGCAGTTGGTATTGGGGAAAAAAGAGAGAGGAGGTTATCCTTTACCTGTTATGAGATATAGTCTGTTGATTTTGTAAAATGCATTTTGTGTTACTTTGTTGCTACCTACACTGCAGGCTAATCTAGGACAAGGTCTTAGGGGCCTGATTGGTGCAGAATCCATTCAAGGCAGGATACTACCTTCGTTCTTATTGGTTCATCTATGATTTAGGACATGGATATTGCCATAGCAAGTTCTCTGACGGAATTAATTTTCTAAGTTTCTGGTTGTGGGCTATCCCCACTACATGCAAATCAAAATTTCTTCATGCCGCAGATATTTCTGATATTGTACTTATATTTGTCGGCAGATTAGTAAATTTTTAAATCTTTCGCATGCATTTCACATGGTTCTTACTAACATCCTGTGAGTTGATATAATCGTTCCCTTTCTTCAGGTGTGCAAAATAAGGCACGGGGTAGTTAAGGGAATGATGCAAAATCAAAGTGAATTAACCCAAACTTCTGATTCCCGAATCTTTTCTCATTTTTTCCATGAACAATAGAAAATATAGAAAAAGATAAACTCAAAATCCAGACCCTTCTGTGTCCATAACCTTGGTCCTTTTTCCTTCTTCCCTATATCTTACTCTTAGTTTGGAAATCTCTAGCTTCCAAGCTGTGGAAGTTATTGGGCAAGGATTGACGGTCTTGTGATAATAAAAACTCTTCTGGGTCACCAATGTCAGGATAAACGGAAGGTATAGAACATGGAAGCCAATGTCCTGCCCCAAAGCGTAAAGGCTTTGGACACAGTCCTTCACAAATGTTAAGTGTAACAAGCCAATCAATCAACTCACTAATTCATCTGCAGAAAGGCAAACTAGTGGCTTAACTGATTTTTTTCCCCCACCAGATTCAAAGGTCATCACGGTATCTAAACTGCTCAGATTAAGAAGGGAGCAAAGGTGCAACATTATCTGGTAAATTGTTAAAAAAATATATTTTACATGAAACCATCCAGTAAAAGCCAGTTCTCTTCCACAGCTGAGTAAATAAACTAAGGCCCATTTGGGGACTAGAAGTTAGCCTTCATATCTCTGTTCATTAACTCACCCAGCCAAGAGATGAGAGCACATATGGTATTCAGGTGGAAACCAGAATTATTAAGGACTATTAATATTAATTGATATTTTGAATAAAAGATTCATCCATCCAGCAAATATTTAATTTAATTCCTATTTTGTGCCTTATGCCCTCTGCATGGTTGCCTTACTGATTCATGAAAATAGAGCCATGCAAAATAATCTAAACCCCCAAATGAAGATTTCCTTCTTCCTCAGTGTGGATTATCCAGATAATTGCTTCAATACTCCACTTCATGGCATTCTGCTGATAAAGCTTTAAATCTTTTAAGGCTACAGGCATAAGGAAATGCAAACCAAAGCTATATTCTCCCTAGATGTTTCCCAGGAGAGAAAGCCCCACACACTTGAAAGGAATGAAGAATCATCCCACATAAAGAAATTTGCCTTGAGAGGAGCAGGGCTGGTGAGAAGTCTTTTTACAACATTTTCCAGGACAGCATTAGATCCATTAATTACCTAATCCTCTGTGCCTTATTAGCCTTCTTTGAACCCTTTAGATGCCTCTAATTCCCTTATCCTAAAGGCCTCAGAACTGGGGCTACTAGTCCTTTGGTCCCAATTAGGTCCACGTGAGGCATATTGTGCTGCAAATCTCTGCAGCGTATTTACACTAATTATGAACATTCATTATAGGGCAGCCCTGGGAGCTTAATGCCCATTCCAAAGTCATGCCTGGAGCCAGGCAGTTTGCAATCTTAGAAGCACACAAGGCAAGCCCCGATTATATGGAGTCAAAAAAGGAAATGAGAAACAGACATAGAAACAATCAGAGAGGCAAGAATTTCTAAGAAAAAGGGAGTTTTGTGTGCCAGAAAAAAAAAAAAAAAAGGCAGATGCCCACTTAGTTTGCATAAACGGTGCACAGGGTCTGGGATAAACATCCAGGCAAATGTCTCTGGAATCCTTCTTCTCTAAGGTCAGAATTGATCTCAGGAGACCAGCATGAGCTGAGTCTGCAGGTGACAGTTAAATAGCCTTAGCTGTAGGAAGAGCAGAGTTCAAAACTGGGATCAAGAGAGGGCTATGTAGAAAACAAGTCAACTATAAGGATATTTTAAAATAATATGAATTCATTCATTCACAGAATGTATACAGTGTGCTGTTCTGTAACTTAAATTTATTGTGTAACTAACATTTATTGTGCATTTGTAACATGTCAGACACCATTTTAAGCACTTTACATGCATTCAGACTTTGATTGTTACAACAGGTGGGTAATATTATTATCCACATTTTATAGATGAGGAAACCGAGGCATAGAAAATTTCATGTATAGCTTCTCAAGAACACAGCTAACAAGCAACTGACTCAGGTTCCAAATCCAGGCAGAGTCCAAAGCCCACACTAATGAACACTGTGCTATTCTGCTTGGCCTAGGTAGGAAAAGGTAAATGGAGCATGATCCCAGGCATAAAGGAATTCTTAGCCTGGGAAATTTAGACATAAAAATAATTATACAACATGGGAATAGTACAGAGGCTTGGATGACACTGGATCCTATTCCTTTATGTGTAAGCAAGGGCATTGTTCCTTTGGTCTTCTGCATGATTAAGTTTTCTTTCTCTACTATTATTCTCATTATCATATAAATATACTGTAAAATCTCTCAATATTAAAAAAAAAAAACAAATTTCAATCTCCTGTCCCTTTCTAGCCACGGCCCTTATTTTCCTGCTTAAAAATAAAACAACAACAAAACAAAATCAAACAAACAAGTAAAAATCAACACACCAAGCATGGAGGAGTTTTATTTACTATCTCACTTCCCAGCCACGTGGCTTGTGGGATCCTAGTTCCCCAACTAGGGATCAAACCCTGATCCCCCTGCAGTGGAAGTGCAGAGTGCTAACCACTGGACCTCCAGAGAATTCCCCCATTCCCTCTTAATCCTATTTCAATCAGGTTATTCTCTCCACCATGCCTAAGAAATGGTATTCATTCATGTTGCCAAAGATTCATGTTCATTCATGTTCCCAATGCCAGTGAGCAATTCTCAGTCCTCTTCTGCATTTTCTCTGCAGGATTTGACATTGCAGATCACTCCCTCCTTCTTGCAACCTTCTCTTCCTTGACTTGCCAGAAACCACATTCTACTTATTTTCCTCCTACCTCATTGGTTGCTCCATTTTAGTCTTCTCTGCCAGACTCAGACCTCAGACCTCACCTCTACTCTTTCAAAACTTTTACTATGTGATCTCAATTTTTCCCATGGTGGAAATACTTGCCACATTTTATCAAATCTAAGACACAAATTGTTTCACCTTTTACATATCTGGAACAAGACGCATCCGCAAATGGTTGTCATCACCCAGGCAGCAGTCTTGACTTAGTCTTCCTTGCCTGCACTGTGAGCACTTGGTCATTACTGTTAACACTATCTTAATTCAATAAAAATTTGTGGATTAATGGTACTAGACATATTGGATTTAACGTTATTTAAAATGAACTTAAAAATTAATACTGTGATTTGACATTAAAAGAAAATTATTATTATGTATGCAGAAAACCATGGAAATAGAGCAATTTGAAAGAATATGTACTGACAAAACTTTAATTTCTTTTTTCAAAGTAACAACCAAGAGCTTTATAAATCTTTGGAGTATAAGATACCTTTAAGAAAATCTCTTTTATATTTTTTTACTGAGATATCTGCAAAAGAATTACTTATCACATACTTATTAAAGTAAGTGGAGAGAGGAGAATTTGTCAAATACTTTGGAAAAAATAAAGCAACTTATAGGTGTGGCCAATTCATGCGTCATATGGGACTATTAAGGCATTATGTCATAGTTTAATTGGTAGGTTTATTTTTCCTCAGGGGTACAGCTTATAATCAATGGTGACTTAGATTTGAAGAAATATGGAACATACCGATGATTCCCATATTTCAAATTTCCAAAATCACAGTTCACTTGTGTTGACATTTTACCAGAACTAATTTTATCCTAGACATTTTATCCTAGAACTAATAATGGGTTCAACAAAGTTGTAGGACACAAGGTTGTAGGATACATTAAAGATGTCAATTCTTCCCAAACTGACATGCAGGTTTAACACAATTCCTATCAAAATTTCAGCAGAGTGTTTTGTACATATAGACAAGATTATTTTAAAATTTATATGAAAAGTAAAAAAAAAAAAAAAAAAAACTGTGCTAACTAAAACAATTTTGAAAATGGAGAACAAAGTGGAAGGAAGCAGTCCACCTGATGTCAGGTTAAGGTCATCAAGAGGTTGTAGTGGAGGGATAGACACATAGATCAATGAAACAGAATATAAAACTCCAAAAATAGACAAATATGGCCAAACGATATTCGACAAAGTACAAAAGCAATTCAATAGAGGAAAGATAGCACTTTCAACAAATTGTGCTGGAGAAACTGGACATAGGAAACAAACAAATAAATAAATAAATAGAATCTTGACCTAAACGTCACATCTTAAACAAAAATTATGTCAAAATATATTACAGATGTAAAAGTCAAACATAAAATTATAAAACTTTTAGAAACACTTATAAGAGAAAATATTTGGAATGTAGAGCTGGGTAAATTCTTAGACTTAACAACAAAAGCCTGATCCATAAAATTTTTAAAAATGACAAATTGTCCTTCTCCAAAATTATAAACTTTTGCTCTACAAAAGGCCTTGTCAGGAGGATGAAAAGACAAGCTATACACTGGGAGAAAATATTTCCAAACCATCTACCTATCAGAGAACTAGTGTTCAGAATATGGAAAAAAAAAACAATCTGAAAACTCAAGAGAAAAAAAAGCCCAATAGAAAATGGGAAAAATATATGAAAAGACATTTCACTAAAAATAATACATGGATGACAAATAAGCACATAAAAAGGTGTTCACTGTCATTAGATATTAGGGAAATGCATATTACAGCCCCAATGAGATATCACAACATACCTATCAAAATGGAAAAGCTAAAAAATAATGACAACACCAAGAGATGGTGAGGATGCAAAGAAACTGGATCACTCATATATTGCTGGTGGAACTGAAAAATGGTATAGCCACTCTGGAAAACAATTTGGCAGTTTCTTTAGAAACTAAACATGCAACTTCCATATGTCCAGCAATTGCACTCTTGGGCATTGTTCCAGAGAAATGAAGGTTTATATTCCTATAAGCACTTGTACATAAATGTTTTATACTAGCTTTATTCATAAATTCTTAAGACCTAGGCACAGAAATCAGCCAAGAAAAAGAAATAAAAGGAATCCATACTGGAAAGGAAGAAGTAAAACTGTCACTGTATGCAAATGACATAATACTATACATACAAAATTCTAAACACACCACCAGAAAACTACTAGAGCTCATCAATGAATTCAGTGAAGTTTCAGGATACAAAATTATTATACAGAAATCTGCTGCCTTTCTATACATTAAAAATGAACTAGCAGAAAGAGAAATTAAGAAGGCAATCCCATTTATAATCACATCAAAAAAGAATAAAATACCTAGGAATAAGTCTAACTCAGGAGGCAAAAGACCTGTACTTGGAAAACTATAAGACACTCATGAAAGAAATTGAAGACAACATAAACAGATGGAAGGATATACTGTGTTTGTGGATTGGAAGAATTAATGTTGTTAAAATACGACCAAAGGCAATCACAGACTCACTGCAATCCCTATCAAAAGACCAATGGAATTTTTCACAGAACTAGAACAAATAATTCTAAAATTTGTAGGGAGACACAAAAGACCCTGAATAGGCAAAACAATCTTGAGAAGGAAGATCAAAGCTGGAGGTATCATGTGCTTGGATTTAAAATTATACTACAAGCTAGAGTAGTCAGAACAGTATGGTATAGCACAAAAACAAACACATAGGTCAATGGGACAGAATAGAGAACACAGAAATTAACCCACATTTATATGGACAATTAATCTATGACAAAGGAGGCAAGAGTATACAACTGGAAAAAGACAGCCTCTTTAATAAATGGTGTTGTGAAAACTGTACAGCTATATGTAAAAGAATAAAACTGGACTACTCTCTCTCACCATGCACAACAATAAATTGAAAATGGATTAAACACTTAAATGTAAGACCTGAAACCACAAAACTTCTAGAAGAAAACATAGGTGGTAAGCTCTTTAACATCAGTCTTAGCAATATTTTTTGGATATGCCTCCTCAGGCAAGAGAAACAAGAGCAAAAATAAACAAATAAGACTACATCAAACTAAAAAGCTTTTGTACAGTGAAAGAATGACCAATAAACTGAAAAGTTCACCTACTGAATGGGAGAAGATATTTGCAAAGATTTTTCCAATAAGGAGTTCCAAAATATACAAGAACTCATACAACTCAACATCAAGGAAAACAAACAACTCAATTAAAAAATGGACAGAGGATCTGAATAGACACTTTTCCAAAGAGATACATCAACAGGAACATGAAAAAAATGCTCAACATTAGTAGCATTAGGGAAATGCAAATCAAAACCACAGTGAGATATTTCCTCACACCTGTCAGAATGGATATTGTCAAAAAGACACCAAATAACAAGTGTTGGCAAGGATGTGGAGAAAGAGAACCCTCATGCACTGTTGATGGCAATGTAAATTGGTGTGACCACTATGGAAAACATATAGAGATTCCTCATAAAATTAAAAATAGAACTACCATATGACCCAACAATTTCACTTCTGGGTAGTTATCCAAAGAAAACAAAAACATTAATTAGAAAACATATATGCATGTACAGCTGAAACTAGCACAACACTGTAAATCAATGATACTTCAATTAAAAGATTTTTAAAAAAATTATATGTAGTCCTATGTTCATTGCAACATTATTTGCAGTAGCCAAGATTTGGAGAAACAACCTACATGCCCATCAATAGATGAAAAGATAAAGAAAATGTGATACATACACACACACACGTGTACACACACACACACACACACACACACACACACACACACACACACAGTGGAATATTACTCAGCCATAAAAAATGAAATCTTGCCATTTGTGATAACATGGATAGACCTAGAGGGTTTTATACTAAGTGAAATAAGTCAGACACAGAAAGACAAATACTGAATGATTTCACTTACGTGTGGAATCAAAAAACAAAAATGAATAAGCATAACCCAGAAACAGAGTCATAGATACAGAGAACAAACAGGTGGTTGCCAGAGGGGTGTGGGATGGGGGGGGGGAGGATAGAAATAGATAAAGGAGATTAAGAGGTACAAACTTACAGTTGCAAAATAAGTGAGTCATGGGTATGAAATTAAGAGTGTGAGGAATATAGTCAATATCTATGTCATATCTTTGAATGGTGACAGACAGTAACTAAGAATTTTCATGGTGATCATTTTGAAATATGTAGAAATATCAAATCACTATGTTGTGAAATAGGACCTAACATAGTGTTCTAGGTCAATTATACTTCAAAAAAATAAACAAACAAACTCATAAAAAAGAGATCAGATTTGTGGTTACAAGAGGCAGGAGGTGGGGGGAGGCAGAATTGGATGAAAACAGTCAAAAGTACAACTTTCCAGTTATAAGTTAAATAAGTGCTAGAAATGTAATGTCCAACATGATAAATATAATTAACACCACAGTATGTTATATATGAAAGTTACTAAGAGAGTAAATCTTGAGTTCTCATCTAAAGGAAAATGTTTTTTTCTATTTCTTTAATTTGGTATCTATGTGAGATAATGGATGTTCACTGACCTTAACTGTAGTAATTATTTCATCATGTATGTAAGCCAAATCATTGCGCTGTACATTTTAAATTTATAACTGCTGCATGCAAATTTTATCTCAGTAAAACTAGAAGAAAAATATAAAATCAATGACTTATTTCCACTTTAAAATGCCAGAAAAAGAAGAGTGAATTAAACCTAAAGTAAATAGAATAAAATAATAATAAAGATCAGAGCAGAAACAAATTATAAAATGAAAATCATAGAGAATCTATGAAACCAAATGCAGTATTTTAGAAAATAATAAAATTAATAAACTGCTAATAGATTGATAAAAAAAAGAGATAATACAAATTACCAATATCAGGAACTGAAGAGGAGACATCACTACAGATCCTATAGAATTAAGAAAATATCATGAACAACTTTATGCCAATAAATTAAACAAAATATATCAGAAATATAGAATTCTTTTTTCAAATTTTTTCAAATTTATTATTATTATTATTATTATTATTATTTTGGCTGTGTTGGGTCTTCATTGCTGCACATGGGCTCTCTCTAGTTGCAGCAAGTGGGGGTTACTCTTCATTGTGGTGCACAGGCTTCTCATTGTGGTGGCTTCTCTTGTTGTGAACACGGGCTCTAGGCGCATGGGCTTCAGTAGTTGCAGCACATGGAACCAGTAGTTGCGGCACACAGGCCCTAGAGCATGCAGGTTTCAGTAGTTGTGGCACAAGGGCTCTAGAGCACAGGCTCAGTAGTTGTGGTGCACAGGCTTCATTGCTCCACGGCGTGTGGGATCTTCCCAGACCAGGGGTCAAACCCGTGTCCCCTGCATTGGCAGGCAGATTCTTAACCATTGTGCCACTAGGGAAGTCTGAAAGTATAAAATTCTTGAAGACAGAAATTGCTAAGATTGATTCAAGAGGAAATAGAACATCAGATTTTATGTATATATATATATATATATATATATATTGTAATTGACATTTCAATTTTAAAAATTCCACAAAGGAAACTACTATCCTAGATGGATTTACTTGTGAATTATATGAAATATTTAAAGGAACAATGACCAGTAATAAACCTGCTCTTTACAAAGTTAACAAAGAAACACTTTTCAACTCATTTTATGAGGCCCACATTACTCCATTAAATAAACAAAACATTGCATGAAAGAAATTAGACAGATACCTCTCATAGATATAGATACAAAAATTCTTAAAGACATTTATCAAATTGAGTCTAACAACACATACATAGGATAATGCCTTGTACCAATTAATTTAATCCCAAGGATGCTAGGATTTTTAACATTCAAAAAGCAATAAATATAATCAATCTTATTAACAGAATAAAGGAGAAAAATCATACAATTATCTCAATACATTCAGAACAGGTATTTGTCACCATCCCATATGCATTCATCATAAAAACTTTCACTAAACTAAGAATAGATGGGAACTAATAAAATAGCTACTCCATAAGCTAATAAAGTCCATAAACTAATAAAAGTCATTACAAAAAACTTACAGCTAACTTCATACTTAATGGTGAAATAATTGCATGATTCCCTCCCTAAGATTAGGAACAAGGTAAGACTGTTTGCTCTCACCACTTCTTCACCTTTTTTATCTTTGAAGTGGAGCAATAAGAGAAGAAAACATTAATAAATGGCATACTGATTGGAATTAAAAATAACAATTTGCTTATTATTGAACTATATACATACATGATTTACTTTATATGAAACTCTAGAAAAGATAAACTCTAATGGTGACAGAATGACAGATTTACTGGAGCTGGAGTAGGGGAGATTGACTAGGAAGATGAAAATGTTTTATATGTTGAATGTCATCAGTTTTACTTGGGAATATACATTCGTCAAAACTCATTGAACTACACATTTGAAATTGAATTATATCTCAGTTAATTAGAAAACATTTTAAAATTGTATTCTTAAATACCATCAAAATACAAATAGAAGGTGAAAATGGTAAAAGATACTCTTTACCATAACAGCCAAACAATAAGTAATATAACAATAAATCTTTCAAAATATATGCAATATATCAAGATATGTAATGGGGAAAAATAATATTTGAATAACCTAAAAATAGAAATAAATGAGGAGATATGCTATAGTTGTGAATGGAAATAGTTATATGAAGATAAAAATTCTCCAAATGAAAAAAATTTTTGAAGGCAATTCTATAAATATTATAACAGTGGTTTTCATAAAAGTTGATTAATGCTAAAACTGATAGGGCAGAGCAAAGGTCAAGAACATCTCAGGAGATTAAAATATGAGGACTCGCTGTACAGGTTTATGAATGCTTATCAAAAAATGTATGAATTAAGATAGTGAGGCACTGGTGTAAGAATAGTCAAAAAGACCCATAGAATACACTTAGAATACACTTAGAAAAAAACTCTTGCCTGTATAAATAAAGCATACTACAGAGTGATATTTTAAATTAGGTAGAGCAAGCATAGTCTAATGAAGACATAATATTATAATCTTTAAAAATATATAATGTATGTGTATATGTATATACAGATACACACAAATAATAACATGATATCTCTGTTCCACACCATTCACAAAAAATCAATTCCATATATATTTGAACCCTAAATGTAAAAAGCAAAATTTTATTTTTAGCAGAGAACATATAAAATATCTTTACAAACTTGCAGTAAAAGAGGGATTTCCTAAACAAGACACACACATACACATACGATAAACCGTAAAGAAAAAAACTGACACCCTTGACCATGTTAAAATTAAAATCTTCCGCACAACTAAAAATATCATAAAGGAAATGAAAAGGTAAATATTTGTAACACATATAGAAATTAGTAACTGGAATAGTAAGCACTTTTTAAAGAGTAAGATAAAGATTATCCAATAAAAAAATGGAAAAAAAAATTTGGACAGAAACACTCATAATGCAGAAATATGAATGCTCAGGAAGCATATGAAAAGTTCAACCTCATTTGTAATAAAGGAAATATAAATTAGAACCAGAAGGTGTAAATTAAAACCACAATGTGAGGATATGTGAACTATTATTCAGTGCTTGTGAGTATAAAAATTGGCACTTTGGAAGACAATTTGACACAATCTAATATAATCAAGGAGAGGATTACTTTATAACCCAGTGACTCTACTCCCAGAGAATTTCTTGCATTACATGCTCATGTAGATATATAAGAATGCTTATTGTAGCTTTTTATTTTCACATCTTTATGGGAGTATAAATACAATGTTGTGCTAGTTTCTGCTGTACAACATAGTGAATCAGCTATATGTATACATATATCCCCATATCCCCTCCCTCTTGAGGCTCCCTCTCACCCTCCCTATCCCATCCCTCTAAGTCATCACAAAGCATTGAGCTGATCTCCCTGTGCTAGGCAGCAGCTTGCCACTAGCCATCCAATTTACATTTGGTAGTGTATATACGTCGAAGCTACTCTCTCACTTCATCCCAGCTTCCCCTCCCCAACCCCCCGTGTCCTCAAGTCTGCTCTCTATGTCTGCATCTTTATTCCTTCCCCACCACTAGGTTCATCAATACTGCTTTTTAAAATTCCATATATACGCGTTAACATACGGTGTTTGTTTTTCTCTTTCTGACTTACTTGACTCTGTATGACAGATTCTAGGCCCATCCATCTCACTACAAATAACTCAATTTTGTTCTTTTTGTGGATGAGTAATATTCCATTGTATATATGTGCCACATCTTCTCTATCCAATCATCTATTGATGGACATTTACATTGGTTCCATGTCCTGGCTATTGTAAATAATGCTGCAATGAATATTGTGGTACAAGTATTTTTTGAATTATAGTTTTCTCACGGTAGGTGCCCAGTAGTGGGATTGCTGGGTCATATGGTAGTTCTATTTCTAGTTTTTTAAGGAACCTCCATACTGTTCTCCATAGTGGCTGTATCAATTTACATTCCCACCAACAGTGCAGGAGGGTTCCCTTTTCTCCACACCCTCTCCAGCATTTATTGTTTGTAGATTTTTTGATGATGGCCATTCTGACTGGTGTGAGGTGATACCTCACTGTGGTTTTGATTTGCATTTCTCTAATGATTAGTGATGTTGAGCATCTTTTCATGCATTTGTTGGCCATCTGTATGTCTTCTTTGGAGAAATGTCTATTTAGGTCTTCCACCCATTTTTGGACTGGGTTGTTTGTTTTTGTGATATTGAGCTGCATGAGCTGCTTGTATGTTCTGGAGATGAATCCTTTGCCAGTTGCTTCATTTGCAAATATTTTCTCCCCTTCTGAGGGTTGTCTTTTTGTCTTGTTTACAGTTTCATTTGCTGTGCAAAAGCTTTTAAGTTTCATTAGGTCCCATTTGTTTATTTTTGTTTTTATTTCCATTTCTCTAGGAGATGGGTCAAAAAGGATCTTGCTGTGATTTATGACATAGAGTGTTCTGCCTATGTTTTCCTCTAAGAGTTTTATGGTGTCTGGTCTTGCATTTAGGTCTTTGATCCATTTTGAGTTTATTTTTGTGTATGGTGTTAGGGTGTGTTATAATTTCATTCTTTTACATGTATCAGTCCAGTTTTCCCGGAACCACTTATTGAAGAAGCTGTCTTTTCTCCATTGTATATTCTTGCCTCCTTTGTCAAAGATAAGGTGAACATATGTGCGTGGGTTTACCTCTGGGCTTTCTGTCTTTTTCCTTTGATCTATATTTCTGTTTTTGTACCATACTGTCTTGATTACTGTAGCTTTGTAGTATAGTCTGAAGTCAAGAAGCCTGATTACCCCAGCTCCATTTTTCTTTCTCAAGATTGCTTTGGCTATTAGGGGTCTTTTGTGTTTCCATATAAATTGTAAAATTTCTTGTTCTAGTTCTGTGAAAAATGCCATTGGTCATTTGATAGGGATTGCATTGAACCTGTAGATCGCTTTGGGTAATGTAGTCATTTTCACAATATTGATTCTTCCAATCCAGGAGCATGACATATCTCTCCATCTGTTTATGTTATCTTCGATTTCTTTCATCAGTGTTTTACAGTTTTCTGCATACAGGTCTTTTGCCTCCTTAGGTAGGCTTATTCCTAGGTAATTTATTCTTGTTGTTGTGATGGTAAATGGGATTGTTTCCTTAACTTCTCTTTATGATCTTTTGTTGTTAGTGTACAGCAATGCAAGAGATTTCTGTGCATTAATTTTGTATCTTGCAACCTTAACCAAATTCATTGATTAGTTCTAGTAGTTTTCTGGTGGCAGCTTTAGGATTTTCTACATATAGTATCATGTCATCTGCAAACAGTGACAGTTTTACTTCTTTTCCAATTTGTATTCCTTTTATTTCTTTTTCTTCTCTGATTGCTGTGGCTAGGACTTCTGATACTATGTTGAATAATAGTGACGAGAGTGGACATCCTTGTCTTGTTCCTGATCTTAGAGGAAATGTAGCATTGTTTTTCAACAGAGAAAAATTAAAAACAAATATTATCAACAAATTAGGGATAAACTGTAGTGTATTCATAAAATGAAATGCCATTCAGATAATAAAATAAAATCAGTGTATCTATACTGAGAAGAATTAATTTAAAAATACATTAAATGAAAAAAAGCAAGTTGCTTACAAATACATACAGTTTATATACAAACTGTACTTATAAATACAATTTATATGTATTTAAAATTACACAAAGCAATAATACATATGATTGTAGGTACATTAACATGTAGTAAAATTGTGAAAACCATACTAATGATACACCATCAACTCCAGAATAGCGATTGCCCACAGTGAGAAGGAAGGTGTCTGAGATGCATGAAGGTCAGCCTTTCGTTACATTTTAACCTTAAACATCTTTGAAAATAAAAAAGATGTGGAGCAAATACGTTAATGTGTTAACATTTGATAAATTTAGATGTTGAACTTATTGGGTTTCTTATATTATTTTCAGTTTCCTTTGTTCATTCCAATATTTTCTTACATAAAATAACAAAATTCCAAATTGAAGAGGTCCTTCAAATACCCACACAGCCTGCTTTGGGTGGGATTCTGCTTAGAGGTTAAGGAAGTGTTTTATGGTTTTCAGGGAGCTGAGGGTTGGAGTTTTGCCCTAGAATTAGGTATTAGTGGTCACGCTGCTCCTGCTTGTTTCTGAATTCCTTACATCTGCACTTGGTTCTTCAGCTTGCCCTCACCTCTGTATACAGTCCCTGCTTTAATTATCTTTGGATAAACCATCTGAGTGCACTTTTGTGTTCCCGCTGTGACCCCACCTGTTTTCTCTGTGAGGATGATGGGCAATGAAGCCCTATATTTTAATATATTTATAGAACACAGGGTAGTGTAGTATTTATAGAACACAGAACTTCCTGCCGAGGAAGGCCAGACATCTCCTCCTACCCTGCTTCCCTGACCGTGGAGAGAGTCCTTCCTTACATTTATATGAAGCCAGAAGAGAGAAGCAAGTCAGAGCTGACATTTCAGCCAGCTTCCCTGGGATGGAATCCAACCCTGCAGCTTATTAGCTGTGAGGTCTTGGGGATATTACCTAACCTCTCTGTTCTCCTCTAGATAATGGGCTTATTAGCACTTACCTCACAGGGCTGTTGTGAAGATGAAATGAAACAATGCATGTGCAACGTGCTCGGAGTCACGAAGTATAAACACTTCACTAAACACTCTCCAGTCTGAGTCCAACGGTTGCTAACAGCAGATAGGTCCTGTGGCTGGCAGTGTGTCTCCTCCCTCTCCTCTAACTAGCTTACTTTGTCTCTGATCATCTTGATTGTCTGCTTCCTTTGCACTGAGCCTGAAGGAGCCACAGTTGTAATAATAACAACAAACAAGTTAAAGAATTGCCCTCCCATCTCTCTTGTAAATGTCGACAGGTTCCATCCTTACATTACAATCCCAATTAAAGGGAAATTCCCCTCCAAGCCATAAACCTAAACTGAAAAAGATCCTATAAGGGTGAATAAGCCTTTTCCATGAACAAACCTGCTATTTATGCTTTTTTTTTGTCACTGCTTATGTGCTCTCAAATCCCCACTGAACCAATCCTGCAAGCTGATGAAGAAGTAAAGCATCCATCGGTGG
The DNA here is from genome assembly GCF_965194805.1 of Balaenoptera borealis. Taxonomy (NCBI): domain Eukaryota; kingdom Metazoa; phylum Chordata; class Mammalia; order Artiodactyla; family Balaenopteridae; genus Balaenoptera; species Balaenoptera borealis. Next base: position 37,880,931 of record NC_138860.1, on the reverse strand, counting down.
GTCTGTCAAGATGTTACTTGTAACGAGTCTCCCATGGATTTGATTATTATTGGGTATTAATTATTAATGGTATTTCCTGCAGGAGGCCAGCGTAGGCTTCCCTTCTCCCAACCAGTATTTTCAAGTGGAATTAAAAAATAACCAAAAATCTCCCTCTGAGGAGCAGGAGGAGAAAAAGGAAGGAATCAAGGGTATCCCTTCCTAGTCTTTCACCACTAGCACCACTTGATATTCTGGGGCTGTTCTTATAATTAAGTGTAGAGGAAGCAGACCTGCACATAGCCTCCTAGACCTCCTGCAGCTGCAACCCCTCTCAAAGCCACAAAGGAGGAACAAAGCGCCCTTCTGCCTTCACCCCTTTCCCCCTAGCCTCACTACCCTGCTCTAACTTTGTCTTTTTGGCAGTTAATTTCCTCTGATGGTTATGTTAATTTTTATGGCTTCCTAATGATCAGAAATATTTGGCAGATTAACATCCTTTAACTTTCCCCTTCCTGTGGAGGTGAGGAGTGTGCAAGGAGACTGGGAGGGGGCTAAATGGTGAGAAACAGCTGGAAAATGCAAGGATGAAACTCAAAATTCTGTGCCAAGCATGTCAAGAAGACAGTGAAAGATGGACACAGTGAAAGCCTAGAGAAATTAAAACCAAATTAAAAAATAATAATAAGGCTGAAAGATCAGAAGCAGAGCCCCTCCCTCCCCCCTGCATGGTTTTGTACTTTACTCACTGCTGACAATCCATATGTTGCTTCCTAGCAATGCTTTAAAGATGGCTACACCTGTCAGGGTGTCTGGGAGGCAAAGACAGAGCAGATGTTGAGATTTGTGTCATGGAAAGGAGAAATTCATCTTGTCTAGCAAAAAATGACATGCTCATGAGTGTCCTGAAGGGGTCTCTCCTCTATTGCCACACTCCCCTTTTCCATAAGGCAGTGGTCCCTTCCTGGTGCCGCAGATGGGAAGATGGAATTGAATTTTACTGGCGTTCAATCAAAACAGAATAATGTGTTTAATATCCCTGCAGTGTAAGTGAAAGGGAGAGATTCATGAACTCATGGGAGGTGAGGGATTCCAAGCAGTGCTTCGATATCCTCTAGTATACATAAACGTAGAAATCACAGTGGAAAATATGGATAAATCCAGGTTAAGATCTCGGCCTGCTCCCCCATGTTGCTACTTAAGTTCAAGCCTTTCTGACAAAGGTATGGCACTCACCAAAAGAACAACTTAATTAATACAAAGGTAGTCAGGCGCCCTGAGCTTAATCCCAGAGGAGGGTGATTTGGTGGCAGTGTCAAGGGGGGAGATAAATGCTCCTGATTGGCAGAGGTAATAAGTAGGGGAGAGCCTTACAAAAGAAGTCACTAAGACTTCCACTTTAAGTTTCATTTAAAATCCAGTAGGTAGTAGTCGCGGGGTTTTAAATCTGCTTACAAATAGCAACACTCCATGTACATCGGGGAAAAATTTGGAAGTCAATAAACCACAATGCTACAGGTAGTTGGGTTAGGAGAGTAAAATTATGGGTAATCATTGTCTTTTATAATTACTCTAATTTTTTTCTAATGCGATTATGTAATATTTATAATGATGGATGTGTGCATGTGTGTGTATATGTGTGTTTCTCTACCTTTGGTGTGCATCTAGGGAGCTTGTAAAAAATGTGAATGCCTGGGACACACTTTTAACCTCCTGAAATAAGTAAGGAAATAAAACCAAATATAATAAAATGCAAAAATTGAGTCCTACCCTAAACTAATCTAGCTTTCTCAGATCTGTCTAGGTGGTGTGGAGTTGTCTAGCAAGCTTTCCTACATGGTCTGCATTGTATTCATTTTGGCCACCTCAAGCTTATTCCAAAAGAACACTGCTTTCTATGTAATTTTCCCAGAAAATATTTTGCAGTTATGCATATATCTAATTCTTTTCATAAAAAAATCTTTAAACTCTGCACTTTTCTCTCGTAGATGTGCTTTTCTATATCCAAATAATAAAGCCCAGTGTCTCCAGAATCCCCGTTTGTTCCTGTCCATTTCTCATACATATATGCACACTTCTACCTCACAGCAGTGGTGAGTCTACACACACAGACGTGATTCCTTTACTATTATATAAATTTAGTTAATTTAGTAAAAAAAAAAAATCAGTGTTAATCACATTTGTGGTTGATTGAGTGAAGCATTTGGGAGGATTAAGAAAAAAAAATCTTTGTTCAGTGCGTATCACTGTTAGTCAAGAGAGTTGACTCAGTTAATACTGAGGATGTAGGTGTGCAGGTGCAAAGAGGCATTCTTCTTATTTTAGCTCTCTGGTGACAGAGCATAGTCATATAATATAGTTTTCTCATCTTAATTTCCATGAGTCCAGTTAATAATGGTAATTGTATCAAATAAAAAAAAAACCCTCATGGTTACAATGCTACCTCATGCACAGTTGATTGTACACACACGAACACACACACACACACATGCACAGAATACACATCAATTAGAGCTCTGGAGATTGCCACCACATTTGCATAAGGGTGTGGTGATCCATGAGTGTTTTTTTTAAAGACGTTGTCAATGGGATTGAATAGGTGCTCTCCCCTCCCCCAGTTAACTGCACAGCACTGCAAGAAAAATGCCAGGACACTTCATTTTGTTTTTGCCTAAGCAGGAGCTATTGATGCAAAGGAAACTCATTTCCCCCACCATCAGTCTGTGCCACCAAATGGCTGTTATTACATAGAGTCAGCTGGCTCCTCTGCCGGAGCTGACAGCTGTCCATTCTCTGGACCTGGATTGGATCCCAGAGCTGGGGCACAGGGTTCCACAGCTAATGAGATGTCAGCTTCTTCAAGGAGGGACCACCCATTTGTTTAGCTATTTGTAAGACAAGATCTTTGAACTTGCGTGCTGCCCATTTTTCCCAGACCGAGCATTTCTAGATAGATAGCACTTATTAATAATGATAACACACTACTTGATTAGTCTTTTCCACTTCCCAGAGCATTTGCACATCCATTATCTCATTTAATCTATTACTGTGTCTTGCAATGAACATTAGTCTTTGCGACTCACGTATAATTCTCTGACAAGCTAGTGACCTGGCCTTGGATTACTCATAACTTCTCATAGACCCAAACTCAAGATCTTCAGTGACTGAAAATGTTTCCTTTTATCTACCTGATATCCAGCTGAAATAAATTTCTGTTCAGTCTAGCCTGAAGGCAGTGTCAGCCTATTGTTTCTTCAAGTTTGTCTGGCTTTCTGACCTTGTGATTCTCCCATCTTCAGAGCAGGGTCCCTATAACCCCACCTTTAGTTTCAGTCTTATGAGAAACTCTGAGAAAACTCTTGTCCCCGGGGAATGGGAAATGTTGCACGTAAAGTTTATGCATTCACTCGCCATTACTGAGCACTTAAAATGCTCTTAACTCCTATTGTTTCATTTAATATGTGCAACATCTCTTCAGTGGGTGCATCTGCTCCATTTTAGAGGAATGGGAACTGAGGTTTAAGACCACATACCTGTAAGCAGAGAAACAACATTCAGACCTAGTTCTACATGAATCTGAAACCACTGGTCTTTTTCTCGAATTCCTTGCTGTCTTTGCACTAGGAGCAGCCCTTGCAGGCAGTGTTAGCTGTTTCTCTCTGGAGAGTCAGCAGAGTTCCTTTAGTCCTTTGACTAATGGTAGCCATATTCTACCTGGTGTTCCCCCAGGCCCAAACACCATGTGTTATCATAGAAGGTGTATCTTTCTCTCTCCTCTCACATTGTACAATCTTTATGGGTAGTCACAATTTCTTACTTATTCTTATAGTGCCAGCCTCTAGTAGAGTTCCTGGAACATAGTAACTACTCAATAAATGTTTATTGAACAGATGACCAAATGAGTAAATATATCCACACTAGGCCTGTGAAGGATGAAATTTTGAGATTCTGCCTTGAAAAGCAGATGCTCACTTCTTTAGGGCCATCTGGGTCCTATATGCTCCAAGTTTGGCAGCATTCAACATCACTAACCATGCCTTCTCAGCCTCCCTAGTCTTGCAATCATTTTAGCACTCCATACAGAGACTCAGAACTGGCAATTTCTGAAAATGATGGGAAAGTGTTCCTTTTTTCCTCCTTTGTGTGGCTTCTGAAGCATGTCTCCCCTGGAGCACACTTAGCCAGCCTCTGACAGCTGCCTCCACCATCCCAAGTTTCTAAAGCCTGTGACAGCTTTCTCTGACCCATTGAAGCTCAGTCTTATGATAAATCCTCAATGCTCCTCCAACTATCTCTGGTGAAACAAAAAACTGTTTTTTTCCCAATTTGTTATAATCATTAAACATCACACACTTGGATGTCATTGCTCTACCTAATTGATATAAAAGTTTCTAGAGCCTTCCTCTCAAGTTCTGCACCTATCTCCTCACTGACTAGGAATGGCATATGTGTTGATGCCATAGACAGCACTTGAAGAGGACCCCAACATGGATCACCAAATTCTGATTTTACCTGTGGAGAAGAGGGTCCAACAGAAATAGAATCCAAGTCACAGAGTAATTTAAATTTTTCTAGTAGCTGCATTAATAAACATAAAGAGAAACAGGTGAGATTAATCTTAATACTGTATTTTATTTAACCCAACATCTCCAAAATATTAGCATTCTAAAATGCAATCAATATAAAATAATTAAGATATATTCTTTTTTTGTGTTAAGCCTTTGAAATCTGGTGTATATTGCATACTTACAGCACATCTCTATCTGGACTAGACACATTGCAAGTGCTCAATGACATGATGCTAGTGACTGTTGGATTGGACAGTGCAATTCTAGAGCCCTCACCGCTATCACGCTTACTGGCTCCCCAGGCCCAAGAGCCCCTTAGGGATTTCACTGTTGCTCTACAGAAGGTCCCTCAGTTATCTTCAACCTTCAGAAACTTCCCCACTCATCATGACTCTTGCATTCAACTTCAGGCAGTCCTCTAGAATGAAACATTTAGTTCTAGTCAAAGTAGTAACAGAAAAGATAAAGGCAGCAACTGGTAAGAAGAAAGATACTCTCACACACAGGAGATACAGATTGTGATTCAGCAAACCATTTTGAGCCTCTGTAAGGTGTTAGGCATGGCTGCTATGTGGACAATCGGCCAGAATCTGTGCACTGTGTCTCTTTATTTTGTGTAGTTGGAACGAGCCCATTCTTAGATTCTAAAGAACCTAGGATTCATTCTAGCACAGGAAGAGAAAAGATCCCGAGATCAATAGGCTGCCTTCAGTTCAACCCTGAGTCAATTTCGCTCCTGGTCTTACCTTGAATTCCTAGGTCTGCACTGACTAGATTCCAGGTCTTTCCACAGTGATATCATATCTGCCTGGGTTGTTGCTCTTGAACCTGTCTTCTTTTGGTACTTGCTACCAAACTATTTAGATGCTGATCTTTTATCTTTATGGAACCTCCATCTTTTACTGTCCTTGTTTCTGCTTAAGAACCATTCTGAGTCACTGTAGACTGACTGAGGATACTTGTGATCCATTCATCCTCTGCCTTGCAGAATAGTTTTCAAGTTTTATTTCAACTATTGCACTTAACTCCTGTTATCCATTCCTTAATCTTCATTTGACCTTGCATCTTTGCCTTATATGTGCTATATATACATAGACTGACCTAGCATTCCATGGTTTAATCCCTAGTCTTGACAGTTATTTTTATTAAGAAATATCTATACTCCCCCAAAGCTAACATAGGTAAAATGACTTATGTTTTAGTGACAGGTATTTAGAGTCAAAGACCATGTTATTAAAATAATCAGCTATAGAAAGATACCTTCTCTCCAAGTTTCTTTCCAATTTGCAGCATAGAAGCAGTGGCTGGTTAGCATCTGGGTATCCTCGAGACATACTGAGCATTCCATTCATCATACATGACATTTGCATATTGCAAATATCATACTTTATGCACATGCCTTCCAGGCTAGTCTAGAGAGTATGACTGCTGCCTAATCCTCACATAAATCAATGCACCAGGGAGTGCCACTTCTAAACAGGGGGAAAATCAAGGGTTTCTCTGCCCTAGACTCTTCCTGGGACCATCTCATTCTCTTCACATCCCAAGTAGATTCAGTGCTTTCATTTTCTCTTCTTTCTTGAAGCTATTCAAATTCTATTAGCCATTTGTGAATATTATTTTACACCATCTGCATTTTCTCTAAGTTGTGATAATGACAGCTGCAATCATTTGTATGCATCTTCTGTGCAGGATTTTTTTTGTGTGTGTGGAAGAACAAAACCTTTCCTTTGTGTGACCATGTATCCAAATAGAAAGATGGTTTGTTTGTAAATCTGTTTCTCCTCCAAACAATATTTTATTTGCTGAGGAGACAGAAAGAGAAGATATTGAAAGAGGGAAGGCAAAAATATTTGATCTGAAATGACAATGTAGATTTGCTTTTTCTCATTCCTTGGTTTGCTGCCTCTTAATCAAAGTTGACCTCATAACTACCATTAGATTCTGTTTTCTGCTTGATGGCCTTCAGGGTATTTTCCCCATGCCACTACCACTGTAAAGTCTCCCTCCTTCTCTTTGTGTCTCAGCAGAATAATGCATGTAGTCAAGCTTCTCCTTTCTTTCTTACCCAAGAATGACTCTTGTTCTTCTTTGGGAAAGGTGTAAGCTAGGTTGGGAAGCCAGAGAAACCAGCCATAATCTATCTCATTGGGAAGTCATCTGTCTGTCATTGTTTCAGAAGGGTGGGTATGATGACCTGGGAGCAGAACCTGCCCCTTTATGAGATCACCTGATACATCATCCAAAAATTAAAAACATGCTGGACTCCAATTAGGATTTAAGTTGACCTATTCATGGAAGGTTTAAGTAAGTGTTTCAAGGAAGTTAAGTCAGAGGAATGTCATTTGCAGCTTGATTCAGCTAACCAATTTCCTCCTGCCACGCAAGGAGCCACTTGGCTACGTCATAGTGCAGGTCTTTGGGCACTGCCCCAGTTGCATAAGGCTTTTTTTCCTAACTGCCAATCTCACCCAGTCCTTCTTCTAATAGACCCTTCTGGAAGGCTTTACTAATATTCAATGGCTGAAGGCTTCATCGGGATATTAATAGTAGGAGTTGGGATAGCTTTCTTCCAGGGCTCTCCCTGATGTCAAAAAAAGAATTGAGTGGGCTTTGCTCTGATAGGATATGTGAAGAAGATAGTGTCTCTTTCAACCCAAGTTTGGTCCGCCAGCAGAAATAGCTATGGTTACATGTCTCCAGCATAACTTAATTGCAGACACTCTCAGCACGAGGAGTGTAAATATTCTTCTATAATTTCCTCTAGGCCTAATCTCACGTAAGATATACATATTTCTTCTATTGAAATGTTTTTGCTTTCTGTAAAATTATAAACCCCATCAGTATTTTGCTAAAGTACTATACTGCCTCCTTATTAGACTTATTTCCATTTCATATGGTCCCTTGGTTAGCTAAGAATACCTCTGTTGTCAAAGCCACCTGTGATGGATATGCCATTCCAAATAGTTGTTCTCTGATCTCCAAATTTCTCCCCTGATTTAGGCTAAGAGTGGAGGATATGTTTTCAGTTAATCATATCACCTTCTTGTTGACAATGATTATAAAAGAGGGAAGTGGAGGATGGGAAGAAAGAAAGGAGAAAACGGAAATTTAAAAAAAGAAGTAATAATTTTACAGTAATAATTTTTCTTAATCTTTAAGGCAGATTAAGAAAATAGAGTCAAATCACATCAAAACCTTGAGCCTGTGCTCTTGTCTGGTAGAAAACAGGAATCTGTCTATAACTGAAGAGATACTGCAACCAGGTCATAGTGCTGATGGGTCCTCATATACCCTGACATAGAGCTATCTTCTGAGGAATTAAAGCCATATATATTTCTGTACACTGGGAAGAGAGAAGAGGTAAAGAATAACCCTGGCATGAATGGAGAAGCTAGCTTCACTAAGCTAAACTAGGTAACATAAGTCACCCAAAGCATTCTTTACAGAAATAAACAACATAGTTGATGACTTCTAATCTGTGACTGCAATTGGGAGTCAAGGACTAATGGCTATCATTAGTGGTTTATCCTTTGGCTTAAGCAAAAAACAACAAACAAACAAAACAAAACACAACACACAAACACACACAAAATCTAGCTCTACTTCACACAGGCCTGGGACTAGGCTAGGAAAAGTGGGGCGCTGAGGGTGCATAATTTAAGGAGATTGTACAAAAGTGAGTGAGTGTTTCCCAAAAATTTGCTCTCAAGTGCTTCACTTACTTCACCTTCGTCCCAACCCTGCTTTCAAATATGGAAAAGAACTTCCCTAGGGGTCAGGGAGGCCTGCTAGCACAGATATAATTGAATGGCTAAAACTCAGCCTGTATATGTTTCATGTAGTCAACCCCTGGACTTGACAATTAAGTTTCAGATCTGTCTTTTTAACTATGGATTGCTGATTTCATATGTTGATATTCATGATGTAATACTTTAAGGCAGTAAAGTTGATTATGTACTTTCTTCTTTGTAAAGGGACAATCAGGCCCTTGAGAAGAGGGTAACAGGAGGAAACGAACATTTATTGAACACCTACTGAGACAAGTGACATTATTTGACCAACCTAGTATCATGTCCTACTCCTTTTGTCCTTTGCCAACTATGAAGAATGAAAGCATCAAATACTTTCCCAGCCTCCTTTGCAGTACTGATTACAGAGTCACAGAGACTGGCCAATGAGGCTGCAGTGACAATCTGCTGAGTTCCTGGCATAAGGATGCCAGATTTAGCAGATAAAGTACAGGATGCCCAGTTAAATTTGAATTTCAGACAAACCACAGATATTTAGTATAAGTATGTCTCAAATATTGTTTCGGAAATACTTATACTAAAAATGTATTCATTGTTTATCTGAAACTCAAATTTAACTGGGGATCCTGTATTTTACCTGGCAACCTTATCCAGGCATATATTTTCACTTTGTGTAGGGCTCAGAGTGTCCCCGCTCCTTTCTTCTTGTCTTAAACAAGGACTAAACCAGTCAAAGTAATCGCAGAGATGCTGACTCAGAGCTCAGACATCCTGAAGTCTCTGACTAAATGTGTAAAACATCCAAACTCTGGACTATTTGCTTTGTGACAAAAATAAACTCTCTTTAGATTTAAGTCATTATTAATAGGGTTTTCTGTTGCTGAGACACAAAAGCATTTGAAATTAACACACCTATTCTGTGCCAAACATGATGTCGTGTCTCTATACCTTATCTTATCTTATTTAAATATTTATAATTACTCTATGAAATGAGTGCTATTGTGCCTATTTTCAGATGAGAAAACAGAAATAAAAAGAGCTTAAGTATTCAATACCTTGCTCAATGCCTCATAATAATAATGATTAATGCTGATTGTGTACTTAGTAGGTTCAGACACAGATCTAAGTGTCTACATGTATGCACTCATTTAATCCTCCCAGCAACTGTTGAGAAAAACATTATAATTATTGTCCATTTTATAGATGAGAAAACTGAAGCAAAGAACGATTAAGGAACTTACCCAGTGCAACAGAACTGGCTTCAAGTCCACACAATGGGGTTTCAGATCCTACACTCCTAACTTGTATACATACTGGCCTGAGATAGAGCTGATATTCACACTAAGCCTTACAATACTAAAATCAGTGTTCTTTTCACTGAGTCTGCCTGGTAAACTAAGGAGTACTGTGCTGGCCTGCTGGATTTCCCAAAGCTTCTCTCTCTAACCCTGATAACTGTACCTTACTTATCCTCCCCTGCAGGTTCAACCTTGTACAAATAGGTTTAATCTGACACAAATTCTGGCTTTAAGCAGGTGGCATGAAGCACCCTCCCTCCGTTGCTCATGGGGTTGGCATCAGTGATTTCTGGTGTTCCAAGAACCCAGTCACTGCATTCCCCTTATTCCCAAGAAAGTAGGTTCATGCTCTGTACCACCAAGTTGCATAATGAGCCTGGTCCCCCAAAGGCAGTTTCTTGCCTTTCCCAATATCCTCTTACTCATCCCAGTGCATATTTCCAGCCTACTAGAAGCTTAATGATTTGTTCCCTTCATCCTTACTGAGAGAAATACCCTGGTGTTTTCTCCCTACTTATTTTCTTTTTCTATGCCTCAAATAAATCACCTCTTTGAGGAATCTACTCTCTAGACTCCTATTTCTGTCTGACTTGCCAAAGATAACAGATCCTTGACTGTGTTCTCATAGTTGCCTCTAGCCTACCATGACCTTCTGGGACTACTTGGACTCCTTCCTGGTCCCAGATAACTTCACTTGGCCTATCCTGCCTGTGATCAAATTCCTCTCATGACAAGCAGGTATTTACTTCCCAGTTTTGCCTGGAGCTTGTCCTAATCTTGGAAAGAGCTTAGGGTTTGCCTTAATGCCCTCTGACAGCACAAGAATAAACACATTTTATTTTAGGGGTGTATTGACAGGTTGTTTTTTCTAAACAATCCCCAAAGGCAAGGAGGTGTGGGCTGGGCATTCACATACTAAATGAGAGAGTGTTTTTTCAACCTTGTTTCTTGGGTCACCAATCATTGAAATAACAGTGAACTCAGTGTCTTGAAATAGAAAGAATCACTGTTTGCTTGTACAATGATATTTAATTTGCCATTTCTAAGAGGAAAGACATGTTCAGAGTGACAGGAACTCAAGTTCCTTAATCTCTTCTTTTAAAATCATATCAAACCATTTACATATTCAGGCTCTGTTCAATTTCCATCTGAGGTCATCTCTCTGGATCATTTTCTATGCCCTCTGTAGATTCAAGTTTAGTCTTCTTTTTCATAATCAGGTGTGTGGCACGCAAGTATGGACAGAGGAGCCTGGGGATAGGAAACCATTATCTCCTTTGTTCTTGAATTGCTCTCTCCGTGTGTCCCTGTTTGTAAATATAGAGAACCAAGCAATGAACAAGTCAAATTGAAGGACTTTAGAAAAAGCTTTCTTGATTTCACCTCAATTCCCAGCAAAGCAATTGGTGGTAACATTTTAGAAGTAAATGAGGTTTGATTGCAGAGGGATTTTCCTTTGGAACATCTCTACCCAGACACTTTATTCCTTACTAGAATGTTTAAAGGTTGACTACCCGAGATTCAAGATGGCAGAGGAGTAGGTGGAGGTGGAGTTCATCTCTCTTCACAGACGCAGCAAGAATACATCTATAGATGCAACAATTCTCACAGAACACTGGCTGAAAACTAGCAGAAGACCTTGAACACCTGAAGGGACTATAAAGATCCTTGCATAACTGGGTAGGACAGAAAAAAAAAGGGAGAAGAGGAGGAGAGGAAGCAGGAAGGGACCTGCACCCTGGGGCAGGAGAGCTGAAACAGAGGAGAGATTCCCGAATTCGGGGAAACCCCCCCTCCAACAGGGAAATAGATTGGGACAGAAGGGAAGCATTTGAGGCTGTCAGAAGAGGGTGAAGCAGCCAATAAGTGGCAGATGGGACAGAGTGAGAACTACACAGACGGTCCATACCGTGGACCTATGTGCTTCGGACTGGGATATGTATTCACAGGGGTGCAAGGGGGCTGGAAGCTGGTACATGGGGATTGGAGAAGGGGCCCAGAGCAAGAACTGCTGTTGGCTGTGGGGAGACGGACTGAGGGGACGGGAGGGATGAAATCTGCAGCAGGGAATGCCTATGGAGGAAGACTGGACTGCCATGGAAGCAGGGCACTACTGCTGAGTCACATGCAGGGGGAGGAGCCACTATTATAGCCTCTCTCTCCCCACACACTGGCACCTGCCGACAACAATAAAAAATTCCCGCTCAGGGCTGGTCCTCATGCATCTACTGCAGGGTGCCAGAAAAAACCTGGCCAGGGCTGGCCCTCACGTGCCTTACACTGGGCACCAGAAAAGGCCCTCACTAGGGTCATATCTCCTGTGCCCGTGGCCACTGGCTTCCCTGTGCATTCAGCACCACTGGGGCTCCCGTAATCCAAGCAGTCATACCACCTCTGTGCCCGGTCCTCACAGGGGCAGACCCAAGAGCTCCAAGGCAGCCTCAGGACTGCATGCAGAGGTGGGGATAAAACCAAAGCTGAACCCAGGGAGGGGGTGACTAAGGAAGAAGATCAAAAATCTTTCCATCAGCTGTACAAGTTGCAGATTAAATCCCTGTGATCAGCTAGGTAGACCCTGCATTATGGAATATCTGAGTAGACAATGAGTGTTCCCACAAATGAAAACGGTCTACCTCTGGCAGCTGTGGAATTTGGGGGCAAGCACATGCAGGAATTGGGTCAGATCAGAGTCTGGGTGGTCCCCATAGGGCCCACAGCAGGTCCAGAGACCAGCCCAGAGGAGAGGAGGACCTCTTGGGGAGGTGGAGGTGGGCTGTAGCTCACAGTGTGTGCAAGGACACTTACAGCTGAGACCCCAGGGAAACAATTATTACTATTAATTTTATTATGGTTTGATTCATTCTGTTGATAGTTCTAGCTTTTTTTTTTCTTTTTCGGTTTTTCTTTTTTTGTTTGTTTTTTGTTGTTTTTTAATTTAGTCTTTTGAAATCTCCATGTTTTATAACATATTTTTTTATACATTTCTATTTTTACTTTGCTTTTCTGTTGTCCTGTGTTTTTTTCCCTTTTTATTTTATTTTATTATTTTTCTAATCATTTTTATTGGTTTGTTCTGTTTCCTTGCTTTATTCCTCAGTTGGCAAACTGCTTTGGTTTTGTTTTTAGGTTATGTGTTTTTGTTAGTTTTAATCCAAATTGTCTGATTTCATTTTTGAGTTCTTCTATTTGTCTGGTTGTTCTCTTGCTTCTTGTTTTATTTGGCTCTTTTTTTGTTTCATTTACAGGTATGTGTGTTTCCTAGTTTCTGTCTTTGTTTGTTTGATTTTGTTTTTACCATATCTCTGGTGTTTTGTTTGTCTTTTTTTTAAAATATATTTTCTATTTTTTTTTAATATTTCTGTTTCTATGTTGCTTTTCTGTCTCTCTATCTTCTTTCCCCTTTCCCTTTTTTTTTTTTTTAAATCTTTTTTGTCAGTTCATTTTGTTTCTTTGCTTCATTCTTCAGTTGGCACTCTGCTTTGGTTTTGTTTTTTGGTTTTGTGTTTTTGTCAGCTTTCTTCTTAATTGTTTGATTTCGTTCTTGGTTTCTTTTGTTTGTCTGGTTGTTCTCTTGCTTTTTAATTTATTTGGTTCTGTTTTTGTTTCTTTTGTGTGTGTGCATGTTTCCTTGTTTCTGTTTCTGTTTGATTTTAATTTTTATCATTTGTCTGGGATTTTGTTAGTCTTTTTCGTGCCCCCCCCACCCTTTATTGCTGGGAAGAGTGACTTGCAGGGTCTTGGTCCCTCAACCAGAAGTCGAGCCTAAGGCTCTGGGGTGGGAGCACCGAGTCCAGGATGCTGGACCAGTAGCGAATTCCCAGCCCCAGGGAAGATTAACTGCTGAGAGCTCTCACAGAGGCCTCTATCTGAATCCAACACCCAACTCCACCCAACTGCCAACAGCTTCCAGGACTGGACACCTCACAGCAAACAACAAACAAGACAGGAACACAAACCCACCCATCAGCATACAGACTACCTAAAGTCATACTGAGTTCACAGACACCCCAAAACACACAACCTCACACAGCCCTACTCATTGGAAGGAAAAGACTCAGCTCCACCCACCAGAATGCAGGCACCAGTCCCTCCCAGGAGGAAGCCTACACAAGACACTGGACCAACTCCACCACTGGGGGCAGAGAACAGAAGCAAGAGGAACTATGACCCTGCAGCCTAGGGAAAGGAGGCCACAAATACTGTAAATTAGACAAAATGAGAAGACAGAGAAATATCTTACAGGCAAAGGAGCAAGATAAAAACCCACAAGATGAAATAAATGAAGAGGAAATAGGCAAACTACCTGAAAAAGAATTCAGAGTAATGATAGTAAAGATGATCCAAAATCTTGGAAATAGAATAGAGAAAATACAAGAAATGTTTAACAAGGACCTAGAAGAACTAAAGAGGAAACAAACAGTAATGAACAACACAATAACTGAAATTAAAAATACTCTAGAAGGAATCAATAGCAGAGTAACTGAGGCAGAAGAACGGATAAGTGAACTGGAAGATAGAATGGTGGAAATAACTGCCACAGAGCAGAATAAAGAAAAAAGAATGAAAAGAATGGAGGACAGTCTCAGAGACCTCTGGGACAACATTAAGCACACCAACATTCAAATTATAGGCATCCCAGAAGAAGAAGAAAAAAAGAAGGGGTTTAAGAAAATATCTGAAGAGATTATAGTTAAAGAATTTCCCAACATGGGAAAGGAAATAGTCAATCAGGTCCAGGAAGTGCAGAGAGTCCAATACAGGATAAACTGAAGGAGAAACATGTTGAGACACATATGAATCAAACTAACAAAAATTAAACACAAAGAAAAATATTAAAAGCAACAAAGGAAAAGCAGCAAATAACATACAAGGTGATCCCCATAAGGATAACAGCTGATCTTCCAGCAGAAACTAAACAGGCCAAAAGGGAGTGTCAAAATATAATTAAAGTGATGAAAGGGAAAAAAATACAAACAAGAGTACTCTAGCCAGCAAGGATCTCATTCAGATTCAATGGAGAAATCAAAAGCTTTACAGACAAGCAAAAGTTAATAGGATTCAGCACCACTAAACCAGTTTTACAACACATGCTAAAGGAAATTCTCTAGGCAGGAAACACAAGAGAAGGAAAAGACTTACAAAAACAAACGCAAAACAATTAGGAAAATGGTAATAGGAACAAACATATCAATAATTACCTTAGGGGGCTTCCCTGGTGGCGCAGTGGTTGAGAATCTGCCTGCCAATGCAGGGCACACGGGTTCGAGTCCTGGTCTGGGAAGATCCCCCATGCCGCGGAGCAACTAGGCCCGTGAGCCACAACTACTGAGCCCGCGCGTCTGGAGCCTGTGCTCCGCAAAAAGAGAGGCCACGATAATGAGAGGCCGGCGCACTGCGATGAAGAGTGGCCCCCGTTTGCCACAACTAGAGAAAGCCCTCGCACAGAAACGAAGACCCAACACAGCCAAAAATAAATAAATAAATAATAAAAATAAAGGAATTCCTTTAAAAAAAATAATAATTACCTTAAATGTAAATGGATTAAATGCTCCAACCAAAAGACATAGACTGGCTGAATGGATATAAAAACAAGACCTGTATATATGCTGTCTACAAGAGACCCACTTCAGACCTAGGGACACATACAGACTGAAAGTGAGGGGATGGAAAAAGATATTCCATGCAAATGGAAATCAAAAGAAAGCTGGAGTAACAATACTCATATCAGACAAAATAGACTTAAAAGTAAAGACTATTACAAAAGACAAGGAAGGACACTATATAATGATCAAGGGATCAATTCAAGATGAAGATATAACAATTGTAAATATCTATGCACCAAACATAGGAGCACCTCAGTACATAGGTAAATGCTAACAGCCATAAAAGGGGAAATCAACAGTAACACAAGCATAGTAGGGGGCTTTAACACTCCACTTACACCAATGGACAGATCATCCAAAATGAAAATAAATAAGGAAACACAAGCTTTAAATGACACATGAGACCAGATGTACTTAGCTAATATTTATAGGACATTCCATCCAAAAACAACAGAATACACTTTCTTCTCAAGTGCACACGGAATATTCTCCATGATAGATCATATCTTGGGTCACAAATCAAGCCTTGGTAAATTTAGGAAAATTGAAATTGTATCAAGCATCTTTTCCAACCACAACACTATGAGACTAGATATCAGTTACAGGAAAAAAAAAACTGTAAAAAATACACATATGGAAGCTAAACAGTATGCTATTAAACAACAAAGAGATCAATGAGGAAATCAAAGAGGAAATGAAAAAATACATAGAAACAAATGACAATGAAAACAGGATGACCCAAAACCTCTGGTATGCAAAAGCAGTTTTAAGAGGGAAGTTTAGCAATACAATCCTACCTCAAGAAACAAGAAAAATCTCAAATAAACAACCTAACCTTACACTGAAAGTAATGAGAGAAAGAAGAACAAAAAACCTAAAGTTTGCAGAAGGAAAGAAATCATAAAGATCAGATCAGAAATAAATGAAAAAGCAATGAAGGAAACAATGGTGAGGATCAATAAAACTAAAAGCTGGTTCTTTGAGAAGATAAACAAAATTGTTAAACCATTAGCCATACACATCAGGAAAAAAAGTGAGAAGACTCAAATCAACAGAATTAGAAATGAAAAAGGAGAAGTAACCACTGACACTGCAGAAATACAAAAGATCATGAGCGACTACTACAAGCAACCATATGTAAATAAAATGGACAACCTGGAAGAAATGGACAAATTCTTAGTAAAGTACAACCTTCCAAGACTGAACCAGGAAGAAAAAGAAAATATGAACAGACCAATCACAAGCACTGAAATTGAAACTGTGATTAAAAATCTTCCAACAAACAACAACCCAGGGCCAGATGGCTTCACAGGTGAATTCTGTCAAACATTTAGAGAAGAGTTAACACCTATCCTTCTCAAACTCTTCCAAAATATTGCAGAGGGAGGAACACTCCCAAACTCATTCTATGAGGTCACCATCACCCTGATACCAAAACCAGACAATGATGTCACAAAAAAGGAAAATTACAGGCCAATATCACTGATGAACATAGACACAAAAATCCTCAACAAAATACTAGCAAACAGAATCCAACGGCACATTAAAAGGATCATACACCATGATCAAGTGGGGTTTATCCCAGGAATGCAAGGATTCTTCAATATATGCAAATCAATCAATGTGACACACCATATTAACAAACTGAACGATAAAAACCATATGATCATCTCAATAGATGCAGAAAAAGCTTTTGACAAAATTCAACACCCATTTATGATAAAACCTCTCCAGAAAGTGGGCATAGAGTGAACCTACCTCAATATAATAAAGGCCATATATGACAAAGCCACAGCCAACATCATTCTCAATGGTGAAAAACTGAAAGCGTTTCCTCTAAGATCAGGAGCAAGACAAGGGTGCCCACTCTCACTACTATTATTCAACATAGATTTGGAAGTCCTAGTGATGGCAATCAGAGAAGAAAAAGAAATTAAAGGAATACAAATTGCAAAGGAAGAAGTAAAACTGTCACTGTTTGCAGATGACATGAAGATCCTAAAGATGCCACCAGAAAACTACTAGAGCTAATCAGTGAACTTGGTAAAGTGGCAGGATACAAAATGAATGCACAGAAATCTCTTGCATTCCTATACACTAACAATGAAAAATCAGAAAGAGAAATTAAGAAAACACTCTCATTTACCATTGCAACAAAAAACATAAAATACCTAGAAATAAACCTACCTAAGAGGCAAAAGATCTGTATGCAGAAAACTATAAGACAATGGTGAAAGAAATTAAACATGATACAAACAGATGGAGAGATATACCATGTTCTTGGATTGGAAGAATCAACATTGTGAAAATGACTATACTACCCAAAGCAATCTACAGATTCAATGCAATCCCTATCAAATTACCAATGGCATTTTTCACAGAACTAGAACAAGAAATTTTACAATTTATATGGAAACACAAAAGACCCCAAATAGCCAAAGCAACCTTGAGAAAGAAAAATGGAGCTGGAGGAATCAGTCTCCCTGACTTCAGACTATACTACAAAGCTACAGTAATCAAGACAGTATGGTACTGGCACAAAAACAGAAATATCAATCAATGGAACAGGATAGAAAGCCCAGAGATAAAGCCATGAACATATGGTCACCTTATCTTTGACAAAGGAGGCAAGAATATACAGTGGAGAAAAGACAGCCTCTTCAATAAGTGGATCTGGGAAAACTGGACTGCTACAAGTAAAAGAATGAAATTATAACACTTCCTAACAGCATACACAAAAATAAACTCAAAATGGATTAAAGACATAAATGCAAGGCCAGACACTATAAAACTCTTAGAGGAAAACAGGCAAACACTCTTTGACATGAATCACAGCAAGATCTTTTTTGATCCACCTCTTAGAATCATGGAAATAAAATAAAAAATAAACAAATGCGACCTAATGAAACTTAAAAGCTTTGGCACAGCAAAGGAAACCAAAGACAAGATGAAAAGACAACCCTCAGAATGGGAGAAAATATTTCCAAACAAAGTAACTGACAAAGGATTAATCTCCAAAATATACAAGCCGCTCATGCAGCTCAATATCAAAAAACAAACAACCCAATCCAAAAATGGATGGAAGACCTAAATAGACATTTCTCCAAAGAAGACATGCAGATGGCCAACAAACGCATGAAAAGATGCTCAGCATCAATAATCATCAGAGAAATGCAAATCAAAAGCACAATGAGGTATCATATCACATCCAGAATGTCCATCATCAAAAAAAATCTGCAAACAATAAATGCTGGAGAGGGTGTGGAGAAAAGGGAACCCTCTTGCACAGTTGATGGGAATGTAAATTGATACAGCCACTATGCAGAAGAGTAGGGAGGTTCCTTAAAAAACTAAAAATAGAGCTGCCATATGACCCAGCAGTCCCACTACTGGTCATATACCCTGAGAAAACCATAATTCCAAAAGATACATGTACCACAATATTCATTGAAGCACTATTTACAACAGCCAGGACATGGAAGCAACATAAATATCCATCAACAGATGAATGGATAAAGAAGATGTTACACATATATACAATGGAATATTACTCAGCCATGAAAAGGAACAAAATTCAGTTATTTGTAATGAGGTGGGTGGACCTAGAGTCTGTCATACAGAGTGAAGTAAGTAAGAAAAATAAAAACAAATACCATATGCTAATGCACATATATGGAATCTAAAAAATGGTACTGATGAACCTAGTGGCAAGGCAGGAATAAAGACACAGATGTAGAGAATGGACTTGAGGACATGGGGGCGTGGGGAGGGGAAGCTGGGACGAAGTGAGAGAGTAACACTGACATATATACATTACCAAATATAAAATGGATGACTAGTGGGAAGCTTCTGTATAGCACAGGGAGATCAGCTCCATACTTTGTGATGACTTAAAGGGGTGGGATAGGGAGCTTGGGAGGGAGGCTCAAGAGCGAGGGGATATGGGGTTATATCACAAAGCTGATTCACTTTGTGTACAGCAGAAACTAACACAACCTTGTAAAGAAATTATACTCCCATAAAGATATTTTTTAAAAAAGGTTGACTTCCCCTGTCGTCACTAAACCCCTTCATCCAATCATAAACTTTTTTTATTCCATGTGCTATCCCTGTGGATTTAAGTTTAAGCATGGGGAACCTAAGATGCGTGTATACTTTCTGAAATGCGTTGCTTTCACAGAGAATGACAATTCGTCTTCTAGGAGCACAGAGTTTTCAAATTTTCCCTCTCTTATAAAGCCCCCAAATAATATTTTTATTCTAAAGAAAATCATTATACTTTTATATTGTTACCAATAAAGGAGTAAAGCTTACTAATTTTTAATTTCCTTAGTGTTTTCTCTCTAAATGAGGAACAGATTATGGAAGGGAAAATTCAAAAATCATAGTTGGTTGCTAGCTGCTTTTTTAGCACAATCTATTTCTGAGATTTTATGAGATCTGGCTTACAATGCATTCGTTGATAAATGACTCAATATTTAACCATGATTTACCTGTGCCATGTGGAAGAAAATTATGCTGATGGAGCTGAGATCACCGGAACAGAGATTTTTACATCCCATAAAATACATCAACATAGTGTTGAGTGTGAATCACTCACTTGGGGCATAAAATATTCCTCTTTTTTATGACCCAGGATTATATCTCAATATAAATGGTTGATGGAAGTCAACAAAACGAGCCCAGTGCACTGCCTGGTGACATGTGGTAATAAGGATCAATAATGAAGGATGGAAGGTCTCCCCTGCCATCTCTAGGTGTCACAGTAGTTTTTAAATTCTTTAGGTGGTATGAGCCTGGAAATAGAGAAACATTCAGATCATATGGAAACAGATACAGATTCGTTGAAAGAAAGATGAGAAGCAGCCTTGCCTCTTTAAGGGAATGACTCACCAAGGGAGCATGATACATGGGTTCCTACCTGAAGCTTCACTACCTATGTATTTATTTGAAAATTTACTTCATCTAAATTGATGAGATCCAATGTTACAATCTAGGAGATTTTGGTTGGAGACTATACTTGTACAGACATTGGAAAGGCAATACCAATTCATGTTGACTCCAATTAGCACACGGAGTCAATAGACTAATACAATATTTATATATTATACCCATATGCTAAAGAAGGCGCAAGTAAAAATGGTCAAAGTTTTATATTCAGGATAGGAAGGGTAGTAGATAGCTTATCTTCTGGGGAATCTGGAAGTTTTATTTTGCTAGACAGTAAACTTTACATGTGTAGGATCACCTATGTTTTGATCATTAGTATATATCTTATCCCTTCTGTCACTGTTGGCCCAAAGTAAATTTTAAATAATTTTATTTTAGTCTGGCTTCTTGGAGACCAGGAAATTTCAGAAGCAGTATAAATTATGGAAGAGAGGTATTTTGAGGGTAAAAACGGGAAAATGGGAAATGGCTGATCTTGTTGTAGGAGAAGCTAGGAAGAAGACCCAGGGGTCCAAATTCTACTCTCATTATATTAATCCTTAAACCCTGGAAAGTTTTCTTGGGGTGCTATTCTTACTTAAGGCCAGGCTACTATCCTGTGTCTTATTAGCCTGATGCATCCATAGCCAAAAGCACATCTGGCTTTGCTTCATCCCTTTTTCTATAAATTCCCATCAAGTTAACCAGATCTGCAGTCATGGCCAATAAATACACCATAACTTGGCCTTTCTCAAGGCCCAAGGCATTTTAGCTGGTGTCCAGGCCAAGAATCAAAATGAGATTTCAAGTCCCTTAAACTGATTCTGGGTCTTGCATTTAGGCTGACAAATGACATTATTCTTGTAGAATCCAGTAAGTGCCAAAGCCCTTATCCTCAAAATATGGTGGCTTTGGATGTAGATAAAGGGCTGATTTGCCTAAAGGTGATATGACTTATACCTCCCAAAATGTTTGGCTGCCATTGTCTCAGGCTTACTTGAGGCAATTTAAAAAAAGAAAAATTTGAGGTGGCAGACAGCTTGAAAATCATGGTGCTCTTTGCATAATACTATGAAATATGTATGTATTTAATTCTAGCATTTGAACTAGGAACAATTTTCCTAGCAGAAAATGACTATATTATAGGTATGCAACATAAAATCACAACACACGTGCATGCAAACAACAAGCTCTTGAGGGAGGCATCATCTGTTGTTTCAGACTTTTGCCATTAATATTCATTGGCTGCTTGTTCATTTGTTTTGTTGTCTGCCTCACAGACAAGCAGTAGAAACCACCAAAGGTTTAAGAAAAATTTATGGAAGGAAAATTTAAAGTTGAAAACATTCTATCCATTAAGTTATTACTTCTTCTAAATTGACACGGCTGCCATTATTCAATTTCAGCAGTGAAAAATCTTGGATCAGCATGTGGAACATCGAGGCTCTTTGGGAATGCAGTTTGAAAATTACAGATGGAAATCAGTATAATGTAGGTTAACAATTTGAAACTCAGGATCAGACACACCCAGATTTGGGTCCATACTCTGTCAGTCTTACTAGCTGTGGGATTCTGGGCATGTCATTGAATCTTTCTGTGCCAAACTTTTCTCCACTGTGAAATGGTCACAACCATAATATCTTAGAATTGTGTGTTAAGTGAGGTAGTATATCCTTAAGGACTCTTTGATTTTGAGCAAAGGAAATCAGCTTTGGGTAAATTAAGCAAAGTAGTTTATTGGAAGGATATTGGTGCTTGACAATATCCATGAGAACCTGAAGAATCAGGCATGGAAATGGGGTCGAACCAAAACAGTTCTGGAGGCTCAGAAGCAGAAAAGATAGCAGTAATTTTATAACAGCAACTCTAGTCCTGCCATGCTCAATCAAATGGGATAGAACTTCTTTGACTCTCTGATGGTGTTCGAAATATCACAGAAGAAACATCTAATTGGCCTAGGTTGGGTCAAAGGCCACTTCTTGTTCAGTAGTAAGGAGCACATTTGATTACAGTTTCTTGTCAAGACTGTCTTCAGTGAAGTATTCTTTTTTTTTTTTTTTTTGGATTATGGTCATTTGGTTATGTGTTTAATTTTGAATCAGCAAGTTTGAAACCATAAGTCCATAATCAACACAGGGTGAGGGCCAGCCTCTGAGTATCAGCTTATATCAGCTTACAGAGTTCTTTGGGATCCTTGTTAGAACAGTGAGGTTTTGAACAGGGAACCAGAAAGGCAGGCATCTGTTTCTTGTGGCCACTCCATTAGATAATATGTACCTCATGCCCTGGAATCCTATCGCATAGGTCCACGTGTATTACAGTTCTTTTTTTTGTTTTTGTTTTTTTTTTAATTTTTATTTTATATTGGAACGTCATTGATTAACAATGCTGTTAACTGTTAATTTCAGGTGTACAGCAAAGTGATTCAGTTATATACATGTATCTATTCTTTTTCAAATTCTTTTCCCATTTGGGTTATTACAGAATATTGAGCAGAGTTCCCTGTGCTATACAGTAGGTCCTTGTTGGTTATCTATTTTAAATATAGCAGTGTGTACCTGAGGTATTCTAATACCTTTTCAGTGGAAGCAGTATTCTAATGAAGAAAAATGGGATACAATTGGAAGGGGAAATGAATACAGGTGTTCTAAAACAAAAATGTCTTCATTTTTTCAGCTTTTTTGAGGTATAATTGACAAACTGTAATAAATTTAACGGGTACAATATGATGATGTGATATTTGTGTACATGGTGAAATAATTCCCATAACTGAGTTAATTAGCATCCATCACCTTACATGTTTACTTTGTGTGTGTGTGTGTGTGTGTGTGTGTGTGTGAGAACACTTAAATTCTACTCTCTTCACAAATTTCATTTGTCCAAACAGTATCATCAACTATAGTCACCATTAAACAAAAATGTCTTCTCTAGATGGAGTATGCAGGGTGCCTGATACCTACTAGGTACTCAGTATATGGTATTTAACCTCACCTTCCTACTTCATTTAAGGCAATCAGATGACGCACAGTAAGTGGAGTTGACTTGGGATACTGGGTATTACTCTGTAATATTTTGACATTAGTCCAGTAATTTTTAAGAGTGCCAGAAGCCCAGTATTGGTGGTTTTCCATCTCCCTGGAATGAGCCCCTTCACTCACAAAGGGGCTTTGGAGGCCAATCCTTCAAGAGGAGTCAAAGGATTTCTAAAGATGCAGTTTCTCAAACCTGGGGCCCACAGAGGTAGCTTAGATAGCGTAACTCTGTCCAATGAATTATTATAGTGACCTCCAGGGATGTGTGGCTACTTACATCATTGTTTCCAAGGATACTGAAGATCTTGAAGATCTACATTTGGGATCACTAGAAAAGAAAATTCTATGGGAAATTTTCTATTCTCCAAAGTGTGTATCTTTTGATAGATATTTTCAGAATAAGCATGGCCAAAAAAAAAAAAAAAATACTCCTTTTTATCTCTGCTGACTAAAAACTGAATCTACAAATATCCCAGAGAGTTTAGCAAATCTTAGCCATCACAATATGATAATTTCACTATTTCTCCTGGAGTGACTGGGAAAATTCACTTTGTGGGCATATTTTCATTGCCAACTGGACTCTAACATTTTCCTTTTATCCCTCTCTCACTTCTTGTTTACCCTAATTATTTTATTTGCTAAACCACAGTCCAATTTTATTCTTATACACATTTGTACTTTAAGGAGAACTTTCTAACTATGATATTTTGAAACTCCAACAACCTGTATTCTGATGTCAACATTTTAAAATAGAGTAATCCTACATTCTGCCCCCAGTCGTAATTCAGAAAACAATGGCGGGGAACAGTCCCTGTAGTGGACTGTATCTCTTCCCCATTTCAACTTTGTGAACAAATTCACCACATCACCTCTGAGTTCTTCATTAAATTATCAGGACTCTACTGCATTTAGGATTGATTTGATAGGGGACTCAGAGGCCATCAGAGCTACAAGGTCTGTATCTCCAGCTTTCTTTTTCCTTTTTCCTTCTTAAATCAAAAAAAAGACTTTGGTTTGTCACAGCCTGACCCATCTATTCAGAAGTTTGTTCCATTAACTCTTTTAATAGTCTTTTCTCCAGGGCTCTGATGAAATTAAAGTCATTTCCACCCTAGAGGCTGGAGGGCTTCTGCCTTTCACCATAATTCACTGGCTCCAGCTAATGGGTGGGGGAGGGGTGGAGTGGAGGTTATTGCAAGGCTAGGCCATGCTTTGCAGACTGTGTGGTGATGGAAGACGTGAAATGGTAGGCGCTTTTTGTTTCTTCTTAAATCTTTGTTAGAATGCTTATTTTGTCCCTCCTATCCTAGCTCTGGTGGGATGTAGGTAGAGTGGCCTCCATCATAGTCTATACAAGGTATGCTAGGAGAGATCTAATCTTTCCATATTCTTTTCCACCTCTTTGACAGAGGACTGAATTCCCACTATTAGTAATTCATTCTTTCAATTTAAGGTTTTAGATTTTCTAAAATTTTTAGAATAGCATATTGAGTTTTATGAGTCATTAGCATCTCATAAAAATTTTATTTTACATTTACTAGATAACACATTTTGAACCAGAAAGATGAGAAGAGTCAGAGACTACTGGGTCCCTGTGTTAGTGGGTAGAGGTGTGTCAGAAAAGCCAAGAAGCTGACAGCAACTAAGGCAGCTTTTGCCGAACTTTATGGTATTTAACACAGAGCTGGCCAGTCTCTATTCCCTACACTGAAATATTGTTCTGGATTCCTAAAAGTGTGGTTACTATTTTCTATTTCTTGGAATTAAAGTTTATCAATCACTCTAGTCAAAGTGTATCCTAATTTTTTTTTTTTTTTTTGGACGTAATTGTATACCCTATTTAACCTCTTTTTCTGGCAGGACTGGGGAGGAAATTTCAGAAAAGATTTCCACAAGAGAAGTCATAGACACTGCCAGTCAACAAATAACATCAGAAATGTGAACAAATTAAAATCCAAGTGAAGTAACTTTTGTTTCCAACCATGATACAGTCACTAGTCCAGGACTTGCCCTCCTGGCGTAAAAGGATAGAAAACTCAAAAAATATATGAAACAACTGTAAAAAGCAGTAGAGAACTATGCGGGAAGGGAAACAAACTAGGTGAGCTCTACAATTGCCTTGACTTTCTGCTTGGGGGCAATTTTTACTGATAAGAACAGATACTACACTTGATCTTAGCCAAGAGGCTGAGAAGCAATTGGGGGCAATTTTTAGAACACAATGCAGAGATAGGAACAGGTGCAGAGTACAACCGTCTTGCTAAGTTGAAGGTACAGCAATCAGGGTTTTGTGAGGATAAGGTTTAATCCAGAGTACCAGAGAGTGGAAGGAATTACACAGATTAAGAACTCTAGAAACCAGTATGAAAGTTCTTTTGAACAGGTTGCTGAATATTAAGTATGCACTTGTTGGATAAGGTAAGGCTGAGCGCTGTACAAATGTCATGGGGGAAAAAAAATTGTGTAATGGGGGGCTACAAGCTGAATAATTCCCAGAGAGAATAGGATATGCTCAAGTTCTAACCAGCCAGATTAGAGAGAATTTAGAAAGTTCACATTTTAATAGTAGGAATAAAATAGATATAGATTGAAAGCTATTCTAGACACACCTTAACAAAATTTATAGGTTTAAGAGGATTTCACATAATTTAACTGCCTGCCTAAACTAAACTCAACATTCTTTAAAAGAAAGCAACAAAATTCAGTATTCAAAAATGTAACATTTACAATGTCAAGCATCTAGTAAAAAACAAAGAAATAAACAAACAAACAAACAAAAAACAGGGAATATATGTGACCTATAATAAAGAGAAAAATCAATCAATAGAAGCAGTTCTGGAAATGACAGAAAGGGCAGACTTAAATATAAATACTAAAACTATAAAATTTATAGGAAAAATGCATAGAAAAACATTTGTATTTTGGGATAGGCAAATTTTTTTTAGACAAGGCACAAAAAAGTTGAAACATAAAAATTATAATTTGGACTTCATCAAAATTTTAAATTTCTGCTCTTTGAAAGACACCACTAAGAAAATTCAAAGACAAGCCTTACAATGGGAAAATATAGCACATGGGCAAGGGACTTAGATCCAGGATATATATTAAAAAAAAACTCTCACAGCTCAGTAATAATTTAAAAAGCCCAAAGTTTTACAATAGGAAAAATACATGAATAAATATTTCACAAAGAAAGATATAATAATGGCCAATAGAAACATGAAGAGATGCTCAACATCATTTGACTTCAGGCAAATACAAGTTTAAACCACAATGTTACCACTGTATACCTACTAAAGTTGAAAAGACTGACAATACCAAGTTTTGACAAAATTTAGAATCACTGAACGCCTACACATTATTCTGGGAGTATAAAATAGTTGAACCACTTTGAAAAGTACTTAACAATCTCTTATAAAGCTAAATATATAACTCACCAACTACACCACGAGGCGTTTATTTGTCCACACAAGGTCTTATAAAATAATGTTCATGGCAGCTTTATTTATAATAGCCAAACACTGAAAATTAACAGGTGAATAGATTACAGATTATGGTATATTTATTCAATGGAATATAGATCAATAACAAAAAGGAATGAGCTATTGTACATGGAACAACATGGACAAATTTTAAAAGCATTATGCTGAACGAGACATGCTATATACAAAAGAATAAATACCATGTGATTCAATTTAGATGAAATTCTTGAACAGGCAAAATGCATCTATAGTGACAGAAAGTAAATCAGCAGTTTTCTGGATCATGAGTGAGGGACAATTGACAACAAAAGGGAACGAATGAAATTTTAGAGGCTATGGAAATATGATATATCTTGATTGGCATGATGATTACACAAGTCTGTGTATTTGTCAAAACTCACTGAATTGTACACTTTAAACTGATACACTTAATTTTTGGTAAATTATATATCACTAATGTTGATTTTTAAATTAACAAGAAAAAGTGAGGAGTGTGAGTGCTTTAAAAAGACAGTTTATTCTCAAGTTTAAGCTTGTCCCTAATTTGTGGGACTTGTGAATAGAGTAGAAACAGAGGTTCCTATATGCTTAAAGACTTATGAAGTATAAAATCTAGATACTAAAGTCTACAAAAAGTATGTTCTTAACCCACTACCTTCACTCAAATACACTTATTATGACCTGGAAGCCAGATCTGAGTTAGTATTCTTGGACCCCTCAGAACCTGGAACGTTATTGTATAGACTCCTAGCCAATTCTCTTTCTACCTACTTATGCTTCACATACTACATATGGGAGTCTCAACTTTCATGTCCAAGTTCTGTCCACATGGCTCACAGATGCCTTTTTGGGCACTTTTATGGGGGTGCACACTGAGAGTGGAAAGATAAACCCAGGAACAAGGCACATGGAAGCCCTGGATATAGGTCTGGTGCCGTTTGGTTAAATTACAAGGTCTTAGAATATGATCTAGAGGGGGGCATGAGATTCAGTTAAGCTCATATCCTGGTCCCAGGGATGACTTGTCTGATGAGGAGACTGTGATTGGATGACAGACAGGACCTCAAATGCAGGGTTCCAGCCTGGTCTGAGAGCAGCATTGATCAAGAGCAGGCATCGCAAATAATTTTGCCAGGAAACTATCACTAGACTTCCCCCTCCTCATTCTCAAAACAAGGGAAAGGAGAAGTACAGGTAGAAGAAATAAGCCTTATTTAAGCCCTGTATAACTGAAGCTTAAAATATCAAACTGGAGGAGGTAGCAAGTTCAGCCAAGGAAAGAATAGGTAAATATATTTACAGCAAGAGGCTGTTCCAGTTATTTGTGAAGGGCAGCATGTAGATATTTCAACTACTAAAACTTTAGATGTTTTAGTTCAGCATCTAAAACTGTGTGGATGCTAAAGCAACTATATGAAGGATTAAGAATTTAGGAATCTCAGTACATGAAAAAGAATTCTTCTTTCCAATTTTCCTTTTATCTTCCATCATCCCTTCCTTCCTCCCTTCCTTCCTCCCTTCCTTCCTTCCTTCCTTCCTTCCTTCTTTAAGCATGATTTGAACCTGTAAATGTCACAAGTCTTTATAGTTTTGCAAAGCAATGTAACCCTTGATGGTACCTGTTCTTCAAGGAATTTACAAAACGGTGAAATAAGGTGAAAACATGTGAAAAATAAAACAATGAGGCATATTACGATGCAATATGTTATTGGCTATAAGTTCCTGGGAGAGAGAGATTAGTGTGAGTTTGCATAGTTAGAACATACTTTGATATATAAGTTGATCAGTAAATTGAGTTGGGAAAGTTGAGCAAGGATTAGGGAGTTGGGAGCAAGAGATACTCCCAGGAGGAAACGGCTTCAGCAAAAATGTGATTATGGGAATAAACATGGCAGGTTTTAGGTAAGTAGAATGGATCAGGCAGTTCAGCAATAGATGAATATGCAAGTAAAAGAAAGAGCCTAGGTTTTGAAGCTAGAAATTTGAACAGAAGTTTAGAAAGCCAGGTTGGGGACAGATTATAGAAAATGTGTCCCTATATTAAGTATACAGTCGCTAACAATTAAAACATCTTGTAGCACTTGAAAGTTTACAAAAGCTTGTTCCCATACATTATTTAAGCTGGACTTCATGAACTTTAGAGGACAATTTGTAAATGAGAAAAAAAAAGTCTCAAAGAAGAAAATAACTTGCATAGCTTTACAGAGTTAGGTATGGTGGAGTTAGGACTCAAGCCAGGGTCTCTTGGCTTTATGACTTAAATTCTTATATTGTTAAACACTACCTTCTAAATAAAGTATCCCCCAGTTACTCTCACTTATACCAATTTCATCTTTTATAGGGCACTTTACCTGTGTATTCGTCTTGTTTCTTTCACTGGGTTATAACTCTCCTGTAGTTAAGAACTGTACCTTCCACTTTTCTGTCTTCCATAGGGCATAGCATAGTGCTGGACTCCTAGAGGATATTATTACATTAATTATTAATGAATGAATGAATGAGTGCATCAAGTAATGAGCTGAGATATGAGGAGGAACTGGATCAAACTGCACATTAGAATCACCTGGTGACATACTTAAATATCCCAATGCCTATGATCCAGAGATTTTTATTTAATTGTTCTAGAGTAGGGCTGAGGCACTGGTATCTTTTGTTTGTTCTTGGATTACTCTACACATGGCAGAGTTTAGCATCTAGGCTTCCCTTACATGTGTTTGAGAGGGGGCTGGGAGCCTTCTTCAAATGGAGATATGGGCAACTCAATTCTTTCAGGACAGAAGTAGAGTATATATAATTTCAGTATACAAAACAAAAGTGAACAAGGTTTCTGTAGCTATAGGTCTCAGGTCGTGGGCTGAGTGTGCTTGTGACAGGCCTGGAAAATATAAGAGGGAGGACTTTTTTTTCCCCTCTTGTCTTTGTAATATTTCCAATAATATGCCATTAAACTCCTTAAATGACATTAAACATTGTTTAACAGAGAGCACTAATGACCAATGGGGTGAGAGGCTCCTGTGTGGCAGGTGTGCATACCAAGCAGGCACACTGATGTTCATTCCAGGCTCTCTGCGTGGTACACACAGGACAGAAACCAGGAGAGCAAGAGACTGAGACAAGGGGAAAGGGGTGGTGTCCATTTCTAGGTAACAATGTGGGTGAGCTATTTTTCCTTAAACTCATCCAACTTCATTCCCAGAATATTCCTACCCTTGTATGGTTCTTAAAGCTTTGGAAACATAGTGCAAAGGCCTGACAGTAACAGCTGTTAAAGCCTCCCTGAAGATGGAAATGAAAGCCAAACTAACATGCACATGTGAAGGGGATTATCAAGCAAATATGTTGACTTCATCCCTGGATTTTTGCAGCAAAAAAAAATGTATGTTTCCGGAATAATAATGATGTCTCCCACTTCTATCATGTCCTTCTGTACAGGACTCCAAGACAGTCTATTTTGTCATTTGTCCACTTAATGGGAAGGATGGGGGAAACAGTATAAATATTTCATAGTGTGACCAGCCATCTCAGTTTGCCTGGGACATATTGGTCACCAATTTTTTTCTCCCAGTGTTACTGTTGTATTTAACTTATATGACACAAATTATTCATACTTGTTAAAAAACTAGAAAGCATACACACACACACTAAAAAAAAAAACTCAAGAAAACAAAAAACAACATCATCCTATTATCCAGATATAAACAATTTATATTGTCTAGGAATAAATATATATGTCATATTTATATAATATATATTATATAATTATATATTTATATTTTACTAAACATTTATATGCATTTTATATAAAATATATATTTATATATATATGAATTTGTGGAATTTTCTGTATACATATATACATGCACACATACACACATACCAACAAACACACATACACACACACACTACTTTGTTACCTGATTTTCATTCTTCATGAAATTTAGCATGAGTGTATTTTCAGGACTATACTGTACCGATAACTATAATTATTCTTAAAAGCTGCATGGTGTTTCATTGTAAAACTATTCTCTGCTATAGTCAACCAATTTCCATTGGTTGTCTCCAGGTACACACACACAAACCAGATTTTTGCTCTTAAAAATAGAGCTGCAAATAATACCATTAACATATATAACAGAGGACTATCTAATTATTCATTGCTGACTTTAATGTCCACATAGCTTATCCTTCCCAAACCCCAGCTGTCTTAAATTGGGTTTCCCCAAAACAGATCCTGAGACGAGGATTTGGGTGTAGGTGGTTTATTTGGGATGTAATTCCAGGAAGCCCAGTAGGAAGTGAGACAAAGGAAGGAAAGTCAGTAACAGATGGATTACTGAGTGAGTTTCATGTGTGGGAACTGGGGCTCAATACAACTAAAGACCTTCAGAAAGATTGTAGAACATACTTTAAAACTGTATGTCAAAGGGCAGTAAATTTGGGAATTTATCCACTAATTCCTTTCCCTCATTGATTAAGAGTCACATTAACTCCCCACCCCATGAAGGCCAAGGACATGCTTGTGTCCAGAGAACACCCTCAGGCAGAGAGATGCAGGAAAACATCAACATTTCTGAGAACTGTCTAGGGTAGACTCTGGGGTGGACCAAGGAGACATAGGAGAGCCCACAGCATCTGTTCCATGGCCCTCTCAGTCCTTGCCTTCTTCTTCTCTGCTGGTGGTGTGTTTCCCCTACCAGGGCACCTTTTGTCAGCAGTATCTACACCGCCTCCATAATATCATACCCTCCAACTCCCTCCTGTCTTTCTCATTCCCTCTGGTACCCATCAACATGACAATTCTTTTATCACACTGGAACCTGTAATACATTGATACAACCACCTTTTCCCTGTCAGCCATCCCCTTCAAGTCATCATTTCTATTCTTAGTCATCATTATAATCACTCTCTTGCATATTTCCTCAACTCTTTTGCCTATCTCTTTATGAACTGAACTAGCCTAGCAAAACTCCTTTCCTTAGTTAAATCCAAATGTCTGTCTCCTCTGTGCATGTACTCAAACTGTCTTCTAGACATGCCATCTTCTTCATACCACCTTCTCTCTTCTGAAACTTCTGATATCCACCCCATCCTCACACTCAGCTGATTATCATGTTCTACTTCTTTAAGAAAATGAATCACTCAGAAGAGAACTTTCCAAGCTCCCACCACAATCATCTCCCATCTACATTGGTGTCCTTCTGTTACTGTTAGTCTGGATAAACAGGTTAGTGTCCTGTCTCAAGGACTGAGTTTTGTCCTAGATCTTATCCCCTCTTACTTTCTTGAGAACATAATCAATTCTTTGTTCATTCCCCTGCATCATCAACTTTTACCCCTCTCTTTTCGATCATTTTTATCAGGTCATAAGCATGGTAAGTATTTCTGCCATCTTAAAAATACCATCTTGAGACCACATGCCCCTTTAACTTCTGCCTCTTTTCTTTGGCCCCGTTTTAGTAAAACTCTTCAAAACAGCCACACTTACTGCCTGCAATTTTTTCTCCTTATCTCAAATCCCTACCAACTAAGCTTCCATTGCCACCACTCCATCAACACTTCTCTTATAAATGGCAACAATGGCATGCATCTTACTAAATCCAATGGTTAATTCTCACCCTTATTTGACTCTTAGCTGTAGTTGAGTCAGTTGATCACTTTCTTTTCCTTGAGATATGTTTCTCACTCGGCTTCAGGGACAATATGATTTTCTGGTTATCATCTTATCTCATTGATCTCTCCTTCTCAGTCTCCCTCCTTATCTCCACAAAGTCTAAGGTTAGAAATGCTGGAACCATCATTATTTTCTATTTACACTCAATTCCAACATCTACTCTTTATCTACACTAATGTCTTTAATCAGGCTCATGGCTTTAAGTACCATATGTTTGCTAGCAAGCCCAAATTTATATATTTAATCTAACCCTCTCCCAGATCTCTAGAATCATATACCCAACTCCAGCTTTAATAGCTCTATTTGGATATCCAAAAGGCATAGCAAATCTCTGACATCCAAACCCAAATACCTGATCTTCTCATCCAAACCTGCTTTTTTCTCAGTCTTTGCATCTCAGTAAACAGCAACACCATTCTTCCAGTTGTTCAATCCAAAAACCGTACAGCCATCTGTATGCCTATCTTTTTCTCACATTTTATAACAAATCAGCAAATCTTATAAGCTCCAACACTCAAACTATATACAGATGTCAACAACCAGGCTGGTCCAAGCTGCTATTATTTCTTGCTTGGATTACTGTCATAGACTCCTAAGTGGTCTTCTGCTTCTGGTCTTTCCTCTGTGATGTTTAATTTTGACACCAGAGCTAAAATGATGAGTCAGATCAGTTATTCTTTGTTTGAAACCCACTAATAATTTTAGCACTTATTCAGTAAAAGCTTACAGGGCTTGGCATGATCAGACCCCACATTATCTCCATGATCTCATCATCTCCTCTTCCTCTCCCCATTTCCCACTTCATTCCAACCACACCGACCTCCCCATTATTCTTCAGTTGGGCCAGACAGACACCCATGTCAACATTCTTGCCCTTGCTGATATCTATGTAGCTCCTTTCCTCAGCTACTAAAGCAGGTAACTCAAATTTCACTTTCACAGGTCTTCCCTGACCACCTTATTTAAAATTGTAGCCACCATTTCCCCACATCCTCCCATTCCTTATGCCCTCCCAAACTTAATTTTTACCATAGCACTTACCAACACATGACATAATGTTTTATAAATGCATTCATTTATTTTATATCTCCTTCTTCTAGAATGTAAGCTTCATAAGAGCAAGGATTTTGTCTATTTGGTTCTCTGTGCATAGAAATGTGCCTGGCATGTAACAGGTGTTCAATAAATATTTGTTGAATAAATGATTAAATGAGAACACAGTTTGGTTTCATAAATAGGTGTTAGCTGTGTGACCTTGGGCAAGTGTTTGGAACATTCCAACTGTATTTCCTTACCCATTCAATCATATGGCAAAATCCAATTTATTGTACTGTTTTGAGGATTAATGTATGCAGAAGAACCTATTGTATCACTTCACATGAAATATACATTCAATAAACATCCACTGAATCTATTTTTCCTAAATGGAGACTACCCAAATTTCTTGCAAATTGCAAACTTTATTTCTTCCATGGTTCCCATCCTACTGCCTGCTCTTGGGTATTTTCACCTCTACTTTATATTTTCTACTCATTTTGCTAAGCCAACAGTAATCATTTACCTCCAGCTGCTCAACTGATCGAGAATGGATTAGTGCTTTGTGTCAAATAACCAGTTCCTTCCTTCCACTCTTCCACCCTTCTCTTTATTGTCCACCTAAAGACCACATGTAGGTAATGTATAAGACTTAACAAACTTCAAAGAAACTTTCCCTGGTGCTTAAAATTTAATTTTAAAGCTAAAATGTACATCATTGAAGGAAAATGACTGAGCTTTAGTGTTAGATGAATGCAGAAATGTGTTAGATGGTTATATATTTAAAGAAAGATGTCTTGAGAGAGGTAATACTTGATTTTAACCCAAAGGATGGATAGGTACATTGATCAGAGTAATTAATGTTAACTGCAGCAACAAGTAAACCCCAAATAATATGGGCTTAACACAATAAATGTTTATTTATTGTTTATGGCACAGTTTGATGTGAATTGAGGGGCTGTTCCTGGTCACACCTCCCCCAGGTGATGATGCCCATGACCTTTTCAATATGCCATCTGCAATATCTGGCCCCCAAGATCACCAAGCATATCCTTTATCTGTGCTGGTCCTAGAATAATGCAGCTTATAGGCTTAATACAGAGTCTTGATTCAATGTGACTTGACTCAGGGAGCACCACTCTGATCCCTAGGAGGGCATGGGGCTGCCACAAATGGCTGTACATTTCAGAAACATTTGAAAACAACAGAGCATTATGGCCAGCACCCCAGAGAGACTGTTGTGGGTCTCACAGTGTGGAATTGGAGAACAATGGTGCACCATTCTCAACCTATTACCTTAAGACAGTAAGATATTCCTGATACTGGCATGGAAATTTATGGGTCTGTTGAAGAGACAGAAACATCTATAAATTAGGTAAACAGGTGTGCACGGGATTACAGGTTTATTAATGAAGTGATGGGCCTTTGAGAGAGAAAGATTGCATTTTAGCAATTGTCATAAGAGGTTTGTTTATGATGAGGACTGTGACCTTGGAGGCCAGCACAATGGCACTCTGCATCTTTTGAGAAGATTATAGTGTAATTATAACTCTAATGGGCTTCAGGCAAAGACTCTTAAGTAACCAGAAAGTTCCTGTTTTCTCTCTCAGTAAGGCATGTGCAGGTGATATATTGGGACTAGCTCACAGGTATGGTACTGCTTAAAAACATGTCAGCAATTAAAAGAGAAGACAAATGAATTTCCAGAAATAAATCCCTTACATTTAGAAGGGGAGCTTCAAACATAAGCAGTAGCTACTTTCCTTCGGTGTGTCTCTTTATCTTTCCCTCTTCCTAACTCTACTTTTACCTCTGATTTCATTTCTTTGTCTCTGTATTATTTTTGGTCTTTCTATCTGTGTTGTTCCTCTGTAAACCTGCCTTATCTCTAGTATCTGGCCTGTGTCTCTGTCCTAAAGGAGGATCAACTCTGTCTCACGGACCATATAATCCTTTACACTCTAATGAAATAATACTTTAGTGTCTATTTTTCAAGAGACTATGCCAGGCAAAAGGAAAAGAAACCCAAACCAAAGCTCTTAATTCCATTGTCTCAATGAATATAAGCAGGAAGTGTCATATAAACTAACATTCCGGAATGTTATATTCCAGTGGATATAACAGATGATCTGTAATCAGCTTATAATTTCTGTCTAACAGTCTATACTAGACCAGCCAGACCTAGATTTTACTCTTAGCTACTTCTGGCTATGCAACAGAATTCTCTGATGTCTTTCTGATGATCTACTTGAAGGCACTTTTATAGCAGCTGAGAATTTACCTCAATCTGGAAAGGACTTTGAGAGGCAGTATCATCCATCCTCTTGCTCTTCATAAGAAAGATATGCATAGAAATAAAGAGAGAGAAGAAGAGAGAGGTGGGATTCCCTTCTTATTTTTAAGGCTTTGTCCTGGAGCAAAAGAGAAATTTCTATGAAAAGAATCTAATGGTATTTAAGATTCATTAAACACCTAAGGTATGCCAAAGACTGTGCTAAGCATTTTGCATACATCAACTCAGTTAACATGTACAACAATCCTGAGAAGTAGGTGTTATTATCAGGAAACTGAACCTTGGTATTGTGTGTCTACTGTGGGCTGGTTCTTCACACACACTAACCTCATTCAACTGCTGAGCAGTTCTTCATAGTAGGCATTATTTATCTCTATTTTATGGGTCAGCAAACTGAAGTTTAAGAAGTTTAATATTTGATTAAGCTAATATAGATGGTAAATGGTAATTTTGAATCTATATTCAGGCTCATAGAGTACTCCACATCTTAGAGTACTCCCTTTCCCTCCCATCATCCTTCCTCCTGAGCTCATTCTAGTCAAGATTTTATGTTCTTATGTCTAACCTAGATCCCCATAGTAGAGTTTATCTTTTTTCCCTCAGTATCAATCACTAAATCAAAAATATTTATTATGATTTTTCAGTATCTACTCTGTGCAAAGTCTAGTGCTCAGAAGGTAAAGAGATAGAAAACTAAATAGGAACTGGTCCCTGCCCTCAAGGAGTGATGATCTTAATTGGGAAGAGAAAGAGAAGCTCCTGATGAAGTTAAATGGCTTTTCCAGACAACAATGGAAAACATGTCATGAAGCAGGATATGATGAATGACTGAAAGAATGTCACAGACAATATGTGCTGGAGACTTTCAGATGAGGGAGCAATGGGGAGCAGATGGTCACTGTTCTCTGCATAATACACCTTCATATATGTAAAGCTCATCATTAGGCCCTTCAGGAATCCTTTGTTTAGGATAAATCTTCTCATCTTTCCTTGAGAATATTATTCCCCACTCCTTTTATCCTTTCCCTGCTTCTGCGCAAAGCATGGCTGTACATGTTGAATGCATTGATGTTTCTTAGACAAGGTGGCATCTAAAAAACAATTCAACAATATGAATCCAGAGAATCTTTCCTTTGAGTTCCTGTGTGAGTGGAGCCTTTTCTTCAGGTCATTGGACCACTCCCAGGCAATAATGAAAAACCAGTGCTGTCCCAATGTACTCTTCGTTCTGATATCCCTGAGGAGATGAAAACATACCCACAGGTATTTTCACATTACTCTTGGGACTGGAGTGCATGACCATTCCTACACCTCAGCCCATGTGGTAGACTTCAGGATGAGTGGGAGGTGGCGGAGGAAGCATGGGAAAATTTCCCAGCACTCTCTTAGCACCAAGATGTATCCTTCCCACCCAGGTAGTGGGGGCACCTTTATAGATACATTCTTAGGTGACCTCTTTAAAATATAAATACTCTTGACTCCTGGTTATACAATCTCTTACTTAAAAAGGCCTAGGGGTGTATTTATGGGGCCGGATGAGGAAGGGTGGGTGATGCAAAGTAAGATAACTGCTGTTTGGGCTGAAAACAGAGTAGTTGGGAAAGAAATGCAAAAGACTTGAAGGACCGAATCCACAAAATGCAGATGGAGAGCCCTGAAGTAAATCATACCTACTTCACCATCCTGCCAGGGACTCAAACCTGGTGAAAAGTTCACGGCTATGGAAATATATGCACCGATTTTTTGGTTTTTTTACCCTTCAGTCAAATGTCAAACACAGATCCTAGGAGACCAAAAAGTTAGGCCATCATAAATGCCCTCTATCTCGAATCAAAGATGACAGAGAGAGGGAAAACCAACATGATGACCTGGAGAGATTTTATCTCCTAGACAGTTTTCAGGATACATGTTTCACAAAGAGTTGTTCAAAGTCACTTTTGTGTCCCTTCCTGTTGTCACCTGATAAGTTCAAGGCATCTAGTTTGCCAGAAGACAAGTCCCTGCAAAGAAACTGCCAACAATCTTTGATTCATGTTCTCTGTTACAGTATGTTAGAAACTTTCTCAAGAGCCTTTAATTCCCCTCTTAGGGTGAATTGAGTTCTGTGACAAGGAACACAATCACCAACCCAGGCTGCTCCTGAGGGGCCCTTATGCAGCCCAGCCCATGACTAACTCATCCAGCTAGAGACCAGCAGGCAGCAGGGAGCCCTACAGGCACACAGAGTCGTGGGAAGAGGACTCCAGTGCTGAACTCTGAGGCAGAAGACTCAGAGCTTTAGCTGGAGATGTGCCATTGTCATCTAAGCTTCTTCACCTTCAGATTCATTATCTTTAAATGGTGCTAATTATATTACAATATATACCCATGGGTGTTGGGATATTTAAGATATTCTGTGTCACAGCATATCAGGAAATAGTTGTTTAATCTACGTATCCCATTGTCCAAGGAGAAAGGAGCTTGTAGGGAAGAAGTGGGTCAAAGAAAATAAAGACAGAACAGAGTGATGGCTTCAGGACAGTTACCTAAACCCTGTACAGTAGTCTCTTTATTTTGGTGGCTGAGGATATTAAATTTGAACTTCCATGAAGCACATTGTCTCGAACTCAACTTCATATTGTTCACTGTTGCATTCTGTGCATGTAACTGTTGCTCACTAAAGGTTACATGGGAGATAAATGGATGGATGAATGATGGACTCCCTTAAGGAGTCACTCGATATTTTCCTCAAAGTGATGGCCTAATCAACCATAGCAGGTTATGTCTCAGAGACTATGGGGGTGACCCCTTCCAAGCGTGACAGTAGCAAACTACCTGGAAGGACATCAGCCTGGAAATCATTTCCATCTGAAACTCTTCAAAGCACATGAGAATCTCACTCTCGCTGTGCTGGCAGCACACTTTACAGCCCGAGTCCTTTCCGATTTCTGCTCAAGCCCATCTGCACATGGGTTCGGTATGTAATCTTGCCTGCTATAGGATTACTGATGACTGACAGCCATTCCCTGAGAACATCGAGTCTGCCTGTAGCCTGGCTGTGCATGGATGCTTCATGGTGACAGGATTAAGTGCTGAAGCTTCTCCAGGGATAGCCCACGCTCAGGATGTGTGTCTGAGATATTGTCAAACATGGCAGCCAGGGGATGGCTACTAGGCAATGTGCATGAAGAGCATCACAGAAACAAAGCACCAAGGCCCACTTGTAGGCTAATTTCCCTGAGCACCTTACATTTGTCTGTCTGGCCAGGAAGATGTTGGTGGAAAGCAAAGGACCCCATCTGCCTTACCTCCTTTATTTTGATAGGTTTTTTCCCAGTAATTAAATATGTTATAACCTCAAAACCCAGCTGGATGCCTTGTAGACATACAACACACTCTCATCTAAGTCCAGGGATTAAACTTCCTGAACCAAATGTTTGACAGGACATATGAGGAAGAAGGAAGTAGGAAGATAAACAAGTGATTGCAGTTTCTGGAACCGTCAGAACACACTGGCGTTTGGCCACTGACAGGGAAGAATCAGCCCGCTGAATTCATAGGTAGGATTAATACGTGTGTTTTTTTTTTTACTACTCAACAAGTTAGATTCAGAAGAACGTTTTATTCTCAGGAACACTTGACTTTCAATTGTTAACTCTTAGCTCGTGATGAATATTAAGGCTTCAATGAAAAATATAGGTCTTGCTCATATAATCTAGCTCACAAATGGAGCTAGATTGGGGGAAAAGACCTCCCACATCCTTTGTGGATCCCACTACTTTTTTTTTTAATCAGCCCAGTAAGCTGAAGTTAAGAACATGCCCCAGGTTTGGGATGAGAACAGGTCTTAATTCCTGTTATTTGCATCCCCCTCTCCTATCCCACCACCTCTTCCAACCCCCCATGGCCTTGCAGCCCGGGGTCACTGCCCAAATAAGTATTCCCTCTCCATTTGCCAACTGGGCTCAAAATTCTTCAGGAGGAGAAGTGGTACCATCTAAAGGAAAACTCTTATCACTATTGTTAAAACTAATAGTAGGAAATGACAGACCTGGGGGACTGAGGTATTTGGTCTTGTTCAGATGGACACTGATCACAGTAATTTAGGTCTTTGGGGAAGCCTGTCCCCATGTGCTCTATCACCTTGCTGGGCAGGCAGAAGGTGACTTTCTTACTTTCCTTGAGTGATGATATGGATCGCTTCTGAGAGAAGCTGAGATATGAAACCAGCACATCCTTTCCTCACTTGTTCTCTTCTTATCCCTGTCATTTGACTATGCAGCATTGCTCTGCTTGCTGTTGGTTATTAATGATCCTCTCCTTATTTTGGCCAGTTTCTTGAAATCTTTAGCCACCACTGGGGCTGACTCTTCCAGAAATACTAACATTAATATAGGCTTGTTGCCGATGACTCCTGTGGACATAAGGTCATTTAGAATTATGTAATGATAGAGATCATTCGCTTCTACATCCTAGTTTATAGAATGGGACACAGAGGCCAGAGAGTTGTAATGGATTACCCAAGTTCAAATGGATTATTGTGGCTGAACAGGAATGAGAATCCAGGTGTTCTAACTCCAAGCTCACTGATCATCCTGGCCATTGAGTTCCTTACCAGCTCTTCTCAATGATTCTACTCCATACTCCATGATTAAACTTCTCTTGTTTTCCTATATTCATTTGCTTGAGAATTTTGCATCTCACTTTTTATCCACCTTGTTCTCTATAATCTCTGTGCCTTCTACCATGTTTCCTCCTTCTGCACCCCCAACCCACCCTAACTATTGCTCTCTGTTGTTCAGTCACCTTTAGGAAGACACACAGAATGGAGTGAATAGAAAATAAATTCTGTTATTACTTGTCAGTGAAGCCTGAGGGAAGTTATTAAGAAGCAACTCTTCCTAGAGATGTTTCTAATGTCCCTGTTATAATTGTGGCTGAAATTTCAATATCAAAGTTTAAAGTATTATGGTTTCCCTTTCACTTTCTTTTATTTGCAGTTACCCTGGGAGGAGAACATATCCAAGGAGGAATGCTCAATGCAGTACTTCCCAACCCAGGTCTCACTGCAGGATGAAGAACCATCTAAACGTGCTATCTTGGACTCCAGGAGTACAAAATAGATGGAGATGGGTATAGGGAAAGGGGTGGACAGAGAAGATGCCAGAGGAGGAACAATCTGGGTGGGGGGGGGTGGACCACACCAGTTGGAGGAAAGGATTTTCCAGCTTTGGTTTGGTATTCTAGTACAGACGGAAAATAAGGCAGGTGAGTAAGTTTTGTTTCAAGAAAAGGAATAGAACTGGATTAGAAGAATGTGGTAGTGATTAGGCCCCCTAGGAACCAAGGTAAATACAAGAGCTCTAATGCTACTGTGGTGGTTTGGAGAGTCAGAGAGAGACTTAAAGAAAGAGGGGATGGAACACTGCAGGACTGGACATTAGGAGATGTGGTTTTACTGTCAAATTTCTTATGTGACTTTGAACATGCGATTTCTCCTTTCCAGGCCTCAGTCTCTTTAACTGTAAAATGAGTCAGTTGGACTTGATTATCCCAAGGTCTTGATTTCTTCCAATTCCACTGATGCCCAAATTCCCTAACGTTGCAGTTCTGCTTGACCAACCTGTGCAGGTGTAACTTTCTCTTGGCTTCTCCACAAAGAAGCTGAGTCATATCCTTTCTCTTCTCTTTCATGCCTCTCCTCCAAAAGGCAAACTCTTTTTGAGTCTTTTATATCAAACAAATCCAAGCATCTTTTTGAAGCCTTGTTTTACTGAAGGCACAAAGTCCTGGGGGCACAATTCCTGGTGAACTCCCTCCCCACCTTACCCCTGCCTTTCTTTTTCCCAAACTCATCCTCTATACCTAGCAGGTCGAACTCATTTAAAGTGTAAATGATAGCAAATCAGGAACCTCCTGCTGCTTATAATGATAACACTTCCCATAATTTGCATGATAAAATTCAACTGATTTCAGACAGCATTGCTTAGGACAGATAGGTGACACTGGGGCTCTATGAGGGGAATAAATTACCACCTCAGGTTCTATGCCATCACAGCTCTGGATACGTATTGGTTGACATTCAGCCTCAAACAAAAGCACAAAGCCTTGTCTAATGGAGCAATGAAAAAGCATATCTAGGAAATATGAGCAAGTTCTGCATGGTAATTTATGCAAATACATGCCATAACCTAGCTGAAGAGGTTCAGCTAACACCTATAGAAGGGAGCTGCACTAGCCAGGGATTTTATGCAACTGATACCATCTCATTACATCTCAGAAGCTGTGGGTTTCCATACAAATTAGCACTGGAGAAGGCAAAGGTGGCAATTAGTCCTCAGACCACCTGCATCAGAATTACCTTGGGGTGCCTATTAAATGCAGTTTCTTATGGCAGACCCATTAAAATCAGAAGCCCTTCGAGTGGGCCTGAGAACCTGCATTTTAATACGCTCCCCTCCCCCCCACCCCAGGCAGTTTAGACCATCTTTCTGAACTTGGCCTCCCATAGTCAGTACTGTCTACATCTAGGTTATTCACACAATGTCCTACTCTCTTACTCAACGAATTGGCTAAGTCACTTCACTATTCTCACCCTCAAGTTCCTCATCTATAAAATAAGAGGTGGACCCAATGACCTCTTAAGTGTTTCAAGCTGAGATTCTTTTTTAAGT
Source organism: Balaenoptera borealis (assembly GCF_965194805.1). Classification (NCBI taxonomy): domain Eukaryota; kingdom Metazoa; phylum Chordata; class Mammalia; order Artiodactyla; family Balaenopteridae; genus Balaenoptera; species Balaenoptera borealis. Next base: position 37,838,636 of record NC_138860.1, on the reverse strand, counting down.
CCAAACACGGGCCAATTCTGCAGGCCAAACAAAACATACATGCAGGTGGCCAGTTGGCAGACTGTCCGGATGGACTGTGTAGCCACGTATCTCTGCAGTTCTGCGGCCTCCCAGGACCCAGGAAGACTGCACAGCCTCCCCATCCATCTCTGCCTCTCTGATTTCTTGCCCACATGGTCTCTTTTTAGTCTGGAAGCCGTGCTTACCCCACTGCTTCTGCCAGAGCTCTGTCTAGACCCCAATCTTTTCTCCTATTCGTGACTTAGGCTTTTTTTTAAATTTAAGTATAGTTAATTTACAATGTCATGTTAGTTTCAGGTATACAGCAAAGTGATTCAGATATATACATACATATATATATATATATATATATATATATGTATATATATTCTTTTCAGACTCTTTTCCCTTATAGGTTATTACAAAATATTGAGTATAGTTCCCTGTGCTATACAGAGGTCCTTGCTGGTTACCTATTTTATATGTAGTAGGGTGTATGTGTTCATCCAAACCTTCTAATTTATCCCTCCGCCACTCCTTTCCCCTTTGGTAACCATAAGTTTGTTTTCTATGTCCTTGAATCTCTTTCTGTTTTGTAGATAAGTTCATTTGCATCTTTTTTTTTTTTTTTTAGATTTCACATATAAGTGATATCATAGGATATTTGTCTTTCTCTGTCTGGCTTACTTCACTTAGTATGATAATCTCTAGGCATATATCCAGAGAAAACTATAATTCAAAAAGATACATGCACCCCAGTGTTCACTGCAGCACTATTTACAGTAGCCAAGACATGGAAGCAAACTAAATGTCCATCAACAAATGAATGGATAAAGAAGATGTGGTGTATATATATATATATATATATATATATATATATATATATATATACTATGGAATATTATTCAGCCATAAAAAACAATGAAATAATGTCATTTGCAGCAACATGGATGGACCTAGAGATTATCATACTAAGTGAAATAAGCCAGACAGAGAAATATTTAGGTTTTTGAAGGTAAAAGCCATTATGTTCTTTATTTCTTTGTTTTGCTTTTGAAGCCTGGTTATATTTTCCACTGGTTATATTTTCCATTCTTTAGTGTCTCTCCTCTAGGGAAATAATACTTTGTATATTTTATATGCTACAATATTGCTAACACCTTCTAGGCACCTGTTATAGAGTAGGCTCTTAGTAAATATTCATTGACTGAAGGAACTCAAGGAAAATTACCTGCTGGGATAGGGAATGGGAAAGAGGGAACTAGAAAGCTATATACCTGGCAGGGGTATATTTTAATAGCTCAATATATTAGTACATAAAACTAACAATTATTTACAACCAAATATGCTCAAGTTTTTCTACACATAGTATCACATTTATTCCTTATACATCTATGAGGCAGCTATTAATATATGCATTTTACCTGAGGAAAATGGCCTCAGATAGGTTAAAATACTTATCCAAGCCTTCACATTTGTAAGTTGCTGAGGATGGATTCAGTGCCAGGTTTGTCTGACAATAAAACGTAAGTATTTCCATCTCAGCTCTGTGTCTCCCAAGGGAAGGTCCAGCAAAAAAAGTGTTAATTCACTGTTTCATCTAAGTCAGTTTTTCCCCTACTTATTGTTAATTCTTTCTTTTCTGAAACTAGTTTGTCTGCCTTGTTAAGAGATTAAAAGCAAGACTGGAGTTTGTTTAGGTTGGAGCTCAGCTGTTTCTGCAACCAAGACAGCCAACTACTGATTCCTGGCATAGCTGGGTTGAAGTGAAACTCAGAGGACCAAACCACACTGCCACTGCGCAGGGACTGGGGACATTTCTCAGAGCTCATGTCTCCAGGTTACACACTGCCTTCTCTTTAATCTTCCACACTTTTCCAGGCACCCGTTATTCCATGAGTGTTCCCTAGGTGTTCCCGTCTGCACTCCTCATGATTTCTCAGGTTACATAAGCTCTGGGAATGATGGAATGTGGCCAGATAAAACAAGGGTAATCCAGGCAGAGGGATCAGCATGGGCAAAGACTCTGTGTAGCTCTAACAGTCCAACAGAAGTTTTAATCCTACATTGTCTTCATTATTAGAGGTATTCAGAGGTCTTTTTTCTTATTTCTTTTTTTCCTTTTTTCCTCTCTTTATCTCTGCATGGCTCACATACAAACTCCCTGAGAAAGAATCTCACTGTTCAATGGGTCCTTATCTTCCTGCTGAGCAGAGCGCTTGAGCCAGGCCATCTGACAGCTTGATGGCCAAACAGAGACCAGTGGTCCATTTGCAGGGTCAGGTTTCCTCATGAGGAGAGTGGGCGTGGCAGGCCCTTGGTGCTTAATAGTTTCCTCTGCAATAGCCTCTCCTCCTGCTCAGCTGAATGCCTGGCCATTCAGCACACACAAGTGCAGACACACGGGCAACAGTTATTGCTGGGCAAAATGGTACCCAGGTAGACATAGCTGTGTGTGTGTGGATGGGGGTGGTGTGGAAGACGTAGTTAGCAGCAGTGGAAAGATCATGATAATGAACAAAGAACAAGTATTATAAGATGGCCCACTGTTGGTGATCTGCCACTTTCTGTATTTAGAGTTGTGCAAAGGACGATCCTCTGTGGACTCAGTTTCCGAAACACAAAATCTAGCCTCTGTCTCCTTAGTCTCTTCCCCCTTCCTTTTTACTGGAAGGCATCAGGCCATGGAAAACTGTCAGTCCACCACGTGGCCTGCAGACACAGCTCCTGATTCTTCTTAGGGAAGAATGTGTATGTCACTGGTAGAAGCACAGCTGGGACACATGCAAACTGGGAGGCAATGCCTATGGTTTTTCCTAAATTCAAAGCACAGCCTGTATTCTGGCCCCACTGGGCTCCATGTCATCTCTCTCTCTCTGTTTTGGTTCTGAGCGTGCCTTCCTTTGGTTGCAATGAGGTCTGGTTTCATCCCTTTCTTCCTCAAGTCTTTTCTGTAACTGTTCTCTCTGTTCCCAAAGGCCCACCGCATGGGGCTGTCTTTGTTTTTCTCACAAATGGAGTTGTCAGCATTGAAAGCTCTTTTCAGAGAGGCAGGGGGGAGGCTCTTGGTTTTCTGAGTCACAATCAGATGCGTTATTTGAGCTTCTATCTGCTTTCAGGCATGCGGCATAAACATAATGTCATAGAGAGATCCAGTATTCGTGGGCTTAGGATGGAGTGAATGTGTGTGTGTTGGGATAGGGCATGACGCAATTCATAAGAGAAGAAAAATGAGACAGAATACAAAGGGGAAGAAACAGGAAGAGAGGAGGAGCTTGTCACAGGAAACTCATTGGTAATGGTGCCACAGCCCCCAGGCTTCAGTATCCTCCCACCAGGGGAGCGTTTTTAATGTCAGATCTTTTCAAGGCTCCCTTCAGCTCAGGGATTTAGTGGGCGTTTGGGCATCATCCAGTGTGACATCCAGAGTGACATCTATCAAGTGCCCCTTTGGGATCTTCTTTGGGCTGATGAAATTAGAGTTGTCACTGTGGAGACAGGCAGCTCCACAGTGGCCGTGACCAGGAACACCAGCCCGAGGAAGGAAAGCCACAGTGCATGTTTTATTCTGGGCAGTCTCCCTGGGTGCCAGGCTCTGTGCCCCAAGGGCAGTGCTTCAGCCTTCACTTTTCATTTGTCACCCCTGTTTTATGTCTGTCCTCCCTAAAGGTGGTCTAGAGCTGAGGAATGAGCAAGACGGCCCTCCTCTACAGGCTGGAGGCCAAGTTCATGCATCACCAGAAGGACCCCAGTTTGGCTTTGCCGACTTTTTCACACCCTGCACAGCTCTGCAAAATGCCCTTTCATGAGCTGATTCTGATGGATGAGAGCTCTACTCGGGGACTGGCTGTTGGTCCCTGTGTGATCCTGGCTTCATGACCACACTCTCAAGGGCTGCTGTTGGGGACGTCAATGAAATAACGCCAGCCACTGCTTTTCTTCCCCATGGCTCTCAGCACTGCTAGGGAAAGGTGCTTTGCAGTTTATCAACAACAACAATTAATGGAGGGTTAACTGACTGTGAAAGGAGGCCAGTTAGGGTGGCAGGGACTATCTAACCTTACATTCCTGGGGCCAGGACCTCCCAAGGGAGCAGACTACCTCCTGAACAAGCAGTCACTGAGCTGTGGAGGAGACACATCTTGAGCTCCATGGGGCCAAAATATAGGAAATGCTGGCCTGGTGCTGGAGTGAACATAAAATTGCAATGCCTGACAAAGTCTCTTTGTTAGATTAAGCTTCTGATTCTGAAGGGAGAGTCATTTCCTTAATGTGCAAAGCCACAGGTTCACAGGCTGGCCATTAGAGCTGGAAATGACATCCATTGTGTGATCTGGGGCCACTCCTGTAAATTCCTGCAGAAGATAATTTGCCTGGACTCAGTGATAATATCTAGTCATTTCCCAGAATTCAGTGATAGTATCTAGTAATTCATGGTTGGAGATCCAGTTATGTAAGATATTAATTCCTGCTAAAATGCAAACACCTCATGGAAAGGATAACGCACTGAGCATTGAAAGTCAATAATGTGATTAGGGTAATAGCAATAACAACCACCATCTGTCAAGATGTTATCATCATCACCAGGATCGTCATCATCATCATCCTCACCGTCATCATCAAGCCATTAACGTGTACTGTACTGAGATATATTTGTTACAGGAACCATTTTAGGCACTTTCAGTGCATTACTCCTTTGATCTTCATTACAACACTATAAGGTCAGCGTCACTATTATCCTCTTTTTTGTAGACAGGGAAAGTGGAACAGAGTATTTAAGTAAGTTGGCCCAGGCTACCAAACATAGGTGTTGTACAAGCAAGCAAACATAGGTGCCAGAGTTCTAAACTACGAGCTCTTCTAAGTTATCTGGGGTCTTTGCCATTAACTACCATGTAGCCGGGGTAGAGCAAACAGATGGGTCTTTATGTCAATCCTAGGGCTGTGTGACTATGGGCCTCTCAATGGCTGATTCCGTATCTCTGACATGAGAATACAAGTGCAAATCGAGTCAAGAGGTCCAGAATTAGGTGGAGGAAAGGGAGATGCCTGGGTACAAGATTGAAGGAGGTGCTCCCCTCAGGGTAGTGCATGAGGCAGCCCTGCACTCTGACCCTGGAAGTCAGTGCCTCCTTATGTTCTGTGGCCCAAGCAAGTGGACACCTCACTAACCTCATCCTCGTCTTGGCCCTAGGAGCAGAGGTTAAATGAGATCCTTTATTCCGGTTTCTGGCATATAATAGGTTCTTAAATATGCATTTCCTTCTTTTTCTTGAGACTAATATTATTAGATCTTTCCTAGGGAACACAACTGATTACAAGACAAGGAAGAGAGGGCAGAGACCTACCGTCCTTGGGTTGGGGCATGAGGGACAAGAAAGGGAACCAGGAGGGCTCTGACAAACTCATAGTTGCTTAGGCTCTGCTTGGTTCACTGGAGGCCACCAGTGGCTTTTCCTCCTCACGTGTTGAAGATCTCACTTTAAAGGAGCAGGGAACCAATGCATCTGCGGTCCCCGAGAGCCTCCTGTTTCCGGGCTCCTCAGACACTTACTCTGTGTCGTGTTCAAGGTGTTTGTGTTCCCCCAGCCCTTCTGCAGTCATGCCTGCTCTCCACAGGGCACCCACATGCACCTCTCAGCAAAGAGGCCCCTGCCAGGGGAGGGGATCACTTTGTATATGTAAAATGACCCTTTGGAATAGCAAGATATTATGACTTGAGGGGACCTTCCAGACCATTTAATCAAACCTTCTCATTTTAAAGATGTTGCACCTAAGGCCCAGGGAAGAGGAGTGACTTATCCTCTGTCCATAGGTTAGGGTACACTGGGTCTTCTGTTCTGGTTTTACATAGCTTTCTGCACTGTGCATGCAGTGTGCCACCAACGAGGTTAGCAGTGGACGTTGCAGGTCAGGAAGCTTGCTCTGAACAGCCTAGCCTTTCCCCTTTTGGAGAAAACTGCTTTTAGAAAGCTTGAGGATGATCCACCCTTTCCAGTCCAGAAATTCCAAATTATGTATCAGTAACTTTCATGAAAGAAGAAACTGTATTACATACCCCTCCTCTCTGGGTAGGGGGGATAGAATAAGTGAACTCTGTGTGTGTGTGTGTGTGTGTGTGTGTGTGTAGGTGATGGAGAATTTGGAGCTTATAGTAGGTAACAAAACAGTTTCTCTTCCTGTGAAAGCTAATTGCAGCATTTTCCATTCCCAGGGTTTAGCACAGGGCTTGGCACAATACAGGCGCAGTTTCTGAGCATCTCCCTTCCCCCCCCTGCCATCTTGTATTCCCAGCCCTACGTTCCTAGAGGAAGAGCTGAGTTAATCTCGACCATATGGATGTTGCCACCACAGCATGGCATTTATGCTTTAGGGGACTACTGCTTTATGCATCTTTCTCCTCCTTCCCTATCTTCCTAATGATGACAAAGTCACAAGGCCAGTTCTGTTCTCTTTTCCCTCAAGTCACAAAGTGGCTCCTTCTAGGAGTCTGATTGCTTGTTAATTACTGATGAAATCTGTTCTAATGGAGCCCCCAGCCTTATGGATGCTCTGATTCCCTGAGACCTGGGAGCTGAGTATTTAGATGGGTATTTAAGGTAATGTCTCCCTCAGCCTTGGGGAAAGTAATGAAGTCAACATCGACCCCAAGTACCAAATGCTTCTGAGAGAAATGCTTGCCATGTACTATTGTCCCTCCCAGATGATTTCTCTCTGGTCACAATGATTCATATAATCCAGCCAGAAATAATTTTGAGGCAATTTGGAATAGCCAAATAAATATGATATCTGCTTGTAGGTTTGTAGTCCTGAATTATCTCAGAAACTGGAAAAATTGCCTCTGCATCATTCATTCCTGTATATTCAGTGCTTGTGTGCATGTGTGTTGATGTAAATATTTATTTAGACTAATTGGCTTTGATAGTATAAAAATAATTCCATCAACATAATTTTATTAAAACTTTGCAATAACCCTGTATGGTTATTTCTATTATCTACATTTTTCATTAAAAAAAAGACATGGGACTTCCGCAGTGGTCCAATGGTAAAGAATCCACCTTCCAATGCAGGGGAACTCTGGTTCAATCTCTGGTTGGGGAACTAAGATCTCACATGCCATGGGGCAACTAAGCCCGAATGCCACAGCTAAGATCTGAGGCAGCCAAAAAAAAAAGACTTGTCTGAAGTCATCTAGCCAATAAGAAGCAGAGATGGAACTTAAAACCAGGTGTATTGATTTCACATTTAGTGATTGTTCAGTGACACCAGAGTTACTTTCAGAAACATTCCCAACATGTATTGGTGCCCTGCTTCTCGAAGTACGGTCCACAGACCAGTGGCATGGGCATCTCCTGGGAGCGGGGTAGAAATGCAGCATTTCAGGTCTCACCCCAAACATACTGAATCAGAATCTGCATTTTGACAAGATCCCCAGGCAATTCCTCTGCACACTGAAGTTGGAGAATCAATGCTTTAGGGCAGCGCTACTCAATAAATATATGGTATGTATTACATATGTACTTTGAGTTTTCTTATAGTCACTAAAAGGTAAAAAGGAACAAGTGAAATTAGTTTTACTTTTATTAATACATTTAGCCTCAAATATTGAACATATTATCATATTAATATGTGTCAATATAAAAATGATTAGTGAGACATTTTATATTCTTTGTTTTTCGGACTAAGTCTTTTGCAATCTGGTGTGTATTTTACACTTGCACATCTCAGTTTGGGCTGGACATATTTCATGGATTCAAATGCGCTCGTGGTTAGTGATGGCCCTACTGGATTGTGTAGATGTAGAGTGGTGATGGAGTAGGCTTCTCAAACTTCAGCACAGATCAGAATCACTGGGAGGGCGTGTGAACACACATGGCCGAGGCTCCACCTACAGAGTTACTGATTCAGTCCATCTGGGTTGGGACCCAAGTATTTACATTTCTAACCAATTCCCGGATGATGCTGCTGCAGCTGCCCCCAGGACCACGCTTTGAGAATCGCTGCTCTACAGCTTCCTTGGCCCCTTAGAAATCATAAGTTTCTGTATTTAAATGAGAAAAACAAAGAGGACCCAGGAATGCAGGGGGACAAATCTCAGCCAGAAGAAAGAAAATCAGCTTCTCTGCCTGCCAGGAGGAGTGAGTAGGATGGTCGCTGGGTCCTGGACCTAGCTGTTCACAGTAAGACAAATCAGAATGCAGATTTCTACCTGCCTTACAAAGGATGCGTATCTGAGTCTAGATGCACTGACTGCAGTGTTCATTGTTACACTAAAGGTTAGTTTCAGAGGGTGTATCTAGACATCCATGGGCTTTCTTGACACTTTCCTCCCCTTGGACCCAACACAGAATCTCTTATCACGTTGTATCCTCTTCCTCGAAAACTACCTTGGATCTTCTCATTCCTTATGTCTCCATCCCACCTCCCTGCTGTCCTACCTGGAAGCCCCCTGGTAGTTATCCCTGCTTCTAGGCTTCTCCCACCCCCCAATTCATCCTGCACACTGCAGCCAGAGACCATTTTTAAAAGGTAAATCTGTTCGTGTCTCTTCTCCAATTTAAACAACCCCAAAATCTTCCCCTGAACCTCAGCATAAGGTTCCACCTGATTCGCTGACCTTTGATGCACTTCATGGCAGTCTTCGCCCACTCTCCAGGCACACAAGGCGTTGCTCTCCCTTCAGCATCATGCTCCGAGACACTGACCTTCTTCCTTTTTGAACAAGAAATGGAAAGCTTTTTTCTGACTCTGGGCCTTCACACACACGGTCCCTCTGCTTGGAATTCTCTTTCTCCTCTGATTTGTTGGGCCCGCTGTGCTTCCTTCAGGTCTCAGCAAATGCCACTTCCTCCGAGAAGGCTGATTGGACCACACTATGGAAAGTAGCTTCCCATCCTCCAGGTTTATTAGAGCACCTGATCATTTTTTTCATGCCATTTAACACGATTTGTTATTACTTGTTTACTTGTGCATTTACTGCTTCATATTGGCCTCCCTCAATAGTCTACAAACAACCAGAAGAAAGGTAGCACATATCTGGTTCACGTCTATAAAAAATTTAACCCAGCACCATGACCAGCACAGTAGTAGAACCTTATATATCTGCTGGATGAATGGATAATTCTGTCATGTTAATAAATTAAATGACATAAATGACAGAAAAGATGATCTTGAGTATGTTTTCAATTGCTCAAGGCCACTGGGTAATAGTAGCAGAGGAAGTATTGTTTTAGTCAACAATATTAACGTTAATATAAGCATATATGTTCTGAATGTTCAGAAATGGTCCAAGAAAACAAAAATGGACCAGGCCAGGTTAGCTGGGTTGTGAAGGTCAATGTCAAGAAGAAAACGTATCAGTTATTCACAGCAAAATATTTGTCGGGAGAGGCAGCCTAGTGCCATAGAAGACAACGATTATTTTCTTTATTTGGACAACAGATAGATAGAACCTAATAGCTCCTTTGCCATTTTAAGTTAAATTGAATCCAGCATGGTTGCTTACTGTAGAATTTTATTTTTAGGCTTTAGTTACAATCTCTAAGATGTATCCCGTTTCCTTTTGTATCCAGACCACAGCTATTAATTTCCAGTATCTTTGTTGCTTCCCCGCCTGGGTGCAGACAATATGCAATCTCAGGAAGAAGGGATTGCCTGCCCCTCAAAGGGGTGCAGCCCGAGAAATCCCAGAGGCGGCTTGGCCGCAGTCTCGCGTTTCATGGCTGCTGGTCCAGGCTGGTCTGCAGAGCACTGGGGCTGGGGGGGGTAGGGGCGCTTCATTGCCTGCTGCAGAGGTTCTAATAAATCAGGCAGAATCCCACAGAGGGGCCCCACCATTTCCGGCATTTAGGCGAGAGGCGAGCAGAAACAGCGCTAACCCATTCTTCATCCTGCCTGGCGCTGCCTTTCTCCCGGAGGTGCCTTTTGTTGTGCCCTGACTAAAACGGAGTTTGGAGCCTGTGCTATTGAGAGCCTCTGAGCTGGCGCCCAGTGTATGTTTGGAGGTGGGGTGGGGTGGGGGGGTGGGGGAGGTGGGGGGGGGGTGGGGGCGCACACCTCATATGCCTTTCCTCCCTCTTTTCCCCTTTTTATTATCATTAATAATGCAATATTGAGATCAGGCTGCTAATGAGCCTAAACTCCCTCCTGTTCGTTTATTTTTCGCCTTCAGACTGTCACTTCAGAGTAAATTACTTTTCTCTGCATCTTGTTCCAGTCATATTACACCAGCATGACCCTCCCCGTCCCACCCCGTTCTAATTTCAGGATTATTCTGCTTCCCTCTCTACAATTTACTAAGCAAGGGAGGACGCCCCATCTATCATAGTTAAACCTGCACCACACGGCCCCTCCTGCAATTGAGACATCACTCTTGTTGCGCTGGATCCAGTTGGGTTTTAAATACTTACACAATACACATAGATATAACCTATAAATAAGTAAGTAAATAAATAATGTATAGCCATCTCTGGATGTTATTTCTGGAGCTCTGTGGAGGAAGATTTAGAGGCGAGGAGGCAGAGTGGGACCTGTTTCGGAGGGAGGGAGCCGAACACAGACAAGCTGTAGCCCTCGCCATCCGCTGCCACTGCCGTCTGCTCAGTTCTGGCTCCTGTTCATTTCATGGCATGCTAAGCATTTCCTTGTCAATTGGGAGATGTCAGGATGTGAAAACAACCAACATTAAGTAGATATTTTGTGCCAGCACGACAGCAAGTGTCTCAAATATGCTGTTGTCTCCTGTTCAAAGATGCTAAACTGGTCTCCATCAAACAGCCACCATTTCCGTGTGCTTCCTTTGCTATTTGGGACCACAAAGGACTGAAAACTCAGCACTGCTTTCTCTCCCTTTAAATTCCTCCCTGCTTCCTTTCTCTCTTCCTTGTCTTCATATAAGGACTCTCAAGCCTTAGTCGAAATCCTAGCTCTGTCATTCGCTACGTGATCTTGGACAACGAATTTAACCTATCTGTGTCTGTGTCCTTGTCTATGAAGCAGTGATAATAATAGTATTTACTTCATACTGTTTTGAGGACTAAATGAATTAATACATGTAATGTGTTTAATACGACACTTCACACTTTAAAACACTCCATAGATCTTTTTTTCTTATTCTTCCTTTCCTACTCCTCCTGTCTCTTTTTCAATCTCTCTCTTGCCTTTCTTTTTTACCACTGAGAATTCTGACCTCAGAGGATTAACTTTTACTAATCACCCACCCGTCTATTCTACACAGAACTGAACGTGTTTCCACTGTTTGATTGATAGTTGCAGACAGTGCTCTGTAGAACCATCGGAGCCTGAAGCAAAAACTCAGTAATACTGATCCTGTATTTGTTTAAAAATTTGATCTTTTGTTCATCATGGATCTTTTTGCTTTAATTTTGATTTTTTTTAAAGTAGTGCATTAAAATGTCATTTATCTTGATCACTGAGCTTTTTGACAACACTTTACTTTGTGCCCAAGGCAAGTGCACTGTGGACCTTGCTTGTGTTACTTTAGCCCCAGCCCTGGCTGTCACAGAAATCAATTTTCTTCTAGTCACCCTATCTTTTCCTTTTAGTCTGTGTGTGGACCCTTGTAAAGGACATATCTTCTCTACAAATGGCCACCTACCTGGTATTGATCATTGCAGAGGAAAGGAAGTGAGACTCAATTTCATCCAGAAGCAAAAATTTCTTTGGACTGAACATGAAATGAAAGGCAAGCAGGGAAACACATTTGAGATCTACGTGACCTAAAGGTTAGGCCCTCAAATCTTCCCAGCTGATCCATGAAATCTCGTCTTGCCAGTCTTGATAGAACATGAATTAGGGCCAGCCAGGAGGACGGGTTATTTATGAACCTGACACTCTGGGCGCAAGTTGGTGCTGATGGAAGGGTCAGACAGAAAAATTCAAATGGCATAGCTTTTCCTTTCCCATTTCTATCCAAGTGAGTAAGAATCTGCCCTGGGATTAAGCATTTTTATGGGGGTCTTCTGCTGTGCCCCATGATAAAGTAGGGGCTGCACAGCATTTATCCCTTACAGTTCTTTTGATTTAAGACTAAAAGAGTGCAGCTTTTGGTCAAACAAGAGGCTGACTGTACAGACTTCTAGACTCTCTTGCTTATAGAACCACCTATCACGGTGCTGAACCCACTTCCCCTCAGTGCTCAGGACACTGCTGGAAAATTATGCAAAGCTTTCTAAGCTTTGAGGTTCTTGGGGGGAGTCTCAGCTCCTTTAAATATGCCCTAGAAAGAGCTACTCTCTAGTAAATGTTGAAGCTATTCTATCTCTTCCAACTCCACACAATCCTCTAGATAACACTACCCTAATGGCCAAGACAGGCAGCGTACATGCTTGGGATCACACAAGTCACTGAGAAAACCTGATGCATGTTAACCTGGTGCAAGTTTTTTTTTTGTTTTTTTTTTCAAGTTGATTCTGGTTTGAAGGAAAGTGTCAGTATTGCCTTTGTTCCAATTTGTTTTTCCAATGTTTTCAAATATGCCTGAAGAAAATACCAAAATGTCAGAATTAGGAGCTTTGAGGCTCTTACCTATGTGAAAAAGTTTCAAGATCTATCTTGGTACTGAAATCTTCAAAACAATGATTCTCAAATTTCAGCATGTATCAGAACCACCAGGAGGATTTATTAAAATTGTTGGGCTCCTCTTTTGGAGTTTCTGATTCAGGAGGTCTGGGGTAGGATCCAAGAATTTGCATTTATAATATGTTCCCAGGTAATGTTGTTGCTGCTCCTTTGGAGATCATGCTTCGAGGAACACGAGCGTAGACTCTAGGTGTTCATTGGGTCACAGCTTCAAGTCAGTGCTTTTCCTGATCAGTTGAACTACCTTACAAATTTGGTAGAGAGAAAATGTCTTTCCCTTTTCATCGGTCAGGGTAGGTTATATTCTTACTAACATAAATTCCTTTGCGGTGTCCTATCTTGTGTTATCTCTGTCCTTCTCCATGTCCTTGTAGTCTTTTCCTGTCAGCTGGTGGGTAGGAAAAGAGAGTAAGGGGAAAGCACACCCACTTCTTAACCAATTTGGCACATATCCGGTGTGGCACATATCACTGGAAGGATGGAGGAGAATGGAGTACGGCAGTGAGCCTAAGAGGGAAAAGAAATATGTGTTGGTGAACTTATAGTCCTCTCTGCTACACCTCTCAAGAATATTTGGGAGTTCCCTCTTGTTTTGCATAAACTCTTCCATCAATGGTCTCATTTTTCCACTTTACATCAACTGTATCAAACACTGGTAGTTATATCCTATATTCCTTCCCTAGTTATTTGGTAACTTGACATAATCCATCACTCCTTCCTAAAGAGAAAACATTCCCTCTCTGTGTAATTGGGATTTGAGGAAACATATCATCAGGTAGGTGAAGATGCTGGTTCTTCTTTAGAGACTTGTGATTCCCTTCTATAAGAACTTCCGAGACAATAAAAAGCAATTTGACAAAGCCCTTTCTATTTTAGATGCCCCTTATTTCCTATACTCTTTTGTTAATGGGAAGAGAACAGGAGTGGGTAAGGAGTGGAAGGGAAAAAGGGTAACTTTTCATGTTCTTTTTTACCCACCTGACTGCTTCTATATTTCAATTACGTATGGTCTGTGTGAGAACATGAGAATGAACATCTGCCCAGACATCAATTTTTGTTGCAATCAGGATTCTGACAAATTGTATGATGTATAACTATGTATGTAGGCAGAGATACTTAAAGTAGTCTGGAAATCATCACTTGCATGCAGGCATATTGCTGCATATGACGAAATAATGTCATTGTGTGTCGAGGAAGGTTAAAAGGAAGACACTGAAATCAGTTTCTCTCCCACCCTCCTGTAGTTTACAGGGAGAGAATGAACTACTATAAAATCTATTCTGGCTACTGGCAACTCTGACCATATACTTATTCATACACTTCTCCTTGTCCTTTCCAGGGTGTCTATTTTCTATCTAGGAAGTCATTGAAAGCAGCTCCTCTATAGAGCTTTCATATCCCCTAGAAATCGTTAAGACAAGGAACTGCTGTACTAAAATCATTTCGAAAAACAACAAACTATTAAATGTATGTAATTCCTTATACTTTTCGCAATAACCTTGCATACATTTTCTCCTTTCTCCTTCTTCCTAAAATAATTTCGAAAAACAACAGACTATTAAATGTATGTAATTCCTAATACTTTTCACAATAATGTTGCATACATTTCCTCCTTTGGTGTTATTTATAATCTTGCAAAAATATATATGTATAGGGTGGATACTATCTGTTCACAGTTTGCAGATGGAAAAAATGACATACAAAGTATCAGAGTCACTTGCCTAAGGTTACCAAATGAAGATGGAACTAGGTCTAGAATTGAGATATGTATGCTTAATAGAATATTGGGCTCAGACACATGTGAATATTACCCCAACCCTAATGTTAGGGACCACTTTCCACTTCCTTCCCTCAACCAGTCCAATGGTTTGTGACGTTTATGAAGTTATTACTTACATAACTATAATAAAACTTAGGCCAAACAAATTCTTTTGAGGATATAAATTTTTAATATGTTCAGCCATTAGCTCCAGGGAATTCTAACACATACACATTTTAGACATCAAATTATTTATCTACAGCGAAAGTGGCAATGTCAAAATATCATAGGCATAGCTTAAGCAAGCAAATGATCAAATACGTTCCATCAGCCTCTCTGTATTCTGAAGAGAGAAAAATACAGCTCCAAACACTCGTGTATGTTTCTGTCTTCTCCTTATCCAACTTATTTTCCAGGAAACAAGGATGCAAGTAAGCCCAACTCAGATCTATCATAGAAGCTTATAATGACAACAGTGACCTAGCACTTCAGTAACATTTTCCTTTTTCAAAAATACCTTATCCCTATTATTGACAGGACCCATTCTACCATTTCAACTTTCAAGTTCCAACTATTGTTCCTATGCATAGTGCTCTACATTATCAAATGTCTCGCTGTCTCTAAGTGTGATGTCATCATGCAAAATGAGTACGCATTCTACAGAAAAGTCTTATTTACATATCTTAATACCTATCAGATGAGGCACATGTAAAATGACATAAAAGAAAAAAAAAAAGGAAAACAAAGAACTTCTTTATTCCTTTCCTTTTTTCCCCCCAGGATGTGCTCCTTTTCTTACAAAACTCTTCCTCAAATTGTTTTTGTATCATAACCTAATGGTAGAGTATCAGATAAGAGGCATCAGGGAACGTGTCCTGGCATTTCCTGTGAATTCCCTTTTCTCCAGCTGAGCTTTAAATGCCCTCACAATTTGGTCTTCATCCAGAGCACTGAGCCCTGCCGGCATTATGATTACATTTTTTGCATAGTCGACATTGCTACATTAAACTCCAGATGCTTTCTCACAAGTCACTAAATTAACATCACATTCATTTTGGGCTCGTTAACATTACACTAAGACCACAATAGGATTATCACCCAGAAAGGTGATCCTTTGCTTATCTTCTACTCTCTTTATCTCTTCCCTTTTTACTTTTATAAAATTAGGTCTGGGAAAAGGAGGGTAGAACCCTAAAGAAGACCCATGCCTAAGACGTCATCAAAAAAACTGTGTCCCCATCTATCCATCTACCTGCATATTCCTGTCCATACATTCTGCCTTCTTTCTTTCACAACACGTGAGCCATTCAACAAAGGCCAACCCTTCCTTCTATGTGTTAGACTTCATCTCCTCTCACCTGCTTCGCCCCCCCACTAGAGGACATTTTTTTTTCCCATGGGGGACAGGTCTATTTTTTTCACTGCTGAGTCCTCAGTGCTGAGAATAGTATCTGGCACATAATAGGCAACCAAATAAATATTTCTTGAATAAATTTAAAAAAAAACAAAAAACAAAAAAAACTGTGTCCCTATCAAGAGAAAACAATCACCATCCTATGTCTGTCAGTAGGTTAACATGTTTTATGAAGTGCAAGTGACAGCCTTTAATGTAAGTACTAATGAAATTACTGTTGGAGGGCTTTTTATTTTTATTTATTTATTTATTTATTTTAACATCTTTATTGGAGTATAATTGCTTTACAGTGGTGTGTTAGTTTCTGCTTTACAACAAAGTGAATCAGCTATACATATACATATAGACCCATATCTCCTCCTTCTTGTGTCTCCCTCCCATCCTCCCTATCCCACCCCTCTAGGTGGTCACAAAGCATGGTGCTGATCTCCCTGTGCTATGCGGTTGCTTCCCACTAGCTATCTAGTTTACATTTGATAGTGTATATATGTCCATGTCACTCTCTCACTTCATCCCAGCTTACCCTTTTACCCTTTCCCCTCCCCATGCCCTCAAGTCCATCCTTTTTTTTTTTTTTTTTTAAGATTCCATATATATGTGTTAGCATATGGTATTTGTTTTTTCTCTTTCTGACTTACTTCATTCTGTATGACAGACTCTAGGTCCATCCACCTCACTACAAACAACTCAGTTTCATTTCTTTTATGGCTGAGTAATATTCCATTGTATATATGTGTCACATCTTCTTTATCCATTCATCTGTCAATGAACACTTAGGTTGCTTCCATGTCCTGGCTACTGTAAATAGAGCTGTAATGAACATTATACATGACTCTTTTTGAATTATGGTTTTCTCAGGGTATATGTCCAGTAGTAGGACTGCTGGGTCGTATGGTAGTTCTATTTTTAGTTTTTTAAGGAACCTCCATACTGTTCTCCATAGTGGCTGTATCAATTTACATTCCCACCAACAGTGCAAGAGGGTTCTTAGAGGGCTTTTTAGAAAACGAATATACTTTATAACATGAAATATATTAAGACGTCAGGGTTTTAACCAATGTTTATAAAAATATATCACAGCCATTTATTAAGTTTGTAAAGCACATTATGGACTAACAAGATAAAAGATGTTTTGCAAATAAAGTTGTTATTATTTAGAACGTGCATTTGCTGTCCTAGTATACCGAGTGTAGAGACGTGGCACATTTGACCTCTTTTAAACAGAATATGTTTTCCAAATGCTTTATTTTGGAAGATAAATAAATTGGTCTCCACCATAGTTAGCACTCATTTAAGTAAACTTCTTCGTACTTCTGCACAAGTACTTTTGTGCAAAGTCCTGTACACCTTGAAATATTTAGTAACTATCTGAGAAATTGGTTCACAAATCCAGCACTGCAATTGCCTGTCCCACAGCAATTGCCCATGTACTTGACTGTAGACCCTCATTAGACCCTCAGCTTCATGAATCAGGAGGAATGCATTGTTTTCCATTGTGTGCCCAATGCCTGGCTCAGGGCAGGACACATAGTAGGTAATCAATAACTGTTTGTTGAGTAGATAAATTAAGTAATGAATGAACGAAGCATAACCTGAGTCCATTGACCTATCCTGTAATCACAAATTTGAATGGGTAGAGATAGTGTGTCTATTTCAAAGAATGGCTTTTCTAGTTGTGTTGGCCTGAAAAAAATCAGACTTTTTAAAATAACAATTATTAACTGGAGAGGTGCAGTTTCAGATGTTTTAAGCTTATTAGCAAACGGCATCTCTTCTGAGATAAGAGCCCTGAATTCAGGCTGTGACCCTGGATTTTCTCTTTTCGGGGAGAAGAAATTACTGAGTGAATGAACCTTCATGTTGTACAACTCAGGGGTGAACATCCATGTGGTTAATTGGTCTTCATATGTCAATAGCTTTCCACTAAAAATTCTCAATATTCCTTTATGTAAAACTGTCACTGAAGGAGGAAAATACTGGGTGAAAGTCGTATCGTTTTGTCTTTTAAAACACCTGTTCAATTTCACACAACACCAGGCTATTGTCCTTTGCCCTGTCTTCTTGGCTTCTTCAAACTTCTGGGAACCACAGTCCATGGTACCCCAATGCTGAGAGGGGTGACACATGGTTTAGGCACAGAAGCTGTTTTATTTTACTGAGCACATTCAATTCAGGAAGGGGTTGGAAATTGGCTTTCAAAGAGCCAGAGACACAAGCTGCCATATGTGAGGTGCTAAAACTAAACTCAGACTTAATGTAGCTGCTGTGTTTTCCACTGTTCAGAATGAAGTTCATCTGAAAACACATTCACATTGTAGAAAATCTGAAAATTAGAGAAAATCATAAAGAGAGGGGATAATGCCACGACATAATCCCACCTGAGATGTAGCCACTGTTTATATAATAGATACACATATATTCATATACCTTTGCAAGTAAATATATTTTATAGATAATCCCAAGGCCATGTATATCGTTCTGTATCCTACTTTTTTCACCTGGATTATGACAAAGGCTGGGATGAGGATAAAACAAATTTATCCAGTGATAGAAATGTTGCCATTGACAATTTAGAGTGAGATATTAATAAAATGCCACAGACTGAAGTAGTTTAGAAATTATTTACTAAACCTCGCTTCTCTTTCCCACTCCATAGATCAGGAAAACAAACTGTTTGCTAACATCACATGGGCCTCTCCTTGCTTGCATGGTGCTCCTTTATGCACAATACGACAGGAGTGCAGGGCAGGACAGCACAGGTTCTGGACTCACTGCCTCTGTTCAAATCCTGACTCTGAAACTTCCTAGCTTTGCAATTTTGAGTGACATATTCACATTCCGTACATTACCATTTCCTCTTCAGTAAAACAGATAAAATGATATTGACTATCTCAGATGATTGTTATGGAAATTAAATGAGTAAATACACAAAAAGCACTCAGAACGGAGCCCGGGAGTTAATATGTTGTCAGTAAATGTTAGCTATTATTATTATCAATGCACATGCTATTTTATGTCTAGGAGAAAATGCATTTACAAGTCCATGGTCATGGTGAATTCCATTTAGACACTCTCTCAAAGACTGAACGCAAGATCCACAGGGTGAGTTTTCAACCAATCAGTTGAGCAGGAAAAAAAAAGTGTAATCAAATATATTAATGGACTAAGCCTTATGGGGTTATGAAAGAAATATACAATATAGCTTACAAATTTCGCTGTATAAACAAAACATAAAAATGAAGCAATCTTGATAAATGTTTACAGTATCTAACCATGCCTAAAATTGTGCATTATTAATTTTCATTCTTAGAGACCATCCATTCTAATGCCCCCATTTTACAGAAGCAGAAACTGAAACCTGGAGAAGTTACAGATTTGATTAAGGAGCCAGAGCTCATTAATACAAAGGGACCAGAACCAGGGACTCTGATTCCCAGCCTGACACTTTTTCCAGTGCACGACAGCTACATGTTTTAGAACAAGGTTCAGAGAAAAGAGAGAAAGGTATTGAATGATTCAGGAATGGTTCCATGGAAAAGGTGGCATTTCAATCAGGCTTTAAGGAAAAGATTTGGAAATGAAGCCAGAAGGAAGAAGAACTATCTAAGTACAGAGAAACAAAAGAAAGGACTCCACAGAGGAACAGGCAGAGTGTGTTCAGACGGTGGGTCCAGAAGGCAGTGAGGAGCCTAGTCAGCCTTAAAACGCTTCACCTTACATGGAGAGGTCTTTTTGCTCATACACCAAGCTTTTCCACTGAGATCCTTGGCATATGGCCTAGAGCTTTTGTCCTGAAGTAAAAGAAAAGGCAGTGGTGTCCACTCTGCTCAGAGCTAATAGTGGACAGTTCAGGGCTGAGTAACACTCTTCTTTCCCCATCTACAGATACAGGGACCCAGAAGTTCTGGGAAACAATGGATAGAGGAAGCATGTTTGAGTATCAGCTCTGTCACTTACTACCAGTAGAGTGTAAGTAAATCTCTTAATCCCTCATTTGTTCATCTATCTGATAGTCATAAGAATACTATCTTGTTGCTGGATTATCATGCAAGCAAATAAGAAAATACATGTAATCATGCTTTGGAAAGTGTAAAGGCTAAAATTTTGGTTCATCAAATTTCCCCAGCTTTCCCTTCACCATCAGTGGCCGGTCAACCCAGCTAACTCTTAGCAATTCACTTTGTTCTCCCAGGATTGCCAGTGCAGCTGGCGCCTAACCATGGAACAGCTGCACCAAGCAATCGAGAACATTTCTTAGAAACCACAGCACAGTTCATGGGCTGCACATGCATTGCAGTGACTGATTAAAAAATACAAGATGAAATATTGCAGCTATCAATAACTTCTGCACATGGCTGACTTCTGATGAAAAGGTAAAGTTTCTGAGGGAGAGAGAAGAAATGAAGGAAAGGATTTTTATCAATTTCAGAGGAACACTTGATATAATCCTGAAAATTTTTCTTGGTGAAATATTTTCTTTTACTACCTTCCATCATACAGTGTTTGTTTAATTTTCCCTTTTCAACAGGTATATATTTCAGTTTTTAATTTAAAAAACATCATTACCCCTCATTGCTTTCCTCACATCATTTCATTTCCTATTTGCTCACTTTTCCTTGGAATTTTTTGCTGCTAATGATGAGGAATTTCTTCTGATATTTTATTCTCCAAAACTTTTGTATGAAAAGGAGGATATAACCACAAGCGATTTGATTTTGCTAGACTTCATTTCCATATCTGCCCCCAAAGCAATACGTAACTTCTGTTTCTACCTAACATTTAGAAGTTCAATATTACCTCCGTCAATATGGCCCTCTGAAATATTTTAGTGAAAATATTATGAAAAATGATCTGTTGTGTAATTAATGGGTGTCTTACCACATGGGTATGGAGAGCTTTATGAGGCTGTGAGAAGCTGAAAGCTCTCTAGCTGGTTGATGGATTTGGCCACATAAGGATCACTCAGTGCAAGGTCCCAAACATCTTTCTTCTCATCCTCTTGTCTTTTCCTTTCTGTCATCTATTCCATCTTCCCATGTTACTTGTCTTCCTAGTCCTTCCACACAATCAGGGCTTGGTGAGTTCCTGTGCTACCTGGGCCTTGGGTAAGGGAAAAAAAAAAAAAAACAGCAAAGAGACAAGAGCATTTTTTTCTTTAGCTCTCTCCCACCAGATTCAAGTGTAGGGCCACCTCCACTATGAATCTAAGGAATGACCTTCATCACAGTCCTCAAAATAACAACTTTTGAATAAGTTTTGTAAGTCTGGCTGAGTTCTGGGCACCCAGATATGTAGGGGTACCCAGGAAATAGCAAACTCTGAAGTTAAGTGGACAGTCCTGTAGACTGCCAAGTTTACCCCAAATTTCTGACAGCAGCTACAAGTTTGGGAGTTTCCCCAAACCACCCTGTCTAGGAAATCACTCACCATTTCCTCTACTCTCACACATTCAATGCTTCTGATACCAGATATGTAGATTTTTTTCCCCCCACACTAACCAAGTCTCTGATACCAGCTGGGTGTCCTACAGTTCAGTTCAATCCTAACCCCATAGGTTAAGGGTTTAGTCTTATAAGACTGCTCCCCATTTTAGATGTCAATCACAAGTAGTAACTCCCCAGGTTACCCACAACTTCCATCTGACTTGGCTGCAAATCAGAGGTTCCCGTTGCCCCCTTCTTGAGTTCAATAATTTGCTACAGCAGCTCTCAGAACCCAGGAAAACAGTTCCCTTACTCTTGCCAATTTATTACGAAGAATATTTTGAAGGATACAAGTGAAATATCAGATAAACAGATACATTGAGAAAGGACTAGAAAGGTCTGGGAAGGTCCTGAGTACAGGAGCTTCTGTCTCTGTGGAGTTTGGGTAAGCTACCCTCCTGGCACAGAGAAGTATTCGTCAACCCAGAAACTCTCTGAAGTCTGTAGTTCAGGGATTTTTATGGGGGCATCATCATATAGCCATGATTGATTATTAACTTATGTTCCAGCCCCATTCCCTTCTCTAGAGGATGGAAAGTAGGGCTGGAAGTCCCAAGCTTCTAAGCATAGTTTGGCCTTTCTAGTGAAAAGCCCTCATCCAGGAGCCCACCAAGAGTTGGCTCATTAGAACAAAAGATGGTCCTGTCACCCAGGAAATTCCAAGGGATTTAGGAACTCTGTGTCATAAACTGGGATCAAAGACCAAGTATTAGCAAGAACTAGGGGCAGATAAACATATATAAATATAATTATTTTACATACTCTTAATTTCAGTAACTCACTAGAAAGACTCAGGGAATTCACTGAAAACTATTGTACTCATGCATCCATGTTTATTATAGGTAAAGGATCAGTCAAAGGAAAAGACTCATAGGATGGGGCCTAAGAAGGTTCTAAACCCAATTTTCCATCATCCTGAGGATGCATTACCCATGAAGCCCCCTCAAGTTTGGTGTGCAGAGTTTTTATTGAGGCTTCCTTACACAGTCATGATTGATTGATTGCCCATGTGGTTGAACTCAGTCTCTAGTTTAACTAATACCTCAAGACCAAAAGCCTCCACCCTCTAATGATACTGTTTGTCTTTCTGGCATAGCCAGTCCCACCTTAAGACTATTAGGGGTGTCCAGCCCCACCCTGAGTTATTTTGTGAGATAAACTATCAGGTGTGTGTTTGGGGGACACCATAAATAACAAACACTCTTGTTAGGAGCCAAGGACAAAGGCCAGACCTCTATTTAGATATGGCCAAATTCCTCACAACTCCAGGGGTAAGAAACAAAGCAGAAAAGCCACGGCAGCCACCCAAGTGCACCTGTTTCACTGAGTAACTCTCAGCCCCTTGCCTCACTCCTTGCAATCCTTAAAGGGTCAAGTGTATTCCAAACAGAGTATTGATACAGAACTGTTGCTTTTACCTCGTATGTATTTTAAAACAATATTAAAATCCTTATGAAGTCCCATAACTGATGTGTTCTGGCACATCAGATACTATTTTAGCTAATATTTAATGGTGCTTTTCATATCATAAGGCTTCTCCTTAACATTCTGAATGGAATTCACGTTTATTTAAAATATTTCTACATTTGAGATAGTGTTTGCACCTACAAAGTGAATCACTGGAGGCTCTGTTTGTTGACTGGGAGTTGGCTGGTCTAGATACAACACATGTGTTTTCCAAACAAAACATTTTAGTGAATATCATTTCCTTTCTATATCATTTCATGTGACTTGAACATAGAAGAAATTGCTACAAGCTTTGTAACTGTAATTTTTTATTTGGTTCTGTCTTACCAGTGTTTTCAGCGTCATAAGAGGGGTCTAAAAGAGATTTAAAACATTTCTATCCATTAAGGGCAACAGGAGGGAATTCCTTTGTGAATAGACATGCAAGTCCAAATGTTTTGTCTGTAACACAGTACTTGTCTCGAAAATGGTTAAAATGAGGTTGCAATGTGCATCCAGGCACAACCATCTGCATCTTCAGGATATGTCAATTGCTTGCATATTCACAGGTGGTGATTGACTGATTCGTACCTATCGGGGCAATTTGGTGTGTTCCGCCGCGTGCTTGCTGATGTGGGTGTATTTCACAGAAGCAGGTTGGGCAATAAATTTTGAAACTTTATCCTTATCTTTGGATAGAGTAATAAAAGTTTGTAAGCTTAAGAAAGCAATATTTCCTGGAACTGCAATATATGGGAATGATGAAACTGAACTAAAATGTACAGTAATCTCTAAGGCCTACCCAAGCTAGAGAGGTGCAAAGTGAGAGCTATAAAGCCAAATTTAACACCCGCCACACTAAAAGTCATTTTTGGCCTCTGACCAGTTTCACACAGAATTGGGAAATATGACTAATATCAAGGCCAGATTCCCTGGAGGGGCTTAAGAAGGAGCATGTCAGGAAGAAAAGTGATGGTCTATTGTTAGTGGAACCAGTGAGAGGTCAGTGCTGATATAAGAATGGCTCACAGTCTCCCCAGCAGCAGCTTGTCTTCCCTTTTCTTAAATTCCATCTGCTGTGCAAAACAACATTTGCAGCCATCCTTGGGGATTTGGGACCTCTGTAGGTTAAAAGGTCTCCATGGCAGAGACCAAGGATCTTCCTTTCCATGGGGTATAGTTTAGGGTATGAGAGTCAACTCTTTCCCATGATGAGATGTTTGCAATGTGCAATTTACTGGCACTAAGGATGTCCCCATGCAAAAAAAAATTAATCAAACATGCATAACTATCCAAAGGATCTGATCAACACATCCAGCCAACCTAAAGCACTTATGCCCACAGTTCCCCAAACCTCCTTAACCCAAGGCTAGAAATGGTATTCTATTTCTTTTCTGACTTGGATGATTATGTTGGATTCTGGTACTTGGGTTCCTCTTTTAAGATTTTTTTCTTTTTATTATCCAAATACTATAAGGCTCTATATAGTGAACTTGTCCTGTGTCCAGACTGACCATCTCTTTCTGTCCCTGAACCAATAATTAGCCCCATCTTTGATGATAGTGGACACAGCTTCACATGACTATCAGCTCTGGTTAATGTCCCTGATTGCAGGATCTCTGCCACGACAGGAGCATGTCAGCAGTGGGTGATTTCCACTGAACAGTGACTCCTAGACGGTGGCTTTGCAAGCAGAGCGAGGAGGAAAGATGAGCAATTATGCGGTGGATGTGATCCATGTTGACAGCCAATCTGGATAATTCAAATAGAAACAACTTCTTTTGCCTCACTGGCAGGTTTGGGACTTGATTTAGTGA
This sequence comes from Balaenoptera borealis, assembly GCF_965194805.1. Lineage (NCBI taxonomy): Eukaryota > Metazoa > Chordata > Mammalia > Artiodactyla > Balaenopteridae > Balaenoptera > Balaenoptera borealis. The sequence continues at coordinate 37,814,117 of NC_138860.1, read as the reverse complement.
GATCATTGTTTAACTTTCTTTGCCTGTGGAAAGGCAGTACATGTGTTTGCTGGTTAAGTGAGGGTTTGGGGGTTATAATCACACCATCTGTTAATTTAACATTCAAGTTTCACTCTGGTTTGGAAGCCCTTGTGCCTAAAATTTTAAAGCAGCAATACATACCTATCTTCCAGATGTCTGGGAACTCAGACTGCATATGCTTCTTGGTTTTCTAATCTGCCCAGAGAAATAAAACCATCACCTGAGCCAAAGAGTAGTTTGCTTAACTGGATTCTTTTTTTCATTTCAGAGATACACAAAGTCTATTCTAATGTTGCAGTTGTCTGAGTGACATTGTGAGCTGAGCCAGACCATTTACCTAGAGTTGAAGACTTACATTTTGATGATGTTTTTCAAGTGCTGTTTTTACCTGGAGGAAAAAAGAAATAATTTCAGGAACTCCAGAGTTCCTTGCACATCTGCAGGAAGTCTTTCCTTCTGCCCTGGGCAGTGCAGAGTAATGTCTAGATCGTAGGTTTTCAAGTCAATTTGACCTGGTTCAAATACCAGTTCTAAAACTCTTTAGGTATATTCTCTTGAGCAAGATACCTAATCTTTTCAAACATCAGTTGCTTTATTTATAAAATGGGGGGGGGGTGACCATCATTCTGATAACTTCAAGACTGCTATGAGGATTAAAGATGATTTATTCAATAAACATTTACTGAGTGCCTACCATGTGTCAGGTACTGTTTTAGGCACTGGGAAAACAGCAGTGACTAACAGAGATGAAATCACTACCTTTGTGGAGCTGTTAAAGTACTGAGTGGGACAGACAAAAACAAGATTAATAAGGAAAATAAATAGCAGGTGAGATGGTGGTAAGAACTCTGGGAGAAACATAAAACACAGAAGAAGGACAGGAAATGACAGTGGGAAAGTGAGGTGGAATTTGTGATGAGGTGTCAGAGAAGGTTTCAGTAACACGAAGTGATAAATAAAGAGGTGAACGCGCAAGACATGGGGATATTTGGGAGAAGAGTATTATGCGTTGAATTGCATGCCTCCCCCTAAAGATAGACTGTGACCTTATTTGGAAATAAGATCTTTGTAGAGGTAATCAAGTTAAAAGGAGGTCTTAGGATGGGTCTTAATCTAATATGATGGGGTCCTTACATAGAGAGGAAATTTGGGTACAGAGACAGATGTTCACAGAGAGAAGATGATGTGAAGAACCACAGGGAGAAAATGGTCCTGTGACTGCAATGATGCATCTACAAGTCAAAGAGAGCCAAGGAGTGCTAGCAAACACCAGAAGCCAGAAGAGACCAGACAGGATGCTCCCCTAGAGCCCTCAGAGCGTGGCCCCACTGACGCCTTGATTTCAGACTTCCTGCCTCTGCAACTGTGAGGTAATACATTTCTGTTGTTTGAAGCCATCCAGTCATGGGCACTTTGTTACAGCAGCCCCGGGAAACTAATACAAAGAACATCTGGGCTGAGAGAACAGCAGGTGTAAAGGCCCTGGGGCTAGGAGTGTGCCAGAACATTGGAGGAACAGCAAAGAAGGCAGTGTGCCAGGAGAGGTACAAGTCAGGGGAACAAGGAGTAAAAGATGAAGAGAGAGAGGCCGGGGGTGCAGACCAGGCCACCCTCAGGTCTGTGCCTTTACTCTTCAATATAGAAAAAGCCATCAGAGGGCTTTGAATTGAGGGGGGCTGTTATCTGACTCACATTATCAAATTATGTATGTGAAGTGCCGCCTGACTGGAAATAATTATTTTTACTCCTCTAGCCCACTTCACTTCTGATAAATTCTAGTTGAGGGGTGGGAAGGCAGTGTTTTAATATTCATTATTTATGCAGCTCTTCCTGCTCTGTGTGCTGTTGAGAACTTACACTCACACTGATTGCCATCCTTCGAAGTTTACAGTGACAGAAAGCTTCTCTCTCTGCACGACCCAAATGCCATTTATTCAGGTCTCACACACTAGAGGATGATTTATTTAGATGTCTCTCTTCATTTAGTTTTGATTCTGCTTTGCCTATGCATTTCATTGGCTTGGCTGGAGAAAGATAAGCTCTCACAGAGCTAGTTGACCAGTTCTGGAGAGGTAAACAAAAGTTTCACCAGGCAAGATAAAAGGACAGTCTTGGAAGTAGCTTCAGTTGCTGGAGATACCCGGGTTATTGGTGAGTGAGTGATAGGAACAGAAGAGCTGAAGGAAAGGAGGAGATGCCAATCTTAGGACATGAAATAGCATGGCAGTGTTAATTACAGTGGATTGGGCAGAACAATGAGTGCTGGGACATCACTTCATTCATTCTACCTGTGTTTATTGAGCATGACCTGCATGGCAATCCTTGGGTTAAACACCAGATACTAAAAAGTTAACAAGATCTGGCCCCATCTATAAGCAATTCCCAGTGTGTGTGAACAAAAAAGAAACAACACAGAAGAAGGAGATTCATTCATTCTGCTCTGGGATTGGAGAAAACATGAGGCAGGAGGAACATGGGACCCGGAGAACATATGGTGAGGCCCAGGTATTAAGCAGCTCAGTATGGCAGCTGGCAAGAGGTCTGTCAGGAAGATGAAAGTTGAAAGTTGAAATGGGGCAGGTGACAGGTGAACAAAGCATGCCGGAGGGAATTCTAGAAGTGCTGGAAGATCCAGAAAAACAGGCAGGACATCTGGAAAGTGTTTTCACTGTAGCAGAGCCCAGACATAGTGTTGGGATTCAGGGGAAAGACTCCATTCCATGGGGATGGTAGGGACGAGTGATAGGCAAGAACAATAAGGCATGGTCCTGAGGGTGATATATATCCTGCTTATTATCAGACAAGGATTTTGGATTTTTACACAGGGGGATAGGATGGATAGTTAGTTAAAAAAATACTTGAGCATAATATGGCTTCAGGGTTTGGAAACAAAGCAGCTCCCCAATTATTATAATGTGGGGAAAAGGTTAGCCAAATTCAGAGTATGGGATGCTGAGGTCAAGCTCCGCAAACCCCTCACATCGCCCCAAAGCTGGGGTGTGGCTGAGTTTGCCCCCAGTGCCCCTCTTGGTGAGCTGTAGGGAGAGAAAGCCTATGAAGAGAACTCAAGGGGCAGTGAATCAGCATGAGCTTTCTTGCATGACCTGGGAATTACTGAAATGCAGGCTAAACCACATGATCTACAGAACGGAGAAAAGAAAATTGCCCATCTCCATGGACCAGGCCTATCACCAGGCACCCTGGCTCCTGCCACACCACAGGCCACCTACATTGGCCAAAAATTAGTTGCTTCATGCAAAGCAGCTTATCTTCCTAGTGAAACAAAGGAGAGGATGAACTTATAGGGTCTAAGATGGGTGGGATGTTAGACCCCATGTATTCCTGCTTCTTCCTTTTACAGAGGAGGGATCTGAGATCCCGAGGTGTTACTTGGTTTACAAAAAATTGAAAAAGAAAAGAAAAAAGACAGCTGCAGTTCTCTGCTGGTCTGTATCTTGATTTAGATTTTCTCTTTTTCTCAAATGGCTGGAGACGAGAAAGAGAGCCTTTTAGACATAACCACTATAATTTAAACAAGTTCTTCTTGGTTTTCTTTCTGGTATAAGGAGCAATTCTGGAAAGTAGAGTCACATGTATGCTCACTGTTAGGAATAAACATCTCAAGAGAATGAACTAGAAATATCTTTCTCTCTTAGATGCCACTGGAAATACCTGTGTATCTGCATTTTACTTCGTTTCTTCTGTGTGGCCACAGTTATCTTTATCTTAAACAGGGACCTGGAAAAGACTTTCTCTTCCTGTCCTCTCACCCAGAATGTTTAAGAATGTTTAAGCCTGTAATGAGTGCTCTGAGGTCAGAGTAACTGTGTTGAGTCCTGGCTCTACCTCTTACTAGTAATGTTACCTTGGACAGGTGACTTTACCTCCTTGTGTCTCAGTTCTCTCATCTGTGAAATGGGGATGTTACAGTAACTATGTTATAGTGTTAGGATGAAACAAGTTAATACTTGTAAATTTCTAGAACAATGGTTGGCACATAGTAAACACAAAATAATTCTTTGCTATTAATGTTAATGTTATTACTTTTATATGTGGCCTTACCCGGGTGACCTTGGGCAAGTCACCAAAGCCATCTGGGAATCATTTTTAAAAATGAATGGAGTGGGAAAATGAATCTCTAAAACCTTTCTGATGCTAAGTTTCTAAGGTTTTGTCCTACGATGTTGCCATAAAAGTAAAATCAATAGTTACATTTTCACATTGACTGCAACATTTCTGGAAAACTGTGCTTTGGGGGTTTAAAGATGAATGTCACTGATAATTGGAAAACTTTCTCATTTTCATGAATGATCTTCTCCATTTGCTCCTTATTGCTCATAAATTGAAAAAGTTGTCTTGAACTTCAGTTTTACCAAATGCAAGCATTAGTGAAGGAATGCAGATTTGAAGGATGAAGACCATTAGTGCTCCTTTGCCTTTCCTGGCTTCATTGTGTGGGTGTTTACATTTTGCTGGCAAGGAGACTCCAGCTCCCTCCGACCCTGACCTTTACATAATATTTATTGGATTAGAAAAAGAAACAATTCACAGAGTAATAAAGATTTCTGTGTGCACATTTATTATACAGAGAACTGTGCTTCATTTTGGAAAATCTGTCCCAAACCGACTCAGGCAAATCAGCCATTACAAGGTCACTGCAGACTTAGCAGAATGTCCTACAGATATCTTTTGTTTTAGCTGGGATGGCAGTAATGGGATGAAGAGAAAGAAAGAGAAGAGAGACGTTTGTGTGGAGGGAGGGACCCTTCACCGACTCTGTGCAGATAAAATAAAAGCATCCAAGGTGATCTTGGGATGGCTGATTGGCTATAGAGGAGCCATTAGCATTTAAGGGAGACTCACTTTCATTCCCAGGGGCTGGGTTCCCTCCCCTGCCCTTCCTCCCCCTTCCCCCATCTCCACTATTGCCTTTCTTTCTCCTTCCTGAAAAATCTCACAGATTCAAACTTTCTTCTCTGTTCCCAATGACACCACCCCAGGCCAGGATCTCTGTACCTCACATCTCAATTCCTACAACCATCTCTGAGCACGTCTTTTTGCCACTCCTTGGCTCTAACAAATCTGTCCTACATGAAGCTTCCAAAAATATTTATCTTACATTCTACTTTCCTTTGGTTACTTAAATGATAAAGCTCAGAGATATGTTCTTACTTATCACTTCAAATCAATACTTCTTACACCAACACCCTTAGCTCTCTATCAGTTAGTCTCTAAATATCTATCCAGTTTATTTCTGGGAGATCTGATATCTGATATCTAAGTCCTGGTCCACTTTTAGAAGTTAGTAGTAATGATAATTGAAATCTAGAGGGTTTAAAAATTTCTCCTTTTCTTTAATTATTCTTCACATCCCTCTCTGGAAAGATTCCAAAGAGAGGCTGTGAAACCTGAGCAGCTGGGCTGAGGCTGCGTGACGCAGAGCGGTAGTTCTCAAAGTGTGGACCCTGGGCCAGCAGCACCGGCATTGCCTACTGACTCGTCAGAAATGCAAATCTTTAGGTCCCATCCAAAAACTACTGACTGCAAAACTCTGGAGGTGGGGCCTTGTATTATTCTCCTAGGTTTTCTGTAACAAATTACCACAAACTTAAGAGCTTAAAACAAAAGAAATTTATTTTCTCATAATTCTGGAGGCCAGAAGTCTGAAATCACGGTGTTGACAGGGCCATGCTGCTTCTGAAGGCTCTAGGGGAGAATCCTTGCTTGTCTCTTCCAGCTTCTGGTGGGTCCAAATGTTCTTGGCTTGTGGGGGTGTAAATCCAATATCTGCTGCTATCTTCACATGGTCTTCTCCCTTGTGTCTCTTTGTCTCAAATCTTCCTCTGCCTTTTTCTTATAAAGACACCTGTCATTGGACTAAGAGCCCACCCTAAATCCAGGATGATCTTATTGCAATATCCTTAACTTAATTACATCAGCAAAGACCTATTTTCCAAATAAGGTCACATTCATAAGTTCTGGGACATATCATTGGACATATCATTTTAAAGGCTATGGTTTAACCCACGACAAGCATAGTAACCTACTTTAAGATGGGAGAGTGTAGTGGGTCTCAACCCTGGCTGGACACTAAAATCACCTATAGAGCTTATAAAATCACTGCAAATTAAATTAGAATTTTTGAGAATGGAACTCAAAGTTCACCAGATGATCACAATATCAGCCAAATTTGAAAATCCATGGTACAGAGAAAAGAATATGAACTGAGGAGTTAGACAAACCTGGGTTCCAATGTTGCCTCTTTATCATATCAGAAACGCTTACTCTTCTATAAATGGAGATAATCATAGCTACTTCATATTATTACATTATTATTGTGAAGCTTAAATAAAATTCTATATGTAAAGCACTTGTATTTTTAGCCATATGCTAAATATCTTTAGATCTTCATTCATACATTAGCTTGTTTATTTTATTTATTTATTTTTTAAAATGAACTTTATTTATTTATTTTGGCTGCACCACGCAGCACGCTGGATCTTAGTTCCCCAAACAGGGATAGAACCCACGCCCCCTGCAGTGGAAATGCAGAGTCTTAACCACTGGACCACCAGGGAAGTCCCTCATTAGCTTGTTTATTGAAGCATCTGAAATGACTTTCTGTTGAGAATTTTCATTCTGTCTACAGTCCTCCCTCAGCTCACCTCTAAAGGCAGGTAGAAGGATCTCCTTTGTAACATTCTCCTTGTATCCAGCTCAGCTTTCAGAAAGGAATGTATTCCTGCCTGCCCCACTTCAAGATCTCTTATGTCATTGGGTTTATATTTAATTGGACACACAGAATATCTGGGTTCTAGGCATTTTCCAGGAAGTACGATCTTGAGCTCATTTCTGCTCACTACTTATCAAACATTCTGTTGAGCAGAATACTTTTCCAGGAAGATTGCATAAAAGACTGAAAACATGCTAAATTCCAGATATTTTATGCTTCTCTTTTTTTTAGAAAAAAAGAAAAGGAAATTACTATCAAACATCTAAATGTCAAGGACCAGAGATATTGTGATGATTTGATTCATCCTATAGCTTGGAGTCTAGTCAGGAGAAAAAACAATCAAATCATACCACAAACAAATGTAAAATTGCAACTGTGGCAAATGCTGTGAAGGAGGCTTGTTTAGTAAGACATTGCAAACCTATAACAAGATTGGACAGAGTCAGAAAGGCCAGGGAAGGCTCTCCTGAGGAGAGACCCTTATGCTGAGATGTCAACTATGACTAGGAATTAACCCTGTGAAGGAGGGAGGGAAAACATTCCAGACAGAAGGAATAGCAGGCAAAAAGGCTGTGAGGCAAGAGTGAATTTTCCCCTCCCCACCCTTTTCTTTGCTTCCTGTTTTTTCTTCCGCTTCCTTATCACCTCATGGTAGTAAGATGGCTACCAAAGCTCCGGACATTGAGTCCACATTGGAGTCAGAAAAAAGGAAAAGGGGGAAACACTAGCTTTGTCTGTCCCTTTTATCAGAAATTAAAGACTTTCCCAGAAGCTCTACAGCAGACTTCTCTTATATTTCATTGAGCAAATGCTTACACTTAGGTCAATCCCTGACAAAGAGGAATGGGACCAACATGACTAGTCTAAATCAAGAGAGCTCTTTCTTTTACTCCAAGGTCAAATATGAGTTTTCTGAGCAGAGAAGCTGTTGCTGCAAGAATTCTGTTGGGTAGGCAATTAAAAGTGTCTGCCACAGAGACTGCAGCAATAGTCCAAGCAGAAGATGGAAAATAGCAGGCTTTGGGTGACATTTAGGAAGTTACAACAACAGGGTTCATTGATTAATTTACCAGGAGGTTAAGAAAGTGGTATCTTCGTATAGAACAAGTAGCCATATGAGCAGGGGGTTATGTAGGTAAGGAACACGGCTCTTCTGAGAGCAGGATTTCTCAGCCTAGACACTAGTGACATTTGGGGCTGGATAATTATTTTTGTGGGTGGTTGTATTCAATTCTCCAGAGAAACAGAACCTATATATGAGGAATTAGCTCATGTGAAGGAGGCTGAGAAGTCCCGTTGAGGCAGGAGACAGATGGGCCCCAAATTAGACATTTACAGCTAGACTCCTGTTTATGCTTTGAGACAAAGATAATAACAGGAACAAGATAAGCATCTGGGCTTTGTCTCCTGTGAACACTTCAAGATAACAGGAATGGCAGGAACAGAGAGGGACTAAGCCCTGCTTAGGTAAAAGATAAGGAGGTCATACATTTTTCATTCTTAAGGTCAAGGAGAGCCCTCCCCCCCAAGTTACGTGCGCACAGAAAGGATCCTCAGGGGAGAGGGTTCTATACCATAATATGTTCTGCTAAGCTCCCAGAGACCCTCACGCTGGAATCCATCTTGGCTAAAATATGCGTGCACACGGGAGGGCCCTGAGCCAGACCAAATATGGACTGGGAGCCTAACAAAGCAAGATGATTGGCCAGAGGAAAACCAGAAAACTGCCCCCATATAAGTGACTTAAACCACCCTAAATGCGTGCGTCACTCCCTCTCTTTCTCTCTCTCTCTCTCTCTCTCTCAGATTGCCCATCCTTTCTCTGTGTGTATCTTTTCTCCTAATAAACACTTTACTTGCCTCAGTACTTTTTGTCTCTTTGCTGAATTCTTTCTTCAAAGCAGACAAGAGCCAGGGCCCTGCTCCTAACCACTAGTCTCTGGTGGTCTGGTGGCTAGGATTCAGCACTTTCTCCACCATGGACTGGGTTCAACTCCCAGTTGGGGAACTGAGATCCCACTTCAAGCTGCTGTACATCGGGGCCACCCCACAGTCACCCTAGATCACCATAATCTGCTGTCTGCCAGCTGGAGATCCAAGAGAGCCAAAGTGTAGTTCTAGCCTGAGTCTGAAGGCCTGAGAACCAGGGGAGCAAAAGGTATAAATCCCAGTCCAAGGACAGAAGAAGGTAAGATGAGATGTCCCAGCTCAACCAGTGAGGCAGGAGAGGAAGGTACAGATTCTCCCTTCTCCCACCTTTTGTTCTACCAGGCCCTCAAGGGATTGGATGATGGTGACCACCCTGGAGACAGGCATCTGCTTCACTGAGTTCACCAATTCAAATGCTAATCTCATTCAGAAACACCCTCCCAGGCACACCCAGAAGGAATGGTTAATCTGGGCAGCTATGGCCAGTTAAGTTGACATAAAATTAACCATCACAGTGGCTGCCCTGTGCACTGAAGGATGTTCAACAACAACCCTGGCCTCTACCCACTAGATGCCAGTGCCACCTGCCCAGTAGTGACAATATCTCCAAACTTTGCCAAATGTCTCCTGGGAAGAAAATTCACCCTCTATTGAGAACCATTGCCCTAGAGAATTCTTTCTACTGAATATGGCTTTGATTGCTGTGATCACAGGGACAGGACTAGAGGGAGAAGGGTGGTTTCCTAGGACACAAAATTTCAGAAGACACTTGCACAATCCTGAGAGTGAGTGCCTCCTTAAATCTGTGCCCTAAGAGCCTCGCACGCCTCTCCCTTGTTCTGACCATGTGGCATGTGGTATTAGCATATATTTTAACAAGGATAAACCCAATTCTACTTATAATTGGCTCTTCTTCAAAGATGTTGTTGAGGATATTGCTTTGTATCCAATGCAAAGTGATCTATTTATGAGAAATGCCAGGAGAATTCTTGCTTATTTTTTGTACAAAGAATAGACATGTTTTTTCCTAAGCCACTGGTTTGCTTTTATCTGATGCATATTATGAATTATACAATCATTTGGTTCCCTTTCTGCATTGGTTGTTATTAATTTTTCCCCTTTTTTGTATTGACTGCTATCAAACTTGGAAACCAAACTGGTAGCTTCTGTGGCAAGAATGTATAATAATATTTCTAGCATTATTCCTGACTATATTTGAATCTTTTGCCTCTGTTTTTCCTCTCTGTTTTGTCTCAGTTTTGTTTTGGGTAATCATACATTTTATGTATTCTTATAAAATACCTTAAAGATGTTTGGAACTATATCATAAAGTACCCAGCACAGGCCCTGGTCCCCAGAATCCATTTGGTACATAGCCATTTCCTTCCTTCAGTACTGAGATTGGAGAGCAAGATGCTGTCAGGGACAGATCTTTGTAAATGGCCAAATGCTCTGGAAGGATAAGAGCAATATTTGGGGTGAGGGTGGTTTCTGAGGGCAAAGAAACAGAGGCAGCTTATGGCAAAATATTTTAAAAATACATTTACTTCTCCAGGAAAATAAACAACTTCCAGTGGTAGACTCCTGACCTGTGTCTTTCTTGATCCAAACTCTTGGGGGTTAGAGAACTTTCATAAACCCACCGCCTACATCCAGCCCCGAAAGCACTTATTAGCCTGTGTTCAAGTGTCTGAGGTGTCATCCTCCTTCACAATGGGTGCATGTTATGACTCTGAGTTGTGTTCCATTTACCAAAGACAAGATGCAAGCAGAATGACAAAGAGGGATGAGTTAAGAAGCCCTTGGAAAACTGAAAGCTATGGTTACATTAAGTGAGAGAACAATGAGCCCTGATCAGCAAAGACAGAGCAGAGGTTGGGGTAGGGTATTCTAAATAGCCTCTGCCTCTTCCAGTGAGATTACTGCATTTTCATCATAATTATTAAATCTTGGCAAGAGGCTCAGCAGCCTGTTACCCACCTCCCTGATGTCAGGCTGCTCTCCCCACTCTGCAATTTCGAAATCTGGTTGCCAATGGCACCCTGAAGAGCAGTTCTAACAAGGCTGCAGCAAACTTCCCCCCACTTGAAATCTTCATTATAAATGTATAGACTAATGGCAATCTACACCCTACCATTTTCTCCCTCTGTCTTTTTTCTTATCGCCGTATCATTAGCTTCAACAAAATTAAGTTAGGGACATTTAGTGCTCAGAGAAACCAGGGGAATAATAGCAGATGGATTAGGGTAAAGGGGATAAGGCAGAGAAAGGACAATTTGACTTCCTTTTAGAAAAGTTTGAGCCACACAAAGAGAAAGACAGATATGCACAAAGATAACATTGAACTTCGCAGAGAAAATTTCAGCCCATGGTGAGTTGAGCTACTAGAAATCCCTGAGATATTAAATAATCACCAATCCTTGGGGGGAATGTGTGAGGCAAATTGAAGAGATAACATGTTTTGTACAGTGTAAAGCAAAGGAAAAAAATAGAAGAGATGTGATAAAGTTCTACTATTTTCCCCTAGCCTATTTAAATTCTTAGTTACATAAATAACAAAGGTTCTGGATTAAAATCAACAAATCCCTGCAAGTTAGGGACACTAGGGAATGGCATTTGAAGGACTCTGCAGAAATATGGCATCTGAGCTTTGTTAGAACCCAATAAAAATCAGATCTCAACAGGCACCCTTAGAAGGGCTTATTTAACCTTATCCATATATTGTTAGCATTAATTAGCCTCAAAAGTCAAGTCTGGCTCTACTGCACTGGCAAAAGTGTCTTGAACATAGTAGGTATTTAATATGTGTTCACTGAATTGAATTAAGGTTAGTGTACATATGTTTCTAAAGCAAAATAGGTAAATACGAGAGAATGTCATTTGGAAACATTTCTCTAAAGTAAATATATTCTAAGATTTCACAGATCTATATTCCCGATGAGGAATGAAAATCAGAGTTTTATAGGATGGATGTAGATTTTCAGAGTTTAAAAAGAAACTCTGTTTTGTTTCTCTTATGTAATTTTTCACAACATTCCTGTGGGAAAGGTTTTGTTTTCCAAATGAGGTAGATAATACTAGTGCCCTTCTTATCCATGAAAGAGCTCCCTGCTGTTGGGCCAGGCTAGGAAATGAGTTCTGACCTATTGGCTGCTAGAGAAAGTGACATGGGTTCATTCTAGAGGAGGTGATGAGATGACCATGGGTCATTTTCTAGTCTCTTTTCCCAAATTCATTGATCAATGAGGCTACATATTCTACATGATGAAGCTACAGGATGAATTCTTTACCAGCCTGGACTTTAAAGTCATCACACAGAGGAAAATTGCCCTAAAAAGTCATCTAGACTCACATGGATATTTGTGGATACAAATGAACCTTTGTTGTGTTAAACTACTTAGATCTCGGCTAGTTACAGAGCATTATAAGATCTATCCTTATTAATATGCCAAGCTTTATAAATGACAAAACTGAAGCTCAGAGAATTATTTTAAATTGCTTCAGATCACATTGCCGGTATGGGACAAACTGGTATATGAACCCAGATCTTGCTGAAAATATACCAATACAAAGAAAAACCCAGCTCTTCTGCAGAACAGGAGGGAAAACCATACTTGTGTTTTGTTTTTGTTTTTTGTTTTTTCTGGTTATAGAGATTGGCAGCAGTATCTACTTTGGGCAGCAGGGTCAAACAAAGAACAGAAATGATACTCTTATTCTGAAACACAGACTAGCAGAGAAGCAGGGGAAATAGGTACTTACATGCTTTTTGCACTGTCTGAAGAGCTCCTCCCACAGTGTACTATTAAATAACTTTTGTTTCTATGAAAGAAAGGCCCACACCTCAGTGGGCTGACACACAAAAATATTTATTTCTAACTTATATAAAGTCTAATCAGTGGAGCTTGGGAGCTTAGCTTCACACAGTTATTCAGGAACTCAGGTTGATGGATTCTACCATATGCAACACGTGGTTTCCAAGGTTGCCCTGGGCATTGGCACAAAGCCAGCAGACAGAGGAAAATCAAGTGTAGGGAATTGAGCTGGTCTTTATGGACCAAGCTTGGCAGTGGCTTATATCGCTTTGTTCTCATTCTACTGGCTAGGAGGTAGTCATGTGGTTCTACTTGCCAGTAAGGGAGCCTGGGAAATAATCTAGCTGGGGGCCTAGGAAGAAAAGGAAAAAATTTGTAAACATATAGCAGACTATACTGCAGTCAATCCTTCCAGTCACCAAATAATCATTCCACTCTTTTTCCCAAGAATAAAACACAGTCACTCACCCCAACTCCACCATCCATCCATCCAAGGGAGGCAACCCAAAGCCCTGTATGATCCCTCATCCAACTCAAAGTCCAAGATCTTCAGGTGATATTCAGTCCCCTCCATCAGGTGCCACTTTATTTCCAGAAATTAGAACTAAGAAGATAAGTAAACTGCCTTCACAAATAATGGTGACGCAAGGACAGAAAACTGCAAAAGTTCTCCCATTTAGGAAAGAAAAGAACGGAAAACATATAGCAATCACTGGTTCCCTGCAGTTATGGACTCCTGGGGGGCAGGCCTTATGGAGGCTCCTAGCCTGAAGTTGTGCAAATTTCCTTGATTAGTTTCTAACTGTTCTCTTTCTGAGGAGTTACCTTGCCCATATTCTCTGCGGCCCCTGGTGATACCCTCTGAGGGACCCTTCTTTGCCTATTGTTCTCTAAATCCAAAGGTTCTTGAGGGCTGCCTAGATTGTACAGCCTGCTTTTTTTTTTTTTTTTTTGCTAGTGATGTTTACGGGCTTAATAGTTGTTTTTAGTTTCACACAGTTGAAGAATTTTTAGTCTGGACTCATGGTACCTTTGGTCCAATACATTTACCCCCAAATCTTAGGAGGCTTCTGATCCTTTTTGCTTCCAATCAGCTCCTTGTGCCAGAAACCCAACCCAAATTTATTTTCTAGACAAAGTTCTCAATCTGTTTTATTTCTTTACCTTCTTACCTTATGTCTCTCTTTCTTAACTTAGTATTGGTTTACCTTTAGACGTCTGGAAAAATACGTGGAAAGGTGACATCCTTAATCTCATCTTTGCCACAGGGAAGAGTCATTTTGTTCAACCGATGTTTTATAAAGCCTTTGCTACTAAGCATATTTTTCAGATTATGTCTTCTTAAGGTTTGAGTTTACATGCACAGGACTTTTCCAACCTTTTGAAGCTCCCGAATATTTGGTCTCCTTTATTTCTTTTCATTCTAATTGAAAATCAGCCAATTGTGTCCTGAGATGATCTCTTTCTTACAATAGCTTTTCAATGATGGACAGTCATAACTATTTCTTTCTGATTCTTTCAGCCATTTTTCTTAGAATCACTGGCTCAGCAGGCATGTAATCTTATTTCCATGTTTTATCAAATATTTTGATAAAAATTTTGCTTCTAAACAGCAGGTTCACTTGTGCAGCCTCCAATATCAGTTTCTTGGTTCCATCTCCCCAACTGCCAAGTCAGTACCACCTATTTTAGGTTTTTCATCCAATCATACCCCAATTCTGATAATAATTTTTCTATTTGTTAAGTAACTCTAGCTTCTATAACAGGCAAACCTGAAATCTCAATGAGACCTAATGGATGTTTATTTTCTTTTGTCATAAATTCCAAGTGGTGGTACATGGGGGGTTCCAGTCCACAGTCATTGAGGATCTCTACCATCTTGCTTCCAACAGTGCCGTGGTCATTGACATCCAGCTTGCAAATATAGAGAGCGTGAATAAAAAGGGTTTTACTAGATATTTTTAAGTGCCAGGCTTAAAAGTGGCATATCTCATTTCTGAGCACATTTCATCTGAGGCTAGGATTTTAGAGAGTGAGTGAGGCAGAAGAACAGGAACCTCTGAGAGCAAAGGTTAGAGTGAGGAAGTGGTTAGGGTGATGGAGCTTATTCAGGCAGTAAAAGGATTAAAGTCAGGAAGGTGTTTATGAGTGGGCAGAAATGTGGGTTTGAAGAACTGGTGGTCTTGGTCTAATAGCACAAATATAAATAAGAAAATGAGAAAAATGAAAATACAGGAATGATGATCAGAGAGGAAGATGTTGGAACTGATGTTTTCACAGGTGGGATAGGTCCACATGAAAGGAAGATTCCTGGTTAGAGAGGTGGGTTGCTGAAGCCTGGCTAAGGTGTCTTTGTTCTAATGTTTCAGTCCTTTGTGAGTCCAGCTCAGAGGCAGTGCCATGGTGCAGAGGTTAAGCTAGCAAGTTCTAGAATCAGAATGCCTTGGTTTGAATCTTGGCTCCATCACTTATACACCTATGTCTGTGCCTTGTTATGTTAACCTCTCTCAACTACTCATCTGTAACAGGACAATAAGAATCACTTCTCCTTCATAATCAGGGAGTTTATATGTATAAAGTGTTCCATATACTCAAGCCCATTGTAAACAGTCATTTATAATCTACATTCTGTCTATGTCATTCCTGACTAGTTCTTCTGTTCTCAACATTCCCCATCTCCACCTCTACCCCCGTTCCTACTCTAGTTCAATGGAACTATACAGTATCCAAAATACACTGAATGATGTGCTATAACTTCAACCTTCTCTCCAAATTTATCACACAACTTATAAATGGGAATTTTTCTTATATCACATTAAATATCCAATTTCAGAGGTAGTGGCTTAGTCTAAAGTGGTTCCATTTCACTAAATTTCTCTTGAGAAGAAGAACCAGAGAAGTTGTTTTTGTCTTGTTTTTGTTTTTTGTAATAGAAAGTTTTGTCCAAAGGTATGGCAGATGATCCAATATTGCATTCCCATCATAACCATTACCATCACAACCAGGAAGGTGTCATTTCTAATGGCAGTCCTCATGCCTCTCCCCTTGCCTGGCCAGAAATCTCCCATAGCCTCCACAGCCTTATTACTCAAAATGTGGTCCATAGACCAGCAGGATCAGTGTCACCTGGGATGTTAAAAATACAGAATTGCAAGCCCCATCCAGACCTACTGAATCCAGTTCTGCATTTTAACAAGATACCAAGAGATTCTAATACATTATAGAGTTTGCAAAGCACTGGTTTACAACAAAGAGATGACTTTCCATCCCTTTGTCTGAAGGAAGGGCTGCATCTTAAAATAATGTATTCTGTCAGACATTAGGTAGAGCCCACTTGGGATTCATCCTTCCTATCTAGAGATATGAAACTTAAGTTCTATTGTTGTCTAATGCTCTTAACTTGCGATTCAGAAATGAGGGAGGGAATGATAAGTGGTAGCTGGTTTCTCAAAGGAATTTCTGGCTCTGAACAACAAGATTTGGGGAGTGGCTTTAAAATCTTTCTTTTAGGTTGCCTGAGGAAATTTGCCAGTTTCCCAGATATTATCTTCCCCCTACTTCAGAAGGGGAAAAACAAACAAAAAGACTGAAAGAAAATGCAATAGAAGTTGTGTGTGTGTGTGTGTGTGTGTGTGTGTGTGTGTGTGTAAAATCCTCAAGAGTCTGTTCCATCTGGAGAGAAGTCTAGTAATAGAAATCAGTTTGACTGGGGAAGTGGTAGTCTCTTGTATGTAGATATAGCAAGGGGCTAAGAGCCAGCTGCTTAGAGAGAAGTGGGCAGTTGCCTCAAGGAATGTGTCTTGAAGTTGTGTTAGTATAGCAGGCACACCACTTTTAATCAGACTACATGCTTATTAGGAGGGGGATGGTCATCATTGATAGAGATTATGGTGGAAGCTAAAGCCCACCCAAAAATTACCAGCTTGGAAGGTAAGTTGTCTATCTGAGTGGAGTCCTATCATTCAATAGCTATTATTCTACAGAGATTAAATGCCATGATTTCAGGGTGGAAGTTTTCATCTCGATAAGCGAACAAACACAAAAAGCATAGTTTACTGGAAATTTCCCTTATCATCTCTATAGATAGTCTGGAACATTAGACCAAAAGCAGAGACTATCAATAGCTTATAAGGTTCCCTAACCTTTCTAACTGCTCCAAGTTTGTCTGAATTTCTCCCCAGCTATGTATTCTGGTGATTAGAAAAAGAAAATTACAATTTAAGTCCCTGGTGAACATCATTTTAACCAAGTGATCTGGGTTAACATCACCATCAATCAGCCATATCAATATCATCCACCCTCTGACACGATGCACTGAGAAACACACAATGTCACTTCTGCGGTATTCTGGCCAAAAATGTATGACTTCATTCTATTGGAGCTTTTCATGAGAAAACATCAAACAAACTTTAATTGAGGGACATTCTACAAAATACTTATACTCTTCAAAAATATCAAGGTTATGTACGACAAGGAAAGCCTGAGTGACTGTCTCAGATTGAAAGAGACAACTCAAAGCAATGTGGGACAATAGATTGGATCCAGTAACAGAAAAGGGGCATTAGTGAAGAAAATAGCAAAATTCTACAACCTGTAGTTTAGTTACTATTGTATCAATGCTAATTTCCTGGTTTTAATTCCTGTACTATGGTTATGTAAGATGTTAGCATTAGGGAAAGATGAGCGAAGGATATAGGGTCACTTTTTATACTATTTTTGCAAATTTTGTGTAAGCCTAAAATTGTTATTTCAAAATTAAGAAAAAAATAAACAGGAACTTAAAGCTCTTTTGTGTTTGTTTTTTGAGAAAGTTACAAAAAATGAGTCTCAATCTTCTATCAGTCTTAGGAGGAAAGCCTTAAAGGGAATGGGAAAACAGATCAAGATCCTGGGGACATAAGAATAATGACAGCCCTAAGCATTGTTCTGTGTCTGGGAAATGGCCCTGAGCTTTACTCAACTATAGCTCATGAAAATCTAAAACAGTAACACACATTAAATATATATGTGTATATATATATATATATATATATATATACATATATATATATATATATATATACACACACACATATAATATATATATCTATATTATACTATATTAGATCTGTATTATACTATACTATTATATTAATATAATATATATTCTAATATAATACTATAATATAGATCTAAATTATAATCTAAAACAATAACATCTGAGATATATAATGTATACCAATAGTCATTGCTATGGGTTGAACTGTGTACCTCTAAATTCATATGTTCAAGCTCTAGCCCCCGGTACCTCAGAAGGTGACTATATTCGGGGTTAGAGCCTTTAAGCAGGTGATTCAGTTAGAATGAGGCTGTTAGGGTGGGCCCTAATCCAATCTGGCTGGTGTCCTTATAAGAGGAAATTTGGACAGGTGCACAGAAGAAAGACCATGTGAGGACACAGCCAGAAGGAGGCGGCCTGCAAGCCAAGGACAGAGGCCTCAGGAGAAACCAAACCAGCCAATACCTTGATCTTGGATTTACAGCATCCGGAACTGTGAGATCTGGGCTGTGAGCCACCCAGCCTGTGATATTTTGTTATGGCAGCCCAGGCAAGTTAAAATAATCATGTATATTTTAAATAAATCTATATTTAAATTGGTCCCTTCTGACTTCTCTAAACAATTCATATTTCTTTTCCTGCCTTCATGGATGAACATACTATTTTCCCAGATGTAAGACTTTCGACATATGCTTTGGTTAGTCTTTAAGGCCTATCTTAAGACTTTCATCTAGAGGATGCTCCATTAAGTTTGGGGTGAATATTAGATATATATGATGTTTCTCAGATAACGCTTACAATGCTTTCTTCAATTTATGGTATTGCATTTAAAGACTTTGGCCAACTACAGTATGTTCAAAGGAAGTTAACCTGGATTAGGAGAGGTCTATAAACTGTGTTATTCTAGGAACAGTGGTAGAATCTGGATTTGCCAAGTGCAAAGAACCAAGTAAGGAAGGACATGATAGATTCCTTTAAGTGTTTATAGAGCTGCCAGTGGAATAGATTAGGTTTATTTCATTAATTTTTAGAGAGCAATCTCGGACCAGCTGGATGTTAGTCCCAGGGAACATATTTTGCACCAACATAAGAAAATACATTTGAACAATTGGTACCATCCATAATAGAATGGTCTAGCTTGAGAGGTAGTGAGTTCTCCATCACCCAAGGCATTCAACCATCTAGTTGTGTCCAGCTGCCAAGGATTATGTAGATTAGGTTCTTCCATTGGGTAGAGGGTGAGAAATGTTGAACTTTTAGAGTTTTCTAACACTAAGAGTCTAAGAGAATTCTCAGGGTAAGATGGGAGAGTGAAAGGATTCAGGATTTGGGGGGAAATACCCTGAAAAGAACTATCAAAGATATTAGCAAGGCCATGTCCCATGGAGTAAAAGATTATTCAAAAGTCATGCATCTACCTTGCCCACAGGGAGTTGGTTTAATTGGTCTGGGTTAGGCTCAGGCATGGGTATTTTAAAAAATCTCCTCAGGTAATTCTAACTTGCAGCCAGGGTTGAGATCTTTGATCTAGCTAAAGTATTTAACAACATCCTACATGATTATCTCCCAACTCCTTATAATTTCCAACAATTCTCAAAATCCTGAGATTTACGTCAGACTTCCTGACAGAGATAATGACATAAATTCTTCTGAGGAATGCTAATACCAAGCCACCAAAGAGTTATGGACCCATCACAGACTTTTTCACTGTCTATATTTGTCTGACAGCAAACATCACACTCCAAATTAATGCAAAATATGTGTATCAGAACCTGGCACTTAGTATAAAAGTTTTTTTCAACTCCCCCATTGCATGATAAATTGGAAGAAGTTGAGTAACTATTCTAGATGCTGTCCAATATTTAGTACACATCTATCATCCTGCACGGCAGCTGGTGCCTAAAAAGGGTAGTCACCTTTGTTTGGAGGGAGTATGGAAAGATACCATAGGAGTTAATAAGACATGAAAAAAAATATTGAGATTCAGCAGCTACTGAAATGCAGGAAAAGTTTTCCCTTCTTTAGGAGTTAGAATAATTATGAAAATGAAATAACAGCTAACATTTCTTGAGGAGATATTCTATGCCTGACGGTATTCTAAGTAAGCACGTTGCATCCATTGCTCCATTTAATCATCACAACAATCCTTTGAAGTAGGTGTTATTTCACCTTCCTATCCAATTACATAGATTTGGAAACTGAGGCGCAGAGAGGCTAAGTGAATTTCACCAGGTCTTAGAACTAATATGTGCCAATGCTGAGATTAAAATAAGAATATCACAGTTTAGAACCCATGCTCTTACTACACCCCCATGCATACAACTAGTATGGTGTCATCAAAAGATAGTGAAAGCAATTTGATGTCATCTAGTCCAACTCTTCATATTGCAGATACCTACAAGGGTACATGACTGACAGATCTGTCAAACAGATTGTTATAAAGGCCTGGCCACATGCAACTCAGCAGATAAGCAGATCAAGGAACCCATAACATGTTTCTTTAGTCAGGAACTAGATTATATACCATCTATGTCACTGCTTTCATTTCAACCAATTAGCTCATTTCTCATATATAAAGGGAATTAAGTTTAATTAAAATTCTAAAAAAATCATACAGTTGGGACAGACTATTCAGGTACCTCTGTGATTTGATTTTTGTCTTATGCTGCTAAGGCCTCCTTCCTAAGTTATCACTATTCTGGTTCTACATTGCTTCAAATGTAACTTTTACTAGCTGAGAATCCCTACCTACTAGCTTCCTTTTATGCTTGCTGACATTATCTTTAAAAATAAAGGAAAGAAACTAGCCCTGGGAATGTTATTTTGTTATTAATACATTTGTTTGAATTAATATATCAGATCATCTAATGGTAGTTAAACATTTTTCAACTGAGAGCTAGTCCATGTTTCTGTATAGAAAAATCCAATACAGTCAATCCTTCTCAAATTAACTTATGAAATGAATACAATTCCAATCAAACTTGTACTTTTGACTAGATAAAATGATCCTAACATTTTTCAAGAAGAGCCAACAGAATTGCAGCTAAAATAATTTTTGAAGAAGAATAAGGAAGGTTTATGCTAGCTGATATCTAAACATACCATAAAATTTAATAAGTAAACAGTACAAAAAAATGGCATGAGAAGAGAAAGAACAATGGAAGATTATTTCTGACTTTAGATTTTAACATTTTTGGATTTTCATCTGCAAGGGGATTTAACTCCTTGGAAATTTGAAAATAGGAGAAGGTTTACAATCAAATTTGGGCCATCTAAATGCTGTTGGTATTTTATTATCAGAGCCTCTTATTTGTAAAATCCTTTTATTTGTGTCTTTATGTTTTATTTAGTCTCCTGGCAGAATCTCTGATAATGTACATGGGACAATGTAGCTAGATGTAATTTAGGATGGGAAATAAAATAGAGAGTTTTCAACTTCGCGAGTGGGGGGGGTGGCTTGAAATTGTTGATTCATGTGCTGTTTTGATCCATTTCAGAGCTTTCTGGAAACAAAATCTAAACTATCTTCGGAAAAGTTACTCAAAAAGAGTAGTGATCAGTGTTGGAGATAATAGCCTAAAGAAGGTAGACACAAGAGTTCTCCTGATATATCTCCTCCCTGGGGAGGTAGCCACACCCATTACTCTTTATGGTGAAACCCAATGGATTTAGAGCAATGTGAGAGAGGAATGTATTTTTTCCACTCCCAGGATCCCTTGTGAAAGGATTTTCTCTAGCATCTCACTCATTACACCAAGGGAAAAGGGAGTAACTTAATAATTAGCAGAATTTGAAAGGATGAAACAAGCTTGCTAGACTCAGCACTGTCTGTTTTTCCTCTTGGGTACTGGCTACAGCCTCCAGTCTGTAAGTCTGAGCTGGGAAGGCAGTCCTTGGAGAGAGGAATTGCCTATGACTAAGCAACTAACCTTGAATTTTGGGGTTGAGTTAGCAGGGCCCATTTGGCTCTCCAGAGCTACATCCTACACACCTATTGCCAACAATAAAGATAATATGTTGACCCCCATCTGCCCTACTGATCCTTATTCTCAATTTATTGAGACCCCAAGGGTACTACATACATGCTGGGCCTCTTCAAACTCTCCAAGCATTTGATAAAGGTGGCTTCTTGACCTTCCAAGTTATATACTCACCATGTCTTCTATGGAGTATTAGTTCCTTTGATGCTAACAGATGGTGTTTGTACAAGGATTACATGGCTAAATGCATAATTCTAGGTAATGCAAGATAAAATAGGTATTTTTTTTTCCTGCAGGACTTTTTGAAGCCTTTAAATGGAAATATGCTATGTGAATCTTAATGAAGAACTGGATTATTCAGCATGTCTCAAATATATATGTATCTGAAAGAAATTTTTTGTCTATTTCAAAATCATGAAGTATTAGTGTTCCCTGGAACATATTTAGGGAAATCCTGAATAATTTCATAAATAATGTTGGGCCAATTGGCAGTTTGCAAAGAAAAAATAAAATAGAAAGAAATTACTACCTGTGCAGCGTACAAAACTAAATCACAGATGCATTTTTAAAAGTATAAATGAAAATATAAACTATTAGTGATTATAAAATCTCAGAACAGGAAACATTTTCCAAATACTAGAGCAAAGAAAGAACCATCACAGAATAATAAATTTAACTTAGACAACATTAAAAGTTTATGTAAATAACAACAACAAAGCATATCATAAGTAGAGGGGGAAAAGCAAGTGACAAGCTGGGAAAAAGATACTGTTAAGGATATGTGGAAATGGTTCAATATGTAATAACTCTTACAAGTGAACATTCAAAACATCAGTATCCCAGGAGTAAACTGAGAGAAGGGTGTGATTTAACAGTTCACAAAAAGAAATCCATTCAATAACTATAGGAAAAAATATCTGATCTCACTGGTAGTCAGAATTACAAGTAAAAATAATGGTGAGATATGATTTTTTTGTACTTTATTTGTTAAAAACTTTACTTATCTTTCCCGTATTGTTGGTTCTGGGTATGTAAATTATTGGTTCTGGGAATCTTTTCTGAGGAACAACTTGACAATATGTTCCAAAATCTTTAAAATGTACATAATTTTTGACTCAGCAATTCCACCTCTAGAAATTTATTCAAAAGAGATGATCATGGCTGCTTGAAAAGATTTATATTCAAGCACAGCCATTTTATCATTGCTTATAATAACCAAAATGGAAATATCCATAAAGTCCGATTGTAAATACAACAAATTCATGAGCTGGAATACTATGCAGTCATTAAAAATCATGTTGTACAAGAATATTTAAAGATGTGGGGAGATAATGATGATATAGTAAGTGAAAAAGCATGTTTTAAAGCCGTAAGTGCAACATAATCCCATTCTATTAGAAAATATGTAGAGTAAAAAGGCTATATACTAAAATGTAAATAGCACGTATATCTGGAGTTATGTGACTTTTTTTCTTCTTTGTGTTTTACTGTATTTTCCAATTTTTCTGCAATTAAAATATATTGCTTTTTGAAACCAGAAAAAAAATAAACTTCAAAAGGACTATACTAATAAAGATTGCATTTTACAAAGAAGGAATCTGTATGCATACTTTATTAAAATATCATAATTAGTGAAGCATTAGTCTACTACATTTTTAAATGATAGGATCATGACTTCACTGCATTGTGTAGAGCAAAAACCAAGATAGACACTTAAATCAATGTCATGTATAGTACAAATTCTTTCAACAGCACCCATGGATTGCATGGTCTGAATGAGTGGCCTTTTGGGTTATATATGGACCATGACAGTTACCCATCTTCAGTTTACAAGCATGCAAAACCGTAAGTCAAACTATTTTCTGATGTAAACAGGCTCTGCAAATTCAGTCTTCCCAAGTAATCCATGAAGTCCAAATTTTACACTCAATTCAACTAGAACTGCTATCAGCTCCCCCAAGCTGCATCTAAACCACCCACATTATCTGAACATCTCCACAACCATCAGATCTGTTTACTCACAACCTAGGGATAAAGAGTTAGTGGAAAAGAAAAGAAAATTGTCCCACTCAGATATCTCATATAACATTACAGAGAGGGCAAGACCCTTCATTCTTCAGAGAGCCGGAAAAACATTGTCTCAGATTCAAAATGGAAACACTTACTCTGTTTATCTGGTATTCTCCTATTATGTTCAGTGAGGCCATGCCATTTAAGGCTGTTTCTTTCTACCTCTGTCTCTTTTCAAGCACATCTGCAGAATTAAATTCTATGCACTGACAGGGATGCTTTCAAAAGCTCAGAATCAATTCGTCAATCATTCCACTTTCTTAGCTGTGATTAAAAACATGTGTCCCCTGATTAAGCTAATGAGAAATTGTTAATTGGCACAAAGCCCCCTTCTGTGCGCACTTGTTAATGTCACCATCACTTTGACAGGAGAAAAGATCAGAATCAAGGGCAGAGAGTTCTTAAGTGACTTCTACATTGGACTTAAGTACAGGAGCTCTATTTGGGAAGTGAGGGCTGCCTGTTCTAGGACTTACATGGAGGAATAAGCAATGCCATTTTTCTGCTGTTTTTTTCAGGGAAGCAGAAGGCAGAAATGCAATTGTACAACAACTGATCTGTTGATTTCTTTTTTCCTCTTCATAGAAACGATGCTATTCATTCTCTCATCTGCTTTCCAGGTAACATTGACTCTATGTGGATAAGCCACAGCTGAGCAGAAATACATCTTTCTGAAGGACTGTTATTGAGGTTATTGCCCCAGAATCATACCCCTGCCTCTCCCTCAAATAGAAACCAATTACTCTTATCCAAGTCTCAGGAGGAAGCTGCAGAGAGAAAAAAAAAAACAAGGACTGGTTAGAATCAACTAGGCCCAAGATGGTGGAAGGTTTGACTTTCAGTAGACCTTGAGCCTCATTATATGCTCATTGTGATACATTAGCATGCTAAATGATACACCCATCAGAGCCATGACAGTTGCCAATTGCCATGACAACAACCAGAAAAGCCCTTACAAAGACTGAAAAGGAGAGTTTCATCAGTTCCGGATCCAAACCACAACCCTGTTCTCGGATAACTCATGAGTATTCCCCCTACTCTTTCCAATTCCCTCCCTTTTACCTCGACTCTCCTATATATTTGGTGTCTTCACCTAAATTGGGTTGA
Source organism: Balaenoptera borealis (assembly GCF_965194805.1). Lineage (NCBI taxonomy): Eukaryota > Metazoa > Chordata > Mammalia > Artiodactyla > Balaenopteridae > Balaenoptera > Balaenoptera borealis. Next base: position 37,789,424 of record NC_138860.1, on the reverse strand, counting down.
GAAGTTGATTTGCACACTAGGTTCCCACTTCTCCATTCTTTGGCCATTGAATACAGCTTGTGCTGTTCCAGTCTCAGAATTGGTTTTGTTATTGGCTGAGGGAATTTGATCGGAACAACAACCTCCCTGGCTGAGACAGGGGGGTCTCAGCCCGGACTAGGACCCCAGCACGGGTCTGGTGGACCAACTTCATAACAGGACCATGAGGAAGGAGTCTTCCTTAGTCATTCACCTCACTGTTGGCCCATTTGTTTCCTCTTGGCCTCAAATGAACAATATCATTATTGCGAATTATCCCACACCCAAGGCACCTTGTGGATGGGAGGACTTTTCTGTGGCAGAGGAAGCGTGTGCTTTGGGGAGATTTTTCTACAATTTCCATTTTGGGAATATCAGAACTTTTTACTTGCCTAGCAGGTCCCCAGTTTTTCCTGTGTTCCTTTGCACACCAAAAGTGATTAATTCTCAAAGTCTTGGAAACTTCTGAAGATGAAATGGGCCAGGACTTATGGAGGGTTCTCAAGAGAGCCTTAAGCAAGACAGGAGGTCATACACAAGGAGAACTGAAAATACATAAGTTTATCTTTTTGTTCAGGGTAACAACTTCCAGGAGATGGAACTTGCTACTCTGAGCAAGCCCAAACTCAGACCCTGGACTGATCCTTTCAGAAAGGGACAAGCCTGGAGACCAGAGTGGTTAGGTTACTGACAAAATTCTGAGGATGCCTAAGAAAAGCAATGGATATTTGGGAGAGCTGGTGCCTACATCTGAAAGTCCACTGACTTATGAATCATGGGTGGGGGTTAGAGGTGAGGAGGTTCTGCTGACTTAGGGTACCATTTATCTATCACCTGCCTGAAGCCAGGTCCTCAGTACTCTTGTAGATCATATCGGGGTAGGGGATGGGAGTGGGGAGGATGAACGCTTTGCTGTTTGAAGTGTATGAGTCACTGCCAGAAGCCTGAGATGGTGGGGCAGCCAACTGGTTCCCTGGCTGGGTATATGGGGTTGGTTAATCCTCAGACAGCAGTTCCAATGAGTGATTTGATGAGAAGAAGGGGAGGCCTGTGTAGGGAAGGAAAATAATTTTCCCTCCTTCCTTCTAGGTCCTTGTCTGAGAACTCCCTGTAATAAAAGACAAACAGAAGTTAAAGGACATGTATACCTCCTGTATACATGGGAGATCCCCAGGAAAACTGAATAACTCCCCGAAATGGCCCATGTCAGCACCTTAAATAACATTGCCAGCTAAAGACCCCAAAGAGATGTTGCGGGGGGTGGTATTTAGTTTATGGGATGCTACCAGGAAAAGCACAGTGAATGGGGTAAGGTTGTCATTCAGATTTTAGTCATTGCCTTCTCCCTGGATAAGAGTTTCTAGAGGGTTAGCGTCATTCTCCTTTTCTAGTACAGAGAGGGAGACACCCTTACAGATGGCGATTTTCTTTATAAATATAAATGTCTTACAAAAGAGTAATTTCTACCCAGTTTTCAGAGCTTTTCCTGTGTCTGTAGTTTCTTGAAAATAATCAGCTCAAGATAATTCTTATACCAAAGGGACACATTTTGGGGTGGCAAATTCTGCTCCCCTTTACTTGTTAAGGAGAAAGCTGTTTCCAGGGTCAGACATGAGGGACATGGGCAATGTGGTAGTGATAGCTGGTGTCTTCCTTCCACCCAATGCCTTGGGCTGTGTTTGAGTTCAGAGAGACTATTTGATATGGGCTCTGATTCTCTCAGCGTCCCCAGATGAGAAAAGATCACAGTCAATAGAGGAGACAGACATTGTCCTGACTCCTGCAGAGCTCAGCCTTGCTTGGGGAAGCAGTCTCTGGCATAGATGCTGGCGTTCCACAGTGGGCGTCTACATCTGAAATAGCAGTGAAGCAGCCTGCAAAGCTGAGGACCTTGACAAGGGGCACTGGGTGATCAAGAGAGGAAGAGCCCTGAGACCACTGTGTGGTGGTTGCAGCAATAAGGAAGCCTGCTCTTGCCAGACAAACATGGAGGGCATTGCAGGAAAGCAGATGCCCCGTGTGTGTCTACAAGGCTGGAAGGCCCGTGGAGATTTGAGTCACACCCTCCTGTGGGTTACAATGGTGAGTGGGGAGAGTTTCAGGAAGTCTTGGTGTGGGGTGAGAATGGGAGGAGGAGTGCAGGAAGTACATGTACCATCACGTGACTGTAGACAAAGAGCCTGAAAGGTCTCTAAGATCCCGTCAAATCATGGCACATGCACCTGAGACTGTATCGTTTCAACCTACTCATGTTTTCCTTCCTTATAATCTCACCCGGGGAACCATATGCACAAAATTCAATCAGAGGAGCCTCCATTAGCTTCTATCTGGTGCATGAAGAGGAAAGATAAGAACATACCAGGATGTGCTCCCTGAGTATCAGCTGGGAGTTCGCAGGGAGGAGAGGAAAAGGCAGAGATTGAGTTACTGTGATGAACAGGATGTCCTTGTCACACTCTTCAACCCCCTGCCCCCAGGAATTTGCTGTTTGACAGTAGAGTTCTATCCTAAGGCCAGAAGTTATGGATGAGTGTTTTGAAAATCAGTGTATCTGTTTATTTGCGCTAAAAATGTTTAGGTCAATCCATAAACAGATGGAATGGGGACCAGTAGGTCATGTTTTGGGATTCATCTGAAATAATTCCTTTCTTTTACCCCATTGCTTACCAGAGGGACAGGGACAAGATGAGATGATGTACATGAAAGTGTTTTATAAACACTAAAGCACTCAGAACACAAGGTGAAATCTGCTGAGAGTAGCAGAATAGTCAATTGTTAAAGTACGGATGATAAGTCATGATTTGGTAGTTTTAAAATTCTGTTAGCTCAAGTCACCAAATGCATTAATTCCAACTCTTGTCCACCACATGACTGCTAGCCATGATTTTGGTGTCCATGAATGTGTCTGGCCTGGCAGAGAGGCAGAGCGGGCCAAGAACAGGAAACAAGTTCGTTATGCTCCAAGCATACAACACATTTGTCTATTTACCTTTAGAAAAATGAAAAGAAAGTGTTTTGAGATAAGTTCTGGGTGAATTATTTTATGGACACTTACTTTAGCCTATTCTTAAAGTAATGAAGACCCTATATCTCTAACTGAATTTGTTCCAAACTTGGTAAGTGTTGCCTATTCCTGTCTGAATATTCTTAGTTCCTTTAACAGGTCCCTTACCTTCCAAGAGAGAGGATGCAGGAGTTCCAGGCTCTAGCTTTCTGTTTTCTTTACTCACCCTTCAAGACATACTTGCTTTTTACTGCTGTTTTCTTCTACTCAGTTGTCACCTCTAGACCATTTACATTTGGACCTTCTCCTTGGTTACCATACCTACCCACAGATGCTGTCAGTTGGGGTAGCTCTTAGTTTTAATCACTTCCCTTAAGGGTCAGTACCATACCACTCCTGTGTCCACTGTAGACTTCTGGAACTCCAGGCAGAATCAGTGAGATCTTGTATTGGCATGGAAAGGGAGTTTGGACAATTCCACTCTTCAACTCCAATTTTTAAGAGTAGCAAGTGGAGAAGCTCCAATGTATATCCTGAGTCAAGGGCAGGTCTAGGGTCTAGATTTTGTTTGAGCTGTGGTGCTCATCACTGGGTCCAGAAGGTAGAATATAGAGGTGAGACATTTTATCCAGGCCATGTGAGTAATAAGGAAAACAGCCAAGACATGATAGTTAATAGTCTTTGACTCCTGAGCCTTCCCACTAAAGCCATGGGAATCCAAGCTATAAAATCTCCTTCTGAACAGCTTCACATATATCCTTTATCATCTGATTCTACCCTCATTGCTCTCTGCAAGGCCACCTTGAGGACCCCGGGCGTGACAAGAACACAGTGGTAAAGATGAGCATGGAGAAGCCAGAGTGGTGGTGCTCAGTTTCTTGATGGTTGGCTGCTTTTTGATCCAGAATGGTACCACAGAGTTAAGGGTAGGTTTCTCCCCAACTATTGAGAGGTGCCCTCTCATTAAGCATGAATGATTGGACTTCAGTGGGTACAATTCTTTTTTATGTTCTTCTTTCAAACTTGGAAACCAGCTTCCCAAGGTCTGGGTCAGAGGTTGACCTGTAATCCTGAGAGGTCTGAAAAGCTCTCTGACCCTATCACTGCACACCCATGTCCCAGGGAGAGCCAGGTCCTGGTGCCCACTGGAAATATGCCCCCCCCCCAACCGCCAACCAATGCATGCTGAAGTAAACTTGACTCCAAATTTTTTAGAATTTTGACCGAAGAATGGACATGATATTCATTCTTCCCCAAAATACATATTGATCACATAGTATGTGCTAGGCACTGTTCTAGACATTGAGGATACAGCAATGAACAAAACAGATAAAAAATCCTGCCTTCATGCCATGTACAGGTCAGGGAATGGGTTAAATACATACTATGTTAGACCGTGATAAGTACTACAGAGAAAATAAAGTAGGTAAGGTGGACAGAGAATGCTGGCATGGTCATTGCAAATTTAAGCACGGTAATCAAGAAAAGTATTGCCAAGGACGTGAGATTTGAGTAGACTTGAAAGAAGTGAGTGATGAGGATATCTGGGGAGTGTTCTAGGCCTAGGGATGGGTGATAGCTAAAGCCCTGAGGTAGGGTAGTCCTGCCATTCCCCAGAGACTGCTCCAAGAGGTCAGGGCAGCTAAATCACAGTAAATGAGGGGGCATATGTAGAACATGCAGGAAGTGCAGGGAGAGATCTGGGCAGCCAGTGGTGGCAGTGGGAGACCTCATGAGACATCTTGGGCTCTGTTGTGGAGCATAAACAGAAGGGTAGAGTGGGGGCTGGGAGCAAAAGTGGAAGCAGAAAGACCAGGTAGGGGCTACTGTAGTGATATTGTTACTGAGTCCAAGCTTGTACTGCTCACCACACAGCAGGCTGACAAACTGAGAGATGAATTGTTGGGACAAGGAATAGCAACTTTACTTAGAAAGCCAGCTGACAGAGAAGATGGTGGACTACTGTCCCAAAGAACCATCTTACCCAAGTCAGAATTCAAGCTTCTTTTATACTAAAAAGGGGAGGGTGTGTGGTTGGTTGTTGCAAACATCTTGGTGTCTGAATCCTTTGTTCTTGCAGCTGTTCACATAGGTCAGGACACTATGTTCCTGTTAACTTCCAACAAGACAAATGTTATTCTCTCTTCTGCAACATTTTATCTCTAGATGAATGGAAAAGTGTTACACCCTTAAAGGTCAGAGCCTTGAGAATGGGCTATCCTGTATATTTCAGGCTATAGGCAACATTCTTAACTGGAAGCAAAAGCAATGGAATACAAAGATCAAAGTAAAAGAAACAGATCCAACATGGAGTCAGATTTGTTCTTCCCTATTACAATATGGATGAAAGATGAGGGTGGTTTAGACCATACCTGGCGTGATAGCAAAAGAGATGATAAAAAGTGGATTGATTTTGAATATATTTTGAAAGTGAGCCAATAAGATTTGCTGATGAACTGGATATGGGGTATCAGGGAGAGAGAACAGCTCCTTCGTTAACTCTCCCAAGGGGTCTTAAGGTCTCTGGGTGGCCGGGCAGTTCAGAATAGATCATGGGCTTGCAGACCAGCCTCCCTCTCCCTGCTCAACCTCATTTTACACATGGAGTAAGACAGGACTCTTGTGACCCCAGGCAAAGCCCAGGGATTAGATGATAAGTCACTGGATATAAAGACATTAAATTAGGAGTCATAAAGGATTATCTTCCTTCCTAGGCCTAAAAAAGTATGCTTTCTTTCACATGGTGTCAGTAGGATTTTCAGAAGGGACCCTCGTGGCCAGCTTACATATGCCTTCACATAACAGGAGCCCTTAGGCGGTACCATTTATTGCTCTCCTCCCCCGCCCCACCCCACCCCCTGCCCACTATTCACTCTCTTCTGGATATCCTAGGAATCTTAAGTTATTGTTTTTCTGAAGCAGGAGTGTTTATGATCTTCCCTGCACAGGGTAAAAAATAGTTTATTAAACTACTCATAAAAGAGGCGAAGTTAATAAAAGCGAGAGTTGGGGGAGACAAGGGAGCCACAGGCTTCAAGAGTAGCACCTTTTAAATGTTTTAAACAGCTCAGTCTGCCCCAACTCCCTTCCCCGATCAGCGGTCACTGTGGCATTTTTGCTTGCAGCAGCGACTCTCCACCTCATCTTTTTTTCTCACAAGTAGTTTTGAAACCTAATTTCAACCTGTTTGGATGAGATGCCAGCACTTGACTGGAGCCGGGCCTCCACCAGCAATCTGGCACTCTGTCCTGGCCAGTTCAGCTGCGAGCTGCAAAAAATGATGGATAACTGAGAGTTCCTGTGGAGCCGCTGAAACAGGTGTTTCTTCAAGCTGCACTTCCTGCACACATTCTTTGCTGGGAGGATTCAGCTTTGTCAGCCCCACCCCAGGAGAGGCAGCAAAGTTGCCTTTATATGCCGGGATAAAATGTAACCCTTGGGGGTAATGCTATGCCGGGAAATTAGCTACCAATCCCTTCTATTGTAAATGTGAAGATGCGTTTCTCACTGGCTGGAAAGAGTGCCGTTGTAAGCAGGTTCTGCATCAGAAGCCGGCTTCCCATAAGGTTTAGTCCTGGCAGGCACCACCCCCTCTTCTTTTCTCTACCCGCCCCCCACCTCTCTTTGCAATGAGTGGGACTATGTAAGGCCCTTGAAAGGATAACCACTGCCACACTTGACTATAATGCATTCCCATAATTGAACGGAGACAGGCAGGGCAAAAGCAGCTAAGAGATGTGGCCTTTTCTCTGCCAAGCAAAGATTTTACAAAGCGTGGAGAAGGGGTGGGGGGAGAGAAGGGAAGACTGATCAGATTTCTAAAGTGTCTGAGCAGCTGTAAGCTTATGCGTATGAATAGAGGCTGACTATACAAAACCACCAACCCCAGAGCAAAAGGCCATTTGACTACACCAAAGGGAAGAAGGAAACTAAGGGGATATGGGGGGGGGGGGGACCAATAATAAAGGTTGTATTAAAATGGTGAATAATGGAAGTCAGAGTTTATCACCAGAGTTGAAATGGAGTATGAGGTTCTCACTGTCATCCCATCTTAAGCCTTGTGTGCTGCTGATGTGGTTTATTAAACGGCTGTCACAACCCAAGCCCCTGACGCAGATGCACTCAATAGGGTGTGAAGAAGAAATCCCAGTAGCAGCCGATTCAGCAACTGGTTGCACCACAGGCTCCCCAACTGCAAGTCTCTCCTCATTCTCGCCCCCCACACCCTCGCTAAAAGGACACAGAAGAAGGAAAGGAAAAGAAACGAACAAAGTAACAGGAAAATGAGTAAAAGAGCGGGAGGAGTAAATAAAGGAGGAAGGGTATTCTCACAAGAAACGCTAGCTCTCTTCTCCCCACAATTAGTTAAAATGTATCTAGTGAGCCAAGTAAGTTACATGCTGTGAGGTTCACAAAGATAGAAGAGGCAGCGCCTGCGCTTTTGGAGACTTAGAATCCAAGGTGACATTTGAATTGAAGGATGAGTGGGCTTTGCCGGCATAGATCATGGAAGAAGCTGTTCCCAGGCAGAGAGAGTAGAGAGGCATGCAAACTTTTGCCATCGTGTGGCTTGAGCAATAGATACTTAGTGAGGAATGAAAGGAGGGGATCTGGAAAGACAGGTTTGGGCAAAATGGATAAGGTTCTTTTTTTTTTTTTTTTTCCTAATAAATTTATTTATTTATTTATTTTTGGGTGTGTTGGGTTTTCGTTTCTGTGCGAGGGCTTTCTCCAGTTCTGGCGAGCGGGGGCCACTCTTCATCGCGGTGCGCGGGCCTCTCACTGTCGCAGCCTCTCCCATTGCAGAGCACAGGCTCCAGACGCGCAGGCTCAGTAGTCGTGGCTCACTGGCCTAGCCGTTCTGCGGGATGTGGGATATTCCCAGACCAGGGCTCGAACCCTTGTCCCCTACATTGGCAGGCAGATTCTCAACCACTACACCACCAGGGAAGCCCATGATGGATAAGATTCTTAATGTTCATCCTGTGGCATTTGGATGTGATCCTAGAGGAAAGGTGAACCTTTTAAGGGATTTTTATCAAGAAGCAATCAGATTCGCATGTTAGAAGTACCTGTTTAGGTGCTGTGGGAAGGACCTGTCCAAAGGAGGCTTCACTGGAGACAGAGAGACCATCAAGGGGCTGGTTCAACAGTGAGGGACGGCTCCAGATGATAGGGATAAAGTAGGATAATTAAATAGGTAGTTTAAAAATCCCATTAGGGGATTAAAGACAGAGAGGGGATTTAAAGGGAGTTTGGGAGACTGTTGTGAGCTAATGAATTCAGTAACCTAACAACAAGCTACACTACCTTGAAGGAAGACCAGGTGCATTCAAGTGCTAGGCACACTCAAGCCACAAATCCTGATAGTTAAAAACAAAACAATAGGTAGAGTCTGAATCTTACTATGTGAAGTCAGGGAATTAATGGTCCTTGAAGAGTAGCCTTTCTGCATGTGGCCAAGACAGGAATATAGGTGAAAGGGGGGGGAAAAAAAAAAAAAAAAAAAAACCTAGGTGAAAGGGGACATTATTCTGAAACCTGAAATAAATTACCATATTTTAGTATATGTCACCACCCTTTTGCTAATATAAATAGGATTAAATAGCACCATGACAGTTCTGGTTAGACCATATAGGGTCAAAGGACAAACTAATGGTGTAAACCTTGATGTCTACCCCAAAATGAGGAAAAAGGTGATCTCCCCAACCCACTTTTTCTTTGATTATAAAACCATAGCCCTCTTTGTTCTCAGGGCTACACTCCCTTGCCGGCCCACTTGTATCTCTCACAAGCGTCCTATGCTAATAAACTCATTCTTTGCCTATTGCTTTGCCTCACACTGAATTCTTTCTGAGAGGAGACAAAAGAACCTGAGCTTCAGTAAGTTCTGATACCAGGTGAGTGGTTTCAATTAAAAGACCCTGGGTTCATGTCTCCTCCTAAGTCAAGGATTGTGGGTTCAAATCCCATCCAAGGAAAGGTGTGATTTCACATACACCTCTGCAGAAGACATGGACCCCATTTCTCCCCAGCCCAGTCTGTGCTTTCTGGCCTGCAGTTAGACTGGCAACTCTTCAGTTCTTCCAATTGAATGGCCAGCAGCGTCCTAGGGAAGGCAGCAAGAGCAGCACGTCCCTGGGAGTAAAAGTGAAGTCCTGGATGCTGGAAGCAGGGTTCCCAAGACTTAACTGGCTCCATCCACAGCCTTAGCAGTCTCAGAGTCAGAGCAGCTTTTTTAAGTGCCAAAGAGCCCACTAAGAGTAGCATGTACTTTGGAAGAAATCAATTCCCACTTTTAGGCTAGATAGTAATTAACTCCTGTTCCAAAATTTCTTAAAATAGTGTGGCTTTTACTTCTATTCACAAGTAGATTTAATAATTTTTTATGATGCTGTGCTACCCAAATGTTAATTACATAATTATTTTATTATCCAGAAATAAGAAACACTTGATATGCTTTAACACTTCTGAATTCCAAAGGGAAAAGAAATTGGACTGTTAATTTTTTTTCAGTGGAAAGAAATAAAATACCTTAAATCAGTCTATTCTTTGCCTTATAGTCTTTTCTCAGTAAGTGCTACCTGATAAAGTAATTGTGCAATTAGGAATAAATGGCTTACAAGAGTGACATCTTATTTTGTTCTAACAAGGTGTAAATGTTCTGTATTCCTTTTTAAAGGTGCTCAATTTGTGCTAAAAAAGAAGCGAGGAATATGATTTTGGAATAATTGCACTTAATAAGTTTGGTAACCAAGATTCTCCCATTGGCATGGTTCCCACATTTCTCCAAACAATATCAATGTGTCTCAGGAACTATTTAGAAATGGGATGAACCATCTCCCTTGAGTCTGGGTTTGATTATCTTGAGCCAGGATAATCAACAGCCTTGGGTCATCATCATGTATTTTTCTTCCTCTGAGCAGATAATGGAAGGACTGGAGAAAACACTTGATGGCTGTAAGTATATTATTTTTTATCTTTATGATTGCTTCAGCTAATAAAAGTGAGATTTTTGTTGTTGTTCTCATTTTAATGGTGGTTTGACAGCTACAGTACACTGACATTTTTTCACATCTGCTTGATAAACTAACATCCTGATTCAAGTTGGACGCTGGTGGGAACATTTTTACATGCTAAGGAGAGGAAAGAAGAGAGATGCACATAGAGGGGAGAGGTGGGAAAGGTAATTATAATTTATCAGACAAGAGTCCCAGAATTTAATTTTTCTTTCTAAACCAAGGGCTGGTTCATAAGACTAACCCATAATATGTGTAAGCCTCTTTATAGTTTTCTAGGACCCCAATTTACATATTTGATCCTAACAAGGTCCTATGGTCCTATGACTTAGGAGGGCAAGACTATGCCCACTTGCCAGGGAAGGATCATTGGGAGCACGCTTTAATCCTCCTGCCAGTTTTTCCATCTGAATAAAAGGAGCATTATCCTGAACCGATCCATCTCTCCCAAGGGTATTGGAAAGAGAAAATGACATAAAAGATGTGCCTGCACTTAGAAAGTAAAAGCAATATATAAATGCAAGAGATTCTTAGTGTTTATTACAGAGATACATCTAGTCCTGCTACATTATGACAGCATAAGCCCTATTAGCTACATATATTATAATAATCTATTATTGGCAGAATCAGCCTTAGGTGGTAGCAGCTGGCCTTGACTATTACCATAGCAATCTGTTGGAGATATGATAGATGAAGTATGGCTGTCAAGAGGTGAGACTGGTTAGTGTGTGTTACCTGTGGAAAAGTGTCTTGGTTTGGTCCCAACCCTGTGAATTTCTCCAGAAGAACCTGTGTCTAAATGAGGCTATCTGAGCCAAGTTGGACAGAATATTATGTTTACGGCCAACGTCCTGGTTTCTAGACCCAGCTGTCCCACTTACTAATAGGGCAAAATCTTTCTGAAATGATTATTTTAAGTAGGCCTAGTTATGTCATGAGTAAATTGTTGAGTTATGTTGGTGGATACTGGGATCTTAAATGCCAACTGCTGACAATTGTTTTATTTTAGAGGGACGAAAAAACTGAAACTTAGGATCCAAATGAGATATAGAGGCCTTTTGTCATTCATTCATTCATCAAACGTAAATACTAAGCAATTAGTATATACCAGACCCCTGCTCTACGCACAGAAGATAGAATAGAGAACAAAGAGAAAAAGTCCTTTTCCTCTAGGGGATTACATTCCAATGAAGAAGAGTATATTGTCTCCTATGGTTGCTGTAATAAATTATTACAAATTGGTGGTTTAAAACAGCACAAATTTATTGTCTCATAGTTCTGGAAGACAGAAGTCCAAAGTCAAGGTGTTGGCAGGGTCATACTACCTTTAACCACAGGTCCTAGGGGAGAACCCCTTCCTCACCTCTTCCAGGTTCTGGTGGTTGCTGGCGTTCCTTGGCTTGTAGCCATATCATTCTGACTTTCAAGGTCACCATCTTCAAATCTCTTTTTGCACTGTCTTCACCTGCTCTCTTCTATGTGTGTCAAATTCTCCTTCTACCTCCACTTTATACATGTGATTGTATTTAAGGTCCATTCTGTTAATCCAGGATAATCTTCCCAACTCAAAATTCCTAATTTAATCACACCTACAGAGACGTTTTTTCCATGTAAGCTATCCTCTAAAAAATATTTCTAGTTTATATTGAGGTAGTGAAATTATTTCCCTCCATTCCATTGATCTTCCTTAGGGACTTGAATTAATTTCAGTATTTCTGAAGGCAGCTGCTTCACTCTTCTATAACTTGAAAGCTAGTCACCAGAGAGGTAGTATCTCACTGTCTCCTACATGACCTATGTGTGGGCTACACGTGGGCTTTGCATTTCACATCTATCAGAACATCATTCACAGAGAGGTTAATGGTGTCCCTTGAAGTTGGGCTCTGCAGTGACACTATAGCCTCAGTTAAAGAGGGTGTGAAAACGCCTTCCACATGCAACTAAATGTCTCCATTCCCTCCATACCCAATCAGTGCTTGAGCTCCTCTCCATCGGAATTCTGCATTATATTCTGAAACAGAAATATCCCTGGGAGGGCATGCGTATGGGTTTTGTAAACCAGTATCAGTCATTAACATCTTAAGGAGTATTGGTTGATTCTTGCTAAATAAGAGTACATTTTTAATTGAGAAAGAAGGAAATTCAAGGTCGAGCTAATGAACTGTGTGAAAAATATCTTCAGTCTCCCAGCAATTGTGTGAAGGCAAAGAATGAATGTGAACGGTCAACATATAAAAAGGGGAAGTAGAAGGTATTGAAGGCTCTGGTCCACTACAGCAGTGTTGCCCTGGCAATTCATTTCAGCTTTCTGGACCTGCTTTCACTAATTCCTTATAAAGAGATTGATAATAAATGAGAAGGTCCCTTTTAGTTCCACAGCTTATGATCTAATTTAATAGCTTACATTTATTGAGTGTTTATGCCACACACATTAAATCCTTTCCATACATTATTTTATTTAATCCTTCCAACAACTTCCATGAGATAGTTACCATCATTATCTCTATTTTAGAGATGAGGAAACTGAGGCTCAGAGGTATTTAGTAAATTGTTTACATTCTCATAGCTTCTAAGTGACTAAGCCAGGATTAACTCCATGTCAATTTAATTCTAAAGTTCTTGCCCTTATCTACCACATTCTCTGCTCAGAGGAAGGTATGTCATGTCATAAAAACTGCATACTGGAGACCCATTCCCAACTCCTTCCAGCCTGCACCCAACAAAGACTTTTCTAAGTTTTCCTGATTCCCATTGGAGATTTCTGCAAACATTTTCAAACTCCTCAGAGAACATGTATACTTAATGATAAGTGGCTGGCTTGCTGATTTAACATACAATCATTATCTTAATCCAGACAACACAGAGCTTGCCTTTAGCTGCTCCAAACCAGTTCTTTTGGCAAATATGATTAGACATTTACTGTAGACCAGTTTACTAGGGCTGAGTGGCATCCACAGATAAGCTGGTCATCAACGCGTTTCCACTATTAAAAACAAAAACAAAAAAAACACGTCATAATCTTAGCCCTGAACTCATAGGTTTAGCTTGCGGTCCTCCCACCTGTGAAGCCTCCTCCAAAGAGATACTATAGCTCAGAGGCAGAGAATATTTGACAAGGCAGAGCATCAGGACGTCTGCTCAGGAAACCCACTGAAGTCCCCTTGGCTGGAACAAATGCATCTCTTAACATGGCACATCATTTTGATATTTTTTTGACAATTTCTAAACGTGGATAGAAACAAGCTGGCTCCCTTTATATTCATGTATTCCAGCACACAACGTCTGATTTTCTGCATGGCAGGAGCCAACCAAGTGCCCACTCTCCATTCCACAGTTCACCGTTTTAATGCATTTCATGATTTTCTTGCTTTGGTGTGCATTTCAAAATGACATATTTGATCAGTTCTTTAGGAAATATTGATGTTTTGCCCTTTTACATGTGTCATTTGATTTTCTGATGTTATTCTCCATCTGCTTTGGTAACACTTTCATTTAGTCACAGCTTTTTATTGGGTCCCCACAGGTTTATATAATGGAATCTGACTTGAGGGTATTTTACTTTATTTTAAAAATGTTTTTCTCAATTCTCTGCTCTTGTATACTCCCAACCCCACCTTTCCAACCCACTTCCTCCTTCTCCTTCCTCTCCCCCTCTCCTACCACCTCACTTCCTTATCCACCTTTTAAAACACTGTGAATACATTGTTCTCTACATTGTGAAGAGCCTCGAACGCTGGACTTTCCTCAATTATATTTAAATATTTCATTGTGTAAGGCCTATTGCTTTGGTTCTGCTGTTCCCTGTGTATTCAATCAAAGAGCAATTTTTAAAAGCAGGTATGGGGAGAGGGCTGGTGTTTTACATTTCTGACATGTTTTTATTGCCCTTGTTGAAGACATTTCCAAATAGTAGTTCCAAATTTTCGAAGGCAGCAAAAAAAACCCAATAAGGTCTCTTCTTTTCCCATTGTTTGATTTTTCTTTGTTTTCTTTTACCAGCACTGATTGTATTTACCTTACATTCTTGGCAGGTTAATTTCCACATTTCTGATCTCTTAGCCTCTTCTTCAAGTACAGTAAATGCAGATGTTGGAGACAAGCAATGGGGTTAGAGACTGATCGAAAGTAAGCACATGCCAATTTCTTCCTTGTAAAATATCTGAAGAGACCTGAAGGATAGGGTCAAATAAATAATAAAAAATACCTTTGTTTTATGTTTGCAATTGTCATCACAGATTGTCTCAAAACTTAGATTCTGCACAGAAGGGCCGTGCAATCTGTAAGTTCATCATCTTCAGTTAGGAAAAATCCCCAACATAAATGTATTAGCTCAAGAATTTTTCTTTTAAGAAAAGACATTGCATGATAAATAAGGACCACGAAGTAAGCTGATATCAAATATCTCATTTATTTCACTGGGATGAGTTTAGGATCTATTCATCAGAGAGAATGAACATAAAGTTACAGGATTATAAAAATCATTGGATCTTCTATGGTGGGAAAGTGCAAGGGAGGTAGACAACTTCATATACGTCTAGTCTTTGGCATAAATGTGAATCAATCAAGTTTGTTTTTAGGATCATTCTACTTTTCCCCCTTCCTATCTGCATAATTGGTGTATCTGATGTGCCTCTAAGTTCCTGGTAAAGTAGTATTGTGTGACGAAGAGAGCATACATTTTGACATAAAAATGACTAGTATTTTGATATGGACTCTTGCACCTTCAGATTGCACACCTAAACCTCATGACTGATTTCCACATCTAAGAAAAATTAGATGAATGTTACCTACTTCCCAGGAGGAGGCTGATGTCATTTCTTGGTATGATGGAACATGCCAAAAATGGAATCCAAGGGTACACTGCATTAGCAGTGGGAGTTTTTGCCTGGAAGCAGCAGCAGTTCTGTCCCATGAGGAACAGCATCAGGGGGAGACGTGTTATAAGCTGAGCCAGGGCAGCTATGTGCCCAGACATCAAGAGCATTCCAGGGGAAAGAAGCAACTTGCAGGTCCAAATGGATAAAATTTCCTATAACTTAAGGATAGTGACCAGATATAAAGACAACAGAAGGAGAGACAGAAGTTTGATGGCTCACACATTTCTTCATGGTGTTGCTGGCTGGCTGCTCTTGTCTTTCTATTCGACCATGTCCTTTAAGTATAAATTTGTTTTGATCCACCTAGATGGCCAAACTTTCCTTTTTTTTTTTCCTTAAAGGAAGACTTACAGAAAGGAGGATATTTTGATCCCTCACTGCACATGCCCCCACAATGATACTCCTGTCTCTCAACTTTATTTTTCTCCGTAGCACTTATCCCAATCTGTCTCTCCTACTAGAACAGAAATTCCATAAACGCAGTGATGTCGAGTTTCCTTTTTCATCACTGTATCCCCAGCACTTAGAGTAGAGGCAAATTCACAGTTCTCACTCAGTAAATATGTGTTGAATGAAAAGATAACTTATTAGAGATTGCTAAGGAATATATAAATAGAGGTGTAGCTTAAAGGAACAGGACTTAATAACCTTCAGTGGTAGCTTCTAGATATTGGTCACTCATGTGTTCAGTATTTATTGAGCCTCATTTTGTTCCAGGCCCTGTGCTACATGTTGGAAACACATCAGCCAATAGGACCAGGTTGTTACTCTCAAGGAACATACACTTGAGCAAGGATACAAATAAACAGAATCTTATTCAACAGTGTAATAAAGACCATCACAAAGGTAAACAAAAATGATCTCCTTCAGAAAGTGCTTTAAATTATTTTCCCATGATTCCTTTGCCTAGGATAAAATTCATTTTATAATGGACTCTGAGAACACACCCATAATAATTGGCTCCTCGAAAAAAATAACCTGAGATGCCAATTGTCTTCTGCTGCCCCAAAGAAAAGAGAAACACAGGCCCCCATCATGGCATCTTCTTGGTCTCTAAGAGATATCTGATTCTGATGCTGTCTCAACAAACTTAGAACTGTACCAGACTATTCATATATCAGCTTTTCCCACCATGCCCCTCATGATACAACATAAAATCCCTCATCCAAGGAGAAGGAAACTTGGCTAATTCTCCCTACATTCTTTGAAGTTTAAAAGCATTTGAATTTGCCTTCCAATAAGTGGTAAAACAAACTGTCTCCCAGCATTTTATCAACTGAAATTTTTTTCACTAGCATAATACCACAACCTTATAAGAGTCACACTGATGATTTTTTTTATGCATGTCAGAAAGACCCCTTCATGAGGCCTAGAACAAGCAGAGTCATCCAGAAAAAAAGTATGTAATTCAATTTAGTATAGGAATTTTTAAACTACATAGTGATTTGGGGGTAATTTTTCTTAAAAAAAAAACAAAACAGTGATCATTGCATATTTATAGTGCATATTGGTGTCTAGTAAATAGTTGAATGAATGACATTTTTTCTCTAATTGTGAGATAATTTGTCTTGTTTTGACTTACATTTCCTTAATTAAGAGTAAGGTGAAATATTTTTATATATTGTATGTTATTTGTATTTTTTCCTGTTCAATTATTTGCCATTCTCTTGCAGGTTATTTATATTTTGTAAACTGATGTCTGTTCTCCTTGATGTGAACATTTTCCTTGATGAAAGACAAGTGAAATGCCAGCTAGACATTTCATAATTGGGCCATTTGACTACTTTGCTATTTTAAGCACCAAAGATTTTGCTTTGAGCTAAGGCTGTGTATAGCTCCACAAATACCTTTTCACAATCTTGTGAATTAGAAGGGAATAGATTATGAGTGTTTCCACTTTTTTTAATGAAGACATTGAGTCACCAGCTGAGCTTTTTTGTCTAGAGTGACAGAACTATTGGATTTACAGTTAATCGTAGCCCTCTGTGGAGCATTAACCCAAGGAGATTTCTTATAAAACAAGAGGATGGCAAAAAATAAGTGTGCAGTAGTATTTCCAAACATGGACAAACCTTTCTTTTGTTAGAGATCAGGTGCCTTTTTACTTCAGGTGCACTGGCATTATTCTTTGATTAATCAATGCTGGACAGGCTTCCTGGTTAATCTCATTAGCTAATAGTTCTTCTGGGTAATTAGCTTGATGTGTGCAATTGCACTCAGATTTTAGGGCTTTTTTCCCCCAGTCTGAGAGCATTGGTACCTGTTTAATGCTTTGGAGTGCCCTGGCCCTTTGAGAGATGATTGAGCAAAATTCCCAAGTCTTTTCACATCAAGAAAGCATGACTGCCTACCTGGCAATAGAATTATCTGATGTTCATCTGTTAAGAACTTTCTTACTGCCAGAAATTTCTCAAGCATGCACACACACACACACACACACATACACATAAACAATCCAGCTGATGAAGTCTGGAAGTACTTCCAGAACTTTCCATTTTGGCTGAAGTCATGAATCTCCAGGTTTCATGATAAAAATTCTAACTAGAATTTAGCCAAATACCCCAAACTAGAAAGAAAATTCCTCACAGCAGACAACTATGACTGCCATGTGGAAATAATACAAAATCTTTGGTCCTTTAAAGATCTGTTCTCTTTCTGCAAAGAACCAAGAGATCTGGGCTGTCATCTCCATCCTGCCACTATCTAGTCTTGTGACTTTGGGCAAGACATTTAACCTCTTTGGCACTGAACTTATGTATTTACAAAATGAGAAATCCCATTCAATCAGTCAATATGTTTTAAGCTCCTACTGTGAACTGGGCCTGTGCTAACCAAGAGACATCAGGACTATGGAAGAAAGACTCAGCCCACCAAGCTTGTTGTCTCATTAGGTTGGGTTAAATGATTTTTCTAAGATCCTTTCAAACTAGGCAACCGTATGATTCTACCATGAACCACTCTTTCCCTTTTCCTTTTTCCCTTCCCAAGACCCCCCAGGACGTAAGGAGGAAAAGTGAGCATATTGGGAAGCCAGGTGAACCAAATGTTTGAATCCAGATAAAGTTAGTGGTTATTCAGAAGAGTAGGAATGTCATGGACTTTTATTTTGCCATATTTTTCTCCCTTCCCCATTATCAACCTTAATCTCACCCATTGTGAGCCTGGAAAAGGGACTAGGAAAAGCTGAGTTTATACATTTAAACCTTCAGTGTTTTCCTGTGTCTAGGAGCCAGATCATTCATTCCTCCAGTGACAGCAGGGTACCCACCTAAATTTATACCTGGAACATACATCCCTGGCTGCAGAGTAATGACCCTCAGCTGCTATTTCTAAGCCATTTTATTTCAGGGCGTTTTAGCAACCTTGCCTAGACCAATGTTGTCAACTAAATAACCCCTAGGGACACTAATGGAAGCTTTGAAATGAATTGTCCTATTATGGAAACATCATTTTTTGGTATTGCCTAAACAACCTGAAGTTTTATTTTGTTTTTCCTGGATCTGGTTGCAAAAATACCAGAGTGCCTTAGTTATGTTCCAACTCTTGCCTTGATATGATCGTATATAGGCCTTTCAAGGAAAGAACCATCAACCATTACTCAGAGGAAATTTGCTGTTAAAATGTGCTGTTGTCTAGCCACTGATGGCCTATCACCCAGGCAGGTGCTGAAGTTCTGGAAAAGTTGTGTTTACTGTCTAATCTGAGCCAAAGTTGGTTTATATTAATGATCAAGGCAACAGCAAATACACTGGGTTTTATTCTCCCCTTTAATCTGCCTCAGTAATAATCCTAATGGGAAAAGAAGCTTTTATGATCTTTCTCAGAGGCCCTATGTTCCTGCCTCTTGCAGATAGTTCCCTTCCCTTCCCCTGAGAGCTCGAGGGAGACAAAAACAGAAAACACAATGATTTTCTTTCTCTTATATATTGAAAAGAAAGGGAGTATTTGAGTGCCTACAAAGTACTGGAAGTGACTATAAGTCAACTTGTGTTTTTTTCATTCCTCAGGTCTAGTCTAGAGAGAGATTCTTTTTTCTCTAAACTTAGTAAATGAAATACGTTGGATGTCTCTCTAAACAGCTAATCATTGGAGCATTTATATTGTTATTATTATTTTTATGTATGTTAATTTCTCTTAGCAATAGAAAAGAAAATAGTCTTTTCATTGCCAGTTCTATTTTTGTTTAGGGCTTAACTAGAAGATATATCTAATCATAATGAGCAGAGCATAATAATATTAAGATTCAAAGAACTTATATTTTCCTTTATCCTCTCAACTATCTCCAGATGGATTTCCTAGGGGTTGCCTTCTAAATCTTCTTACACAGTAAGCTGTAAATCCTGGACCCAGCAAGCTTCTGGTTTGGCTGAACACAGCCTTTCATGTACAATATGTTCAGCCAGAGTAATGGCAGAAAATTATTCAGAGGATAATTACAGCAATTGATCTTGAGATGTTTTATAGTATCCTTCATAGATCATTCTTCAAAGTCTTTTGGAGAAATGGTGTCTGTGGAATCCTCCAGAAGCAGAAAGCTACTAGGGTCTAATGTAAAATAAAAAGTCTGCAAGAGTCGTAGTCACCTGAAAAGGAAGAGAGATAACCCTAAGAGAACTCAGGCCAGAGGTTGGAGGCAGCTCAAAGAACCATATGATTTTGATGGTCCTTAGATGAAGATTGCCTTGATCACCTTCTCAGACCATGGCCTCCATCTCAGATATTCTAATACACTTAAGCCTTTAATTACGTATTGCTCTATAATTTCTGTGAAGCTCTCCTGGGAGTTCTCCCACATGACTCTGGACATCTTCTTATGAAGTAGGAGAGGTGGTGAGCCATTAACTTTAACAGATGAGGGAAATAATGATGAGCAGTCAGATAATTTCACAAGGTTCACAGCTTTGGCAAGTGGTAGCACCTGAGGAGAACAGGGTCTCCGGACCATAAGGCCAGTGGACTTTGTTCCCTAATAACCCCTAAACAGGAAGCAAAGCTCACACTTGACTTTTGGGGGGAAATGTCACATGCCATGCTTCAGTTTAGCATCTCTCCTACCAGAGAGGAATAATTTGAATCCCTATTCCTCCCTTTAACATCACTTCTATATACACACACCTCCGTGTACACACCTCCACACACAGACATGCATACACATACAGACATGCACACACACGCACACACACACACACACACAAGTCTCTTTATTTTTCTCAACGGTCCTGCCTTAGGCAGAAAACAGATGGGCGGCTGAGCCAGCATACCTGTATTGGACATAGAAATCAATAGAGACAGTTATTTCATAAACGGCTCCACTAGGCACGAAAATTCATGGCTTAGAGACAGTGGGTGGTTAGAGGAGGAGGAGTTTTGGAGGAGGCAAGTGCATCCTTTCTCAAAGACAGCTTGTTCTCAGGGATACCTGAAGCCTTCACAATCGGCCATAGCTAAACAGTGCCAGCTCAGATGCTTAGACAGTGACATTTTATTTTTTATATTCCTGACACCTTGTATGATGTCTGACATTAGAACATTTTATATATAATTATATAAACATTATAACATGTTATGAATATTATATATTTTATAATATATATTTATATTATTTTAGAAATGTTTTATATTATTATATAACCATTATTTTTTTTAAACTGTACTGATTTTAATTAAGCTAAGGGTATGATTTCAGATGAAATTGAATGAGGCCTGGGTAACTAGTAATTATGGCCTGAGAAAATTATGTCCGCTTGTGGTAGAAACAAAGAAAATATGAAAATCAAATAATGACTGACAATCTGGTCAATTGGTGGAAAACAGAGATGGCCAGATTTGTACCCCCAAATCATTAGCTGGTAATTAACCTTCCCCACCTCCACTTTTTACCAGAGCACTTATTTTTCTAGATAATCCCCATGAAAAATAACACAATCATCTATTTGTTTTATGATTTGTGTATCACCAACCTTAAATTATCACAATTAAACTAATCGATTATTTCTGTGTCTTTGCAGCTGGGACTGAGATTTCTTTAAATGAGATTGGACAAAATATGTATTTACGTGTGTATGTGTTTAGGCTTTTAAAGAAGTTATTTCTGAGGGTGATAATCAAAGGTTGTGTTTTCATGCAACTTCATCTAAAACTTAAAATCTAAAGTTACTGTTCCTTTCTTCTCTATCAAAATGAAGACAAGGCTTCTTATTGGGGAGAGGAGAAGGTTTTGGGTGTGTGCGTGTGTGTGTGTGTGTGTGTGTGTGTGTATGTTACAAATACAGTGATACAGGAAAAAGGAATTGCCATATTCCAACAAATCCTTAACCAACTATCACAGCATTCCGTTATCCATCTGTATCCTTAGGGATGTGCTAAGAAAGTATATAGTATTATCACCCATGATTCCAGCCCTAAAGGAAAGGCATTCATCTGTTTTGCTCACAGCTCGATATGATTTTATCAGTGACAAATGTGTTTTTCTTCTTCAATCCATTTCCAACTTAGAACCGTATATAATAATATTTTATGAACTTATGTATTCTAATGGGAATTATCCATTTCGGGGTAGTTTCTTTGAAAAACTGCACATCTTATGATGCTACTAATTCGTGGTGTGTAGCTAGAATTCTGGATTAAGAGCAAGGCAATTAGGCTCCTACTGTGAGTCCACTACTGATTATAAATTGTATCCTTTTTCAAATCACTTTCCCTGTCCCACTCTGTTTTCTCATTTATAATGAGGGAGGATTGACGATCTCTCAAATCCCTGCTAGCTCTAAAATTATATGATTTTATGGCTTCTATGTCCCAAGTCTTGGGGAACTTTTAGAAATTTACCTTCTGTCCCATATGATATATTCTTCTGAATTTCCTCAGCAGTTGCAAATTTTTTTTTTCCCATTGAAAGCAAATTTGATTTGAAACAGCTAAAGATCATTAAGAGCTGAGCCTAGGGATTCAAGTGCTTGATCAAGCTGGTTATGAACATTTTAGGTCAAAAATGAGCTGTGACCATAAACTAATAAGATTGGTTTTCTCAATGTGTCATGTAAATCGACTTTGAGAGCCTAGCCCAAAGATGAGTTCCAAAAAGAATTCAAGTACTGAGAGCTTAAGAGGCCTGCTTTGAAGAGAAAATATCCTTCCTTTGGCCAAACATGTTGTCATAGGTTGGGCCAAATTCAAAATAGTGTCATAACTTTTTAGGACTTTTTAAACTGCGGTTTGAATGTAACAAGCCAGAAATATTTCTTATAACTAAAGTCAAAAAGCAGTTGCTGTGCAAAGTAGTATCAAACCTCTTTACTATAATAGGTAAAACAGGTTTTGAAGAGGATGCTCCTGTCCATGTTCAATTTATTATTATGACCGCTCAGTCTAGATTAATTATATTAGATAATGATCTCACATATTTTCCCAACTCTAGAAGATAAGAAGTAGATGAAAAAACTGAGTCTCTTGGGGCTTCCCTGGTGGCGCAGTGGTTGAGAATCTGCCTGCCAATGCAGGGGACACGGGTTCGAGCCCTGGTCTGGGAAGATCCCACATGCCGCGGAGCAACTGGGCCCGTGAGCCACAACTACTGAGCCTGCGCGCCTGGAGCCTGTGCTCCGCAACAAGAGAGGCCGCGACAGTGAGAGGCCCGCGCACCGCGATGAAGAGTGGCCCCCGCTTGCCGCAACTAGAGAAAGCCCTCGCACAGAAACAAAGACCCAATACAGCCAATAAATAAATAAATAAATTAATTAAAAAAAACAAAAACAAGAAACAAACCTGAGTCTCATAGTGATTAAGTAGCCTGTCCAGGATCACAAAACTAGTAATTGGCTAAACAGTGTTGAAAAGTCTCTCTGACCACAAAGTGTTGTTATAATTTGAGAAATTCAATAAGTGGTGAAAAATTATGGTTTCTTCTTAGTCACACTTTGCCCTTATCTTAGTCTGAGTTGCTCTACAATAAAAGAGCCAGAGATGAAAACTTGGGTGCAAGCTGTTTATTTGGGGGATAATAGCAAAGGAAATGGATGTGTGGGGGGGTGGGGAGAGTGAGGCAGGGAAGGAGGCTTGTGTAGGTTGCTGCCGTTGGCAGAGGCTCTGTTCTGTGGTTCACTCCAGGAGCATACAGAATGCCTCATGCAAATATCCACCCTACAGAGGGAGGCCTGAGCAGTTACTCGCATGTTTCCATTGGCTAAGGGTTGCCTCTGGTGGCCGTAGCTCTCTGAACTTCTGCTATCCACTTGTACACAGGCTGAGCGGGGTGCTCATGGGAGAAAATCCTGAAGCAGGAGGGAGAAGATGTGAGCAAACTCGTCCCAGAAGTGGAAAGGGCAGAGAATGATAATCCTGTGCTCTTATGCAACTGTCCCAGTGGCTGCCTCCAGGGCATCTGCTCCAATGTCCACAACATTCATGCTACTGGAATTCCCTCTCTCTCACCCTTGAATGCCCTCCCTCTCTTCTCTATTGAAATTCCACTCATCCTTTAAGGCAGTGGTCCCCAACCCCCTGGCCACAGACTGGTACCGGTCTGTGGCCTGTTAGGAACCAGGCCGCACGGCAGGAGGTGAGTGGAAGGCAGGAGAGCAAAGCTTCATCTGTATTTACAGCTGCTCCCCATCGCTCACATTACCACCTGAGCTCCGCCTCCTGTCAGCATTATGGTGAGTTGTATAATTATTTCATTATATATTAAAATGTCACAATAATAGAAATAAAGTGCACAGTAAATGTAAGGCACTTGAATCATCCCCAAACCTACCCCCTGCCCCGGTCCGTGGAAAAACTGTCTTCCACAAAACCAGTCCCTGGTGCCAGAAAGGTTGGGGACCACTGCTTTAAGGCACTAACCAGGTATCATGTTCTCTGTAAAGTCTGCTTCTCTGGCCCTGCCCCTTCCCTCTGACTTCCCACTGCAGTTTGGTCATAAGGCCATTAGATATTCCATTGATGTCTTGGAAGTACTTGCTTACAGACTTGTCTCCCTCTCTAAATCTGAATTCCTTGAGTGCAGAGGTTACACTACTTCATTTCTATAACCCTAGCACAGAGCCAATATTTTTGTAGATACTCTACACATTTTTGTTAATGAAATAAGGGAGTGAATAAATATCCACTCTTCATACTTCAGTAGATTTTAATCCTGAAATCTTTCTGCTTTTGCCTTAGCAGAGTCCTAAAACTTTCTATCAGTTTTGGTGCCCTTCCCTGGACCCTCTCCAGACCTCTTTGATCTTGAGATGCAGCATGCAGAACTGCTGAGAATGTTCCAGGTTACACTGCACCACAGCTGTACATATCAATGTAGTCCTGGCATCTGTTTCTCTGCCTTTCAACCCAGCAGCAGCAAGTTCTACTTCATTGCTGGCCGTTGCTTTGATGCCCTGCGTGATAGTGATTCACTGACAGGCCTCTCTTCCCTAATGGACTGCAGACTCCTGAGGGGAAGGCAATTATCATCTTCATCTTCTTATTCCCACAAGGGAGAGAAGGTGACATAGCTAATGGTCAAGGACAACTACCTTCTCACACAACGGTAGCAATAATAAGGATACCTAACACCGATAAACAGGTCCCATATCCCTGTCTCTCTGAGCACTCTGCATAGATTACCTCATATCACTTTCTCACTACAACCTTGGAGGTGGTCTTATTATTCTCCCCATTTCATACACAAGGAATCTGAGGCTCGGATAGACTAAGTGACTTACCTATGATTACGCATCTAGCAAGTGACAAGTGACCTTAACTAAAGTCTGTGCAATTATAAAATACTGCTGAGGGCTCTCCTGAAAGATGGAAGCAAACACAGAGATCATCAAGGGCAACCAGGAAAGATATTTTGTTTTTGTTTTTGTTTTCATTGGTTTAGATCAATGCTTCTCAACAAGGGTAATTTTGCCCTCAGGGAATATTCGGCCATGTGGAGAGACACTTTGGGTTTTCACAGCTAGGGAGAGGGGAGGGGTGCTCCTGGCAACTGGTGGGTAGAGGGCAGGGAGACTGCTAAACATTCTACATTGTACAACAAAGAATTACCTGGTCCAAATTGTCAATAGTGCTGAGGTTCAGAACTCCTGGTTTAAATAAAGAAACTGAGACAGAAAAAAGAGGATGAAATAGGTTTAACACAAAAGAGTGGCAGGCTTGGGAAAAGAACTTAGGCCTTCTGCCTCTTTTCCCCATTGCATTTCCTACACTACCATGCCCGTAAGTCGTGTTGGCTCATGCTGACACATGGTAGCAGCTGTATGTGAAAATGCTTTGTAAACTATGAAGTTCCCACAAAGGTTAGGTCCTTGTCACCAGCACTGTATCCCTGCTGAGCCCCACTCTAACTGACTTCTTGGGACTTTCCTCCACTTGCTTGAATCTGTTCACTCTTTCAGCCTTCTCTTCCATAGCAGAGTGCTGTGTCCCCTTTTTCTTGGCCATCGCTACCAACTACCACCTGAGGTGATCACAGAAAATGTTTTATCTTATTTTTCTTTAACTTCCTTAGCGATTTTTACATGGAGTGGCCTTTTTGGATGGTGTGGTACTCCAGGTTAATGCCTTCAGAAATGTTCTTGTCCTTCTTGGTCTAGTACCTGGTTCAGTTCATTAAAAATATAGGATTTGTCAACTTGGGTCTTATTTAATGATCTACTTAGAGAAAGTATTTATGAACATCTTATTTTTGGCATCTTTAAATGATCATGATGTCTGACAAGACCTCCCATCTCTGGAACTCACCCAGGTCCTCTTCAGTTTACCTGCCCAGACCTGGTACTTCATGTTGGCACTTCCCAGAGTTCTGATCCCCGCTGACCTTTGCATCTTGACCTCAAGTCTCATTGCAAACACTGCTGGTTTCAATGGCTTATTGTGGCCAATGATAATCTGGATGGGACTCGATTCTCCTTCAGACCCAATTCCCTTCCAAGCCCCCTGCCCAACAAGATAAGAAGATTGGATATATCTTTCACAGTAAGGTTGTGGAGGATCCAGTTTGCAATCAGCTTTAAAGGACCTCACTCAAATATCCTGCATCATCTTGGTAATATATAATAGATGTTTCATCCATGAATTTCTCTGTAGCTTTTTGCATTTCTAACTATGTTCAGCCTGTAATGGATTACAATCAGTCAAAGAAGAAAGCAAATAATCAATAATGTAAGTGAGTAAATAAATAAGAATTCTGCAATTTACTACCCACTATGTGAAACAGCCATGCCAAAGTAAATGTTCCAAAGTTCCAACAAATGGGAACATCTCCAACTATTGCTTTGTTCTCAACTGCAGATATAGAGGGAGTAAAAGGATTTGTGTGTTACTGGGTATATATATATGTATTGTGGGTGTTGTGGGTGACGAGCAGACAAAGGGCAGAAATGTACATTTCATTTCATTCCTTTCTCCCCCAATTCTCCCAAAGAAACATAGTGAAATACACAGGGTAGAGTGTTCTGGCCTAAAAATATCAGGCTGGCTTGTGGGGAAGCCAAGGTTTGTAGTCTTCCACGCTACATCTGATATCATCGTGCAAGCCATGGCATTGATTTTCAGTAGCAAAAACTGCTGTTTCAAGATCTCAGGCAGACTACAAAGCGCACAAGTTTGTTTGTCTGGTTCTTCCATCTCTCTGAACTCCTATCCTGTCTTTTTTCTCCCTGTCTAACATCACAGAAGGAAACAAATTTTGAGCACCAGTGGTGGCCTGACCTCTGCAGATGGCCACCATGCCCATCAGAAAGGACCTGAGTTCTCCTCAGCTACAAAGACCCCAGGTTTCCTCTTTCTAAAGCATCCAGGAAGGATCTTTTTGTAACATCTTGGCAAATGTTTATGGAGTTCAGTTTGGAACTAGGACCAAAGATAAGCAAGAGTCAACAGAGGGCTAACTTTATACTGAAGCTATAGTCCAAGTTTTGACTCCAATCAAATTCACCATCTTTCCATATCCTTATTGTGAGATACTGCCCCAAAATTCAAACCTCACTGGTCATTTACTGCTTCATTCCAGTCTTTTCATTATGAAACGTTGTGCATTTTTTTCTTCTTACCAATTTGTCCTACCTCCGCTGCCCTTTCTTCCAAGTGCCATCTGGAACCCCAATTTCAAAGTAAATAAACTCCTCCTTCACAGCAATTCCTTCACAGCCCATTTCCTCTCTCCCTGGCTTTGAGTGAATCCTGGCAATCACTCAGGAACACTGCAGGCTAGTGTGGATGTAAAGAGCTCAGGTTCTGGGTTCAAATCCCATTCCTGCCTCTCATCAAGTATGTCACCTTGGGCAGGAAAGGTACAAAATTTTTTTTAGCCTCAGTTTCTACATCAGTAAATGGAAGAAAAAACTCCCTTAGGATTATTATGAGGATAAAATTAGTACATTATGAAGCACTTAGAACAGTGTCTAGCACTTTGGAAGAATAAAAAACAATAGTATTTAGTGAGTCCAACCAGGACTGCCTACATTCCAAACAATTCAGTATTAATTTTCTTGGAGATTTTCAACATCTTTTCAATGATGCAGCTCCTTCTCCAAGCCATTACTCCTTCACTGTGTTGTAAGAAGTACCTCTTTCTATGAGACTCATCCTTGCAAGATGTATCACCCTTTACCTTCCTCACCCATGCCATAACCTCACATTCATCCAGAACTTCTGCACCATCTCACAGTACTTCAATTTCAAGTCCCATCTTCATACTGTGTGACATCTGTGATTTGATGACTTGTTCATCCTCCTGAAAAACCACATCTGTGAATTTGTTCATCTCCTCAGCATCAACACCTCAGCTTGAACACTGCTGGAGGTAAGGACATACCTTGCTGCCACTCATTTGCTGTGAATCAGGATTAAATGCCCCATTTTACAACTGAGGAGTTAAGTCTGGGACAAAGAGTCTGAAACTTTTGCTTAAGACCACATAACTAATAAATAATTAAACCCAGTTCTCCTGACTTTATTCCAGACACTTTGTACTGCATCAGATTTCCTTGAAAGACTTTCTAAAGTTTATGCATATTTGTTTGGCATTTTACTATCCAGAAGCATGTAATGTTATCTGAAAGCTTGAAGCATTTAATGTCATCTTCCTATCTCCTGTAGATTATTTTTTATGTAAATAGTTGTCTTTCATTGTCAAATATGTAGTTTTTCCATGAGAAATTTATAATTCTTCTTTCCCAGCTTCTGGAGGAATATATCTATATTCCCATTTCTCTGAGCAAAGGGGTCCATTTTATCATGGCAGCAGTAAAGGGGAAAAGGAAAATCTAAGCCCTCAGCCGAATAGGGTTCCCACCCTCTGGGGCTTAACAGCAGGCTGATTACCGTTCAAGACATATCAATTTGCTAAGGGAAACACTGAGATAGGCAATGAAAGATCCACTGGGAATAAGGTTGAGGTTGAGGGCTTATTGCTGGTGGATCTAGTTTTATTTTCTTTTTGAATAGGTAATGGGGATGGCAGATGGATTGTCCAGTAGTCTAGCTGGACAGGAGAGGACCTGCAGTGTCTTCCAAGGAGAAATTGATGATATCTCCTCAGGCATGGGAAGTGGAGAGGAGGTTTAGTGTTTGGCACCAAGCTGCAACTTTCTGAATAAGCATTCAGTAAAAATGATGGTGAGTATAATTCAGCCTCACATCTCACCTATAGAAAACCAAGCTAGAGGACAGAAGTATTTATTTTGAGAAGACATGAGCCTTTGGAAGTGAGGATTCAAGGCAACTACTTTTCTACCCCAATTAAATAAATTGATTTAATTATGATTAATTATTTATTGAAGACCTACTATACATGTACTGGGAAATCCTGAACTTTCAACCAAAGAAAAACCAGCTTCTACCCTTAAGGAGTTTACTATTTACTTTAGTCAGAGAGGAAACCAAACAGCAAACAACAATGATAGTTTCACTTAACCTTTGAATTGGTCCAGGGAATGACCATGTGTGATAAAATTTAAACCACCCTCCTATGGACAATTTAACCTTATGAAGTTTTACTTCAGAGACGAGAGTCCTTTGAGGGTATATCTTTTTATTTTCTCCTTTATGTAAAATGATCAACACTGTTCTAGTTGACTACTGAAGGCATACATCAGACTCATTTTCAATATTCTTATTATAAGAAAGGAAAAGATAGTCGAATTAGTAGAAATATTATATAGTAAATACTTTTTATAATTATTTATATGGATCACATAGGAGATCTCAGTAAGCACTGGGGACATTTAGGAAGTTTCCATTTGGGGGTTCATATATTCAGATCAATAGGGGTAAATGGCTTAGAAGTAGATTTATTCAATAGTAAGAAGAAGGTTTTAGTGTGTCCAAAATTGGAGTCAACTGCCTTTGGAGATAGTGAATGGTTTATCCCTAAGAGTATTGAAGAAGGAGTTGGAAAAATGCCTTCAGGGATGATGAGGATGAAGGCCTCTTTTGGGATAGGAGTGTTGATTATTTGCCTGTAAGCTATTTTCTACATCTTATTATCTCTAATTGCAGTGAAGGGTCCCCAAAGAGCAATTCTGACTTAGATTCCTTGAAGGTGATGTCCACCACCCCTTTCCTCCTCTGCGATCACAGTTCTTAAAGTCTTAGAGAGGTTTCCATCAGGAACAAATGGAAACGAGAGAGGAAAGAAATATTATTTTGCAGCAACTGGTGCTCCATCAAAACAGAGGCCTTGTGAAATGATGGCAGACATCAGTAATCGCCAAAGTGCTGGCCTTATTTATAGGTTTGAGTGAAAGATAAATACTGTGCATGCACATTCTAATTAAGGCCAAGACTTCCCAGCATGCATACCTCTGTATCTCATTCCTCTTGTCACAGCTGACACAGTTCTCATATTTTCTGTGGTTTTTCTAGTTATGAGTAATGCTGTGCTGACTAAAATGGATGGAGTCCCAAGTTGGCCGCAGGGCACAGGGATTTGATCTGCCACATGGCTGGAGCCTGGACTCAAAAGTACCACAGCTGCATTTGCCCTTGTCTTCAGTGGCTGGCTAGAGCATTTAGACCAAAGATGGTGATGTGTGTTTTAGGATTACCTGTGAAGGGGCTCCCGTCCCACTGTGGTACGATAGTGGATGGTAAAAAGTGAAGCACTCCATAGAAATGCTCCCTTCTCAATTCCATTCATGTCAATTAAACATCTGTTGGGTTAGGAGGAGAGATATGGTCTGTTTCCATCAAGCACATTTCTAATATAGATTTCTTAATGGCATAATGCTAATGCTCTTTTAATAGTCTCCCCTACTTATTACATAATGAAAAAAATTGAGCACGTGCCATGAACATATGACTAATGGCCCTTAGAGAAAGTCCAATCCTAGTTTTGATCTTTGGGAGATGAGGCCATCATAATCAAATGTAGCTAATCATGTCAAAGGCACAATCAATAAGCATACACTGATCTCACAGTGCAATTGTCTCCATAAGTTCATTTTTAGACCAAATCAATCAAAAGTAGTCAACCTGACTAGGAATTAATTCGGAAGTATCATTAATTTTTTAAAAAAATCAAGATTTACATTTTAAAATATAAATATCTTGTTATTTACCAATTTTCTATCCTTAGTTCCTTAGAATATCTTTACATAAGTACACTGCAATAAAATTTGGGGTCTTTTCTTGGCAATAGTATGACTTTCCATCACTGAAGAAAAAAACATAATAAAAGTATTTTCTCCCCTCTATATCTTTGTGAAAGCCCCATCATTTTACTCTGGAGCTATCTTTAGTCCTCCCCGAACATGTATACATAGTAGACAAGGACTAGGCATAGATCCGGATTTTAGTTTGTAGCTTCCTTTGGCCAAGGTCAAGGGTAAAGAAAGCAAATAGAAAGAGAGATAGGAAAACACAGAGCTAAACCAGATATGGAGTATGGCTTTCTCCTCAGGATTTTTTACTTGAGTCCCAGTGAAAACTTATTTGAATTATTAGCTGATTTTTCTTCTAAACTTTTTGCAGCTGTATCAACGACAATCAGTGTCTGCCTGTGTGTGTGTGTGTGTGTGTGTGTGTGTGTGTGTGTGTGCATGCACATACAGGCTGTCTATCTTCATGACTAAGAGAACTACTGATTAAGGAGAACATTTGTTGTCAATGGATATAGCTAATCCAACAGTGTAAATCTCAACCTAACAGAGTATGTTGGAATTTGTTGTGCACCATTTTTCACTCTCTGAGATTCATTTGGATAATTGTAGAAGCTTAGCACCATGTCGTGGGAGGCATCAGCATGGGGTGGAGTGGAGGGAGGAAATTAATATTCATATTACTACTATGTAACTGACTCTCTAACTGACAAAGACCAAGACCCTTCACATATTTGGTATCATTTTTTTCACAATGTGAATAATAATATCTATCTCAGCATAGCAATTTTTATTCACACTTTATAGACAAGGTAACTGAACCTCAAGAAATTAAGTAATTTCTTTAATATTTCAGTGTTAGTAAGTGGTAACCAGGGATTTATTTGAACCTCTGGAAACCAGGAATGGGAGTCTGAATTTATCAGAGAGGACTCATGGATGACTTGGTAAGGTTGGAGCTGCAAGGGGTCATGACCAACGTTTAGCACAGGGTCTCATTTGTAGGTGGTCGAAAATACTACTGGATGAATGACTTGGAAATCCAGAGCAATCAACTTAGTTATAACAGAATGAGTGAACAATGTGGTGTCAGGGCTAAATCTAGGAGAAGTGCTTAGGAGTTCAAACTAGGTGGGGAGCAGTAGTCAGATAGTGATTATATGATTGTGTAGACCAGGTTAGAAGCATGAGAAATCAGTCAGTTAATGAAATAATCAAATTGAACTATAAATATGTAAGATTCAATTCAGAGTCAACTGATATTTATTGTGTAACTGCTATGTTCTAGTTTCTAATTCTTCTACGTAGTTTCCACATTCTTATTTCACCTTTATAATAATCGTGTTTCATAGTTGGGGAAATTGAGTTTCCTGAAGGTGTGACTTTCCCAAGGTCACAAACTAATATATGGTGAAGACAGTGTTTGAATCCAGGTCTCCTGACTCACTTCAGTGTTATTAACATAACAAGCATAGTCCATTTTCAGTAGGTATCTTACTTGACTTGTCAGCAACATGTAGTATCACTTGGCTTCCAGACAGTACTCCCTCTTGTTTTACTTTGACTTGCATCAACAACTCTTTCTCAGTTTCCTCTGTCAGTTCCTTCTCATTCCACTGACTTCTGAACATTGGAGTGTTCATAGTTCAGTCTTTGTACCTTTTCTCTTTCCTATTTACATTCATTTTCTTGATATACTTATCTAGTATCATGGCTATCAGTGCCATCATGACAACTCCAAATCTTAAATCTCTAGCCAGAACTCTTTCCTGAACTCTCTATAGCTCTCCAACATAAAAAAAAAAAAAAAATGCATCTCAAATTTCAACTTTTCAATACTGCACTCCTGATATTTCCCAAACTTGGTTGCACTTACTGTGTCTTCCATCTTAGTTAATAGCAACACTACCCTTCCCATTGCTCAGGTCTCAAACCACAGAATCATTTTTAATGTTCTCTCTCACATAGTCCATGTCCAATCTGTCAGCAAATCCTGTTGGCTATGTCTTCAGAAAATGGCTGACTACATCTTGCCACTCCCACAGCTATCTTCTTAGCCCAATTCACTGTCAACTCTTCTGGATTATTGCAAGAGCTTTGCCTAGTCTGAATTTGCCCACCTGCAGCATATTCTTCATATAACAGCCAAAGTAACCTCATATAAAGTAAAT
This sequence comes from Balaenoptera borealis, assembly GCF_965194805.1. Lineage (NCBI taxonomy): Eukaryota > Metazoa > Chordata > Mammalia > Artiodactyla > Balaenopteridae > Balaenoptera > Balaenoptera borealis. Next base: position 37,756,751 of record NC_138860.1, on the reverse strand, counting down.
CAAATCATGTCACTCTTCAGATCACAACCTATTCACTCAGAATAAAAGGTATAGAGTCCTTATAATGGTATACGAGGCTCTACGTGATCTGGCATCATTAAGCCTAAACTTCCACCTTAAGGACTTTACTTGGGCTATTCCCTCTGCCTGGAACATACTTCCCCATACATCTGACCATTCACTCCTTCATCTTTTTTAGGTCATCCTTAGCTATCTAAATTGCACACTGTCTTCACACCTGCAACTCTGTATACCCCTTATTTTTCTCCACAGCACTTATCACCACCTGGCATAGTCTATATTTAACTTACGTGCCTTTTAAATTGTATCCTCTCCCCTTATTAAATGTGAGCACCAAGAATAGAGAAAGCAAGGATTTTTGCTATTTTGTTGGTCACTGCACCCCCAAGCAAAGGGGACGGCACAAAGGAGAAATGCCTGGCATATAGGAGAAATTAAAACATATATATTGATTGAGTGAATGGGAGGGAGGGAGCCCATCTGGAAGGGGCATGGGGCATGATACAACCCCTGATAGATAGGCAGCAGCCTAAGCAGTTTCAGTGAAGTGCTAAGGAGTATGTGCACCAACCGACAACCTAACATTTTCATTTTTCAAAAATATTCCCCCACTGTCCCAATATGATGCTCCTATGCCTCAGGAGAAAATACGTTAACTCTCAGAAACCTGATAGATCGTGAACCATGAAAGTACTTGTAAAAAGCTGTGTAAATAGAGAACAGAAATCCTGATTCTATTTCTTTTGTGATGATGCACAACTGCAAACCAAAAATTGAAAATTAAAAAAAATAACATTGAGTATCTTTTCATGGAAAACTCCATTACTGCCCGTTTATTGTGTCTTGTCTCCATCCACACAACCCTCCTCCAATAAGGCACTCTCTATTTTTGGTAGGTAGCACAACCCAGTAAAAAGAGCATGGGTACTGGAATCAGAGAGACTTGGCTTCATGCTGTGATCACACTACTTGCTAATCACAGAATCTTGACCAATTTTCTTGACCCTTTGGAGCCTCAATGCTTATTTGTAAAACAGGAAAGATAAAAATATACTTTATTAGGTAATTATGAAGATCAAATTATATATAGTATTATGTACAAGTTATATATAAATTATTTATAATATATAATGATATACTGTATATTTGATTGGCACCTAATATTATATACATTCTATATATCATATCAAATATATATATTTGATTGGCACTTAATGCATGCTCCTTAAAATTTGATTGGTATTAACTGCTATGAGATAATGGAAAATATATATATATTGGTCTCTGCCCCTAGTTCCTGGTACAGAACTCCTAAAACCTTTATAATTCCCTACGTGATATCTGATAGCACTAGAAGCATATTTTATTCTAATATTTGGTCTTTGACCCCAGTTCCTGACACAGAGTTTCAAAATTCCTTGGAGTTTCCTGAGTGATAGTACTGTCTTTTGTTCTGATAAGGGAACTCTTGGTAGGCTCCTGCATGGGGGCTGGTCACCAGAAAAACCACACCATGATTAGAAACTTGGAATTTTCAGCCCCACCCTACATTCTTCAGAGAGAGTAGAGGGGATGAAAAAGGAGTTAATGATCTATCATGCCTACGTGATTATGTCTCCATAAAATCCCCAAAGTATGGGTTTTGGAGAGCATCTAGGTTGGTGTACATACTGGGAGAGTGGTGCTGCCCAGGAAAGCATGGAAACTTTGCACCCCTTCCAACACACCTTCCCCTATGCATTTCTTCCATCTGGATGTTCACCTGAATCTTTAATCATATTCTTTTATAATAAACTGGTAAACAGTAAGTAAACTCTTCCCAAATTCTGTGAGCTACTTTAGCACATTAATTGAACCTGAGGAGGCAGTGCCATGGGAACCTCTGATTTATCACTGATAGGTCTGAAGCACAGAAAACAACCTGGATTTGCTAATGGCATCTGAAGTGGGGGGCAGTTTTGTGGGACTGAGCCCCTAACCTGTGAGATCTGATGCTATCTACAGGTAGATAGTATCAGAATTGAGTTAAATTGTGGACCACACTGATGTTGCAGAATTGCTTGGTGTGGGAAAAAACCCCACACAACTGGTGTCAGAGGTGTTGTGAGTATGGTAACTGTGTGAGAGTAAAGGAGAAACACAGGAAGAGTAGAGTGTAGGTTTTCTACACTAGTGCCAATCATATATATATATGATTACATTGTATATAATATATAATATGTTGTATTATATTGTATATAATATATAACATAAATATATAATACATATGTATTATATAATACAATAGTACATATTATATAATATGGTATACATTATAAATAATATTGTATATAACATATAATACAAATATATTATGTAATTTATATTAAATATACATATATTTGATTGGCACTTAATGCATTCTCCTTAAAAGATTCAAGCTCTCTGTATAAGGACAGGTTTTTACAGTAAAGCAGAGACTGATAGTTTAGTGTCACATTAGAAAGTAAGAGCTTCATCTTCTGGATTAATCTCTTCCCTTATGTATTTAACTAACTGGGGTCCATGTCCTAAGAAAATACATATATACCAATAGGAACTGTCTTAGAGTATGCTGGGAGGTCTAACACATCTATCTAAAATATGTATTATAGATAATTTCTAATTGTCATCCAGTTTCTGTTTTGCATTTTACAGGATCCAGACAATTTCAATGGCAGCTAAAACAAGTTGGAATCAAGAGCCCCACCAGGTTTATTGACCTTGACAAGTGGTTCTGGTACATGCCCTGCTATGATATTCTTGAGCTCGTTGTCCAATTATCCCTTACAACCCTGTGCACAGAAGTCCTTTCTGGAGGAAATCTATAGGAAATTGTTCTCCTCAGCTGCTCCTGACTTCAGCATTATTACTGTCTCTGGGATCCCAGCTGAGGCCTCAAAGCACTTCAGTAAGAACAAAGACAAGTGTGGCCAACAGAATCTTAAGAAATTTAACTCAACTCGTGATGTTCATAAGTGCCATGGTGGTAAGCAATGTGACTTGAAGCCCAACTCAAAGGAATGAAATTTGAAACTTGAATATAAAAATAATGACTTTCATATCTCATCTTCTTTTTAGACTTCTTCTCAATTTATATTTCTCCCAATACCCTAAGAGCGAACATCTCTTAGCAAGCAGTGAGTAGAAGTTGTGCTCTTAATTCATATTCATAATCTGCTTTATTTTCTTCCCAGTTCAGACTCTATCCATTGTTACAACAAAAAAATAAGTGATGTGGGCTTATTAAGAAAGTAGGCATAGTGACCCTCTGGGGAGATAACCTTAATCCAATTTAAATGGGTTTGTATTCTGACAGGTGTTTGGTGTTTGAGTTCTCACCCAGCTGTCTGATGAACCTGTGCTTTCCAAACTTGTCTGCACATTGGGATCACCTGAGAAGCTTCTGATTCCTGTGTTCTGCCCACTAGAGGCTGATGTGATTTGTCTGGGTTCAGTCTGGACTCTGGACTTTTTGAAAGATCATCAGGTGATTCTAATGTGTAGACAAGTTTGTGAATCACTTCCAAGGGACCATGACATGGGAGTCTGTCTGAATAAAAGTATTTCTAATTTCATAGAGCCAGAGATACTGCTCAGGTCAATATCCTTGCCAATGTCTGGTGTCATTAAGGCCAAAATAGCTAATTTTGAAAGGGGAAGGATTATATCTCCATCTAGTATTACTCCAATAACAAGTGTATCTAAATTATAAACGGGAAAATAATTTTTTAGTTATAAAAGAAAGAGGGAAATCTAAATTATATGCAGGCTATCTCTGGATAGCAGCTTAACCATTACAAGAGTGCTATCTGAAGGGAAATAAAAGGAAATAGAAAGCAGGCTTCAGCTGATGGTAGAGATCTCGTAAAACTGAGTGCCTATAGAATCTATGTTTGAATATATCTTTTATTAAGCTTATGCCAACAATCAGGAATGGAGAAATTAGAAAAATCTAGACTTGGATATGAGAAAAGTAATGATTCCAAGATCTAAACTCTTTCTAGTTTGGGATATCCTACTGGGAATTTGAAGTGGGGATCAAAGGGGATACATTTCAAACCACCCCCAACCCTCTGAAATTTAACAGAAAGAGAAACACTCTACATAGCACTAGGCTACAGGGCAGGACATTATTCCTTGGCTTTTTAAGCACATGGGAACAAGCAGCTGATAGGAAAAGAGAAGCCTAACCAGAACTAAGTTGAATCCTCATGGGAGGTTTTGAAATTCTAGGCACTCATATAGTTTTAACCCATACTCAAGATGGAAAGATGTACAGCACCATCCAATAGAAATATAATGTGATCCACATATGTACTTTAAATTTTTCTAGTAGCCACATTCAAAAAAGAAGTAGGTGAAATGAATGTTAACGTGTTTTATCCAATATATATTATCATTTCAACATGTAATAAATATAAAAATTTAAGAATCAATGCAATAAAATATTTTACATTCTTTTTTCCTACCAGGTCCTTGAAATCCGGTATATATTCTACACACTCACAACACATCTCAATTTGGACTAGCCACAGTCACTTGCTGAATAAGCACATCTGGCTACTGTCTACTACTTTGGACACTGCAAGTGTAGACGAAAGATCACAAGGTCTGAGTAAAAAGACTTGTGTTCTAATTGGTCTTAAATGATGGATTGTTTTAGAGGGTCTCTAGAGTCATTTTTCAGCCCTTATGTTCTCTGAGTCAATGGCAAGTCAATTATGTGGGTGCATCGAGAAACGATAACGGCCAAGCCTTCGAAGCTGGGACAGTCCCCAAGGCAAGTCTGCTATTTCCATCTCAATTTAGGGAGGTTAAAAAAGCATCTTCATCTCTCACCAGAGCAGCAGGTTCTGAGCAGAAAGTACAGTCTTTGTTCCCTACAGCAAAGGGATTCTCTGGGATGTGGTTCCAGAAGAAATTCACTGAAGGGACTGCTTAATCAGAAATTAACTTTGCTATTGATCTCAGTGGTCAGGTGATGAGCAATGTGGTGTAAATCAAACCCTTGACCCACAGACCGAAAGCATAGCCCATATGATTACTTTTTGCACAGCTTTATTAAAAAGAACACTGCACACTTCCACGGTATGTTTCATTCCCAAGACCCGTGTAAGTCATAAGTCCCCGTCCCATTGCCATTGGCTTTCATAGCAATAATATGCTCCAGCATGGCAGAACTTTGTCTTGCCTCCTAGCCTGAGGTGGCCCTGGAGCTATTAAAAGTCTCTATTCATTGCCCCACTTTCAGATGCATTTGCTTAAAGGGTGGTCTATTTAGTCCTCAGACATGAAACTTCTGTTTTTACTGGTGTGATGCAGAAATGGCTGTGGTGAAATACTTGAGCTAAAATGAGAGAACTGAAGGCTTGGCCCATCTGTTCTCCTGAGGCACTGTGTGACCTTAGTCAGATGCCTCCCCATGTCTAGACTTCAGTGCGTCCCCATGTAAAACAATTAAAGCTCTTTCCACTTTGATGGTGAGGATCATGTTCATGGAATCCTGGTACATTTCACAGGAAGGTTTAAGATAAATGCAAGATACCATGATGAATCATTTCAACGGACCCTAGGGAAGAAGCAGGATGGTAAATAACTGTCAAATCTTGGTAAACAGTTCAGACAGATGAGGAGCAGTGATGCCTTGATGGGCAGGTCAAGGACAAATGGAGAGGGGGTAGAAAAGGGAGGAAGTGGGGGGAGGGGGCTGGGGACACTCACTGCTGGGCCACCCAATGCTAAGAATGGCAAAGTTTGAAAACCTTGTCTTTGTTCTGGAAGGACTTGACGAGCGAAACTGATTAGCTGTAGAATATCATTTAAATCTCCTCTCAAAGCAAATCCAAGTCTTTAATCATTATCTCCCAAACCGCCAAATAGCTCCAGACACACACCAGCCTCACTGAGAGACTTGTCAAGACTGAAATAGTAATTCACAAATTCACTAAAATTCCCTGCTCCAGCGAGCAGTATGACAGCTCCAGCGACCGCGGTAACATTTCTATTCAAACTGGCTTTGGAGCCGAAGCTATAAATATCCTTGCAATATTTCCTGCTTCAGAACATAAAGACAGCTTTACAGCACTGATAAAATAGAAATTGCTTTCTCTCTGAGGTCTTGCTGGAATTTTAACGTCTGTTTTGCAATAAAGCAGCTCCTACACAATTTGATTTGAGGGAAAGAAAACAAATGGTCTAATTTAGTTACAATAATGACTCTTCTTGTATTGTTTGCGCTACTTGCTTCTCTGGCTGCTGGGCTGTTAAAGTTTGTAGCGTTGAGCAGAGGGGCTGATTTTATGATAATATTAAAATGGTTTCTTTATGATTTAAAGATACATTGTCTTCATCCCTCCTCACCACAGTGCAACAAAAAACAATTTTTGAAGGTGAAATAGAAGAAAATGAAGTTTACGGCCCTTAATAGTGCTTTGTGAAAGTTGCTTGTTAGAACTGTAAAGCAGTTGACCAAAGATGACATGAATTTAAAAGGCTTTTGAAACGTAAAAGATCACAGCAGCTTTAATTATTCCATACATGTTACAACAGTCTTGTTAGTGCCTTCAAAGCTGAGCAAAGCTTCTTTAAAAAAAAAAAAAAAATCCGTATACACCCCTCTCCTTTGTAGATTACATGATGTAGAAAGAAGAAAAAACCCCAGAAATTTGTGTTTGCACACGGACTATGTGCTGAGGGCGTAGGAAAGTGGGGTTAAGAACAAAAGCCAAGTCAGAAAGAGAAAAACAAATACCGTATGCTAACGCATATATATGGAATCTAAAAGAAAAGAATGGTACTGATGAACCTAGCTGTAGGGCAGGAATAAAGGGGTAGACATAGAGAATGGACTTGATGACATGGGGTGGGAGGGCGAAGCTGGGCTGAAGTGAGAGTAGCATCGACATATGTACACTACGGAATGTAAAATAGTTGGCTGGTGGGAAGCAGCAGCATAGCACAGGGAGATCAGCTCAGTGCTTTGCGATGACCTAGAGGGGTGGGATAGAGAGGATGGGAGGGAGGCTCAAGAGGGAGGAGATATGGGTACATGTGTATGCATATGGCTGATTTGCTCTGTTGTGCAACAGAAACTAACATGGTATTGTGAAGCAATTATACTCCAATAAAGATCTATTAAAAAATAATAATAAATAAAATAAAATAAAATTTGCTAATTCAGAAATTGCTTAAGATAAGATTTAATAAAAAATAAAGGTAAATAAAATAAAAGTTCCAAAAAACAAAAGCAAAACAAACAAACAAAATAACAAAAAAGAAGCTAAGGATAGAGCAGGCTGTCTGGGGACAAGAATTAAATGATTGAAGGGAGGCAGGGTTTGATCAAGTGGTGATTAGAAGTATGATTAATCCAATATCAGACTTCTTGGCTAAGGGTTAAAGTTCAATTAGTGTTAGTTAGGTTTGGGGTTCCCAGGAATTTATCTTTGTACTGAAAAAGAATTTCTCCCTACATGAAAAGCACAGTGACTCCATACATCCTCTAACTGCCTTATCAAGGGTATCTCTCCCAGGTCACACAGCCCCAGGCAAAACCATGAAGTAGACATTCTCTTCCACAAGCTGCCTCTCTTCTTCCTTTGGGCATCTTGAAACCGCACAACTCAGACTGGGACTTGAACCCACCGTCTTTTAATTGAGATCGCACACCTGGCCTCAGGACTTGCTGAAGTTCAGGTTCTTTATGTCACATCACAGAAAGAATTCAGTGAGAGACAAAGGGATAGGTAAGAAGTGGATTTGTTTAGAGAGATACACATTCCATGGACAGAATGTGGTCAGTCTCAAAAGGCTAGAGCAGCCCCAGGGCACGGGGTTGTCTCAGAGAGTGAGGGCAGCAGCCATGGGAGAAAGATACTCCACAGAGTGTGGACCATCTCAGAAGGCGAGAGGCCTCAAAATATGAGGTGGTTAGTTTTTATGGGATGGGTAATTTTATTGGCTAATGAGTGGGAGGATTATTCCAAATATTTTGAAGAAGGGGTGGAGATTTCTAGGAATTGGGCCACCAGCCATTTTTTGGTCTTTTATTGTTAGCCTTGGAATTGTCATGGCGCCTGTGGGTGTGTCATTTAGCTAATGTATTACAATGAGCATATAATGAGGCTCAAGGTCTACTGGAAGTCAAATCTTCTGCCATCTTGGACCTAGTTGGTTCTAACCAGTTTATGCCTATCCAAATGGCTCAGTCATTCTTTAAGTGTTGTGACCTGCTCGCTTCCCTCCTGTTTCAGTCTTCTCCCCTTCAGTTGCTTCTTCTTGCTCCCTTATGCTTATAATAGATTGCCTTTTCCCCTTTGGTTTCTCAAAACTTCCCATTTCCTTCCATCCAACCATTCCATCTATCTGTTTCTACATCCCAATATCTTGATATACCAAAAATTCTACCCTTATTCTAAATCTTTCAGTGCTTTTGTGGAGTGTGCTTGACATTACAGACCTATGATATCTTTGGTCCAGAAGGGAATTGGGCTTGTGTCTCTCCTTTAGTTTTTTAAACTGTACTCTTAAGACCCTTCAGATTTCGCAAACATCTGTCAACAACTGCCTGATAGGAAGGGCTGGGTGCTACAGTCCTATGTCAATCACAGCTCCTGCACTTTTATCAGTTTAATATAAGGAGGACTCATTTTTAAGGTGTTCTGTCGCTTTAAAAATGTTTGAAAGTCATTATTCTTGTCCGAGTTTTCATTTTGCCAAAGAGAAAACTGAGGTTCAGAGAGGGGAAAATGACCACCCATTTTCTCATAGCTGAATAATGGCAGGGTGGGAAGGAGAACTCAAGTGGACTTACTGTTACAAGTGATAGGGTAGTGATCTCTAATGAACTAATTCATACCAGAGTGAAAGTACTATTATGATACACTATCCATGTTAGGGATAGTTAATTAAAATAAAAATGTTAATAAGTGATTATAATGTGGCCAAAACCTAATTAATTAATTAATTAATTTTAAAAAAAGAAAAGAAAATACAAGGCTTGAAAAAAGAAATAGAATTACCATATGACCCAGCAATTTCATTTCTGGGTATATACCCAGAAGAATTGAAAGCAGGGTCTTGAAGAGATATTTGCACATCTATGTTTATAGCAGCATTATTCACAATAGCTAAAATGTGGAAACAACCCAAGTATCAATCAATGGATAAATGGATTTGATACCGAGCAGGCCCCTGTGGGGCTCCTGGGCACAAAGCCTTTCTGTGTCCCCCATTTCTTTGATTACAGGAAATAGGCTTCCTTCAGCCTCTATGACCTTCCCTGAGCTCTAACAGGCAGATGCAAGCAGTTGTTAATTAGGGAAGGAAGGGGTTGTGAGACAAGGGAGAAACAAACAGTCAAGAGAAACAATAGTGCAGCCTTGGGGCAAGGTCCTGTTCCCCATCAAGGGATACACACAACAATATCTTTGAGCTGTTTTGCAGATACTGAAACACCCTCCAGATGGGAGAAGTTAACCGTTAACGATGGTGTGCTGCTCACAAGCACGTAGACCCCAGATGGGTTGGAACCAGATGCTGACTCCCACGTACCTCACCACCAACTAATCAGAAGAATGTCCACGAGCTGATCATGCCCTCTTTGAACCATTACTATAAAATTTCTCACTACCCTCTCCGAGTTGGGACACACAATGTTGTGGGCATTAGCCCTCTGTGGCCCCCTTTGCCAGGCAAAGCAATAAAACTATTCTTTCCTACTTCACATAAAACTCTGTCTCTGAGATTTAATTCAGTGTTGGGATACAGAGGGCCGGATTTGACTTCAGATTGGATAAGTAAATGTGGTATATACATATAATGGAATATTATTTTGCCTTAAAAAGGAAGAAACTTCTAATACATGCTACAACATGGATAAACCTTGAGGATATTATGCTAAGTGAAATCAGTCACAAAAAGCCAAATATTGTATGAATCCACTTATATTAGGTATTTAGCGTGGTCAAAATCATAGAGAAAGAAAGTGGAATGGTGAGTGCCAGGCACTTAGCATAGGGAGGAATGGAGAGTTATTACTTAGTGGGTACTGAGTTTCAATTTTACAAGATGTAAAGAGTTATGGAGATGGATGGTGGTGACGGTTGCACAACATTATGAATATATTTAATACCACTGAACTGTATACTTAAAAATTGTTAAAATGTTAAATTTTATGTTTTAAAAAACGAAAAAAAAAAATGTGGTCTGAGGAAACCTCTGGAGTCTCTGGACTCTTTTAGAGGGTCTGTAAGGTTGAAACTATTTTCATAATAATAATAAAGCATTATTTTTCACTGTTTTGACATTTCCAGTGATGGTACAGAAGCTATGGTGGGCCAGCTATTGGTGCTTTAGTCTAAATCAAGGCAATGTCACCAAACTGGACTAGCAATTATTGTATTCTTCCCCACTTCACACTTACAGAGAAAGAGAGAAAGGGATGGAGGGAGGGTAGGGAAGAGGGAGGGAGGAAGGAAATAACGAAGGAAGAAAAACCAGAAGAGAAAAAGGAGGAAGGGAGGAAAGGAGGAAACCAGTTTAACTTAAGAATGTTCTTGATGACGCAGTAAAAATACTAGTTATTTAAAATTACTAAAAGTACTAAATCTCAACCCTGGAGTGCACATTTTTTAATGGTAAGTGTGACAAATGGAAAGTACATATATAAAGCATGTAAATGCATACCAAAATACGATGGTGTCTCAAGGCAAAGCAATTTGAGTTTTAAACTGAATTTATCACTCTTTTCATGAAGCATCATTTATACTAGAATGAACTACTGACCAACAAGCAATGGTCATTGAGACTTGGATATCCGACAGACATTTCTGTGAAAATGAAAGAAGTAAGCCTGTCACTTCTGAGAAAATTGACAGTAATTTTTGCCAATAATATTTGTGCTTTCAAACAAAAAATTAGAATTCTGGAAAACTTGTATCTGTCACTGTATACTTGACGGCTTCCCAATATTTAAAGACTTTTTTGATGAGATTTGTAGTGATATTAATGAATGAGTTATTTTTGATATTAGATAATGAAATATGTCAACATTTGGAAGATCTGCATTATTCAAGGAACCAATATTTTCTAAATTACTAATGCATGTTGTTACAAAATCATGCATCAGTAAAAAATCCATTCAAAGTGCAAAAGAGACCAATGTATTTTGATGTAGCAGTTCATTGATATGGCTTCATATTCCATACTGCAACAAATCTGTAAGAATCACTTGTTGAGTTTCAGTGTAATGTCAAAGATAAATATCCACAATTATATGAAAAAGTTATTAAAATACTGCTCCCTTTTCCAACTACATATATGAATGAGGCCAATTTTTTTCATATACTTCAACCAGAATAACATATCACAACAAGACTGACTGCAGAAGAATATGTGAAAATATAGCTATCTTTTATTAAGTCAGAGATTAAAGAGATTTGCAAAGATGTAAAATAATGTGATTTTTCCCACTCAATTTTTTTGTTTTTGTTGTTTGAGATTAACAAAGAGGTCCTGAGAGCAAGAGATTTGAGAATCGCTGCTGTAGGTGATTCAGGAGACTTTTAAATGTCCCCCACATTTCACTGACTATGGTAACAGAATATCCCACATTTTTCATTAATTTTCCTGAGGACTACTCTATGTGTCCTGTTATTTAATCCTTACTTAAGTCCCTTCACACACCAAAGCTTAGCCATGGAAGAAAATTAAACATTATTAGGTAGAGGCTTCTTAACTCTGGTGGCTTCTGAACCCCAGGACCCATGCATCCCTCCTTTTGCTACTCTGGTCAGTAGGCTCCACTTGTTTTCCTGAATAAAGTTTCTAAGTGTTCTGGATGCATTTGCAAATCCCATACAAGCCCACTCATTGCTCTTTGTATTAATACATCTACGTAGATGGAGCTCTACCTGGAAATTTTAAAGAATATGGAAGGATAATCTTTCTGGGAAACTTTGCTTCTAGAAGAAATAAAGCACAACCCAGAGGACTCAGCATGAGAAAGAAAATACTTTGAATTAAAAAAAAAGAAAAAAAAAGGTTTTCATTGATCATTTCTAAAGGCTTTTTACACATTACCATCCTGTGTAAGGATTCTAAGAGAGGGCAGAGAAAATGGTCAGACTCCATGATGGGAAATCTGCACCACAAACAAAAGCTTCTTCTTGGTTAAATCATTTCAGGAAGTATGTTGTGTATTATTGTGAATAAAGCACAAGTCTGGATATTGAAAGATATTAGTTCGAGTCTTAGCTTTATCACCCAAGAATTTTGAGACCATTCAATATATTTTTCACAGAAGATGGTAGAATTCTTTTGTATGTTCTGAGTGGTGAATACAAAGACCACTGGAATAGGAGTATTAGGGAATACACACCAAGTGTTTGGCAATGTTCCTAACACATGGGAACTGTTCCATTGGCAGGATATTAGTATTTACCTTTGCATTAATATTAGTATGGGATATGTGTTGCTAGGAAAATTGTTCATTGTTTTGAAGCTTTTTTTCTTCATTTTTAAGGTGGGAATCGCTGTGTTTCCTAATTGATCCCATAAAGTTGTGAGGTGCTGTGAAAATTGGGTAGGATTAGAGAGTCAAGATGCCTGTGTTTTAGTCCCAGCAAATTCACTATCAACCAGCTGACCTTGGGGAAGTTATTTCTGTGGTCACTCCCTTAGTTTCTTCAACTGTATACCAAAGGGGTTAGACCAAATAATCTCTCCATTTCTATCCAGCATTGATATTCTTTGTCTAGAATCTCCTATGATCCCACAAGGGTTAAAACTCTTTCCTAGATTACTTATACTCAGGGAAGAGCTGGGCCTAGAACCTAGAACTTTCTAGTTTCTGCATATATACAAGGATCATTCTGTTTAATGAGGTGTTCCAAGGCAACCTGAACGTCTGAAACACTCCATCTCAATGACTCATTTTTAAACACCAAATATTGAACACGTGAGGTCTCTGTATAAAGTGGGAAAAAAAGTCATTTTTAGTTAAAAGAGGAAGGGAGCTACTGTCTCCTGAGGACTAGCTGTCTGGCAAGATTTCAAATACTTCTTAGTTCCAATGGGTTGGAAATGCCACAACAACATTCGTCCCGGTGTCATTTTCTAAGTTCCAGTCCCAGCAGCAATCAAGAAGTGCAGGGGAGTGTGGCAACAATGAAAACAAGAAATTAATCAATCTCTCTCCAACTGTACTGAATGGGGAAACAGTGAGACTAAAGCCAAGGCAAGATGGTATTGAGAAACAGAGATGGAATATCTGTTCTATGTTTTATATCCATTTTATTAAAACAGCATTGGAAATTGAATTATCTAAAGAAATAAAAACATACATTCCCTTGGAGCTTAGATAGCTTTTAGTTTTCATCCAAATCACTTGAAACAAAATCCATGTCTACATTTATCTTCTATATGAACAATGAATCAATCATTTTTTATTGAATGTTCCTTTGCTCTTTGCCATGGTAATGACCAGTTTCTGCATAGTTAATCAGATCAACCAGGCTATTGATTTCATTTGGTCATTGAAATGGTCCCTGACTTAGGTAATTTCATGTTTTTTCATCTTATAAATGAAAATCATACTCACCTAGTGTTTCTAAAAATATGGGCTATAATTTTTCTGAATCAAAATCATCAGTAGTGCTTACTATAAAGTTAGATCCTAAGGCCCTCTCCTTAGTTCTTCTAAATCAGAATCCCTGAGGTTGGGGGTTCAAGAATCACCCTAGCATTAACATGCTTCCCGTGTGATTCTTCTAAAGGTTACCAATGTCCTAACTGCCAGACCAGTACTATCTTTCCATCTTCATTCTACTAACACTTACTGCAACATTTGTCACTCTGGACTACTTCCTTCTTGAGACTTTCTCTTCTTGATTTCAGGGACTCTGAAATATCCTCCTTCCAACTTCTTATGTGCCTTCCTTTATCAGTCCTTCCCTTCCTATGGGTCTCAAAAGGTAGGAAAACTTGGCTGACAGTCCGAATGTGATTATGCCTGAAAAGAAAAGGGTGGTTCCTTTCCTAAAATTAGGGCACTGTTGACAAAGAAATGGAGAATAAGTACTGGATAGGTAAAAACAAAAGTTGTCCACTACTGTACGTGTCTATGCTTTTTGAGATCCTTGCGATCAAGAACCATTTGTCATTTATATTTGAATCCTCAGCCCTTACTGTAGTGCCCACCATGTAGGAAGTTTTCATTCAATCCCTGGTGAATTAATGAATGAATAAATTGAATAAACAAATGTCACAATTCTAATTTGGGGGGTACATAAGCATTAATTTTGCTACTGAGATAGATAGTTTCTTAGTCTTAGCTCTCTCTAATCCATCTTCAGAACCATCTTCAAAACAATAGATATTAATCATCTTTAATCTTCTGATTATAAACATTAAATGGCTCCAAATATAAATGTATGCCATTGGAATTCAACCCCCTCCTTCCTGTGTTCCCAGTCTGCATTTTTAGCCTCAGCTCCTAACTTTCGCACACAATTCCTTATAGTATAGCCAAACCATGCCATTCTTCCTTCTATGAAGACTTCACACTTTCTTGCTTCTACACATTGGCTTATGTAAATCCCTCAAGCATAAATGATTTTTCCATCTTTGACAGAAAAACAATTCTATTCATCTTTCACATTATGTTTCAGAAGCTACCTCTACAATCTATAGTTATTTAGTAAGTTCCTTCTAAGTGGAAGTCACAGAATCTGATACTGCAAACAGAAACAAAGACTTGTCCTTTGCTCTTCATGACCCCTGAGTTTAGAGGTTGTTTTATTAGGTAGACCTCCCCCTCCAGGTTTTCATCTCAGCATGTTGCTCCTCTGTGGTTTAGCTTAACACATCCCAAGCTGTATTTAAACAAAAACAAAAACCAATTAGAACAAATCCTATTCCTATGACTAGGCTGTAAGCTTTTTAATGGTGCAGCTCTAGTGCCTTATAGCTTTCATGCTCTCAGAACGTTCATAGTAGTTTCTCAACAAATACTTGTTTTGTGAGATTGGATTTAATCATTCCTAATCCCTTTATGAAGATTAGAGATGAAGAGAGTGAAGTCCAGAGAGAGTAAAGGACCTACTCAAGGTCAAATAGCTAGTTCATAGAAGAACCAAAACTAATACCTTTGCTTACTTTTTAAAAAAAAATTTATTAAAAAAAATGTTTTATTGAAATATAGTTGATTTACAGCATTGTGTTAGTTCCAGATGTACAGCAAATTGATTCAATTATACATATATATAAATATATGTATTCTTTTTTAATATTCTCTTCCATTATAGGTTATTACAAGATATTGAGTACAGTTCCCTGTGCTATACAGTAAGTCCTTATTAGTTACCTATTTTATATATAGTAGTGTGTATATTTTAATCCCAAACTCCTAACTTATCCCACCCTTTCCCCTTTGGTAACTGTAAGTTTATTTTCTATGTCTGTGAGTCTATTTCTGTTTTGTAAACAAGTTCATTTGTATCATGTTTTTTAGATTCCATGTATAAGTGATATCATATGATATTTGTCTTTCTCTGTCTAACTTACTTCACTTAGTATGATAATCTCTAGGTCCATCCATGTTGCTGCAAATGGCATTATTTCATTCCTTTTTATGGCTGAGTAATATTCCACTGTTTTTATATACCACATCTTCTTTATCCATTCATCTGTCGATGGACACTTAGGTTGCTTCCATGTCTTGGCTATTGTAAATAGTGCTTCTATGAACATTGGGGTGCATGTACCTTTTTGAATTATGGTTTTCTCCAATACCTTTATTTCCTTGACGTGCTTTCATTCAAGTTCCCAATTTAGTGTGAGAGAGGAGACCTACTTTTGAGTTCCAATATTTGTCCTTATCACATTGCATATTTATGTGTTACATTCTCATTGCCTTCATGTTTACAGACAAACTGTTAGTTTATCCTCTTGCTAATTCCTTTTCTTTCTCATGATTATTTTCATGTTTTCTTCTGGACTTCTTTCAGCTCTGTCACACATATATCTCTTGCTGCGTACATCAAGGTTACAAACAGCATTCCATCTGCG
The DNA here is from genome assembly GCF_965194805.1 of Balaenoptera borealis. NCBI lineage: Eukaryota > Metazoa > Chordata > Mammalia > Artiodactyla > Balaenopteridae > Balaenoptera > Balaenoptera borealis. Next base: position 37,740,641 of record NC_138860.1, on the reverse strand, counting down.
GTCAATACATGATTTTGTACACAAAATAATAATATTTTCTGTGCATTTCCAGCATCCTTTCAGATCATGCCCAGGTAATTGCTCATCTTTTGGCAGCAACAGCAACACATGGAGTATTTAAGGCAATGGATGCAAGGGTTCCAACATTCCTACTCTGAATTGTAACAGGTAGTGAACCCATCATCATACAAACATCCTCTATTTTTATTTTTTTCTCTAAATGCATTCCCTACACAAACTCACACTGAAACTCACAGACTAGATATCTGCTTGGTCTCACAGCCTGTAATTTACTCACCTTGGCTTAGTGTATTACTACATGGAAAGGTTTAGTTCTACCTGCAACTTTATGTGTGCCATTTTCAAAATAATTCTTTTAAAAATAAGATACATGCCAGTATCAATATCCTAGAGGTTTTTCTGGCTTTGCTGTAACATATAGAAAAACATTTCTTTTACTTCAGGTTTGTTTCTTGTGTTTTACCAATGCTTTAAAAAAGTTTCATGAAGTCTTTTCCCTTGTCCTTTCCATGCTTAATAAGCTCTAAAAAGTCCTTTAGAAAATTGACAAAAGATATCAGGAGTTTTTATAAAAATATATCCATTGGCTATACATATTCAAAATATTTACCAAGTTCATCAAATAGTTCTAGTAGATACATGAGATATGATTTCCTTTTCCAGAAGTACAATAGGTAATATTTACTTTTGTATTCAGTGAGCATTCCCCCTTACTACAGTGTCTTCCAGCTACCTAAGGTAAGCATTAAACAGGCTGCTCTGGAGCACCCTAAAAAGTGTCTAGCACAGTGCCTGGGACATGGTGGTGTCAAGAGAGGTTAGTTATCTTTTCTTTCGCCTCTGAAACTCAAGCTCTGATGGGTGACTTTGGTGCCATGATTCTCCACTTGTACCAATAGGTCATATTTTCTTTCTTCTCCATTTGTTCATTTGTAAAATCAGGGGTTTGCAATCAACTGCCTCAAAGGCTTCTTTTTTTTTTTTTTTTTTAAAGCTTATTTATTTATTTATTCATTTATTGATTGATTGATTGCTGTGTTGGGTCTTCGTTTCTGTGCGAGGGCTTTTTCCAGTTGTGGCAAGCGGGGGCCACTCTTCATCGTGGTGCACGGACCTCTCACTATCGCGGCCTCTCTTGTTGCGGAGCACAGGCTCCAGACGCGCAGGCTCAGCAATTGTGGCTCACGGGCCTAGTTGCTCCGCGGCATGTGGGATCTTCCCAGACCAGGGCTCGAACCCGTGTCCCCTGCATTGGCAGGCAAATTCTCAACCACTGCGCCACCAGGGAAGCCCCCTTTTTTTTTTTTTAAAGGTAAACCCTCTCGCTGAAAGCAGACCGGCATAGTATTTTTTTTTTAAATTTTTATTTATTTATTTATGGCTGTATTGCGTCTTCGCCTCTGTGCGAGGGCCCTCTCTAGTTGTGGCAAGCGGGGGCCACTCTTCATCATGGTGCGCGGGCCTCTCACCATCGCGGTCTCTCTTCTTGCGGAGCACAGGCTCCAGACGCGCAGGCTCAGCAACTGTGGTTCACGGGCCTAGCTGCGCCGCGGCATGTGGGATCCTCCCAGACCAGGGCTCGAACTCGTCTCCCCCGCATTGGCAGGCAGACTCTCAACCACTGCGCCACAAGGGAAGCCCCCAAAGGCTTCTTTTAAAATCATTATTCAAGGATTCTAAAACCATTTTAGTTAGTGTTTTTGTTTCTTTCAGATATATACCCAGGAGTGTAATTGCTGGGTCATATGCTAGTACTATTTTTTTTTTTTTTTTGGAGAAACTTCCATACTGGTTTACACTCCCACCAACACTGTAGGAGTGTTCTCTTTCTCCACATCCTCACTGCCATTTGTTATTTGTGTTCTTTTTGATGATAGTCATTCTGACAGGTGTGGGGTGACATCTCATTGTGATTTTGATTTGCATTTCCCTGATGATTAATGATGTTGAGCATCTTTTCATATGTCTTTTGGCCATCTGCATGTCTTCTTTGGAAAAATGTCTATTCAGATCTTCTGCCCATGTTTTAATCGGGTTGTTTGGGTTTTTTAATGTTGAGTTTGTATGAGTTGTTTCCACTCCTGGGTATATATCCAAAAAAAACAAAACCACTTATTTGAAAAGATACATGCACCCCAATGTTCATTGCAGCTTTATTTACAATTGCCAAGATACGGAAGCAACCTAAGAGTCCATCAACAGATGAATGGATAAAGAAGATGTGGTATACACATACACAATGTATGTAGATAAATATAAAATGGAACTTTCTGAGCAAAAGCCAGGGTGAACAAATATCTCTTCTCTTGATTCCTCTATACATTTTTTTATGTTCTTTTTCCTTTGTGTTTTTGTCTTCTCTCTCCGTTCCTTCTTTCCTTCCTTCCTTCCTTCCTCCCTCCCTCTCTCTCTCTGTTTTTTAAACATTTTTATTGGAGTATAATTGCTTTACAATGGTGCATTAGTTTCTGCTTTATAACAAAGTGAATCAGCTATACATATACATATATCCCCATATCTCTTCCCTCTTGCATCTCCCTCCCTCCCACCCTCCCTATCCCACCCCTCTAGGTGGTCACAAAGCACCGAGCTGATCTCCCTGTGCTATGCGGCTGCTTCCCACTAGCTATCTATTTTATGTTTGGTAGTGTATATATGTCCATGCCACTCTCTCACTTTGTCCCAGCTTACCCTTCCCCCTCCCCATGTCCTCAAGTCTCTTTCCCTTTCTTTCTTTCTTTCTTTCTCTCTCTCTCTTTCTTTCTTTCTTTCTTTCTTTCTTTCAATGCAATCCCTGAATGGTGTCAAGTTGCATTTCATGGCTTCCTGCTTTTTAGATCTATACTCACAGATTTTCAGAATTACAAAGGCATTTTAGAGATGTATGTAATAATAGAAAGAGCAACAAATCTTTTTAATCCTATGTCTCAGATTGTGAGACTTTAAGGATAATCCTACCTTCTCTGATTCTCCATCTATAAAAGGAAGTTTATAATAAAAATAGTAAACATTTTTCTGAAGACTACACAAGCAATAGTAAAAAGCACACTGCAAATATTCCTACCAAAATGTTGGTTATTATTATTATAATACAATCCTCTAGTCTTCTCATTGGCTGGGCAGTCCCTTGGAAACTGGTGTTTGGATTCATTTTTGAATTCTAGTTTGCACCAGAAGTTGCATTTTAAAAAAAATGGCCAGGACAAGCTTTCCTATTTCCACATGGGCTGTCTTTCCCTTTTTGAAGCACAATGCCTGTGCTCTGACAAAGGCCTCTTTCCTATGATAGCCATTTGCTGGGGGTTTTGTCTGAGTGCCCGTTCAAGCAGAACGTGTGATTTACTGTTGGTTGTGAAGGTGAAAGAGATTTTGACAAGTGGAGAAATGGAGTAAGTCTGAGCTTTGTTCATTAACATGCAATCCTCTTTGTATGTATGTAGGGGGCGGGAGACAAAGTAGGGAGGGTTAGACATATGAGTTCTAAACTTGAAGCCTAATTTGGTTATGGAAACAGATCTGTGTCTGGCAGAAACACATGGCACCCCCAGTCCTCAGCCATCAGTGTTTGGGAAGCCTGCTTCATTTAATTGGTAAATCATTTGTCTTGAATTGCCTTCCACCAGCACTATCTGTGAGGCAGCTGCCCACCTTGGCTAATTTAAATATGATTTAGCAGGATAGCCTCCCATCCCTCCTGCCAGGACATTCATAGTACCAAATTAAAGTTGATTGGCATTCCCCACCCAGCCTTGGGTGATTCATAGATAAGATTCTGTTACTGATGTACGCCAGGAGGAGTCAGATGAGGATATCTTTATTGCCTCCTTTTCACTGGAGAGGATTTGGCCTATTACCCATGTGCTAATTTTCTTTATTTGTCTGTAAGATCTCTTGTGTGACCAGCTGTCCTGCATGCAGGTGGGGGACTCCTCCAAGCCTTCTGGGCAAATTCCCACAATTCTGGGTCACTCTCCTGTTTTATCTTTCTCCTTTTGAAACAGGGCAACTAACCTTCCAAGTGACTGAGAAAATTATCTTTTCCCCTTTGTGAAGTCTGATGGGAAAGTCATTGATTTGATTCAGTCAACATGTGTCTCAGGGTCACCTTTTCTGTGTAAGACATTGTTCTGGGTGCCATGGGTGATAGATATGTGGGGACACACTTGCCTTTAGGAACCAGGAGTCTACATGTGCCCACCGGTAACCAACTACACTTGAAAATAAGCAAGAGCTGGAGCAAGATTTTAGTGTTGTTTGTACTTGAACCCTCACCTATTCTTGTTACTTAGATTCTAAACCTCAATCCATTTCTTTTTCTTTCCTCCCTTTTTCTGCAATTCTCCTTAGAGGTTGTTTCAGTTCTTTTTCCCTCATTAGCTTTTTAAGTTATTGCTTTTAAAACTTAAATGTAGAGAACTACAGATGATACTGTACCAATCATGTGCTTACCGCTTAAAGAAAATATTTTTTCACATTTGATTGAGAAATTCATTAAAAATGTTACTAATAAAGTTCCCTCAGCTTTCCTTCATGTCCCAATGTCCTCCCTTTCTCCACAGAAGTTAACAGTATCATGAATATAGTATGTAGGTATCAAATCCATATTTTCAACCATAACTGCAAGTGCATTTATCAATAAAAAATATATCATATCATATCATATGTTTTCATTATGGAAAAAATTACATCAAACTGTAAACTTTCTTCTGCAGCTTGCTTTTTCTGTCAGTGTTATGATTGCCATATCTGTATCATTACACACAGTTCCATTTTACCTCTTTTAATTACTGTGTAATATGTCACATAGAGCTTTATTTATCTTTTCTTCACCTAATGGATTTGATTTTTCCTACTTTTGTGTTTTGTTTTTGTTATATATAACCAACAATACTTCACTGAATGTCTTGGAAGATATTTGCATAGGAGGGAGAATTTCTCTAGGGCATATATTTAGAAGTGGAATTGCCAGGTCATAGGTTATATACATATACAATTTTACTAGATATTGCCAAATTGCTCTTCAAAATAGTTGTGCCAATTTATATTCTCACCAGCAGTGTTCAAGTGTTCTCATGTCACCTCTCACCTGCCAAAGTTTGGCACTCTCTGAGTTAAGGAACTTTGATGAGGTTAAAGAGCATCTTGTTGTTATTAGCATTCTCCTGATTAAATTAAAGTAGAGTATTTTTTCATATTTGTTGTCACTGTAGGTTTTATCTTCTGTGAATTGTCTTTTTGCATCTTGCGTTCGTTTTTCTATTTGTCTTTTCTAAATTGATTTGTAAGAATTCCTTTATAGTTTGGATATTAATATTGTGCCTGTTACATTTACTGTAAATCTCTTCTCCCAGTGTGTGGTGTATCTTAATTTTATTTATGGTGCCTTTTGCTCTACAGAAAGTTTATGTATTAAAGATTTCTATTTTTGTTATAGTTTACAAAAAATGCTTTCCTACTTCAAGATTTTATTATTTTCTTCTACATTGTATTCTAACAGTTTTTAAAGGATTTTTTTTTCACATTTAGGACTTTTAGCCGTTTGGAGTTTGTTTTTGACTTAGGTGGGTGTGGGAATATAATTTTGTTTTCTTTTCCATATGAAAAGATAGCTGTTTCAACATCATTTTGATTCCAACTAATTTTGGAAACCTTTCCAGTCATATATCAAGGTCACAGATATATTTAGATTTCTTTCTGGAGTTGTAATTCTATTGCATTGACTGTTTTTTTCCATTACTATGCCTATACCATATAATCTTAATTTCTATATCTTTATCAAATTTTTTGCTATCTTTTAGGATAAGTATATAATTGTAATTTTGGCTTTATGGATGTTCTGCTATTCTTTTCACTTTAACTTAAAAAAAATGACAATTTTTTTTTTTTTATGTTGTATTGTCTCAGCTTTAGAATCTTTGTCCTCAATCGGGTCCGACTCTTCTTTATCTCAATCGAATCCACTGCATTCTTGCTCACTTCCTTTTTATCAGTCAAAATAGACTATATCTTCAAATTTTTTGCCAGAACCTGAATCTGAATCGTAGTGTCTAGGATTTTGATCACTAAATCAAAAGATCCCTGTGTTATTTCTCCCAAGACATCTAAAGGCCACCATGGAATTCAGATGCCTGGTGATAATGCCCTGAATTTCCACGGCATATGTGTTCTCTAAGCTCCCAACAGGTGACTTTCTGCAATGATATTACCTAATAGAAAGACAAAATACAAATCAAGAAAGTAAACTATAAGTGTCCTAAGAGAAGTTAATGTAGAGTTGAACATTAGAAGTAAAGATCTATGAGGATTCACAGAAAGGTGATATTATATCTGGTGGAGCAATCAAAGAAAACTCTAAGTATGATAATATTTTAGTTTAAGTTAGGAAATAGGCAAGATTTCACATGAAGAGATGGAAAATGGCATCCTGATCTAAGGAACCCAGGAGTAAATCTATGGTAACAGGATATAAAAATGGAACTCTATGAAGTTTGTCTCAAGACCAAAGAGAGGATCTAGAGCACCTATATAGGATTTGCATAGAAGCTAGCCAAAAATCAGTTTCATGAAAAAAAATATTTTCAAGACACATATTTTATTACCCATACCTTCAGTCTATAAAAGAGATTGAGAGAATTAGTTGAAGTGCTCTCCTTACCCCCCCACCCACCCCACACAATGGAGTAGGTGTGGGGGAGTACCTATTCCCTACCTCAAGACAAATGAGGGTGTCAAAGAAGATTTATTTATTATGTCTTCTTTGACATGTTGGATTCTTGCTGACACTAGAAGGACTGTCCCTCTCAGGGCTAGCTAATTCCCAGTGATAATAAACAACTCACCTAGCAATGTGCCTTTCATATGTAAACCGAACAATCCAGAGCCTATATGCTCAACCATCTTCTTTATCTGGCTCTGACATTCTGGGCCACTATTCCCCTGCCCTAATCATCACAGGGCAGATACCAGGTAGCTAGGGATATCTCTTCCACCCCAGAGCCCACTTAAATTATTCAGACTAGCTGATCCTAAGCCTGCTTGCTCTTCATGGATTATTCTTTCCAGTGGAAACCACAATAAAGACTCTTGTCCACCTTTTCCCTCCACACTTCTTCTGTGCCCTGACTGACCCTGGTGCTTCCCCACATGGCACCGCATGGCATGCTGTGCCTCCTGTTTCTAACAATCTGTGAATATAACAAATTTCTTCCTTCATGACAATCATTTTCATGTCTTTCCATACCTGAGTAAAACAAATCTCAGGTACTGTTAAGACAGAAGACTATCTGGAAGCTTAATATGGAGTATGGACCCTTGATGGATTGAACTCATACCTGTGAATTCTAAAAGATAAGAGGCTGGATGAGGGAGCCTGTAGTAGCAGCTACTGGGAGGTAAATATGCCATTTGGGTCCTCCAAAAAACAGATGGCACAATAAGATCAAATGTGTAAGATATTTATTAGGAGAACCCCTGTGAAGGATAAAGGAGGAGGGAGCAAGAGTAGGCAGAGGAGAACCTTCCACCATGATATAGGTCTAATACCTGTGAAATGAGAGAGAGAAGGAAGAACTAGGTAGGAAGAGCCTCAGCCTGCTGCTTAGTTCTGAGAATGTCTCGGGTAGACTGATGGAACATCCTTGAGCTAAAGTTGCCCATTGGAAGAATCCTGCATCAGGTAATACTGACTGTTTTCTAGTACCTTTGCATGCTCAGTTATTGTATAAGAGCAGCCCAAGAGAATGTGGCTTGTGATAAATGCCTTGATTGACCCAAAGCTGCAGCAGTTCAGCTGTGCTCTGCACAGTGGTTTCTCTTAAGAGAGATTTGAAAGGAGCACTTCCATGGCCATCACATCCAGCCCAAATTGTGTATTATTCACAAACTAGACATGGCCACGTAAGTGATATGCAATACTGCCCAGGAGATGCCTGGAGGTGTAATGAGATCTCTGCAGTAAAAGGCTGAAAGAGTACCTCCAGGTGCTCAAGGGCTGAGAGGAAAATCATAATTACCAACAGGAAGAGAGGCATTTGATTGTGTTGAGGAAACTTAAGTGTTATGGGGCAAGGGTGTGGGGGAAGGGGAGGAGGTATATCAAAAACTTCCACAAGGTACTCCATAGAAGAAAGAATCAGTAAGTAAATATATATATATACACATACATATGTATACATATGTCTGTGTGTATGTGTGTATGTATATATATATATATATATATATATATATGTATATATTTGCCAAGCTCAGAAAGCACGAATGCCATCTTTCTATAGTTCCAGTCTAGTAAGACTTTTCTCGTTGCCTTGTCTTTCTTTCCACTACCAGCCCTGCTCCTGGAGAGGTCATAAACCTTAGTGTCTTGGAGAGACAGAAATGCAAGGCAGAGAAAAAGGAAATAAATATAACTAGATCATATCCCTTTCATTCTGAAGACTTCTCACTTACACTAGGTTCAAAACACATATAGGATTCTTCCTCAAAAGGTAGGAAATTTAAAAATTTCCCCATATAGTTTATTTCCAGTGATATTTTCATCACCAGTGATGTCTTATTCTTTGTGATAGAACAATGCCTTATGCATCTATGATGCTCTTTGGCTGGCCCTCCTTTTAATCCTATTATGTCTGATCTCAGGTCTTGAGTCTTTAGACCTCACATTTCCTCCCTATCATTTAGCCCCTTTTTGTATTTTCTTACTCTCTTACCCAGTTTAGATTCCATTGTTCATTCTTCATCCAGTCTTTTGACAGATCACTCCAGCTGCCCACCAGCAATATATCGCACATATGCTTTGGAGTATCATGGGGAAAATCACACAACCATGCAGATGTCACCACTATAAATTTATACCCTTCATCACCAGTGGGTCCCTCAGTGCTGCCCAGCAGACCTCCTTTTTCCTTAGCCAGGGTTTTTCTCTATGGTTCTCAGGTCTTTGGACACTTCCTCTCCTTTTATCTCATTCTCAGCTACTCTCTCCCCAGCTCATGCAGAAAACAAAAACCATCCGTTTTTACACCCCAGAATTTACCACTTGCATCTGGATTGTTGCAATAACCTCCTGACTACCTCTAATTTTACCACATTCCAAACCATTTCCCACACTGCAGCTAATCTGATCATTTCACTTCCTTGTGTGAAATCCCTCAAACTCCTAGGATGAAACACAAACCCCAAACAAGATAGGCACTCCCTTGCAAGACCAACTCCTACTTCTATCAACCTCTTTACTTCCCACCCCCATATTCAAAATTGACATTTCCACCACACTGAACTTTAGTTCCTAAGCTGCCCTCTGCATAGTCCCTTCTGGCTGCCAGGCTTTCCTTCACATTTTTGTGTCTACCTAGAACAGTTTTCTCCCTCTTTATATGGCCAAGTGTCATTTATCCTTTATGAGTCAGCCTAGTTGCAGCTTCCCCTCAAAACCTTTTCTGATCCCTCAAACCTGTGTCTGATGCCCTTTCTAATGCTTCTTAAAGCTCTGTACATCTAGATGTTAAGCAACACAGTGTATGACAATTACCTTGTCTGTCTTTCCTGCTCTAAGAGGTCAAAAATCATGTCTCTCTTATTTGTAAATTTATTCCTAGACCTAAGCAGAGTCCCCAGCACAGAGAATTCCCTCAATAAATGCTTACTGAGTAAATAAATGTGAATAGTCACTCAAAAATTATTTTGTCACTTTGAAAGAAAACAAAGGCAAAATGACAAACTTTATAAAATAGGCTACAATTAAGAAAACTTGGCTATGGATCCCTCAAAGAAAGCAAGTTATTTAGAAATATACCAGCATAATTTGAACACTCTATGGGTATTTATACAGATGATGAAAGTTGTGAACTCAGACCAAAACTGCTGAGCTTACAAGTATCCACCAAATCATCAGGTAATGTTGTATCTTATATCACAAAGAAACCTACTACTGCAGTTGGCTGACGTTCATAATTAATATCTTGTAATAACCCAATGTCTTTATTTCTAGCTGAATCTCTATGGTAAAACTGCGAATAAACCTCTTTCTCAACATGAATAACAATTACGTCTCCTCTGGTAAAAGACATGTGAGTGCATTTCCCTTCATAAATGAGAGTTAGGGTCAATGAAAGCAACAACTCCTTTTATCTCCAAGACTCTGTTGCAGTAAATGGTCATACAGAATATAGCAGAATGCCACACATTATTTCCTTCTTAAAAATTAGCATCTTTAGTGCCACAATGAATACTAATTTATGCACTTCTTAAATATCTTCTTATAACATTTTTTTTAACATAAGATAGCTAACCTCTCTGAGTTAAAACATATTAGAGTAACATTACCCAAAACAGTCACTACAGAACCGTAGCTTCCTGGCTGAAAGATGTCTTTTCCTGCTGGGCTGAAAGTGAATACAGCATTAGGAAAGCCCTTGCTTTTGACTTTTATTAGGTGGTAACTACAGTCAAAGAAGGCTAAATGAGTGGGAAAACTGTAATATAAATCATTTTAATCCAGAACATCTTTACATACTGTGAAGACAGCTAGTTGGTTGGTTGAAGGATTTTATCCTTAAATTAATGATTTTATCCTTTAAATTAATTCCAGATTTGGCTTGTTTGTGATATTAGGTTTAATAATCAGAGAGGAAAATCATTCACACAAAAATGGGTTATGCTTCAGGAAGCTGGGGATGGGAGCCCTATGGGCTCTGTGGTATCCCTGGGGACAGAAAACTCTTGCAGCATTGGTGTGTGAGCTGGAGGCTGGAGGCTGTGGGGTGCAAACAAGGAAACAGAAGGAGGGAGGGCTCTCTTAGATACTGTGTGCTTATCTCCTCTTGAATCCTAGTATCAGAGGAGACAAAGAAAAACCTGACTCCATGCTCCCACTCTGACCAGGGTCATCCACCAATGAGACCCCAGGTTTCTGCCTAAAAAAACAATGCCAACAAGAGCACATTTAAAACACGCTATTTGAATAGCACTTAACTGTTTTCCAACCACTGTCTGGGACATTATTTAATCTGGTCTCTACAATAACATTACCTTCCACCCCATATTTTATAAGAAAGCAAGTAGAGCTATTGCTTTTCCTGTTTTACAGATAGGAAACTGAGGCTTACCTGGGTATAATGGTTTGCCCAAGATCACATAATTAATTAATGGTGAAATTAATGCTGGAATTCAAATATTTGACTCCTGGTTCAATTCTGATTGTAAATACTTCCTTAAATGTAATACATTCTACTGTGAATATATTACAGTCTCACAATTGGGATTGTACTTTCTTCCTAATGCCCAACTATAATTCTCCGATCTGAAGAAGGTGAAGACTGCCATCACTCTTATCCTATTCTCAGTGGAAAAAAAAATGAGAACTGATACATGTATCATACAGGAAATCTTAGTTTATTTCTCTCTAGAATAAATGGCCATATTTAGCAAATGCATCATGATAAAGGACAGGCTAAATTGATAGCAAACAACGGTATAAGATAAATACTGGGGGAATTGAAAGAGAATGAAACATTCTGAAACAAAATCTGAAAGTGCAGAAAAATATAGAGATGAGCTTTGGAGAACACCAGATCTGTTTCCAGTAGAGAAAGGAACTATACGAAGCCAGATAAATGCATTTACCCTGACAAGTGCTCAGATACAAGGGCCCCTCAGGGTAGAAACTTTTTCCTAATAAGGGCTGAATACCTTCTTACAAAATGCAGTTCAGGCTGTTTAATCTTAATCTTCCTTGAATGTGGCTTTAGGGTGAAACAAGGCTTAAGTTTGGTAGTACATTGATGGTGGAAAGCTGTTGCAAGCAAGAAACACTGATATAAAAAGTTGGTCTTCTACTGCTACACAGAGGTTAGGTTTCCTCAGTCCACTGGGTACTAGGACCCGGCTTAAGCATGAAAGTGGAATTGAGGTCTAACACGGCGTGGGTAGAAGGTGAGAATAAAAATGACAGAGTACAAGGGCCCAGCAAATAGATACTAAAATCACCAACAATGGTACTAGGGGGCAAGATGAAAAGGAAAAACAGGATCAGTTACTGAAAACCTCAAGGAATATGGAATGACAATACCAAGGAAGAGTGGCAGGTAGTGAAGTCTGAGCACTTGAAATTCAAAGGAGGAAGAAAGAGAAAAATTTTTAACACTGGAAAACAAAGAACACACCTGTCCCACAAGTTTTTTTTAGTTTGGCAAGGTGAAGAAACCAAAGAAGAGGTTAGGGATGTAGAAAAGACAACCAATAAAGGCCATAGGTTTCACAAGGTACACTGGAAATTTGGGGAGGGCAGAAATAGATCACATACTATACAGTATAGTATGGCCTGTGGTTTGAAGTGGCTATATATGGATGACCCAGGAGGCTTTGGTAATGTGTAAATTTGATGATACCTCACAGCATCAGTAGGCAGTGCTGGATGCACAAATAAATCCCCCATAGAGCTTTTAAAATGCACCAATGTCTAGGGTCTATCCTGATCACTTAATTTTAAATTTGGGGGTTGGGATTGACCATCAGTATTTCTTTAAAGCCTTCCAAGTAATACCCAGTAAAGCTGAGAATGAATGTTTTGGAAGAAGATAGGTGGGCAGTTGGAAGTATAGAGACTTGTCATGATGTTATGTGCATTTAGGTCTGGTCTGTTGGAGTAGCCTGACCATGAGTTTGAAAAGGCATTTAAAATCACTGACTTCTGTGTCTCCAGTGGAAGGAAAGGAGATAGATACTTAGAACTACCCAGTGTGGAAGGGCACGCTGTATCAGAAAAGAAGAGCAGAGTGTATCACTGATATATTCTTATTTTATTTTTTAACTTCTAATTTTTAAAAAAACTTTTTGGAGTACAGTTGATTTACAATGTTGTGTTATTTTCAGGTGTATAGCAAAGTGAGTCAGTTATACATATACATGTATCTACTCTTTGTTTCTCTTGTCTTTTTAGATTCTTTTCCCATATGGACCATTACAGAGTATTGAATAGAGTTCCCTGTGCTACACAGCAGGTTTTTACTAGTTATCTATTTTATATATAGTAATGTGTATTTGTCAATCCCAATCTCCCAATTTATACCTCCCTCCCTTATCCCCTGGTAACTGTAAGTTTCTTTTCTATATCCATGACTCTACTTCTGTTTTATAAATAATAAGTTTATTTGTACCCTTTTTTTTAGATTCCACATATAAGAGACAACCCTCAGAATGGGAGAAAATATTTGCAAATGAAGCAACCAACAAGGGATTAATCTCCAAAATATACAAACAGCTCATGCAACTCAATATCAAAAAGATAAATAACCCAATCAAAAAATGGGTGGAAGATCTAAATAGACATTTCTCCAAAGAAGACATACAGATGGCCAAAAAGCACATGAAAAAGGTGCTCAGTATCACTAATTATTAAAGAAATGCAAAAATCAGAACTACAATGAGGTATCACCTCACACCCGTCAGAATGGCCATCATCAAAAAATCTACAAACAATAAATGCTGGAGAGGGTGTGGAGAAAAGGTAACCCTCCTACACTGTTGGTGGGAATGTAAATTGGTACAGCCACTATGGAGAACAGTATGGAGGTTCCTTAAAAAACTAAAAATAGAACTACCATATGACCCAACAATCCCACTCCTGAGCATATACCCAGAGAAAGCCATAATTTGAAAAGATACACATACCCCAATGTTCATTGCAGCACTATTTACAATTGCCAGGACATGGAAGCAACCTAAATGTCCATCAACAGAGGCATGGATAAAGAATATGTGGTACATATGTACAATGGAATACTACTCTGCCATAAAAAACAATGAACTAATGCCATTTGCAGGAACATGGATGGATCTAGAGATTGTCATACTGAGTGAAATAAGTTAACTTCTAATTTTGAAATAATTTTACTCTTTAAAAAGTGTCTTTAAAAATTACAAAGAATTTTAGTCCATCCTTTACCCAGATTCCTTCATTTTAAATTTTATTACAATTGCTTTATCATTTCACGGGTGTGTATGTGTGTGTATGTGTGTTTCCTCTGTATGTATGTGTATTTTTGTATATATATAAATATTTACTAGCTCTCTCTGCTGAGAGGGCCTAGAAGCAATGTCACCCAGTACCAATGAGCAGCACATCTAGCACCTGAATCTTGATTTCTAAATGCTATTCTCCAATGAACTGAAACAGGGCTACTTGGAGAAATGGCTGATTCCAGGGAAGAGGCATTATATCTTTCCACATGACACTTATTAACTACAAATAGAAAAACAGTAAGAGTAGAGAAACCTGGCAGTCACCACGTTAACCTGAAGCTAACATCAACTGAAGTTAACATCACCAGTAATAATTTATTTCTTTACATTGAGATATAATTCACATATAATAAATTTTACTAGTCTTCATTTTTACAATTTCTAGTGTTCTTCATTTCTTGGTGTAGAGTGCTGATATTATATTCCTTCTGCCTGAAAGAATTCATCTAACATTTCCTATAATACAGGTCTACTGATAATTTATTTTCTAATTTTTTTTGGCCTGAAAAAATTTTTCTCCTTCAGTTTTAAAAGTTATTTTTACTGGCTATAGAATCCTGTGTTGATGGTCCCCTCCTACACCCAGCATTTTAAAGATGTCACTTAACTTACATAGTTTCTAATGAGAAGTCTGCTGTAATTCTTATCTTTGTTCCTCTGTAGGTAATATGTCCTTTTCCCCTCTCTGCTCTAAAGGTGTTATAGCTTGATGTCTTTCATTATTTTTGGAAAATCCTGTCATTATCTTTTGAAATATTTCTTCTATCTTCTGTTATTTCTCTCTCTCTTTTCCTTCTGGAAGCCAAACTGCATGTATGTCAGACTGTTGGATTCTGTCCCACAGCTTTTAGATACGTGTATGTGTGTGTGTGTGTGTGTGTGTGTGTGTGTGTGTGTGTGTGTGTGTCTTTATGTTTCAGTTTGGGTAATTTTTATTGATCTACCTTCAGGTTGATATTTTTCTTCAGCTGTGCCAAGAGTATTAATAAGCCTGTAGAAGTTATTCCTTATCTATCACCATGTTTTTTAATATTATTATTTTCAGCATTTTCACTTGATTCTTCCTTATAGTTTTCATATCTCTACTGACATTCTCCCTTCTTTTTATACATGTTGTCCCCATTTCCACTAGATCCATTAACATATTAATCAGAATTATTTTAAGTCCTTTGTCTGATATTTCCTTCATCTATGTCATATCTGTACATGGTGATTTTGTTGATTGATGTGAGTCTTGAGAGTATGGGGTTTGTGTATGTGTGTATGTGTGTGTTCCTTTTTGTGTTTCTTATAATTTGAGTTTAAAAGTCAGACACTGAGTGCAAGAGAGGTGACATTCAAATAAATAGTATTTATACCTGGAAATGGGCATAATCTTCTGCTAGACTTTTAGTGTGGGGAGTTGAGTCAAGGTAGTCAAGTGTTGAACTAGTCAAGGTTTGGGTTTTGTTGTGAAAGTTACCCTCAGTAAAACGCTGAGTTCAAGTTCATCTAACATTACCTTTTGCTTAAGGTGAGGTCTTGGTTGATGGTGGATATTTTTTAATGTTTCTTTATCATTTCCAGCTATGTTTTCCTTGTGAATCTGTACCTCAGAGAGGGTTGTTGTTCATGTTTTTGGTTCCAAGCAGTAAACTGCTGTTACTTGTTACTATATGATAACAGTACCAGCCTGATAGTAGGAGCCAGAAGGACTTTCTCTGTGGTCCTGGTTCAATCTAGGACAAACCCTGAGTTCCTGGGTCCCATGGGTGGGCTTCCTAAGTGATAGTTCCCTACTGTAGTGTTAGAAGATCTGTAATGATCTGGACCTAGAATGTGTTCCTGCTTTTTCCATAGAGGTAGAGGGCTTTTTCTATTTTCTTCCCCTAGGCACAATGAGTATACACCTGTGCTGTGGAGAAGAAAGAGTTTGCCATCCTCTCTTAGTATTAAGACTTTTCTTCTATCGGAGAGAAGGATCTGGACAGGGCTCTGTGCCTTACCTGCAACAACTGCTATTCCCTTCCCTCAAGGCTGAAACACAAGGGTTCTTTTCGGGGCCTGATAATCTGTCCCCCAATCTTCCTAAAATAAAGTTAATGACAAAGAGGCTTGAAATGGTTTCAAACTGCCCTTGTGTCTGTGGGTCTATACTCTCACTCTTTTTAGCAATTTGTTAAAAATCTTAGCTGAAATTTCTTTGCCTGCATGGTAGCACCAACTTACTTCCATGCTCTGTCCCAAGTTAGCCAGTGCTTGCCTCTTGTATCTGCTGAGAGATGTCTTTCCTTTCCTTATATTTCAGATTAGTTGGCTGTCCTGTAACTTCAACTCTATTTGGGCTCAAGAAAATTTGTGATTTTTGTAAAGTATTCATCTTTTTTTGTTGCTAAGTTAGAAAAAACATTCTTTCCTCCTTTCTATTGATACAACCTAAGTGGACTCTTGATATTCTGATGTGTTGTATTTAAAAAAGCTGTGTCCGTATCCAAAAATTCTAAAACCACTGATGTTGGGGATCAAAATGGGTGTAAAAATGAGATGATATACGCCCATTGAGTTTTAGTATATACCATCAATAGGTATGATTTTATTTGAGTAATTTGGTTATGGGGACTGAAAAGAGAAAAAATAAATGCTAGAAGAACTTTGGACAATAGTCTTTTGGAATTTATTAGCATTCTTTTCAAAGTAACATATGGTTGACTTTGGTAAATATTGCATGGACACTTGGAAAGATGTTTTAATTTTAAGGTCTGGTTTACAGTCATTAAAGTCCCTATTTTTAAAAATTAATTATATTATTTGAAACCTGTATCTATTCTCATATTCTAGAATTGCCAAAATTTTATCATTTTTCCTTATAGTCTTGCAAAATTGAGTGCTCATCTTAATGAGTTATTGATGAAAAAACAAATTCATCTTAATGTAAGATAAAGGATTCAGTACAATTTTACTTCCTTCAACTAAACATTACACAACCTTTCTAACATAACATAAAGTTATAAAACAAGATATTATTTTTTATACCCTACTCTCTCTAGATAGTTTTTACTTTGACACTTATTTTTGTTACAATAATTAAATAAATATTTCAACTAACTTCATTGTACTTGCAATTCTTTTATCCTCTAACTTCTTTCTTGGGTTCCCACAACTGATTCATATATCTGTCAGCTGGATTATGCCTTAGAATAACTTTTTTTTAGGAAGGATACATGCGTGGAATATTTTTTGGGTTCTTACATATATGAGAATATATTTTGGCTGCCACAACTCATAAACTCCTCTTTCATCTCCAGCCATTTTCATGGCTGAAAGTTGGCGACTTCCAAATAGTTTCAGAAACAAAATAAATACTGATGAGAGAAAGGGCTTCAATGGAGGCAGTATCATTATGCATCTCAGAAGTCAGTTCTCCTATAGAAGGAGAGAGACTACCAGGCTGTTTGGTGATAGCTTAGACTTCATATCTTGAATGTAGGGGTAAAATGCATGAGTAGCTAGCAACCTATTCTCATTTGCTTTTGAAGCGTTGTTTTATTTTATATGTCTGGATAGTTTTTCTATCTTGCCCAGACACACCAGAGTCAGGAATATTTCCTCCAAGAAATTCACATTAGTTTGAATGATATCATTGAATGATTTCATTGGTTTCTAGCATTCTTACTGTTTTCTGCCTTTTCATAACATAGGTATTTCAATAGAAGGTTGGAAGGGACTAAGTCAGGTATGGACATCTGATCTCTTTTACAACCTTTGACGTTATTTCTTCACTAAGCAAACATTTATGGAGTAAATTATTAAAGTCCAAATTATATTTCAAAAAGTTTATTTCACCATATTTGGATATTTTCACCAAAAATTTTCAACAGTAAATAGTTACCTATTAAGAAACAATATATTAGGGTAGATTCTTATATGTGAAATTTCTAGGTCAAAGGATTTGGTCATTTTAATCTCTCTTAATATATACAGTAATGCTGAATCACTTTCCTAAAAGAAAATTCTACCAGTAGATAGTTATGAAGGTTTAGCTTCCTGCTAGGGACCTGACTACCAGGAAGGAGCTGATATCAAAGGATCGACTAAGTAAAGAAGCCTCCTGTCCTGTGGACAATAATGTGATAGAACTGGGTAGAGTCTGGAACACAGCCCCTGGTCAGAAGTATCAAAAAGAAATTCAAAGAGAGTCAAACCCGTGATGAAATTGGAATGCAATGGAGAAGCAAAGAATGAGTTAAACTGCTAGGAAGTAAGAGTAAGATGGGCTAAAGAGGGAAAGGGAAATGGAGAGTCCAAATCAGACACGGAAGTCATAGGGACAAAATGTAGATAATGCCAGTACAATTTTCAAATGTGAACAAAAATTGAAAAACAGGTCAGCATAGTCAGAGACACAGATGCCTGAGTTGAAGACTTCCTGCAGGGGACTTTTGAGACATTCATTATCTTACTCTTAAAAATTCCTTATTACTTCTTATAACAAAAGCTATGGCACCTTCTTGGGTGTCCTCACTAACTCAAGCCAGTGCGGGGATGAGAGTGAGTACTCAGTAAACACTTCCTGTATGCTCATTGAATCCAATTCCTATGTTTGATAATTAAGTTGTTCCCATGCTCGGTGCATTCAGGGAGACTCTTATTAAAACCCAAGCCAGCTAAGCCCACCACTTTTCACCTGCTAGGCTGTAAGTGCCAAAGGAAAAGGAGGAAAGTTCAAAATCAGCCATGGACAAAGGTCAAATGGCTCCAGGCTGGGTGTCCAAGCCCTTGAAGAAAGAAAAGTTCAGAGTTCTGGGGCTGGGTTAGAAACTTAGCTTTTATTTAAAAATGTGATTAGATGCTGAGGAGGCTGATGGTCTTTAAGGCATTCTTGACTCCAGCATCTGCAGCAGCTCTCCATTATCTGGTGGTTTAATTTGTGTCAGGCAAGTTGAGCAGTGAGCATTTTTCGGTAGCAGTGGCTGAACTAACCTTTTCCAAAATTTTTTTTTTTAATCCACAGAATAGTGACTGAATAGCTCATTATTTCCTTTGAAAAGGCTAGACTCTGCAGGTTATCCTTACTTTTGCTGTTCCCTCTGTGGTGCCGGCTTCATACAGTTCAGTTCTAAGTGCTTGGGTTGCTTTGGAAGCCAAAAATCTCTGACTTTGAATTTCTCCATCTGTACCTGAAAAACACCCAAAGCTAATCCAAACTACTGCAGGAGTTTCCAGGGAAGTCTGATAATCCTGTACTAACAGTACTTTAAAATTGTTTTCCGCTATCTATTTTCAAGGAATATCACATATAAGATTTATTTAAAATGTAAAATTGATATCTCACTCTATGGGGAAGACAGTCCTATTTCACAGATGAAACCCTTAGATGCAGAGATGTGGGTGACCTACCCAAGATAACTAGCTGGCTCAGAGCGAAACTGGGAATAGGGAAGCAGAACTGACCAACTATATCCTTTATGATTTCAAACATTTTATTCACTGAGGATGGGAAGAAATTTAATTAAAAGAATATACAAGCACTGGAGGGGAAGTGGAATCTCCAAACCCTTACACCAAATGTGTTGCTTTTCCAGAACATTCTTATCTCTTCCAGGGCATGCATATCCCAGTTCCCAAACCTTTCAGCCAGCAACTTCTTTACCAAGCAGTCTCTCCAACAGGCATTTTGCTATGAAAAACCAAGCTGTCCTCTGTCTGTTTAGGTGTGCCTGTGAATTACCCACAGATGATGTTAACATTAGCTTGCTTGCAGGAATGTTTGTAAGAAGACTATTTCTGGTGGTAAGATCAGAATCCCTAAAGAAACTATATAGCAAATGATGCAACTCCTTGGACTGTCTTTCTTTAGCTAGAGAGCCGTAACAGCTGGCATTCTCTCCATATGAGCAAGGTTAGGACCACATTGGAGAAACACATCTTGTGGGAGAAGGGAATATCAGAGCTTGGGAATAATTCAAAGAGTGTGAAAACCAACCTCCCCATTGGACACATGCACAAACAAGGTCTTGAGTTAGTGATGGAGTCATAAGTAGAAACCAAATTTCCTAACTCCCAGTTTAATCTTCCATCTTCCCAACCAGCCACCCACATCATTCTACTGATCCAAGTAAGAAGAGACACTATAGGATTTCATCCCTTTGCCACTCTTATGTAACTGACATCTGGAGACTTGTTTAGCTTTCCTTAGAGTGATTGCTTCTATGCTTACTGCCTCTCCACTCTGGCTGGGGCCAACTTCTGTGCTCAAGAAGCATAATGCCACAGTACTAGTGCCAAGGGATGCCTTTCACTTTCTAATGGTGATGATAGCATTAATGGTGATGATACCATTATGAAAAGAAAAACAAGAAAATACAGATTTATTGACCTGGTCTGCTGAATGGGAAGTTGGGTGTTTTAGGGAGCATTGAAGGAGAGGGAAAATCAGTCTCTCTCTTTTATTCTGTCCATCATCCTGGTTTCTAAGTTTGCATTGCATTTCAAAGCATGAGTCCATCTCTTCATCCCTTAACAGAGGCCAGAATAACATTAACAAGATTGATTTCTACTCTCTTCTCTCTGTATGGCCATTACACATGTGTTCCACTGGAGGCAGCCACAGTGGCCTTAATTAATGCCCACCAGTTATTGCGTACTGCTTTCCTTCCTACTGGTACTTTTTGAAATGCTGATCATGGGCAGAGAGCATAATGCAGATGCATGCCAATGAATCCTGATGTTGTGGATTAAGTCAAACTGGAGGCACAGACCCATATCTCTGTCCTTTGTCTATAGGGGCATGGCTCATTCTTTGCCTCTTGTGAAAGCAAGGACATTTGTTCAAAGGCCCATATCTGTGGTTAAAAAAATATCATAAGGCATTGACCAATCTTATTCAATACCCCAAACTTTGACTATTTCTGATTGATTCAGTGATTTGCTTCTGTCCAATTTCTTGCTTCTGTAAGAGAGACCTATAGAAATGACACAGAAACAGAAATGAGAGACAAATCATGGATAAATAAAAAGAAATTTAGGATAAAGGAGTTCAGCGTAGCCCAGGTTCTAATAGGTGACCTGAGTATAAGGAGGAAAAATATTGTTATATACATATGATAAATATATATTTTACCTTACCCATGAATTCATATGCAACTCTACTGTTTTCAAGGATAATTTTAATACAACATTTCCATAAGGAAGGCCAGTTGATTCCTGTGGCAAACTGTAATTATCAAAAATGTCCACAGCAATATTTCCATCCAATATGCTCTTCCATACCTTGCCACTCTCCATCAAGAAGTAAAGGTTCTTTCCCATCCATTTACCCTGGACAGACTTAGATGGAATA
Organism: Balaenoptera borealis; assembly: GCF_965194805.1. Taxonomy (NCBI): domain Eukaryota; kingdom Metazoa; phylum Chordata; class Mammalia; order Artiodactyla; family Balaenopteridae; genus Balaenoptera; species Balaenoptera borealis. The sequence continues at coordinate 37,719,286 of NC_138860.1, read as the reverse complement.
TGGTAGAAATGACATTATGTGACTTCTTAAGCTACCTTAGAACAGGTGACAGAGCTTCTGCCATGCTTTCTTTCTTTGCCCCCTTCATATGCTTGCCCTTGGAGCCAAGCCATCAGACTGTGAGGAAGCCTAAACCACATTGAGAGGTGCCTGTATGTGTTCTGGTTAACATTCTCTGCTAGGATTCCAGCTGAGCATCAACATCAACTTCAAACACGTGAGTGAACAAGACTTCAGATGACCCTAGTTCTCACTGTTCAAATTGTACAGCTGCTGTGAGGTAGAGGTGAGTTATCCTGTTGAGCCTTGTTCCAATTGTAGATTCATGAGTAAAATAAATGCTGTCATTGTTTAAGCTACTAATATTTAGAGTAGCTTGTTATACAACCACAATAACCAGAATGGATTTGGTATCAGAAGTAGAGACCTCTCATAACAAAGACTTAAAGACCCTTTGGAACTGAAGGGAGGGTAGAAGCTGGACAGCCTTGACAAGTCTATTAACTGAGGTCTGATGGTCCTGAGGAGGTTGTTTCTGAGGGCCTTAAGATATTGAGGGCAATGTTATTTGAAGCTTGAGGAAAGGGCATCCTTATTATGAAGTGACAGAAAACTTAGCAACATTATCACTGATGATAACATAGGAAATATATATTTCACCTAATGAATTACATGATCCAGCTGAGGAGATTTCCAGGAATAGTGTTAAAGGTGTCACCCAGCTTCTTCTAGTTGTTTACATACAACAGGAAAGCAATAAACTGAAGAGCTGCTAAATATAAAAGAACCAGGATTTGCTAGGTTTGAAAACTATAACTGTTTCTCATTGCTAGTCTCTCCAAATGAAATATAATGCTAAAATTAAGAAATAGTTTCCAGGCAAAGGTCAAATGTAGAGTTGCATCAGAAAGGTCAAATACAGAGCTTCCTATAAAGAGGAAACCAATGTTGTAACAAAAAATCTCTATGTTAAAACCTCAGAAATATTTAAGGTGGCATCTCAAACCCTCAAAGTACATTGGCCCTATAATCTTAAGGTCATGCCTCACAGATAATTTCTATTAAAATATAACGTTTCTGGGAATCTTAAGGGTGTTGTCTCACAGAAGACTTACCAGAAACCCAAGGTATAAAAGGCCTTACCTAAAAGAAATTTTATGGCTATGACTTTTGCTGATGGAATAAAACTTAATAACATTAAACTAGAAAAAAAGAGATAACATAAAATGAAAGGAGCTCAATAAGCTAGGAATAGCTTATCAATCTGATAAAAGACATCTACAAAAACTCCATAGCTATAACATCACACTTAAGGGTAAAAGATTGAATGCTTTCCTCCCTAAAATCAGGAACAAGTCAAAGATGGCTACTCTTGCCACTTCTACTTCTGGGTACTGGTATCTCTACCCAAAACAATTATAAAATTAGGGAAAGGAAAGAAAAGAAAGAAAGAAAGAAAGAAAGAAAGAAAGAAAGAAAGAAAGAAAGAAAGGGAGGGAGGGAGGGAGGGAGGGAGGAAGGAAGAAAGAAAGAAAGAAAGAAAGAAAGAAAGAAAGAAAGAAAGAAAGAAAGAAAGAAAGAAAAGAAGGAGGAGGGAGGGAGGAAAGAAGGAAGGAAGGGAGGGAAGAAAAAAGAGAGGGGGGAGATATCAAGATTGAAAAGAATGAAATAAATCTATAATTTGCAGATGACATGATACTGTATAGAGAAAATCCTAAAGAATCCACAAAAAACTCTTAGAACTTAATTATCAAGTTTAGAATACAAGACCAATCTATAAAAATTAATTGCAGGCTTCCCTGGTGGCACAGTGGTTGAGAATCTGCCTGTCAATGCAGGGGACACGGGTTCGAACCCTGGTCTGGGAAAATCCCACATGCCATGGAGCAACTAGGTCCGTGAGCCACAACGACTCAGCCTGGGCGTCTGGAGCCTGTGCTCCACAACAAGAGAGGCCGTGATAGTGAGAGGCCCGTGCACCGCGATGAGGAGTGGCCCCCGCTCGCTGCAGCTAGAGGAAGCCCTCGCATAGAAACGAAGACCCAACACAGCCAAAAATAAAATCAAATCAATTAATTAATTAAAAAAAAAAGACTCCTTCTTTAAAAAAAAAAATTAATTGCTTTTCTATACACTAGCAAGAAATAATCTGAAAATGAAAATAGAATAAAATTTCACTACAATAGCATCAAGGTGAATAAAATATTTAGCAATAAGTTTAGCAAAACATATTCAAAACACATACTCTGAAAACTACAAAACATCATTGAAAGAAATTAAAGAAGACCCAAATAAATAGAAATATATCATATGTTCATGGAACAGAAGTCTTACTACTGTTAGCCAAGAGGCACAAGAAAAGAATTTCAACATCGCTAATTATTAGAAAAATACAAATCAAAACTACAATGAGATATCACCTCACACCAGTCAAAATGGCTATCATCAAAAAATCCACAAACAATAAATGCTGGAGAGGGTGTGGAGAGAAGGGAATCCTCCTACACTGTTGGTGGGAGTGTAAATTGGTACAGCCACTATGGAGAACAGTATGGAGTTTCCTTAAAAAACTAAAAATAGAGCTGCCATATGATCCTGAAATCCCACTCCTGGGCATATATCCAGAGAAAAACATGGTTTGAAAAGGTACATGAACCCTAATGTTCATTGCAGCACTGTTTACAATAGCCACGACATGGAAACAACCTAAATGTCCATCGACAGAGGAATGGATAAAGAAGATGTGGTACATATATACAATGGAATATCACTCAGTCATTAAAAAGAATGAAATAATGCCATTTGCAGCAACATGGACGGACCTAGAGATTGTCATACTGAGTGAAGTGAGTCAGACAGAGAAAGAGAAATATCGTATGATATCACTTATAAGCGGAATCTGAAAAGAAACCATAAAAATGAACTTACAAAACAGAAACAGACTCACGGACTTAGAGAAAGAACTTATGGTTACCCGGGGTGAAGGTGGAGGGGGGGAAGGGATATTTAGGGAGTTGGGGATTGTCTTGTACACACTGCTATACTTAAAATGGATAACCAACAAGGACCTACTGTATAGCACATGGAGCTCTGCTCAAAATTATGTAACAACCTAAATGGGAAAAGAATATGAAAAAAAATAGATACATGTATATGTATAACTGAATCACTTTGCTGTACACATGAAACTAACAAACACAACATTAATCAACTATACTCCAATATAAAATAAAAAGTTAAAAAAATAAAAGTAAAATAAAATATCTCATTTTCTATGGAAAGAAAAGAAGTCTTACTATTGTTAATATGCCCTAATTGATCTACAGATTCAACACAATTCCTATCAAAATCCCAGATGTCATATTTTGCAGAAATTGACACTCTTATCTTGACATTCATATGGAAATCCAAGGACTCATGAACAGCTAAAATAATCTTAAAAAAGAAGAACAAAGTCAGAAGATTCACATTTTGCAATTTCAAACTTACTGCAAAGCTACAGTAATCAAGTCAGTGTCATCCTGATACAGGATAGACATTTACATCAATGAAATATAACTGAGTCCACAAAAAAACCAATTGACCATTTATGGTCAATTGATGTTTTGTTTGTTTTAAAATTTTTTTAATTGGTGTATAATTGCTTTACAATGTTGTGTTAGTTTCTGCTGAACAATGAAGTGAATCAGCCATATGTATACCTATATCCCTTACCTCTTGGACCTCCATCCCACCACCACATCTCACCCATCTGGATCATCACAGAGCACCAAGCTGTGCTTCCTGTGCTTTATAGCATGTTCCCACTATCTATTTTACTCATGGTAGTATATATATGTCAATCCTAATCTCCCAATTCGTCCCACCCTCCACTTCCCCCACTGTGTCCACATGTCAGTTCTCTACTTCTACACCTCTATTCCTGCCCTGCAAATAGGTTCATCGCTACCATTTTTCTAGATTCCACATATATGTGTGAATATACTATATTTGTTTTTCTCTTTCTTGCTTACTTCACTCTGTATGACAGACTCTAGGTCCATCCACATCTCTACAAATGACCGAATTTCATTCCTTTTTATGGCTGAGTAATATTCCATTCTATATATGTACCACATCTTCTTTGTCCATTCCTCTGTCATTGGACATTTAGGTTGTTTCCATGTCCTGTCTATTGTAAATAGTGCTGCAATGAACATTGGGGTACATGTCTCCTATTGAATTATGATTTTCGCAGGGTATATGCCCAGTAGTGGGATTGCTAGGTCATATGTTAGTTCTATTTTTAATTTTTTAAGGAACCTCCATATTGTCCTCCACAGTGGCTGTAGCAATTTACATTCCCACTAACAGTGCAAGAGGGTTCCGTTTTCTCCACACTCTCTCCAGCATTTATTGTTTGCAGATTTTTTGATGATGGCCATTCTGACTGGTGTGAGGTGATACCTCATTGTAGTCTTGATTTGCATTTCTCTAATAATTAGTGATGTTGAGCCCCTTTTCATGTGCCTCTTGGCCATATGTATGTCTTCTTTGGTGAAATGTTTATTTAGGTCTTCTGCCCATTTTTTAAATTGGGTTGTTTGTTTTTTTGATATTGAGCTCTGTGAGCTCTTCGTATATTTTGGACATTAATCCTTTGTCTGTTGCTTCTTTTGCAAATATTTTCTCCCATTCTGAAGGTTGTCTTTTCATCTTGTTTATGGTTTCCTTCGCTGTACAAAAGCTTTTAAGTTTACTTAGGTCACATTTGTTTATTTCTGTTTTTATTTTCATTACTCTAGGAGGTGGGTCAAAAAAGATCTTGCTGTTATGTCAAAGAGTGTTTTTACTATGTTTTCCTCTAAGAGTTTTATAGTGTCCGGTCTTACATTTAGGTCGTTAATGCATTTTGAGTTTATTTTTGTGTATGGTGTTAGGGAGTGTTCTAATTTCATTCTTTTACATGTAGCTGTCCAGTTTCCCCAGCACCAATTATTGAAGAGGCTGTCTTTTCTCCATTGTATATTCTTGCCTCTTTGTCATAAATTAGGTGACCATAGGTGCATGGGTTTATCTCTGGGCTTTCTATCCTGTACCACTGATCTAAAATGGACATAGAGGGAACCTACCTCAGTATAATAAAGGCCATATATGACAAACCCACAGCAAACATCATTCTCAATGGTGAAAAATTGAAAGCATGTCCACTAAGATCAGGAATAAGACAAGGATGCCCACTCTCGCCACTCTTATTCAAAATAGTTTTGGAAGTCCTAGCCACGGCAATCAGAGAAGAAAAAGAAATAAAAGGAATACAAATTGGAAAAGAAGTAAAACTGTCACTGTTTGCAGATGACATGATACTATACATAGAGAATCCTAAAGATGCTACCAGAAAACTACCAGAAATAATCAATGAATTTATTAAGGTTGCAGGATACAAAATTAATGCACAGAAATCTCTTGCATTTCTATACACTAATGATGAAAAATCAGAAAGAGAAATTAAGGAAACAATCACATTTACCATCGCAACAAAAAGAATAAAATGCCTAGGAATAAACCTACCTAATGAGGCAAAAGACCTGTACTCAGAAAACTATACAACAGTGATGAAAGAAATCAAGGATGACATAAACAGATGGAGAAATATACCATGTTCTTGGATTGAAGAATCAATATTGTGAAAATGACTATACTACCCAAAGCAATCTACAGATTCAATGTAATCCCTATCAAATTACCAATGGAATTCTTCACAGATTTATAACAAAAATTTTTACAATTTGTATGGAAACACAAAAGACCCCGAATAGCCAAAACAAGCTTGAGAAAGAAAAATGGAGTAGGAGGAATCAGGCTCTCCGAGTTCAAACTATACTACAAAACTACAGTAATCAAGACAGTATGGTGCTGGTATGGTCAATTGATTTGTGACAAGGGTGTCAAAATAAGTAAATGGGAAAAAGATAGTTTTTAACAAATGGTATTAAAGCAACTGGATATTCATGCACAAAAATACACCAGACACAAAAAATATCTCAGAATGGATCACAGACCTAAATGCAAGAGCTAAAAATACAAAACTCTTAGAAGAAAATAGTAAATATTTATGGCCTTGGTTTAGGCAATGGTTTCTTAGATATGACACCAAAGGCAAGAGTGATAAAATAGCAAGTAGATTTCACCAAATTAAAAACTTTTTCACTGCAAATGATACCATCAACAAAGTGAAAAGACAATTCACAGAATAAAGAAAAACATTTGCATGCAATGTTTTTCATTTTCATTTTCATTACATGCATTTCTGTATCCAGAAAATATAAAGAACTTTTATGACTCAATAATAAAATGATAAATAACACAATTTTAAAATGGGCAAAGGATCTGAATTTATATTTTTCCAAAAAAGATATACAAATGGTCAATAAGCACATGAAAATATGCTCAACATCATTAGGTAGATGTAAATCAAAATCATGATGAGATATCATCACATTATATACATCAGGATAGTTATAATCTAATAAAGAGATAGGAATAAGTGTTGCTGAGGATGTGCAGACATTGCAAACTTCATGCATAGCTGATGGTATGTAAAATGGTGCAGCTGCTTTGGAAAACAAGTTGACAGTTCCTCAAAATGTTAAACATAAGTTACCATATGACTCAGAAACTCACAGTTACCAAATGATTCCTTAGCATATACCTTAGTGAACTAAAAGCAGATTTCCACCAAAAGAAAGTGTTTACACAAATGTTCATAGCAGCATTACTTGTAATAGCCAAAAGGTGGAAATGTCCATCATCTGATAAACTGATAACTAAAATGTGACATATCAATCCAATGGAATGTTATATGGCATTTAAAATGAATGAAGTACATGGATGAATTGTGAAAACAATATACTAAGTCAAAGAAGCCAGAAACAAAATACCTCATATTGTATGAATTAATTTATATGAAATTTCCAGAAAAGACACGTCTTTAGAGACAGAAAGTAGATTAGTGGTTGCCTGGGGCTGAGAGGTTTGGGTCAGTGGGGAGGAATAGGCAATGAATGCTAGTGGGTAAGGAGTTTCTTTTAGGGGTGATGAAATATCCTAAAATTAGATTATAGTGATGATTGTACAACTTTTTGTATATATTGAAAACCATTGAATTGTATAGTTCAATGGGTAAATTTCATGATATGTGAATTTTATTTCAATAAAAATTTTTTTTAAATACAAGCAGTATCAAGGTTGGAAAGACAAGAAGCCCCCGAATTTCTTCATGACTCTTGATAATGTATTTATCACTTCACTCCTGTTCTTAGGTGACAATTGAGTTGCTTTTTGTCACCATAGATTAGTTTGCATTTTTTCCAATTTTATATAAATGAATTATTATAGCATATACTCTTTTTCTATCTAGGTTCTTTCAGGTAGCACAATTATTTTGATTTTCATTCACACTGTTGCCTATGATTTCTTTGTTATTGTTTTTTGTTTTTTATTATTTTTTGTTATTTTGTTATTTTTTGTTATTGTTGTTTACTTGTTCTTTTTGTCAAGTAATATTCTATTGTATTGCTATAACCACAATTCATTTATCCATTCACATGCTGCCTGACATTTGGGCTGATTCCAGTTCCTAGATATCACAAATGAAGCTGCTATGAAATTCATGTATGAGTCTTTGTACAGACATACACTTTCATTTATCTGAGGTAAATACCTGGGAATGAAGTGGTTATGTTATATAGTGGGTATATGTTTAACTTTAAAAGGAAAACTCTATAAAACCTTTTTTTTTAAATGACTGTATCATTTAATATCTCATTAGAAATTAAGACTTGTATCAATACTTGCTCCACAACCACACCAAAACCTAGTATGATCAATCTTTTTAATGTTGGCATTCTAGGGGGAATGCAGAGATATCTCATTTTCAATTTCATGTTCCCTAATGATTAATGGTGTTGAACATTTTTTTGACATCTGTATTTATTTGCTATTTGTACCTCTTCCTTAGTGAGGTGTCTGTTCAAATCTTTTGGCCATTTTTAAATTGTTTTTTGTCTTCTAATTATTGTATTATAACAGTTCTTAATATGTTCTAGATAGAATTCTTTTGTCACACATATTTTTTTCAAATATTTTCTTCCAAAGTGAGGCTTGCCTTTTCATTTTAGTAATAATGCTTTGAAGAGATTTTTTTTAATTTTGAATAATTCCAAGTTATTAAATTTTTATTTTATACTTTATGTTCTTTAAGTTTAAACAACATTTTACAAACCCAGGATTACCAAGACTTTCTCTTAATTTTATCTAGAAGATTTATATTTTTAGCTCTTGTATTTGGTTGATCATTTATTTTGAGTTTTTTATTAAATATTGTGGGAGATAAGAATTAAAGCTCATTTGTATATGGCTATCAAATTGTTGCAAAATCATGTTTCAAAAAATTATCTTTTCTCCATTAAATTTCCTTAGCAGCTTTGTTGAAAATCAATTGACTACATATATGTGGGTCTGTTACTCAATTTTCTACTTTGTTCAATTGATGCATATATGTCCATGTTTTTGTCAAACCATGCAAAATCAATTACTCTAGCTTTATGGTATTTGATTTCACATAGTTTCTATTGATATGTCATCAAGTTCACTAATTTTTTCTTCTGCAATGTCTAATTTGCTATTAAACCCTCTAATGTATTTTGAATTTCAGATATTATATATTTTATTTTTTGAAATTTGATTTGATTCTTTTAAAAATATATTTCTTGTGTCTACTTAATATGCTTAAGTATTCTTATATCTTCTTTAACATGTAGAGTATAATTAGAATAACTATATTAATGCCTTTGTCTATTAATTCTATCATCTGTATCATTTTTGTCTGTTTCTATTGATTGATTTTTCTCATTATGAATGATATTTTCCTACTTCATTGTAGGACTGGTACCTTTTAAATTTGAATTTTAATTGTGCATTGTACCTTTTTGAACACCTTATTGAATTCCTTAAAATATTCTTAGGCTTTTTTACAGGGATGCACTTAAGTTACTTTGAAATTATTTGATTATATCAAAGCTTGTTTATAAGTTTTGTTAATTGGGACCAGAGCAGCCATTAGTCTAAGGTTAATTTTTCCCTATACTGGTGTTATATGATTTATGAGGTTTTTCCTCTCTGGATGGTGGAAACACAAACTGTGTTAGCTCTGTGAAAACTCCAGGGCTTGGTACCTCTTTAGGTGATTACAGCTTCAAGTAGTGTCTTCACACACACACACACATGTTGAGCTTTATTCAGTTGAACACTGGAGAGGAAGCCTCTGAAAATTCATTTGGTTCTTTTCATACTGTCCATCTCTGGTGAAATTTTTCATCTGTTTCAGCATGAGTCCAATATTTATCCAAATTCATTAATATATTTGCTATAGTTATTTTAAAGTCCTTTTCTGATAATTCCTATATCTAGATCATCTCTGTATCTACTTAATTGATTGTTTCTCTCTGGCCAAGGGGTTTCATTTTCTTGACTCTGTGCATTTTTTATTGTATGCTTTAATTATATATAAAGGAATAGTAGAGACTGAAATGAATAATATTATAACTCAAGGTGGACATGTCTATTTTTTCAGACTGTGGTTTGTGGGAATTAAGTCAGTTTAATCTCTAACTGAGCTGGGCCTGGCCTTTGTTGCAATTTAGATTCAGTTCACCACTGACTTCATGTATTTGGAAGGCTGGATCATGACTTTACTTCTAGCAAGTGTTAAGACCTGAGAATCTGTCTCTTTTTTTCAGGAAAGTGGTCAGTGTTTTGTTTGTTTTTGTTTTCATTTTTGTTTTTTGTTACCAGGAGTTCTTTTTGCTCTCCAGTCCCACCCTAAGATCTCTTAACCTCAGAAGATCTATTTCCATTAGGCTGCCCTGCCACTAGCCTTTGGAGGGCAACTATCTTACATTCTGTATAAGATCAGAATGCCTTGAATGGAATTTTATCATGTATCCTTTCCTATCCACAACCTTCCAAGTTGCTGCAGTGTTCCTAATGATGGTCTTGCATGCCCAAAGGAGGATTTCTCTCAGTTCTTCTGATCCACTCTAATCCTTTAGCATACTTCCGTTTGTACTCAGTAAAGGCTCAAGAGAAGGAATTAAAAGTTTCCCCTCTACTCCCATTTCCTAGAGATTCTCCCTCATCCCACAGTGCTGCCAGAAATAAAAGCAGTCATGGATTTCTACTTTCCTAAGAAGATATTTCCAGTTTTTAAAATTTCAGTTTCTTTGTATTCTCATGTCTCTGATGGACTTGAGAAAAATTTTTCGTGTGGTTTATCTGTTTTTTTCATTTTATTTAGATAGAAGTAAGAGTCTTTTGACCACCATTTCACCAGGAATGAGAGCTGTTACGGGACTTTTCTCTTTTTGGAAGGGGTAATCACTTTCTAGTTTAGCTTCCTTTGCATTCTTAGCTGTATAATGTGGTTAAACACACACACACACATGCAACCTATGTTATTGTAACATATTTGGCTTTTTCTCCTTATAAAGATCAAAGTGATAGTCTCTTGTGACTTTTAACATACTAACCAGATTACACCTGAAGCTATCATAACATTGTAAATTAACTATATTTCAATTTAAAAAATGGTTAAAAAACAAATAAATATTAAATGAAAAATAAATAAATAAATAAATACCCAATGTATATTTTTCTATCTAAAATAATCTATAAGCTCTTTGAGGGTAAGCAATATGATTTTTAATTTTTAAAAATTTCCCACAATGCCTAGCAGCTAGTCAGTATATATTTAAAATGAGTACCTCACATTATCTAATTTTATCAACTCATTGGTGGCCAAGGAAACCCAGAACTGAGAGGTAAAATTATTTACAAAGATAGATTTCCTGGCTCTAATTTTTTTCTACTGTATTGTATGTGACTTATAATCTTAATGATATTCAATGTGATATTTACCTCCCAAGTGCTATGTCATCACCATCATTATTATCCTCATCTCCTAGACATCAAGCTTATATCTAGGTCAACATCTTTGTTTTCCCAATGAGTTTTTCATGTCATCTTTGATATTTTTAATGGAGTTCTTGCCCACATGACCAGTTATTGAAAAGGTAAGAAATATTATTGATGGAATTAAAAACTCATTAGGAGAACAAAATATGTAAATATAGACCTAGACATAAGCAGTATCTCCCATATACACATATATATGATATATATATCATATATATATCTCAACTTGCATCAAATAAAGAATAAAGAGTTAAGCAATTTAAATGACTTTAAATATGCATAATTTAAACCCTTGCTCTTATTTTTATAGCCATTTCATTTTTAATGTTTTATATTCCAATCTCACTTCTTTTCATCTTGTTTTTCTTTTCTGATAGTACTATCACACCTCAAAGAGGAGAGCTATTGCTGAACAGGCAAGGAGTTATTTAATTGAAACACTTATGGGGTACGCTAGAAAACTATAAAGACTTTTAAGAAACAGCAAAGCTTTAGTAGGTTCTTGTGTACTCGTGTTGTAACCTAATTCAGTGCTCTTTCAGCAATGCCAGAGGATGTTGATAATTTATAGTTGTGATAAGCAATAAAGCAATAATAGTAATCAAAATGTGTGATATTCCTTGTTTAGGGGGCATTTATGGTTATGTATTAAAACTATAAATACTTCAAGAAGCTGTGAAACTGATCTATAGAAAAATGAAAGATAAGATATCACTGCCTTCAAAAAGTTCTTTTTTAGCAGAAATCTGAGCTTGACTTTATGGTTTATAAGTATAAACAAACCAGAAGTGAAATGCTCAACGTGTCCACCTATGCAAAGGGACCACTTAAATAACCACCTGCACTCAAACCTAATAAGGGTTGGAAGTTCCTTTCCTTCTTTCATTTTCAACTTTCCATTTCCTTCCCCTGTTCCTTTATAAAGATTGTTCTTCCTCTTTCCTTCACATCCTTTGTACTCATCTTCCTCTTTCTTTGTTTCTTCTATTCTCTCTCATCTTCCCTCACATTAAATATTGGGTGAAAGAAGCAAACTGTGTTGGGGTGGAAACAAGTCCAGAATGTAGCCATCATGACAGAGGACCCCAGGACTCCAGGTATTGTTCCCCTTAGAAGACCAGCCCTGACCTCCAGATTGCCTAAGAGAGCCCTAACATTAATGCCTGTTCTACACAGCTATCCAGTATCCCTGAACGTTTTTCCTTCCCTCTACCACTCTACTCTGTTCTTGTGCTCATCAACCTGGATTCCTTTGTTCACACCCTGCCTTTAATATCTGTTTCTGGCATATTTGTTTAGTGGTCCATATAGTAACTTAAAAAGAAAAAATCTAATTGGATTTCTATTTTCTAAAATATGTGTTTTTGGTTTTCTAATACCTCTGGCTGCTATCTCAGTAATCCCTGGGTCCCTCGATCCCACTGAGGAATAAGGGAAATGCAGATCATTGTTTTCTAATCAAATAAATATTCTACTCATTCTTTAAAGTTTGGATCAGATAGTTCCTCTGGTTAGGGACCCCATTCTCAGTATTCCTATAATTTCCTACAAACTCCTCTATCACTGCACCTTTTGGGTTATATCTAATCATGTGTTTGTATCTCATACTGGAATAGGAGCTCCTGTTTTATTTCTAATACAGGGTCTAACCACGGTGGTCAGTCCATAAATGTAAATTAAATGAAAAATACAATGATCACCTTTATTTGTTCAACAAATATTTATTGAGCACCTGTTTGGTACCAGGTACTATTTCCAGGTACTACGACTTTAATAGTAAATAAGACAAGTGAAGCCTCTACCATCATCAGACATACATTTTAATGGGACATTCATACAATAGATAAACAAGTAAATGTAAAATGGAATGTCATGTAATGATAAATGCTATAAAGAAGAAGAAATCAGGATAATGGAATAAGAATGACAAGGTGATAGGTAATCAAATTCTAAGCATGAAGAAACCTAATGGAATTATACCAGTCTGTCTCTCAGAAAATAAAGGAGCCATAGCCCCCTAACTTGGGGTTTTTAATGTCATTGCCTATACCCCTACTTTTTCCATTCATACAGAAATATTAGAAAAGCTAAAACAGACATATTCCCCATCCGACTTCCTCCAGTCATATCTCTCTTTTCTATAAAGATACCCCTTTGGAATCAGCATCAAATGGACTCCTCAGGGCTGAAAATAAAGAACAATAAATCTCAGTGGTTATCATGATTTTTCAGGCTCTTGGTCCCATGCACACATTTTGACAGAGGCTCCCAGAAGTATCTGCCTGGGAAGGTCACATTCTGCTCTCCACTGTAGTTGAGACTCCAGGAATGACAGAAAAAGTGAAGATCATTAAAATATTCATGAGAGGGAGGTTCATGCATATGCTCCATGAGGATAAAGTGAAAAGAGCTTTTAAAACACAGTCTGACAGACTGAATGAAAATACCACTCTATTTCACCTTTTGCCTTCCTTTTGTTCTTCTATAGAAGCCCAGGAAAAGAAAACTAAAAGAAAAGAGTGCATTGTATCTGTGTTAGGTCAACTGATGGGCCCAGGGATATGCTAGAACCCATACTTTGTTAGCTGTATGGTAGTGAGAAAAACTGGAGGTGGGGGGCAAAATCTCTGATATTAAAGTCTTTTTAACAATCTTCCTCCACCCAGGGTGGCAAAATAAGGGCCTTCCCTTAGGGAGATGAAGGCTTGACCATCTCTATCTCTAGTGCCAAGTTGATAAAAGTCACTAATAGCCCCTTATTCCGAAGGAATCATACTTAGATGTTCTGGTTGGGTCAACATCTTAACCTCCTTGAACTATGTTTTCATGTCTTTAAAACAAGTAAAATAATACATCTCCTTAAGTTGTGAGTACTAAATGAGGTATCATATACATTTAAATCACGTAGTGCTGTTTCGAATACATGGTCACATCCTTGTCTTACTGGTACCCAGTGTGCCCTCCCCCTGCCCTTATCATCATTCAGATTGAGCTTTAGAACCAATTCCAATAACCTTCCTGACTGATCTGCTGGGCTCTGGTTTCCTCCTCCTTTGAATACCTGCAGCAAGTATGCCTTGTACCAACAAACTGACTACTTAATGACCTCCTGTCTTGGCTCTTAACAAATTATTTCTTTGAGAACAGGAGCATCTATTCTTCTATATAGTAGTTGTGCTAAGCACAAATCTTGAGCACAAGCTTATTGATGAAAATGAGACACAAACCATGTCAGCTTTCTCTAGGGATGTCTGTGTTTATTTTGATTCAAACTAAATAAAGCTTTGTTTTGAAATTATACAGATAATACAAAACATGAATTCCAGAGACTGGCTACCTCAGAGAATTAAGGCAAAAAGGAAACCTAGGTTTGTTATAACATTTCACATACACTGTTTCATTTAATCAACACACCATTTCTGTGCCTTAACTGGATTAACTATATCTATTTTATGATGAGGACATTGAAGAGAAATAATCAGGTCACAATTATACAACCAGTAGAGGTGGAGAGAGGTGATGCTGTGGAAGGAAAGTTGAAGCTAGTAATTCTGATCCCACAAACTCATGCCTCTTCCTTTATGCAACTTTGCGTCTCTCCCTCAATTTCTTAATTTCTTTTAGGTAGGCATTGCCATTGTTTTCTCTCTATATCCAAACCCCTATATTCCAAACACCTAACTTGTTAGCATTGAGGATAAAGGACATACAGTTTGGCCCACTGTGTCAGAGTTTTTACAGGTTCTTTTTTGGCTTTCCAATTAGAAACAGGTGCCAAAACAGCAAAATAACCCATGTTTTGATCAACTAGAGTCCATTTGTATGGTGTTCTGGTGCGTCCAGTTCCTGAGAATTCTGCAGATGATAGTTGTTTGCACTCTTCCTTCTCTCTCTAACAAAAGAAAGGAAAATGACAGAATGACCATATTTTACTATTTCAAAAGCTCAGAGATACTGGTTTTCTATTTGTATTCTCACTCTATTAGACACATTCCTAGACACTGATGGGAGAAGGACTGTCAGTGATTGAGAGAGACAGAGACAGAGAGACAGAGACAGAGACAGAAAGAGGTAGGGGTGCACAAAACAATAGCTTGAAGGAACGATGTAAGCTTAGGCCTATTTCAAAAGAGACAACCACAAATAATGTGTCAGCATGTGTGGAGACAACAGAGGCAACAGGACTAGAATTTTTTTTCTTTTCTGTGTCTCCCTACTCTTCAAGTGTGATGCTCTGCTACTGAGAAAAAAACATTTTTCAAATGATGGGGAATAAACTAAAGGTGTATCAGTTAGATATTGCTGAGTAACAAACACACATGCACACACACACATACACACAACTCAGTAGCCTAAACAATTAAGTATTTATTATTTCTCACGGGTTTCCATGTCAGCTAGATGGTTTTGATAATTTGTTGCAGGCTTTGCTTTTCTCAACAGGGCTTAAGCATACCTCTTTGGTCACCTGTTGGGTAAGCTATGGACTGACTAGTCTAGGATGGCCTCTCACACATCCGGCTGTCAGATGAGGTGCTGGGAGTGACTGAGCCATATGTCTTTCATTACCCAGAATTCCAGTGAGGCTTGTTTTCATGGCATAGGCAGGAATCCCAAGAGAGAGTGGAGTTAGGCAAGGCTTCTTGAGGTCTGGGCTGAGAAATCGTCCAACATCACCTTTGTGTATTCAATTGGCCAAAGAAAATAAAAAAACAGCCCAGATTCAAAATGTGGAGAAATTGACTCCACCTATTGATTGAAAGAACTTCAAAGTCACATTGCAGAGGACATGAATTCAAGGAGGAATAAAGAATTGCAACCAGTTTTTGCAATCAACCTTCCACAGTCTGTCTTTTAATCACAATTATTTATATCCTTCCCACAATCTTTCTCAAGTCTCTCTCAAGATCTTTACAAGTCTCATCTAACCATGGTATCACACTGGAAGTCTAGGATCTTGTGACTGACATCAAGTCTGGATGCAGCTTCCTATAGTCCAGAGCCTATGAAATTAAAAAACAAAAAAGTTATCTGTCCTCCAAAGACAAAAGATACAATGGTGAATAAGAATAGGATGGCTACAACAAATAGTTCCATTCAAAAAGGGAAATGATAGAAGGCAAACAGCCAGGCACTGATCAAAGCAGTTCTGAAATCCTGAAGAGTAAATGTTTCCAGGTCCCCTCACTCTGAAGGTAGGGAGAGTTCCTTGATTAGGTCCCAGTTCTGCTGCCTGGAAGTGGTTTCTCCAGTCTATTGTTCTTCATGACCCTTGAATTTGCTCATAGGTGTAGGTATTTACCTTCATTTCTATACCCTTTCTTATCAACTTGATCAACTTTCTCATCCTGCCTATGGCTATCAGAGAAAGACTATGGTATACTGATTACAAAAATGGACAAAATGCTCCACTCCTCCCTATGTTCATTAATAATTGAAGTCAAGTTTTTTATCTCTTGGGCTTGGCCTTATTATTTTCTTTGGACAATACAATGCAGCAAAAGTGATGGATGTGCCAATATGTACCTAAGCTTCAGGAGGCCTTCTCTTGGGCACCTGTAAACACCTGTGAATAAGCCCAGGCTAGCCTGCTAGAAGATGAGAGACCATGTAGAAAGTTGTCCCACATGAGACCATCCCAGAACAGCCATCCCCCAGTGGACCTGCCATCTGACTGCAGACACATGTCTAAGTCAAGTCAAAATTAACCTCACCAGACCAGAAGAACCCTCATCAGATCCTTAGCTTATAGAGCTAAAATAAATGTTAATCACTGTACACCTAAGAGTTTTATGGTTGTTGTTGTTGTGTGATATTACTGTAGCAATAAATACAGGGGAGTTTCCTTGAATCACAGCTATTAACCTTCAAGCTCAAATTGTTTCTTGAGCTGGGCAGTTGATGTCTGCCTGTGCTGAAGCTTATATGTCATTTTTCCTGTTCTATCTTTTCCAGTTTCCTGTATTTAAGGTGTGCATTGTACTTCAGCCTTTACTTCAGTTTTTTCTCATGACAACCCTGTGAGGTATACACCTCAGGCATCCATTTCATTGACACAAAAATTCCTGCTCAGAGAGGTTAAATGACTTACTTAGGTCACAGAGTTAGAAGCCAAATACAGTATGCATTCTTCTACATTAGCATTCTTTAAATGTTTTATAAACTGTATCATCTCACCTTGACTCTTGTGCCCTACTTCTCATTTTTCATACTGAATCAAAAAGGAAAATGTAGTTTGGATGATTTATTCTCCAACTGGGAATTTGAATACCTAAATTCTGACCATTTTGGTCCTTCTACCAGTTACTTCTTATGCAAACTAAGTGTGCTTTATAAATCAGTCACCACATGGAGGCAACCTAAATGTCCATCAACAGATGAATGGATAAGGAAGATGTGACACATATATACAATGGAATATTACTCAGCCATAAAAAGGAATGAAAATGAATTATTTGTAATGAGGTGGATGAACCTAGAGTCTGTCATACAGAGTGAAGTAAGTCAGAAGTAGAAAAACAAATACAGTATGCTAACTCACATATATGGAATCTAAAAAAAAACGGTACTGATGAACCTAGTGGCAGGGCAGAAATAAAGATGCAGATGCAGAGAATGGACTTGAGGTCACGGGGGGAAGCGGAAGCTGGGACAAAGTGAGAGAGTAGCATTGACATGTATACAGTACCAAATGTAAAATGGATGGTTAGTGGGAAGCTGCTGCATAGCACAAGGAGATCAGCTCAATGCTTTGTGATGACCTAGAGGGGTGGGATAGGGAAGCTCAAGAGGGAGGGGATATAGGGATCAGCTATATGTATATGTATACATATAGCTGATTCACTTTGTTATACAGCAGAAACTAACACAGCACTGTAAAGCAATTATACTCCAATAAAGATATTTAAAAAAAAAATCAGTCACCCGCCCAAACTACTATTTAATGGTGCTGTAAGGTTGACTGGGGAACAAAAAGAAAAGCCTTACCTTGTGTGATTTTGGAGGGCAGAAGTAGGGCCATGGATATGTTACAAAGAGAAAGATTTCAGGTTAATATAAGATAGAGCTGTGTAACATGTCATTGTGAAAGTTTCAACATTTGGTGGGAGGGTAAACTGGATGATCTCTGAGGACCCTGTCAGCTCTAGGAATTGAGGACTTTAATATACTAAATTTTTTAAAAAGGAAAAGTGTATGTATCCATCACTGTATCAGAACAGCTCAGCTACTGTCTAAAAGAGAGATTCAGTCAGTCACTAGAGAAATGCTTCCTGACTTTTCACTCCCTTGTTGAAATGTTATTCTCTTTGCCTTTAGAAATGCCACTCTGGTTTTCCTGATAGTTTTTTGACCACATCTACTTGTCCTGTCTTTGTGGTTTTATCTCCTCTATACAATGTACCCTAAATGTAGGTACTTTCCCAGGACTCATACATAGCCCCCTTCTTTTCAAACTGAATGTAGTTTTCCCTGCATTATCCACTCCCACAGCTTTACTGCCATCTACATGCTGATGATTCTCATATCTTCACTTCTGGCCCTGCAATAGTCATTACTGCTATTGCCAACTATTTCCAGCTCTCCCTCCCTCCAAGATGAGTACACTCCTGGCTCCCTGTGGTTGGGTGCAGCTATTGACTACTTCTTTGCAAAAGTGTCACGAGTCACTTCCCAGTCAAACATTTAGTTGTCAGGGCAAGACCTTCAAGACCTCTCTTCTCTCCCTGGCTTAATAGCCAACAGCTTTTGAAATGGCGGCTGCCCTTTTAGCTTGGGACCATGACTGACTACAATGAGCTAAGGACCCCCCACAGACCTACAATAGATGGTAGAGTGAGGAAGAAAGTAACCTTTGTTGGGAATTCCCTGGCAGTGCATTGTTTAGGAGTCAGCACTCTCATTGCCAGGGTCCAGGTTCAATCCCTGGTTGGGGAACTAAGATCTCACAAGCCATGCAGCATAGCAAGAAAGAAGGAAGAAAAGAAAGAAAGAAAGAAAGAAAGGAGGGAAGAAAGAAAGAAAAAAGAAAAGAAGGAAGGGAGGAAGAAAGCTTTGTTGTTTTAAGTCACTGAGATTTTATTATTACCACTTTATAACCTACTTCATCCTGACTGACAAAGTCCTGACCTCTGTCTTTCGAGCTCCAAATCTCTTTACACCACACCTTAATATGCCCATTAGGAGGTCAAATGTGCACCTCTAATACTGAATCCCAAGCCAAAATCACCAGCCCAAACTGAATCAATAATCTTTTTCCAAGCTCTGCCTCTTCATTTGCTCTCTATGATGCTGTGCTATTACACCCATTTAACTGACCAGCCAAAAAACAAAAAAAACTTCTCAGCCAATCAGGGACTGTCTTTTCCTTCATCTTCTTTCACACCCAGACTCTTCTCTCTCTGACCATTATCGCTGCTCTAGTTCGGGTCCTCAATACCTCTGGGTGGGTAATTGCATTTGTCTTGTAATGGCTCATTCAACAAAACAACAAAGTGAACTTTCTGAAAAGTGTATCTGGTCATGTAACTGTTCTGCTTAAAATCTCTTTATGTTTCCCAAGACCTTCAAAATAAAGTTCAGATTGTTCAGCATATTCTAAAATGTCCTCCACGGTTTTAGAAACACTCAAGGGAGAAGGAAGGAAAATCCAGATAGAAAGAGCACCATGAACAAAGACCAGAAACAGGAACCGGTGATGCTTTATAAGGGAACTGCATGCAGAGAGGTATGACTTTAGCAGGGGTCCAATGGAGGTTGAAATGAGATAGGACTAGAGAGGTCCTCCTTGTTCAAGCTGCATTCTCTGCCTAAATCCTACTTTTTTTCTTTTCCCAGTTATAGTAAATATCTACTGATTTTCCAAATATTTATCTTGTCACCACTGCTATAAAGTCTTTCTTACTCACAATAACACTTCATCGAGCTTATTTTTTCACTGTTCTTCTCTCTTACTAAGCTGGGAGCCTCCTGAGGGTAGAAACAATCCATTTCTCCTATGACTTCATATCTTGGCAGCCAGCACAATAGCTGCTGTATATCAGGTACTCAATCAATGGCTGTTGAATGAATGAATAAATGAATGAATGAATTGATGCTCTTCTTTAACATCTCTTGGAAACTCCATTCACTGTTCAGAATGAATTGCTACAAGTCCCAGCTTCATGGATGGATAAGGGAGGGGGACAATTTTTGGTTTCTACTCCTCTACCCCATATTATGGACTCCTGCCCCCCAGTGCCAATTCAGCCTCTAATCCTGTCAGTAGCCAGCTGCTTGGCGCCAACACTGCCAACACAGCAGCTTTCCCAACACATCCCTGGGGGAAACCATTCACCTTATCACCAAAGAGAGAAAAAAAACTCCCATCTGTTACAGCTCAGAGCCAGAAGCCTCATAATTGTATCAGCACACAGGCTGCATATCAGATTCTCTTGTTTTTAGGGAGCACTTTTAGGGAGATTTTGCTCTCCTTTTATTGTCGCTTTCTCCCCCAGCAAGTGACCCTATTTCATCTCCACCGAGACAGAATGAAAGAAAATTTCAAGCAAATTAGTTACCTAATGATTTTAGGGAAGGTGCTTAGAACCATAAATGCCTTCTTGAAAATCTGTAGAGTAGCCCAGCTCTGTAAACTTTTTAAAGTTAGCACATAGTAAATGTACAACTCTTGTGCTGGGTCAACACTGCAAATGAAGGTAATTATGGCATCAGAGGAGCTCCCAGAATAAGCACCACCCCAGCACAAAGGGTAGTGTCCTTTGAAAATTTACTGGAGGGTTTCCAAAGACATCAGCAAGGGCAAAGTTGAAATTACATGGTAATTCCTCAAACATGAACTTGTGGGACTTCTAAGTGTCTTTGGAAATTACTAAGCTGAGAAAACATGCTTGGACTTATAATCAAACACCTCCTGATGACATGTGTGATCATAGCTGGGCTTGTTTCTCCATTTGTAATACTACAGAAAAAAAATCCTCCTTGCTCCAGACTTTTTTACTCTCCCAAAGAAGAAAGATGATTAAATTTCATACAGTTCTTTGAACACTAAGAAATAAACAATATGTTTGTTCAGTTATCATGCAACTGTTGAGTACCCATTATATGTTAGGAATATGTAATAAAGAAAACAAATATGACTGATCCTTTCAGGCATGGCCCTAAGTCTGGTAGAGAGATAGCTATTAAACAAATTTTCACATAAATATATATTTAATTATTAATTAATTAAGTGCTCTGAAAGAAGAGTATAGATTTACTATGAGAGGTATGGGAAATTATCTAATTTGGATTGGGAACTCAGGGAAGCAGAGTGGGGAAGAGGACTTTGAAGGAAAGGGAACAGCATGTGCAAAGGCCCTGAGGTGGCACATTGAAAAGTAACAGAAACAAAGCCAGTGAACTGAAGTGAGCAAGACATTAGATAACACTCAATGAGGAGGTAGCTCCTGAGATGTAGGCCTTGAATGCCATGCCAAGAAATTTAGCTTCTAATCTAAGTGCAATAAGAATGCATTGAAACATTTTAAACAAGGAAGCAGCATACTTATTTAGAATGAATTGGAAAAGGCTCAGAGAGAAGAAACAAGAGCAGTATATGAAAAAGATGAAAGCTGACAGTGGTTTACCTGTGGGCCAAATCTAGCCCATTGCTCATTTTTTGTAAATAAAGCTTTATTGAGACACGGCCACATTCATTTGTTTACACATTGTCTATGGCTGCTTTTGTTCTACTTGGCAGAGTGGAGTAGCTGTTGTATAGACTGTATAGCCTGCAGAACCTACAATACTTACTATCTAGCCCTTTCCAGAGAGAGCTTGCTGACCCCTGGTTTAGACGGTAGGGTTGTTGATGTCTCTGTTGAGAAATAAACTGATTCAAGGTATACCTTAAAGATTGACAATAAGACTTGTCAGCCTAAACTCCCACCTTATTCAGAAGAATCGTAAGGGGAAGTCTAGAGATTTAAATGAGTTTCAGAGACTCATCTCAATGGTGGTAGAGATTTGTATGAGTTTATTCACTTATACATGTATACTTTAGTCTTACTGGACTGATTTCACATTATCTTCAAATTAGGGAAGGATAACACATTAACTATATATGATTGCATTTCTTTTGGTCATGAGCATTTACTGTTTGGATTATAAATTGTTCAGACACAGACAGTGACTGCAGGTCTATCTCTGTTTTGTTAAGATGCTGATTAGAATTCCACAGATATCTGCCAGTTTGGTAACAGGCCCTAAGGGGAGGTGTGAAAGACTGTTGTCAGTCCCCTTATTCCCATGGCAGTTCTGTCTAGAAGTGTACCAGGAGCTCAGGAGCTTTGGGACAGGCTGGCCTTACTTAGGTTCTCATTCTTTAATGGGAAAATGGAGGCACAGAATGTTCTGGGTCATTGCTCCTGTTCACCTACTTGGTCAAGAGCCCATTGCAGAGCTTTGTGGTTAAGCATTCACATTTACAAGCCAGGCTTCTTTGGTCTGAATCCTGGCTCTACCACTGAGTATATGATGAGAGGGTGACAGTGTTAAAACTTTTAAGTCATTCAGCATGGCCCACGAACATAGAAACATTCCAAAAACCTGAGTTATATTGTATTCTCATGCTTTGTAAGAAAACCTTCTTATAATTGAATGATTACTATGTGTCCAAAACTTTATAAGTATCACTTAATTCTGTCAAAGAGACTGGGAGGTAGGCAGTATTCTCATTATTTTACAGGTGATAATACTGAGGCATTTTCAAGCCCCTTGTAACATTTCCTGTGGCCTGTGAGGGTCAAGCCAAGTATCAAACACAACTTTGCTTGATTCCAAAGCTCATATTCACAACAGCTATGTTGACTGCTTCCTTGACACTCCCTTGTTCTGGGGAGTTTGCCCAGGCCTTCTGGAGGGTTATCGGTATGTGAAGACCCGAAGGGGATATGAAGTGATGTCAGGGTTGCTGACATCTTATTTTTTTCCCTTAACTCCCACAGGAATGCTGAGGTTGATATTTTGATGATCTTTCGCTGATCTTTCAACTTCACGGACAAAGCCAGTTTCCTTGATTGAATGTCACAATCTTGCATTTTGAGCAAGAAAAGGGTTTGGGAGACCCACAAGTCCATGATGCCAACCACTACTGGAGTTAATAAGATCTTAATTGGATTAAAATTTTTAATTTACATGGAAATGACTTCAGCACATTTTAGACACCATGCAAGGGGGCTTAGTAAGTCTGTTACTTATTTAGAGGTTTCTAATCTAGTCAAGCTAGGACCACAATGCTAACCTAGAAGTACAGTTTAAGCCACCTAATTTCCTGTCCTTTAAAAATACAATCTTCCTAATGTCAATATATGTCCCAGAAGCCTTCACTATTTTTGATTTCCTTGTGGGGAGAAAGGCTATAATTGCACAAACATTCCAGGAAAAACTATGGCAACGACATAGAATATTTTAGATATTTTCTGCTATTACTAGCCAAGAAAATTAAATTCTATTCCCTGTTTACACTCACCTAAAATAAACATTTAAAGGGAAAATGGCTAATATCCATACATTTTGTGATTAGTCTAATTCTAGTTTCTTAGTGTAGCCACCTTCATTTGATATTCCATCCATAAATAATGCACAATGTACTACCCAACACTGATATGAAATTAGAGGTGAAAAACATGTGACTCCTAAGGGGAAGAACAAAAGAGGTTGTAACTCAATTTATTTATATATATATTTTTAAAAAATAGTTGTTATTTGGGTAAATTTGCAGCAGTCAGTAAAGCATTCCTGTAGGGCTCCTTCATCCCTGGGTGGCCTTTAATTTTATTTGCATATTGGAAATTCAGCACTTTCTCTTGCTCTAATCACACTTGCCAAAAAAAAAAAAAAAAAAAAAAAAAAAAAAAACCCAAACAAAAAACAAAACAAAACAATCTGGCTTTCTGTAAAAAGGGTGTTTTAGACACTAGTAAAGCATTGCAAAAAATAAAAGAATATTGTAAGTACATCCTTATGAGTGTCCACCTCCTTTCTTTTTTGGCGATTTCCCCAAGGCCCAGTGCCTAGGCTTAAAAGGCTGTGAACTCAGAGGCAGCACTGGTAAGAAGAAGCACAAGATCTGGGCTCTCCATTTATGTTGCTACTCACTAGCCACTGGTCTTCTTGGACATGTCCTGAATATTTTTCTGTCTCACTTTCCCTATCTTTAAAATGAGGTTGTTGGCTTATAGCCTCCCACATACCACTCTCTTTGACACCTTTATTTTCTCATATTCTTTCATCTAGGAAATATACCTTTCTGCCCATCTTCATGGCACAGTCATTCTCTTTTTATGGCCCAGATCAGAAATCACCTGGATGGCTTATTGTGGAGCTCAGCATCCTGCTTATATTGACAGTTTCTTATGTGCACTTCTATCTGGTTTTAGGAACATTTTTGAAAATCTCCAAGAGAGGGAAGGGCTAAATTTTCTTTCCCGTGTCAAGTGAAGATTGTTTTTCTTCTTATGGGAAGCAAATGGTATGAACAAATTGTCGACTGGTTATTTTGAGAGCACTTCCAAAAAGGTCAGGATTCTGTATTGAAGGAGAGAATAATGAGTGCTTGACAAATTCCTGTTTAAAGGGTCTTGTTGTGAAATTCTAATTCTTTGTTCTTCTCCATTAGTTTCTATACACAAACTGGGAAATCTTTGTCCTGTATTTCCCTAATAAAGCAAAAATTAGTTGTGATTTCACATCATCATGGACCCTCAATGTATCCCAGGAGTCAGAATACCCTCCCCTACCCTCTTGTTGCAACAGTTACCCAGTTGTCCTTACAGACACTGGCTGTGGGCTTTAGGGAGACACATAGATTTGGGGATCCAGAATTGTCCACGTTATTGGAGACCATCAGCAACACAGTAAATAATAGCTGTGTATTTCTTGCCATTGTATTTAATGGGAAGGACAGTAAGAATGAAGCCCTTTGAATGTTTTGTTTTGTCTCTTTGTGATCAAAAGATTAAGAATACACTCTATTCTAGAAAGAAAATATGTCCTTAAATTTTGCTTTGCCTGAAGCAAACGTTAAATCAAAATTATTTTTCTTTTGTACTACCTTAAAGTTCTCAAAAGCACTACCCTTAAAGTTCTCAAAAGCAGAAATTTGTCTTATTTTTCTGTGTATCACACCCCTAATCATATGTGGCACATAATATGTGTACAATAAACATCAGTGGAATTGGTGAAGTCGGGCAGGGTAGTACATTGGGAAGAACACTAGACCAGCGATCTCAGGTAACATTTCTTCACTGGAGTTCTACTATCTGCTCCATAAAATAAGGAGATTGGAGTAGATGATTTTTCAGATCATTTAAGAGTTCTAAAGTTATCAGTTTTTTTCCTGTGGTTTTTTATTCCACAGAGGCTGAAAGACTGAGCAATTCCCAAGAAGAAGAAACCTAGGGCTAGATACCTGCTGGCTTGCCTTTAGTGGAGAAGGCTTCTGCCAGACTCTGACTTTATGTTTGCCCTGAGGAAGATTTTTCTAAGGCGTTTTTTTATTCCAGCCTCAGTGGAACATCTTTGCCTCATATTTACTGAAGGAGAATAGAAAAGGACTCTTGTAGGGTCAAAAGCAAGGGAATGGAAATTAAAATTCAACTTTGTGCATCTCCTCTAGAAGCTAGATCTCAGAAGATGCAAAGATCCAGATGACATAATCAGACCATATATTTCAAGTAATCATCCTATATATAGTTCTCCTGTCTTCTCACCTCTCCAAATGCACCCCATCGGCAGGTTATGCTGCTGGTTTCTGGGATGCAGTCACCTGCGCTAGGATAAATGTGAGTTCACTGGCCCAGGCTGTAGGGATGCTTTGCTCTGGTTCAGGAAATTTTCTTCTGGGAGCTACTACAAAGGAAACTTCTCAGAGGACCTAAACCCTTAAGGTCACACACTCCAGTACAGCCCAGGCCATTGAGCTGACCTTCCTGGTGCAAGGTGAGATACACAACATTGGTTAGGAACATGGGTCATTCCAGGGATATATGGAGCCCTTCATTCTCTGAATGTGCTCTTGGATAGATGGTACAGGATCATATCCCAGAAAGGTGAGAAACTAATTAGATACTGACAGACTTTGGGCATCACTTTATACTATTTACTCCTCTTGGATTCTATACAAGGTACAGTGTCTGGTCTAGAAAGCAGAAGCCTTCAACTAATGAATCACTGTCTTTCCCTGAAGGTGTAGATGGGTTAAATAACCTCTCAAGCTTGCCTCCAATTTTTACTCCAGAGCAGCTCTAACTTTGCTAACCTATAGATTGTGTGTGTGTGTTATAACACTTTTTAAAAAGTAAGAATGTCCAGATAATATGATCTGACATATGTAATTAAATATTTGCAGAGGTCCCATTTTCAAATGACTTTAGAGGTCATGGAGATAAAGTGTGTGTGCAAAGCAGCCAGGCAAAAAAAAAAAAAAAAAAGAGTGTAGGGAAGACTAGAACAAACTGCAGAGTGTACAGCTGACTAACAAATACTATTCTGGCCAAACAACACATTTACAGGCCCTATTTCCACCAGTGTTCAATCCCTGGTTTGAGGCTATTGTTGACTATCTCTTAAAGCCGACATTTGTTAAGGATTATATACCATGTGTTGGGCTAGACACCAAATAAAGAGTAATAAAAGATATAGATCTGGAGTTTGAACTATTTATGCATGTTGGCTAGTTAGCTTTTATTAAAAGCATTATCAATATTTTAAATTTAATGTAAAGAGAATAATGTAATACATAGTGTAAGGTATTAAAAAGAAAGGGCACTTCAGTTTGAACATGGTAATATAAATCAGCATTTTCTCCTTTTCTTCTGGGAAGTTATCCCAAAGCAACAAGAATGGGAAATAAAAACACAAATACCATTTTGGATGAAACAAGGTGACTGCTAAATCTGAAACAACAAAATAGGTGGGAGTCCTGCTCAAAGCAGAGGGGATCAAGCTGGGGTGCAAGAAAGAGGACCATGAAAGAGGATGAGGTGGCTTTAGATAGAGCCACAGTTATGTTTCATAAAAGAGAAGAGTGCAATCCAAACTGTAGCTAAGGTCCTTACAGGCAGTAGGGGGTCCAGGGCTCCTGAGTTTGCAGCAATGACATAGTCTGGCCCCAAGGAGAGGCACCAAGTCTGTGCAGAGAACCACAAACTCCAACCAACTACTTCCTAGCAGTTTGGTAGCAGATCAGTCTTTGAATTATGGACACCCACACACCTTTGCTTATCATTTGGCTGGGGAGAAATTGAAAACAAAAAACTCACATATAAGGCCCTAGTAACAAGGCAAATTCTGGCTAGCATGGGACATGGCCCTAACTTCTCCCAACATAAACCTTCAGGATATAGCTTGTTTGGGAAAAGAATCTCTTTCAATGATGAATAATCCAAAAGAAACTGCTAGAGAATCTGGAAATTACAGTCAAATATTTGGTCCAAAAAAAAAAAAAAAAGGAACAGATAACCTTAAAGCAATCATCTCTATAAAACAAGAGCAGAAAAAAAGTAGTACAAGAACTCAGGATAATAGAAGGAGTTGAAAAACTATCTAGAAAAACACAATAAAAAATGATGGGGAAAAAGGATCAGAGCAAGGAAATTGAAACTGGTAAAAGAGCAAATAAATCCAATAAAATAAAATATTTAAGTTGTTGGCTAATCTAAACAAGAAAAAGGGGAGAAATTACAAACATACAAAATAAGAAATGATAAGAAGCAGCAATAAAGCTATAGAAGAAATGAAAAGTAATTACTCCTAATTAGTAGTTTGGGATTAACATATACACACTACTATGTATAAAATATGTAAACAACAAGGACCTACTGTATAGCACAGGGAACTGTACTCAGTATTTTGTCATAACCTATAATGGAAAAGAATCTGAAAAATAATAGATATGTATGTATAACTGAAACACTATGCTGTACATTTGAAACTAACACAACATATACTTCAATAAATCAAAACTACAAGAAAAAAAAAGAAATTACTGAGGTCAATTTTATACAAATAAACTTGAGAACACAGGTGAAATGGAAAGTATACTAGAATGGAAAATACACTAGAAATATTAAACAGACCAGTTACCATTTTTTTCTCTCCCACATACCAAAGGCATAAAATCCAGTTTCAGAAATTCTAGTAAAACTTTGAAGGACAAAGTTAAACTTATTTAAACCATTCCAGAGCATGGGCTGGGTTGAGGGGATGGCAGGGAGAAAGGCTTCCAAACACTGAGGATAAACTTTTCATGATACTTTATATCAAAACGTGATAAGGATTTAGAAGAAAAATAAAACTGTAGATGAATCTCATGTGCAAATATTGATGCAAAAATCCTAAATAAGTTAAGAATATAAACCACTCCAAAAAAATGAGGTTTATTTTAGGAAGAGAAAAATGGTCCTTAGAAAATATATTTCACAATTTTTATGAAACAAAGAAGAATAGGCTTCTCCATAGATATTGAAAAAAAGGCACTTTACATTCTAGATTTTCTTTTCAAAAAGGAAAGAAAGTAAAAGGAAGAGTTCATAAAATACAAATAGGTGGAATTTCTTTAATGCAATGAAATATATCTCAGCTGCAAAGCCAGCATCGTGCTTGATAAGGAAACACTAGGAACATTCACAGAAAGCATTAGAGTCAGGAATAGAGCAAGAATGTCTGCATCACCACTGCTCTTCAACATTGTCTGGAAGTATTAGCCAAAACCATCATACAACAGGCACACAACTTAGAAATGAATTTGTAAAGTTATCATTATTTGCATACGATGTAACTAAGACCTATTACAAACAAGAGAATTCAGTGAGATGAACAGGAAAAAATCAGTGGTTTCCTTACGTAAAAACAACTAGTTAAATCTCCAGTAGACTCATTTACAGTTGATTTAAAAAATACAAAATACCTAGTAATAGAGTTAATAGAAATATGTGTATGTTTGTGTGCATGTGTATGTGTGTAAGACATCCTGCTGAGGACATGTGGCAACTTACACAAAGTGATAGGCCTGCCAATGTGTTCACATAAAAGGCCTCAACAACATAAGACTATAAACTATTCCTCAGCCCAATTTATACATTTAACATAATCTCGTTTTTTAAAATGCTAAAAGATTTGTTTCTGGAAGCAGACAAGCTGATTCTGAAATTCAGATGGAAAAATAAATGAAGAAAGGAAGAAAATGGGAAAAAAATAAAAAGGAGAGAGAAAGACCAGCATTACCAGATTAAAATATATTGCCAGGCTACAATAATTAAATTTTTAGCCCTGGTACATGAATAAACAGGCAAACAAAGGACAAAATTGGAAATCTAGAAGTAGGTCTAAAGATTTACATTGCTTTAGTATATGATAAATTTCCATTTCAAATCAGTGGAAAAAGATGGATTATTCAATAAATTTTGCTGGAAAGCTGGGTCACTATCTGGAAAAAAAAAATAAGTTGTATTCATACTTTAAGTCTTATACCAGGATAAATTGAAAATAGATCAGAGACTTAAGGATAAAAAATAAAACCAAGGAAGTACTAGAAGAAACCAAGGAAAAAGTTATTTTATAATCTCAGAGTGCTAAAGGCCTTTCTAACCATGTCACAAATCTCAGGCGCTAAAAGGAAAGACTGATATTTTAAATTACAGTAAATTAGAAAAAAGTTTATTTATGACAAAAGCACCACATGCAATCAAAATTTTATGTTAAACTTTGAAAAAATGCTTCCAAATCTTATCTTAGACAGAAAGCCAATCTCCCTAATATATGAAGAATTAATATAAATCAATAACAAAGAGACCAACATTTCAAAAGAAAAAAAAATGGATGAAAGACATGAATGTACAGTTCACGAGAAAGGAAATACAACTGGCTATTAGGCATGTGGAGAGGTGCTCAACTTCATTCATGTTAAGAGAAATGGAGATAAAACTATAAAAAGACATCATTTTTTGCTAATCATATTGTCAAATATACGGACGTTTTATAACTTACTGTCCTGAAAAAAGTGTGGGGAAACAGATTCTCATGCTTTTGGGCAGAGTATAAGCTGGAGCTACATCTATGAAGGGCATTTGAGCAGTATTGAGCATACTTTTGTGCTAAGGAATTTCATTCTTGGAAATTTAATCTAAATATATACTTGTGCATAAGTAAAATAGTGACTACACATGATTATTCATTGATGGTTGTTTTAAACGATGAATGAGTGGTAACATCTTACAAGTCTATCAGTAGGAAACTGGTTAAATAAATTATGGGGCATCCATACAATGAAGTACCACATAGCCATAAATAAGAACAAGAAACTCCTTATGGGCTGATATGGAGAGATCTCTAAAATTGGTTAAGTGAGATAAGTGAAGTGATGTAGGATAGTGTATACCTTTTGCTATCATTTGTGTAATGAAGCTAGCACACACACACACACACACACACACACACATGCACAGAAACGTGTGTGTACATAAAATCTCCAGAAGTATTTACCAGAAACTGATAATAATTGCTTAATAGAATGGGAACTAAGTAGCTGAGGGACCAAAGTGGTGATAATTTTGACTAAATGCTCTTTTTTATCTTTTAAACGTTAAACCATGTTAAATGTACTGTTTTATAAAAATAAAATTCAAAATATTAATTGAAACAAAGTTAAACATCAAAAAAAGGAATTTTCAATAAAGCCAAATTTATTCAATGTTCAATTTATTTCAAAGGGTCTTACTTTTATAATATGACAGTGATAGCAGGTGGTAGATATTCTTTTTGTTTTTTGTTTAAAGTCTTTCATTTTCAAAATAAAAAGGAGATAACCCTTTAAAGAGATGTTATATATTGGTATCTGGGTCTGGGGCACCTACCTATAATCTTGATATTTTAAAACAATGGAATAAATAAAGAAGATCAAATAATATACACAAAATATAGGAAAATGTGAATAAGGAACGACAGTGACTTCTTATATCATCATAAATAGTATCGAAAAGCATCAACATATTCTTAGATGATAGAGATGCGGACATCCAATTATTGAAAAAGAAGAAGCATAAAATATGAGGAAAACACAAATACCTCCGAAGAACTATGGAAACAGCTGTTGCTGAATAGTCAAGTAATGTAAAATACTGAAAGTTAATTATATGCTTTTTATAGCAATTTGAAATGGACCCAGTGATCTGATTCCATAGTTTTGAAAACACTGACATATTTTTTTCTAGCTCTGAAGGGTTGGGCTCTTAGAATTTGACTGAGGCTGTAGTGAAGCCTGCTTGAAACTCACTGACACATTCCACTTTATAGTTTGCCAGTCATTTCCATTGGCATGATCTTGATGCTTCATTCTCATCATAGAGGTTATTTAAGGCAAATATTTTTGTTTTATTTTTACAGATCAGGAACTGAAGTTTGTTTGGCTTAAGTGACTTGCTCAAGGGCACGTAGCTAGTAATTGTAGAGCTAGAACTCAAAAACATCCTGGCTCTTTGTCTTGTCTTTATTGTTCTGAATCAGGCTGTCTAACTTAAATATTTTATTTCATAGAGTCTGCAGGGAAGTCTGCCCTACAGAAGCAGGCCGCCAGTGTCTGAGGATACATCCAATCATTCTTACATTAAACCCCAATAGATTTCTCAAACACAATCTTCCTTTAATTGTGTCTTCTATGTGAGCAGTCATTTCTTTGGTGTGCAAGTGCGAGTGTGTATGTGTAATGATGTTATCTATATGCCATCAGGGCACCTGCACATTTGCATATTGGGAAAGAACTGAATAAAACATGAGGTGTTTTATTCCAAGGGGATGCAAGATCCTCAAAGGATATTTACAAATGTACTCAAGTCCCTCAGAATCAATCAATCCCTCAATCAACAAATGGTTTTTGATCCCCTGGTATGTGCCTAGCACTAGGATAAAGGCTGTAGGGGGAACAATGAAGCAAGGAGAGGAGTTCCCCACCCCTACCCACCATCCGCCACCAACCTTGGAAAGCTCCAGTTTAGATAAAACAAAATAATTAGATTTATGGTGGTCTCTAACCAGTGTCTGCAGAGCACACATTTCCTGGGTTCCCTTCAAAGGGCTCCAGTTGGAAAGAAAGGAGGAGCAGGAAAAGCTGCTGAAATTCAGTTATCTACACCCTAGTGACCATTCATTGGAAGGTTATTTGAGGAGGCGATATAGACTTCCCTTGTATCTGATGAAATACGGAACATTGCCAGCCTGGGAAGCTAGGCATGTAGGTGGCCTTTGCCCTGAATAATCCTTAGTACAGTTGCCCTGCTTCCACTCCTGCCTTTCTATAGTTTATTCTCTACTCAGCTGAAATGACATTTTAAAAAAGTGAATCAGATTGTGTGGTTCTTTGCTTATAATCTTAAAAATGACTACCTCTCTTATTCTTAGAATAAGATTCAAACACTTTATTGTGGCCAGCAAGACCATAATTGGGCTCCTGACTCCCTCTCCTATCCATCACCACCTCTCTTCTCACTCATGAGGCTCCAGACACATTTCTGATTTTTTTCCTAGCCCAAGCTCTTCCCCAGCTACAGGCCTGCGCACTTGCTGTGCTTTCTCCCTGGAGTGTTTGGCCCCAGATCTTTGCATTTATGGCTCCTTGTCATCATTCAGGTTTCAACTTAAATATTAACACTAAGAGATACCCTCTCTACCCAACCGATCCAAATCAGCTGCCCCATCTCTTGCCCTGCTCCCTACATATCAACAATGTGTTCTTTTCTTAAAGTAATTATCAGTGTACATGTAATTACCTTATACATTTGTGTTCTTGTTCATTGTCTCCCCCAACTAGAATGCAAAAATGTTATGAAAGTAGCGGCCTTGTTTGCCTTGTTTATTGCTGTTTGTGCAGTTCTTAGGACAGCAAATAGTAAGTGTTTAAAAAATATTTATTGAATGAATAAATGAGATGCCTCAGAAATTAAGTGTTTATTATTTTCACTATCATCTGCATCTCTTTATGGCCTATGACTATTTTGAGATATTACTTAAGAGTCTCCCCACCTTCCATGCACCCCTCACCTCCACAAAGCATACTGGGATTCTCCCTCTATTTAATCAGTGGCATCATTGTCCCAGGGAAGAGTAAGATTATTAAAGCGGTAATACAAAGAGAAAAGATGGATTTTCTAAATTATAGCTGCCGCTTTGCAAGATGCAGGCCGTTTTGAGTATCAGAGGTAAAGCCCTGAAGGAATCATGCCACAAAGTGTGTGGAAAAAGAATAGAAGAATCGTTTTATCCAATCATAGAGACATAAAGATGGAAGTTGTTTGGCAGGGGCAGAGAGGATGTAGGCAAGTATCACGGAGGGCGTGATGAGATATTAGATGATAGTTGACAAGGGGTCCAGTGTTCAGCCAGCTCCTCACTGGGCCATGAAAGACCAAGGGGTCTCCAACTAGAGAAGAGTGAGGCTTCATCATGCTAGTGAAGTCCAAGGAGTCGGGGGAGAATTACCCCATGCCAGTTCAGAGCCACAGTCGTAAAGCAAAAAGGGGGTGTGGCGTGTCTATCAAAGTTGGATCTGAAATAACTTTCCAAGTTTCGTTAGAAGTAGCAAATGAAGCATATAGAATTTTCTGAGCTCCCAGGAAAGGAGTGGAAGTGCTTGAAGGATACCTGGTGGACATAAAGGGGCCTTTTAGTCAGGATTAGGACAGAGAGGTGCCTGTGAGTTCTGATAAAGAGAGGTCACTGCAGGACCATGGACAATAGCAGCAGATGCACTGGGGAGTAAAGCTAATGACCAAAATGCCGGTGGCCTCATGTACCAGCAGAGAGTGGAAGACAGTGAGTGGTGTATCTGATGCTTCTCTCTCACTCTTACCTCTTCACCACTTGTATGCTCATAAGCCCTGCTTTTCTTCCAAATATTAGATGGCATCTGAGTAGAAAATGAGATAGAAGAATTAACTCTTAATATGGCTGAGTTTATACCCAAAATGTTTTGTCCTAATTTTGTGAGATCATACAAAAATGTCCAGATGTGTGTGTGTGTGTTTTTAATTAATCAGGTGGAAATGGGACTTGATGTACAAATGAAGATCAGCTCGAAGAAAGAAAAGTTCATTATTTTTCACATTTGAGTTTGTGACGTGAAAATTTTACCCATTACGTATATTTGAAGAGATGTCCAGAAGTCTTTTTTTTTTTTTTCTTAAACATCTTTATTGAAGTATAATTGCTTTAGAATGGTGTGTTAGTTTCTGCTTTATAACAAAGTGAATCAGTTATACATATACATATGTTCCCATATCTCTTCCCTCTTACATCTCCCTCCCTCCCACCCTCCCTATCCCACCCTTCTAGGTGGTCACAAAGCACTGAGCTGATCTCCCTGTGCTATGCGGCTGCTTCCCACTAGCTATCTATTTTACATTTGGTAGTGTATATATGTCCATGACACTCTCTCACCCTGTCACATCTCACCCCTCCCCCTCCCCATATCCTCAAGTCCATTCTCTAGTAGGTCTGTGTCTTTATTCCCGTCTTGCCACTAGGTTCTTCAGGGTCTTTTTTTTTTTTTTTTTCCCTTAGATTCCATATATATGTGTTAGCATACTGTATTTGTTTTTCTCTTTCTGACTTACTTCACTCTGTATGACAGACTCTAACTCCATCCACCTCATTACAAATACCTCCATTTTGTTTCTTTTTATGGCTGAGTAATATTCCATTGTATATATGTGCCACATCTTCTTTATCCATTCATCCAATGATGGACACTTTGGTTGCTTCCATGTCCTGGCTATTGTGAGTAGAGCTGCAATGAACATTTTGGTACATGACTCTTTTTGAATTATGGTTTTCTCAGGGTATATGCCCAGTAGTGGGATTGCTGGGTCATATGGTAGTTCTATTTTTCGTTTTTTAAGGAACCTCCATACCGTTCTCCATAGTGGCTGTATCAATTTACATTCCCACCAACAGGGCAAGACTGTTCCCTTTTCTCCACACCCTCTCCAGCATTTATTGTTTTTACATTTTTTGATGATGGCCATTCTGACCGGTGTGAGATGATACCTCATTGTAGTTTTGATTTGCCTTTCTCTAATGATTAATGATGTTGAGCATTCTTTCATGTGTCTGTTGGCCATCAGTATATCTTCTTTGGAGAAATGTCTATTTAGGTCTTCTGCCCATTTTTGGATTGGGTTGTTTGTTTTTTTGTTATTGAGCTGCATGAGCTGCTTGTAAATCTTGGAGATTAATCCTTTGTCAGTTGCTTCATTTGCAAATATTTTATCCCATTCTGAGGGTTGTCTTTTGGTCTTGTTTATGGTTTCCTTTACTGTGCAAAAGTTTTTAAGTTTCATTAGGTCCCATTTGTTTATTTGTGTTTTTATTTCCATTTCTCTGGGAGCTGGGTCAAAAAGGATCTTGCTGTGATGTATGTCATAGAGTGTTCTGCCTATGTTTTCCTCTAAGAGTTTGATAGTGTCTGGCCTTACACTTAGGTCTTTAATCCATTTTGAGTTTATTTTTGTGTATGGTGTCAGGGAGTGTTCTAATTTCATACTTTTACATGTATCTGTCCAATTTTCCCAGCACCACTTATTGAAGAGGCTGTCTTTTCTCTGCTCTATATGCTTGCCTCCTTCATCAGAGATAAGGTGACCATTTGTGCATGGGTTTATCTCTGGGCTTTCTATCCTGTTCCATTGATCTATATTTCTGTTTTTGTGCCAGTACCAAACTGTCTTGATTACCGTAGCTTTGTAATATAGTCTGAAGTCAGGGAGCCTGATTCCTCCAGCTCCATTTTTCGTTCTCAAGATTGTTTTGGCTATTCGGGGTTTTTGTGTCTCCATACAAATTGTGAAATGTTTTGTTCTAGTTCTGTGAAAAATGCCAGTGGTAGTTTGATAGGGATTGCATTGAATCTGTAGATTGCTTTGGGTAGTAGAGTTATTTGCACAATGTTGATTCTTCCAATCCAAGACCATGGTATATCTCTCCATCTATTTGTATCATCTTTAATTTCTTTCATCAGTGTCTTATAGTTTTCTGCATACAGGTCTTTTGTCTCCTTAGGTAGGTTTATTCCTAGATATTTTATTCTTTTTGTTGCAATGGTAAACAGGAGTGTTTTCTTAATTTCACTTTCAGATTTTTCATCATTAGTATATAGGAATGCAGGAGATTTCTGTGCATTAATTTTGTATCCTGCTACTTTACCAAATTCATTGATTAGCTCTAGGAGTTTTCTGGTAGCATCTTTAGGATTCTCTATGTAGAGTATCATGTCATCTTCAAACAGTGACAGCTTTACTTCTTCTTTTCCGATTTGGATTCCTTTTATTTCTTTTTCTTCTCTTATTGCTGTGGCTAACACTTCCAAAACTATGTTGAATAATAATGGTGAGAGTGGGCAACCTTGTCTTGTTCCTGATCTTAGTGGAAATGGTTTCAGTTTTTCACCATTGAGGACAATGTTGGCTGTGGGTTTGTCATATATGGCCTTTATTATGTTGAGGAAAGTTCCCTCTATGCCTACTTTCTGCAGGGCTTTTATCATAAATGGGTGTTGAATTTTGACGAAAGCTTTCTCTGCATCTATTGAGATGATCATATGGTTTTTCTCCTTCAATTTGTTAATATGATGTATCACGTTGACTGATTTGCATATATTGAAGAATCCTTGCATTCCTGGGATAAACCCCACTTGACCATGGTGTATGATCCTTTTAATGTGCTGTTGGATTCTGTTTGCTAGTATTTTGTTGAGGATTTTTGCATCTATGTTCATCAGTGATATTGGCCTGTAGTTTTCTTTCTTTGTGACATCTTTGTCTGGTTTTGGTATCAGGGTGATGGTGGCCTCGTAGAATGAGTTTGAGAGTGTTCCTCCCTCTGCAATATTTTGGAAGAGTTTGAGAAGGATAGGTGTTAGCTCTTCTCTAAATGTTTGATAGAATTCACCTGTGAAGCCATCTGGTCCTGGGCTTTTGTTTGTTGGAAGATTTTTAATCACAGTTTCAATTTCAGTGCTTGTGATTGGTGTGTTCATATTTTCTAT
The DNA here is from genome assembly GCF_965194805.1 of Balaenoptera borealis. Taxonomy (NCBI): domain Eukaryota; kingdom Metazoa; phylum Chordata; class Mammalia; order Artiodactyla; family Balaenopteridae; genus Balaenoptera; species Balaenoptera borealis. The sequence goes on along the minus strand of NC_138860.1, from coordinate 37,682,202 downwards.
TTCTTCCTGGTTCAGTCTCGGTAGGTTGTGCATTTCTAAGAATCTGTCCATTTCTTCCAGGTTGTCCATTTTATTGGCATAGAGTTGCTTGTAGTAATCTCTCATGATCATTTGTATTTCTGCAGTGTCAGTGGTTACTTCTCCTTTTTCATTTCTAATTCTATTGATTTGAGTCTTCTCCCTTTTTCTCTTGATGAGTCTGGCTAATAGTTTATCAATTTTGTTTATCTTCTCAAAGAACCAGCTTTTAGTTTCATTGATTTTTGCTATTGTTTCCTTCATTTCTTTTTCATTTATTTCTGATCTGATCTTTATGATTTCTTTCCTTCTGCTAGCTTTGGGGTTTTTTTTTTGCTCTTCTTTCTCTAATTGCTTTAGGTGCAAGGTTAGGTTGTTTATTCGAGATGTTTCCTGTTTCTTGATGTAGGCTTGTATTGCTATAAACTTCCCTCTTAGAACTGCTTTTGCTGCATCCCATAGGTTTTGCGTCGTCATGTCTCCATTGTCATTTGTTTCTAGGTGTTTTTTGATTTCTCCTTTGATTTCTTCAGTGGGTAGATTAATCTTGGTTGTACGTTTTTCTCCTTCATCACTTTAAGTATATCCTGCCACTCCCTTCTGGCTTGCAGAGTTTCTGCTGAAAGATCAGATGTTAACCTTATGGGGATTCCCTTGTGTGTTATTTGTTGTTTTTCCCTTGCTGCTTTTAATATGTTTTCTTTATATTTAATTTTTGACAGTTTGATTAATATGTGTCTTGGCGTGTTTCTCCTTGGGTTTATCCTGTATGGGACTCTCTGTGCTTCCAGGACTTGATTAACTATTTCCTTTCCCATATTAGGGAAGTTTTCAACTATAATCTCTTCAAATATTTTCTCAGTCCCTTTCTTTTTCTCTTCTTCTTCTGGGACCCCTATAATTCGAATGTTGGTGCGTTTAATGTTGTCCCAGAGGTCTCTGAGACTGTCCTCAGTTCTTTTCACTCTTTTTTCTTTATCCTGCTCTGCAGTAGTTATTTCTACCATTTTATCTTCCAGGTCACTTATCCGTTCTTCTGCCTCAGTTATTCTGCTATTGATCCCATCTAGAGTTTTTTTAATTTCATTTGTTGTGTTTTTCATCATTGCTTGGTTCCTCTTTAGTTCTTCTATGTCCTTGTTAAATGTTTCTTGCATTTTGTCTATTCTATTTCCAAGATTTTGGATCATCCTTACTATCATTATTTTGAATTCTTTTTCAGGTAGACTACCTATTTCCTCTTCATTTGTTAAGTCTGGTGTGTTTTGACCCTGCTCCTTCATCTGCTGTGTGTTTTTCTGTCATCTCATTTTGCTTAACTTACTGTGTTTGGGGTCTCCTTTTCACTGGCTGCAGGTTCGTAGTTCCCGTTGTTTTTGGTATCTGTCCCCAGTGGCTAAGGTTGGTTCAGTGGGTTGTGTAGGCTTCCTGGTGGAGGGGACTATTGCCTGTGTTCCGGTGGATGAGGTTGGATCTTGTCTTTCTGGTTGGCATGTCCACGTCTGGTGGTGTGTTTTGGGGTGTCTGTGGCCTTATTATGATTTTAGGCAGCCTCTCTGCAAATGGATGGGGCTGTGTTCCTGTCTTGCTAGTTGTTTGGCATAGGGTGTCCAGCACTGTAGCTTGCTGGTCGTTGAGTGAAGCTGGGTCTTGATGTTGAGATGGAGATCTCTGAGAGATTTTCGCCATTTGGTATTACGTGGAGCTGGGAGGTCTCTTGTGGACCAGTGTCCTGAAGTTGTCTCTCCCACCTCAGAGGCACAGCCCTGATGCCTGGCTGGAGCAGCAAGAGCCTTTCATCCACATGGCTCAGAATAAAAGGGAGAAAAAAATAGAAAGAAAGAAAGAAAGAGAATAAAATAAAATAAAATAAAGCTATTATTATAAAAAATAAGAAAAAAATTATTAAGAATAAATTTATTAAGAAAATTTTTTTTTTAATTTTTAAAAATAGATATATCATTTTTTATAATAAAAAATAAGAAAAAAATTATTAAGAACAAATTTATTATGAAAAAAAATTTTAATTTTTTAAAATAAAAAAATATGAAAAAACTTATTAAAAAAATTTTTTTAATTTCTAAAAATAGAAAATAAGGAAAAAATTATTAAGAAAACATTTATTAGGAAAAATAATTTTTAAGTAAAAAACAACGGACGGACCTAACCCTAGGACTAATGGTGAAAGCAAAGCTATACAAATTCTCACCCAGAAGTATACACATATACACTCACAAAAAAAGGAAAAGGGGAAAAATTAATATATCCTGCTCCCAAAGTCCACCTCCTGAATTTGGGATGATTCGTTGTTTATTCAGGTATTCAACAGATGCAGGCACATTAAGTTGTTTGTGGAGCTTTAATCCGCTGCTTCTGAGGCTGCTGGGGGAGATTTCCCTTTCTCTTCTTTGTTCGTACAGCTCCCGGGGTTCAGCTTTGGATTTGGACCCGCCTCTGCATGTAGGTCACCTGAGGGCGTCTGTTCCCCGCCCAGACAGAATGAGGTTAAAGGAGCAGCTGCTTCGGGGGCTCTGGCTCACTCAGGCCGGGGGGAGGGAGGGGTACGGATGCGGGGTGAGCCTGCGGCGGCAAAGGCCGGCGTGACGTTGCAGCAGCCTGAGGCGCGCCGTGCATTCTCCCGGGGAAGTTGTCCCCGGATCACGGGACCCTGGCAGTGGCGGGCTGCACCGGCTCCTGGGAGGGGCGGTGTGGAGAGTGACCTGTGCTCGCACACAGGCTTCTTGTTGGCGGCAGCAGCAGCCTTAGTGTCTCATGCCCGTCTCTGGGGTCCGTGCTGATAGCCGCGGCTCGTGCCCGTCTCTGGAGTTCGTTTAGGCGGCGCTCTGAATCCCCTCTCCTTGCGCGCCGCGAAACAAAGAGGCAAGAAAAAGTCTCTTGCCTCTTCGGCAGCTGCAGACTTTTTCCCGGACTCCCTCCTGGCCAGCTGTGGCGCACTAACCCCTTCAGGCTGTGTTCGCGCCGCCAACCCCAGTCCTCTCCTTGCGATCCGACCGAAGCCGGAGCCTCAGCTCCCAGCCCCCGCCTGCCCCGGCGGGTGAGCAGACAAGCCTCTCGGGTTGGTGAGTGCTGCTCGGCGCCGATCCTCCATGCGGGAATCTCTCCGCTTTGCCCTCCGCACCCCTGTGGCTGCGCTCTCCTCTGTGGCTCTGAAGCTTCCCCCCTCTGCCACCCGCAGTCTCTGCCCGCGAAGGGGCTTCCTAGTGCGTGGAAGCCTTTCCTCCTTCACGGCTCCCTCCCAGTGGTGCAGGTCCTGTCCCTATTCTTTTGTCTCTGTTTTTTCTTTTTTCTTTTGCCCTACCCAAGTACGTGGGGATTTTCTTGCCTTTTGGGAGGTCTGACGTCTTCTGCCAGCGTTCAGTGGGTGTTCTGTAGGAGCAGTTCCACGTGTAGATGTATTTCTACTGTATCTGTGGGAAGGAAGGTGATCTCCGCGTCTTACTCTTCCGCCATCTTGCCCAGACCTCATCCAGAAGTCTTGAGGTAATGTATAGGCAGAAGTTAGTCACTATATGGTTGGCTAGTTACCTGACAGAGGTCACTCTCTTGCAGCTGACAGTGGGATGAGCGTTCTGAGGCAGGTAACAATACTTGAAACCCGGGCTTCTGGAGTTAGACCTCAGTTCAAATCTTTGCCTCTAATTTTTACAACATGGTAATTTGAGGGTAGACATTTAAACTTTGGGAGCATCAGTTACCCCATCTATGAAAATAATACTGTCTTTAAAAAACTATTTGGGAATTAAATAACATTACACCTACAATTGTTTAGAACATTTCTTAACTCCTAATAGGAGCTCAAAATGAGAATTACTATTGTCTTCATAAGCAGGAATGATTTTTATTTTGACCAAACTTGATGTGTTCTTTTAAACACAAACATTTTATATATTGTTTATGAATTTCTAGTTGTAGAAAGCAATATTTCTATTAAGTAGAGCAATTCACTGAAGAGGAATTAACAACCAACATGGTAGATACATTCATTCAGATTGTGAATTAGTGAAATATACATTAATTATAATGTTATAAATTGTAACATTTATATTTTCACATTTAATTTAACCTGCTCTTAGAGGGAGAACAAATAACAATAAACAAAAACTCATTCTCTGGTTCTGTACTCCTTAGTAAATAATAGAATCCACTTATGCAAAGCTTTCCTAGGAATTCATGTCATCCATTGTAGACACTAAGTTCTAGAATTTGAAGAAATCTTTAAGAGACTTTAGAGGTCATCTGGCTTAACCTTCACATTTTACACAGGAGAAAACTGAGGCCTAGAGCAGAAGTGACTTAGTTAGGATTAGCTGGCTATCGATAGGGTTGGATAAGGTCTATTAGTCAGTTTCTGCTCTGTAACAATCCACTCCAAAACCCAGTTGCTTAAAACAACAAGGATATATTTTTTGCTTACATGCCTGCAGGTCAGTTGTGGCCAGGCTGATTCAGGCTGGGCTCTGCTGGGCTTGGCTCCAAGCTTCTGGTTGGGTCCAGGTCTGCTCCACATGTCTCTCACCCTTGTTTTAACAACTGCCAGAAGAATGTTTGTCTTACAGCGGAGCACAGGTGTGCAGCAGGGCAAGCAGAAAAAAGTTATGCTTCTTGACACCACAGCCCAGAACTGAAAAACTTTAGCTTCCACCCCCATTCCATCAGCTAAATCAGGTCACATGGGCTAAGCTCCAAAATCACTGGGTCAGAGAAATATACTCCATTCATTCTAGTGGACATTCCTTCAAAGTCACATGGCCAAAGATGTGGATATGTAATTATAATAAAGAGAAGGCATGAGTGACTTCAGTGACTCAGTTTATCATAGGGTCCCAAGTCTTCAGAGTCCCACATAAGTGTTCCTTCCCTTCCAGTATCTAAGCAGCTCTCCAACCTAGTGAGAAAACTACCCAGTTGAAGCTGTTTGATGCAGAACCACATAGGGGCAAACTTGGCAATAAGTTACCAATATCACCTTTAAAGAAAACAACCATAACGTCTAGGAACAGTTATATATAGAGATAAAAAAATAAAAAAAAACAATTGCTCATCAGCCAAGAATATTTTCTACATCCCATCTACAACACCGAAACTCTCCATAAGTTTTCCCTTCAGCAAAAAAGAATTTAAAGCTTCAACACTATCAATTGTTTTTTAATTAAAAAGGTATTGAGGTCCTGACAACTGGAGCTCATAAACTAGACACGCCAATGCTTGGCACAGACAGCCCAGCGGGTGTGTATAAATTATATCCAGGCTGACTTGGGTCTGGCCAGGAGACACTGCAGCAACTCTGAGTTACACTTTCTCTGAGTTAGAACTAATGAAACTCACATACTTAGAATATTTAAAACATCTATCATAAGGCTGCAAATGGATGCCTTCTCCACCCCATTAAGGCTTCTTCCTTCAGCAGTTTCAGATGCTGACCTTACCTGTCATGAAGTGAGTTTGCTCCCGTCAGTCCATCAGGCTCTACATTGGTCCAAGAAGAGATGACCTGGAAGCTCTTCTGTGTCTTGCACTAAAATCCAAATTAGCAGCAAAACCCTGGCTGCAATGCCTTCATTGCCTTTCGTGACATTGAAGAGTGAAAGGTAAGACCTGATATTGGGCTTCCAGGGTGCACAAGTGTAACACAGGGATCTTCCATCTATCCATTCATTGGCATCAATATCTATTGGGATTTTGTTATGGACAGCCCTGCACAGAGCTAAGAGTTGAAACTTGAGCTCAGGAAGAGAACTGAGCTCTTGGCAAGAAGGGAGAGTGGGGAGCCCAGGCAGACAGCTGAAAGTGAAGCCTAAGGAGTATGCAGGTCTGTTTTCAAACACAAGGAGAAATTATGTCAAGTTCCCCTTTTTCTTATTTGCAAAGTATAATGAGGAAGTGATAAATATGTGCCCTTTACCTGTGTCTAAGTGTAATACTGATTTTGCTGAATCCATGCATACAAACTTTATAGACTGTTATTTAAATGTTACGGATTGTCAGTAGGTAAAGAAGGGTTACCTGTCTGTCTTCTCCTGAAGATGCTGTAGGTTGTTGGTTTCAGTAAGGAACAGAATAAAAAGCCATCTTGAATGTGAGGAAGAAGATGCTCAGGACACCAGGTCAGGAAGTGAATTCATATAGTAGAATGTGCCCTATAGGGGCTTCCCTGGTGGCGCAGTTAAGAATCTGTCTACCAATGCAGGAGACACGGGTTCGATCCCTGGCCCTGAAAGATCCCACATGCCGTGGAGCGACTAAGCCCGTGGGCCACAACTACTGAGCCTGCACTCTAGAGCCTGCGTGCCACAACTACTGAAGCCCACGTGCCTAGTTCTGCAACAAGAGAAGCCATGACAATGAGAAGCCCATGCACTGCAATGAAGAGTAGCCCCCGCTTGCTGCAACTAGAGAAAGCCCACATGCAGCAATGAAGACCCAACACAGCCAAAAATAAAAACAAACAAACAAACAAACAAAAAATCTTCTGTTTAAAAAAAAAAAAAGAATGTGCCCTATACTGAGAGTCATAACTTTGAGACCTTGGACGACTTTCTTCCCCTCCCTGGGCATCTATTTCCTAATTTGAAAAATGAGGGGTTGGGTCTGATGAACTATGAGTTATTTTTCAAATCTAATTGGCTGTGAGTCCCAAATTCTTTTTGACTACCTACCTATACAGAGTGTTCTCTACATAATAGCCTCACCGCATGCTACTCAGTGTGATAGAAAGAGTGCAAAATTTACAGATGGGCCTTTCGAATTTGAATCACAGCTTAGATGTGATGTTGGGCAAAACATAACATCTCTGAATCCCACTTGGACTAAGAAGACTTAGATTTAAAAGGAGGAAGCTAAAGATAACTTCCATCAGGTTACCTCATGAGCTCTCAAGAAGTGGTGAAGCAAGAACTAACCAGCTCACAATTGCCATGCATTTGTAATTTACTTGATTTCATGGTGATCTTTGAAGATAGCATGGTTAACTACTTGAAAGAGGGAAATAGATCCAATGCCTTTTGGACATGCCACCTGCCTCCTCCTTCTTCCACATAAGAACTTTGGGCAATGAAAGACAGGCACAGGGAGCTGTAGTGCAAAGAGCATAACATTTGCCATCAGACCTACTTCACCTCCAACTCTACCTAGGAATGTACATTGAGAAAATCCATTCATTCATTCATTCACCAATGATTTACTGAGTGACCACTCTGTTCCAGACACAGCTAACTGGGCCCTGGAGTTACAGTGATATATAATCACACAGTTTCTGCCTTCTGGGGAATCACCGTTGAAGAAAGAGGCAGGCAGGCTCATAGTTGTATTACCATGTGATCAGTGCCAAGATTGAAGCTAAAATTACATGCTCTGGGGTTATAGAGTGTTTTTCTCTTTGTTTAACAACAACAACAAAACAAGAACCCCTTTAATACAAAGTAATATTATAAAGTATTGATAATTCAGTAAATAACATTTACTGAATGTTTATTATGCCTTAAGTTACATACACACATTAATCTTCACAAGTAGTTCTTTTTTTTCAATTATTGCTTCATTTTATGCATGCAGTAACTGAGGTTCAGAAAGATTGCATAGTTTTCTCCAGGTTACTCAGCCATTAGTGGAAGAACTGGGATATGAAGCCAGTTCTGTGTGACTCCAATGCATATATGTGTTTGTCATACAATGGCACAATGATTTCTCTTTGATAATGGACCTAATCCTTGTCACCTGGCACCATGACACAGATGTCACCCAAAGGCAATTTTTTCCTTAATATAATAGGACCAAACCATGTGAAAGGCCAGTTTAGGTTAACTTTTTTGCCCTAAAAGTTTTCTCAGATTAGGAGTGAGGGGTGAACCTGTGGGGAAAGAGGGTAAGGGGATTTGGCTTCAATTTAGTGAAGGTGTTGATGGCTGTGCTTTCACTCCAGGAGGCCCCAGTTCACATTTCCCAGTTATCTCCACTTTGCAAGACACGCTTTTCCATGTTACCATGTCTGGTGAACACATAGTGCTAGAGCAGCTGCATTTTACCCCTCTCTTTATGCACAGTCTCTAAAAAACTGAAAGAGTATGTAGAGAAGGCCAAGTACAAAAGATAACTCAGAAATGGTAATGTAAGAGGGCCCAACATGGCAGCTGACTAGTTGCGTTCGTAATGATTTTCTTCAAATAATGCAAACAATATTTTTTCCTGAGAAATGAAATATGGGAGTGCCACATTCCACAGATGATGGGGGAGAAGTCATAAAAGATTTTAATCTTTCCTTGTCAGCCTTCAGAAATGCGAACAGCCTCGTCCTCATTTTCTTTATGCCTTGGACTTCTAATTGAGGAAGCTGGCATCAATTATGTATGTGGGTATCACTGGGGAGGGAACGAGAATAAATATTTGGACGTATCATTAGCCAGAACATCACTTCATCTTTGTGTCACCATAATTTCCCATATCGTAGTTCTTTAGATTAGAACATATGGCAATAAGGTAGGTAATGAGAACAACAATTTTCTGAAAACAACATTATAACTTTTACCTCTTTATGGTCACATTTAGTTACAGTACATGCTGCCATTTAGGTGTAGAGCTTTATAAAAGCAAACCTCAGAGAGAAGGGAATTCAGGGGCAAGGGCCTAGCAAGTTTGAATGCCTAGGACAAAAGCCAACCCTGCAGATGGGAATTTGGGGGTGTGAACTAGTTAGCATTTGCTGCAGCAATAATCCCAGCTTTGAAGGGGCTGATAACAGGAAGCTTTCTTTCATTTTCATGTTCCATGAAGGCTGTGAGTGGCTATGAGTTGTCTGGGCTCATCTTCACCTATCTTCTCTTTCAGAAGCCAGGCTGAAGGAGTGGCCACTGTCAAGACACACTGCTGTCATCGTGGAAGACCCTGAGACCAATGATCCAAGAGCATTTAACCCTTCTGCTTAGGAGTACATATTTCATATCCACTCCCGATCCACTATCCTAAACAAGTCATAGGCCGAGTCTATCAATAAAGCAGGGAGCCATAGTAAAGATGGAGATGTGTAATATACACTAATGGAGAGAGAGCAGAAAGTGTGAACAATACACTGAACCACAGGGTGATCTCTTAACTCTACTTCATCATCACTGGGAAAGCTCTGTTGAGGCAATCTAGTAACTCAGCAAGTGAGCAAAGAAAGTCACCATTAATTGGTGCTAAGGTAGATCTGAAGTTCACATAAATACAAATTCAGCAAGCATCTCTCGAATACCAGTCTAAATGCCAGGTACCATGCAATGTGTTCTGGGGAAATAATGCTGAATAAGATGATCTCTGCCATTCAGGAACTTTCAATTTTGAACAGATGATAGCCAGGCCAAGAGTTAATCAAACTAATGGCTAGTGTGAAAAAGTGAGACAGAGGAACAGAAAAGGGAGAAAAAGGAAAGTTTAACTGCACTCTTAGGTGCATTACATATATTATCTCAATCTGCACAACATTCTGAGGTAGGAGTAATGCAAATGAACAAACTTGAATATCAGACAAGTTTAATGACCTGCCCACCCAAAAGCTGGTAAGAGGTAAAACTGGAGTCAAATAAAAGGGACAAGAAGCAGGTTATTCAGGGTAGGCAGTGTATGTCATATTGAATAGTTAAACATTTTTCTGCAGGGCGTGGAACCATTAAAGATTTCTGAAGAACAGTTGATAAACTCTCAACTTTATCTTTAAAAAGATCATCTATGGTAGTTCTATTTTTAGTTTTTTAAAGAACCTCCATACTGTTCTCTATAGTGGCTGTATCAACTTACATTCCCACCAACAGTGCAAGAGGGTTCCCTTTTCTCCACACCCTCTCCAGCATTTATTGATTGTAGATTCTTTTATGATGGCCATTCTGACTGGACTGAGGTGATACCTCATTGTAGTTTTGATTTGCATTTCTCTAATGATTAAAGATGTTGAGCATTCTTTCATGTGTCTGTTGGCCATCTGTATATCTTCTTTGGAGAAATGTCTATTTAGGTCTTCTGCCCATTTTTGGATTGGGTTGTTTGTTTTTTTGATATTGAGCTGCATGAGCTGCTTGTATATTTTGGAGGTTAATCCTTTGTTAGTTGCTGACCCAGAAATCCCACTATTGGGCATATACCCTGAGAAAATCATAATTCAAAAAGAGACATGTACCACAATGTTCATTGAAGCACTATTTACAATAGTCAGGACATGAAAGCAACCTAAGTGTCCATTGACAGATGAATGGATAAAGAAGATGTGGCACATATATACAATGGAATATTACTCAGCCATAAAAAAAAATGAAACTGAGTTATTTGTTGTGAGGTGGATGGACCTAGAGTCTGTCATACAGAATGAAGTAAGTCAGAAAGAGAAAAACAAATACTGTATGCTAACACATATATATGGAGTCTAGAAAAAAAAACAGGTTCTGATGAACCTAGAGGCAGGACAGGAATAAAGACGTAGATGTAGAGAATGGACTTGAAGACACAGGGAGGGGGAAAGTTAAGCTGGGATGAAGTGAGAGAGTAACATTGACATACATACACTACCAAATGTAAAATAGATAGCTAGTGGGAAGCAGCTACATAGCACAGGGAGATCAGCTTGATGCTTTGTGCCACCTAGAAGGGTGGGATAGGGAGGGTGGGAGGGAAATGCAAGAGAGAGGGGATATGGGGATACATGTATACATATAGCTGATTCACTTTGTTATACAGCAGCAACTAACACAACATTGTAAAGCAATTATACTCCAATAAAGATGTTAAAAAAAATTAAAAAAAAAGAAATCTAGTAAAAAGTTCTCCAGAGGACAGCTCAGGGACAGGCTACCTGATCCTCTAAGATATTACACATTTCCCTAAATTTATGTGTCCCTCTGTGAAATTTTTACAGGAAGAGGGAGAGAACTTTAGTGTGTGTGTGTGTGTGTGTGTGTGTGTTTATTTCTGAATTCAAGGCTATATTTGATGTGATTTTAAACATATGTTTGTTTGTTAAATATGAGGTAGTGCTGTCCACATAGATGGGTTTACAGTAAGGCAGCTTCCCAAATTCTTTAAAGTTGCCTTGCCTGGGTCTTCATCCTTGTTCTGTCAATTGTCTTCATTTTCAAGCTCCAGATCAGCTTCTAAAATTAGGCTCTATTGTGAATATAAAGCACAAACACTTCCCCAAGCTCACCATACAAAATACACACACATACACATATACACATGCACACATTCATCACACAAATGCAATATGTAGAGAGAAAAACTAGTGAGAAGAAGCTCCATGTAAAAGAAGCAGGATCCTACAGGGTTTTCCTTCTGATTCAGTCAACCACCCTCTAACCAGGCCCTCAGGAATCTTAATCTTACCATCAACACCCAGCCTATAGGTAGGCAAATATTTTTCCCTTGACCCTTTAGTGGAAAGATAAGGCTGGCCTTTAAAAGATAATTGTTTTGGGCTTCCCTGGTGGCGCAGTGGTTGAGCATCTGCCTGCCAATGCAGGGGACACGGGTTCGAGCCCTGGTCTGGGAAGATCCCACATGCCGCGGAGCAACTGGGCCCGTGAGCCACAGCTGCTGAGCCTGCGCGTCTGGAGCCTGTGCCCTGCAATGGGAGGGGCCGCGATAGGGAAAGACCCACACACCGTGATGAAGAGTGACGCCCGCACCGTGGTGAAGAGTGGCCCCCGCTTGCCACAACTAGAGAAAGCCCTTGCACGAAACGAAGACCCAACACAGCCAAAAATAAATAAATAAAGTAGCTATTAATTAAAAAAAAAGATAACTGTTTAAAATTTAAGGGAAAAAATGAGGCAATGAAGCTTAATAACTTTTCTGAGTCTAAGAATCCTAATTCTCTAATCTTTCTTAGATCCCTCTTCTCTGAATTTCCTGACTTGTGACAGGGGAGCCACCATTCTTCACATCACAGTTATGGTCTACTTCAGCCTCTCCCCTTTATCAGAATAAATGTCAAGAATCATAGCTCACCCACTCACCAGGGGACTGGCACCAGCCCCAGGACTCCCTGGGCTGTGCAGCTACCTGTGCTGGACACAGCCTTGTCCAACTGTGTCTGGCAGTCTCTGCATGAATCAGCTCCTGATAGCCAACCAGGCTGGGGGCCAGCCCCACCTATCAGCACACCCATTGTAGTGGACTGCACCACAACAGAAGTGTCCATGCAGCCAACATAGGAGACACCCAGAATATAGCTCTGGTGACCAAAGAGGAGTGTGCTGCTGGGGCCCATAGGATGTCTCTTACGTGAGATCACTTCTCCAGATCAGGAACTTAACCAACCTACCTAATACATAAATATAAACACAGGGAATTAGGCAACATGTGGGGACAGAGGAATAAGTTCCATATGAAAAAACAAGATAAAATCCCAGAAGAAGAACTAAGCAAAATGGAGATCAGCAACCTCCTCGATAAAGAGTTCAAGGTAATGATCATAAAGATAACTGACAAACTCAGAAGAATGCATGAACACAGTGAGAAGTTTAACAAAACATTAGAAAATATAAAGAAGAACCAAACAGAACTGAAGAATACAATAACTGATATTTTTAAAATACACTAGACGAAATCAACAGATTAGATGATATAGAGGAACAGATCAGTAAACTGGAAGACAAAGTAATGGAAACCACTCAAGCTGAACAGAAAAAAGAAAAAAGAATTTTTTAAAAATGAGGATAGTTTAAAATACCTCTAGGACAACATTAAGCATGCTAACATTTGCATTATAGGGGTTTCAGGAGATGAGAGAGAGAAAGGAGAAGAAAACTTATTTGAAAAAATAAAAGCTGAAAACTTCCTTAACCTGAGAAAGGAAGCAGACAGCCGGGTCCAGGAAACACAGAGTCCCAAACAAGATGAACCCAAAGGTATTCACACCAAGATACATTGTAATTAAAATGGCAAAATTTATAGATAAAGAGAATATTAAAAGCATCAAGGGAAAAGCAACTAGTTATGTACAAGGGAACTCCTATAAGTCTATAAGCTGACTTTACAGCAGAAACTATGCAGGCCAAAAGGGAGTGGTATGAAATATTTAAATTGATGAAAGGAAAATAAAAATAATCTACAATCAAGAATAGTCTACCTGGGAGAAAGAGAAGATGGCAGAGGAATAAGACATGGAGATCACCTTCTTCTGCACAAATACATAAAAATACATCTACATGTGGAACACTCCCACAAAACACCTACTGAATGCTGGCAGAAGACCTCAGACTTCCCAAAAGACAAGAAAATACCCACGTACCTGGGTAGGGCAAAAGAAAAAAGAAAAAACCAGAGACAAAAGAATAAGGATGGGACCTGCACATCTAAGAGGGAGTTGTGAAGGAGGAAAAGTTTCCACACACTAGGAAGCCCCTTTACTGGCAGAGAGCTACAGAGCCATGGAGGAGAGCGCAGCAACAGGGGTGCAGAGGGCAAAAAGGAGAGATTTCCTCACAGAGGATTGGTGCCAACGAGTACTCACCAACCTAAGAGCCTTGTCTGCTCACCTGCCAGGGCAGGTGGGGGCTGGGAGCTGAGGCTCAGGCTTCGGAGATCAGATCCCAGGGAGAGGACTGGGGTTGGCTGTGTGAAGACAGCCTGAGGGGGCTAGTGCACCACAGCTAGCCGGGAGGGAGTCGGGAAAATGTCTGGACCAGCTGAAGAGGCAAGAAACCATTGTTTCAGGGTGCACGAAGAGAGGGGATTCCTTCCCTGTGTGCCCACAGAAGGCAGAGCACTGCCTAAGCAAGCTCCAGAGATGGGCGCAAGCCATGGCTATCAACTTGGACCCCAGAGAGAGGCATGAAATGCTAACGCTACTGCTGCTGCCACCAAAAATCCTGTGTGCAAGCACAGGTCCCTATCCACACACCCCCAGGAACCTGTGCAGCCCGCCACTTCCAGGGACCTGTGATCCAGGGACAACTTCCCCGGGAGAATACACAGTGCACCTCAAGCTGCTGCAACATCACAGTAGCCTCTGCCATTGCAGGCTCGCCCCACATTCCCATTATGACTAAAATACCCCTCCCTCCCCCCGGCCTGAGTGAGCAAGAGCACCCTAATCAGCTGCTGCTTTAACCCCCTCCTGTCTGGGCAGGGAAAAGATGCCTGAGGGTGGCCTACACTCAGAGGTGGGGCCAAAACCAAAGCTGAACCCCAGGAGCTGTGCAAACAAAGAAGAGAAAGGGAAATTTCTCCATGCAGCCTCAAGAGCAGCGGATTAAATCCCCACAATCGACTTGATGTACCCCGCATGTGTGGAATACTTGAATAGACAATGAATCGTCCAAAAATTGAGGCGGTGGACTTTGGAAGCAACTGTAGACTTGGGGTTTTCTGTCTGTGACTGATTTGTTTCTGATTTTTATGTTTATCTTAGTTTAGTTTTTAGCACCTGTTATCATTGGTGGATTCGTTTATTGATTTGGTTGCTCTCTTCTTTTTTTACTTTTTTTAAATTTTAATATTTTTTTATTATTATTATCTTTTTTCTTTCTTTTTTTCTCCCTTTTCTTCTGAGCTGTGTGGCTGACAGTGTCTTGTTGCTCCGTCCTGGTGTCAGGCCTGAGCCTCTGATGTGGGAGAGCCGAGTTCAGGACACTGGACCACCAGAGACCTCCCTGCCCAATGTAATATCAATTGGCGAGAGCTCTCTCAGAGCTCTCCATCTCAACGCTAAGACCAAGCTCCACACATTGGCCAGCAAGTTCCAGTGCTGGACGCCCCATGCAAAACAACTAGCAAGACAGGAAAACAACACCACCCATTAGAAGAGAGGCTGCCTAAAATCATACTAAGTTCACAGACACCCCAAAACACACTACCAGACACAGCCCTGCCCACCAGAAAGACAAGATCCAGCCCCACCCACCAGAACACAGTCACAAGTCCCTTACACCAGGAAGCCTACACAAGCCACTGAACTAACCTCACCCACTGGGGGCAGACACCAAAAACAATGGAAACTATGAGCCTGCAGCTTGCAAAAAGGAGACCCCAAACACAGTAAGTTAAACAAAGTGAGAAGACAGAGAAATATGCAGCAGATGAAGGAGCAAGGTAAAAACCCACCAGGCCAAACAAATGAAGAGGAAATAGGTAGTCTACTTGAAAAAGAATTCAGAGTAATGATAGTAATAATGATCCAAAATCTTGGAAATAGAATGGAGAAAATAAAAATACAAGAAACATTTAACAAGGACCTAGAAGAACTAAAGAGCAAACAAACAATGATGAACAACACATAAATGAAACTAAAAATTCTCTAGAAGGAATCAAGAGCAGAATAACTGAGGCAGAAGAACGAATAAGTGACCTGGAAGATAAAATAGTGGAAATAACTACTGCAGAGCAGAATAAAGAAAAAAGAATGAAAAGAACTGAGGACAGTCTCAGAGACCTCTGGGACAATATTAAACGCACCAACATTCGAATTATAGGGGTCCCAGAAGAAGAAGAGAAAAAGAAATGGTCTGAGAAAATATTTGAACAGATTATAGTTGAAAACTTCCCTAACATGGGAAAGGAAATAGTCAGGCAAGTCCAGGAAACAGAGAGAATCCCATACAGGATATGTCCAAGGAGAAACATACCAAGCTGCATGTTAATCAAACTATCAAAAATTAAATACAAAGAAAAAATATTAAAAACAACAAGCGAAAAGTAACAAATAACACACAAGGGAATCCCCATAAGGTAAACAGCTGATCTGTCAGCAGAAACTCTACAAGCTAGAAGGGAGTGGTAGGACATATTTAAAGTGATGAAAGGGAAAAACCTACAACCAAGATTATTCTACTGAGCAAGGATCTCATTCAGATTAGACAGAGAAATCAAAACCTTTACAGACAAACAAAAGCTAAGAGAATTAAGCAACACCAAACCAGCTTAACAACAAATGCTAAAGGAACTTCTCTACACAGGAAACATAAGAGAAAGAAAAGCCCTACAAAACCAAACCCCCCAAAATTAAGAAATAGGTAATAGGAGCATACATATTGATAATTACCTTAAATGTAAAAGGATGAAATGCCTCAATGAAAAGACATAGACTGGCTGAATGGATACAAAAATAAGATCCATATATGTGCTGTCTACAAGAGACCCACTTCAGACCTAGGGACACATACAAACTAAAAGTGAGATGATTGAAAAAGATATTCCATGAAAATGGAAATCAAAAGAAAGCTGGAGTAGCAATTCTCACATCAGACAAAATAGACTTTAAAATAAAGATTATTACAAGAAACAAAGAAGGACACTACATAATGATCAAGGGATCAATCCAAGAATATATAAAAATTGTAAATATATATGCACCCAACATAGGAGTACCTCAATACATAAGGAAAACGCTAACAACCATAAAAGGGGAAATCAACAGTAACACAATAATAATAGAGAACTTTAACGCCCACTTTCACCAATGGACAGATCATCCAAAAAGAAAATAAATAAGGAAACACAAGCTTTAAATGACATGAGACAAGATGGACTTAATACATATTTACAGGACATTCCATCCAAAAACAGCAGAATATACTTTCTTCTCAAGTGCTCATGGAACATTCTCCAGGATAGATCATATCTTGGATCACAAATCAAGCCTTGGTAAATTTAAGAAAATTGAAATTGTATCAAGTATCTTTTCTGACCACAATGCTATGACACTAGATATCAATTACAAGAAAAAAAATGTAAAAAATGCAAACACATGGAGGCTAAACTATATGCTACTAAATAACCAAGAGATCACTGAAGAAATCAGAGAGAAAATCAAAAAATACCTAGAAACAAATGACAATGAAAACACGACAACCCAAAATTTATGGGATGCAGCAAAAGCAGTTCTAAGATGGAAGTTTATAGCAATAAAATCCTACCTCAAGAAACTAGAAAAATCTCAAATAAACAACCTAACACAACACTTAAAGCAATTTGAGAAGAATAACAAAAAACCCCCAAAAGTTAGCAGACGGAAAGAAATCATAAAGATCAGATCAGAAATAAATGGAAAAGAAATTAAGGAAACAATTGCAAAGATCAATAAAACTAAAATCTGGTTATTTGAGAAGATAAACAAAATTGATAAACCATTAGCCAGACTCATCAAGAAAAAAAGGGAGAAGACTCAAATCAACAGAATTAGAAATGAAAAAGGAGAAGTAACAACTGACACTGCAGAACTACAATGGATCATGAGAGATTACTACAAGCAACTATATGCCAATAAAACGGACAACCTGGAAGAAATGGACAAATTCTTAGAAAAGCACAAACTTCTGAGACTGAACCAGGAAGAAATAGAAAATATAAACAGACAAATTACAAGCACTGAAATTGAAACTCTGATTAAAACTCTTCCAACAAACAAAAGCCCAGGACCAGATGGCTTCACAGATGAATTCTATCAAACATTTAGAGAAGAGCTAACATCTATCCTTCTCAAACTCTTGCAAAATATAGCAGAGGGAGGAACACTACCAAACTCATCGTATGTGACAACCATCACCCTGATACCAAAATCCGACAAAGATGTCATAAAAAAAGAAAACTACAGGCAAATATCACTGATGAACATAGATGCAAAAATTCACAACAAAATGCTATCAAACAGAATCCAACGGTACATTAAAATGATCATCCCATGATCAAGTGGGGTTTATCCCAGGAATGCAAGGATTCTTCATTATATGGAAATCAATCAATGTGATACACCATATTAACAAATTGAAGGATAAAAACCATAAGATAATCTCAATAGATGCAGAAAAAGGTTTCAACAAAATTCAACACTCATTTATAATAAAAACTCTCCAGAAAGTAGGCATAGAGAGAACCTACCTCAACATAATAAAGGCCATACATGACAAACCCACAGCCAACATCATTCTCAATGGTGAAAAACTGAAACCATTTCCTCTAAGATCAGGAACAAGACAAGGTTGCCCAGTCACCACTATTATTAAACATAGTTTTGGAAGTTTTAACCACAGCAGTGAGAGAAGGAAAAGATATAAAAGGAATCCAAATCAGAAAAGAAGAAGTAAAACTGTCACTCTTTGCAGATAGCATCATACTATACATAGAAAATCCTAAAGATGCTACCAGAAAACTACTACAGCCAATCAATGAATTTGGTAAAGTAGCAGGATACAAAATTAATGCACAGAAGTCTCTTGCATTCCTATACACTAATGATGAAAAATCTGAAAGAGAAATTAAGGAAACACTCCCATTTACCACTGCAGCAAACAGAATAAAATACCTAGGAATAAACCTACCTAAAGAGATAAAAGACCTGTATGCAGAAAACTATAAGACACTGATGAAAGAAATTAAAGATGATACAAACAGATGGAGAGGTATACCATATTCTTGTATTGGTAGAATCAACATTGTGAAAATGACTATACTACCCAAAGCAATCTACAGGCTTAGTGCAATCCTTATCAAACTACGAATGGCATTTTTCACAGAACTAGAACAAAAAATTTAACAATTTCTATTGAAACAAAAAAGACCCTGAATAGCTAAAGCAATCTTGAGAAAGAAAAACGTAGCTGGAGGAATCAGGCTCCCTGACTTCAGACAATACTACAAAGTAGTATCAAGACAGTAATCAAGACAGTATGGTAATGGCACAAAAACAGAAATATAGATCAATGGAACAGGATAGAAAGCCCAGAGATAAACCCATGCACATATGGTCACCCTGTCTTTGATAAAGGAGGCAAGAATATACAGTGGAGAAAAGACAGGCTGTTCAATAAGTCATGTTAGGAAAACTGGACAGCTACATGTAAAAGAATGAAATTAGAACACTTCCTTACATCATACACAAAAATAAACTCAAAATGGATTAAAGACCTAAATTTAAGGCCCGACACTATAAAACTCTTAGAGGAAAACATAGACAGAACACTCTATGACATAAATCACAACAAGATCCTTTTCGACCCACCTCCTAGAGTAAGGGAAATAAAAACAAAAATAAACAAATGGGAACTAATGAAACTTAAAAGCTTCTGCACAGCAAAGGAAACCATAAACAAGACGAAAAGGCAACCCTCAGAATGGGAGAAAATATTTGCAAACAAAGCAACTGACAAAGGATTAATCTCCAAAATATACAAGCAGCTCAATATCAAAAAAACAAAACAAAACAAAATTCAAAAATGGGCAGAAAACCTAAATAGACATTTCTCCAGAGAAGATATACAGATTGCCAACAAACACATG
Source organism: Balaenoptera borealis (assembly GCF_965194805.1). Taxonomy (NCBI): domain Eukaryota; kingdom Metazoa; phylum Chordata; class Mammalia; order Artiodactyla; family Balaenopteridae; genus Balaenoptera; species Balaenoptera borealis. Next base: position 37,662,927 of record NC_138860.1, on the reverse strand, counting down.
AATGGATGCTCAACATCACTAATCATTAGAGAAATGTAAATCAAAACTATAATGAGGTATCAACTCACACTGGTCAGAATGGCCGTCATCAAAAAATCTACAAACAATATATGCTGGAGAGGGTGTGGAGAAAAGGGCAGCCTCTTGCACTTTTGGTGGGAATGTAAAATTATACAGCCACTATGGAGAACAGTATGGAGGTTCCTTAAAAAACTAAAAATAGAACTACCATATGACCCAGCAATCCCACTACTGGGCATATACCCTAAGAAAATCATCATTCAAAAAGAGACATGTACCATAATGTTCATTGCAGCACTATTTACAATAGTCAGGACTTGGAAGCAACCTAAGTGTCCATCGACTGATGAATGGATAAAGAAGATGTGGCACATGTTTACAATGGAATATTATTCAGCCATAAAAGGAAACGAAATTCAGTTATTTGTAGTGAGGTGAATGGACCTGGAGTCTGTCATACAGAGTGAAGTAAGTCAGAAGGAGAAAAAAAATACCATATGCTAACACATATATGTGGAATCTGAAAAAAAAAAAAAAAAAAAGGTTCTGATTAACTTAGGGGCAGGGCAGGAATAAAGATGCAGAAGTAGATAATGGACTTGAGGATACCGGGAGGGAGAAGGGTAAGAGGGGACAAAGTGAGAGAGTAGCATTGACATCTATACACTACCAAATATAAAATAGATAGGTAGTGGGAAACAGCTGCATAGCACAGGGTGATCAGCTTGGTGCTATGTGACCACCTAGAGGGGTGGGATAGGGAAGGTGGGAGGGAGACAGAAGAGGGAGGGAATATGACGATATATGTATATATATAGCTGATGCACTTTGTTATACAATAGAAACTAACACAACATTGTAAAGCAATTATACTCCAGTAAAGTTGTTAAAAGAAAAGAAAAGAATAGTCTACCTGGTAAGGTTATTATAGAGATTTGAAGGAGAGATAAAGAGTTTTACAGACAACCAAAAGCTAAAATAGTTCAGCACCAATAAACTGGCTTTACAAAAAATGTTAAAGGGATTTTTCTGAGTGGAAAATAAGAGATCACAAATGGAAACATGAACATTCTGAAAGAAAAAATCTTTCTAGTAAAAACAAATATACAGTACATGTAGTAGGGCAGCCACTTATAAAGTTAGTAGGAAGGTTAAAAGACTAACGTAGTAAAATTATCTATATCCAAAATAGGTAGTTAAGGGATACACAAAACAAAGGATGTAAAACATGAAGTCAAAAATATTGAATGTATGTTGGGGAGGAGATGCATGGTTGGTAGAATATGTCTGATCTTAAGAGAGATTATCCACTTTAAATAAACATCATGGTAACCACAAAGCAAAAATCTATATACATACAAAAAAGAGAAAGGAATACAAACATGACACTAAATATAGACATCAAATCACAAGGAATAAGGCAAAAAAAGAAGAAATGAACTCCAAAAACAACCAACAATTAACAAAATGGCAAAAAGTATGTACCTATCACTGTTTACTTTAAATGTGAATGGACTAAATGCTCCAATCAAATGACAGATTGGCCGAATAGATTTAAAAAAATTTTTTTAAAGACCCGTATGTATTCTGCCTGTGCTGCCTACAAGAGATTCACTTCAGATCTAATGACACACACAGACTGAAAGTGGAGATGGAAAAAGCTATTTCATGTAAATGGAAACAAAAAGAAAGCTGGGGTAGCAATAGTTATATTTGACAAAATAGACATTAAAACAAAGACTGTCACAAAAGACAAAGAGGGACATTACATAATGATCAAGGAATAAATCCAATAAGAAGATATAACAATTGTAAATATATATACACCCAACCTAGGAGCACCTAAATGCATACAACAAATATTAACAAACATAAGGGGAGAAATTGACAATAATGAAACCCCAGTAGAGGACTTTAACACCTCACTTACATCAATGGACATATCATCCAGATAGAAAGTCAATAAGGAAACACTGGTCTCAAACAACACATTTGATCAGATAACTTCATATATACATTTAGAACATTCCATGTGAAATACAGCAGAATACACATTCTTTTCAAGTGCACACATCATATTTTCCAGGATAGATCACATGCTAGGCCATAAAACAAGTCTCAATAAAGTTAAGAATATTGAAATCATATCAAGCATCTTTTTCAACCACAATGTTATGAGACTAGAAATCAACAAGGGAAAAAATTTACAAAAACCACAAATACATGGAGGCTAAACAATATGCTACTAAACAACAAATGGGTCAGAGAAAAGATCTAAGAAAAATTCTAAATACAAATGAAAATGGAGACACAACAATCCAAAATCTATGGGACACAGCAAAAGCAATTCTGAATGGGAAATTTGTAGCTACCTTAGGAAATAAGAAAAATCTCAAATAAACAACTTAACCTTACACTGAAAGGAAGTAGAGAAAGAAGAACAAACAAAACCCAAAGTTAGTAGAAAGAAATAAATCATAAATATCAAAGCAGAAATAAATGAAATAGACACCAAAAAAAAAAAATAGAAAAGAAACTAAAAGCTGGTTCTTTGAAAAGATAAACAAAATTGATAAACCCTTAGCCAGAGTCATCAAGAAAAAAAGAGGGAGAAGGCCCAAATCAGTAAAATTAGAAATAAAAAAGAAGTTACAACCAACACTGCAGAAATACAAAAGATCATAAGATACTACTATAAAAAACTATATGTCAATAAAATGGATCACCTAGAAGAAATGAACAAATTCTTAGAAATGTACAATCTCCCAAGACTGAACCAGGAAGAAATAGAAAATTTGAAAAGACTAATTATCAGTAATGAAATTGAATCAGTAATTTAGAAACTTCCAACAAACACAAGTTCAGGATCAGATGGCTTCACTGGTGAATTCTACCAACCATTTAGAGAAGAATTAACACTTATCCCTCTCAAAATATTCCAAAAAACTGCAGAGGAAGGAACACTTCCAAACCCATTTTATGAGGCCACCATCACCCTAATACCCAAACCAGACAAAGATATCACAAAAAAAAGAAAATTACAGGCCCATATCACTGATGAACATAGATGCAAAAATCCTCAACACAATACTATCAAACCGAATCCAACAATACATTAAAAGCATCATTCAATGTGATCAAGTAGGATTTAATCCAGGGATGCAAGAATTTTTCAATATCCACAAAACAGTCAATGTGATACACCAAATTAACAAATTAAAGGATAAAAACCATACGATCATCTCAATAGATGCAGGAAAAGCTTTTGGTAAAGTTCAGCATCCATTTATGATTTTAAAAATTCTCAACAAGGTGAGTATAGAGTGAATATACCTCAACATAATAAAGGCCAATTATGACAGAGATCACAGCTAAAATTATATTCAATGGTGAAAAGATGAAAACATTCTCTCTAAGATCAGAACAAGACAAAGATACCCATTCTTGCCACTTTTATTCACATAGTACTAAAAACTCTAGCCACAGCAGTCAGACAAGAAAATAAAAATGAAAGGAATCCAAATTGGAAAGGATGAAATAAAGTGACAGCTTTATTTCTTCCATTATAAGTAAAACTGTCCCTGTTTGCAGAGGGCATGATACTATGTAGAAAATACTAAAGATGCCACACACACATAAGAAAAAAAAACTATTAGAACTAATAAGTGAATGCAGTAAAGTTTCAGGGTACAAAATTAATATACAGAAATATACTGCATTTCTATACCCTTATAATGAACTATCAGAAAAAGAAATTCACATAACAATCCTATTTAAAATTGCATCACAAAGAATAAAATACATATGAATAAATCTCACCAAGGCAGTAAAAGACTTACATTTGGAAAACTGTAAGATACTGTGAAAGAAATTGAAAAAGGACACAAACAAATAGAAAAATATACAGTGCTCATGGACTGGAAGAATTAACATTGTTAAAATGGCCATCATTCTCAAAGCAATCTACAGATTCAATGCAATCCCTATCAAAAAACCATGGTATTTTTCACAGAACTAGAACAAATAATTCTAAAATTTGTACAGAAACAACAATGACTCCAAATAGCAAAAAAAAAAAAAAAAAAAAAAAAATTAGAAGGAGGAACAAAGCTGGAGGTAACATGCTCCCTGATTTCAAACTATGCCACAAAACTGCAGTAGTCAAAACCATGGTACTGGTACAAAAACAGATAGAAAGATCAATGGGACAGAATAGAGAGCCCAGAAATGAACCCACACATATATGGCCAACTAACCTATGATAAAGTGGGCAAGAATATACAATGGGGAAAAAATAGCCTCTTCAATAAATGCTGTTAAGAAAACTGGACATCTATGTGCAAAAGAATCAAACTGGACCACTTTCTCACACTATATACAAATATTATTTCAAAATTGATTAGAGACTTAAATGTAAGACCTGAATCCATCAAAATCCTAGAAGAAAACATAGGCAGTACACTCTTTGACACTGGTCTTAGCAATACTTTTTAGGATATGTTTCCTCAGGCAAAGGGAACAAAAGCAAAAATAAACAAATGATACTACACCAGAATAAAATCCTTTGCACAGTGAAGGAAACTATCAACAAAACAAAAAAGCCATCTACTTAATGAGAAAAGATATTCAAACAATATATCTGATAAAGAGTTAATATCTAAAATACAGAAAGAACCCACACACCTCAACATCAAGAAAACAAACAACCCTATTAAAAATGGGCAGAGGACCTGAATAGATATTTTTCCAAAGTAGACATGCAGTTGGCCAACAGACACATAAAAAGATGCTCAATATCACTAGTCATCAGGGAAATGCAAATCAATAAAACCACAATAAGATATCACCACATAGCTGTCAGAAAGGCTATTATCAAAAAGATAACAAATAACAAGTGTCGGTGAGGATGTGGAGAAAAAGGAACCCTTGTGCACTGCTGGTGGGAAAGTAAATTATTACAGCCACTATGGAAAACAGTATGGAGGTTCCTCAAAAAATTAGAAATAGAACTACTGTATGAACTAGCAATTCCACTCCTGGGTATCTATCTGAAGAAAATGAAAACACTAATTGGAAAAGGCATATGGACCCCTATGTTCATTGCAACATTGTTTACAATAGGCATGATATGGAAGCAACCTAAGTGTCAGTTGATAAATGAATGGATAAAGATGTTATATATACATATATAAAATAGAATATTATTCAGCCATTAAAAAGAAGGAAATCTTGCCATTTGTGCCAACATGGATGGACTTAGAGGGTATTATGCTAAGTGAAATAAGTCAGACAGAGAGACAAATGCCATATAATTTCACTTATATATAGAAGTTAAATAACAAAACAAAACAAACAAGCATAACAGAACAGAAACAGACTCATAGATATGGGAACAAATAGGTGTTTGCCAGAGAGGGGGAGTAGTGGTGTGAGTGACATAGGTAAAGGAGATTAAGAGGTACAAATTTCCAGTTACTAAATAAATGAGTCACAGGGATGAAATGTACAGCATGAGGAGCACAGTCAATAATATTGTAATAACTTTGTATGGTGACAGATGGTAACTAGACATGGTGGTGATCACTTTGTTATGTATAAGAATATCGAATCACTATGCTGTGTACCTAGAACTAACATAGTGTTGTAGGTCAATTATACTTCAAATAAATAAATAAATAGGTAAATAAAATTTAAAATAAATAAATAAATAAAATCATCCTAGCTCAAATTTCTCAACCAGCTAGAGTCTTCTCACCTAGTTCCAACTTCAAGACAGAGGAATTTTCCCACTTCTCACTTGATATGCAAACGATGGTGATTATCATCCATTGAGCTTCAAAGAATGTGATAGGCCAATGATTCTCAAACTTTAGTCTACCTGGAGGACTTGATAAAATTGGATTGCTGGGCCCCATCCCCTGGAGTTTCTGCTCCAGATAGCCTGGGATGGGACTCAAGAATGTGCATTTCTAGCAAGTCCAGGTGAAGCTAATGGACTGGTCTCCCACATGTTGAGAAGCATAGGTCACCAGCTCTACGCTCTCCTGGTGTCTTCTATAAATCAACACAATATGTGGGGGAAGGCAGTGGGAGAGTTTCATTGCCTTTTAGTCCTGATTCTGAATCCTGCCTCTTTCCCTAGTACCAAGTCATCTTGAACAAACTGCTTAACCTCACTGGGATTCAGTTTTCAAATTTTAAAAATAGCAACCAAGAAGATGGCGGAAGAGTAAGACGCGGAGATCATCTTCCTTCCCACAGATACAGTAGAAATACATCTACACGTGGAACTGCTCCTACAGAACACCCACTGAACGCTGGCAGAAGATGTCAGACCTCCAAAAAGGCAAGAAACTCCCCCCGTACTTGGGTAGGGCAAAAGAAAAAAGAAATAACAGAGACAAAAGAATAGGGACGGCACCTGCACCAGTGGGAGGAAGCCATGAAGGAGGAAAGATTTCCACGCACTAGGAAGCCCCTTTGTGGGCGGAGACTGCGGGTGGCAGAGGGGGGAGCTTCGGAGCCACGGAGGAGAGCGCAGCCACAGGGGTGCGGAGGGCAAAGCGGAGAGATTCCCACATGGAGGAGCGGTGCTGAGCAGCACTCACCAGCCCGAGAGGCTTGTCTGCTCACCCGCCGGGGCGGGCGGGGCTGGGAGCTGAGGCTCGGGCTTCGGTGGGATCGCAGGGAGAGGACTGGGGATGGCGGCGTGAACACAGCCTGAAGGGGTTAGCGCACCACAGCTGGCTGGGAGGGAGACCGGGAAAAAGTCTGCAGCTGCCGAAGAGGCAAGAGACTTTTTCTTGCCTCTTTGTTTCACGGCGCGCAAGGAGAGGAGATTCAGAGTGCCACCTAAACGAACTCCAGAGACGGGTGCGAGCCGCGGCGATCAGCGCGGACCCCAGAGACGGGCGTGAGACGCTGGGGCTGCTGCTGCCGCCTCCAAAAAGCCTGTGTGTGAGCACAGGTCACTCACCACACCGCCCCTCCCGGGAGCCTGTGCAGCCCGCCACTGCCAGGGTCCCGTGATCCAGGGACAACTTACCCGGGAGAATGCACTGCGCACCTCAGGTTGGTGCAATGTCACGCTGGCCTCTGCCGCCGCAGGCTCACCCCGCCTCCTCTGTAACACTCCCTCCCCACGGCCTGGGTGAGCCAGAGCCCCCGAAGCAGCTGCTCCTTTAACCCGGTCCTGTCTGGGTGGGGAATGGACGCCCTCAGGCGACCTACACGCAGAGGCGGGTCCAAATCCAAAGCTGAACCCCAAGAGCTGTGCGAACAGAGAAGAGAAGGGGAAATCTCTCCCAGCAGCCTCAGAAGCAGCGGATTAAAACTCCACAAACAACTTGATGTGCCTGCATCTGTTGAATACCTGAATAGACAACGAATCATCCCAAATTCAGGAGGTGGACTTTGGGAGCAGGATATATTAATTTTTCCCCTTTTCCTTTTTTTTGTGAGTGTATATGTATATGCTTCTGGGTGAGATTTTGTCTGTATAGCTTTGCTTTATAATAGCTTTATTTTACTTCACTATATTATAGCCTCTTTCTTTCTTTCTTTCTATTTTTTCTCCCTTTTACTCTGAGCCGTGTGGACGAAAGGCTCTTGGTGCTCCAGCCAGGCATCAGGGCTGTGCCTCTGAGGTGGGAGAGCCAACTTCAGGACACTGGTCCACAAGAGACCTCCCAGCTCCACGTTATACCAAACAGCAAAAAACTCTCACAGGTCTCCATCTCAACATCAAGACCCAGCTTCACTCAACGACCAGCAAGCTACAGTGCTGGACACCCTATGCCAAACAACTAGCAAGACAGGAACACAGCCCCATCCATTAGCAGAGAGGCTGCCTAAAATCATAATAAGGCCACAGACACCCCAAAACACACCACCAGACGTGGCCGTGCCCACCAGAAAGACAAGATCCAGCCTCATCCACCAGAGCTCAGGCACTAGTTCCCTCCACCAGGAAGCCTACACAACCCACTGAACCAACCTTAGCCACTGGGGACAGATACCAAAAACAACGGGAACCACGAACCTGCAGCCTGTGAAAAGGAGACCCCAAATACAGTAAGATAAGCAAAATGAGATGACAGAAAAACACACAGCAGATGAAGGAGCAGGGTCAAAACACACCAGACCTAACAAATGAAGAGGAAATAAGTAATCTACCTGAAAAAGAATTCAAAATAATGATAGTAAGGATGATCCAAAATCTTGGAAATAGAATAGACAAAATGCAAGAAACATTTAACAAGGACGTAGAAGAACTAAAGCGGAACCAAGCAATGATGAAAAACACAATAAATGAAATTAAAAATACTCTAGATGGGATCAATAGCAGTATAACTGAGGCAGAAGAAAGGATAAGTGACCTGGAAGATAAAATGGTGGAAATAACTACTGCAGAGCAGGATAAAGAAAAAAGAATGAAAAGAACTGAGGAGAGTCTCAGAGACCTCTGGGACAACATTAAACGCACCAACATTCGAATTATAGGGGTCCCAGAAGAAGAAGAGAAAAAGAAAGGGACTGAGAAAATATTTGAAGAGATTATAGTTGAAAACTTCCCTAATATGGGAAAGGAAATAGTTAATCAAGTCCTGGAAGCACAGAGAGTCCCATACAGGATAAACCCAAGGAGAAACACGCCAAGACACATATTAATCAAACTGTCAAAAATTAAATATAAAGAAAACATATTAAAAGCAGCAAGGGAAAAACAACAAATAACACACAAGGGAATCCCCATAAGGTTAACATCTGATCTTTCAGCAGAAACTCTGCAAGCCAGAAGGGAGTGGCAGGATATACTTAAAGTGATGAAGGAGAAAAAGCTACAACCAAGATTACTCTACCCAGCAAGGATCTCATTCAGATTCGATGGAGAAATTAAAACCTTTACAGACAAGCAAAAGCTGAGAGAGTTCAGCACCACCAAACCAGCTTTACAACAAATGCTAAAGGAACTTCTCTAGGCAAGAAACACAAGAGAAGGAAAACACCTACAATAACAAACCCAAAACATTTAAGAAAATGGGAATAGGAACATACATATCGATAATTACCTTGAATGTAAATGGATTAAATGTTCCCACCAAAAGACACAGGCTGGCTGAATGGATACAAAAACAAGACCCATATATATGCTGTCTACAAGAGACCCACTTCAGACCTAGAGACACATACAGACTGAAAGTGAGGGGATGGAAAAAGATATTCCATGCAAATGGAAATCAAAAGAAAGCTGGAGTAGCAATTCTCATATCAGACAAAATAGACTTTAAAATAAAGATTATTACAAGAGACAAAGAAGGACACTATATAATGATCAAGGGATCGATCCAAGAGGAAGGTATAACAATTGTAAATATTTATGCACCCAACATAGGAGCACCTCAATACATAAGGCAAATACTAACAGCCATAAAAGGGGAAATCGACAGCAACACAATCATAGTAGGGGACTTTAACACCCCACTTTCACCAATGGACAGATCATCCAAAATGAAAATAAATAAGGAAACACAAGCTTTAAAGGATACATCAAACAAGATGGACTTAATTGATATTTATAGGACATTCCACCCAAAAACAATAGAATACACATTTTTCTCAAGTGCTCATGGAACATTCTCCAGGATAGATCATATCTTGGGTCACAAATCAAGTCTTGGTAAATTTAAGAAAATTGAAATCGTATCAAGTATCTTTTCCGACCACAACGCTATGAGACTAGATATCAATTACAGGAAAAGATCTGTAAAAAATACAAACACATGGAGGCTACACAATACACTACTTAATAACGAAGTGATCACTGAAGAAATCAAAGGAGAAATCAAAAAATACCTAGAAACAAATGACAATGGAGATACGACAACCCAAAACCTATGGGACGCAGCAAAAGCAGTGCTAAGAGGGAAGTTTATAGCAATACAAGCCTACCTCAAGAAACAGGAAACATCTCGAATAAACAACCTAACCTTGCACCTAAAGCAATTAGAGAAAGAAGAACAAAAAAACCCCAAAGCCAGCACAAGGAAAGAAATTATAAAGATCAGGTCAGAAATAAATGAAAAAGAAATGAAGGAAACAATAGCAAAAATCAATGAAACTAAAAGCTGGTTCTTTGAGAACATAAACAAAATTGATAAACCATTAGCCAGACTCATCAAGAGAAAAAGGGAGAAGACTCAGATCAATAGAATTAGAAATGAAAAAGGAGAAGTAACCACTGACCCTGCAGAAATACAAAAGATCATGAGAGATTACTACAAGCAACTCTATGCCAATAAAATGGACAACCTGGAAGAAATGGACAGATTCTTAGAAATGCACAACCTACCGAGACTGAACCAGGAAGAAATAGAAAATATGAACAGACCAATAACAAGCAATGAAATTGAAACTGTGATTAAAAACCTTCCAACAAACAAAAGCCCAGGACCAGATGGCTTCACAGGTGAATTCTATCAAACATTTAGAGAAGAGCTAACACCTATCCTTCTCAAACTCTTCCAAAATATTGCAGAGGGAGGAACACTCCCAAACTCATTCTACGAGGCCACCATCACCCTGATACCAAAACCAGACAAAGATGTCACAAAGAAAGAAAACTACAGGCCAATATCACTGATGAACATAGATGCAAAAATCCTCAACAAAATACTAGCAAACAGAATCCAACAGCACATTAAAAGGATCATACACCATGGTCAAGTGGGGTTTATCCCAGGAATGCAAGGATTCTTCAATATATGCAAATCAATCAATGTGATACACCATATTAACAAATTGAAGGAGAAAAACCATATGATCATCTCAATAGATGCAGAGAAAGCTTTCGACAAAATTCAACACCCATTTATGATAAAAGCCCTGCAGAAAGTAGGCATAGAGGGAACTTTCCTCAACATAATAAAGGCCATATATGACAAACCCACAGCCAACATTGTCCTCAATGGTGAAAAACTGAAACCATTTCCACTAAGATCAGGAACAAGACAAGGTTGCCCACTCTCACCACTATTATTCAACATAGTTTTGGAAGTGTTAGCCACAGCAATCAGAGAAGACAAAGAAATAAAAGGAATCCAAATCGGAAAAGAAGAAGTAAAGCTGTCACTATTTGCAGATGACATGATACTATACATAGAGAATCCTAAAGATGCTACCAGAAAACTCCTAGAGCTAATCAACGAATTTGGTAAAGTAGCAGGATACAAAATTAATGCACAGAAATCTCTTGCATTTCTATACACTAAAGACGAAAAATCTGAAAGTGAAATTAAGAAAACACTGCCGTTTACCATTGCAACAAAAAGAATAAAATATCTAGGAATAAACCTACCTAAGGAGACAAGAGACCTGTATGCAGAAAATTATAGGACACTGATGAAAGAAATTAAAGATGATACAAATAGATGGAGAGATATACCATGTTCCTGGATTGGAAGAATCAACATTGTGAAAATGACTCTACTACCCAAAGCAATCTACAGATTCAATGCAATCCCTATCAAACTACCACTGGCATTTTTCACAGAACTAGAACAAAAAATTTCACAATTTGTATGGAAACACAAAAGACCCCGAATAGCCAAAGCAATCTTGAGAACGAAAAATGGAGCTGGAGGAATCAGGCTCCCTGACTTCAGACTATATTACAAAGCTACAGTAATCAAGACAGTTTAATACTGGCACAAAAACAGAAATATAGATCAATGGAACAGGATAGAAAGCCCAGAGATAAACCCACACACATATGGTCACCTTATCTTTGATAAAGGAGGCAAGCATATACAGTGGAGAAAAGACAGCCTCTTCAATAAGTGGTGCTGGGAAAATTGGACAGATACATGTAAAAATATGAAATTAGAACACTCCCTGACACCATACACAAAAATAAACTCAAAATGGATTAAAGACCTAAGTGTAAGGCCAGACACTATCAAACTCTTAGAGGAAAACATAGGCAGAACACTCTATGACATACATCACAGCAAGATTCTTTTTGACCCAGCTCCCAGAGAAATGGAAATAAAAACACAAATAAACAAATGGGACCTAATGAAACTTAAAAGCTTTTGCACAGCAAAGGAAACTATAAACAAGACCAAAAGACAACCCTCAGAATGGGAGAAAATATTTGCAAATGAAGCAACTGACAAAGGATTAATCTCCAAGATTTACAAGCAGCTCATGCAGCTCAATAACAAAAAAACGAACAACCCAATCCAAAAATGGGCAGAAGACCTAAATAGACATTTCTCCAAAGAAGATATACAGATGGCCAACAGACACATGAAAGAATGCTCAACATCATTAATCACTAGAGAAATGCAAATCAAAACTACAATGAGATATCATCTCACACCAATCAGAATGGCCATCATCAAAAAATCTAGAAACAATAAATGCTGGAGAGGGTGTGGAGGAAAGGGAACTCTCTTGCACTGTTGGTGGGAATGTAAATTGATACAGCCACTATGGAGAACAGTATGGAGGTTCCTTAAAAAACTACAAATAGAACTACCATATGACCCAGCAATCCCACTACTGGGCATATACCCTGAGAAAACCATAGTTCAAAAAGAGTCATGTACCAAAATGTTCATTGCAGCTCTATTTACAATAGCCAGGACATGGAAGCAACCTAAATGTCCATCAACAGATGAATGGATAAAGAAGATGTGGCACATATATACAATGGAATATTACTCAGCCATAAAAAGAAATGAAATGGAGGTATTTGTAATGAGGTGGATGGAGTTAGAGTCTGTCATACAGAGTGAAGTAAGTCAGAAAGAGAAAAACAAATACAGTATGCTAACACATATATATGGAATCTAAGGGAAAAAAAAAAAAAAGACCATGAAGAACCTAGTGGCAAGATGGGAAGAAAGACACAGACTACTAGAGAATGGACTTGAGGATATGGGGAGGGGGTGGGGTGAGATGTGACAGGGTAAGAGAGTGTCATGGACATATATACACTACCAAATGTAAAATAGATAGCTAGTGGGAAGCAGCCACATAGCACAGGGAGATCAGCTCGGTGCTTTGTGACCACCTAGAGGGGTGGGATGGGGAGGGTGGGAGGGAGGGAGATGCAAGAGGGAAGAGATATGGGAACATATTGTATGTGTATAACTGATTCACTTTGTTATAAAGCAGAAGCTAACACACCATTGTAAGGCAATTATACTTCAATAAAGATGTTTAAAAAAAAAAAGAAGAAGAAAAAAAAATAGCAACCATGATATCTCTCAAGTTTTTTTGGTAAGGAATAAAGAATATAGCATATATAAAATCCTTAGTGCAGAATCTGATACATGATATATGATTCAGTAGTATTCTTTCTCTAATTCTCCCCTTACTAAGGGACCTCATTGAGGTGAGAGTCTTCCTACACTCTCAAATAGGACCGTAGCCTAAGCTAGTTCTTCCACTAAGGTAGGCAATGGAGCAGCACAGTGACCATAACATGTAAATAACATAGGTTTATGTGTTATGTTCACATGTTAGATTGAATATAGATTATGCTAGTGTCCATTCTCTTGCTCAGCCCGAAGAAATGATATTTCCATATGGAAGTGACGAGAAGGAAAGTCATAAACCATGCTAATAGAAGTCTAAATTCTACTTTAATGACGGCTGTATGTGCACAATTAATTACAGAATGCCAAAGAACGATGGCTCTGTTTTACACAGCAGGGACTGTGGTTATTTCTTACTAAGTCCTATATGAGTCCGTCACAATGAAGCGTTGTCTGGGGCTGGAGCTCAGCACTAAAGAGGAGGATCATCAGTGGCTTCAGCCCCAAAGGGAAAATGCTGGGAGAAGCTGGGCAGAGCCATGAAATAAAAATGCTGTGACTTCTGGAAATTAAAGTGTTTTGGAAGCTGAATTTTATCAGGCTTCCATTGGAGCTAGAAGAGAATAAGGGAAATATGTTGGCATTAAAATTCAAGAAGATACAAAGAAATGTACAAAACTTCCAGGTGATTGTGAGTGGGAAGAAAAAGTCTGAACTACCTCTCATCTTCTCATTTAGGATGAGATTTCTGGACCAAAGTCCTTAAAGAAAGGAGATAATGCATAATTCATTGTGTTTTATAAAGGCTAATGAGATAATTCATTAGGTACTCACCCAAATTCCTTACGTATGGTAATCCCTCAATAAACGGTAACTATTGGTAATTAGTATTATCTTGAAAAGCATATTTGTAGTACAATTAATTATTTTATTCCATCCCCCTCCCCAACAACTAGATTACACGCTCCACAAAGGCAGGGACCAGATCTATCTTTTCAATATCTTTCTTTATGTCTTGTGCTACTACAGTGCCTGGTGCATAACAGAGGCATGATAGGTATTTGTTGACAGTAGAAAGGATGGAAAAAGGCTCAAGAAGAGATGGAAGATTTGGGTATGGGTTCTACCATGTAGAACACAAAGAGAAAAATTAGAACACAAAGAAGAAAAATTATGGGGAGCTAAGTACAGGAAATGGGACAGAAAACCTCCTTTGACTCCAGATGTTAAAGAGCGTTTCCTTGGCGACTAAATCATTACTGTTGCTTGCCTTTGGCTTTCCCCTCATTACCCATCCTGCAATGGCAAGTTGGGACATTGATCCCTCTAGTAACTGTCAGTGTGTTCACCCTGGGACTTCCTAATTGTCTGAATCACCTGAAGCTCCATCAAGGCCACCATTAACCTGTATGACATCTTTGTACAAATTTGAAAAACGTGCCTCTTCTTCCACATGGATGTAGCCCTCAAGCTAGGAGCTCTGCTTGGTGAGTGGAGTGTGGATTGGGTTTTAGCCTTCTCCCACCCCTTCTTCCTGCTATCCCCTCAACCAGGTTCAAGGTATAATCTAATACAATAATACTTCGTAGACCAGGGCTCCGTTGAACTTCAGCTACAGCAACACACATTTATTGAGTGTGTATTTACAATGTGTAAGCACTGGGGCTACAGTGGTGGGTAAAGCATGGCTCCTGCCTTCATGGAGTTTGTTCTGTTACTAAGGAAGTGGCAATAGGCAAAATGGTTGAGCAAAAAGAGAAGAAAAAATAAATAAATGTCTGTTGTTTATAAACCACTCAGTCTATGGCATTTTGTTATAGCAGTCTGAATGAGTGAGACATACCTCACTTGAACACAGCGCCTGCCGGTCACCAGCTATGCTACTTTGAGCAAGTGGTTGTACCTTTCAAAGCCTCCATTCTCTCATCTGGAGAATGGGGATAATGACATTATCTCCTTCAGAGTCTTGTTGTAAACATTACATGAAATGAAAAGATATGCTATAGCCTAAATATTTGTATCTGTCCCCCATTTTATATGTTGAAATCCAATGCCCATTGTGATGGTATCAGGAGATAAGGCATTTGGATTGTGCTTAGATTGTGAGGGTGGACTCCTCATGAATGGGATTAGTGCATTTATAAAAGAGACCCCTTCCACCACATGAGGACACAAAGAAGTCAGCAGTCTGCAGCCTTGAAGTGGGCCTTCCGCAGGCACAGTTGGAGGAAGTAACTGAGGGGACATGACCACCAATTGACCCGCAAGCTGGATCCCAGCAATCAGAGGCTCCTCACGCCCTCCCTGGAATGTACATTCTGTCCACCGTTCCCACAGTGGGAGCTGTTCCAAGGACAAAGCCTTGGGAGAGTAAAGTGTGATGACCATCTGGATGGTATACGTGACTGAACCTAGTTAAGGCTTCTATATAAACCTTAAGATTCTGATGGGCAGGTGCGGAGATGTACTTGCTTTGCTGCTGCCTAAAACAAGCCTCATATGTAAGTTTCCTTGCTCGTTAAAACTGCCACCTTCCAATCTAGAGTGGTCTGCCTCTTTCTTTGGTCTCTCCTTGTCCTCCACATACAGGGGCCAGTTTAGGAACCAGCAGACACCAAATCTGCTGGTGCCATGATCTTGGACTTCCCAGCATCTAGAACTATGAGAAATAAATGTCTTGCTCATAAGCCACTCAGTTTATGGCATTTTGCTCTAGCAGCCTGAACCAACTAAAACAGTATGTATTTCATATATTTTAGGTATTATTATTATTATTATCATTCTATAGCTAATCAGTGATATAACCATGAGGAGAATGGAAACATCCTTTTGGACTAAGACATTCAGGAAAAGCATCACCAAAGGAGTGTAACTTAAGCAAGAATGGTAACATGAAATGCCTTCAGGGAAGAGGCAGGAGCAAAATTTACTAAAACAGGCCAGATTTGAGGCAGTAAGGAGTTGTGCAGAATGTGACAAACCAGAGAAGACATCTAAAGCATTCAACTTCAAGTGTTTGAAAACAAACGCTATAGCCTGCAAGATACATTCTGCCTCTGCGCGATGGGTAAAAATACGCAAAAATTGGCTAAGAAAACTCCCAGTCCTCTCAGAAGTCTTGCTCTTTCCAATCAATTATTGTCACTCTTTCTTTTTCTTCCTCTAGGGGTGTTTGAGAGAGATCTCGAGCCCCTAAAATTCCTGACAACAGCCTCCCTTGATAATGGCACAGGCCCAAAGCTACAAAAAGCAGAGCCACTCTGTATTTAAACTCCAAACAGTGCTCCATGCCAAACTCTCAGAAATTCTAGGCCTTTCCTTTCCCCTCACCCCCGACCCACACTAAATCTGAGATGAACTGACTGCAGAGACTTCTTGCTCAGAGTACATTGCTTGAAAGTTGTGTCATAAACGTATCGATCCTGCCTGGTGCTCCCAAACAGAATCTTGATGTTGAAGCACTCCTTTAATCAAAAGTAAATTATGTATGGGCCATATAGGTCAGTTCAGCCAGCCTCACAAAAAAAGCAATCCATCATTTATTCGTAAATGTCAGTGAAATCTGGGGATCAATATGTGCGCCAATGTGGATTTTGTTTATTATTTTTCTGTAAATATCAATGCCGAGAAATATTTCGAGTGAGCACACGAGCACCATGGGAAATCAGAACCCGACCTAAGGTAGGCAGTGGACTCTTTCTGAGTGGATTTAGTCTGTCTTCTTGGAACTCCTTTGCAGGTGAGAGCTGGACCCATGGGAAATAGAAAGGAGAGAAAGAAAGGAGAGGAACATTCTTACAGGTTTTGAGAAAGTTACAGAATTATCTCTCTTACAATGAGGTGGAAATGGCTTCTCCTGATAGACTCTGAGGAGTGAGTTTGGGCATAGAAAATAAAAGTGACTCCAAAAGATCTGGTTTATACACAGAATCCCTGGAGTCCGAAGGCAAGGGAATCTACAGTCCAGTCCTGTCCTATTCCTTTTCTTGGCTCATCCTGATTAAAGCACCATATTTGTGATGTCAGAGCCCTGGCAGTAGAAGCAGCAGCAAGCCATTGTTTGAGAGGAAGGACCTTGTTTCAAACTTCCTATTGTTTTCTTCCATTACTTTTAGAGGCAATATAAAGGTCTTTGAGTCAGTAAAAACACGGTCACAGTGACACTTAGGAAAGACATTTTAGTAAAGAATGTAAAAACATTTTAGTAAAGCATATTGGAAAACATAAAAGATTGAAGGCAGAGAGGCCAACTGTGAAGCCCAGGCTGGATGGGTAGACATCCCTTTGCAGTGGAAAGATCAGAAGATTTCAACTCAGACACCAGGGCTTTTAAGTTAAATCCTTGCTCTATTAATTACTAGATGTAAAAACTTGGGCAAATTACAGTACTTTTCTGAGCCTCAGTGTCCTGTTGTAAAATAAGGTTAATAAGAGCAGCTGTATCAGTCAGTCTAGGTTATACTGCAATAACAAACAACCCCTTGAATCTCTTAGAAAATGTTTCTATTCCTCTCATGCTTCATGCCCATCCTGGGGGTGCCCTGTGAATCTGTGCTTGCTCTTCCTCTCAAATTGGGCATGTTTTACTTCAAGGGGTTCAGGAAAGTACAATCTTACACTGTATTCAGATGGAGAAGAATTGGATACACTTGGCAAACAATACCCATAGCTATCACACTGAATTCATAGGTCTTGGGGGCAAATTAGAAGTAACGGAGTGTCTTATACATTACAGAAAGTCAGTAAACCATGGCTGCTTACACTGAGCCAGTCCTTTGATGTCAGAGTCTGAAGGCTGGGTTTAATCTGAGACACAAAATAGTGAATTTATAGGTGTGAAGAAGGAGAATGACTAGATTGTGGGCTGTTGAGATTAATTTAGTCCAAGTATGGTGAGGCTAGAGGCTTTAAGACCCTCCTGGAAATGATGCTAAAGGCCTAGACATGTAACAAGGACAGTAAGTACCTACTGGCATATTTGGGATTGACAGTCCTGCTGGATGTGATGCAGAGACCTCTGGAAAGGGATGCCATGAACATACTGACTATTTTCATGGGAAGATCAGTTTAAGCTGTGGAAATCATACAGTTAGCACCCAGTGTCCTTGAGAACATTTACACTGGTTTCTTCCTGTAAAGTTTTTTCCTGGTCTTTGCATCTCCACTGGGAGTCTTGTAATTGTGTCATCATGGATTAGGTAATAGGAGACCTAAGATCGGGCCTATTACTCAAACTGTCTCTGTGACCTTGATAAAGTACTCCTGTTCCTTCTCTAGGCTTCAGTAGACTCATTTGTAACACAGGAAAGTTAAAATCCATCATCTCTAAGGTCTCTTTCAACATCAGGTTTACATTATTTTGATGAGTGTTGGCAATGAGCACAAGATGACTCTCCTTGTGTGCAAGTGAACTCTAATAAAAGGGAGTCTAAGAATATCTGATTTGATTTGAGCATGTGTGCTTCCCAGGGTCTATTTTCTCCATCCTATGAAAGATTAGAAAAACAAAAAGGTAAAATAAAATCAAGGTGTATATAATTTCTTGGAGTTATTTTAAAGTATTGGAAATAAAAGGGCAGAACCCAATTCATGCTTTTCTTGTTTTCAGGTTTGGGAAGATCCCTGCAAACTCTTCAGGAGGGTGCCCTCAACCTTTGTTAGCAGGGCTGAGAGAAATATGTGAGTTTGCCCAGATCCATGGTGTCCTAGTAGCACCCAAATTCTGTAATAAGGGCAGGGATATTGTCTTGCTCATTGCTGTATCCTCAGCACTAGGAATAGTGGATAACACAAAGTTGATGGTCAACAAATATCCATGGAACCAATATATGAATTGTAGAGAGAAAACTAATCATGTGCCAGGTCCTCCCATTCATGGCCTCTTTCCAATCTCTTCTTTTTAGGTCAAAATTCTTTCCCTTATGCATGTCTCCAGTGGTTCCCTCTCCATCCTTCAACCCATACCTACTAAATAAGCATTTAATACATGCTTAATCCTAGTACATATCCTTAATGAGACATATGCTAATCTGCTTTTCGCCACCTAGTGTGAAAACTTGCAAACTGACTTGTGCTGAGACTTCCTTTGCAGAGAAATAGAAGGTTTGACCTCTTCACTACGTATATCCGGGAGACCCAGAGGAGCATCTTTCCCTGCCCTTTTCTCTCAACAGAAAAAATCTATTAATGGATAATAAAGGACAGTACATATTCTTGTCTCAGATGAGTAATCAAAGTAAATAATGAAGTGTTTTCAGAGACTATTTAACTCTATGTTTAAGGGAGATTTTGGAAACCGACAAGATGATGGAAGTCCAGTACTGCCCATGCTAGTTGTGAGAACTTGGCAAGTAACTTATGTTTTCTAAGCTTCCATTCTCTCATTCCTAACATGGATGACAATAATGGTAACACCTCTTGAGACAATCTGTAAAACAAAGCCCATAGTGAGTCTTCCTTCATTTATTTATTAAACAAGTATTTATCGAGTGCTTTCTATGTCCCAAACATTATTCGATACTCTGTGATATAGCAATTGGCAAGTAGACAAAAATCTCTTGTTTTTTTACTTACCTCCTAATGTTTAATAAATATTAGCTATTATTTTTATTGTTATTAATGTTAGACTAACTATGAGTATTCCAGGACTTTTATCTAGATGAAGTCTTTTTTTCTCTAATTGTTGTCAGTCAGTCAGCTGTATTTACTAACGAATCATGAGCACAGAGCCATGCTTTTGTGTCTATAAGGAGGCTAAGGAAGGAGGGAGGACAGATTGAAGTGTTCGCCTCTGCCTTGAAGGAGTTCACATGCTTGTGTAAAGACTAACAAGGACAGAGGTCTCCTGGATTTAATTTTTTTTTTTTTTTTTTTTGGCTGCACTGTGCAGCATGTGAGATCTTAGTTCCCTGACCAGGGATTGAACCATTGCCCCCTGCAGTGGAAGTATGGAGTCTTAACCACTGGCCCACCAGGGAAGTTGAGGTCTCCTGGATTTAAGAAGCACACCTAAATTAACACACCACCCCTTCTTGCTTGTTTCTAATTACCTTGCAGTAATAATAAGAGCTTGAGTGGATTTTCATCCTTGTCCATTGTAATCTGTCCAGAAAAGCCACTGAACCATTCTAAGAGTTCTGGAAGGAGAAAAATCAGTGGCTGTATGTGAACATCTTGGGAAGAGCATACTTTAATAAATAAATGGATGCATGTTTCTTAAACTGACAAGAGTCCTTGTCAAATTCCCTGACAAGGGAACGAGTAGACGCATCTCAATGGTATGTATCGGATACATAACCTATCCATGTAACTACGTGACTTCAGACAGTTTGGACCTCCGAAGGGGATATCAACAAACTCTTTAATCAAATCCTTCATTTGATAGGCAACAAAACAGATGCAGAGAGGGCAGGTGACTTTAGCCAAGACCGTGCAGCTGGTGTATGGACCACCTGGACAACAGCCTCAGTATCCCCACCCTCAACTCAGTGTTTCTGTAGCCTCTTGAAATCCTCTTTTGTCTGAGTGAAAACTCCTAGAGCTCAATGGTCTTTTTACTAAATGGTTTGCTCGGGGACTCAGGCTAGCAGCACGACCTGAGGAAATCTGAGAAGGAGCTTTCCGATGCAGAGGGTGCTGACGGTGGGGTTAGACACATTTCCAGCTGTGGATGAAGAAAGGGGCTTTGCAGGCACTGCCTCAAACCACTCACTTTCCTAAGGAGTTCAGAAAACAGCTGCTGGTTTTTCCTCCCAGACCCCTCAGAATAGTTCAACGGTCTTTTTCTGGACAGATCGTAACGAACAGGGATGAAAATCCACTCATGTTCTTATTACTGAGAGGTAGCTGGGAACAAGCAAGAAAGGGTGGTGTATTTAATTTATGCATTTTCTTAATTCGAGTCCTTTTAATCCTTGCAAAGGGCTTCTGTCATCATGGAGGAGACGGTACTCCAAACTCCCCCAGTGTTGACTAAATCCCTCTCTAATGATTTTTGTTTCTGAAAAGATCCAGATTCACTTGTGAGGAGAGATTTTAAAAGGAGGTGCCACCTAGTGGCCTCTTTGATGATCAGCAGCCGACAGCAAAAAAGGCCAGTCTTTAAGGATAGCAGCTGCAGCCATTTATCTCAACTCTGACTAAATGGCCGGAAGAATCAGCACGTTTATGTTGGGAGCAACCTCCAGAGATTTCCTATCAAGACACCTGCCTCCCGTCAGCACGAATAATATGTCTTACACTTATAATGTTGTATAAAACACTTTTACAAATATTATCACATTTAATTCTCACACCAGCCCTGTGAATTTTGATATAATCATTATCTCCGCTTTAAAGATGAGGAGATGATCAGTCTTAATATAGGTTTCTTCAACAAAAGCATTCGACAAGCGAGAAATTAATTAGGAGCTTGAACCCAGGCTTTCCACACATAATTTACCACTTGAAATCACCCATCTACCAACCCCAGGAAAATCTAAGGAGACTTGAAGACTTAAAAGAGACATGTCCGTGCCCGGTCTTACACCCCAACCCTTGCACAAGGATTGGATCAGTGTTTGGAACCGATTTTTCGTTAATGTTTTTGAGTTAAGAGAGGGTTTCTACCACCTGCAAATTCATCTCCAAATATTCCCTCAACAAATGAGCAAATCAAACCGTTTTGGCTGACAGGAACGAGGCAGAATTGACATGGACTGGTGTTGGCAGGGAGGGGCTGCCGTGTCCATGTGGCAGTGACTGATGGGGCCATCCCAAAATACAGAAGAGGCTGCTGGCCATGTCAGAAGAGTCTTGTAAGAGGAAATTAAGCCGGATATCACCCCTCTATGGAATCACTGGGCACATCTCAGGTCCCAGGTTTAAATATTCAGTAGTCTTCAGGGGGAAAGTGAATTAATGAATAGGGTCATCTGATAGTAGGATGAAAAAAAATAGTGTTTGAAAAGTAAAAAAAAAAAAAAAAAAAAAGTATTCTACCCCATCTGCTTGCCCAGCCCCTCATAGGTAAGGAAATATGTCTAGTCTTATCTACCACTCCCTACTGTCACCCTAGCCCAACCCTACTTTCATCACACCCTACAGGGTCTTCTGGTACTTGGACATTCAAGGACAGCAGCCCTCAGTAGCCTGTGCAATCACAGGACATTCTCTGAAAGAGAAGCAATCTTGGGCAGTTTGGTTGTCTGAGAGAGGAGGCATTGTTAATGGCGGTCTTGACTTGTGGGCTGAAATAGTGAACTAGGGATGTGTTTGCTTTCTCTGGCTGTTACTTGTTAGATAAAAAATACACTTATAAGGGAAAAAAATTATCTCTGTTCCTAAGGGATAGGGCCAGACAGAAAGTTTTCTGAGATTCAAGCCAGATAAGAGTGCAAACCTTGTGGTACCAACAGGGCTCCTCTTCTGAGCACCCTGCAGTGGGCACCCATGGGCTCCTCACATGAAGGTTGGGAAGAGACCTTCCCTCTGCTCAAGGAAGAGGCTGCCGCTTGTGTCAGTTGAGTCCTTCAGAGGAAATTGAGCTGGATATAATCCCTGAAGAGTCTGTCTTGTTTTCTGTATCATCCCCTAGCAAAAACAAAGAAATCCAAGCCAGAGGTAGAACTAAACTAGATGTATTGGGTTCGTTAGTGCTGGGGTTATAAGGTAAACTGGCTGTAACATGCAGCATACCCTCAACCCCATTTTCCTGTGTCTCAGCCTGCTTCTAACCCCATCAAGACAGGCAGAGAGCCTCGTCTGGAGCCCACTCACTAACCCAGAGCCTACGTGTCAAAGCTCACACATACATTTAGCCCTTTCCTCCTGAGGGAATTTCAGTCAATTCCCTGACCGTCCCAGTCACTTACATTGCTTCTCAAAATTCAGGAAGTCTGGTGTAATTCTCCACTGTCTAGGCAAGCAGAATGAAGCAGGAGATAGTAAGGGTTAATAAAAGATCTAAAGGTTTCTCATCTCTTTCTTTGAATTGGTCTTGCTCCTCCTTAGTCTTGGATACCCCAGAGTGATTATAGAGCCCCTTCCTCTGACAAATAATCTCTCCATTGCAATTAGGGGAGAGGTGTTCGGGGTCATTTCACAAAGATGTTGGTGGATAGACTAGACTCTCAGATTTTGAGACGCCCCACAGCCTGGCTCAGCTCATGTGTCCAGTGCTTTGCTAATAACAGTAGCAGCAAGGGCACCTCCAAGAGCATTGACAATAATAATAATGTCACACACTCATTCAATCCAAGATGTTTTAAAAGTTTAAAGAATTTATTATGTGTCAGGCATCTTCCTAGGTACTTAGAATTCATCAGGCAACAAAACAGTAAACATTCCTGTGCTCGTGAAACTTTCATCATAGTTCACAAAGGTTTTTGCCCGTTTGCCTTATTGAAGCTTTGCAAGAACGTCTAAGAGTGTTGACATCTGAACTCCCTGTTTCTACAGATGAAAGACATTTTTTTTTTCTGCTCCTTGTATCATTGAGCAGTTCTCCTCATGCCCAGGTCAAATTTCTGGCCAACCTTAGTCCATAATGTCTTTCTTGATTTTCTCTGTTAATATATATGTCAACACATCGATTTTATTTCCACTGTAACAGTTTGGTATTTTAGGAAGAACAAAAGATCCAGAAGAAACTTAAGCTCAAATCCATTCTCCACTACTCACTAGCTGAGTAGCCTTAGTCAAGTCTCTTTATTCCAGTTTCATCATAAATAAAATTGATTCCGGCAGTGGAAAGCTGGAGGAAGGACCTCGGCTCTTGCCTTCTTTGAAGAAAGAATTCAGCAAAAGAAGCCAAGATTATGAAAAAGATAAAAGCATTTATTAGAAACAAAGTACATGTGGAAGAAGCAAAGTACATGTGGACAAAACAAAATAAGTGTGGAAGAGCACACAGGTGAGCTCGGAGTGAGCTGCTCACAATAGGGGCAGCTTAGGTTGCTTATACAGGGGCAGTTTTCCAGTGTTTTTTTTTGTTTTTTTTTTTTCTGGTTAATCATCTCCATATTTGGTCCTGGTGTGGGCACACCTCTCAGCCAAGATGGATTCCACCTGGCATCTTCTCCCTCCTTTTGTCCTTCCCCTAGACTGAGGGCCTTCTCTGTGCATGTGTTGGGTTGGGAAATCTGCAAGAATGCACCCAATCAGGGCCCAATGCTCCCACTGGTATCCAACTAGAAGCATCAGCAGGAGACAAGCTGCAGCTGCTCAGCCTGGGGCCTATATATCTCCTACCTCAAAGTGGACAATAAGAATATAATAAGACATCTATTACACCACACTTAGGGAAGTACTAAGTTGATGGTATTGTGCTTCCTGCAAATGTGGCATAGAGAGCTTGGCAGCAAAATTGATCCAGTGGAATTCTATCTGGGAAATGAACTTATGAGGATAATAAATTCTAAGCTCAGCTATTGAGATAAATATACATATGTATGTGTGTGTGTGTGTGTGTGTGTGTGTGTGTGTGTGTGTATATTTGCTCTGAATGGAAACAAGATGAGAATGGAAGCCAATTCTCTAGTGGACAATTGAAGGGACCATTTGATAAGTGGAGACATCAGTTTAGTCTTAGTAGAGAAAGAGAAATTTCAGTGTCAAGGTGATATCAGAACTTCTTTGGCCACTTTGAGAAACTCAGGTCTGGGAGAGGAATTGAGTGGCCCTATAATTCATCCCTCTGCCCCAGGGCAGGATGGCCATGTGGACATTGAATGGCTTCTGGGTAGTTGCCAGTGACAACGGACATTACTGTTGGACTGTTAAGAGCAGAAGACAAAGAAGACACTAGAAACTTGGATTTGACTTCTTTATTTCTTCAATCAATGCCCTAGAATAGATGAAGAACAGGTACAACACGTAGCAGGCAACCTGCTCTTGGGAGGCTACACCTATCCAGACCCTGGGATTCCCTCACTGCAAAATCAGCCTAAGCCTTGGGTCCCTTCTCAAGGAAGCCTGATATACAAAAGAAGCTTCTGCCTTCTAACAAAGCTGCCCCTGTCAGGACGGGAGGCTGGAGTGCAGACATCTCTTCCACAGAGGAGAGAAAAATGATATGAGAGCAGCTTGGATGGGAATAATATTTCAGGCATGGCTAGCTGTTAAAAATGAGCTAATTCAGAAGAGGCACATTTAAATAAATATAATGCAAAGGCATAATGGCACAAGATAATAGTTTTGAATGGGGAATTCTAATGACTTCAAGTGCATTTCACAGGGCAATTAATACACATGGCAATGCTGCAGCGTTCAGCAAAAGGGGAGGGAAAAACAGTGTCGGGAGCAAAAGAAGGGGAGATGGCGGCAACCGATAAAATAGGATTTGATTTTCTTTGCAGAAGGAGTGATTCTTACAGATATAATAAAAGAGAAAAATAAGTGTGTCAGGTTTTATAATTCAGCTTGTAAAATTTAGAATGATTAGTTTTTGAAGAGGGCAATTAGTCCTCTTTTGCATATTCATGGAGATTTTCTGGTTACTCCCTTCCCCCACCACAAACTAAAAATATATCCAATTCCCATCAAACTGAAGCCTCATCCCCTTCCATTCAGGGAGGGAGTTCTCTCTGCTGATTGGTACATACACATGCCCAGGATTCTCTTTAAGATATTATACATCTTTATTGATTCTGCTGTAAGCTAACAGAGGAGGTGTATGATTCTTTAGGGGCTGAGGAAGACTTCTGATGACAGCAAAGAGGGAGATTACACAGGGCAAGAGCCTGGCCCCCTGAGGCAGACAGAGGACATCTTATTTGCCTGTGTCTTCTTTTTCATTATTGCTCGTGTGTGTGTGTGTGTGTGTGTGTGTGTAGGGGAAGAAAAAGAAAGAAAGAAAGAAAGGAAGGAAGGAGGAAAGAAAGAAAGGGAGAGAAAGGGAGAGAGAGAGGGAGGGAGGGAGGAAGGAAGGAGGAAGAGAGAGAGAGGAAAGAAGGAAAGGAAGGAGGAAGGGAGGGAGGGAAGGAGAGAAGGATTGAAAGAGAGAGAGAGAAAGGAAAGTTCTAAGGAGATGAGAATCCCTCGTTGTCCGGTTTGGTGGAGGCCTAGAGGATAATTTTAAGGCAGCCAGCAAGCATAGGGATTTTTCCCCCTTTTTGTTTATATTCTTTTCAAGTATTTCCTAGAGCAAACAAAACTAGAAACCAATGAACAAAGTCCAAAACCCACACACAGTCAAAAACTACCTCAGCACAAAAGGAAGAGACCCTTATAGCCCATCTGGTTTGCTTCCATCTCTTCAGTACACTAATTTCTGTTGTGTTTTGTTTTTGTATATATGTGTGCTTTTTTTTCTTTTTTTTTTCCAAAAACTCAGTCATTTTCCTAATGTTTTGTACTAAGAATCTCTTTGGTCAGCTTCCAAATCTCTTGTAGCATTCTTCTCATATCCTGATCCGGTTAAGGGTTTTGGTCCCTCCTGACATTGCCTCCACTCTTTAAGCCAGTCTTTCTCCCTTTCAAATGCTTTGTTTTTTAACTCCCCCTCCCCCCACTGTCACTACCACACACACAAAAACTCACTTTGAATAGGAATAGATGAAGATAAGTGGCCATTTTAGTTCCTTCCACATATGAAAATATTTATAGATTTTGTCTTCATAAGATTTTGCTCAGGGCTGCTAAGCCTGAAAGAAGTTAATTATTCAAGGTCACAATGCTAATAAGAAGTAGAACTAGAGTCTGCATTCAGGTCTGTCTGCCTCCAAATTCCACACTCCTTCCAACATACCTTGGCTTCCCAGCTTGTAGGTCTTGAGTACTTTTAAAGGAGAAGTTCCTAATCTTTTTGTAAGAAGAAACTGCTTTTGATTTCTCCTGAAAAGGGAGGAAAATTAGAGAAATAAATTGACTACAAGAAGACAATGCTTGTTCTCCACTCCTGGTGTTCCTCTCCATTTGGAGTGATATCCATCAGCATAACACTCCTCAGCTCCCTTCTCCATCCCCTCTCTTTGGGATCTATATACCTGTAGGGTGTGCATTACAGGGGCCTCCCCTATGGGGAAGGCCTGTCTCTTTGAAGGATAGTCTTTGTCTCAGAAAAAAGTGTTCTTAATTCTGGGGTTCAATTTTAGGAAGCCTAAGTCACATTTTCTAACAATTCTATAGTAAATAATAAAGCTGATATTTTGGTCTCTACTTACCTGTCCCTGTCCTTCACTTGGTTGAAAAATCAGGTGAAGAAAAAGTGTTATCTATCTCAGCCCCTCAACCGTTGATACTGAGTGCCTCCTCTGACCCAGTCATGGTGCTAGACTTAACATTTCCTAACTTCATCTAGGGATATGGCACCTAGTGGCTATGAAAAAAAGGTGCTGATCTTATTCAATTGACTATGGATACTAAAAACACTCATCAGGATGACTCAGGAGTCTCAGCCTGGAATTTTCAAAAACTGGAATTGGGGTGCAAGCAAATGGGTATGGGTAATTAAATTTTGTGTAAATATGCATATATGTATTTTTCTAGGAAAGGTCTTTAGCTCTAATCAGATACTCAGAGGTTCTCTGATCACCTAAAATTATGCTATAGGTTGGAAAGTCAGTGACTGGTACCAACTTGGAAATAAAATCTTCAAGATCAGCTGATAGATTCTTGTCCTAAGCCACTATAACTGCTTTCCTGTAATTTCAGTGTCTCCAAATTCTGTTCTGATAATCACAACTAGAGACTGGGAAATTTACTTAAATTCAAGAAGAACAAATTCCTGTGGTCTGTAAATTATCATTGAGAGTTCTTTATATATTAAATTACAGAGTATAGGGAGCGTCAACATCCAAGCCTTGGAACCCTGTTCCATCCTCTCCTGTCTGGGTTTCCCTGTCCATTGCCTATGATTGCTATTTTCTCCACTTGACAAAAGTTCATAACTACCCTGAAATGGAGAGTCATTTCCTGCTTTGGCCTTCCTCCTGTCTTTTTGGAGACACATTAAGCAACCCCCTGCAGGGAACTTGCATTCTCCAAAGATGGCTCCCATGCTGTCCTTGAGAGGAAACTAGACTTCATAGTACATGGCAGTTGAACTCATAAATAAATATTAAATGTGCCACCAGATGGTTCATTAGCCAGTTGTTATGGCAATCAGCATTTCAGCCAATTAAAAACCTTTCCCAAGATTTTAAAATTTGTTGATTGTGAAAACATGAAGTGCTTGAAGACCATGCGGATACAATTGAATGCAAGAGGCATCTCTGCTTTGGGACAGGAGGCAGCTGGCAGGGATAGGGAAGGGAGGAAAAGGCAAGGGCACATCAGTGTGGTGCAGATACCAGAATGAAGATAAAGGATGTTGGGAGAGGAAGACATTTTCATTAATCTCTGCCTTGTATATAAATAATCTCCTCCAGTGTAGTAAGAAACTAAAGGAGTTATTCATCATATTTTTTTTTTTTGGTAGATTCCTCCCAATAGCAGTGACTGTATCTTGATGACTTTTATGCTTTCACTGCTAGAACACTACTTGGCACATAGTAGGTGGCAATTTATAGTAATGAAAAATAGTTTAGCTATGATCATCATAATAAATTGCAGTAAATAGCAAAAAATATAAAGTATTCTTGTTCTGTTATAGAAATCGGGGACAAATCATGTCACAGGGCTTAGATGAGAGCTGGTGAAGGAGGCTGCTGCTGTGGTCCTGGGGATTCTGGCTGGGGCAGAAGCACCTCATTGGTTCTGCTTCCATCTGTGGCTAGGATTGAGTGGTAAGGAATGAACCAGTGACTGGGAGTGTGGAGGACAGTAATGAGCCCCACATTGTACTTCTGCCACATGCTGTCTTGCCACTTTCAATGATCTGTGCATGCATGGATATTCAGTTTCCCGACCTAAATCTAATCCTTTCTAGGACTGGTATTCAAGAGTCTCACTCAAGTGGGCTGGGTGTGAGTCTGGCCTGGCTGGGCACTAGCCAAAGGGCAGACCTCAGAGGTTGGATTTGGAATAGCAAAATCTAAGCTAACAAACTTCTGCCTAAGATGCTAGGAGGTGAGGAAGACCAGAGGCATGAGTGAAGACAAATTTTACCGGGAAAGACTTAAATCCAACCGGGATGGTGTAAAGGAACTCAGATGGCTGCAGAGACAAGCATTCTAAGTTAATGAAAACAGAGAGAAAACAGACAGACATAGACGAGGAGCTAGGGCCCATATTCCACTGATCATATTCCACTGATCTTTGTATTCCCATCACCTTATACACTGTCTGTCACATAGTAGGTCCTCAGCAAAAGTTGATTAAACCAACAGCCATACTTTTCATCACCTCAATGTGTGCTAAACCATGTCATGTACGAGTGACTGAGAGAATTAAAATACTGAAATCTATTTTGGCCTTCTTCATTCCCTTCCTGGAGAATCCTTTTTCAATGATAATACCCAGAATCAAGACTTCCCTTCATCCTGACTCTCTGATCAAATGAATTTTCCAGGGAGGTGGACTCCCTCAACACCAGAATCAAATGCTTTTCAGGGATCCAGTCCAGGGGACAGTGGAGGGTCTGGGATTCCCACCTCACTGGCTGCCAAGAGACCTGGCTCTGCTCCCAGCTATTCATGAAGCCCCTCCCCCCTACCCCGTATCTCTCCACAGAGCTGTCTGGACCCCTCCACACAGAAATCTGCTGCCTCTGAAATTGTACCAATACAGCGAAGGGAAAGGAAGTGCAAAAAATAACTTCCCCAGACAATCAGAGCAGATGATTTTAATGAGGGCTTGGAAATGGGAAACAAATGACACCAAATTAGCCTCGCTCCCATTTGTCAACTGTGTTGGTGAAAGCACTAAGCCTCCATCTGAGTCAGCATTGGTGGAGCTGAAGGCTGCTTCTGGTTTCAGGAAATTTCTCTCACAGGAGCCCCCCACCTTCTTTTCCCAGAGCTGCTCTTCCCACTTGCTCAGGAGTCTGTTCAAATTGCTTCAAGGCAGCCAGGGCCCATCACTGCTAGCTTACAACTGCTTTAAATTTCCTCTGGGTAGAAGTACAGATCACCAAAGGAAAAGAGGGTCCCAGAGCCCATGAGCGACTCAGATAAAGGTAAAGGCCAGAACGAAGGTACGCACATTTCTCAAACTCTGTCCCTAGACCAGGGAACTTCTGGGTAGGCTGCATTTAAACATGACAGTTTTTCTATTTCCCTCTCAGTCATATATCACTTTTCTCCATCCTGTCTGATTCTGTCTCCTGGCAGCCCCTAGGTATTAAAAAATATGTCCATGTGAGATCATCGGGTGGGCAGGTGTGGACTGTTGCTCCACAATTCACAAAGCAGAATAATACCAATAATAATGCTCCCGTGTGCAGCTGGATGGGAGAGGCTGAGCTCCTCTGAAACTGGGGCTCGGGTCAGAGTGGTGAACAGAAAGGACTATAATAGATTATTACATTAAGCAAAAAGAAATTGTTTCCGCGCTGGAAGGAAAGAAAGTCATTAACTCGGAGGGTCCAGTTATCAGGGAAAATGATATAACATCTGCAGTGTGTTTTGGATAGCAATTTAAGAGGAAAAATTGGAAAAGAATTTGATGTGGGGTGAAAGGTGTTAGATTGACAGCTCGGGGAAGTGGACTATGTTGTTGCTTTGCCCGTCTGTTGGTCTCTGTATATGTCTTGGTCTGTGAGTCTCACTCACCTGCTCTGACGTTCTTTCCTTCCTCTTCATAGGAGACTATGTAGGGAAGAGACTGAGGTGAATTCCATCCCTTTCTATTTCTGAAAGCTTGGAGGTTCTCAGTTTTCAAATCCATACCCGTTTTCTAGTTTGGCTCTTAGTTTACAGGGAAATTCCAAGGCTTCCAGTCTGCCTTTGCTACTTTGGGTGTCACCATGTAAGAATGGCTTGGTTAGAATAGGAGTGGGGTTAACCCAGGAAACAAGGGAGTGTGCATAGCAGAAGTAAATAATTTGGGGTGAATCATTTGACCAATGTTTCACTGAAGGCTTACCATGTGCAGAATGCTGGATTTCATGCATGAAAGACATAAAGATGAACATGACCTAATGCTCCCTCAAGAAAGTTATCATATAGATGTGCAGATAACACACACATTACAGGGTAATCTAGAAATATCAGGCAGTCCAAGGTCACAGTCACTGAAGAAACTATCTTCTTTTGCTGTCTTTCACTCAGCCCACTCCCAGAACTTCCACATCCATTTAGGGAATGAATCATCCATTAGGTGAATCAATTTGAGTTAGATATTTAGAGTATAGGAACCTACTACCCAGAGGTCTGTTAATTTATAGGTCTGCTAATCACATTCCTGTAACACAACTACCTTGTCTAGTTTGATAGATAAATTTATAATTGTGTAAAGACTTCACAGACATAGTACCACAAACTCAGTCTTTCCTAGCCCAGGACATTTCATTACTTGGTTCCTGAGAAGTGTAATTTTTCTTTCTGGTTCTACCATGCTGCTTTAATTATATAGTAGGATAATCTGCTCTAAACTTAAAAATACATTGGATTAAATAAAGAAGTGGTACTGGGTGAATAGGAAACTCTGCTCCGTGAAGTCATGCAGGGACCGAGGCTGGCTGCTCAGCACTTCCATCCTCAGCATGGGGCTTCTATGTTCAGGTCCAAGGCAGCTACTCCAGATGTCACCACATCCCAACATCAGGGCAGGAGAAAGCGAGAATGCAGGAGACATTATTACATTATAAAATCATGGATCAGGTGTTATACACATCAATTCAACTTGCATTATATTGGCCAAAACTTAGTAACATGAGCATATCTAGCTGCAAGGGAGGCAGGAAAATGTAGGTTCTAGCAGGAAATTCATATGCCCAAGTGAAACTGGGATTCTATTACTAAAAAGAAGAAAAGGAAAAAGAATATGGGGATAAAATTAGTTCTCTCTTCCATGCTATTCTTTCCCATACTCCTGCCAACCAAAACCTTCTCTCTATTATCCTGGACACTGAGGAATCAGTTATATTCTTTTCTCCCTCTGGTTTTCCAGTCCCCTTAGTCCTTAACCAGGTAGGGCGTGCTCTGACTTAATTTGAGTCTTTGAATCTTAAAACTGTACTGGAACCCTCAAAATCCTCTATAACCACTGTTCTTTCATCAACCACCTTTTCATTTGCTGAATTTATATTGGGACTTATGAAGTGTCCCATCTTGGACTGATACAAAAATAAACAGAGAAATATGGTTTCTGACTTGAAGGGTCTTCCATTCCTCAGTTACATTTGCTCCTTGCTAACTTCTTTATTCTCACTTGGGTCTTATCTCACTCTTCCCTTGGTTCTTCTTGCTGGTCCATTGTTTTCCAAAACAAACACCTGGAATTTTTCTGGCATTCTCTTTGTACCCTGCTCTGTTTCACCCAGAAAACCTCTTGATCACCACAAATGATCATTCAATCTACACATTCACCCAATTATTCATTTGCCACAATCTAAAGTCTGTGCCTACTTTGTGTGGACTCTATTCTAGGCACTGGGTCCACAGTGGCCACCCGCACAGTCTCTGCTATCATAGAGATCACTCTTGCCCATGAGACAGGTAGTAAACAAATTCAAGTGCACTTATAATTAAAAAGTGTACAAAGTGTCTTGAAAAAACAAGACTGTCATGAGAGAGAATAACGAGGAGGACATACTTAAGACTGGAGTTAGTCTGAGGACACGACATCAACTCTAGAACCTAAAGGAAGACCAGCGCTCTCCAGGCAGAGTAAGGAGAACAGCATTTCAGGCAGAACACCACATAGAGAAAGCCCTGAGATAGAAAAGAACTCAAGTATTTGAGGGACTGAAAGAAAGGCAATGTGACTGAGACTCAATAGAATAGACACAGGAGATGAAGATAGGGAAAGGCAGGTGGGCCTGAGGTGATGACAGAATACACACGCTTTTTGAAATGGAAACCTACTGAAAGATTTTAACAGGCCAAGTGACAAGTTCTGCCTTATGTTTTAGAGTTCACTCTGCTGTGGAGAGAATGGATTCTGAGGTGGTAAGAATGGAAGAAAAAGGAGACTAATTAGAAAAGTACCATCACATTTCTAAGTAATAAAGGTGGCCTGGACCAGGATGGATATGGTGATAGGGAGGATCACGGTGTCACACTAGACTAAAACTGGGGTAAAATTCACCTCCGACCTGTTTTCATAAATAAAGGACTATTGGAACACAGATACTCCCATTCGCTTCCTTATCATCTATGGCTACTTTTGGTCTTTAATAGGAGAGATGAGTAGTTATGACAAAGACTATATGGCCCACAAAACCTAAACTATTCACTTTCTGGGCCCGCATAGGCTCTGCTGAGTCCTGTTTTTTTGTTTGTTTGTTTTTTTAATTTTTATCAGAGTATAGTTGATTTACAATGTTGTGTTAGTTTCAGGTGTACAGCAAAGTGAATCAGTTATACATATACATATATCCACTCTTTTTTTAGATTATTTTCCTATATAAGCCATTACAGAGTATTGAGTACAGTTTCCTGTGCTATACAGTAGGTCCTTATTTGTTATCTATTTTATATATAGTAGTGTGTATATGAGTCCTGTTTTAGACAATACCCTCAAAAGGTAGACAATGTACAGTGGAAGTTAGTTAACCTTCTTACTCAATAATTTTTCTAGCTTTTTAAAAATCTTCTCTTTATTATACACTAGAAATATCTCCCTTTTGCTAGCTTGGGGACAAATAAGAGTTAAAAAGAACTTCCTATGAACTGAGGAAACCTGAATGAGTAGGAAGGAAACCCAGATAGCCGCAGCCTTGCTGAATTTCTAGTGGTGTTAAAAGGAGCTACTGACTATGGAAAGAAGCTATGCCCATTGGTATTTTTCCATTAGAAATACCTGGAGTAAACCTCATACCTTCAGATCTCCTGGTAGCTGCAATAGCTCAGGCCCTGCACACTGAACTATCAATCTACCGAATTGCTTCCTAACTCAACAAACATCACTCACAGTCCTATTATGGCTGGAAGGTTTTTAAATAAAACTGTCTATAAAGATCACAAAATGAACCTGTGGAGCAACCTCCTCACTACTTCCTTCTGTTTCCCCACAAATTCCTCACCCTTTCCTACAGAGAAGGTTTGTGTTTCCAAGCAGGTGCCTCTTTAGAGCTCTCCTAGAGAATAGCTGAATGCAGCCATCTCTGTCTTCCCTCAGTGCAGCTGAACCTCAAGAAGCCACTTTTCACAAATGATGTGACATTGAAGTACTTATGATTTTAGCTCCTTCCTCAGAATGTATCCCTCTAGTCAAGGCACCAGGTATTTTTCACTCAAGCTGGAAGTCAGGACTAATCGTAAGCCTTCCACTTGAGTCTCTCCTGCAGGCTGTATCCTCTGTAATAAAAGTATAGGTAGTTTATCCATCTTTCAGGCAAATAGCCATTGTGTTCCCACCCAAGGTAAGAATCCATTTCGTCCAGGAAAAATTACTTTAAAGTGATTCAGAAGGAGATTGATGTGAGAAGAGAGACAGAATTCCTTAGCTATGAGAGAGATTAACAAATCAAATGAATGGACACAAACAGCATTGTTTTGGCCAAATGGAATGCTGGGGGCTCATGCCAGGGAGGGTGGTTAGCTGAGAGACTGACTGGTCTAGATCCAGATCACTGAGTCCGTGGGAGTGTGAGCTCAATGTCTAAGGCATAAGTATCTCCCAAAGGATATTGTTAAAATGTAGATTCTATATCAGTAGGTGGGGGTGGGCTCTGAGATTCTGAAATTCTAACAAGCTCTCAGGTGATGCCAATGCCACTGGTCCTTGGGCCACACATTGAGTACCAAGGGCATAAGGATCTAACTTTAGGGTCCACATGTATGTGCATTCAAGATTTTAAGATTACATGGGTTATCTATATCCGTTTGGAGTCTAAATCATCCATCAGTGCTCATAAAGGATGATGATGTAGGGGATCTGAGAAACAGAGTGCAGACTCAGGAGAGGAGCTACAAAGAACTGGGCAAAAAATAGTAGGTTCCTTGGTGGATATGCTGGGATTATCTGCAAAAAACGTAACAAGGGATCTTGGCCCCAAATAACTAGGCCTAAGGGCAGGCTAGCAAGATTGGTCATACTAATGACCTGAGCCAGGGAAGCAGGAGCACTAGAGAGCTAACCCCAGTATGGTGTAAGGGCTAAGAGCTTAGACTCAACTATCAGGGAAACTGGACTGGAAATTTGGCTCCATCACTCTGAGACTCTGGGCAAACATAGACGTGCCCCAAAATGGGAGCAGGGTAGCTGGATTATTTATATCCTCAAACCCATTTGTCATTAAGGGCTGACCCCTCAGAGATGTAAATTCCTAAGCACTTCTGGTTCTCTGCACACACAAGAAAAGGAGGTTCTGGAGCCTTAGGGTTAATCTTTGATAAAGACTGATAAAGTCTTTGATAAAGAATCAGTGGCTGGCTGCTGTGAGTAGAAGCACGGTCAAAATTGTTTGCACAAAATTGATAAATGGCAAAGGAAGCCAAGGGGATATAAGAAGCATTTTGCATTATCCGTTAAATCATGAAAAGACCTTAACATGGTTTCTTGCAATCCTAAATCATCATTAAAATCTCTCTTTATTATATACAGTGTATAAATAAATTTATCTGAAAAGACAAGAAGGACAAGGGGGAGATGAGGCATCCATCCATGGCACAATAGTCAGTGGGACCAGGGCTGACTTTGCAAATCCAACATGTCTTTAGGGAACCTGGAATCCAGTTAGTGAGCAACCTAAATGGCCAGAAATCCTTAAGACCCACCTATTGATGCTGATCAATAAGCAGCCTCATGGATGTTCCTTTCATTCCAGGGATTCAACACTGAAAGTGTGTTTCCGGATGTGAGTGGCCATACTTTATTGCTTGTGGCTTAGAGAGTGGATAACCTCTCTGGGCTCCATTTTCTCATCTTTAAGGTGAGAGGTCCTCCAGCTCTAAAATTGTGTGATTTAATATAGCACTAAGTATAAGACAAACACTCCACAAATTCTAAGCCACATTCTCCACAGTCACATATCCCCAATGTTAGCTATTTTTCTTTCCTCATTAAAACAGTGTCACAGATAGGGTATCTTCGTTTCCTGCGTCTATACTTTGCAGATATATAGTACTCACCCAGACTAGCTTCTTGTAGC